>NC_136664.1:8201070-9588570 GCF_903797595.1 Erithacus rubecula | reverse complement strand
CAGGATCATTATTAAGCACTGTGGGAGAAAAAAATTAAATAACTGGCTGAAGAAAAGACTTAAAATTCAAAATAATTGAGCAAAAACTATAAAAACTAGGCCTAAAAAATGCAGCAATTTAGGTGGCATGATTTGAGACAGCAGCAGCTTGGACCATAAGTATAGAATCCAACTCCTCAGGAAAGAAAAGTGCTCTAAATCATACCAAAGAAAATAATTCATTTTATAGCTGCAATTTTTCCTCAGAGCAGCCTGGAAATAGTCTAGTCTCCTTTTTGGGCCAAAACAACTATTCAGTAATGTGAACTTCCACCTTGTATGGGCAACTCCTGAGAGAGGAAGAATAACAGGCAAAATTTATCTGCTTTGGGCTGAAAAAACAAAGGTCATTGCACTGTCTCTGTTTGCTCTTGTATTAACCTGTCTAAGGCCCACCAGATCTAATGTATTTATGGCACAAAAAAATTAAAGTGGCATAAGAAGCCTGGATGTGTCCCTGCAGCTCTCCTGCCTCCAGCCAAGCAGTGCAGAGCTGCTGAGCTTGAGGACCTGTCCCAGGGCTACATCCCAGAATACATCTGGCAGCACCAACCCAAGAAAGCTTTGTAAGGGCAGGAGAATTCCAAAATCTTCTTTCAGACCAGGCATACAGAGAAATTTTATGTTTACCAATTTTTATGGACAGAACTGTCAGCATGTAAAAATTTTCATGAAATACAATAAAATAGACTAGCTCTAGGAAAAGGGAAAATTGTGTATTACCCTAGGGTAATATGAAACAAATTATTTGTTATTTTGCATACTACCATCTTATTTCAGGTCTTTTCTTTATACAACAACAGCCATTTATATACATTTGTACTTCTGACTAATACAGAAGAATGAAAAAATCCCAATTTTTAAAGCTTCCCCCCACCATTACTCTGGTGTAAAGGCTGATATTGGGATTCAGGAAGCAGAGGTGCACATGTGGAAAAAGAGTAGAAGCAAAGACAACAGCCACTGTATTTAGTCTGCAGCCCAAATAAATACTTCCAATACTATATTGGGTTTTTTCTTTTTGATTGGCATGTTTCATATGCATTATTTATTAAGCTGCTCTAAGGTCATGTCATAGCCTCAATATTTTGCTCCCCACATTTATTGCTATATATAATTTGCAAGCCAGTAGCACTAGTAATACCTGAACCCCATTCTGCTAAGCTCTGTGCCAGCCAGACCAAAGAGGGATGCACACTATCCAGGGAGGAGGCAACAACATTTAACACTTTACAAGCATGGACTGGCTGAGCTTGCATGTCTCTAATAGATTCATTTTCCCCAAGGAGGGGCATATGGAAGAGAATGGGAAGCTAGAGTACTAAAGTGAGTCCAAGAAATCTCAGGTTTGAAAAGAGGCTGGAAAGAACCTGCACATTTGCATATTCACACAGCTTGGACACAGATATGTTTTACCACACAATGTCCAAGAAGACTTTGTCATGCAAACATCCAGGACCCTGAAAAGATGCATTTGTTTCCCCAGAAAGGAATATTTCACAGCCTGGTCAGGACAGCCATGAGCCCTGAACATGCATGGGACTTTGACTTTAAATACACCAGAACAATATTCCCCATAAGACACTAATTTTCTCCAAAGAAATTAAAAGACAAATAGAAAAAGAAAAGTGCTTTCTATGGGCAGAGATATTAAGTCTAAAAAGTGTCAAGGCAATTGTAAAAGGGATCATTAGCACTTCTCACTGTCCACAACAGCAGGCTGAATATGGAAGCAGGAAGAATGCCATAGCTTTGGGGAATCTCTGGTACCATTTGATTGATTCTCTCTTAAATTCTAGGAATGGGAAAGAATGAAAACTGCCCTTGTTTCAATCACTTGGGAGCAGCAGCCTATTTGAAATTTCTTGTCAATCTTATTTTCCAACCAGACCTCAAGTTAAAAGCAGCAGTAGAAACCTTCCTTCTGCTTCAGAGCACACCAGGCTGACACTCAGCAGAGACCAGAAATTCCCTGCATTTGCCTCCTCCCACACTCCAGCTTAAAGCTTCCATAAAACTTTGAGTGAATACACAGCTTCTATTTGGTGAAGCAGTTTGCTTTCAGAAGAGTAACACACTCTGCTTTGTGTTCTTCCTTTTCTCTTACCCTCCTGATTTCATTTCCATCACCTCACATGCCATGCAGCCTCTTACAGCCATGCCATAGGTAGCCATGGCATACTGGCAATAGTTTCCATACTGATCTCCTTCAGTGTGGGTGGTTTCAGGGATTAAAAAAAAAAAAAACAAAACCTAAAGTGGGGAGTAATTTGCTTTTTACTCCCAGTGGATCAGGGAGCTGCAGGAAGGGGCCATCTCCAGTGGCAATTGCTAGCACACCCATGTAGACTCCCTGGTTGGATTATGCTATACATTCAGTGGTTTAATTTCAAGGCAAAGATACTAATATGGCATTCAAAGATGAATACAAAAGCATTCTAAATGAGTATACATTCTTTTCTTTTAATAAACTCAAAAACATAAATGCATATTTTTTCTTAAAATGTTTTGATGTACAAATTTTCAGTAAAATCACTAAAAGCTGCAGGCAAGACAGGGTTCATACATTGTGCTGAACCCTAATCCAGGCAAAAAAATAATCTTTTTTCTTTATCAACTCTGGTGTAATTCTTTGCTTTCTGAAGAAATGGCTTGGATTGACCACTGTGCTGGTTTTTTGCTTCTATCCTCTATTACCTGGAATCTTTTCCTCAAGGGTTTGTGGAGAATCCCTGAAAGTGATCAATATCAATGCATCCCATCTCATGATTCACACTCAAATTCTGTAATTCAGACCAACTCCTCCTTCACCCTCAAGTTTGCATCCTTTGTTCTTTCATTTTGCTCCTTTCCGTGACCTCTTCTACTTTGGTTTAGGATCTCTCAGTAGATATGCACAGCTCCTCCTCAAAACAGAATCATCTCATTTTATACCCCTTACTGCAAAAGTGAAATACAATAAATCCTAGCAAATCTGGTGCCTTTATTCACACACTTGTATCCCTATTAAATGCTGCCTAATAAATTCTGCAATGGAGGGAAGATGAACTTATGTGGCACTTCTGAAAAATCTAACCAGTCTAGCTGATGGGAAAGCATGATGGAATAGAAAGCAGGTGAAGACCAAAGCCAAACCATAGCACAGCAAAATCTCTGCTTGAAAATGAGCAAGGAGTTTCCTCCAAACCTTTGCCCATCTCTGAAACCCTGTGGCCAGAGCCTCCATGCAGTGTAGCCAGCACAGCCCAACACCACAGGAAGAGCCATGGAGCACCCACCCCTTCCTCCCTGCACTCAGAGCCTCCATCATCTGCTCCCAAACTGCTCCTTAAGTGACACTGCTGTTAATGTAACACACTCTTGCTGGACTCAGTGCAATTTGTTCCTTTTGAAATGTCACTGCACTCAGGGAGCTGCTGCTGTAAATGCAGACACCAAGCAGTGCTGCAGCAGAGCCAGAGACCCCAGAGCAGCACACACCCAACAGGAGACACCCACCAGAGCTGTGCCATCCCCAGCCAGCCTGATGGGGCAGCTCAGACCCTCCATGCTCATAAAATACTCAACTCGATTTCCAATTTATTTCTTGATGCCCAAAAGGAGGCCATAAGATCTGAGGACACCACAGCTTAAAGAAACCAACCAACACACACCCAAGTGTGTCCTGCCATTAATTCACCAAGCAACTAAAATAAAAATTATTGCATTCAGCAGTGGCAGAAGCCAGGCTACAGCAGCAATGAGCTCTATTCACTGCAGCCCTTCATTATGTATCACTCAGAGAAATCCTGCTGTTTTCTCTGTTTGCAAGCAAGCCTCAAGCCTTTTCTCAGCAGCTGTCACTTGGTTCACAAAAAAAAAAGGCCTCTCAGCACCATGGCGATTAAATACCATTATAACTTTCCTCCTTCTGCATACTACAGTAGGCAATCAATATGGGCTTACATTTTATGAGACAAGGAGTTAACTTGTTCAATTACGGTGCAGACAGCTCTATTCTTTTGTAACAAGTAATCTGGGTAGGGAAATCGATACTGACAGGCCCGATGCACGCCAGCTAATTTCATATTATCCCCAGCCAATCGGGTACCTGCGAATAATAGAGTTGTTGTTCCAGTTCATTATGGGGAGGTGGGATCAATATCGGGACAATAAGAGGATTGGCAATGCATCTGCTGCATTAGTAACCCTGCAGGGAAAGGAGGTCCCACCAGCGCAGCCCATTTACATAGCCGGGAAAACAAAAGTGCCAGGGAGGTCCCTGCCCCCTGACCCACAATTAAAGATGAAAACACCCCAGAATTGGAGCAGGATAAACAAACCTCCCTCGCCTACTGCCAGGATAAAACAGAGAGGGGGGCAAAGTTGAAGAAAATGTTAATAGCAGATTAAAAGACGCGCATATGCTTCGTAAAATGAGATAACACATGCACGGCTAAATGAACCAGAAACAATCTATTTCTTTTTTTGAAGCATTACATTAATATACAATGTATGTTTGACAAAGTGCGAGGCAGAAAGGGAAAAAACATGCAGTCCTATCCTGATGAAGATTATATATATTTTATAAACATGATATTTCATGGAGCATGTTTTCTTTGATGATGTAAAGTCCTACCTATGTTAACATTTATTATGCAGAGTGTGCAAATGGGGCACAAGAAAAATGAGAGTATCTGGTATTCAAATTAGGGGTTATAGAGACAATTCTGAGCTGTGTGTTTAAAATAGCTTGAGAAGTAACAGTGTGCTTGTTATTTAGTTGGTTAACAAATGCAAATGAAATAATAATATTTTTAAAATACAAACATTTGGGGAGGCGGGATAAAAAGTGGGGTTTTTTTAAAGAACAGTGTTTCTTTAGATAACAAAAAAAAAAAAAATTTTTTCCTGTGCCCAATCAGAGAACTGATACCAGAAGTATCCTGGAAGGGAACACTTACATCTGACATTTCAAACAATTTTTTCCTCTTAATAAGTAATAAGTACCTAATTTGAGACAACACAGGTTTTGATTTCAGAGGCAGCAAAAGCTTGTAAACTTAATTGACTTAGAGTAGAGCCAGAGCTGTCCACTAAACCCGACCTTTAAGTCAGAAGTTGGCAGAAGTTGAGTTGGCTTCCCAAGGACAGAGATCTGCCTAAGCTGCCTGAAACCACATCCCAGTCTGGGAAATATTTTTTCAAAACATAGGTTTTATCACAGTGAAAAATGCAGCATATCAGGATGAGCAGATACTGACTCCAATTTGAAAAGCTGCTCCAAGGATCAAAATGCAAGGACTTAAGTGTCATAAGATCCTCCAAATGGAATGTAAAAATAGAGGGTATCTAGGAGACATAAACTTTTTAAAGAAGGACTTTCTCCTGTAAAAACAAATTACACATTTGTTCTTAATCATCTGCATTTCTCTACTTACACTTCCCAACTTTTGCCTTCTGAAAGAGGTGTAAATAAATTCAGTGATTTCAACAATCTCCACTGCACATTTATCTACCTAAAACCCAAACCAACCACCACACAATCTGATACATTTCAACCTGACCATCCATTTTTACTCTTGGTAGGGTAATAGACAGTGATATTTGCACACCAAAATCATGCTGTATTGGCAAGGCTGGGCAGAACAGCTATTCCAGCTCTCATTTGGTGCTCTAATATTCCTCATCAATTTTGGAAAACCAAAATATCCATCAGCTCAATTCTTCCCCTCTGCTTGTACTCCCTCCAAAATGCTGGATGGGATACAAAAGTGTCATTAATACTAATGACCCTTTCAAGCCAGCCTTGAAAGAACAAGTATTTTGTTAACTCTGCAGTTCCTGTTAACACATTATAGCCTTTGGAATAGATTACTGGTAGCCTAATTTCATTCATTATTTATCCTGGGCATTTTTGAAGTCCATTAATTATTTTTCATCTAAATGCAAAACCAGGCATAGGGGCAGGGGGGAGGGTGAGCACTCATGTACATGCTGGATTCACACTCCACACTCTTAACTCTTACCAGCAACTGATGTAATAAGCAGGAACCATGGGGAAGATTTTATGCATCCATCAGTAACACATGTCAAAGTCATCAAGAAGGAGTTGGAGAAGCCTCATTCCTAACTGAATTTATTTTACTTGTGTTAGAGAAACCAGCTCCTTGTACCATGGGGACAAAACAGCCACCATCAAACTTCATGGTTGTAAAATAACATGGTCTGGAAGACACCTTAGAAGGAGACTACATTTAAATATCAGAGGAAAGAGTCTTCAGCTGTGTGACACCTCCATCCACTGCTGACATCGAGCCTCCATCCTTTCATTTGCCTCACACGACAAAATACTGCACAGAATTCAAAGTAATATGCATGGAAATACACCAAAAGTTTTCAAATTACATCTTGTTAACTTGGAAAAAATAGCACAGAGGTCAGAGAAGAAAGGAATTGCATACTCTCTAAATGCTCAGCTATCTTAACCGTGAAGGCAGCAGAGCAGAGAACACGGAAGACTGATCAGCAGATTCTTATCTATCCTCATGCACTCCAGAGTAAAAGTAAATCAATGTATATTAGCTGAGAGCTACCAGCAGCAGCCAGACTCAGTCTCTCCAGGTGCTCTGGTAGTTGTAAGAAAGAAATATGTGCATTTCTCAGTAAGGGATAAACGGTTCTAACTTATCCTCAGAGAGCTCTCCTATGCATCAGTGTTACTATTCTCCTGATAGATGCTCATTTCTTACAGTAGAGTGTCATAAATATGGACTAAGTTTTATATCACAGCTCCCAGATGACCATCCTTTCAAATTCCAAGTCATTAGAGCCCTTCAAAACCTAATAAAATTAATAAAAGGGTGAAACAAGGTTTTGTTTCAAATCCTTAATGCCTGTGGATCTGGAACCCTAGGAATGTGCTTCCCCCACCCTGTCAACTCTCTGGATGTCTGCAGTAGCAAAATATATATATATATATATATATATTTTAAACACATTGAATCCTCAAATCATTTATCCACCAGAAACTGAACAGCAAACACAGTTAATTTTTCTGAGACAGCAAAACAGGGCAGTATTGCAGAAGATTCATCTCCCATAACATCCTGTGCAGTCACCCCAAATCCCTCATGGTGGAGGAGAACCCACAATCTCAGGGCTCAGCACATTTCAGACCAGCTCATTTGGCAGCCACAGTTCCAGACAAGCCTTTGTGGATTCTGCTTATCCCTTGGTAAAATAAAGATGATAATTACCCTCCTTTCATTTGATTCTCATAAAATTCAGCTTTACAATTGCTCCTGACAAAGGCACCTGCTGTGATTCTTGCAACCAAAGCAACAATTGATGCATTTGTATAATGATGTGCCATATAAAACATTATAGTGAAATGATAGCTTCACATCTCCAGCTATGGGTACTGTGCATAACTATTTCCAACAAACAGCTATTCCATTTAACAGCTACTAAGTCCCTGGATATATTTATTAAAAGGCACTGAGCAATTCGTGTTTAATTACTGCATAGAAGAAACAGAAGTAGTAGTGGAGGAAGAGTTAAATATGGTACTAAAAGGAAGAGCTACAACTAATCACAATTAAGAGGAAGTCCCAGGCTATTTAAATGCTACAATCCAATTATATCAGGTAAAATGAATTACTCCTTTAATGCTGACTTTATATGAAGATACCTTCTTATTGCTCTCATTAATAATCATCAGACATCATTTTAGCCCATATTGGCTGCAATAACATTTCTATTAGCATCATGGTGTAGCAGAGCTGACAATTAAAATAAAAAATAAATCAAACCCAGAACTGAATAAATGTAATTATAGTTCAGAAAAGAGCTTTTATGACTATTTGATTAGTCAACTGAACAGTACTTATCTTTTAAATCTTAAATTTCAGTTAAATGAAATTTTAGACTTCTTATTACAGTAGTCTCTGAAAAACTAAGGTACAGGCAGCAGGTGCTTCCAAGAGTTATTTAGCTGCCTTAGTACCAATATGCAATATGTTACTTGAGAAGCATCAAGTAAAATAGACTTAATAGGGCTGTAAACCACCAGAACAGAAGAAATTACAGGGGGCACAAAAAAAGAACCCAACCAACCAACCCCACACAATGCCACACATACACAACCAAAGCCCAAAAAGCCCCCAATGAAGACACAGGCAATCAGGCTGCTTCAGTTGCTCTCCACTGGACTCCACACACCTTTTTATGCTTGGAAACCTCACCATGAAAAGCCAGGAAGGTATGTGCAAGACAAAATCATGCCTTTTTAGCAATATTGCCATAGGCCAGCCCATAAACTACAGGAGTGGGGAACTTCTGGCTCAGCAGATTTCCATGGGATATAAATAGAGGGCACAGAACTGGGGCCAGTGTTTGACTTGCTCATAACAGGTATCAACACATTCTACCCAAAAACCAACAACAGCTAAAAGGGCCAGGACTGGCTGTTCCAGAGAGGAGAATTTATTTATGGCAAAGAGCAACGAATTGTGGGGCTTACCTAGAGCAGCACATGGAACACTGCCAGCCCAGGCTGCTGAAAGGGATGTGCAAACGTCTGGAAACTTATAAAACAAATATTTGATCAAATATGCATCACTATCAAATTTTCTCCAGGAATGTGCAGAATTTTTACTCCCAGTCTTGAATGTTTGATGCTGAGAATTTGTAACTCATTTACACAACAAAACAGGCAGAACTATTATTTTCTTTCCTTTTTTTTTTTCCTAAAAGGAGCAGGGAGAAGGTATTTTGATAAGAATTTCTATATATTTGAGCTTTTCATCCTACACTGAAAACTCCTATTTTAAACTTCTAAACTTCAAGAATTTAATCTAGGACACTAATCCCCATTGCTGCAGACCACTGCAACCATTATATTCTCTTATTTTCATCTTTTATACCAAGACAGCTTTACTAAAAACACATTTGAAAGTAAATTTCCACTCTCCCCCAGGGACAAAAATAACTTCAGTTGTAGAAGCAATTACAGCTTTGTTTTCTGAAAAGTTATCAGGCAAAAAACAAACAAACAAACAAAACAAAAAAAAAAAAACAAAAAACCAAAAGTTTTTCCTGCATTTTCAGGAAACTAAACTGCACTTCAATATAAATAAATGCCACGATATTATCACAAATAAGTATCATAGAAAATAAATGTTTGAGATTAATCACTAAGAAGCCATATTATCCCCCAACTCCCACAGATCTTTCAGTGCTAACTGGGTGTTACAATTCCCCTTTCAGCAGCTCTTACAGTCCTCCTTCATCACAACACCCAGCAACAAGAGATACTCATTTATCATACAAGTTATTCATCTCATTAAAACAAATCAGTTTTATAATGAAAACTCAAGTAGAAGCAAGTGAATTTCAAAAGGATGACAGGTGTATCTAATCTGAAAACAGTGGATCCACATCTGCCTCTGGATATGATGTCCTTTAAATTCAGGTGTTCTCAGATTAAAACATCAAAGCCACATTTCTACCTTCCATGCACCACACAGGTGAGTGACTGATCCTGGCACTTTGAACACCACTCATGGGACAGATGCCCACTAAAAGTTACACACCCAGCCTTGGCAGACCTGCTCTTTGGGCAGCAACTAAAACTGGGTGTCCAACTACTGAGTACTGTGCAATACACTTTTACAGGAGCTCTGCTCCAGAATTGCTAAGGCAGAGCTTCAAAATTCTTTTCAAGCATCAAAATACAACTTTGAACTTGATCTCAGCCAACCAGCCTGGCTCCTTTTCTCTGCCTTTGGGATTCAAGTGCTTACCAGTCCTGGAAATACCAGAATATTCCTTCAGTTGATGAGGTGTCACCATCCTGTTACTATTTAAAAGTAAGTTAGGATCTCTAAGAAGAGCCTGAGGAAGCCTGGACCGTGCAGGAAGAGTTTTCTGTGTCTGTTCTACAACCAGCCAACAGCAAATGCTGGACTCCTGCCTTGAGGGAGTTTTATATCAAGGCAAAGATTAACACAACTTCACATTTTTAAAAGCAAGATATCACTTCTAGAACTGCCTGCCCCCTTAAAAAAAAAAAAAAAAAAAAAAAAAAAAAAAAAAAAAAAAAAAAAAAAAAAGGCTTTATCACCTAATTGTGATACCCAGCCACCTACTCTCCCTCACATTACAGGTCAGGTTAGAAAAATCTCTTATTGCCAGTTCATAAAAGTCCTCAGGACTGAACAACCTGCTGCAAATTGCAGTTTACAGTAGCCCAAGTTTTACTGGAAGTCTCAGTGCTTTTGACAGCAGGGCTATGGGATCGCAGTGCTGTCCCCTAAACTCCTTTAGGTCCCTTTCAGATTCCAGGGCTTATCTGTTTCCCTTGGTCTTTAACACACTCTCACATCATAATTCTTTTGTTTTCAGAGCTCCAATACCTCGGTTTCTAAAAAACTTTCCAATTTCTTCTGGAAATGTTCAAATTGCCACTAAAAGTCCTGATCCCTCTATAATAAAAATATGAGTTTGAAATATTCAGTACAGTAATTTCTGGACTGCTCATGCATGGATTTAAAATATCTCTAGATAATTTGTTTTGTATTCTACTGTTCTCCAGTGTCTTTTAGAGAGAAAAAAAAGGGCTTAGTTTCAATATAGAGAATTCTTTAAATCCTTGTGGCTTTGACTGTTGATTATTTTATAAAGCCACAGAGAACAGTTTACAAGGAGCCAAATGGGTAATCATTATTCCCATCAGCAATGAGCTGTGACTTGTGTAAATTGCATAATAAATTAGGTATTTTGAGATAAATGAATTTACAATAAACAATCACAGACTGAAAAGCTCTACTTCTTGTCTCCAAAGGCACAAGGTCTGGTTAAAATCAGCCACAGGTAGTTAAGTGATTATAAACTGTAAAAATAAATCAACCTGATATAATTGCTCCAAGGAAAAAATTACCAACATATTTAAAATTTCAGCAGTGCACCTTTTCCCATATCCATTTGGCATTATCTAATTACCTTCACATTTCATTTCCATCAGTGATATGACCTGTATTTTCCTTTTATAACTGTCAGGGAGGGGTTGGAGAGTGGAGTGGAGGAGCACAGTGATAAATCAGCCTCACCATTAGGACCGAAATGGCTCATCACTGCAGCTCTAAATCCAGGATTTATAAAGATGTCTAGGCCATATAGCACACTTGTGGACACCATAATAAATTCATGAGCACATTGCCAAGGCAAACCACTTCATTATGTGGCAGGCTGCTAGCCATTAATCTAGCAGAGAGAGATTCCTGGGAAACTGAGACTGCTTGGAAATTTATGCAGGCCTAAAGTTACCCATTTCATTATGGATTTAATCTGCTCTTTCTGCCAGAGTGCATGAAAGGTTTTTACAGTTTAGATCAAGTGCTTGTAACTCCCTATTTTATATTATTTCTTCAACAATAATGTCCTAATTTTCCTCTCAAAAACTATTCAAACTGAATGCCTTCATGCTTGCCTTCCTCTAATATTACACTAGATAAAATATTTATACAATCAATTGACAAAGAGCAATTTTTTTCCCTTAAATGTTCCATTAACATGTAAATTTTCATATGATCTTTATCTCATAGACAAAATGTGCTTAGCAATGCCCACCTTCTTCCAGGCAGTTAACCCTTTTGTTGACTGTAAAGAATCCAGATCAAAACAGATTCAGTGGCCTCATTTCTAAAGCCCCTAAAAAGGTCTTGTATTTAAATTATTATTCATTGAAAGGAGATGTAGCTCCTAAAGTAATTTGCAAGCTTTTTTTGATGTCTCATTCTCTTCTTCTCTCACTCTTCTTACACAGCACACAGACATGCATTTTAAGTCTTATTCCAGTAAGTAAGGTATTTAAAATTACTATTTTCAACTTTATTTGAGAGTTTAATATAATATCCCTAATAATGCAGAATTTTCAGGTGACACAGAGACTCTGTTATAAAAATATGAGATTAACAAGACAAACTATGTAAATAAAACTTATTTATGATGAACTAAATAATTGCAGATTAACATCATCTGTAAATAAAGACTTCTTCCTGTTTATTTATGCCCACCATACTTACATTTCAAAGTGAAAAATTTAGGCAAAAATTGCTTCATTGTTTTGATTCTCATAGTGACACATAATGGGAACACTAAAATCAGAAACTGAAATCAATAATATTTGGGGGAAAAAAACCAAACCAAACACAAAAACCCCCCACAACCCCAGATATTCTATTTCCTTTTATGTTCAATATTCTTTGCTGCTGTTATCTCACTAGAACTCCCAGCCATGCATTTGTTATAACATTCCAATGCATGGAGATGGGTCTAAAAGTTTATGTTTCTATGTTAGGGTGCTTCTTACTAAATGGCTGAATCTAATTTTAATGGACAAGTACTTCATGTGTCAGCCTTCAAAACTGTGGTGGCAAACACATCTGCATCCTCATCCTCACCAGTCCTGGTAATCTGTGTGAGCATCCACACAAGGTTAATAAACCCACCACCAGCTGAGGGCAAGACTTATTAACACAAATTTATCTTTAATATCCATCTTGAGGATTGTTATGGAGCAAGAAAACACATAAAAACGTGTCATGCATGTAAATTCTTCCTTTTGTTAAAACTCTTCATTTTTCCCTTGTCTCAGAGAAGCAAAGTTTCAGCTTGCCTTGCCCACTTCAAACAGCTTTTCCCTATCAGGGGTATCTGGGTTGCAGGAAATTACATGTCCAATACACTCATCAGGTGTATTTTGGTGATAATTTGTTGTCTCGTCTCTGAGATAAGCAAACTTTATTATTAAGTTTCTACTTGTGTTAAAGTATCTCTCTGGAATCTTTGGAGTAAAAGTTACACATACATAGGTGTGAGCCACCTATCCAAAAAAAAACCCCAGAATCCCAAAACAAAACCAAAGACCACCCTCCTCCTTATCAGATGAAATCCACACTGCAGAATGCAGTCTGGGTCCCATTTTATTTTTTCCATTTTACACATAATAATGGGAAAATACCTTTTATATAATTAATTATTCTTCTACCAAAGGGAATATTCAACTTGAAGTGTACAATCTCCATATCACAGTGTTGAAAAAGATCCATGGAATAGATGTTCAGGTTCAATAGCACTTTACATCTCCCTGACTTGCCAAGACACCCCAGTCCACCTGAGCTTTGTCTCATGTTAATCTGCATTTTCCTTTTTACAACATTTCCCCCAAAATATTACCTACGTGACTCTAACCATGGAGGAGACAACTTGAAACACTTATGTGAAACTAGACTGCTTATAAAAATACTATAAATCAGCATTGGTCAATTATTACACTGAGAATTACCCAGAGACACACTGTAGAAAGGTGATCAGATCACAAAAAACAGGAACATGCAAGGAACTAAACAATGAATTTGAACTGCTTCAGCAGAATTCTCTCTTTCCCAGCAGAAAGGGAGATTCTGCACCAATCCAGCAGTTGGGCAAAAAGCTACTTTTAATATTTTTAATTTGTTAAAGGTGAAGAAAGTAGAACATCTCACCTATATAGTTAGCATCAATCTGAAGCAAAAAACTTTGGAGCTGGCTGCACAGACCTTACCTGCAGTGTGCTACATTCCTAATCCCAAATCACCACTCTGGTTTTTTGCAGACTCCTTCAGTTTGGACACATTAGACCTCTGAGAACAGCCATGGCCATCTCCAAACATTCCTAAAGGTACCTTTGATACTGCTGACATATTTTAGGAATGGACAGTAATGACATCTTTCTAAGATAAGAAAATTACTTTTTGCTCTGAGGTCAGATCTTTCTCTGACTAATCAATCTGCCTTGTACCTTGGGAAACAGTTCATATAAGCAACCAGGATGCATCAAACCTGAAGGAAATGACTTCTCAGGACTTCACTGGCACTGAAAACAAAGCTACAATAAACACACATCTCAGCCACATGCAGGAGAATTCCCTCCTGGACTTCTTGGAAAAAAAGAATTTTGAAAACATTATATTTAGTTCATCTAAATGCATAAATCCAGTGCATAACTGGATGAAGTAACTCTTCACAAACAGACCATCACATTGAAGACAAACGTTTTTAAAGTATGAAGGAAGGCACTTTACCACTCCAAGAAAAGAAATGACTTTAAAAAAAAACCCTGAAGCAAAATAATCCAAATTTACTCAGAAATCACTTAAGATTACTTCTGGCACCACTAGATATCCCCATCTTTCTCCACTTTTTTTTTTTTTTCCCTCCAAATAGCATTTCCTTTATGAAAACTGGCACAAAGACCCTGACTCAAACACTTTGAGGGCCTTGACCCCAGATCCAACCCAAACCCAGGAGTCTCCCAGTCAATGTCAGTAAACATTGAGTGTTTCTCTGAAACACACAGCAAGTCCATCCATCAGACCCCCTAAACACCTCAGCAGGCAGCAAGTCCTCACTCCCCTCTGTGCTTGTTTGCAGTCACAGGTGCCAGACCCCACCAGAACACACCAGTGTGCCTTTGCAGCCATGAGCCCCTGAATCCCCCTGCTCTGGGACCTGCCACACAGCACAGCAAATGTTTGAGATGTTCTCAGAAACTTAGAGCCCAGGTTAAGCAGAAATTCTCCCTTACAACACTTGTAACTCTTCAGCACTGTTATGGCTTTGGGACTGAGCTATCCTGCAGCACTGTGCTCTTCCTTGGGTACTCTAAGCAAACAAGCAGCTGGTTTTCCACACCCAGTTTTTCAAGACTTTTCATGTATCTGGATATATAATAAAAATAAATTTCCACCAGAAAGCTGAACAAAATCCAGGGTTTTAGCTAAATTCAAATGATTTAGGCCAATGCAAATACAGGAAACATAATACAGTTTAACAGTGCAAAAGCATATAAAACTTACAAAATGTTTCTGGAGGCAATGATCCATGCTGAAATGCCAAAAATAATATATCCAATACTACACTCACAGTTTTTCAATGTAAACACAACCCACATTTGTGTGTCTTAACTGGTATCACCAGCAGTGCCTATTGCAGGTACAGAGGAGCTCAGTAAGATTCCCTAATGTATGACACATCAACAGTCAATTCCATCTGCCTAAAGTGAAGTGCCTGGCAAAAAGTTATGCTTTAATACAGCCAAGTCAATAAAATTCATGGTCCCAGATAGCCAGGATCCTCAGTAATTCCTCAGCCTACAACCTGAGAACATGCCTGTCACAACCAGACTGCTGCCAGAGTGTGAGACCAGTTAGACACAGGGCCAGGACTGGAGCATTCTTCCAGGTCCCTGGCAGCTCAGGGGCTCAAGGGATGGTTTGATTATGACTATTTTAACATGCTGGCTTTTCCCACCTCACTCCTGGCTTCCCTGCTGTCTGTCACCCTCTGCCTGCAGCGTGCTGGGCAGTGAGCTGGTGCCCTGGTGGGCACAGCAGCTCAGAGAGAGCAGTTCAGAACAGGGGTGTCCCTCCAAAACCTGTGTCCCTCCAAACCATGCTTTTGCATTTTATGGAGGGAGGCTGGAAAATCTGTGACAGACTGAGGTGGCCTGAGTCACAAGCCCCGTGGTTTTGAGGGTTGTGGGTTTTGGCTGAGGCCTCAGCAGTGCTGCGTGCTCAGCCCCATGTAGGACCTGCATGCAGCAAGCTCAGTTGATACTGACTGGTACCATCAGCTCCTTTGTTAAATAGTCAATTACAATAAGAACTGCAACCAAAAGAATTGCAAAAAAACACAGACTTTTAAAATAAATAAGCAAAGTCAACTTAAAGTAGTTTTCTGACAGCAGCGTCTTAATTGCAGTTATCTCATCTAAACTCCTCCAGACAAACAAAAAGCTATTTATAGAGATTTACTACACAAAAAAACACCAACTAAGAAGTGATAAAGTTCCCCTTTACAGAAGCCCTATCATCTGGCAAGAAGCTACTGAGCAGCTCCACAAAGAAGGCACCTCAGGCACTGCTCACTTAGCTTGCACAAACTTTGATGGAAAGAAAGAAGGAAAAAAAATCATCAGAGCTCCAAGGTGAAAGCTGCCAACTCTTTCTTACCAGGGGGTAGAAAACCATCCGAGTTTAAATACTGCATGTTCACTGAGAGCTGTCTATGGCTTTAAAGTGTTGGCAGCTCTGATGCTGCAGGTTGCTGCAGTTAAAGTGCCCTGGCACTGGCAGAGCCGTGTCCCTGAGAGAGCCCAGAGCACACAGACACCACCACCATCACCAGCAGCCACACTGGAACCCATGGGAGCTGCAGACAGGGCCACAAAATACACAGGAGGATTTCTCCCATCATTTTAGGTGAATCCTGGAATGGCAGAAACAACAGCATCTATGGAATAGATGTATGTAATGTGGATCAATAGCATGACTGAGTTACAAAGTTTTCATGCCAAAAGGATTTGAAATTTGCACCAGATTCTGCTGCAGGACAGCTTGATGCCACAACCACACAACTACTACTCATGTTGTGATAAGGGCAGAACCCTGGAGTAGCCAACAGATTAGCCCTGGGGTAATGCTCAGGTAATGAACTCCGCAGGGGGGAAAGATAAAGTCATAAAATAATTACTGCCTCCATCAGAATAAAAATACATGCAGAAACAGTTCTATGAACTGAAGAACTATCATTTTAACATATTTATAGTATTATACAAAACATATTTCCCATTTTTTTTCCCTAACCGAAGATTTAAAGAAGTCTTCTGTCTGACCATAGTCAGACTTATTTTACATCTTATCTATGAGACAATAAGGCTACCAGAAGCATTCCTGTACTATGTTACAACACAGACCCAGCTCACAAGGGTTATCCTCAACTTACTGGAGCACCACTAAGAATATTTTATTAGCCGTAGCATAAAATTATTATCCTTGTGATACTATAGAAATTTTTTCCAGGGAACATAGAAGTTCAAGCCTTCATCATGAACCTTTCTGGTGCAGAAAAAGTTTTTTAATTCATCCTAATACTGCTTTTCTAACAAAGGTCCTGAAAGAGCCTTTCCTAAATTATACAGGAAAAATTGCCAGGATTCACCAGGCCACAAACTGTCACAATTCTTTCAATCAAACAAATCAAACCATCATTATAAACGCCATCTGTGGATTTTATCTTGTGTTACTAAATCTCATTCTCCTTGACTGGAAAGAGACTGACCCCCCTGAAAGGTTTTCCTCTGCCCCCTGCCCTCTGCCATTCTCCCTGGGTTTTTCCCCACTCTGTGCTCCAGCTCAGATGCCAAGGATGCTGTAATGGCTGAGTTTCTTTTCCAAGGCCGTGGTGCCAGGAACTAACGATATGTGAAATGTTCCATCCCTGCAGGTTTTCCTGCTCAAACATTTTCTAAATAAATAAATAATTAAAAACAACAAGGCGTGCCACGTTCGAGCCCTGAATTCCCGGAGCAGCTCAGGTCCTTAAACTGAATCATTTGCCTCAGCTTGAGTATTGCAAAACCCATTCAGCAAAAGATTATGGGCCTTTAAGTGCCATCCAGGCCTGAAATATGACTCTAGGGCTTTAGGATGTCAGAATTGAGAATTGCTAGTGAATATTCTGTTCTGGCAACACTAAAACTACAGTTATTTAGCAATATGGGAGCAGGCAAATGGGGGCAGGGGAGAGAATGGGCTTGACAGAAAGGAAAGACTATAACTTAGCAGAAACAGAGGTGCAGTTTTCATATGTGACCACATTAATTCTTTATGGAATAAAATGCATTTGTGAATCAAAAAGCGGATGCAGATTTATATTCCCACTTAAATCTGCCAAAAGCAAGTAAATGAACACTGAGAGCTCATTTTAGCTCAGGAAACAATTTATGAGGACACGTAGGTGGGTGCAGGTACTCTACATCAGCAGTCTCAAGGGGAATTAGCAGCTGCTTCTACTCTTCATGAGAAAGAATAAATAGACTAAACTGAAAATTAGCAACACCTCATTAAATGTAAAACCATCCACATATAAAGCAGCTAGGACTCAATCCTTAAAAAATTCAAAAGGTGCAGTGTAACATGAAAGTCAAGAGAGCTTTTGTCATCCCATCACAAATTATTTAGGCTTAGATTGTGGCATCTAGCCAAAGCTCAGAGATGGAGCAGTTGTGAGACCCTTTCCCTGGCAAAAGTTGCCTTCTGACCTCAGGATTTTTACCCCTCTTCAGCACTTCAAAACCTGCATCTCACACCCCTAAGTCCCCATCTCCTTCCCTGGTGCAAGTTTACATCTGTACTGAGGAGAATCTGTCCCATGCACTGTGTCCAACCAGAACTTAGGGATTATTAGTAACTCCAGCTATTTCCAAGAAAGCCTGGATGCTCCCAGGAGAGTCTGGCAATGCTCTGGGGCTCCTCCTGTAACTGCTCCCCCAATAAATGCTCCTGTTTCCTAGCAAAAACCAATTTCCATGAGGGTGAAATGTAAAAATGCAAAGTTGGTACCAATTGCTGTCTGGTCTGGTAGAGTTCTTCCAGTAAATTGTTTTCTAAGGACAAGGTCTGATCTCTGGTTAGTGCCAGAGGAAAGGTGATACCAGGTAAATCAGCTCTGGTACTGTACCATCTAGGTTTTCCTTGGAGAACCAATATTCAATCTCTCTGCTTAGTTTTGGATTGGAATTATAATACTAATATTCTTGATCTACCCACAATTAGTGGACTTAGAAAAGACTGAAATACAACTGTCAAGAAAAACTGTGACAGAGAATACACTAGACCTGATATTAAATTAATTTTCATAAGTAAGAGAGCCAGTAACTCTTAATTTTATATGTTTATAAACTAGAAAATCACTACATTACTCATTCAATTTAATATGCAGTCAGAACTGAGCCAAAGAAAAATATTTTACTCAACTTTCTTGATTTACTGTTATTTTGAATTTTCTTTCAACTCCCTCCAACAGGCTTTTGAGGAGGTTGGGGTTTTGATATTCCCTGACACTCACGAATCAAAGAAGTTAATAACCCATAAGAGGCATCAAGGAGAAGCAGCATCTTCCAACCTGTGAGTCATTAGCAGCATTGGCAGCACCCTGAGGTGACAGAGAAAGCTAAGACAGTGTCAGCTCTCTCATGGAGCAGTTTCAAAATACTCCTCAAGAGAGGAGGAATTCACCTGCTAACAGCCCATGAAGAGACCTGGTGACACATTAGGACAGAAGCCTCTCCAGCCTTACTGCATCTCCATCAATTCATGCTCTATTAACAGCAGGCATCTAAACAGGCATGAAAAGAAATAATGCAAAACCATCTCTTACATAAAAACATGGAAAAAAAAATGTACTTTGCAGCAAACATTTCAATTTAAGGGAATAGTAATAGATATTTAGGGCTTGAGTCTCCAAATATTTAGAGCTACAACTTCATTGAGCCCTGTGGTTAATGTTCCTGAATCATCTATTGTATGCTAATGCACCCAGCTGCACAAGTGTCTGCAGGATGAGATGTTTTACTCATTACATGCATAAATACGAAGGCCAGCAGGGACCATTAGAGTTTGGGCTGACCTCCTGCATAAAACAGACCATCAAATTCCAAATGTAATATAATTAGGGTTCTCAAGTCTAACTGATAACAGCAGCAAATGCCCCACGGAGGTTTTAAAAATGTGTCAGGCAAATTCACACATTGAAGGTATGCTTTGATGCATGTCACTGAAACATCACCAGAGCTAAGCTCAGTCACACCCACAAGATCCTGGATTTTTTTTATTATTATTTTTTAAAAGCTATTCTTGACAGTATTCCTGCTTCAGGGAAAGCTACAAGGACTGTTTATTGTTCTTGTCTTTTCTTAATATTCTTGAAGCCTCTCTCCAGGCAATGGCCTAAGATATTTCTCTGGTTTTGTTATTTACTTGCCTGAAATGATTGTGAATATGGTGCCTGAGGGTTACTCAGGCTCTCCAAGGACAGAAACTGACACAGCATTTTTTTATTTTTTTAACCCTCACAATATCACTAGCCCTAATTATGTTGGTTTTTCTCTCCTTTTTAATTACTTTTAGCTAAGTCGGCTCAGAAAAATGCTCTTCAATTAACCCATACTAAGATATTTCAATTTTTATTAGTATTTAAACCATTGAATCACTTATGCCATCACCCAAATTGGCTGTGCTACATTTTTCTCCCCAGTGGAAAAATTATTCCTGGATAATCATTAGTGTCATCAAATTACAATTCCATGGAGAGCCAGATCATGTGAATGTGCCAAAGAATATATAGAAGCAAAAGAGGAATGGCAAGTTGCTCTGGACTTCCTGGGGCTTGATTTTATCTGTTTTGGTGTATTTGCCTGTTTTGAGGCTTTTTAGTAATATTTTGTGGTTGGTTATGAGGAGGTTGAACTTCTTTCAGGAATCAGAAAAAAGGTCCAACTCTTTTGGTAGCAGTTCATTCTTCCACAGTGTTAGTGCTGAGGTGGAACTGTGAGTAACACTAATCTTCAGGCATTTTCTAGCAGGGGCCAAACCACAGCCTGAGCTCAGCCTAAACCCATATCCTGCTTCCAGTGAACAGGTACTGAAAACCATTTCTTAGGGTAATCCTAAATTTGTGTAATGGAGAGTGCTAAGTGTGATATTTAAATAATGAATGCAATAGCATCATGAGACATGACACACGGGATATTTCCCCTGTGGAGGCACTGATGCTTTGGGCAAGAATGTGGAAACTGGTACAAAGAGTTGAAAGCAGCAAAGCCATGTGAATTATATTAGTTCCTATCCATTAAATATTCATGAACATGGGCTGATATTCATTAATTTGGCACAGATCAAGCTACCCTGAATGACTAGCTCTGGACTTCTAGCCAAACAATTCCTACACATTAAACACTTTAAACATGTTCCTAAATGTGACGTGATTTATTTAAAGAGATGTTTTCAAAATGATCAAGTTACTGAGACTTTATGTATCACATTGCAGCTTTAAAAACTTGGTGCCCTCCCTTTTCCCCTCCAAATTTGCCCTGGTTATGAACTCTCTGTGCTGTGGTTTATAGTGGCACTGCTGGGACACAGCTTCAATCAGGCTACACTGGTGCTGTCAGGTGCTGCAGCCAATTACCTAAAATGTAAATGTTTTAAGAAAGGCAGCACCTTTTGTCAGGACCAAAATGATTTCCAGCCTTGGGTTCATTGTTTCAGTACCAGAAGTGCATAACTCAAAAACATTAAACATACAGTAAAACCATCACATGTTGATTTACACTTATATATTGACTAATGCTATCAGTGGAGTATTTACCTTAATCAATATTAAAAGATGCTACCAGTGATTTAAGTGTTGAGTTGGCTCAAAATAGTCAATAAATGTTTGCATTCATAATCATAACCTTATATATTAGTTGTTCATTTTCCCCACACCAATAAACAAATTTGGATGGGCCATTTTGCTACCAAAACATCATCTCATCTCCATTTATACTTGAGATCCCATTTCTCAGACTAATGCCAAAAATATTTTATAATCTACATGTACAGTCAACTGCATCTGTTCCACATACAAAATCCTTTTTGAGGAATTATCACTAAGGGACAGAACTAGGTGCTGTGTGCTAATGATAAAGAAACATAAAAGATGCAACAAGTTGTTTCTAAGCAAAGTCCCTTTCCTGATATTTAGTGAGAGGGGATTTCTGTTACCCACTAACTCATCCCATCTCCAAAGCCACTGCAATAAGCTGCAACTCCAAACTTGCAGTAATTAATTTCAAGCTCACCTTTTACCTTCCTTCATAACAAACTCCTTGTAATTCCCATCTTCATTTTATTCAACTTTAGTTCAGTACAATTACTATATTCCTATTTCTCTAATGCTGTTTTTTGCCTTCATCATTAAGTGTTATCTGAGCTACCAATCATGATGTTATTTGATACAATTTGCCAGAGAAGAAAGAGGTTTATTTTTATATGAGCTGTATCATCTAGTCAGCACAAGTAACTTTTAATTCTAAATCCAAACACCACTTGCACTTCACAGTCTCATTTGCTGCACGGGAAAGTTACAGACAGCTTGGACATGTACAGAAAACTAATTTTGCATTTGCACAAGCACATTCAAGTGAGATGTGATTAAAACAGGCCACTTCCTTTAAAGAAATTATGTCGTTTCTTCCACTGATAACAAGCACAGAGATCAACAACACATCTACCTTATGCCTGATTTTTAAGCATCTTGAATCCTGCTGGTCCCACTGATTTTCTTGTAAAAAGTAATTTTGGTTATGTAGCAACAAAATATTCCCAAATACTCTGCAGCCTTGTGCTTCAGAGTCTCCCAGTTGCTCCCAGCAGGCAGCAGCCACTCAGTCCAGCCCCCCTTCCAGGCTGACACTGACCCCTGGCTTGTGCCACCAGCCTTGAGCCTGAGGCTTCTCACTGGCCTTGGCAGCTGCCTTACTTTAAAAGAGCTGTGGAAAATGAGTCTCTTCTGTGTCTTCTCACCAGCTCAGCCATATTTAGGTGATAATCTGTGATGCCTTGCTCTTACCAGATTTCAGGCTCTCAACCTGAGATCATCCCAGGTGCTACCAGTGCTCTGCTGGCACTCAAGGAAAACCCCAAGGAATATTTAATGTTCCAGGATGCTATCTTGAAATCATGGTCTCTCCTGGAGCTTTAGCCAGGTGAGAACTCACTGTCTCTGAAAGCATTCACTGCATGGGCATGACCTGGGAGTTTTGTGACAAGACTCAGCCAGGAAACTGAAACAAAACTATCCAGGATCATAAAACTTTTTTTTTTTTTTTTTTTTTTTCAGATGTTGGGTGCATCGAAGTGACACAATATCACATTTCTTATAATGCATGCCACACTGTGGTTCATGTGTGAGCTCACTTTAAAGCCTTGGGAAACAACAATTTGAATGCACATTTTGTCTGTGGGGTTTTTTGTTTTGGTTTTTGTTGCTGTTGTTTCTGATGGGACAATTTTTCTACTCTATCAATCTTAAATTGCAGAAGTGTCTTCCTGCTCAAACTTTTTCTCCTGTCTCTATTTTTCATCCAAAAGATGCTGGTTTTTGTGACCTCAAAAATGGCTCATTTCCTCAGCCTGCCCCAGATGACAGAACAGCCCCAGCTGCAGCAGAAACAGGCTGAGAACGAGGGCAAGTGCACAAAGCTCTTCTATAACTGGAGCAAGGACACAGGCATGAGTAGTGGTTTGGGGAATTGCCCCCTTCAACTCCTTAATCTACTTTAACAAACCTCCTTATTTTCTCTTGATTTAAGGGACTGTTACACACAGTAGCTCTCAGACACATTAGCCTGCGAGCCAGGCTATAGAGGATTGATAAATCACAAAAAATGGATTTCACAAGGGATAATTCACATGGGCAGGGGAAGCACGTCCCTTGTGTGTCCTGAGGAGAACACAAAGGGAATGCTTCATAAATCTGGGGAACGTTATGAATTACATTCTAACTTCAACTGATTTTACAACTGTAAAATGGAAAATATTTATACGTAATAGAATTAACTCTTGTAAAAGCAATATTTATCTATTTATAAATTAGATATCCTTTCACTCCACACCACATTACTTGCAAACAAAAACAATTTTCTGCTCAACTACTGTGCAGCTCCTGAAAACACTGTACATTTTTTACAGACAGAAGTTGTGTATATCATATAGCATAGACAGCAACAAAAATATTCCATCCCAAACCTCAGCAAGATCCTCAGCTTAGCTTTGGTAGAAAACGTGTATTGTTACAGTCTTTCATAAGTAAACTTCAGTCAGATCTCATTGCCAGAGACTTGTCACTTAAATATCTTTGGATCTTTCTCATTTTTGACCTAAAAGCAGAAAAATCATCCAGATCTAGCAAAGCAGAACCCATGAAAAAACTAAATTGCAGTTTAATTGGATGCCTATGCTAGATATTTGGCAGCACATCGACAAATCTGAGGTCTGAATCTTCAACATCTATAAACATCATGAAATCATTCTGCCAGTGGTACAGAGTGAAAAGTGGCTATAAAATGCTCCCATATCACAAAGGTAATAGCTCACAGCACAGCAGGTACTAAATCCAGTATTAACTACTTATTGCACAGAGGGGAGTGGGCTAAAAATACTTTTTAAAGAGGAGCAGCAAGTTCCAATCGCCTTATTGGGGCTTGCCTAGAATAAAGATTGGAAAGACAACCAGGAAGGAATGGGCCAAGGAACTGAATTTACTCTGATCAGGCCCAAGCCACATGCTTGTGATTAGGCATTGGAAATAATCCTTTTTGACCCCAGTAAAGCTACACCATGTGTGACTCTGGGGCTGGGCTGTAATCTGCTCCCTGGCTTGCTTGCTGTCATTCCTGGAGATGTGGGAGTGGGAACTGGAAGACTTGGAAAGGACAATCACAATTCTCAATGGGCAGGAGCTCTGCTCTGCTGTTTTCAGTTGCCACATTTCTGTGGAAACATCTTGGGTAAATAAGTCAGTTCCACAGCAGTTGGCTCTTGGATGCAGTGGGGTTATGAAGCCCGTGGCACGTTCTGGAGTACCCAGCACAACTTCACTGGGGCACTGCTGAGCAGGGGATGTGGCTGCAGTTACACATTGTCTCTTCTGTTTCTGCCTGAAGACAAATTAAGGCAACATTTGGCCCAGATATCAGGTAGGGAGTCAAATTAGGGGAGATGGATTTTTTCTCTAGACAGAAGACTCCTTAATACAAAATAATATATGTGCACCCATTTATAACAGGTGTTTAATCTGTGACAGCTTTTCTGGCCCATGGAAATTCTATAGCATTCTTTCTTCCTTGTCACTGTTATAATATTTTTAAATGGTGTTTTTCTTCCCCCCATTAAAAGGAAAACATTTCTCAGAAGCAGTAGTGGGCTGTTAGGGCTATAAAACAACTTTGCACAGACCTGTAACACGTTGAGCCACGAGACATGACACAGTGTGTTTTATGGGGCAATTAATACTTGCCTTGGGAGCACTGTGAGGTATGGAGCCCTGTCAAACTCACCCTGGTATATCTGAATGCAAGTTGTAAAGCTGCATTTTGCTTCTTGAAAAATAAATATGGAATTAGCTCTCTGTTTTTAACTTGCCCCAGCTAAAGACTGGAACCTTTCCTCCAGGAGCCAAGCTCACAGCAGAGGAACATCAGGAACACTAACAGCAGAAGACACCAGTTTCTAACCTACATTTACATTCTGTGGTCTTGATTTCTGGGTTAACCTTGTTGCATTTCCCAATGCACCCTCACTTCATTAACATCTTCTGTTATGGGTCCTGTTCCACAGTTTGTTCTGTAGTCTTACAGATATTCCTCAGAGCATTTCCTATGTGCACCCCAGTGCCAGCATCTATTATACAGTGCAGGGCACAGGGCTGTCACATTATCTGCAGTAGTTACAGCCCTGTTAAAATAGCTGGCCTTGGTGCACATTCATATTTTATATCCTTATTTGAACACAGGCTTGAGCTGTTGCAAGGTTTGGAGGAGGCACTTGCAGTTTGGCAGGGGGCAACCCCAGAGAGCCTCCCCTCTCCCTGTGAGAGGGAGCCAGGCTGTCAGATTTATAAAGCACTTCAAGTCACAGTGTGCACAGGCAGAATTTTCACAACTGCTCCAAGTCCCCAGCACAGCCTGCCTCCTGCTGTGCTGCACAGCACCAGCCTCACCCCTCCTCTGGTACTCTGGGACAGCCCAGCAGGGCTAAAGAGACCTGGAACAACTGCAGCAAGCATCACCCCCACCCCAGGGCTGAAATTCATGAAACACAGGGGATGCAAGAAGTGTTGCTGTACACAGATGACTCTGAAACCACTGCAATGAAGGGCTACCTTCACAAGCTAAAACTCACTGAAACAAAAAGTAAATATCACAATGCAAAACTGACTGAAACAAAAAGTAAATATCACAATGCAAAACTGACTGAAGCTGTAGCAGTGTACTCCTAGGCAAAGCACAGGTAATTTATTCCTCGTGGGATGTATTTTACTGGGAATGAGATGCAAGAATGGAGTTCTAAAATTCCAAAGACTCACAAGGGATGTCAGGTCTCCTCAGGGCCAGATCCTCAGCTGCTGTAAATCAGCACTGCCTTATGAAGTCCATAATTGTATCAAAACCAAGGCCCTGGGTTTTCACACCTCAGGATTCTCACATGCCAGTGTTCTGACAGTTAAACTTCCAGAGTTGTGAAAAAACACAGTATACTCTGGAATCTCATACAGAGCTATTTGCTAGTCTTTTTGTTTGAGATGTAAATTCTTTTTTTCATAGAAGGTTGCTTTGGTGATTTTTTTTTTCTTTTTGCTAAAAAAAAAAAAATTTAATACAAGATTCCTTTAAAAGCATTAGAAAGAAATGCCAGAAGAAACAGCCTTAATAGGAGGAAACAAGCAACATTTTGCTGCCAACTTTTTATTAAACACAAATATTTTTTTCATCTGAGGATTATTTGATGGATATGGGGGAGAATGCAAAAAAAATTTAGAGCCCCAGTTGGAGCCATATCTCCTGAATTTTAAGTTTAGCAAGTAAAGAATTAGGTATTACCTACATGATTCACTAGTGGTTTTAAGTAATGCCCAAAAAAAGCTCCTCCATCCAGCTGCAAAGACTGAAACTTGACCAAAAAATTTTGAAAAAACTCCCGCTAAACTCATGTACAACTTAAAATGTGAATATTTTGACTAATTTTTTTACACTGTTATTATCCAGAGAAAGAGAGGACTATGTACTAGCACAGAGCACTCTTGTGCATCTCCACCAAACTTTCATCAATGTTCAAGACCTTTTCTTTACAAAACATATTAAGGAGACATATTACAGTAGTACACATAGTACCTCTGCTGAAGCAGGACTTTGTGCTAGGCTCTAGTCATGTTCATTTTGTGAATGGAATGCAGAAAATCTTCTCATTCATCCACAATAATGGGACTTATGGTGGCAGACTGGAAACCAGGTCTGAAACACCAGTCTGCCTTCTCGAGTCCCAAATTCTTCTGTGTTGAGATTGAGAGCAGCAATTCTCAGCAGAGGTCCCAGATCTGCTCCAGTGACAGGCACAAGGTGCTGCTCTGGGCTGTAACAACTCAGATGCTACTGGTAATAGCAAGGTTACAAAGACAGTGCAAGTTTCCAGATAGAGATATTTGTCTCCATTAACCTGCCAGCACTGCTCACTAATCACAGTCACATTAAATAGATGTCAAGGAATATCCATTTCTTCGATTTCCGAGGGCAAATTAAACCAAAACGTAGGCATAACAATTCCAGTACTTTTCCACAACAGGTTAGCATCTACATTCCCCCTGCATCCCATTAGACATTTTCACACATACTAGAGATGACACACTGTGTACTAAGGAGGTCAGAAACCTAAAGAAAACTGTCCAAGAATATTGAAAATACTAGAGGCATTTGACATAATTTATTGCACTAAAGAACTGGGGAACAGGAAAAGGTTGATGTAATAATAACATTAGCAGGAACTATAGTCCATGCAAGCCAGTGCTAAATAAAGTGCCAATCAATAGCTCTTTTATTAGTAGGTACAATCAATGTACAGCAGGCAAGCCTGGCCAATTAAGCTTATCGACTGACCAAAGAGTAGCAGGAAGCATTCTTTCCTCAGTTTTGTTTTCCTTTCTGTAAGTGAGAAATGAGCTCCAGTTTTATCACTGGATTCCCACCAAGGCATCTCCAGGAGTTCCTGTAGAGTGGAAACGCTGACAAAAAGCAGGCTTGAGCTATCTTGGTATCCTTTAACCCAGGGTCAGCCACAAGAACCAAAATATTCAAGGGTCACTTACAAAGTAACTTTTTGTCGTAGTGACTGTATGAAGTTAAAATGTTGTTCTTCTAGATGAAGGGGAGAGAACTGGTAAAGGAAGCAAGCACAGTCCCTGAGCAATGCTTAACCATTAACAGTCCTGTAAGACCTTAGGAAATTAAGCCTATTTGTTTCTAATTCCCACATGCACAGCCTGAGCTTCATAAGCATCTCAGTGTGAAGCAAGGCCTGTCTCTTTCTTCAAAGAAAAAAAGAGCCATAACTACAGCTCCACTAAAAATTATATAGAATTTAATGTCTCACTTTGTAATGGCTGCTGAAAATAGGAGCTTTATTATTCAACTGTGACTAACTGTGCAGATGCAAATAGGATATTTATTCACAATACCCCACTCTCCCTGGCTGCTCTGATCCCCCTTCCTTCGTTATCTCCTTCAAAAGGAAAAAGTTAGAAGACCAGATAAGATGTGGGTTCTCAGCATGATCAAATAAACACTGTGTGGTGGTCACAGGGAAAGAAAACACATTGTAGGAACGAATGGTAAAGATTACATTTTACAAAGAGTCACACACAAAATTAGCAGCCCAGATGCCGAGTTCCCATTGATGTCAGTTAGATGGGATTTCTGCAGCCTGGCTTCTCAGCAGGAGGAGTGCTGCATCCAGCCCTGCAGTCAATCAGGCCACTTCTATCTGCTCCTTAACTCATTGCTGGAATTCAGGGAATACAGCAGAGTTCACCAGGTTTATATCCCTTCAGGTCTGGTGCTCTTAGAGCTTCACAGGTATTTGACATCTCAAAAAAGTCAGGGGAAGACGGGAGAGATTCTCAGCATGTTTGACTACAGGCACTACAGGACAGACTGGTTTTCAGCTTCCTATCAGACAGTTCACCAGCTGTATCTAATTCAGAAAATATTTCAGTAATCAGAAGAAGACACCTTTAACATAAGTTAGACAATAAATTCCTAAAGCTACAGGCAAGTGTCTCATTTCTTATATTTACGTTGTTGGCCATTTTCTTCTCCTTGCACATGAAAGCTTAACCTAGAAGATTAAAAAGAGCAAATAAAATAACTTTGCATCATATCTAAATGTCACAAGGTTCAGTCTTTCCTGCTGCAACTCAAAACCAGGTCTGACTGTGTGGACTCCAACTCGACTGTGTCTTGCCTCACCCTACTTTAACACCATGGCTTCAGCTGAAATTCACCATCATAACACATCCACAAGTTGCTTTTATTCACTAGTCAAAAATCAGCTTAACACAGTAACTCATTTACTTGCATTTTTCCTTGCCTACATTTGTGAGACATTAAATACTGTAACTCCTGGCCCACTATATTATGACAGTTTAGGCTGGAAAACAAGGCAATGAACAAAGGGGAGGATAACAATGCAAAGCAGACATTTCCATTTGTCTTTTTATATGACAGTTTGTAAGAGTTTACAGAAGACAAGAAGCTTAACAAGGAGCAAGACAAGGAGCTTAACTTGGACAACACTAACAACCTTGAGGAACAGTATAAAGTAACTCAATTTTTAAAAAGTGTTTCAGCCATCCCCTCTGGCATAGCTTTGCAGGAGCTCAAGAGGTTGCAGAGTTTCCAAAAAGTCAATCCTTCAACTGGCTACAAGAGAAAAATGCTTCTCAGTCTGGTTTATTCACTTCCTATTGGTGAATTCCTATTTTGTCCAAAGTAAATTTTTGCCCAGGTTTTTCCAATTTTGTCCAGAATCCTTTTCTTGAATCAGGTCTGGCTACCAGTCTCAGAGAGACATGGAGTTGCTTTTTGTATAAAGGTGGTTTGTTCTCTCATGTCCCTGCACAGTTTGCACATCAGACACACATATTCTGTCTCAAAATATAAATTGAATTCAGGACCTGGGGTCACTGCTTTACATCAAGCACAGGCCACTTCCAGAGGAAGGTATGCAATCCTTACCCATCACATTTCTCCAGCAGAGCTTTAATTCAACATTGTGCTGGGCACTGCTGTCACAGTAAGAAACTCCTCCCGGTGTAGACAAACACCTCTGGAACACCAGAGACACGTGGGGCAGCCAGTCCCAGCTTTACTCACCTTTCAGAGCTGCTCAGGGCCTCTGTCTGCACACCCATCACCTCTCCATGAGCAGCAAGGTCAGTTCATGGCTTGGTTTGTCCCTCTGGTCACTCCTGTCCCCAGGGGCCAGGCTCACTCCTTCACAAGTGGCTCTGTAATGCAAAAGAGCACATTCTTAGCTTGGGTTGACTGAATTAGCTGGGCTAAAAAACAGGCCAAAAGTATTTCTCAAAGCAGACTCCTTGATTTCTCTTGATGACTCCTATTATCAAGATTTTGATCCTAATCCTAGAGTACTGCTATTCTTCTGAAACTTAAAGGCCAAGACATCTCAACTCAAAGCACCAGAACTTTCACCATGATGTTCCTCTCTAATTCTTAAGTCAGCCAGGGCTTTCACACATTTGCATCTTCTTCTTTTTTTTTTTTTTTTTTTTTTTTTTTTTTTTTTTTTTTTTTTTTTTTTTGTAGTTTAAATACTCCAGCCTATACCTTGTGCCTGTCTAAAGGAGCTAACCTTCTGACAGATTGAGTAAAGTCAGAGTTGCTAATGAATACAAGGCTTGTTAACATTGCTGAGTAAACTCATTATAAAAGAGCACTTCAGGATTTGGGCTGTTTTTTTCTAAATTTGTAAGAGGGCCCTCAAATGTACCCCACATCATGGCCAGAACTCCCTTCTGGACTTGCACCAGGAATCTGCCCTTTTGTCAGAAACAACTTGCTCCAGGTAAGGTGCAGGACTACACACCCAACACACCATCAGTGAGTCTGTAAAGATAGAGCTGGACACACACTACAAAACCCCACTCGGTCATTCAGCAAGATCCTTCTTCAAATTCCCTTTGTGAATCCATTGCAGTGGATTAAAAAAAAAAACAACAAAAAAAAACCAAAAAAAAAACCAAACAAAAAAACCAAACAAACAACAGCCAGAGATCTCCAGGAAACAAGATCTTCACAGGAAGGCACTTCTGTGAGTGTGGAAGGTGGAGCCTCAAAGCTCACCATTCTTCCTCCTTGTGTTTTATGTGCTCTGTGTCTCTTCCACTGCTACATTCCCTTCTGAACTGCACAACAGATGGGAGCAGTTGGTTTTTAAAAGGTTTTTATTTTCTGATTTCAATTTTTTATGTGTCTTTTGAGTTTGGCACAATACCATTCTCTAGTGAAGAGGAGACATTGTGTTAATCTTAATTATCAAAGGCTGAAACCCAGCAAGCAATCAATCATTTAGTGACATGCTCATGCTTTCACTGATTTGAAAAAATATTTTTTTGTGGCTATTGAAAAAAGAAAAACTGTCAGACACAAAAACAGAATCACTCACTTTGCAGCATATCAAAATATCAAAACTGTAGGGAGATGAATGAAGAATGTTCATTTGTTTTTTCTGAAACTAAATCCAACTCTCTTTGGCATGTGAGCCCGGAAGTTGTGTAAGATGTGTTTTAGTGTAAACATGATCTTTCTGTCGAGGTTTGCCTTATAATTCAGGCTGAACAATCACAAAACTTGCTCCTAAATGACTTTTCTAAAGAGTCAAGGTTGCTTTGTTCTTTAATTTTCTTTAGTCTTTCCAACCCCCCCTTTTTTTTTTTTTTTTTTTTTTTTTTTTTTTTTTTTTTACTGCCAGATAAGTGCTCTGGCAGCTGCATTCCTGGGGAACACTGACATCCAGTGGAGAGCTGGGGTCATCCCCAGAGCCCAGGCAATGGCCCCCAAGTCAGCAGCTCCCCAGAACTCTGAGTAGCAGGAGATGCCTTGAACTACAAACTCTGAGCTGCAGACAGCAACAGCCTGAGCCACCTTCAGCTGCAACTGTTCATTCATCTCCTAAATTCTCACCAAGGTGATCAAATTCCTGGCACTACTAGTTCTAGTGGTTTACACATAAAGCTAAAATGTGGGGTTTGGGATGGTTGGTTTTGGGTTATTTTTGTTTTTTCGTGGGGTTTTTTTTTTTTTTCAGTTGAGGAAATGTTGAAAGAAAAATTGTTTTCATCCACTGACCAGGAACTCCAGCATGCTTGGTTCTGTTTTCTCAGTGATACAGGATGACAAGTCCCATGTGTTTGAACAGCACTGTATTTCAAATGATAGTGTGTAGTCAACAGTTGACATTGTTTTTCTTTGGAGAAACAGAGTCTCTATAAGTTCAATCTGGTGTTATCACCTAGAATAAAGGCATCTGATATCATTAGCCAGGCCCCAATGTAGATGCATTTACAAGTTTACTCCACAAAAACTGACCAAATAAAATCATCAGACCAAACTCAGTCTGTGAAACAGATCCACGAAACCTGTATGAAAGTGGAATTGTCTTCTTGCTGCTTTGCAAAGCACCATAGATCCATTTGTTTGCCTTCTCCTTTTGATACCCTGCATTGTTGAGGAGCATGATAGATACTGCTCCAGCAGAGGACAAACATTTTGATGGTGGTACCATTGCCTCCAAACCAGGCTAGGCTCAAAGTTGAAGAAGGAACAGCTGCAAGAACTGCAAGCTACAACCACAAATCCTGTTCCACAAGGAAATGGTTGATATTTCTAAGCAAGTTTTTTTCTGCATTCCAGCACAGAGTTTCAACACATTGCATTCTACCACCCCAAAATGGGACATACTCACCCCATTATGAATGCAAGGCTAACAACAAGTTCGAGTTCCCTCCCTTATTTCAGACCCAAGACACTCAGACAGATCCATTGTCATAAAAGCTTTCCTTCATTCCATCAATATTTCCAAAGAAATCTTTTATCAGGAGTTCCCAACCAGCTCCAATTGACTGTATGCACTTTGTGACCAAGAAACAAGCCACATTGTGCTCTGCTTCACAATGTGTAATTTTAAACCAACTCCAAAACTTGTTTTAAAAATCCTCCAGATTTACATGGCTAAAAATGAGATCAAGTTGTGTCACATGTTTCTTGGCTTGCTATGGTACAAATAGCAGTGCAGTTATATCCTCTGCAACCCACACTGAGAGAGCATATGCTCCTAATGGTATCCCTCAGTGCTTTCCTATCAAGAACAATACTTCAGGACAGCCTAACCACTATCACATTTTCTTCAGAAGGATTTGTGTGTGTACTTAAAAATAGCAGCAGGGAGTGGAGACACTTTAGAAGGATGTACCAAAACCCATGTTCAGCCAAGCCTCTGCTGAGCACTTTCCACAGCTGGGACCAGGGAACATGCCAAACAACCAATCTTTGTCTTCCACAAGGAAGAGTCCCTGCTCCAAAGGTGAATAGGAGAACCTGTTTACTCACAAAGGTATGGCAATAAAATCATAAGTCTCTACCAAAGCTTTATTATATTTTAACCTATTTTTCAGTAACACACAAAGATTTTGAGTTCTGTGTCATGTTTTTCTTCCTGCAGCAAGCATGGCTATTTCTGTCTTATCAAGGCAGGAACACTCTTGTCTGTCAGATTTTTGATACACAAGTTAAATAGTAAAAAAATTACTCTTTTTTTGAAAATCAGTTTTTCAGTGCATCCTTCCAAATGAAATAATAGTGGATTGCTCTCATTTCTACAGCTAGCAAGCTATGTGGTTTCTTTTATGAGCTAAATGAAAGGAGCATACAAAATAATCATTACGGATTTGTATGAAATTACTGGGTATGGAATGCAGTAAATCCCCAAACAAGATTTAACTATAGCTTGTAAGATATAATCATCAGGTAAAACTGCAGACTCTCCTTTTGTAAGATGCAGCAGAAACCTAATATTTTATCGGAAACCTTGATTTATGTTTAATAGCTCTGCTACCTACTAAAAAAGATCTTGTATTAGCAAATGGGTACAGATCCAGTCCATTAGCTTAGGACAACTGAAAAACTCAAGGGTTTTGTGAACTAATGCAATAAAATATCATTAAATACTGTAGCATGACAAGACAGACAGAAGGTTTGAGTTGAAAGTCAGGAGAAGTGTTTGAAATGAAGTAAAATGTACAATAGATATGTTTAGGTACATCTGGCTTACATTTGCAGTAGGTCGTCAGAGGACCTTAGTGTCTGTGATGTAAATGAATAACAGAGCCCTCAACAATTTAACTGTCATCAGTATAAATGCTTTAACTGGCACAGTAAAGCAAAGCTCTGGGCCTCTTTCTAAATCTCCATAAGCTCCTGGTCTGAATTATAAACTGGGGCTGCATTACCTGAAGATGAAAGCAGCCAGGTCAATTCACTTAAAACCAGAGAATTACCTCTGCAAAGCTGTGATGAGCAGCTAAGGAGCATGTGTGTGTGTATGTGTGGTTGTGTTTTTAATGTACAACTTCACAGAGACAAGAGGAACGTCTGACTGGGCAGTGATTCCAAACTCAGACCCAACAGTTTGGTGAGAAGGGAGGCAGACACTTGATTTTCAACCACTTGAAGCTCCTAGATTGTAAGGCTAAAGATAAGCCACCAGATAGATAATAGATGCCAATTAAGAAAACAACTGCAAGGAAAAAAAATTGCTTCTGTATCAGCTACTCCAAGTCTGCTATTTGCAAACCTTTCCCTATTAGGCAGCACCCTCCTGTTGAAGAAGTCTGACTAACAAGCTCTGTCAGTGACACTGAGTAAAGAGCTTTACTCAAATCCTCTCTCCCTCCCTAGGCACACTTCCTCCATTTTCTTTTGGCCTTTGGATCACAGTTTTGGGAAGCAGGAATTCTCTCCCAGATGCCATAGCACACATGACACCACCAGCACAATCCCACAGTACACCATTTAACCACAGCAGCCAGGTGGGACCCCTCCAGCTCTCTGGCTACTTTTGACACTCCTTTCAAAGCCACTGCTCCCACACAAATGTCCAATAACAGGGAGACAAAGCTGAGGGTGAGATTCCCAAGGCACACAAAACCCAAGCAGGCTTCACTTCTTTGAAATTTTGTGAGTTAGATATACTGAATAGTTTATTTGGGCAAGTGAAGGCAACTATACTTAGATGTGAAGGCAGACTGATCACATTTACTGTGATGTGGCCAAATTAGCATATTGTCACTATTACCTTCTGAGATCAAGATGAAATTATTTCCCTCCCCTCCAACAAACACATAGAATGTTCACTTTTATTATAAATTCCAAACAAATTAATGGATTCCAACATTCATCATCAAATTTATATTTCCTCCTCCACAGAGTCCTACCCCTGTAAGTAATCCTTAAAATTCGTCATGAAGCTTTCAAAACAATTTATGCAAACAAACATCAAGCAGAGCTATTTGTATTGGCAGCACATTTCACTTAACAACCTACAACAAGGAACAGATGGTCTGAGCTCTGGAAGCAGCTACAAAGAAAACAGTAGGAGCAAGTCCATCAGAAGCACTTTTTTCCCCCAATTTTGTGAAGATTACAGACTTGTTCTTGTTTATTTCTTTGATTAGGCTGTTATTTTATGTTCTCATGAATCCTTCCCTTGCATTTCATGGAGCAAATCCACCAGAAGCACATTCCCCAACTGAGGGTAGTTACAGAAGCACTGCTTTAAGAACTGAACTATCTATTCCTCACTGATTCAGGGCTCTCTAAAGTGGCAGGGAAGAAAACAAAACAACATGCAGATGTTGTACAAGGGATTGACAAATTTAAGGCAAACCCTCTCCACAATTCAGAGCTGTTTCTCCCTTTGCCCACCCCTTGGTCTCCAATATTGAAACAAAAATGCAGATTATTCAAAAGTGACATCAATTACAGATCCCTCAGTGCTATTGCTAGTCTTGTGTGATAGGATGGTGTTTCTCTTTTCCAAGGAGACCTTCATCTTGTGAAGATGAGTGACGAGAGGCCCAGGCTGAGCAGGGTGCAATGGCACGAGCAGAGCAGCAGCAGGATGAGTTATACCTGCAGCTGGGCAGAAGATTTGTGTCTGCCCATGCCAGATCAGAATACTCAAGAAACAAGAGGGCCACAGCTGCTTGGTACATTGTGGGAAGCAGTCTAACTAACAAATACCAGTAATAGTTATTCTGAAGTCAATCAGCCAGGAATAAAATAGAAATTAAGCAAAAATCTCTCCAAAGACATTCTTTAATGGAAGTATTTTTTCCTTGTATCAACACAAGTTAGAAATAGTTCTTACAGGAAATAAATACAATAGCCAACCATACCTATTAGAAAAGAAAAAAAGGTTTATCCCCAATGACTACTACCTCCATCATTAAAGTCACTGTCAGGTTTATCTGTGCTTTCTTCACAAAGATTCCTGTGAACTCATCTACAAATACTCTCACCCAGACCTGGATTTAATTTGGATAACATTAGGGACAACCAACATGCTTGCATAGCTATCAGCCCACCAGCCAAAAGTACTCTCCTGGAGGCAAATTAATACCCTAGAGCTACACAGGGATGAATACAGACCATGATTTAGAAAGAAAAATAAACAAGGAATGAAGGACTTCTGACCAGAGACAATCATGACATCTTGAAGTAACAAAAAATCTTTCTGAAGGGTATTAACCAGGGTGGAAACAGAGGTCAGTATGGAAAGGTTTGGCTTTGAGAAGTGAAACCATGTCGAATTTCAGTGGAGTAAAATCAAGGACAAAGCAGACCAAACTGACAGCTTAATAGGACCTTTGAGCATGACAGTTCAATAAACTTTGTTCCACACAACACTATAATTTCATGTTTCATACTCTTGTTAGTGAAGGAATTTCATAACAGGATGACTACAAGCTGTTTTCACTGGCCCCCTTGGCCATCTGTGATGGCCAATTCTTACATACCAGCCATGTCTTCTGCTGGACAACTGCACAGGCAAGCAACTAGAACACTCCTGAGGCACAAAACCAAAAACAAACAGCGGCACCACTTTCTTCCTTGTGTAGCATCACAGATCCAAGCTTTTTTTTTTTTTTTTTTTTTTTTTTTTTTTTTTTTTTTAATTTTTTTTTGGGTGGGGGGGTGTTGGTGAAATACAGCTTGCTAAGGCAAAAGCCCAGGCACACAACATATTTCCTTTCAGAGCAGCTTTTCCCATTACTCATCTGGCAGCTGGAACAGGAAAGCAAACTCAAATGATAAACCAACAGTGCAGTTGAGTAAAAGGTGTCTCAGGGAAAACAGCTGGGGAAGAGTATCTGGACAAGCTTTGCCATGCAGACATTGCTCCTAGGTTTTACTTGAAAAGAAAAAAGTGAAGAAAATATACAAGCTGATTTTTCAGGACTTGAACAGTCTGACTGCAGTTTAAACCAATTTGAGAGTAGGTACAGCTCTGAGTTCACCATCTGACCCTGCAACATGATACCCAAACTGAGCAAACAGTTTGAAGTTCACTTCAGATTTCTTCATTTTGAGGATTACGATGAAGCATTTCCTGAGATGTCCCTCTTTAAACAGCTAATGGCATGTGACAACCAAATGCTTTTACATCTTACATCTAAAGTTGCAAACACTTGGCCTCTCCCATAAGAAGAGAAATATGTAGCAGCCCCAAGAGCTGGAAATCTGGGGCCTCACCAGTCTCCTTCTACTTCAGCAGGCACTGGATGCAACCAGGAGTTCTGTCACTGCAAGTGGAAAAAATCTTCTTTACAAATGTCTCTCAGTGAGGGCCCACAAGAGCTGCAGTGGCTCGATGGCACTGGGGGGCAGGGACAGTGCCCCCAGCACAGCCACACGTGGGTCTGGGCACCCCAGCCCCCAGAACTGCTGCTTCATGCCTTTGCCCACTCTCCTTTCCCATGAGATGCACATGGAATGATACCAAATGCACCCACCAAATCACAACACAAAGCAGAATTTCAGAGGCACAAGTGGAAGTAGATGCTCAGACACTTTGGTGACCTCCCCCAGGTGTGTCTTAAGGATTTTGAAGTCAATAAAATAAAATGGCACCATCAGGCAAAAAGCTGTCATTTCACACAGGTTTCCAGGCTCCACAGGCTGGAGGTCAGAAGGGCCACTGTGTTTTATGGACCACAAGCCTTTATGGATCAGAGCCTTTTCTAGGGAAGGCTGCAAGTTCTGGAAGCATTGAAAAGCATATGTGTGTCCTATTTATACACAAAAAAATAAAAAACTTCATTGACAACCAGTGAAATTCTTGGCTTGATTTTATCTCTATTTTCAGTTTGCAAACTTGCCTGTTTGTACTGAATTTTACTTTGAAGTCAACAATATAATTTCTGAACTACTATAACCCCAAGAATCACACTTAATTATTCCATCATACTGAGCAAGAGGCATCACAGCACAAACAAAGCACCAGAACCCAACTCCTGACTAACCCATGCCCTGACACTGCCTCTGGATTTTGCTGAGAACACCAGACCCAAACTATTTTCAAGAAAAGATTAAAAATTGGGATGTTTGCTATTGAGTTTCAAATTTGCTTCTATTGTAGAAATGCTGCTTCAGCTGAATTTGGTGGAATTACAGGAGCTGATTAGGTTAACCACTGACTATGCGTCCTGGAGGGCATCTGACAACATGGCCTGACCCAAATTATTTAATCTTGATCCAGTTTTGAACCATTCAGTTTTAAGCTCCACGTATCTCCAAGAAACAAAACAAGGTAATACAAACTTCAGAGCAGCTTTTAAATTTGAGAGGTAGCAAGGCTCAGGCCACAAACACAATTGCTCCCAGCCATGCAGGGCAGCAAGAAACAAAGCCTGGCTGCTCCTGCTGCGAGTGGAAAACTTTCCCAGAGAGGGTTGTGCAGGGAGAGGGTGGGTCTGGTGGCAGTCCTGCACAAGGATTTGGTGTCAGCCAAGCCTTGAGCTTCAGGACCCAAGGGAAATGTCTGGCCAAAGGATAGAAAAGGGTGAAGGAGCAGAGGCAGACTCAGGAATGTGAGCCAGGCATGTGAACTCACAACCTGGCTCCTTTGTGCCAGGAGAGGGACCAGACTGAGGGTCCCTGCCCTGTATTATTTGTATCCATCAAATATCAAAATTGACTCTCCAGATTCAACCATAACCTCGAACCTGGCCCCAAGATATTTCCCAATAAATGCATCATTAAAAGAACTCCAATTACTTTGGTTTGGGGTGTTATTTGTCAGGCTGAAGGCAGCCAGCCACACTGTGTCAATAATAATGAACTTATTAGCCTAGAAAGGATAAAACATTGATCAAATTGCTACTTGCTTACACCTTTCAACAGCTTGCTCAGTAACAGTATTGGATGAAAATACCTGAACCTTTGCACCAAGGGATTTTTAAACAGCACAGGAAGCATGCAGGAGCTTTCCTAAACTGCACAATGCAGCAGCATGAAAAACCACATGCTGCATCTCCTCAGGCATTCAGTGAGACAGCAGAAGCTGCAAAGCTGTGCTAGCACACTCCTCATCAGCCCAGGGGAAGCAGATTTATTAATTCAGGCCAAACAGCCCTGCACCTTAGCTGTAGCCACAGGGATGCATTCACAGAGGTTGTAGATGTTTTTTCAACTTCTCAACATTGTGCCATGCACCTCAAAATCTGAATTGCTCAGTTTATCTCAGGACTCAGTTCAGTTTCAGATAGTTTAGCCCATATATTTTACTACCAACAGCACACAAGAAAACCCCAGTTGAAGTGCACCAGTGGGGACAGCACGAGCTGACCAGCACTGCAGAACAAGGCTGGATGGGATCCCCAAGCCTGGGACACCTCTTCTCCTCCCAGACACAGGGGTAACATTCACACCCTCCCACTGCAGCCAGGGAACAGGACAGGGCTCACCTGGGTCCCCTCCCAGCTTCCCCTTCCTGACAGGATGCCAAAGTACCCCAAAACTGAGAAACTGTGCCTCAGCCCCCTCTGCTCCTGTGCCATTGCAGGCTGCTTTTAATTATACCCAGGGCAACACAGCATAAATCCTGAATACTGAACCTATTTCAGTAAGGGACAGCAGTTTTCAGTCTTCCCAGCCTCCAACCTCAGCTGGCAATTCTGAAAGAGCCATGTCCTGGTGAGGCAGCCAAGCCCTCTCCCATACACTCCTGACCTACAGATATGCTTAATATGTTAATTTTTGTTTTGCTTTCAGAACAAAACCTGCCTTTTAAATAAAATTTTAACAGATTCTAAACCAGAAACACTGCACTCCCCTGAGGCATTAAAAAATGCAAACTGAAGACTTCCCATGTGTCGGGGTTATTACTTATTTCCTTCTAAAAACAGAAGAAGTGTTGCAACAGTTGTAATGCTCCAGCTCACTAGGCCAAGAAGATGTTTTCTTTCTGCACACTCATTAACCATAGTGTGGAACTCAATAACTGTTCTAATTTCCTACCTTAAATGTTTTTCTTCCCCCCAGTTTTCATTTTATGCTTCACATTTACATAGGACTACACTCCACCACTTACCTTGAGAGTCCTGCTGCTGTCAAACACAATAAAATGAAAGGAAAGTGTCTGGAATCACAGAAGCTTTAGTGTTGAAAATTTTAATTTAATTTCTAGAAATGAATTTAAGCACTCAAAGCTTTCTTTGTCAGCCACAAATGAGAAATTGATAGGCTTTGAAGGCAAGCAAATGTTTTTTTAGTAGAATCTCTCGAGTAAATATTTATGTTAGATATAATAACAGATGTTATTTCACACCACAAATTAAATATCAGCTAGTTATTAAATCTGGTGCAATGCCATGAAACTCTTGGGCACAGTTGCCCACAGTAGGTGCACTGTGGCTGAGCTGCAGGATGGTTCCCTCGTCTCAGCTCCAAACCCAGAGAATGCAGCCAAGCTGCTGCCATGGCCTCAAGGGCCCTTGGCTGAGCCCAGCTCAAAGGCAGATTTGCTCTGTGACACAGGGAGGAATTACCTGACCACGCCACATTGCTGCTGCTTTGCAAAATGCTCTTGGCTTCAGGGCCAAAACACTGCTTAGTGTCTGGTTTGCAAGGACACAGAGCCTGTGAAAGAGAGAAGAGAGCCCAGCAGGGAAAGGGAAGGGAAGGGACAGGACCCTCCATGCCCTGGGCAGCCCAGCAGCTCCCCCAGCTCAAATACACTGGACTGTGTGTGCCCCTCGTGGGTGACATGGTCTGTGTGGGAGCACACTGGCCTGTCATCTTTGAAGCCTTAAAGGTGCAGAAGACATTGAATTTAGTTCCTAAGAACGTACCAACATTTACACACCTGAGGCACAACAGAGACAGACCCTGCATTGTGCAAAACCAGCCTGAACCAGCCTGGACAATGACACCAACAGGGCAGACAAAGGCTGCCAGGGGCAAACACTCAGCTCTGAGGGGCTCCAGAAGAGATGCCCCAGTGCAGCCCAGAGCAGGGCCAGGCAGGCTGGAGCCCTCTGGAGCCCTCTGGAGCCCTCTGGAGCCCCTCTGGAGCCCCTCTGGAGCACAGGCACTGCACTAGCTCCACCACCACACAACACCCTGCAGGAGGTTAAGGTGCAGGGGCAGATGACAATGCTACCTTTTTTTCCTCTAACTACCTTACTTGGCTAATTGCACAATCACAAGAAGGCTTCAAAGCATGCCAAAGAGTGGGATAATGGCACTTCATGGGTGAATAGGCCTTTCATTTCTCTTTTTTCCTCTAATAACCACTGATGACAAACCATTATCTTACCATCTTGTCCTACCTTGTTGTGTCTTAATGCATGTATTTAACAAGATTACTTAAGAGTGTAGCACAAGGGATGCCTAATAAGGCAAGAATAATAATTTTGAAAGTTCCACTTTATCTCTTATTACTGCAATATTTTTGCCTCTGCCTTGGCAGAGCAGGAGGCTGTAAACCAGCAGAGCTGGGTAATGGGATTCCTTGACTCCACTCAGAGCTGCTTCACTGCATGGAATTACAATATTTGTTTATACCATGGCTCTTTTGGGTAAGGCACTCACAAGTCACTGCAAAACGGCAGAAAGGAGAGGGAAAATTTGGCTGCAATAGCCAAAGCAGCAGAGGGAAGGGATAAAGGAAACATTCTTGAAATCAATTGTGCCCATAGCACAGTGCAAATACCCAGGCACATTTCCTGACTGGTGCAGTGATACCCAGGTGGGCAGCAAGCCTGCAAACCCACAGAGCTGGCAGCAATCACTCAGCACACAGCAACTCTGGCACAGGTTTGGTCCATGAACAATCCCACTGAATTAAAGGTAACAACACATGCTCAAAATCAGGACAGATTTCAAACAGAACTTAATGAGAGAATAACTATCTCCATTGTCCTGTCCAAACTGGAGGGTGAGCAGCAGCTTTGCTGCAGGTCCTGCTGGAAAGGATCATGAAACCCCTCCAGCAGAAACACTGCAGTGCACAGTCAATCAGACAAGTTATTTAAGCATGAAATGCTCACAATTCCCTCTCTGAAGTACTATCAGGTTGGGAGAATTTTTCAGCAAGATGATGCAGTTCCAAAAGTACATCAGATCACAGGTTGCCATGGTGCAAAATAAGGCATGTTCATGCTATTGGCAGACCATCATAATATTTTCCTCTGTTCATCAGGATAATAAAACAGAGTAAAGCTTCTCAAACACAAAATTAAGCCAGAATTCTAGCAAAAAGGGGATAGGAATAGTGCTGCATCTCACTAACTATCAATGAAGAATACAAGCACGTATTTTGAAAAGAAAGACATATCCATAGTATGCTAAATACAATAAGTATCAATTAAATCATTATTAACAATCAAAATCTAATTTCTTTCTGTCACTTTCTGATATCTTAACTAAAGGTATATTTGCAATACTATTATAACGAGTTACAGTTCAAGCAATAGAGCTGCTTGCAATAATTCAGAAACATGTACACTTTCATATGAATATATCATGCCTAACTAATGAGATTGCTCATTTCATAACTTCAGTTCCATTTTTATTATTTCATAAAACTGGAAGTCCTTATCCATTTTATGAAAAACACCTTTGTGAAATTCATTAAATAAGCATAAAAAATTCATTAAACAAGTGAATTGCATTCATGGCTGCTTTGATGCAAATGCCCTTTAAGCAATGTAAAACTCCATATTGATTTAACCTTTCATGTTCTGATATTTCCATGTGGAGATATATATATAAATATATATATATCTATAAAAATCTTTATTCAAGGAATGAAATTAAGTGCTGATCCCTTGATCTCCAGCCAGGGTGAGGTAGATTGGTCAATTTGAATAGTCACTGCTGATCAGCAAACAGCTGAGTCTGTATTAAAACATAGCACTAGTATTTCTGTATGTCTTTGCTGGCAAATAAATACACATATAATATATTGGGCCAAATCAATATGATGCCTGAAATTTCCTCTGTAGCAGAAAGTCAGCCCAATATTGGCTGAGTCCTGTGGGACTAGTTATAACAAGCTCCTGCTGGTGAGGCAGAAGGTGGATGGGCTGAGTACCTGGTGACTGCTCGTTCTCTTTACCACTGGAAGCTGCTGCAAACTGTGCAGCCAACAAGCCAGGGGCTGCCTGGACTTGACTTGGGGCAGCTGGGGCATGGGGAGCTGCCAAAATGAGGCAGCAGCTCCATTTTTTGGGGTCACTCTGTGTCCCTTCAGTGGTTTCAACAGCCACTTGTCTCACTAACTTTAAACTCCACTAAAACCACAATCTTTTCCCAGTGCCTAAGGCAGGGTGAAGAGTGAAAGAAATCACTAATCCCTCATCCAAGAGCCATTCTCTTCTCAGTGTTTCCAATGCATTGGACAACAGAGAGGATAACCTGAGAAAGAGGCACCTGCAACAAATACATCTGCTACTGAAGACAGCATCTGATTAGACTCTGAATTGTCATGGAATAATGCACTTTTACTCCTCCAGCCATCCAAAAACTCCTGTTGATGAGAAGCAATCATTTCCTCTAAAGATTTATGCTAGTCTAACTGCAGCAGCCTATGAGATATCCAGTGCACTCCAGAACACCCTCCCAGAGCTGAGGTTCACCAGGATCTCAGCAGTGTGAGGCATCTCACCCACCACAAACCCTTCTGGCAAGGAGGGCACCATGCAAACCTGGCCCCAGGCTTTCAGCAGTCCCAGGGGCACTGACTGCAGCAGGATTCCAAAATCCTCCCCCTGAGCCAGGCCTGGCTGTGACAGTGAGAAGAGCAGGGGCACCCATTGCTGGGCTGTCCCTTCTGCTCTGCTTCATATCCACGAGTTTCAATGAAGAGAATGTCACCAAGCAGTGCTGACATGGAGGGGAGGGTAACACACCACCCTTCCAGCTTCCCAAGGCTCACACTTCAATGATGCCACTCCTGAATCACCTTTACAGGCCTCATTTTCTTCCCCTCCTCTCCTGCACACTTCCTTTTCCCTCAGCTCATTTTTCTCCAGCAAACTGAGCCAGGAACAACCCCTATTTCCATTTCTAACCATTTAAATTATAAACAATAATTTTTACACACCAAAACAGGTCTTTAATTCTCATATTTCCCTCCAAAGTACACCCAGACATCCTTATTCTCAGTAAGCTGAGCCAAACAAAACAAATCAAGTCTCTAGGCCAGGCTTTCCAGGAGTTAAAAATAAGCCCCAGAGTATTAAAATAAACTTCAAAAAGAAAAAAAAAAAAATCAGAAAACATTTTTAAAGTATCATCATTTTTAAAACTCTCCAATTCTTAACCAATGTTCCAGAAGCTGCTGTTACAAGAAGAAAAAACAAAAAAGTTTTGACTATTTTTCCCCAAAGAAAAAAGAAATCACATTGAAAATTAGGTTTGTAATAAAGGAGTTTCAGCCTTAAATCACAGAATTGCATAAGCCAGCACAGCATAAAGCTCCTTCTACTTCTATCATCACAACAGTGAACAAAAAAGAGAGATGAAAACATCCTCACTTCCCACTTTTGTACTTCCCAACCCTCTGACACTCACTGCTCCTCAGCTGGCTTCCTCTGCCCCAAAGGGCATCTGCCACTGAACAAGCCCAAAATAGTATCTGAAGCCATTTAACTCAATCATTATTGGGTTTTAGTTCACACCTCCCTTGACACCATTGGCCAACAATAAGGCCTCCAGGTACCCTGCAAATTTTTAAGCATCAACAAGACTTACAAGGGCACATTTCCACCTGCAGCAAGATTTAAAACTGGCTTTGTAATAATTAAAAGAGGGAAAAAAAAAAGGGGAATAAAAACCTTGGGAGCTTTTATCACAATTACTAATTTAAGAGACAAACTATATTTTATTCATAGTTCCAATAGTAAATTTGCCTTCTGTACATACTGCTGTTGATGCCTAAAATAAGATGTGCAAGAAGAGAATCTTGTGCCTAAGGCTTTTTTAGGCTAATACACAAGTCAAGCGAGTTCTTCAGCAGAGCCCCACTGTGCAAGGGCTGCAAACTCACACAAGTGTCAGCCCTGCAGGTTTAGTCAGAAACTAGATTTTAATTGACGAAAATTATTGGTCTGATAGCACCATGACTTTTAAAATTTCACTGTCTGCATGCTATTGGAAATAGAGGTATAGACTACAGAGAGCCTAGAGCACAAACAACTCATTCACCTGATGAATTGGCAGTGATATAAAGTTACTTCTTTATGTTTGGGGGAAAACTATTGTCATTAAATTTTGCAGGTGAATGAGTAGATCTGAAGTGCCTTGAGGTCAGTGTGACAATTCCAGCTGAAAGTCTGTCCAGGAGCTTCCAAGACCTCTGACTTGTGCAATCACTGAAATATCACACTTTGGTCAAACAGATGTTGCCAGAGATGCCAGCAACCCTCCCTCTCACACACACAAGTGCAACCCAAATGCACAGTCCCAGCTCAGCTGTCCTTCCACAAGTTATTGCAGCTGCAAAAACCAGGCTGCTGTTAATCTGCAAAGGGCTTTCTGCAGCCTTTCCCTTGCATTTAAATCAGCTTCACTTGAGGAAAAAAAAAAAAATTGTTTGTTTTAGCTAGGCTAACTAATCAGTGATGTGTTTGGCTGGAAACCTGTTATGTTTTGCTACTTTATCATGTTGCTATTTCCATGTTCAAAAGCTAGTTAAATTATTTACGCTACACTTCATATATTGTGTACAACACTTGCCTTGACATGAACAGCAGCAACTGCAAAGCCAGTTTCCTTGAGCCAGGGCTCCAGAATAACAGAGTGCTGTGCTTTGCAGGGAAGGACCCATTCAGAGCCTCAACTCATCCTTCCTCCCTACCCCAACAAAAGAACATTTTAAAGAAAACAACCAAACAAAAAAAAACAACAACAACAACAAGAGCACACAGACATTAATTGGCTTCAAAGTCTCAAACAGCAGTGTTAATTTAATTCTGAAGAATATTACAAAACATGGAGTATAAGAGGAATAAGCTGAGCATTAGCTCAGTGTAAGAGCCTACCTACATCTAAAATTCACTGTGAATGATAAATTGCTTTCAGCCAATAACACCCAATATTATTTTAAAATGTATATTATGGAACATGTACTTCAAGAGGCTCTGTGAATATTTTATTATACCATCCCAATCATTTAGACTGTGTGATATACATCTCATTGTAGTTGCACTCCCTTTTAAAGTACAGTTTGATTTTCTCCCTGTCTTTTTATTTATTTAACTCATAACTGGGTTGAATTACCATTCCTTTGCTCATCAGCAACCAAATTGGGCAGAGTTAAGAAACCCTGAAAACTTGGGAAGAACTTCTGTGGCCAGAAAACATAAACCTCCTCAGGTATCTCAGAAGCCTGAAATCACACTCTAGTGACCAAGGGAACACACTCTCCCCTGCCCTGCTGTTCTGAAGTATCACCCAGCAGCATTTAAGGAAGAGACACTATTTTAAAAATATGAGTGTTGCAGCAGGATGGGGCTCCTACAGCTCTGCTGCTGCAAAAGCTAACACCTGTTTTTCTGAGATCCACTATGGACACTGGCACAGAGTCAGCCATTTCTGATGCTCTCACCTGGCAGAAAATCAGCAGGCACCTCTGCAAGCTGGAGTGTGGATTTTCAGAGGCACCTCACCCCATTCCAGCTGGCTCTGGATTCCCCACTAAAGCAAGGGCTGCAAACAGTGACATGGGCAAGGAACACCACACACACTCCAGGGTAACTCCAAGCAATGGCCATCTCCAGCAGAGCCAGTGGTGCCTTCCTGGGATGAAATACGAGCAAAAAATACCATGGTGCTGTACAGACAGACTGCAACAAAACTTGTGCCTAAGAAGTTCACAGATCTATTTCCCTTCACTGTATTTTGATATATGGAAAAAATAACTTGCACAAAAACAGAACAGTGGTCACAGGCTGGGGAAGGACATTATAAACAAAGTCTTTTGTTATAATATTACTACACTTTCCATATTGATCAGTAAGCCTACAAGCTGCTAAGTGCCTTACTGTATATTGTTATTAAAATTCAGTTAAGAGGCATTTTACTGAAGCAGGTCAGGGCTGAGTGATTCCCCCAGTTCAAGCTTTGATATTGCACAGGTCTTGTGAATTGAGTCATAGATATCATGAAACATTACAAGTCAAATCAATATTTTATAGCCTTTTCACAGACCATGAGTCTGAAACTCTATCAGCATGGTGTTCTGAACAGAAGGATTTGCAGGAGCTAAAATAATTTACACTAATAAGGCAGTGACCCATGCAGTCCTTAATGATCATTTAGCTTTGGAAATACATCTAACCATTATTGAGTTGCTTGGGAGTTGTGGGATTTTTTTCAGCAGAAAACTTCTAAATCAGATTAAAGACATAAGCAGTAACCCAACCACAAAGCTCAGTTTTGTTTAATGTAAATTCATTCCTATTATATAAACTGCTAAATTAAGAAATGAGGTATTTAAAACAAAGAGGTTAAAACACAGCCACAAAGACACAAACAAACATAATAGAAATCCTTAATTCCATTTCTTGCCTTGTTTGCTTATTGAAGTGCCATATGTTTCTGTAAGTGCTATGAAAATATCATAAGATCATAATTATATGGTTCGTTGAATTATAGAGTAAAGAAGCCACTTATTTACATTTAAATATGAACAGTAGTAATTGAAATGTCACATGCTTCTCTGTTCTTGACTCCAGAAAAATATTTATCTACCAACAGCTTGATGTGCTTTCAACAATGGCCTGGATTCATGAAAGGGATTGTTACTCACATCACTCTCTGCTTTTATTTATTTCTCCCTTATGATTTACAAACTCCAATGGGGGCTCCTGAAGTCCCCAGGCACTGACATAGCCCTGAAGACATTGTGATGTAAACAGGTACTCAGGATTGTTACTAAGTTGGTGTTCAATAATTCTTTGACCTGTCAATATGTGAATCCCTGCAATAGCTTTAGGAATTCAATTTTAAATTGACCTCATTGAGCTGATGCAAAAAACAACTGCAGAAGTATTTAAACTGATTAGCTCCTGTTAAAGTCCAATAGCAAGTACACCCAAGCCAAGCTGATGTACACACAGAGAGGGTTACAAGATTAAAATCAAAATAGCAGAACTTGAACTCAGTGAGGGCACTGCAGCCCTGGACACATTCTACTGTAGCAAACTCACCTAAAGCTTGACCCTCCTTACAACACTACCAAGTGTCAGCAGAAATAGGTTCAATTCTTCTAAGGAAACTGAAAAGAAGAGCAAAGGCCCAAAGCAGAGGAAAGCAATTCACTATGAAGAGCACATCACTCAGACACACACAGCAGGGAAGGCAAGGGCCAACACCAAGTATTTCTATTTTTGTTACATAGTAATAATTCTCATCATGCAAGGACTGATGTTGGGTCATTCTCTTGCTGTCCTTCTCCAAGAGAGCTTTTTCATGCACTGCCTGAGAAGACCAGAGTTAATGGTAAAGCTTTCCATTAACAGAAGCACTTTTAGGCTAATGCTAAACCAATGAATCCAAGTCACCTGCTCTGGTCCCCTCCACCTGTCTCAAAACACTCTTTGTTTTCTAGCTTAATAATTAAACGTACCAACATCCTTCTTGAAGACTCTGAAAACAAGCTAGGCTGACTGGAGTTTAGTGAGGGCAGGTAACATTTGCAGGGAAATGCTCAGGAGATGAGATCTGGGGGAAATCACAATTTGCATCAAACACTAACAGAACTCTTCAGCATCATCAAAAACCAGCAGAGCTCCAGCACTGCTGCTGGGGCTCCAGGAACACTGGGCACTAGTGACCAAGCCTGGCTTATGAAGGATGCTGGGGTTTAAGTTTTCTGTGTTTCCTTGATGCCAAAGGTCTGCCAGATGCCTCTCACTGTTACCCCTCCTTCTCTAAGCTCCAATAAAACAGCTGCACTTCATCACTTTGCCACACAAGGTGGGCTTGAAGGACAAATATGGGGCAAATTAATGGCAAAAATGAGTACAAGTGCAGACTACACTGATGCTATCCTTAAAAAAAAACCAACAAAATCCTTGGGCAGAGCAAGAACATTCTTCCTGCACCACTTTGAACCATTTCCTGTGGAGTTCACTCTCAATGTCTACAAACAATACAGGTTTTTACTAGCTTTGGACACTGCTTCTACACATGTATTTATTAATGCTAGAGACTGATTGTGTTCAGTCTATGTGTGGCATTTAGCCATTCATAAAGGAATTAATCTGACACTAAACATGACATTATTCATATTGTTTTCTTTCTATTGTTTTTTTTTAAGTTTTTACTTCACTTAACACACATGGCCAAATCAAAGGCACAGAGATGACAAAAGGCAGCCACTGCAGCCATGGTGCTAGCCAGCCCCAAGAAGGATGGATAAACATTCAGGCTCAACAGAAAAGTACAGGTAAAACAACCTATGGAGCAATATTTTTAGTGACTGATAAAGGGCACAGAAAGCAATGAGGACAAGCAAGCCAGGCAAGGACTGCATAAGGCAATTCCAGCACTGCTGACTGCCCACTGCACATTTGCTCAGGCTTTTGCCAGCTCTGCATAATCAAAGAGGCACTGAGAGCTGATGCATGAGGAGCAAACCAAGCAGAGGAACAAGTCTTTGTCCATCTTTAGGGTACAGCCTTTGGGAGCCTGTGCTGTGAAATTTTGGGGAAGCAGCACCTCCCACAGTCACCTCACTGCCCCCAGCCAGGGGCCCAGGCAGACCCACCCACCACTCACTGCATCCGTGCTTTTGGAACAACTAATTCACCTTTCAGAGCCAAAAGCACCCAGAGAAAGATACATAAATATCTCCTCCACCACTACCACCAGTACAGATCTCTGGTGCTAAACCCAGTCACTCAAAAACCAGCACAAATTTTACAAAGATCAGAAGACAAAATAAAATATAAAATAGCCATGGGAACTGTAGCACTGCCTGAGTAGACATTCAAACATTGCACAACATCATATTAAACCCTTCCTTGAAAATAATAAACACTGCAGATCCCTGTTCCAGCTTTGTTACATTTTAGTATTCTTTGCTTCATTGCCCATTTACAAATCATGAAGAATTCATAGATGAATAATGGACTGAGAATAATATCCATGTATGTATATATATAAAAAACATAAAACCCAGCACAAGCCAAGAAGAGGATAAGCTCTTCCCAGGCACAGTAAATTAAAGACTAAAGCAATAAAATTAAAATTAAAAAATCAAACCAATGCTGCTAAGTGTCTAAAATTATTTCCAGTAGCTCTGATGAGCAGTCATTATTCTGTTCCACAATAAAGCATGTCACTTCATTGTCCATAGAGCCTCCCCACAATATATAAATGAATGATTTCCTGGAGGTTTCCCCATTGTCTCTAGAGAATTTACAACACACTAAATTTAGCTCCTGTGTCTCCTTCAGGATGATATGCTACTCCAGCTACAGGCTGCTGTGTGCCTGGACAAGGACAGAGGTACCTCCACCCCAGGAAACCCCCTCCCCTCCTTGCAGCCCCTTTGCCCTCCCCTCTCTCCCCATGTGCAGAGAAGCCCTTGGGAAGTGCTGCCTGTCCCAGGGCTCTCCCCAGAGCCAGCACCTTCAGCCCTTCCCTTTTCTTCCATTTGCAGTCACCATCTCTGCCTGAAAGATGGGTACAACTTTGGAACCCAAATTCTATTTTCAAAAGGAAAGTAGGCCTGTGGCATACAAGCTGAATGGACTTCCAGCAAAGCTCATGCCCTTAAATCACTCATGGAATGAAGTCATGCCCACAACTGGATTCCTGAAACCTATTATCCACAGCTTGGCTTTAACTTTCTTTAAAAAAAAAAAATAAAAAAGTTATTTTTATTTTTAAAATTTCATTGCTGATTATTACTCTCTATAGAAATAATGATGCCTTCTCATTGTGAAAGTCTATCAGTGAAAACATATACCCTTTTATGAGTTAAACTGTTTGGAATAACTTTTAAACAATTACTCAACTCCTCTGAAATTTCTTTCAAGGGATTGAAGGTTTATCCTGTATTAAATTATGTGGATTTCTCATGGATTATGCATTTTTCAAAAATTCACTCATTACAGATTAAAGAGAGAAAGGGAAGTTAGAAAGGACACAATAGGAAAAAAAAAAAAAAGATCAGTAAAGAAAAATATTTTAAATATTAATGACCAAGGGGGAAATGGAAACACATTAAAGGCAAATGTGAGAGCTTTTAAATATGTTATTAAAATTGATTTATAAATGAGACTCTTCTTTAACCACGTGCTTTAGCCTTCACTACTTATTTCCTTCTGCTATCTCTCCAAGCATTGGTGCCACCACTCAAAACTTATGGCATTAAGGAAAGATATCCAGAAAATTGTTAGGCTGGCAACAACTATGGGCAGCTCAAGCTGGAAAACATCATTCTATTAGGAATCTCAGAATGAGATGAGAAACTGGCTACTTGCAGACCATCTGTTGCAGGTGAGTCTGGGCTGCCCTGCTCCCCCACTCTGCCCAGAGCCACCCCACAGTGGGCAGTGGGCAGGGACTGGGCAGTGCACAAATGCAGACACTGACTATTCACACAGACAGAGAGGACACTCAGAGCTTCTGATCCCCTTCTCCCTCTCCATGCCCTGCACCAGCCCCCAGGGCTGAGCCATGGGCAAACCAGAGCAGCATTTCCAAGGAAAACTGTCTGCAGGTTGATGCTGAAGGGCTGGAGAAGCCTGAGCTGTGCACCTGGCTGTGGCTGTGAACCACACACAGCATCCAGCACGCTGCAAGCCCTTCCTTCCTGCTGCTCCAGATCCCATCAATTACCCCAGGAGCTGCATTTTTGGGATGCATCTTCTGGAGTTTTTCAGCTTTGAAAAGAGTTCCAGTAGTGCCCCACAGGACTGGGACAGCTGACTGCAGATTGCTGCTGGCATGTCAGAGCCCAAGCCACTGCAGCTTTAGAGCTGCACAGGGTGCATCACCACCAGCAATGAGCAGCACCTGAAGCCATGTGACTCCTGGGTCATGTTTTTATTAAAGGACAAAGCAGCAGAATATGTATTGCTGAAACAGACTAATTAACATAACCAAAATTGTGAAAATTATCCTTAAAAAGAACAAATTCTTGTGGAGGAATTTGTGTAAATGGACAGCATAAAAGTGCATATAACAGTATATGTTTTAAAAATTATATAGTATTTATTTAATTTAACTTAAATATGAAAAATGTTTTCTCTTAAAGCTGCTATCTATCATAAACCACCATAACATTGTAGGCAAAGACTCCAAACAGAAATATAAAACATCACTGAGAACTACAGATCTTGTATGTTGGATTTTGTGGGGAGAATGATCCACAAAACTCATTCTGTATGTCCTCATAAGATCCTTTTTTATAGCAGGTTATGAATCATCACATGATATCTTTAAATGGATGATCAATACTATATTTTCCCATAAAACGTTTGGTTTGAAATCCGATTTTAAGTGCATTAGAGTTTTTGTGCACTGAATGAGTGAGAGTCATAATAAATTGTCATCAAATATGAAAGAAATATAGCTTAGATTAATTGCCATATTTATTTATGAGTCTATAAAATACATTGTGAAAGTCCTGGCACATTTTTGGGATACCAGTTTGAACTTTCAAGCAAGTTAAAAGCATTAAACAAGACTGGGAGTAGATTTATTATTGGAATGTTTTTAATTGCAGTTTCAACCAGACACAGGTATTAGAATGGCTGTGCCCTTAATGGCCATCTCATGTGTTTTTTCTTTAAAAATGATATACTTTCCATATTTTTATTGATTTCACAAGATTTATTGTAGATTAGTGCTGGTTGTGTGTGAAATTGCAAGTGGTCCCAGCTTCCCCAGAGTAGAGGGCTGCAGATGGCCACTGCTGGAGCCACTCCTCCCCAGTGCCCACAGCCCCCAGCACAGCCTGAAATTCTGCTGAAAGACCAGAGAAAAACCTGCTTTACCTGGAGAAGACTGGCACAAGAGTCCTCAGTGAACTACCCAGAGGGTCCTGCTCTGCACTCATTTCTGCAAATGCAAAGTGGAGTTAATTCATTTGGAGGATTTGGAGGGGGAGCCCAGCTGAGCCCTTTCTTTACTCAGATGGTAACTAATGAAGAGACTCAAAGCAAACAGATTTGATGGGGTGGGACTGTCTTGAGTTAAGTATTTTCTGGGTTTGGAACAAATTATAGTATCTCTATGTTTCTAATGTACAGTAAACACAACTGGGGTTTTGTAAATTACAAATAAAAGTAAATAAGGAAGCAGTTCTGATATTCACATTTAATAGTGCACAGAAGTTGAAGAACACCAACTTCTGAGAAGGCATAGTAGCATGTAGCCAGCATATTAATTTTAAAATAAACCCTGGGAATTATAGCAAGGAAGAGTAGGTAATGGAATAAAACTGCCATTCACTGGCACAGAACAAAAATGACAAACTATACCTAAGGTGATGCTAAATTAAAACCCTTTAGTTTAGCAGCACATGAGCTGATGCAAAGGCCACGAAAGCACAGACACAACTGGGTGGTTAATGGTGAGCCCTACTCATGATGTGTCCAACCAGCAATCACTTCATCGCCAAAAAAAAATTTAAATAAATAAATAAATAAATAAATTTTTACTGATTTTACTGAAAAACAAACCCACAGAGGGGTCAGACTGAATGAGAGCTGCCCTAAGTCTCCTGGCATAAATTAACCCACACCACATCTCAGCAAAGCACAAAAAGTTGCCAGAGGTGAAGTTCTCACTGGTCTTGTGTAGATGTATCTTCACCAGATGAATCCATACTTTACAGAATAATCCACAGATAACCTGAAGAAAGCCAGTACAGAAGTGCTTAGCCACCCTGATGCAGAGCACTATTACCAAAGAAGTGTTTTCCCATCAACAAAGTATGTTTTCACAAGTTGGGGTGATCACAAGGTAGTGATGGCCCCAGATATAAGGAAAATACCACCCCAGAGCCTGGGAAAGATTCATACCCAGCTTCCACCCACTTGGCTGCCTCTGGGCACTGAATGGTCCAGAATAAAGCCCTGGGTCCAACCATCCTCCAAGTCTGGTCACACTCAAGCCCTGCTGACAATTTTACAGCCATATCCCAAAAACTTAATCCCAGCAAACACAGTGATGATCTGAGATTCAGCAAAGCCATTGATCATTATGTAAGTGATGCTGGGAGCCAAGTGGAGCTGCCAGTCCTTGAAGAGGCAGGAGGGAGAGGTGGCAGGGGGAAGCCACTGCAGAGGACTCCGGGAGAAGCAGCTCACTGCCACACAAAGGAGCCCACGCAGAAGTGGGGCTTAGGGATCCCTGTGAATGTTATTACCTTACTTAATTTCCAAATTATATCTTAAATTGCTGTCATTTAGCCATCCATCTCAATGAGGGGGTTTGGAGAAGCAAAGCAAAGACCCAGCCATGTATTTCTTTCACTTTGCACGTACCAAAACCAGAGCAAAAGAGTGTAGTTTCTCAGATTAATGAGCCTACATGCATAACTCCACAAATTCACTGACAACTTTTTGGATATCCCCTTTCAGAAGACAAGTATCCAAAGGCAAATTTATTCGCAATGTATTTCAAATGTTACAAAAATAAAATGCTACTTTTGGGTTTAGCCTTCAGCCAACAAGTTACCATCCATTACCTCTGCAATACCTTACCCCCTAAATCAGCTCCTGTCCCACACTTCACTGTGCCAGTTTTCCCCTCTCTCCTGAAGACAGTTCTTTCCATTTTCTGCTTGTATGTTAAGCAACTAAAATGCTTTATCTTCAACAAGATATTAATCTTTATATTGTCCTACTATGCTTCTGTGTCTCATGCAAAAATTAATCTTGGAAATAGCCACTGAGATAAGGACAGTATCAGCAAGCTTCACAATAAACCATCATATACACTGTTTTAGTTTGTCAAAACAATTAGTGTTCATTTTGGCTTTATTCAGTTAAATCTGCAGTGACTGATCAGTATAAATTATGTATTAGGCTGCCCAGCTGTACTTGTTTATTCATGCATGGACTTGAAGAATTTTCATTTTCTCGGTACAAAAAAGCAACAGCCAAAAAAATCCCCCTGTATTCTAAAATATAAAGACACTTTCTTCTCAGCCACATTTCTGCTATATGTTTTTGAAGCTGCTTTCTTCTTTCCCTTCTTATTTCATTAACCTATTATTTCACTTGCAGTTATCAGCAGCAGCATTTGCATTGGTAGGAAGCACATACTGTTACTTTCACCCCTTGCAATTACCTCCCGAGCAAAATATCAGAGCTAAACCAAATTATGTTGATTTTTAAAGCATCAAAAATCACATTGTTGGCTGCATTTGAACTCCTGCCTTGCTTCAAGGAGAACTCCTTGCAGAAATGTTTACAGTTAAGCCTCACAGTCCTCTCTTTCAAGAACAAAAGTTTGCGAATCGAGAGAGATCATTTTCTGGTTTTGCTCGTGTTTGTAGTCACACACTCCTCGCTAGGACGACTGGGTGAAGGGAATGCACGTTGTGGGGGTGGGTGGGATGATATGCTTGTATGCAGGGAGAGAGATGACACAGATTTAAAGAAAGAAAGATCTGCAGTGACCATGTACAGCATCAGTTGTGCTTCTCCAAGACATGGTGTAAGTGCAGAACGAGAATCGGGCTGCTGAAGCTGATTTCCTGCAATGAGGAAAACGGCAGATTGCACACTCCAACCCATAGCTACCCTCCTCCAAGCCAGGTCCAAGAACTTGTTAACAGAAGGTTTATAACAATATTTACAAATCACAGAAAGATGTTTTGGCAGCTTGTACATGCAGAGTACAATTGCTCAGTGATGGGCAGGCAGAGTGAATGGTGGCAGAACACAGAGTTTGTGTCCCCTAAAGAGCTGGGGAGCAAGGCAAAACTTGTATTTGTTAATAGGAATGCCATTCACTCTCCCAGGTTGTATGGAAAGTTAAAGGGAGCATATGGATGGCTCTTGAGCATGTCTAGAAAAAAGTGTGCCACAGAAACATCTCCGTAGGGCAGAGTGCTCTAAGTGGAGAGAGCTGGGTTGGGAAAGGCACCTCCCAAAGCTTAGCTCAGCTACAACTACAGGTAACAATTGCTTTCACGTTGATCATGCATGACAAAGATTGGGAAACGCAATGTTTGTGTTGATTTGCATGAAATCTGTTATAAAAATGCTTTTTTGCACAGTGAATTCTGCCCCAGTTTTGGCGGCCGCTGTGCTCTCACTTCGGCAAGGAGGACAAGAGCCCTGCATGCAACCTGCCAGCACAAACACAGCGCCAGCAACAGCTCCTTTGGGCTCTGAGCCGCGGGCAGGATGAGCACACAGCTACTCTTGTTGTTTCTTCCATCAAATAACATACGAAGTGTTCTGGTGAAAAGACTAAATTTTGCTGAATTAAGTGCTTTAGAACAAGTGGTTTTATTACTTTATAATTAGCATAATTTTCCCCATAGGGATTCTTGCAATTAAATAATTAGCAGTTATGTTACCCAAAGGTGTTCTTTAATGAATTTTAAGTTATTGCCCCTGTTAACGACAACTGACACGGCTCGGGCTTACAGCGCTCTGTCTCGCCAGGCTGCAGGCGACACAGAGGGCTGTGACAGCCGGCCAGGAGCTGCGGGCCCCTCCGCTCACCCCGGCGGGGCGGACGCGGTTTGGGCTCCCCGCTTCCCTCGCACGGCTCCGGCCCCGCGGGCAGCGGCCCCGACGGCGCGGGCAGCCCGCTCCGTGCCCGTGCTGAGCGCGGAGCCGCCCCGCGAGAGCGCAGCCCCGGCACGGACCCCGGCCGCGCACCGCCCGGGCGGGCTCGCTGGCTGCCGGCAGGGCCGGGCAGGGCCCGGCAGGGCAGGGCAGGGCAGGGGCTGCCCGGCTCGGGGTGCGCAGGGGAGCGGCCCCAGGACCGGGCCGGGCCGGAGCGCATCGCTCGCGGATCGGCAGCGCCACCCGTCGGGGAGCGCAGCGGCGGCGGAGCGGAGCGGCTCCGGCGGGGCGGGCACGGACACGGGCACGGCTGCCAGGGCTGCCCAGCGCCTCCGCGGGACACGGCCCCGGCGTGCTCGGGACAAGCGCTGCCGGACCGCCCTCGGCCGCGTTTTTACTTGGGTTTCTTTTTCTTTATGCCCCTTGCCACTGGCAGGGCATCGCTCCCTGTCCGGCACGGGAGCGCCGCGGCAGCTCCGGGCTCGGGCGGGGGGGAATTCCCGGTTTACCTCCCGGTGATCTCGCCTCAAAGACAAATGCGCAATATGTATCTCTCTGGTTAAACAAGGGCATTTCCATTTGTTAATTGATGCAATTACGCCGCGGCGGTAGCGGGCCGGCCAGGCTGCAGGCAACCATCCATACATCACCGCCCGCTGACCTGCCACCGCCCCGGGGCCCCGCTCCCGGAGGGACCATCCCGGGCCTAAGGGGGAACAAGCACTCCTTAAAGAACGGGCTTCGGGCTGCTCTGCGGCCCGCGTTCTGCTCCGGCCCCGGCCGTGCCCCTGCCCCGGTAAGCAGCGCACGCTGTGCGGGGCGAGGTCTGACCCCGCTGCCGCAGCTCCGGGCCGCCGCGACGGGCACGGCTCAGCGGCTCCCGTGCACAGCCGGGGCCGAGCTGGACAGCAGCGCCCGGCCCTGGGGATGGGTGCGAGGTCAGCGAGAAGGGCCTGGGGATGCGCTGGCCGGGAGCCGCTTCCCTGGTGCGCCCGCACCGCCGCTGCCACCGCGGCTCCCGCCCGGCGCTCGCCCTCCCCGCTGCGGGACACGCCGGGGCTGGCGGGTGCCGCGATGTCCCCACTTGATATTTATTCCCCCAAGACAAATTTTGATCGTGTTTAAAAATAAAGGGAAAAGAGACCAACCGCAAGGCACCCCCAGTCCCGCCTTTGACGTGCATCAGAGCACAACATGAAACCAACGCGAAACAAGTGCGGGGAGCGGGCGCGGGGCGCTGCCTGCTCCTGCCCGCCGCTGCCTGCTGCTGCCGGCAGGGCCGTGACGTCACCCCGCTCCTCGCCCACCGATGAACGCTAAAGACCTATAGAGCAGAAAATAATACAAGCAAGCTCCGTATCTTGCATGCCCTACGTGATTTTCCCCCCCTCTTTGAAAAAGCCCCTTTGCACTTAAACTCTCTATACATGTGGGGTGGCTTTTTAAACTCCCTCTATACAAACATATTTATTAAGAGCGATGGGAAGTGGGGGGTAGCCTATTTTTTTAATCCAGGCACCAACCCTCCCCCCCCCCCCGCCTCAGATGTCTGGCTGCTTTTCTTAAGTGCAATCATCTATAATTGAGAAAAAAAAAAAAAAAAAAAAAAAAGCCATACGTGGAAATGTGTGTATGAGAAGGTGCATCTTGAAGCAGGGTTTAGTTACAATCGATCTTGGGGGGGAAATATTGCCTATGGTCCAAAAATAAGGAGCAACTATGTCCTTCTCTCAGTTCGGATACCCCTACAGCACCACTTCACAGGTAAGGCGAGTGAGCAGCACTCACTTTTGTTTAGATTCTGCTGCTGCTGTCCAGATGTCTTGTCCCCCCTCCTTTTTTTTCTTCCCTTTCCCTTACTTAGAATATTTTTTTAAAAGGGCACATCTGGAGCCTTTTTTTAAAAAATGTGCGTGTGTGTTTATGTCTCGTTTGTGTTGTGTTAGGCTTAAACAAATAACTCGCAGTGTGCACAGCAAAGGCGTGTAGGAAACCGGTAATTCCCCCTCCTCCCCACCCTTCACCGTTCAGTTTTAAGTGCAACAAACAAATAAAAACATAAATCCCAGCTACGACCGCTTTCCGAGCCCGCGGAGCGGCCGCGCTGCGCCGGGCGCAGTCCCCGCCGCACCGGGCACCGCGGAGGGTGCGCGGGCAGCGGGAACCGCGTTCGGCGGGCTCGGGCTTTCACTCGCGTTTCTGCGGAACCGGGCTGTGCCGTTCCTCCCTCCTTCCTCTACGGGTCGGTCCTTTGCCTGTGTTTTATTAGGATCTGTCGAGAGTTTTTTTTCCCCATGCGATTTCCGAAGGACATCCCCCCACTCACACCAAGGTACCCTGTATTAACTAAGTCGTAGCTATATCGTACTTCGAGTCACGATTTATTTGGGTAGAATTATTTATACACGGTAATCACTGCAAGATGTGCTTCTCTCGCTTGGGAAGTTAGCTGTCCCCTTGAAGTTATTGAAATCAAATGCCTTCGATTGCGTTGGCTGACATATTTACTGCTGTGTCTATTGTCAAATTAACTGTAATCGCAACTTTTTGCCTTTAAATCAATGCAGATGGACCGAGCGGGGGCGGGAAGGATGGAGCCTTACGGACCTTATCCCTTTTTCGAAAGCAATTATTTCCTTAAAGTTTTGCCTGCTTGATTAATCGTGCCCCCTTTCCAAGAGCTCCTGCTTCCCATCCGGTTTATTTCCCGGTTCCATAATTAGTTGCTTCAGTCCGCGTTTCCTATCCCCCTCCTCACCGCCGCCCCCCCCCCCTCCGCACACACACAGGCGCGCACACGCTCCTAAATTCCCCCCGATGGGGCTGCCTCGACAGTCACTCGGCGCCGTCCCGCTCTCTCCTCTCCGCAGTTCTTCGTGCCCGCCAGCCCCAGCACGACCTGCTGCGAGGCCGCCCCCCGCTCCGGGCCGGATGCCTCCTCGGCGCCGGCCGCCGCCTCGCTGTGCTGCGCCCCGTACGAGAGCCGGCTGCTGGCGCCCGGCCGCGCCGAGCTCAATGCGGCGCTGGGCATGTACAGCGCCCCGTACGCCGCCGGCCAGGGCTACGGCAACTACCTGCCCTACGGCGCCGAGCCCGCCGCGCTCTACACCGCGCTGGTGAGTGCCCGCCCGCCCGGCAGCGCCGGAGGGGAGGGGGTGCAACAGGCGGGACAAACTGCGTGTTTGGGGTCGGGGTCGGGACCGCCGAGGCACGGGGGAGCGGGAGCGGCGCCGGCCCGTCGTGGGTGGGAAGGACTCGGCTGCGCGGGATCCGGGGCTGCGGGGCGCGGCGGGGGTCCCGTCCTGCCCGACGCCAAACGCTGCCGCTTGCCTTGCAGAACCCCCAGTATGAAATCAAAGACGGCGCCGGCACGTTGCACTCGGGGATCGCGCAGCCCGCTACCTACTACTCCTACGATCATTCCTTGGGGCAGTACCAGTACGACAGGTAAAACCCCTTTGATCAGCGCCCGGCAGCATTAGCATCCCCCAGCGAGGCGGCGGCCGACATCAAACGAGGGGGACGGGGGGGCTCCGACCTGACAAAGGTTGTACAAAAGAAACGAGGCGCCCGGGAGCAGCAGACAGCGGAAACCAAAGTTGGGCGGCGATGTCAGGGGGGCAGGAAGGCAGATGGGCAGGGACCACACCGGCCTGCGGAGCGGCTGGGCCGGGCCGGGCCGGGCCGGGCCGGGCCGGGCGATTCTTGCCGGACTCCCGCCGGCCCCCGCCTCCCTGCTAATCATTTCCCAGCAGGTACGGGACGGTGGATTTCGGTGGTTCGGCCAGACGCAAAAATGCAACGCGAGAGACGACGAGTACCCTCAAGACCTGGCTGTACGAGCACCGCAAAAACCCCTACCCCACCAAAGGAGAGAAAATCATGCTGGCTATCATCACTAAAATGACCCTGACTCAAGTGTCCACTTGGTTTGCTAACGCCAGAAGGAGGCTTAAGAAAGAAAACAAAATGACGTGGTCTCCCAAGAACAAAGCGGGGGAAGAGAGGAAAGAAGAAGCCCCGAGGGAAGAGGATGAATACAGTGCGGAGGGTGAAGGCAGAGGTAGGCGGGAGAGGCAGGCGGGCGCCTCCAAACAGGCTCGAAGTGACGGCCGATTTCGGCCCCCCCCCAACTTCACTGCATCCGCACTAACGCCCTGCCGCCCCTTTCTTCCCCCTGTGTGTCCAAGCAGAGCAGAAGAGCTACAAGGAGGACAAGGACCTGCGGTTCAGCGACCTGGAGGAGGAGGAAGAGGAGGAGGAGGAGGCGGGGAAGCCGGAGAAGGGCCGGACCAGCTCCCTGCAGGAAGCCCCCAGCCTGGGCGCGGCGCTGCCCGAGGCTCCGCGGAGCGACTGCAGCCTGCCCGGCCCCTTCCACGCCTTTCCTTGTGCCAAGGCCCCCGCCGCGGACTTCGCCCCCGCCTCCTCGGCCGGCCCGCCGCCGCCCTACGCGCCCGCGGAGAAGCCGCGCATCTGGTCGCTGGCGCGCACGGCCGGGGCCAGCGCGGCGCGCAGGGGCAGCCCCGAGGGCGGCGGCGCCCAGGGGGAGCAACCCCTGCCCGCCAAGGCCTTCCGGAGCTCCGCGTTCAACCTGCAGCCGCTCCCGCGGAGCTGCGCGTCCCACCGCGGCCTGGGGGAGCCGTGCCAGTTCGCGGCGGCGGGCGAAGGTACCCGCGGCGGCGGGGCCGCGGGGACGGGCGGGAGCGCGGGCCGGGCCGGGCCGCAGGGCGCGGCGTGAGCCCGCCCGCGCAGCGACACCCCCGGTGTTCGGCCGTGCCCCGGTGTCAGGTGCAGGCGCCGAGGTTTCCCCGCTCGAGGCTGGCGGGCAGGGGAGAGCGGCGGGACCGGGCCGTGCCCACCGCGAGCGCTTGTGTCTGTGCAGGCTTCGGGCGGGACGCCAAGGGCGGCCCGGGAGGCACCGAGCTGGGTGGGAGCTGCCTGGACAGGCTGCGGACGGCGTTCCGGCCCGTGCTGCGGAGGTGAGGTAGGTGACGGGCCGGCTGCCGGGGCCCCACCTCGCACCAAGCACAGCCCGCCCGGCCCTGGGACACCGGAGCGGCCCCGGCCCGACAGGGCTGCGCCACCGTCGCCGCTTTGCCCCGCTCCCGGAGCTCCTGTCCGGGCGGGGCAGCCACCGCGGCCACTCAGCACCGGCTTATCGCCCTTCTCCGTCCCGCAGGGCCGCCCGCCCCATCCTGGGCGCTGGCGACGGGGCTCCGGCTGTAACGAGGCACTCGGCTTGACACAACCTCAGCCAGCTCTCCCCGGGCCGGCGGCGGCCTCGCGGCTCCGCCTGCCCTGCCCTCGCCGGGGAAGGCACAACGTGCTGCGCACATGGGGCCGGGCGGAGCGGCCGCAGGACCGGCGCCTCCCCGCCCTCGCCTGCCGTGTGCTCTATATTGCCCATTGACGCCTTTGCAAAAAGGAAGAAACCCCCCACCTTATCTTTTCTCTTTTCCCCCCACGTCGTGGTTTGTTTCTCCTTTTCCTCTCAAACTCGCGCTCTCTGTTCAGCGCCCTGCTCTGCCAAGGCGCACCAATTCGCGGTTGCTCCGCGCCATCCCGGGGAGGAAAAGGAGGAGAAGCGGCGCAGGTTACGCCGGACTGTTTCTTTCCCGTCTCTGTACATAGATACGGCTGAAAGTATTTTTCAGAGTCTCTAATTAACACGGATGAGCTGGACGCCACGAAGCCGTCAGTGAGCTCGGAGCTCTGCAGCCGGGAGCCGGCGCAGCCCGGGAGGAACGGCCCCGGGCATCCGCCACCCGGCCCGGGGCACGGCCGGGGCACCCCCGGGCAGCGGGTGGCGACCGGGCGGCGAAGTAGGACGTTGTTAGTGGGTCACCGCCGTCAGTCAGTCAAAAGAGCAGTGCTGCACTTTACAGGACAGACGAGAAAGGGAAACCGTATCTCTGCATTATTTCTGTTTAATTAAAAGTGTCATCAAACACTTTGTGTTCAGACTAATAAACCAAGCAGGGATGAGGAAAGAATGTTTCTTTGTTCCTGTCTCTAGAAGCAGTGGCAATAATTTAAATTAATAACTGTGGTAATTAAGAGGTCATCTATAGATCAACCCGATACCTGCTATTTCCAAGTTCACCGAGGTCAGCATTTACATTAAGTCATTTGTGGTCAATAGAGTCCAATGAATTCTGCCTTAATAAATCAGGGAAATCAATCTTGAATATCGAGTAGGCTTCTATATGTTTACTAAAGGCTAGTCAAGACGACTGGGGCTGCGTAACTGGGAGCCCTCTGGATTTGCGACCGGAGAAGCAATTCTTAGGGGAAAGGAGGAGCTGCAGGTCGGCGCCTGTGATGTGACGGGGCTGTCCCCGGTTTCGGCCCCGGTGACAGCCGCGGCCCTTCCCGGGAGCAGAGCAGTCCCGGCTGCCGGGGCACGCTGAAAGAAGGCAAACTTTGTCGGGCTTTGGAGGATCCGGGGGGAGAGGGAGGGGGAGGTCAGTGCACACGAGGGCAGCAGGTGACGGCGGGGCTGGGAGCGGGGCTGGGCCCTCGGAGCCCCGCCGCAGATGCTCGGCCACGGGGCTTTCCCGCACTCCGGAGCAGCATCAGCAGTCTGTTTCAGTGACCTGAAGCTTAGAAAAGGGGAAATTAAGCTGCGAAAAGATAAACATTATTTCAAGTCGGATTTGAAGGATTAGGGCTTGTAATAAAGAGTATTAGGCCCTTTCGAAGGGTTCTTGCAAGGCGACTTTTGCGCCCCTCCTTTCCCACCGGGGAGGACAGGTATTTTCTGCCTTGGGAACACATGTGCAGGTTTCCCACGCGTGTCCGCACGGCAGAGCCGGACCGGGGATCCCTCCCGGCTGTGACCCTGCTTGCTGCGGTCCCGTTTCCCGGCGGCTTTGGAAGAGGCTCCCTGGGGAGGCAGCGCTGCACCGCCCTCCCGAGCTGCTCACGGGGGATGAAACCTGCAGGGCGTCGGTGGCGGCCAGGGGCTGCCCTGAGCTGCCGGCTCTGCCCCCGGCCCTGGATTCCCCCGGCCGCCAAAGAGCCGCAAAACCCGCGGGGGAAGTTCATTAACCGGGTGCAGGCCTCGGGTTCTCCTTAAAGGTAGGCACGGGTGTAACCTGCAGGAGTCTTAAGACTTTTATTTTTTATTTATTACTTTCACTCCCCTTTTGTTAAAGGTCAAGTGAGCGAGATGCAGATTATCCCGTCCGCCCAGGACTCCCCTGCAATCTGTCACTCCGGCAAGATATGTATCGCAAATCTCTCAAAATATAATCTCCGGGAATCATATTCCGAATACTGTTTTGATTAAAAACCAGAGCGGGGATTGATGGAGAACTAATACCGGGAGCGGAGACTGCGTGCGCCCAGGCACAAAACTAAAATAAGGGGCTCGCACGAACAGATTCAGCCCCTCCAATGCCATAATAAACGTATTTAAACCGTCTTTGTCTGAGCTTTGCTACGAGATGGGCTTTTTAATGCCACTTCTCTGGGAGTGAGCTCGGGCTGTCCGGCGGAGCGGGGCCGGCCGGGCTCTGCCAGGCGGGCACTCGGAGCCGCAGCTCGGGGAGATGGGGCCGGAGCGGGGTGCCCGGGACCGGCCGGGCAGGGTGAAACCCCCGGAGCCGCAGCTCGGGGAGATGGGGCCGGAGCGGGGTGCCCGGGACCGGCCGGGCAGGGTGAAACCCCCGGAGCCGCAGCTCGGGGAGATGGGGCCGGAGCGGGGTGCCCGGGGCCGGCCGGGCAGGGTGAAACCCCCGGAGCCGCAGCTCGGGGAGATGGGGCCGGAGCGGGGTGCCCGGGGCCGGCCGGGCAGGGTGAAACCCCCGGAGCCGCAGCTCGGGGAGATGGGGCCGGAGCGGGGTGCCCGGGGCCGGCCGGGCAGGGTGAAACCCCCGGAGCCGCAGCTCGGGGAGATGGGGCTGGAGCGGGGTGCCCGGGGCCGGCCGGGCAGGGTGAAACCCCCGGAGCCGCAGCACACCCCGCCGGCCCCTCCCGGCACCCACTTGGCGCTGAAGGGCCGGGTGTCCCCCTTTCCGCAGCCGCGGGGACGCGCTGGCAGCCGCAGCCCCGCATCGCCCCCCAATTAGCGGGGGCTCGTTGACGCGTCCCCCGCTGGGGTGGGAAGTTTCTAAAACAAAGTCGCCGGGCTAATGGCCCCGGGCGGGAGCGGCGGGGCCGCGCACACTCCAGTGCGCCCGCTCAAAGCCAGCGCGACCGCGGGGCCGCCGCCGCCTCCGCCGCGCTCGCTAATGAAGTTTTGTCAAAGACAATTACGGGCCCGGCGGGGGCAGGAGGCCGCGATGAAAAGGCGGCTTTGTGCGGCCGAGACGGCGCGGCTCCCCGGGCACCCCGGCCCTTCCTGCGCCCCCGCGGTGACCCCCGCGCCCGCCCCGCTCCCCGCGGGGCAGCGGCCCTGCTGCGGCCCCAGGTGAGCGCACAGACGGCTCGGTGCCGGCCTCAGCTCACAGAGTTTGTCCGCCCGATCCGCCCGCGGGCGAAGCAAGCCCCGAAAAGTGCGGGCTGAGGCAGCGGGCAGCCCCCAGTTCCTCCACACGCCCCGGCTATGGAGTTCTGCCCCTCTCCCCCCAACAGCGCATTCCTGCTTCACCGCTGTTGCATTCAGCAATTGGGAGAATTCGTCCAAAAACTACCAAACGAGCTGGCTAAATCTGTTTAAATATACACTGGAGAGACGTGAAATTGGGGTCTGGGACTGCAGCTGCCTTCAGCTGCATCTGAGCCAGAGGAGGGGTGGAAGAGCGGGACTATAACCATCTTTCACCACCTTCCCCAAACTCCCAGCACTGGCTGCTGTCCTTGATCTCAGGTCCTTGGTCACCTCCCTGCCATCCCCAGCCAGCATGGGCAGCACAAAACGCACTGACACTCTCCTAGAGAGGACAGAGAACCATTTCTGAGTCGTGAGAAAGTCTGGACAATACAAGTAACCAGCCAGATTATTGCTTCCCAGCCTTTGGAGCACAGTCGTTTTAGGAACACAAGAGAGAATAAACCTTCCTTTACTGCTGCACAAGCACATGAGTAGAACAGCCCTGACACTGAAATGGTCTAGACTCCTCATCCCAGCTGGTTGGTATTTGCTTGTTGTCCTGTTCCCCTACAGGTTTCCCATCCCACAATAAAGGGACAAATATTACAGGCTTTGCAGCACCAAACCCCTTGCAGATCCCTTTTCAAAGGTGGCTACGGCAGAAATTTTAGATTGATGTGGCTGTTGAGGTTATGGAGCAGTGGGCTGGATAAATTAGTTCAAAATTATCTTAAAAACTGCACGAGCAGCTCCCCAGGCCAGGTGTCATTTCAGGATCAAAGCATCTGTTAGAGGAAAATTTTTTTTGCCATTTTTTTTCTTTTTTTTTTTTTTTTTTTTTTTTTTTTTACCTACTGTTCATCTGAAAATAAATTACAGGCCAGAACAGGTGGATAACATTCTGGAATGATTTAATGATTTATTTAATCTGGATTCTCTTTCAATCTACTTAGCAGGATGAATACTTTTTTTTTAGCCTGAATCCAAAAGCCTGTCTTTTCATCTAAAGAAGAGAAAATACCCTAAAACACTGCTCTGCTGCTGTCAAGGTGTATTCCCCCCCCACTGTTACTAAACCAGTGGTAATGTCTGCTGTGCTAAAGGGCTTGAGGGAAAACCTCAAGAAAACAGAACAGATTAAAATACTTTTTGTTCCTTGCCATCTTCCTAGTTCTTTAGATATTATTTCCCTTCCTGGCAGAGTTTGGGTAATAAAATAACTGATTGTAGTGTTCAATCCCTACCCCATTAAATCTTAAAATGTGTCATCTTTAAGCACTAAGAGGACAGCTCTGACTTTCCTCTCTTGCTGGAAGAGCTTTGTGTAGCACTGATTGGGAGTGGAGCTGGAATGGACACACAGGAACCTTCTGCTGCAAGCACCTATGGATCCACTGATACCAAATGAGGCCAGGAGCAATTCCTTCAGGCACATTCACACAGGGCTTGTATCCTGGTCCCTGGTGAGCAGATCTAGGTGAAACCCTCCTTCTCAAAAAGCCATGATTTTGCTAAGAAGGGATTAGCCAAACCATTGCCCACTTAGTCAGATGTGAATTTCTGATGTTTAGTTTGATCTGGAAGAAGATGTTTTATAGGGAAGATACTCTCAGGACCTATAAAATGCTGTAATTCATGGATTTACTCCCTGGATGGCTCAGTTTGGTACTCTAGTCCCACTGGATAGTAATGCAGTTGTGTAGAGTGGGACAGGAGATGGAAAAGTGCTTTTAGATATGGGGAAGGTTACAGGATATTGAAGGGATTGTAAGTACCACTTCCAGGCTATTTCCACCTCATGTGCCTGTCCACTTCAGTTTAATGGATTACATTAAAGTCTTAAATTTAATTTAGCCCATCAGACTCAGTATGTGCACCAGTAAAACCATTTTTTGGTTTTTTGTTTCAGATTTTTTTCTTAAAGTCTGAGTTTGCTACTAGTCAAGTCCTGAGTTTGTGCTATGACACCAGCTCACTCAGGGTGAGGTATGTTTGGATGAATTTCTGTTACCAGACAAGACAGCCAGGTTGGTGAACCTGCCAGCCCACCCCCAGACTGTCTGGGGTGGAAGAAAAGGGACTTGGAATGATTCTCTGCCAGCTCTCCCAGTGAGGGTACTCTGAGCCACACAGACCCTCCAGAAAACCTGGTCCACATGAACTTGGCTTCCAGGGTAAACATGGCCCATACAAAACCTAACTGCAGTTTTTAAACAAAAATATCACTTCCACTTAACCAGGATGATTCATTCAAGTGGATTCACTTCTTAATTTCAAATACACAACATCATCAATGTTCAACATCTAAAAGGTGGCCTCCACAGCCATCTGCTTAGTGGAACATCTTAACTTTACTGAGCAGCTAAGAAACAAACAGCAATGGGAGTTCCTAACCAATCCCTCTGTTGGTCACTAACAGAAATATCAAGCATCCATATTGCCATGTTCAGGTTTTCCCTATGAAGCACAGGGAAAGTAAATGGATTAGGTGCTCAAGGAAATGAGCAACAGGGAGCTCTGAGTCAGCAGCCTGCCAGGGATTCATGCACAGTTAAATCTTGTTTATCTGCCCATGTGCTTCACAGCTCTGCAGCCACCATCTGCAATTTCCTCTGGGGAGCTCTGGCAGCCTGGTCACCAGGCCCAGCTGGTACAAGCAGTGCTGGTACACGTTCTGCAGGGGAGTATCTCACTGCTGGCAGTGCTCAGACCTGCCTGCAGTGCTCCTTGCAGTGTCAGAGCAGCCAGCCTCTCCTGGAGCTCAGTACTGGAACACCAGTGTCCCTGACAGAGCAGCTGCAGAGCAGCTCCCCTGAGTGAGAAGGGGGTCATTTATTAGACCCACAGGAGAAACAAAGCTCTTCTCAGAAGTGTTACTGGCATGAGGGCTGAGAACATGTTAAGAGTGGATCATTTGCTGCAGCATTTTATCAGCAACAAACCAGTTTCTACCCATGACCCAAACCCAGCAGTGATAAGGCAGGACAGCTGATTTTGCTTTGAATAACAAGTAACCAAGAGGAACAGAAGCAGAAACAACTGCTCCTGTGAGACATGTGGTACCAGTCCTGGCTGGGTACCAAGCCTGAGCATTACCTAACCAACACCCAGGCACCGCTGTCACAGGGCACTGATTTATATTTATGAGATCTCTCCTTTGCATGTACAGGGAGATAACTCTAAAATGACCCACAACCATCTGGGGAGTGAGGACATGAACGAAGGAGTCTCTGTGAAACCCCAAAACCTGGACAGTCCACCCTTCAATGGCAAAAATTGAAGTGTCAAAACTCTCATCAGGTAGTTCTGCTGTCCAGTCATCCTCTGGGCATTTATTTTCCTGTTCCCTCACAAAGAGGGCCAAAACCACTGTACAGTAGCCTTGCTGTCAGAGGAGAAGGTGGTTCACCAGCTCATATATTCCTAGCTCTCTTACCCTGCCATTACTACTTTGATTTCAGGAACTTCAGTGTAAGTGTTTCTGTGATGTTACAATAAAGGAGCAGAAAAGGGATGCGTGACCAGGTTGTGTCAGGAACACCAGCAGGTTCCTGTTAATCAGGGGTTTTTGCACCCAACCCCAACACTCCATAACCTCCATGGCCACACATGGAGCAGCACACACATCCTCAGCAGCATGTCAAACTAAATTCTTCGAACACACATCAAATTACTGACTTCTTGAACAGATAAATGTATACTAAGTACTTATGTGAACCTCCAACATTCAGAGAAATCTAGATAATGGAGATAATGCAACAATAGCTGCCTTTGCTGATGGGAAGGGAGCTTCTACAGGCAGGAATTCTGGTTTCTAACTTCTTACCATCTGTCAGAGCAGAGCTGATATACCTTCTGCTTCTATTTCATCATACCCTTAGGAAGTGCATCTCACGATATTCAGGGGCACATCTGCCTTTCAAGAATTACAATTTACCTGTAGAAAAATCAATTGCCAGTAAAACTCTTCAAGTATCATCCAGAATTCAGAAATGTAACACATATTACTCTTCTTCCTGAACTTTCTCATAAAATATCAGCTTACTCAGTATTCTGTGGCAGGAAATTAATAAAACTTGTCCTAGTTGCTCTCAATTACAGCAATAATATAACCTCATTTGCTCTTCATACACATTTAAAAATCAGGCTACAAATACAATTCAAGGTATTTCGTAAGTGGAGCAGATGTAATTACAGTGTGGGAGTGTAATCTCAGGGACAATTGTACTTATACAATTCCAGAAGTTAATAACAAAGATGATCTCTAAGTCACTTTTCACCTCAAATCCTAAGGCTCATTGTGGGCTGCATCACCTCTAGCTCCACTCAGCATGCCATTGAGATCAGTTTAACTTGCAAAGGCTCAAAAGTGACATTTTAAGGGCTGAGGAGAACCAGGAGGCTTCGGTGACCTCGTGCTCCCCCTTCCCTGCAGAACTGCATGCTCTCTTTGCACAAAGGTGCCCAAATCTGAATCCAAGGGCTCTCAGGAGCATGATGCAGCACTTGGCTCTCACTGCCCCTTCACTACTGACCCTCAGGTCAAACCTCTTACCTCCTGTGGGAGTGATTACTAATTAGCACACCCTAATTATTAGTTAGGAAATTCCATGCACTATAATGTTTCACACACTATATTTTTCTGAGTTCACTGATGCCGTGCTTTTCCCTGCTGAGGGAACCCCAGTGATGTCTGGTGGGCTTTTCCCTGAGTGCTGTGGGGATGTCACTGCAGCTACACTGCACAGACCTGAATTTCAGGTCAGGTTTTTTTCCTTATGGCAGCCCAAACAGCCTGGTCATGAGTGCAGCAGGGTGTGAAGGGATCTTGAGCATCATCTGTCGCATGGTTAGTTCCCTCAGCCTCTCCCCAGAGAAAGCTCTGTGCACGCTATTTGTTTTCAGAATACACTGGGTTTTGTTCAGAATAAAACTTTTGGCCTGATTTCTTATGGAAACAAAACTCCCATAATCACTGTGGGAGAACACAAACATCTGCCTGCCATTGCATAATTTCTTAAATTAACCAGCATATCCCAGCAATCTTTGGCATGAGGATGTGTGCACTCTGGCCTCCATCTCAAATAAATGGAGAAAAAATTTCTCCCATCGACAACCAGAACAGTTTCAGAGCTGTCTTCCTCCCTAGAGAAACCCAGAGCACCTGTGCTCCCTAGTCAGGCTCAATGCCTGAGGCCCAGAGGGAGTAATTCCAGCCTTGAGGTTGTACTTGTCCTCTGTGGTCACCCAAGCTGGTTAGAAATAAATGTTTGTTTCCTTTTTCCCCTAGAAACAATTGCTGTGAGTGTTCATGCAAACCAGCAGTGATGTGCACAATTGAAAACACAACCCAAAAGACATTTTTATACAAACCTGTGGGGTTAATACCAGAATAAAAGTATATTTGAAAGGACTAAAATGATTTTTCAACGAGAATTATTTGAGATAGAAAGTAGAGGAAAGACAGAGGAGAACAAGAAATGGAGTCCCCCAATACTAGAAGGTACAATGAAATCTCTGCTGGAGCTCACTGGTGCTCTTTCAGCCTTCCAGCCAGGTATACCAACATGTCCATAAAGCTCTGCTAGTGATGGCAATTAGTCCAGACCCTGAGCCACAATTTTATCCAAATAAAGCTGAGAGAAAAACAAGATATTTTCCTCCCTAAGATGTCAAGAGAAGTTAGCCCAACCTGCCAGCTCCCACAGTGGCTCACAGCAGGTTAATTGCACCCTGGCAGCCACAGAGAGAAGCACTGCAGAGAGGTCCTACTCAGGGAACTGCAAACAATATTGTTTGCTCTGAGGAATGGTTTCCAGAGAGCTGCTAGGGTTTAGGAGTGTTATACCTGTTTATTATATTGATAAATGACACATTTCTCCTACTTGATTTGTTGGGGACTGAGTGACCTGGCAGTAAAACTGACTTGATATTGCCACTTAACTCTTATTGATGTCTTTTCTGGTTCGCCTTTTATTTGCATAAATGAGAAACAGAAAGGGACTGTTACTCTTGAGCAGAACCTCACGGGATTCCCTGAGGAAGGCTGATGGATGTTGCAGACACACATCTCCCCAGGTACAGAGCAGTAACAACTTTTGTCCTCCCACTCCCACAGCCCCCTCTCAGTGACCCCTCGCCCTGTGCTCAGCCAAGAGCTGACAGGCCAGCAGTGTTTGCTCAGCCACAGGTTTGACACTCTAACACGTGGAGTGTGTGGGCAGGAGCAAGTGAGAGAACGCTAAATTATAATTTTTGTAATTAACTGTTTAAAAAAGTATGGGGTCTATAAATATATAACTGCAAACCTAAATATATATCTATGCTTATAATTGGCATTTTTATAAATTAAAATGTGATGCTTTCTTATGATAGAAGAGGCAAGAAAATGTTTTTTCTGAAAGAAAAAACAGACTGCATGCACTCAAATATCATAGGATTGCAGCTTGGGGTTTTATTATTCTACAGCTGCATTTCACTTTACCATATCTTAAAATAAAATAACAGTTAAAACCAAACCAAAGCTAAGGATCAATTTTTGTTGCTTAATTCCACAAGGAAAAAAATACCAGTGAATATATTAACATCACCTTCATGTAAGTGAGACTTACAGCACCAGGAGGGGTTTTTGACAGGGTCAAAGCAAAAACTTCAGTCTGTCTCAGGAACCCAGTCACCACCATAAAATTCAGGTAAATGACCCTTAATAGTTTTAAACCACTTCAGATTTAGATCCCTGGTACCCACTCACATCTCTGCAAAAAGTCTTATGGAATTAAATGGAGGATGAAGATAACAAATTAATTATCTTAATCATTGAGATCAATATTTTCCCATTCTTTGCACTGCACAGTAGTGCTAAATATACACTTCTGTTTAATTTTATCAGACAGCTCCAAAGTCTTAGAAGAAATTACACATGTCTTTATAATTCATAAGATTTTTTCCCATAAGACATTTCTTTTCCTTTTGTTTATGCTTTGGAAGGAAACATCAGTAGTACAAAGAAATGGTGCTACACAGAAAAACCTACCCCAAAAGAGACCCTGCAAAACAACAAAAGAAATAAATACAACCAGGAGGAGAAAATTCTGCAAAGGGGTCCCTGGTGGAAAGAAATAAATGGGGTTTTACATGGAAAAACTCATATTTTTTGATAACCACAAATACTCTTTTTTACTGTTTCATTCAATTTGAGTCCTCTTATCCAGGAATCCTCTTTTTGTTTTATGTCAACATTTGAAGCAAGCATCTTGTTTCTCTTTGCCAGCTGATGGAGTAGGATTCAAGGATACAATACTGCACTGCTAGTCTGCACTCCTTGTGTTCCAAAGGTCACCTGGTTTCAAAATCAGACCCAGGATTTGGAAAAAAAAAAAAAAAATAAAAAAAAACAGAAACCACCAAAGAAAACAAACTCCAAAGTTTGTGCATGTCTTCCAAGGAAATTAACTTTTTTCTTGACCCATTTTTCAGAGTATGTGCGTCATATACTTATGGAACAGATGAGTAATGAGCATTGTAACCTATAAAAATAGCAGAAGACAGGAAGAGAAAAGCCCTTGAATTTACTTTCAGATTTATAAAATATTAGTATTTATGAATAAACCAGAATGGAAGGGACTTGGCCAATATGGAAGTTTTGGCTGTTTCTAATTCCCATCTTTGAGAAGTTTGCAATGAGATTAAAAAAGTTTGGAAGACCTGAGCATCCTCCCCCAGCCAGTTCACTGTACAAGCAGAAGCTGTCTCATGGATGGTGACAAGCATGGACATGGATATGGACATGACATGGATAGCAAGATGACCAGATTATTTTAATATTCTTCACCTTGATCCTTTTGGAGACACCAAACCCCATCAGACACTGATTTACCAAGAATAACAGAACCAGTAGACTCTTGCTCGCCCCCACTTTTTTCCCCCCTCCTTTTAAAAAAAGCCAAACCCCCAGAAACCACTGACTGATATGAAATAGATTTCCCCCTCACCAAGAAGCTGAACCCTCACTAACTGCATTTTCCTGGGGACCAGAGCCCTCTGGGCTCAGAGGAATCTCAGAACTGCCAGTCAGACAGTCTGTCCTCCAGGGCAGCAGATTGTCCCAGTGACTAAACTATGGGCAGCCCATCAGCTCTCAGTCTCTCTGGCCTAAAATCCCTCCTAATTAATCTTCACCTGAGAAAGAGCAGCCACCCAACAGCAGAGCACCATGACCAGGAAACCAGCAGAATCCCTGGCTCCTTTTTTGGAATAAATTTTTGAAAGATTAAAGAGCACCACCCTCTCCAAAGAACCTGAGCGAGAAAAGCAGGAGGCTATGGCTCACTCCAGCCTGCCCTGCAGCAGGGAGGCAGGATCCTGTCCACTTTGGGCTGGTAACACCAAGAGAGATGTCATAAGCTGCCCACCACGTGCAGGGCTCCATCCTGTAGCTGTCCTTTTGCTGTCTCCATTGCCTTTGTTGCTATGTGAACTGGATTAAAGGCAGCACTGATGCACTGCACTCCACTCAGGGCCACACTGATTGCTCCTTGAAGGGCTTGATCAGTTCAGCTGAACCCAAAGGAGACAGAGCAAGCACAGTGCAGCCCAGCCAGGTACCAGAGAAAATCTGGACAGGCTGGGGTAAGGAAATTAGGAATATAAGGACTAACAAAATTGGAACAGAAGAGTAATTAAGCAATAAGTCAGATGATCAAGAGATAATAAATTCTCCATTTCTCAACAGCTCCAAAACAAAACTGTGTGTCTTTCTAGAGGACATATTCCAGCAGTTTCATCCAGCTGCAAGAGCATCATCTAGCCCACAATGTACACAGGGAGGAAAAGCAGGGAATCTGACTGTCCTTCCTTGCCTTGAAATGTCCATAAACCACATTCTTTAGGCAATCAACTTTTCTTCATTTCAGGGTGTAGGGATTTTGTGACTTTTTTTTGTTTTGTTTTGGGGTTTTTTTTTGTTGTTTTTTTTTTGTTTGTTTCTTGGTTTTGGTAGGGTTTATGTCTCAGTCAGGGACCTGCATTACATATTATCCCACATTCATTTGAGTTCAGGAAAGACTATTCTAGGGACAATTATTGCAAAGTATTTTCCACTGTAACCTGTGCATACAGTTTGATGGATAGTTTTGCAAGTATTGTAGCACAAGCAAATAAATGGCAGAAATATCTGTAAAAAGAGTGGTGCTCAAGCACAAAATGAAAAACCTGAAGGAAAGCAAGTTCCAATTGCATAGTTTTGCCTATTTGCCCTGGAGTTATATTTAGCCATGCAGAGAAAAAAAAAAAAAAAAAAAAAAAAAAAAAAAAAAAAAAAAGAAAGATCTAAACCAATTGTTTACTGCTCAGACGACAGCCTATTAAAATCACCCTTGTTACTACAGCAATAGTACATATTTACAGGGATTGTGGCTGATTTTGATCAGCCATACCAAGCCATGCTTCAACCCATTTCATACTGATTAGAGTCTCGTCATATTTTAAGTGTCTATGAAATTATGCAAATGGAATCTGTACCAGAAAATCAGATTGCTAGATAATTGACCATTAATCTTTGATAAAAGTTTAAAAAAATTAAAGTAATCAGAAATCAGCTTAGCGTACTGTCTCTTGGGCCTTATTTTGGTCTAGTAAGTCTGTACACTAAGCTGATTTCTGATTGCTTTAAGTTGTAAAAATTGCTTTTTAACCCACGGATATCAATGAGATTGCACCTGGTGTAAGTCGGGGCTGAATTTGATCCGCTGTGTGCCTTAATCACAGTATATTTTTGTTAAAACCCAGTATTTGTGTGGATCTGTAGATACTGATTTGTTCAAGCGCACGATAATCTCCCCCTAAGCCCGTCAGAATACAGCAGGTTAATAATGCTGTAAGTAGAATCCAATTTATTCATAAAACACCGGAACGCTTTAACCAAACTGTTCTTTTGTGGCGAGCCTGGCTCGGCAGACAAAGGCTCCTGGGAACAGGCAGGACAACAATAGCACGGCTGTCACACCAGCGCCTGTCTGTCTGTCTGTCTGTCCATCTGTCTGTCCATCCACCGGCTGCCTCTCCATCCTCTGCAGCACAGCCAAAGGCACCTCCCTCCCAGCCCCGCAGTCCCTGGTACCTGCTTTGGGAACCAACTGTGGTTCCACATCCAGAACTGTTGTTTTGATAAGTGCCACGACATTTTTGGTGGCAGCAGGAGCGTCTAATCCTGTGACAACATTCCAGCCCATTAACATTATCTCTTAATTAGCATATATAGCACTTGCTGGGTGTTTATCGGAATTCAATGAGCACACGCTGTAAAACGTCCTTTCCTCTGTGACCAACAAAGTAAATAAAAATCCCACATGCTTCAGTAGAAAGTTGGATTTGCTTTGTACAGACTTGAGGAAAGCAAAGTCTTTTCTATTTAAAGACTCCCTGTGCAAGCTGTTCCCATGAACTTTGGAAAACTCCACCTATTTGATCTTCTCTTTGCCAGCACGAGGAGCCCTTGCCAGGAATCACAGTTGTATCTCATTCTGTGTCACCTCAGCACAGGGCAGAGATGATGCTACAGCCAAGGGCACTCCAGCCCAAATATGAAAAAGCAGGAGAAAGTGACAGAGGGACAGACTTCAGCCCTAATAAAGAAGGAATAAAACTATACTGGCCAAAATGACAGAACCACCCAAACCACTACAATAGGATGCAAGCAGAAGGCGACACCCAGGTTATCTCTGATTAAATCAGAACGAGGGTGGTTTATTATGGAACTTTGATTTTTCATTAAGCTGGATTTTAGGATATTAACTAAATGTGCATGTACAATTCTGTCCTGCTCATCTGTATGCAGAGCCAGAAGGCTGTTCACAAGCCTGAGGCACATCCCACCCTTCTCCCTTTTCCTACAAGGGCTGGGGGCAGCTGGAAACAGCCACACAACAGGGAAGTCACTGCTCCCTTCTTCAGGACATTTGCTTTTGCCAGGCCCCATGATAACTCCTCTTTCTAAGAGCTTCTCTCTGCACTCCTGCACATAAACACAATTTCAAATCTGGCAGGTTCCACAGCTGTCTGTGCCTCCATCCTCACAGGGCAGGTACCTGATCTGCATAAGTTACCCTTGCACAAACATGCAGCCTGCTGTGCAGGGCCCTTCCATGATCCCTGGGGAAGGAAAACCAGCCAGCCTGCAACACAGGCTCAGATTCATCCAAAATTAAAAGCTTTTGATAAAATTGCTGGTTAAGATAATTAATACAGTGAACATATGACTGGGAAGGAGGTCCATCATTCAATGTTCTCTGGGATTCCTAGGAAATAAACCACCCAGAATGCTTTAATTCAACTGAGAGCTTGTGGGTACCACATTGAAAACATAAACCCAAAATCTATGTCCTGCGTTACACAGGGGGCTAATCTAGATGCTCATAACATTTTCTCCCAGGATAATAAAGTTTGCTGGTGGGGTGCAATTTTTGTAAGAAACAGAAATCTAATGACCTTCAGCTTCCAGGGATGTTGCAGTAAGAAGATTGCAACAAGCTGATAGGGATTCAGATGTTATACTGCTGTTACAAATTTTATATTGCTGCTGGAGCTGTACCCAAGAACTCCATCATATCTAATCAGCACTGGTAAACTAAGTTGGTGCATCTATACCCCTCTCCCAGCCTCTTTTAAAAAGAATTGTACCATTACAGATATTTCCTGGCAGTATTTTCTCATGTGCACAATGAAGACTACTAGGAAAACCTCTGTCAAATACTCCTGCAGCTTCAACACCTTAGGGAGACAACTAATTTCCAACCACTTTCTCCATTCCCATCAATATGACATTCATATCCCACTTCTGCTGGATTTCTCCTTTCACCTTCCTTCATGGAACTGTCTGCTCAACTTTATAGCACTACATCTCTGCATATAATAGGAAGTGACTGTCTTGCTAATGATTTTCCAGTGCTTAGGTGACTAAAAGGCAATATAAACTAGTGCAGAATGAGATGATCCAGTGAGAAAGAGGCAATTGAAAACTGAGGTTGCCTTCACCCCTTCATCCTCTGGCAAGGACCAAGGATCTACTGGGTAACTCCTGCTGATAACTTGAAAAGCTATGAAGTTATGAGCATGCAGGAGTGTCCACACACAGAGCATAAAAATCCATCTCCAAATGCTCAGACATGGCAAAAATAACTCTTTAGATGTGATGGAAATATTACCACAGCCACAGGGTCAAGGCTGTTTCTCCTCAGGCATCTCTTGTCCAGGGCCTGGCCTCATCTGCATCAACACAGCAACTTGCACTTGCTGCCCTCTATGATCAGCCATGATCAGTCCTCCAAGTGCTTTAACTTTGATTCATGATTCTGCTCTTCCAGGTATTTTATCAAGGGAAACAACCCCTCATCTAAAACTACCCCTACTGACAAAGCACTACAGGACCACTGAGGTGCAAATAAAGGCATTGCAAAATGTGCTTCAAAATTGTCAGGGAAGCATTCCTGGATTAGCAATGTACTTTGATCTGAATGCTTCAAACTTTAAAAATTTTCACAAGATAGCTACTTCTTGCTTGGTTGTTTGTAGGAATATGTTTGCTCATCACTGACCTTTGCCAGTGACCCAGAAGTGCTCTGGCCTGGATTGTCCCCCCACCTGCTGCAGCAACACCATGGAAGCAGCAGAGCTATTGGAAGAAAGCCTTGCTAGGAGAGGGGGAAAACACCAGTTTATAGAGTGAAATTGGACAGTCATAGGAAAAGGCTCTCTGGATTTAGATAAATCTACTTGGCAGTGAACATGTTAACAGTTGACCATAACTGCTTGGAGAGAAACAAGCTGCTTGGATGCTGGCAGCAAAAACCCTGCTTTGTCCAATTCCTACTGTGCCAAGCTCCTCCACCCTCTCTCAGAGCAGCACTTAGACAAATGCCAACATTTTAAAATTAAATGGCCCCATCATTATTAATTCATTTGGTATTCATTGTAATGACATTAATCACAGTAAACTGCAGCAGCTTTATTACACGTGTAATGTGTACTTTCCTAGAATTTCCCTGTAAAATCTCTAACATTGCTAACAATGTAAAGACAATGAGACATTACAACCAAGCAAAACAATAATAAACACACAACTCAATAAATCATTACTCTGCCCACAAGTATGCTAAAAAAATAAACTCATTTCAAAACTAGAGGAAAAAACAACATGCAATAAGTGACATCAGTGAGTTTGAGGCTTTTGGTTGCAACAAAGAAACAAAACAGCATGCTAATATGACATTTACAAATAATACCTAACCGCAGCCTAATTAACTTATTGTGTGCTTACTAAACTAGCATACATATTATATTAGAAGAAAAACACTTATTTGTTCTGTTGCTAAGAAACTTCAGACATTTGCATATTTAACAAATTGTTAGAGTGTTTTTAACCAGAACCCATCACTATTTATAAAAGACAAATTTAAAACATGAGATCAAAGACACAACATTAATTTTTCTTTTGTCGACTGTCTTTGTTCAATAGCTCAAAGAAGCAGTTTTATTGCTGGCTGATACATAATGAAACATCTGGTATTATTCTGAATTACAGCAGAACCCACTAATAGTCAAGGGCTTTTCTTTATTTCTCAGGCACCAGCCAATGTCCTGTAGGGACCAATCCAGCAGCCCTTGTGGAACATGCCTTTGAAATCCTTGCAAGGTTTTTCTGAATAAGGAGTTCAGGAATACCACGAATTTTTTTTTTTTTTCCTTTTAAAGACTCCAGATGTCAGGCAGTTTTAATTGATTTTGTAAGCTGTGCAAGAGCAGGAAATGAAAGCACAATATTAGGGAGCACGGCAGTGAGCAAAGCCTGAGGGTTCTGCACTCACTGGGAGGTGAGGGTGGACACTGTGCCCAAGGGATTAATCCAGAGCAGCTCTGGCTCCCTGCTGTACACCCTGAGCAGGGCCAGCTCTGCCAGCTCCCCTGGGGTCAGTGCAGTGACCAGCAGAGCTTGAGCCCCCTGTGCTGGGCAGTGAGCAGAGACCAGTGGGAGCCTGCCCAGCACACGGCCCCATCCAGAAACACTCCTGGCCCGTCTCCCCTGCTCTGCCACCTCCAGCACATCCCAGGAGGAGCAAGGAAAAGTAAAAGAAAAGCAAAGAGACACTGGAAAGAAACATGAAAACTCAGGGAGCTGTAAAAAAACCAAGGTAATCTTAAATTTGCGGTCTCTGGGCTACTTGAAGTGGAAAAGATGTCATGTTGAGCTGAAGCTCTCCTCAAAAAGCTATCACAGGGATTGTCATCCCACAGCTCTTTTTCCACCTACCACCTGAGATAGTCAGGTGTCTCCTTCCTGCCCTATTCTCCCTTCTCTCACTGACTTGCTAAAAATTCAGGACCAAGGAATTCCTGTGACAGGACAATATTCTGCTACACACTTGGGAGCAAGCTGATAAAATTTGTACTTCCTCCTCAGTGAACTAAATACATTAATTTATGATTTGAAACAAAAAAACTCCAAAAAAAAAAACCCACAGGAAAATTAAAATCATTATTTACAAGAGCAAACACTGAAAAAATAGTAATTTTGCTATACAGCAAAATTAACCAAATGAAAGTGGTAGTTCAGTCACCAACAAAGGCTTTTGAAAGAATTTAAGGAATTCCAAACCAAAAATCTCCTTGCAAGGGAAAACAGTTTGCAATAGTGACAGTAACAGTCATGTACAAACTTTATTTAGAAGTGGCAGCTGAGCAGAGCAGTTTAAGCTGTGCAAGGCAGAAGATAATTCTGTCCAGAGGAGCTGGGTGTGACCACAGCTGGGTCTGCATGTGACCAGCTCCAGCTCTTCCCTGCACCCAAAGAGCTCTCACCTAGGACACACAGAGGAAAGCTGCTGAAGAAAACTGCATTTTTGGCAAGGCTCAGCAGGTCCTGCATGCTCTGTCCCCTGGGGAGGGGCAGCTCCTGCCAGCAGCTCTCTCCAGCTCCCTGCAGCATCACAAACTCCCCTGCAGCAGGGAGGGCATTTTTCACTGGGCTCCACCACAGGGTCATGCTGCATCACACAAGGAGTAGAGCTGGAAGAACATGTACAAGATGAATATGCACATTTTTAAAGCCTCTGTGGGTTCAAAACACACACAAGTCTATGGTGACACTTGTCTGTTAAAACTTCAGACAGAGGCTGTGCATGACATGACCTCATCTGGCACTCTGATAGTTGGTTAAAATCTCCTTTTTTCCACAAGAGCACCCTCTGCACTTCCTGCCCAGCACCTGTGTTAGTTAAGATGAAGCAAACTTTGTCCCAGAGAGCTTCTGTGCTGGAAGGTGTCCCCACAGGACAGTGCTATAGCCCAGCTGGGCACGTTCATGCTGGCTCTAATCCACCCTGCCCGTGGCCCATGGCTCCAAGCCTTCAGAGCTAAGAACCTTTCCCCTTTTCTCCACATTGCCACATTTGCACTGCAGCAGGAGCAGGCACCCTTCATTCCCAGCAGCCATCCTGTGTTACAAGTACTCCTGGATTTGTTGCACAGACATATTTTGAACAGGAAAAGGTTGCAATTGTCAGCACGGCAGGAGTGCACTGCCCACAGCCCTCTAATTACAATTAGACAGCTATTTTTCATCTGTGTTATCAACAACTGAGTTTTGGGCATGAAATGGGGATGCCTGAATAGAAAGCAGTGCCAACAGCTTCTGCATACACACAATTGCAAAGCTCTCACTAATAGCACCAAGTGCTGCAGTTTCTATTTGAGACAGAGGATTCCAGTTGTAGCCAAAACTATTTCTTAAATTCTTCTGGGATGCAAAAGATCAACAAAACAACAACAATAATAATAGTAAAGTTAAAAATGTTGGTGTGTAAAGCCATTCCCAAAAGACAGTCCATAAACTACCAAAACTCTTTTGGGTGAAATCACCACCACTCTTCAGTCAGTTCTTTCAGGTCAAGCATAGTCTGACCAAACCCCAAAAAGAAAAGCTTTTGCACCTCCCTGAATCCTGCCTGGTGGCAGGTAAGGAGCTGGCTGCTCTGCAGGTCTCAGTTGCTCTCTGGCAGTGCAGCCCAAGAGGCACACAGGGAGTTTCAGACAACAGCCAAATTCCAGGCGTGCGCTGGACACGCAGCCAATTCTGCCAACCACCCTTAATGGGAATGCTGCCCCTCAAAATGACTTAATCCAAGGTTTGTGTTACAAACATGCAATACCTCCCTGCTGGAGCACTACAGCACTTCTAACCTGCTTTCTTCAGAAGAACAAAGAGATTCAAAAGGCACATTTTGGGCCCAATGGACAGCTGTAGGTGGTAGTGGCAACAGTGACCAGGAGAGAACAGAGCACCATGAGAATAAATTCAGGAAGTTCCAGTAATTTAATTTTGCATTTTCAGGACACAGCATTCAACATGCTGACATGTGTTGAAAAAAATAAAATAGAACAGGTCTATTACACTCATTTAGGTACAGAAGTAATCATCTCCCAGTCATTTGGAAGGGAAAGTGAGGTTTCATTTTTCAAAGAGCTCTAATTCCTACTGACTTCTGAGAATTGTGGTCTCAGGTACAGTCTTCCACCCACTGGTACCTCACATGAGAGGATAAATTTTCCTTTTTAGAAAATTATTGGATTCTTATTAGTACAAGAAAAACAAGTAACTCCTGACTTGGAAGCAGACTATAACTTTACCTGTCAATAATTAACTTTATCAGAACCTAAGTACAGAATATACATTTCAGAGATCTCAGAAATATGCATTCCCTAAAATGACCATAATGGTATCTTTATGATAGTCCACTATGGATTGTGTTACCTATTTTATCTATTTTGTCAGGACTCCAAACTTTCAGTGAAGTTATTTTCTTTTTCTAAAGCTGCCATCCAGTCACAGAAATAAAGGTATAAAAGAGCTTCATGAAATTTTCACTTGTTCTTCCTCCCTTAAATACCATTTCTATGATCCAACTCCATCTGCATAAAGGATTTACAGCTCTTTATTGCCAGCATTGTAAAATAACTTCTTCATATAAACTTATTCATATAACCAGTGAGAGTGAGTGGCCTGGTGAGGGACATTGCTGTAAGGGATGGGCAAATTATCAGCCCAAGTCTTGTCTGTTAATTATGTTCCCCAATTTTTTATATTTCTTCTGATCCCATACTCATTAACTCTGATCTCTTTTGCAAGCTTCTAATTATTATAGATAAATTATTATCACACTATACATACACATATACATATACATATAATCAAGACTGTAATTCTATAGGCATCTAATTCTTATTAGACTTTTTTTCCCCACTAGTTTTTGTTTGCCTTAGGTAGAACATGAGTTCAGGTATGCCAGAGCAGTGGAAGAAGGTCTGAGATAGGTTGTCTTAGTGACAATGGTGCAGTTTATTGCTTCTTGAAAAAGGAATGGCATGACAAGCTGCATTTAATCAACTTCCAAAGAAAGCCAAAAATCAAATTTCTTTAAGATTAGTATCAAATACTTGGATTCTTTCCTCCTAGGATAAGAAAGTGTCCAGTGGAGAAAATCTCCCAGAGAAAAACAGAAAATTTGGAGGTAAAATCAGATTATGAATTTTAATGTATTCTATCAATATAGTGCTTAAGCAGGGAGTGGGTTGGGTCCATAGAGGGTTTGTGTGCAGGTCAGACAAGGTTTCCTTCAGAGGAGCCAGTTCCTTCACAGCACAGAGAACTCCTGCTGAGACAAAAATCCATCACTGCATCCACTGATGGGTAAAGAGGGAAAGTCCACATTAAAGCACAGGATCTACTTCAATAGCCAGAACTGAGAGTCCACTAAAGAGCAAAAGGAAAAGTTATTAGTGGCTGTGGCTGTGGGCACCAGGACAGGGATCTCAACACGTGCTCACGAGCATGCCCAGCCCCAGTAAAAGCCCAGCTCTCCTCCAGCTGTATCTGACACTCAAATGTAGAACCTAAAGCTGTCTGGGTGGTTTTAATATATCCTCTCAGTGTTAGTGCATAATGTATTTTTAATGGGGGGCAGCGCTGCAGGGGCAGAGGAAAGTGGTGCCACCAGGTTTTTCCTAGAACTCTCCCTCTTTCCTAGAACTCCTTCAGCCCCAGGGGAAGGGCACTGTGTGCAGTATTACCAGAAAAATCAAAAAATGCTGTTTGAACTTTCACATCTTGATACCACACAAAATTGGGTCACCAAAGTTCTTCTTGCATTCAGAGGGCAACATCTATAGAGGCAGAGAGAGAGGTTTTAGGACGTGTACATTTCAGTACTGCACACACATGTACAAAGTGAAGTACAAAAAAATCCCTTGGGAAAGCACTGAGAGTAGGAAAGGTGAAAAGCAGTTAACATGAGATCAAGTTGGTAATTGCAGGAAAATCACTGATTTTCCAGAGGCTCCATTTTCACACATTCAGAGCTGTGTCAGTGTCTCTGCCCTGGATGACACCTGACACTGCACTGTCCCCTCAGCATCCCCTCACAGCCAGGCAGCTCTCAGGGGCAATAGCCCATCTCTTGCACTGCAGGTATTTCCACAGTGCCTTGCTTCCCTCAAATAAAGATTGACCTTTTACACACAGGACCAATTCTACAGATGCTCCAGGTCTTCTGGCTGAACATTTTTGCATAAGAGCCTTGATAGACTTTTTGTGACTCCCCATCAGCTCAAACACTCCATGGAATTTTTATTGCAATTGGGAAATACTGTTATGCAATACATAAAGACCTCAAGGTATTTTGTTTGTAGGTGTGTTTTGGTTTCTTTATTTGCTTAATTATGAGTGGCTTCTAAGCATTCATTACTCAAACTTTCTGTAAGTGCTCAAGTGGGACAATTTGATCACCTGGCTGTCTGCAGGCAGTGGACAGCAAGGCACAAACAAGACAGAGACAAGTCAGTTATATTTTCTTGAATAGTTGCAACCAAATTATCCCATTGATCATTTACCTCTAATCACCCTAACACTACCCCTCCCTATTTTTATTTATGTAGTTTATTATTTCATTCTCGTTTTCTGAAGCTTTGCAGTAAAAATGAAGCAAATATAACTTTATATTAAATCAATATATTCAGTAGTTATTTGATCATTTCCTTTGGCAATATCACACATATTCGATCGAAGAGCTACAAGAAAGGGGATGGCACTTCTTGTTTGGAAATGAAGAGCCATGTTTGCACTTTTAAAAAAATTCATAATGAAACCTTCATTATAGAGACATATATCTCACCATCCATCATCTCCAAACGCACAGGCTTGGAAATGAAAACCTGCCTGTGTTTAATTTGATGGGCCGAGCGTGCAGCATTCCCATCCTGCCGGGGGGAGGGGAGCAGCATTTATTTATTCACACCTGAAAACAGACAGGTAAATTTTGGAGCATCATCAGACCTCAAAATCCTGGAACCCCTGACTGAACCCCCCCAGATCACGGTCCTCATTTCCCATCTCACCAAGGGCTCCATTGTTTGCTCCCATGCACGGCAGGGGCTTTGCCCTGCTCTCTCCTCCCAAGCTGTGCAACATCTGCTGGGGGACTTATTTCCTTTTTATTTATTTATTTCCCCAATTTTGTTTCTAATCTCTGTTTCTTTGTGGTTTCCTGGAGTCATCCTGACAAAGCCACATATTCTGTTCCTGTCCTTTATAGCACTGGAGGGCACTGCAGAACACATGAAATTTGTTTCTAATTTTACATCTGCCAGAAAACATTCCTGGGTTACAAATACACACCAGCAAAACTGGTAGGGCCTATCCTGCTAACACCACAAGACAAACAAGCCAAAAGGAAATAAAAAGGACTAAAATACAGCACAAATATTTTTGTACTTCTTTTAGCTTGTGAAGCCTTTTTCTCCACCTCCTCCCACATTTCACCCAAGTTAAGTGTTTTGGTATTACATATTTTTCTGTTTATCTTTAGAAAAAAATAACTACAATACAAGAAGATGAGAAGCAACAATTCAGTTTTTCCTCTTCTGCAAGTTCCATACATAAGGCAATGGCTAGAAACACCTTCAGGCATGTGGAGGATGGCTCCTCCCCACCATGAGACTGAAACACTGAATATTTCAAGCCACTGGCCAAAATCCTAGTGCTCCAAAACTGGTTTAAACCCAAAGACTGATCACAGCTGCATTGCTGCCATTTTCTTCTCATCTTCACAGTTTTCTAAATAATGTTCTAGCTGAATTATCCTCAACTTTGTAATCATGGCAAGGCAAGTCCAGAGGCAGCCTCCAAGGGAGGAAGGGCAGCACCCCAGCACAGATGCTGACCCACAAAGAGCCTTTGGCAGGGCCTGTCAGGGCTGGGCAGCACCACAGTCCCTGCCCAGGGATTTCTGCCACGGGCTGGAGCTCAGGCTGGGCTCTGGTGGCTCTCTGTGCTCTGTCTGAGGCACTGCAGGTTCACCTACACAGCAGAAGCAGCTCCCAGCCTGGCTCGGACGTGACGACTGCAAATGTCAACAGACCAAGGAACACAAGTCCAGGTTTATTTTCATTAGCAGCAGCACAGTGTCATGGTATTTCAATGCTCTGCAAGTGCTAATTAAAGACCTTGCCATAGGAACCTGAGAGAAGGTTCAGAGCTGGATCCAGCTCTGCAGCCTGGTCTATCAGATGAGATGAAAGCACACAGATACCCCAGCACTTCCTACACACCGGGGGGGGGACTCTTGCATTGCCCCACCTGCAGAACTTTTCACTTGACAAAAAGACTCAGCTCTGGAGAACCCCAGAGCTGCTGTGGCAGTGCTCAGTGCTGTGCTGTGGTGCTTTAGGGAGTCAGGGCAGCACCCAGAGGGTCTCCTCCAGCAGGGAGAACAGGGATGCTTATGGATGAGAGACTCAGCACTTCTCTCCTCCTGATCAATAAAACTCATCACAAAGTTAGACTCAGTTCCTTCCACTAAAACATGCTGGGCAAAACTTAGCCTGAACTGGAGAAAATTCATCAACTTGTGCACTATTCTCATTTAAAACTTCTGGCATTCCCACAGCATTTCCCTGGACAACACTGTATGTGATCCATCATCTCCATTTAGGAGCAAGTCTGAAGAGTGTGCTGCTTTGTGGATTGCTTTACAGAAATTTTACAGGGTTGAACTGAAAAACCCAATTTTTTCAGTTGTGTTTAGTCCTTCATGTTCTAACTTCCTCAGTGATCACTCTTTTTGAGAAATTTGAGCCCTGCAGGCTTGCTAGTGACTAATCTGTGTCCACACAGCACAGCCTATCTGCAGTGTGCTAATGTCTGCTCCAATATGGATTATGAACTAATAAACTGAGTGGTTCTGCAAATCTTCCTGGCCTTTACTTTTTAGCTGTTATAAGAATCATACTTCCTAAAAGGTGAAACATGGATTGTAACTATCCAGCACAAGATGATCACAGAGGCTGCTGCTGAAATGTGCTGAAATAAAGCCATCTATAGACGAACTCTGAAAAGATTCATTTTTTTTTACAGGGGGCTTTCTCCTGCCTGGAGTGAAAAATATTAAAAGGTGAAAAATTGAAAAGAGTTTGTGTTTGAATAAGTTGACCCTACACATTCACTCATTCTGCTTTATATCCCTTTTAAAACATTTTCATTGAACTTGTAAGATTCAGGAGTGAAAATGTTATTTCAATATTTCTTTTTTAAAAATACTTCAGACTTTTGGGAAAGGTAGTTTTTTGCTTGAAACAGTACAGTACATTTCACTAAAAGCATTTCTCTCTTCTCCTTCAGCCACCTTTAGCATTTTCAGTTATTTTACACAGCGTTTGCTATAAATACCACTGGAAAAAAAACCACAAGTCTAGCTGTAGTCTCCAAAAGACAATTTTTTTAAAAGATGCAAATAACAAGACTTAATTTTTCATAGTAACTACCCACTATATTCAAAGGTTCACTGGTTTAAACTCTTTATCCTAACTTTGATATAAATATATACCCTTCTGCTAAGTATTCATCTCAATTTCTTATTTGTAGCACAGGGATAATAATGCTGGCTATACTTGCCTCAGTGGAGGGGATTAGTTGGTATCTACATGGATCCTGCCTGTATAAAGCACAATGATTATTGCCTGAATGGCAGTACCTGCTCCCCTGGCCTCGAGAAGTGTCATGTGCCTTCTGGCCTCAAAATTAAAAAAATGACTTCAGTATTTAAAATATTTTTTGCAGCATGAGAAAGAAAACCTGCAGACAGCTGGGAAGTTTGCAGAGCAGCCAGTGCAGAAGGAGGCAGCAGCCTAAGGACACCCCCACAGACTTGAGGTGCAAGAGTTGCTTCATGTCTCGAGTGATCAGTGCCACCACCAGCACACAGAGCACACTGGAACCATATTTCAGTGACATTTGTCACTATGTCCAGTCCTCTCTGTTCAGAAAAAAACAAGTAAAAGAATCCCAAACAAACAAGTCACACATTTTTCACCATATTTGTGTACTCATCTACTTCTGCCATTGCTTCCCTACCAATTTTCTTACAAATTATATAGATATATTTTTAATAACATTTAAGTTATCCCAGTATGTATTTTTACATTTTCAGCTGGAGCTCCAGCCTGAATTCTGGATTCACAGCTTTTTGTCAGTTTATTGCAAGAGTGAGATGTGAAATATATATATTTTTTATTGATAAAGATAAACATGATTTGTAAGATGAGTCAAATTAACAATCGATTACACACTAATGGGCTCTAATCAATACATTAATTTAACTAAAAGGAGGGGAACAAGAGGAAAGATGGAAGAGTAATTTAGAATAGCAGGAACTGTTCTCCTGGTTTAAAAAAAAAAAAAAAAGCATATAAAATAAAACTGAGCCACCCTTTGTGGAAGAATGCAATATCCTCTGTCTCGTTCTCTCACCTTGTTTCTCTGTATGATGTGGCGTGTGTTTATTAAAGAATAAAAGAGCAATTATTGCATTTGCAGCAGATTGAGGGCTGAGGCAGCAGTACAGCAGTGTCAGCCTGCTCTCTAGTGTTGCTGGAGGTGTGCAGCATCCGGCCAGCTCCAGCTGCACCCGCTTACAGCACAGCCCAAACCCCCAGGAGTTTCCTTGCTATCTCCTGGGTGGTAAGGAAATCTCAATTATGCACACAAGGGATGTGGTTAGGGGAAGAAAAAGGAGAAAGAATGCTTAAATTGTATACGTAAACTGTTTTGTTTTACAAGCTGGAGTAAATCAGCACATTTGTAGGCCATATTTATCTGATCCACTCAATAATAATCTTTCCCAATGAACACTATTGATGTGGCATTTATGCCATTGCAGAACATAACCAATCCCTTACATTCAAATAAAGCATTAGTGAAAAAAATAAGAATTTTTGCTTCTGGGCAAGTCACCAGTGCACAAATTTCTTCCATGTTGCTGTCAGGAACTGAGGTGGGAAAACATGCCAGGAACGGAAGTAAAGGCAGAACTCCTCCTGCTCTCCCTGCCTCACAAATTCAGTCCTCATTTGCAGCCCCATACAATTAACAGAGGTGTCATGGTCTAAAAACAAACCAACCAAATTCCCTCTGAAAGGATCAAGAAAGGAAACCAGTCCTTTTAGCAGCAATTTCCTATGGGAGGTGCAGCCCCCAGGCCGATGCTGGAGCAGGGCACAGCACACAGGCAGAGGGTTTGCTCTGGAGGGCAGAGTCCAAGATGTGCTCAGCCTTTCTAGCCCTCTAACACAGGGTCTTTGTGCTCTGAGCTTGTACTCACAGAGAATGAAAAGGGAGATGGTCACAGTCCGTGCCAAGTAACTCCAAGAAAACCCAAACACAAGCAGTGGAGCTGTTACAGCAGCACAGAAAGTGTGCAGAAACTCAGAGGGAAAAGACAGCAGGTCACACACCATGCCATGGTAGAGAAAGCACTTTCTAGAACAACTGATCTCTGAAAAAGCTACTGAGCTCAGTTACACAAGGCAAATCAGGAGAAATGCAAGTGGAGCTACTCCTGTTTACTGACACTGAAACCCCCTGTCCAAGACTTCAGCACAATCCATAATACACTGTATTCTCTGCAGGACTACAGGTTAGGGAACAAGACTGGATCAGAAGAGCCTTTCAGCCTCTTTGAAATTTATTTCACTGGTTCACTCAGAAGTGTCTTCTTTTCAATACAATCAATAGCAGCCTCAAAAAAAAAAAAAAATATCATCATGCCTCAAGAACAAGCATTTTGTCAGCTTGAGGCAGGCATGGCTGTGGGTTTCAGACCAGCAAAGCCCCCTGAGAGCAGGGAGCTCATCTCCTGCCTGGGATGCCCTCCAGAACATCCACAACCCATGGTGCTCCTGTGAGCAGCACTTCTCAGACCCTTCTGAAAATAAAGTTTCTGGCCAGTTGACTCCCAGTGCAGAGGTTCTCAAACACCAATCTCCTCCTGCAGAATGGAACTGTCAAGTTCATTCCAGCTGGTATTGCACAGGAAACAGCTACAGCTACATGGGTTTCATTAGATGTAATCATATATTCAGCTAATATCCAGTGTATACCTAAAATCAACTCAGTCTTAGGAAGCTTTCCACTATATATGCACAGCTGCTGAAAATGGATGACTTCTTTCATTAATATTTGCTTCAGAAAATATCTAATTCACTTTGGTGGTGTTTATGTGCTTTCTACAACTACAGCAATAAATCAGTGTGCTGGGAAGAACATTTCACAGAAAAGGGAAATCTTAGGCAGGTATTACACAGCTCTCATTCAGAATGAACTCTGAACTTGTGAAATTAAAATCTGATGATTTTATGAAAAAATCTACTAATCTTGGTGATGAGAACAATATGATGTTAGAATTACAGATATTGAAGATACTAGTTTTGATTAAGTGCAGCCACTATCTATACACAGGGAAATATTCACAGTCAGTTTTCTATCCAGAATAATCTAAAATAATTTTGCTCTGCAGTAACAACTGTCCCAATATACACAAATATAATTTTTCTTAATCTCAATAATTTTTTATTGACAATGAGTGATCAAATACATTCAAATTATCTGGTGGTTTAGCTTAAATTAATTTCTCTTGTTAGTAAGTTTAAGTTATTATAGAGGGTGCTGAAACCCACAGAGACTTAAAACCATGCAGGCAAAACAGCCTCTGCTGTCATCATGTTTACAGCAGCTCAGCCTCTGGCAGTGCTGGGTAATACCCTGCCTCACTCCAGCTCTGCTCTCTGGGCACATTTTACATACTTTTCATAACTAAAAATTCGAGTTTTATAAGCAGAAGCCTCTTGTTTTGTTTGTTTTACTTCTGGACTTATGGAGCGTTATTTTGATTTCTCTGGCACTGGATAAACCTTATTGATGTCAGTGAACTCTGAACCTGTAGTTCTGAGAATTTTCAAAATAATCTCTCTGTGTGGAAAGTGAGACCAGGCTAAGATCAAGCAGAATGCTGCAGCATAAACCTAATGTGTTTATTGAAACCATCTTCAATTAGCAGTAGAAAACATTCACAATCTGCTGTTTGAAAACAATTTACCAATGTAAACTAAAGAGAACTAACTCCTTCTCAAATACTATTTTATTTACTAATGTACATTTAGGCCAATAGTGAATGCATTAAGCTTTTTCCACAAAGGCTTCACAACAGCTCAGCTCTAACAAGCAGTTCAAACTCTGGCAGCAGCCATGGTTTTAAGAAAGCTTTATACACAGTGCCTGAACCCCCCCAGGTTTGTTTTCAGGTAGGGAAGGCCAAAATGTACATGTATATAGGCCATATGTATATATGCAACTTTGATGGCAGTATTGGAAAGTCAAATAACCAAGAGCAATTGCTGCCTTGATGGGTACCTGACATATGCTGATTATTTTTCTCAAATCAATTAGCACTGTGCAGCTTTTATCATTAATTCACTTTTATCATTAATTCCTGCTGCCATGTGCCTTCTGACTTGTATACTCTGACCATCTCTGTGCCCTACAAGCCTTGTCTCAAGCCTGCTCAGCCTCTACAGTCTCAGGAGTAGCTTTGCCTGCTGTTTATAATGAAGATTTCTCCAGTTTTATTTATTAAGCAGCCCAGGGCTAATCTTGGGGCCAGCAGCAGAGGAGGAGTGCAGATCTCAGAGGAGGAAGAGAGCCCATGAGGAGGCTGGAGCTCCAGCAGAGCAGGTGCTTTATTCTGCAGCTCCCTCTACTTGCTGCATCCCATCATGGCACTGTGACAGTTTGCCTCTGTAGCCTCCCAATCACTCTTTCACAGGTCAGATCCTAAGATCAATATCAACAAGAAAAAAAGAGACATGTACTCGTGTAGGAAAAGCCAGGAAGTTCAAAGTTACAGCTGACAGTCTGAGTTTAACTCTGATCTGGGAAACAAAAGTAGAGCAGTGACATGAATGAAGGATGAAGTGTCAGGCTGTAAAGTACTTGATTTTTATCAATTTAAGTCAGGCCCTTACAATGACTACCCCCAAATTTCTCATATCACACAGAAAACAAAAGGGAAGAAGCAGTATTTTCTGGATGTTTATATATGAGAGAGGCCCACAGCTCTCAAATCAATATTTTGGTAATTCAGCCATTTGAAAAAATTAGCTGTTCACGATGCATTTCCCTGAGTGCATGACAGTCCCCAAACTGTGCTGCTTTCAGGGACAGATCAGTGCCTCCCTTCCAGTTCTGCATCACCTGCTGCAAGCACAGCAAGAATAAATAACAACAGCACACAGGGCATTTCACAAGTATAAACAAACTGTAAATAACAGTCACAAAAAGAAGAGCAAAAGCCCCTCTGTAGAAGCACCATGGCAGAGAAAGGCTGGCTCCTTAAACACTGAAATTAGCAGCAGTGACAAATGGTCTCAGCAGGCACACACGGCTCCCCCTGCTCTGCCTGCCAGCAGAAAACACTTCCCTGGCTGCTGCTCTGAGAAGAGGGCAGCTGATCAGTGGTTTAGGACTGAATTACTGCTCTGGGATCAGGCAGAAGCCTGGCTGAGATCCCTGAGTTTAGAGTCAGATCCTTATTAATTGCCTGCACGAGAGCAGCAGCTCTGCACACACAGCTCCACAGCACAGCTCTGTGCTCCCTGCAGCAGTGCCACCAGAGGTGACAGCTATCACTGTTCCCAGCTCGTGTTCAGGTAGCAATCCCACCCAAAAGCACATCCTCAAACTCCTCTGAAAAGGCAGGACAGATCCCTACAGCTGAATTTGTTATTTCATTTTCCAGAGGTAGCTTCTGGGCAATTAAAAAACATTTGGATCATATATTCATTACTTAGCAAATAAATTCCTTTACTGTATTGCTGGGAATAGACAATATAATACAAGTTTTTATTGCAGCTGCCTCCATTGCACATGGTTAAAGCAATCTTCTGAAAGAGACCATTGAGTTTCATCATTCAATGAATATTTATATTGTTTCAGAGAAAAAGAAAACTTGAGAGCCTAGTTTTGTAAGATTAAGCAACAAATGTTTTATATTTCAAATGAATTGCTAAGACTTAATCCTGCAATTCTTTCCTAATCCAGGCAGTCCTAAGGACTACCAAGAGATCAAGGACTCCTGACAGGAGTGAGTTTGCAGGGTCAGGGCTTTCATCTGTGTAGAATGCATGCAGCCAGTCACCAGGTGAACTCATTTCACTGAATTTCTAATCCACTTGAGTATCGTGGGTTTGAAAGTTCAGATAAAAATAAAATCTAACAAAAAAAATAATCAAACCTTATTGAATTTCTTTTCCACTTAGACAATGAAATAACAAGGCAGAAAATGAAAAATGTGTTCAGTGAGAATATGATGAAATATGTAATAGGACCCAGAAATGGAGGTGCTGCTCCTGAGAATGGAAAAGTACAAATTGACCCTCTTCTGCATTTGCCCCTTAACCAGAGCATGTGTCTCCATGTGCAGTCCCACAGGTGTGTGAAATGCCTTTGACCACACAGAGCTGTCAGGAGGGTCCCTCCCTGCCTCTCCCCTGCCATGGTACCAATCATTCTGTGCTGTCACAGCAGCCCTTCAGAGAAGGAGCAGTGCAGGACAGGGCTGCTCTGCCACACTTGGGATTCCCTCACAGGCATCAGAGTGCAGGGCAGGGCAAAGCAAAGGAAGAAACTCAGTAGCTGTGCCTATTTCTACATTAGTTTTTACAACAAACATGCAGCTTTGATTAGAGGCCCTGACCAGAGCCCTCCATGGGGGACCAGAGCACAGCACCAGAAATTTGGAGCCCTTTATTTATGCATTAAACCCCTATGGAAACAGGCACAATCACCTCTAGCATCAGCCACTGAGGTGCCCCAGCCAGCAGCTCAACAAAAGGCTCTGCCACAGCAGCCCTGGAAGGAGCTGTCCTCATCTGCCCCTCCCCTGGTCCCAGGGGGCTTTAACCCCACCATGATGACAGAGGCACAAGGCAGCACAAGCATCCCTGAGAATGGATTTGTGTAGAAATAATGATTTGTAACAGGTCTGCAAAGCCTTACCTGGGGCAGTGAAGGCAGGAAGAGCATGCAGGGACACTTGGGGATGGCTGATGGGGATGGCCCCTTGCAGCTCTGAGTTGCCCCTGCTCCAGATGTGCAAGTTTATTGCAACTCATCAGGATATTTTTCTTTTTGCCCATTTCATATGAAACTTGTTGCTCAGCTACAATACTTTATTTTAAACACAACATTCCAATATTCCTGTCAGTTTACTTGTTCCTTGACTGAAATAAAAAGTATGTAGTAGTCAAATATGACAAAGATGCTTTTAATGGTTTTAATGATTTTTAGAAAACTCAAATATTTACAGGTTTGATCCAAATTTAAATATTTGCAACTCCTATGAATTAACAAAGCTTTTATAATTTCTGAGCTTTTTGTGTTCCTTGGTGTTTTGAAATACAAGAATTCATAGGCTGCTTAGTCTGAACACACACCTGAATTTGTGTGTACTACTCAGTCTGCAGTCCTACACTGAGCACAGCTGTGATTGCATCTGGGTCACAGGCTAAATTCATTAATTAGAGTACCTAATAAATTGTTATTGATATTGTTCAGTTGTTTATCACCACCCAAAATGGTCAATAATGTCAACAACAGAAAACAGAATGTAGCAAAAGCCAAGCTAAGCTTACATAAATTAACTGAGGGAAAAAGCACAGATGAAGAAAGAGGCAACAGTGGAGTGAGTGGGGGGGAAGCAAAGAGGTGGCCAGAAATTTGTGTGTCCTGAAATGCTGCATGCAGTTAAATGAATGGCACCTCCCAGGGTCCTGTTCTGTATCAGCAGGAGGGAACAAACACTGGTTTTCCTCCTTAGCCTCCTGTCATGCCCTCAGTAGGCTGCACTCTGCTTGAGTAAAATGAAGAACTTGGTGTAGCTGGAAGATATTTTTCCATTTGATTTTGCAGATGTGGCTGGAGGGAGTGCTCCTTTGGAACATCAAAGCCTTTCATGAATATATGTTGTTTTGGTAATGATCCTTCTGTAGTCTAACAAGTCTAAACCAACCATTTTTGTAGAGACTTCATTTTTCTTTTACTTTTCTTGACAAGTGTTTTCTATAAAAGAATCCAGATCTTGACAATGAAATGAAACATTTGTTTTAATGTGATATATTCATAGGTCAAAAATAATTTTCTCCATAATTCACTTCACCTTTTTTATACCCAAAGGTTTTTCACTGTGAACCAGAACTGCACAATTCTTTAGACTGTGCTGAGCCAAACTCTGTTTTCAGCTCACAGCAGCAGTGAGTCACAGTTCAAACTGTGCTGCCCTTTCCCAACACAGCCCGTGACACCTGTCTGCTTTTCTTTAATATTTTTATCATTTCCTCCATTTCCATTTGAGGTGGTGTTCTGGTACTGAGCCCGTGCCCAGCAACTCACAGTGCAAGGAAAAGCTCAACCCTCCTTCCCTCCTGAGCCTGCTCCCAGCAGAGGGTGAAACCTGGGCTGTGCAGAGACCTGCCACCCTTGGATGGTGCAGTCTGAGCACCTCAAGGTTTGTCCTGACTGCAGATTTGGGCTTTCCCTGGCAGTGAGAAGTGATGAGAAGTGGGGAAGAGCATCACTCCTGGGGCCTGGGCAGAGCTGCTGCTGTAGGATTCTCAAAATCTGCAGGAACAGGCAGTATCACTGCCTGATCTTATGTGATTTAAAATTACCACAACCAACATTAGGATCAAAAGTTTGATTTGTGCATTTTAAATTTACCAAAAATAGGTTTTTTCACTCATCAGATGAATTCCTTACACCTCCCAGAAAGAAACAATCTTTCACAGGCAGAACTGGAACAGCCTGGCATAATCACTCATACCTAATGATGGATATTTATTGCTGTCATCAGAGACTTAAGGTCTAAAAATCCCATCATATAAAAATAATTTTAAAAAATGAATGTAATGAATTCACTGATTCATTGCTGCTAAATCTGAAATACATGGAGAATTCAGATTAATTCACACATTACAACTGATAAAACATATTGGACTGACCTCAGTGGCTGCAGTGTGGAATATTTGGAACACTGGATGCATATACAAACATGCACTTGTTAACTTTTCTAACTTACTGCAATTCTGCTTCAGTCTCCACTAAAATGATACAGGATTCATAACTGTGTTAAATGGGAAAATCATCCAGCCAAACATTGTGCATTATTGTGTGAATGCCTATATTTTCTTAAAAGCTTTAATCCAGATGTACACATAGACATGCATATAAAGACTAAGATTTTTCTATCCTCTAAAATTCCAGGTTACTCTGTAAGACTTTCACACTCTTACCCTTGTCTAGTGTTATCCACTGCTTTGGGGAATTATGATTCATGGAAATCAAAGGACTTTGGATAAAGGCAATAATTTATTGTACAACTCAGTGACTTTGGTGGACTTGCACTCAATTTTCTGTTGGTCTAGTGATTTTAGATCCTGAAATACAGACATAGCTCTCAACTCCCTTTCTATTCTTTAGGAACAGAACAATGCACGAACTCTTTTTATGCTTTTACCCCACATGTTATTCCCTTTTCTAGGAAAATGGTTTCCTGTTATTTTTAGCTCAAATCACAGCTTCAATTTAAAAAAAATATATATAATCTACAGTTTCTTAGTAGTCCCCCAAACTTAATTTCCTGGGCTGCAAATGAAAGCTGAAAAAGGTGAAAACACCATTGACTTCTGATCTGTTTTGCTAAGAGCATGACAGGCTTCTCAGATCCAGTTCATAGTCCTCTTTTAAGTACCTCAAGGTAAAGGATGCAAGTCACAGCTGTGTCAGAACATGCTCTGCTCACCTCCTCTCCCCCCCTCAAACCATTTCTGACCCTGCTTTGGGGGACAATATTGAAAACAGTGAAAATATAACCCTGTTAAAAACATGAATCAAAAAGTCACTGCTTGTGGACATGTTTTTAAAATTGCTTAGTTGCATGGAAGTCCCTTTAGTGCTTGAAGGACTTTAATAAAATTGATTTTCTGAGTATAGCCTTTTAGCAGCTACTGTATAAGCTTGAAATATGAACCCTTCATTGTTGGAAGTGTTTCATTTTTGCCCTGTAACTAATGATCAAGGGAAAGAATGTGTTCAGAATTCTCCATGGTTGCCATTTTCATAATTAAATTGTGCTAATAATAAAGCTTTGCAGACTTTAAACAAACTGGCACTGGAGTGGAATGTGGTTTGCAATGTTTCATTTAGAGACCTCTGCAATTAGCCCTTAATGAATAAGCATACCACAGTGATAAGTAAGACATCTCTGTGAACAGGTTATTTACCAAAGCACAAAACTGTGACATTTTCATTCCAATAAATGAAATCTATTCTCCAGATTTCTTCTGAAGGCTCTTAAGTAATTTGGGAAGTTAAAACCCATTAATTGTCTTTAATGCCTGATGTGCAATACCAGTAATATGGCAGCACTGTTCACCCTAAGTACAATGGCTCAAAGATAAGCAGCTGAGTCAGTAAAACAATTAGTGAGTATGAGCTGCACAAATATTGCAGATCTACTGGATTTAGTAAACTGCACAGAACTTTAAAATACTAGAATCACTGCAGAGGCATAGCTCCAGTTTATGTTTTTCCCTCCCATACTGCCTCCCTACTTTTACTAAGACCCATGTTAGAAGATTCTTTCCTGTATTTGGTCATTAATAAAATATTCTTTTTTATATAAACTACCCACACCCTACACATCTCAGGACATTTTGTGGTAGGGTGAAACTTTCAGCAGTGCTGTTGCATCTCAGCAAGGAATCAGCCCTCAGTGACTGGATGCCCAGGATTAGGAGGTTGGGGTTAGTGCCTCTCTACAACTGAAATGCACTGCCCATAGGAGGGAGGCATTATTTTCTGGAAAAACTCATTTCAGCATCCTATGAACCAGATATAGTGGACTCTCAAACTCATGCTTTGGCTCATATAGCACAGCAGAGTGTAGGATCCTGGTATTTTTTCCATGGACTTCAGTGGGTGTTGGATCTGGCCCTAGGAAGAGAAACCTGGTGACTGCTGGTAACAGGGAGCATTGAGAAAAACAGACTCGACAGAGTGTCAGCACACTGACACCACACATCTACCACAGAGAAACAGGAAAATAACACAGTATCTCCAGAAGTAACTGTGCTTCAGCCTAGCTTATCAAACCCAACTTTTTCTAAGTTGCCTTTTCCTAACAGGATCACAGGCCCTATTGATCATTGAATTGTGTTCCTTGTCTCTCAAACATCTGGGCAGACAACTTTGTACTATCACATTTCAATTCCACTCAAGAACTTTTTTTCTTCTTTGCACACAGTCATTTTTTCCCTTTTGTTAAAAAAAAAATAAAAATGTTGGTTTACACAAAAACACCAGAGCCTCTGATATATTTTAGCTTCCCTTCCACAATGATCTGACACAAATCTTTTTTTTATTTAAAAAAAAAAAAAAAAAAAAAAAAGGTAAAGAGATGGGGGAATAAGAAATGTGGAAAAGATCTAGACATGCAATCTCCAGAACCATGAATAACAGACAGCAGTTTTGTGTAGTTTGCAGCATTTCTTGTGCAAGACTGGGGACAGAAACTCTGCAAACACCAGCCTGGACCCTCACAGAAGGCTCCACAGACTGATGCTCCTGCAGCAGTGCCCAGCTCCAGCTGGTCAGCCTGCACAGGTACACTGACAAACACAGGAATGGAACCATCTCTCCAGAGACTTTCTATCTAGAAATTATGGCACTACAGGGGCTCTAGAGCCACTGCTGCCTTTACAAAATACTTTAGAACCTGCTTTCAAAATCTGATCAGCCTCCATTATCTATACAAGCAAAGAATGCATCATACAATGGAAAAAACTAGAAAAAACAGGTATTGAAGAACACACAGCAGCTGATAGTGCAGAGCCAGTCCAGTGCCTCAGTGTAAATAAGCTGAGGTCCAGCAGGGCTTAATTAGCTGTGGCTCACCACTGGCAGCAGGTCAGTCATGGTGAATGTCCAGCTCAGCTGGACATGACCTGGCTCTTCAGAGAGCCTGCTCACCTGTCCCTGTGCCTGTAGCACCACTGAGCTGGAAGGCAGGCAGTTAACCCATGAGTTACTACATTTGGGCTGTAACTGAACTTATTGTTTCACCCACTGCTCTTGAAGTCCTAAACTTCATCCCTCAGGCAGGCAAAAGGAGGCTTTGTGCTTAAATCTACAGCTGGTGATATCTCATGTATCATCCTGATAGAATTGCCCCTTAAATAACTGTCACTCTTTTCTCTTGTGTTTATATTCCCAATATGTTTGAATACAGAAAACTTCAACTACATTTGTTGAATGCAGATCCATGCTCTGAAGCACACATTCATGTTATCCACTGCATTAAAAAAATAATCCTTCCTGTTAAAATTCTGGATATTTTTATTTTTAAAAATTATGTCTTACTCTCAGTGTTGGGGCAACAACCCCCACAGGCTTCTTTTGGGAAAGTATGAAAAATTATTTGCTCTTGTCTTTTTTTGTTCTCAGAAGCATCCGATGTTAGGTTCTCCAACTAGAAACACATGGGAATGATGTGCTATGGCCCACACCAAGCAATGGACTGTCTTTGTAAAACTGGCAACATTGCAAAGGATAAACTTCATGCCAAGGGGTGAGAGGGACAATGTCCCAACTCCTAAAATGGTTTCCCAGGCATGAGAAGTTGGCATGTGGCTGTGGTGGCACACAGTGTGAGGCCAGGTGAGAAGCTTTATGTCAAACTCACACCCAGTGTCCTGAGTGAGAGGCAGCAGATGGATCAGAACATCTCCTTCATGGGCATCTTAATCCTGCACCTTGATTCAGGGGAGCCTGGGTGCTGGTAGGCTCTACACAGACTGCCTTGGGACTGGCACTTTCAACCACAGTGCAAGACTATTCTAATCTATTTCCAAGACTATTACCACAAAATTGATTGAGTCATTATGCTTCCAGGTAGTGCCATTTTAAAAATTTATGTAAAAATAGATCTTGGAAGGCAATGAAAATTTAGAACTCGAAAATAACATCTCTGTCATAAAACTGGTAGAGCACAGACAGAAACTTTTACACACACCTCCTCCAGGCTTGCCTAAATCCAGCCCTGAACCAGACAGTGACTGTCCAGCCTGCATGGGACAGCCCCCTGAGGCTGCACTGGTGGGAGCTTTATTTGTCACCTGGGCAAAAGTGACAGCCCTAACCTAGAGCCTCAAAAGTGAGGGACGTGTTTTATTTATACCAACACTGTACCCTGGTACCAAGATTGCTACTCTACTCATTTTTATTCATAGAGGAGTCCCCTGAATTCCTAGAAGTGTTCTGCAAACAGCAGCTCCACGACTCACTGTGCAAAGCAACAAAAAAGCAGAACCTCTGAAGAAACTTCTTCATCTGCTATAATGTTCAGTCTCTTTTCCATTTAGACTTTACACATCAGACTAAAATATTTAGCTCATAGAAATGGGACAAGCAGAAGTGCTTTTCTTAAACAGAAATCTCATACAGTTATTCATAAAGCAAATCAATTGAGGCAGGCAAAGAGAATACACCTCAGATGGGCCTGGGTGAAAAAAGGAGAAGTAATACATTGTGTTCATTAAAGCAATATCAAAATTAAATTTAATACAAAGTACCTGAGACTAAAACCCAAAACTATTAACCCCAAAGCCACTAACTATTCATTAGCCAAGTCAATTTTGCATCCCATTATGATTCACAATGTGTAAATTCCCACTGAAATTGATTTAGTAAACCAGCTCTTTGATGGACCTGAAATTAAAAGGCTAGAAGAAAAGATACAACTAATTGAAGAACATAATTTGATGCTTGTAAAGGGCGAGAAATTTACTGAGAGGAGACTGGAGCTTTAATTAAAGACAACGGGCCAAATTCACACCTGGGATAATGACTGAGGAATTTTGCTGAGGTCAGAAGAACTGCAGCCACTGGTGGCAGGGCTGAATTAAGCTGCTGGTAGTGTCCATTTTTAAAAAGAACTAAGGAAAACACCCTTGGGGGTGGGGGAAAGAGAGAGAGAAATCAAGTGAGAAATTATATTCCCTGTCTGGAGTTACCTTGACAGGCCTTCGACTGCATTCAGCAACACTGGGAATTTCCTTCTCTTTGCTGCAGATCAGGGGGACAAATTATAAAATGATGATATTTCTGCCCCCAATGTTAGAGTGATGAGAAGAGCTGGAGTTTCACAAAATGCCAGGAAAGAGTAGAGAAATAAGCCCATATGGTAAACCAGAGAGTTTTGAGTAAGGTATTTTTATTCTCCTCTCAGGGATGTTCAGGTTGTTTGAACCAATTTCATAACTTCTCTTTTTGTCTTGCTTTGTGATGAACCATTATTATAATATTTGTACTTGGGAATCTGATACTTTTCAATTTTACATCATTTGGTTTTGTTCTTTGAAAAGTCTCATCTTTATGAAAGAAATAAAAGCTGAAGAAATTATTATATTCTGCAAATTTTTGTAAAAGGGTATACATCAGGTCATAAAAAAAAATTCACATTATTTTCCAGGGAATTTTAACTAAGAATTTGAGAATGTGAAGTCCAGGATTAAAGATTTTATTTTGTCTGCTTCCTTTGTAAGATATAGAGGCTTAAGCCATGTAATAATTTCAGTGCATAACTGCTTAACTTAATAATTGTAGATCTAGATGATGAAGTGCACTTATTTTTATACAGCAGACAGACTGTAAATCAGGTAACATTATCTCTTGTGTATGATTTATAATTTATTTATATATTATTATAATTTATAAGGGAGAATCTGTGGCTGATCAAGTCTTTAGTACAGGAATGTTTAGTACAGTAATGTACTAAACAGTAGTTCAGTACAGCAGTTTTAAACCTAAACAGAAAAGTTTAACACCTGCCATTTCTTATGCTCCTCAGTGTGAAGCTGAGGAGTGTCTAAAATACCACAAAAAGAGCCAGGACAGAAGCTTTAAATTCTGTTTTACCAGCAACAATAATTTGTGTTGGTTCTTATGGTCCCTTTTTGGCACTTCAACTGATTTAACTCTAAGTTTTCTCTTACTGCAAGGTTGATTACACATTTCCAAGCTGGGTCTGTCTTGCTCAACAGACTGGAATGCTCCAGTACAGACCTGGGGGATAATTTGCCCAAGAAGAAGGTCCTTTTTTTGATTAATGATAAGTAAATGAGAATTCCAATGCACAGCACTGGAATTTCAGGAATATTTCATGTCTGATATACTATCTACAGCTATATCTTGGATATTGTTGTAAAGGGGCTGATGTGAAATTTAGATTCTTTGTGTCCAACACTCAGACAGACAGACTGGGACAAACCAGCAATGTGATCTCAGGCCAGCACTGCACACATTTCCTGTGCAGGAGTGGTGTGAGTTTATTCAGATTGCTTTGCCCACGTTATCTGAGGACTGACAACAGACCCTGTAACAGGCCTTAAGCAGGTGGGTGACAAACAGCAATCTGTGACCATACAAACATTCTCTTGAACTGTTCTCTACAGCTTTAAAATACACAGCAGAGTCTGCAGAGACAAGAGTTTAAAAGTTGTGGTATTTGGAGCAGAGCTCACTGGCCCACTGCCTTTGTGGCATAAATCTGTGCTGATGTGATTCTCATGACATGGATGTGATTTTCCCTTTAGCTGCTGGTGGGGACTCTCATCTCCACAGTGAAAGGAGGTGTTCTCATCCAGAAAGTATCACCAAACTCAGGAAGGGGCTGAAAGGCAGTCAGATTTCAGTACTGAGCAGTATCTGTTTGAGCAACACCCACATAAAAGCTGTTGTGCAGGAGCAAATAAGAAAAGTTGAATTCTTTGCCTGGTGTAATTCACTTCATTTATTGACTTTTTTTCCCTTTCGTTTGTCAGTGGTTCTGAGATGCCTGGCATTCAGGATGATTTGTAATGTAAATTATATAATTGTACTTTCACATATTTTAACATCAAATAGAATGATTGACTACAGAATTTGAGCTGTCTACAGGTGGGGGTCAATTATCATCTGAATAATCACACTGCCACACAAGAATAGCATGGCCATGGAGTGTGACATATTTTTATCTCTATGCATTTCAATGAAGTCAGGCTGGTACATAAAAGGTTATCACCTAGGAAACATATTTTCCTAAGCACAAGTTAAACATGCAAGCAAGATCAGCATAGATATTCAATTTAGCCAGTCAACCCTAACCTATTAATATTTTAACAAAATCCAGTGAGGATAATTTTTTTCTTTGATCCCATCTCATTTGAGCAGCCTGGAAAGGGAAGAAAAATTAAAAACAAAATAGTCAAGCATACAGAATGAGGTTATGTATTAAGTGGGCTATTTAATGTTTTTGGCATATTATAGCCCTAGGGAAAGTATGGATGGATTTAACAATCAAGATCTGTGTTCCCTGGGCCCACAAAGTTCGAGAAACATAAAATAATCTATACTTCCGAGCTGACAAATCTTACCTGACACTCTGCTTCATCTCACTGGGACTCTCGAGCTCAGCATTAATCATATGTTACAGGGAGTAAAAAGAAAAGTAAATCACACTAAGCTGGAAAGTGAGATGGAAGGTCTTTGGGCAAAGCTTTTAATCAATAATATGTGGGATAATAACCAGGAGCTATTGTTTGAATCTTCAGATATGAAAAGGCAGCAATGCAAAACACAAAGCAGCTACAAACTGCTGCCACTTCAAAGGGGTCTGATGCAAACCAAATCAGGTTGGTTTGCCCTAAATCCCACCTTCTCCCCTTCCCAGTCCATTAGCAACATTCTGTATTCACGGTTCACCAGCATTTTGATCTAACTCCAAAACTGCAATTAAAAGTGTCTATCTGATCCTGCAGATCAGAGGACACAGTAGTATCATGTGCATTAATTTTTGGGTGTCTAATCTGAGATCCTTTGCTATTCATTGACATTCAGAGAATGTTCAAAAAAAGGTCTTACTTCTCATGTCAGACAATTCCCCTCTTTCCCTAGCAGCTTCTCTTCACACAATTCCTGCTAAAACACAAGCCTGGTATTATTTTGCTCTGAATTCTACCTCATTTCCAAACACTACACCCTCCTTCATATCCATGTCTTCCCTTCCTTCCACTCCTCCCCATCCACTAATAAAAGGGAAAAAGTAATATGTTAGTTATTTGTCTACTAAACACTGAAGAATCCTTTGGTTTACACGCTTTCAATTGTTTAATTTGTGGTTTAAATTAGAATATGTGATCAGCGGGTAGAAGGCAGTTTAACCAGCCCAGTCTCTGGGCTGAAGCCTCAGCCATGCAATACAGGGCTGTGATTGATCTGACCTCCAGCTATTCATCCAGCTCAGTTCGTGACCTCTAACTTTCCTCACCCCTTCAATAATGTGTGCAATAATATTTGCTTTGCTGGGTTATGAACAGGAGGTGGAGACGCTAGTCCTGCCTCATACTTTTGTAATTATTATTATTATTTTTGGGGGTGGAGAGAGAGAGCCACAGCTCAGAGTGAAACCTAACCCAAATCCAGTTCAGGCTGTCCATTAATGCAAAACAGTTTTGAAACTGTGAATGGAGCTCCAGTAATTCCTCCACTGTTGCTCAGCAGGAGCTTGGCAACACACAGCTTGCATGACTATAGTAAAAAAAAAAATGTCTCACAACCATGAAAACATTCATGGACCATTTTCACAAGCAAGCCTATCACTGAGGCAATATTTTCTTACCGCTGAGTGTGTGGCCATGTTCTCTTCCTTTTACTCTGTTACTTTTATGGAATGCAAATACATTTTTTTCTCCCTTTTTCTGGTTGGTGTTTTTTGCCTATAAGTCAAATTTAGGATACTTAATAATGGTCCTGCAGCAACAAAAATATATTTTTCTGCTTTAGACACAGTGATACCTGTAGAGTTTATCTTTTAAACAGCTCTTTTGTTGAAGTCCAAAAGATTTTTCAGTGTTACCATTTTAATGCATATTAAACTTTTCAACATTCTGAGAACATCTCCCTCAAAATAAATCAAACAATAACCTGAATTTTTATAAAGTTTATATTAATAAAAATATTTCTGAAAGGTTAAGATGGACTACTGGAAAAAAACTGTCTCAGCTTTGAAGGAGATTTGCTGGCTCATCAGTGATACCTTCTATCTTTATTTCAAAGCTCTCCTATCAGTTTCCTCTCAGCAAATCTGGGAAAAACAGAGTCCCAGTGAATTCACACATTCTTAAAATGAAAACATTTTAATGGCCTAATAAACCCCCAATTTTTTTATTAGTAGTTAAAAATAACTTATGGCAATTTGTTTCTCTGATGGCTCTGGACTTTTTCTCTGCCATAACAAATTTATAAAAAAAACCCCAAAATGCACCCTAGCTACAGCACTGTTTTATCAAACCAGCACTGCTGGCTCACTGCAAATTCCCCTGCAGAGTGTTTGTCACTCGCAGTGTGCATCTCCTGACAGACTGTGTGGTGACAGTCACACAGCCCCTGCACCACCCTGGGGCCAGGGCAGACCACGCTCACCAGGCACAGGGAAAGGAGACCCTTCCCTCCCTCCCTCCCCAGCCTCTGGGAATTCCTGACCTGCTGCCATTCCTGCTTTGCTTGGCCAGGTAGGTGAACCACTGCTCTGTATTCACAGACACAGTTCCCTGGAGTGGGATTTCCCAGGTATGACCAAAGCCAAAGGAGCAGGGATTCTCTGCAAGGCTGAGTCAGCTTTCTCCAGGTGCCCTCACCACCACATGGCACTGACTCTGCTGTGTCTGCAGCTCCTGCAGCACTAGACCAAATTTCCAATTCCCTCCACTGCAGCAGGCACAGCTCTTCCTGATACCCAAGTTCAGGAATCATTTGGTTGTCCTCCCAATACAAAAGAACAATCTCCTACAAATATTTCACTACTCGTGGCAAGCAAAAAGAATTGGTACGTACCCTGAAATTACCATGTGAAACACAAATTTTATAAATTTTGGCAAAATATAACAAGATATGGTGATGTAAAAGATGTTGTGGCAAGTGAGAAGCATCTATTCCTTCAGCAGAACTTGCATAGGATCACCCACAGTGATTACTTGTGTCACCCAAATGGTGACACACCTTTTTAATCACCTGGAGCTTTAACTGCAGAATAAATGACAGGCAGGAGATGATGTGGGGATGCTGGGGGTGCCATCAGAGCAGGCACTGTGCTGCTCCTCCAGCATCTGCCCAGGCAGGCAGGTGGACAGGCTTTGCTGGGCTGCACTCGGAGCCTTGCTGAAGCATCACTGCTGTTTATAGGTTTTTAAAGACTGTGCAAAAAGAATACACTTTTGAAAACAAATAGGAAGTTCTTGGCCACTTCTGTCTCTCTTGTATTTGTACATGTTCTACAGTAGTTCCTGCTACAGAGTCAGCATTTGTTAACAGCACTTACAGAAATCTCCTTTAAAAAAGAAGCCATTGTTCTTTGATGCCACATTACAGTAAGAGTTGGCACTTTGATGATGACTACTATATCTTCAAAGCCACCATTTCTAAATTTGCTAATAGAAATCACTCCCCTGCAGCCTTGGTCTCATTTTTAAGAACTGTGCTCTGCAATGAGCCAGTCAGGAAAGCATATACGGGATGTGGATGCAGTCAGAAAACTCATCAAGGTTTTCTGCTGGTTTTTATTCAACAAAAATGAATATCTAAACCCACTAATGTCTCTGAAACCAGAATGAGCTGCTTGTAATGGCTTGATATGAAAAAAAAATCAGTTTCTTTATCATACAATAGGCTTTTGTACATCCTTTGAGGAAAGTGGTAGTGCTGTCTGAATTTAGGCTCAGTGAAATGCTGAAATGCTCAATTTAATAGTGTTTCCTGTTCTAAGCTCTTCTGAACTGGACTTAGCAAAGACTAATGACCAAACCTTTGAACCCTCAAGTCTCCTAAGATTTAATTTGTTATTTCTGGGGAAAAAAAAAAAAAGCATGAATAAATAATGAGAATAAGGGACACAGTGACCAGAGACAATTCACCAGTGTAATTTACATATTACAGCAGGGTTCCCAATTCCTAGAATTACTCATTATCACAATACTGCAGAAAAAAATTAACCCAAATTTAGGATGACAGTCAGAAGCAAATGCTGCTCTATCCCAAAGCTACCTTGAAAAGTTCACAATATTTTTCTGATTATGTTTAAGCTCTGGGCCATTTGGAACATGGAGAGTTAATTCAGGCTGGAGAAACCAATGTAAGCATTTCAGTCTCTGGTGTGTTATAAGTCAAAATTCACTTGGTCAAAGCAAAGGAAAATAAATAGCTCAAAAAAAAAATCTTAAATATTTTTTCCAGAATATATCTATTTGCAGGAAATATAACTTTCACAAGAACATATCAGTTCTGACAACCCCCTTCAGAGGAGAGTTTTCTTAGGTATACAACTGAATTTCTTTTGTCATATGCTTTCTAGGTTTGACAATTGGTAGCAATTAGAATTAGAATGTTCAAAGTGTGACAAATCTGGGTTTAAATCCTTGAATCCTTCATTCAGACCAGGGACTTCAACCTGGATCTTTCCCATCTTACACAACTGCACCAGTAATTAAGTTTTTGCTTATTCTGGGCTGGATCTATGCATCTATTTCTCATTTATATTTTGTTTTTATTATCTCTGTTTGTTTCATCCTCATTAAAAAATTTTACTTGACCAAAATTGCTTGGAAATGGAAAAAAAACATTTTGCAGAAAGAGGGAACACAACAGTAAATGCAGTGCTAGAGCTTATTTGGCTTTAATTTAAGTGCTTTGTGAAGCAGTGAAAAACCAGAAAATTACAGTCGTGTTTTAGGAAAAAGGCTTTGCTCACAAAACAAATTTTCTTCCCGAAAAGCAGTTTATTGCAATGTAGAAAGTTACTAATTGGATTTATGACAGGCAAGCAGTAATGGTAAAAAGGAATAATGTGAACAGAGGAAAAAAATGCACATTAAATTTTACAGACACCTACAGATTTTCTCTGCTTTCCTGAACCAAGTACTCAGTGTTTCCAGATTCCTGTCGATTCTTAGTTTACTTGGCAGAGGAGGAGTGTGGTTACATGTGAGGTAAATAACCACACAGAATTAGCTCCCGGCACAGAAGGGCTCAGTGCAGCTGATGGGGAGATGAGCTGGGTGAAGTTCTGGGAAATGCATTGTGCTAAGGTGCTGGCTTCATTCAGCATTCAGCAAACCTGGTATTTATCTGCTCACTTGCCAAGTCACTTACACATTTTACCCTTCTTTTATACACTCTGCCAGAACTGCATCACCTTCTAAAATTCGGTTTTTCATTTAGAGGGTTGCTGTATTTTTCCTGCTCAGTGTAGGGATGAATGCACAGCCCAGCCCGGGCAGTTCTGTGCTGTTCTGAACTGCTGTGTAACCCATCTAATCTTGGCAGGCATTAATGTTTTAAAGCACAGCTGAAATTCTGCAAAGAGTGCTACTCAAAGAGTGTGACTGCAAAAGTCACCTCGAAATCTTGCACTTATTTCTCACTTCCATCCGGTGCCATAAAAGACCTCAGCATCAATCATTAACAAGCTATTAACACATGCAGCTGATAAAAGTGCTCAAAGGCTGGTCAATAACAATGACAGAAATCCCTGGTTTACAGCTGGTTTGAGCTAAGTCTACAGAGCCCACATCAGTTATTTCCTTGGCTAAAAGGTGCTTCTGGGTTGTTTTGCTTTCATCTCTGTAACACACACAGAGATTCCTTTTCTCCTCTCTGCCCTGCAAAACTTGTCCCTTCCCTCCACTGCCTTTCCCACTCATTCTTAAAAGCAGTTTGCAAGCACACAGAGACAGGGATTTTTTTCATTCAAATGTCATTTGATTTAAATATTATTACCTGGTAGTGAGGGTGCTATCAAAGGAATGAGAAATCTTAGCTCAATTTGCAATTTGTAAACACAATAAAATGGTGCTTATTAACAATAATGAACAAACAGGCTGTAATTTAGGCAACATTCTTCAAAGACATCTCCTTCTAGTTTTCTAAACTGTACCAATACTCAGCCATGCTCCTAAAATTAATAAAGCCAAAACCAGCTTTGGCTATCTAAATAAATTTATATTTAGCATTTTTTAATTCATTTCTTTTGATCATTTTGTCAGATAAAATCTCTGATGTCATAAAACCTAAGCAGCTCCTCAATTAGCTCATTATTCGTGTGTTACAAATGTCACTCAAGCTTTTGGGGGGGTGCAGTGTCTTACTGATGATTTTCTCATTGTCCCCAGTAACACTTGTCAATAATTGCATTTACATGGTGATAGTTTCTTGCCCCTATGCAAAGGAATTTAAGGATGGATTATGGGGGAAATGGCATCACAAACAAAGCAGGCTCAGTAAAACATGAAAACACCTAGCCTCCATCTGCTCAAGTGTGATACACTTCAGAGCTCCCATTTCACATGTAAAACAGAACATGATTTATAATTTATATCTAGTTGGTGCAATCCTTCTCAAAGAAAGAAATTTCTTTGATGAAACACTGGCTTTATGTTATCATAAAACTATCGAGAAAATCACAGAACATTTGGCAATTTACCTCTACTACAGCATCTTTGAAGTTTGGATATTTATATTTTATGCACTTTTCAAATGAACTGTACTGCTGAACACAAACACAAAAAAGCATAAGTGTGAGTCAACGCTGAAATGTAATTACAGCATTAGCAGCAGTAAACCACTGCAGGTATTTACAGACCTCCAGGTAATACTTAAGGCCCAGTTCTAAAAAGATTTTAAATCCTCTGTGTAGCTTAGAATTTATACAGTATTCTTGATTTATTTAATAACTATAAAATATTTTTAAAAAATCAAAGGACAAAGGCAGAAGCAATGCAGCTCCCAGATTCTGCAGAACCACCAGTCTTACTTATAGCTGTGGGGCTTTTTACTAAAAAAATTAAAGGTTTTTGAGAGGTGGGACATGATTCTGCACACTTCATGCCTGTGAATCACAGTGATTAGCACTGTTTATGTGTAATAGGGTGAAACTCACTTCTGAATAGAATAACCTTTAAAAGGTTTAAATTAGTCTTTTGCTGGGTTGCAGACACAGAAATGAATTACTTATGTAAAAAGCCATTTAAATCTACAGGATTATTTGTTAACATAAAAGACACACGATCAAGGAGCAAATAGGGATGTAGGGTGTTGAAATCTCCAAGGATCAACCTCTTGATCATACAGGAAAGGCACACGATCCTTTCCTTAAATTCTGTAATTTTCAAAGCACCTGTCCTGTGATGTCTCAGTCACAGTCCTGGCTGCTGTGCTCCAACAGGCAGAGAAGTCAGAGCGCTTTGTCTTTGCTTTGACAGGTTCATCAACATATTACAAGCAAAACACAGCACTCCCACTTTATTTTCAGCCCATTTACTAAAGGAATGCACCATTCTGGTGTGATACATTTCTCACCACTGGCTGATTTCTAAGGCTGTGCTGAGCAGTAAGCAGGACTTTAAGAAGGGCCAGACCAGAGGGATTTTCAAATATCTTTCCTTTTGCTTGTGACAAAACTAGGCAGAAAAGCTATTTCAAAAGTGTCAGAATACTGTGGGTTTGTTGGCTTGATGAAAACTGTTATTTTCATATAAATGGCATTTTTTAAAAGCATCAATTAAATCTCTTTTAGCGAATTGGTGGATTTGTGATATCACCTCTTAATATACTTATAGAAGGAAGAGATTTGAATTTGTTTCCTGTCCTAACTGCCCAAAATAAATTATATATTTGCAGTATAAAAAACATAGAAAATTAAAAAGGTAAAAAACACAGTTCAAAAGCTTTTAAAATGTGATCTTGCAAGTTGGTTTTTTTTTGTTTTGTTTTGTTTTGTTTTTTTTGTTTGTTTGTTTTTAAACATCCTCTTCAGGCTGGGGAAAAATATTAAAAAAGCAGATCTTATGCAACTTAACTGAGTTGGGCAGAGTTGCAGTGCCCTCCTTGTTTATCAAGAGGCACAATTCAGTCCCAAGGGGGGTGAGGACAAGGGGCTCTCCCTTTCCCAGCTGGCTGCAGGCTGTGCTCCTGAAGGTGTCACCTCCACGGCTGCTCTAGGCTCTGGGCTCTGTGCCATCAGCACAATCGAGCTGAAAATTGCCACATTCCAGTGGAATTGTAGTTTGTTCATATTTTACAAAAACATCTCTTTATTGATACAAGGAGTCAGGGTAGTAGCATACAAATTCCTGCTACATCTGGCCAGGCTTTGATTTTACCATATGGATCCCAACCCTCCTGTATGGAGTGAGGCTTCCAAAGGGTCCTGGAGGAGCCAGCACTCAAACACTGCTGATGCTCAGTGGCATCTGGGAACCAGGTCATGACAAGCCATCAAATTAGGGTGTCCTTAAGAATTTTTTACCCTTCATTTGAAAGCTGCCACCTGCTCATCTGGGAGACTGCTTTTCAGGCTCTCCTACTCCGCTGCTGCATGAAATAAAACAGATTCACAAGTGCTTTCATTATGCTTTGAAACCTCATCCACAGTGCAAACTACTGCAGTCCCTGTGAAATCGGTGGAACTCCTCAGAGTTACAATAACCTGGCAGAATTGTCTGTGAGGAAAACAGAGAGGTGAATAACTCTCATAACCAAGGATTTTATATAAAACCTCTGTAAGTGTTTCAGCTTGTGCTTTGTGAGCCAGCACACTCACTCACATAAAGATTGAAGATCATAACAGGAGCCTTGCTCTCCAGATGAGAAGTCTTAGCAGCAAGGTAAGACACGATTGCCTGGTGAAATTGTGATGCTCAAAAATAAGCAAAAAGCAGTGTCAAATTAATTTAGTGAGCAGCATTACAAGAGGAAAGAGGCTGCTTATGAAAATGCTGTAGCTTCTCCTCCTTTTTTAAGTTTTTAAATATGTAACCCACCATTCAGGCACTCACAGCTGTTCCACTGTTTCAGCCTCAGAGCAGCAGCTTCTGGAGCACCTGGGGATGGCCAGAGCACCTGTACCTGGGCAGGCCAGCACCTCCTGGGGGTGATGACAGCCTGGGAGGCTGATGTCTCCATGGGAGATCAAAGGAATTCCTGAGGGGTCAGGAGAGAATGACATGGGGGCTGGACAGCAGTCGTACTGCTCGAGAGCCTTTCAGGCAGGTGTCCCACTTACACTGTCCCTTTTGGTCTATGTCAAGCCAGCTTTTTTTTTTTTTTTCTTTATAAAGTGTCTCTGGCTCAAAAAATGCCTTCACGTTACACCAGCCCCTTCTAGCTGAGTTCTGGGTGGCTGGAGTTTTATGTAAACTGGATTTGCAAGAAGTATGAAAGGAGCCAATGTGCTTCCATTGGCAGGCAATGGTTTCAGAAGCTTTGAAAGGGGGAGTATTTGTTTCCATGTGATTATTCCTCTATAAAGAAAGACTTTATTGGTTGATTTAAAGGACCTGAGTGCTGGATGACTTTTCTGAAATTACTCATTTCAGCAGAAACTACAAGGATTTTCTGACTCATGTATGTCATACTGAAGATTTAATTTCAGTGACCTTTTTTCCTTACCCCTCTCTAAAAAGCCAGTCTTGGTTGAGTGTGACATGTCCACCAAAAACATGTTGCCAATCCTCTACCTTTTAATTCAAGTAAACCTCAGTCAAGTCAAGATGATGGAAACATTGAGAGTTCACTGAATGCAAAATCTGGTCCTGTCCAGCCTCTGCTACTTCACTTCTGGTGAAGGGAGTTTGCTAATTGCTCTAAAATTAACCTTTTAAATACACCTGAAATCATGCTTGAGATCTAGGGGGGTTTTGTAAGTTATTGAAAAGCCAAACAAAACTCAATTAATTTTAAAACACAAAGGCAGCAGGAATAAATAAGGAAATGTTTAGAGAAAACACAGTAATTATTTAAGCACTGTTTATACTTGTATTTGATAAAGAATTTAGCCTTCAACATTAGAAAAATTATAGGGTGGGGAGGTGGGAGTTGAGAGTGGGCATTAAAATCCTCCTCAGAGCTTTCATGGTTTAAGCTTCCTGAGATCTTGTAATTACTATTCAGAGATGTACAAAACTTTCATAAGGAAACTCTAAACCAGGAAAAGCTCATTTAGTTCAATTTAGATGCAATTTTAATTGAACCTGGGCTGATTTATGCTTTTAAGTAGAAGTCATAAAGAACTCATAGGTTGCAACACAATTTCTTTTTGAAAATTACCATCTCCATCTTTCATCTCTCTTCCTGCTCTGTCAGCTGGTTTGTGTGGTCTTTTGAGACCTTAAAAGAGAACCAAAGACATGGGGAAATAAAAGCAGCAGTTACTTTAGTTGAGGTTGCCAGCACTGCTCTGAGACCCTGGCATGAATTTTAAAAAAAGCAAGGTAGCCCACTGAGCATCAGGAAGAGACAGCTTACAGTTTTGTATCTGAACACTTTGAACTTAAAAGAGGTTTTATGCAGGAGAGGAAGAGAGCTGCAGTTCTACCATTTACTTAATTTCAAACTAAATCTACTATTCAGGGCAAAAATGTAACTTTTCTTATACTGCTAAAAGCAAAGCATCATCTGAAAAATACTACTAGCCAAAGGCCAGATTCTTTAAATATTTTGCAAGAACTAATACATTATGGCTACTTAGGTGAGTGTTCCTGTCACAAGGGTGATGGGTTTAACTTGCCCAAATGTGTTTCAGGGGAACTCTGTGCTAACAGTCACACAAGCCAAAAGCTAAAGCACAAAACCTGGTCTCTCACATCTCCAGCTTTCATTGGTTTCAAGTGGGTGCATGTGTCACTGGAGACAAAATTTACCTCTGGCTGGGGACAACTAGAATTAAATCATTTAGGTCTTGAGTTTAAGCAGCCTCTTCTATCCAGACAGGTCCATGTTGCTTTAGCAGCTCATTTCAGGGTGAACATGAACACGGGTTCTGCTTTGTACCCATTCCAATGTCTAATTTCTTACATTGCCTTCTTTGCTTTCACTTTATCCTCCACCTGGCAAGTCCTCTGACACAAACACTCAGCCAGAGCTGATCCAGTATGCTTGGATGGGGAAACTAAATATCAGCACACACACACCCCATCCCCCCAAAAACCCTCCAAAAATCTGAGAAACATAGAGTGTGCATAAGCAAAGACAACTGATCTAAGTCAGTTCTTCTGATGCTAATCTTACTGCAAATAATATGCAGGGTACATGAGAAAATGTCAAATCCATGCTACCTCACAATTGCTGGCTTTCACTCAAGCTTGAAACTAATCCAGAAAAAAAATACAAAGGCTGAAAGTTCGATCATTATTTCAAAAGATTTTTTAAAAGAAATAGAAATGTAGCTCCCTTGAAACTGCTTTGCTACATACATTACATATGTAATCTCACAAACTCCCAAAACAATATCATCAACTACAGCTATTAAAGTTTATAGGTGCAAAAAGAATGCAATTAAAACAGGCTATATTTAAATAAAATCATTCCTTCTAATTAAAATGTAAATAAACATCTTATACAACATGAAATGTTCTGCATAATTATTCTTCAAATCTATAATTTTGTGATTCATAAAATAGACCTGATTTTTCACTGAAAAATAAACATTCCTGAAATGCATCAGACATTTTGCATCCAAGCATCTTGTCAGAGCAAAGTACTGGTGTTTTTAATACAACCTTATTCCACTGAAGTTAAAGTCAGGTGAGTGTCTCCCTTCAGAAAAATGAGCACATAAAACACTTCCAGTTTTAGCATCAGAGATGTGTTTACTGCAAACACAGAAATGTAGGGGAAATGAAATAGTGAAAAGGGCTGCAACAGTTTTAAGGACTTATTTTTAGAAGTTTTACATTGGGGACCTACTAGCCATAAAGTCTAGATTTCATACGCAGCGCACATCAGCGTTTCATCTCCTCTGCCAACTGGATGTGGCTGCACGTTTCCAATCCCTAGAAAGTTCTATAATGGCCAAACGAGCTCGGGCTGGCTGCTCTCCTCTGCTTTCTGTGCCTTGTGGGCACCCCCTGCCCTGCTGAGCCCGGCGTGGGGAGCTGTGCCCCCAGCCCACTGCTGCTCACTAATGCACAGGATGAGGCCCTAATCACTAACAGCTCCTCTGGAAACCCTAGCAGAGATAAAAACTACAAAGACACTGCTGGTTCCAGTCCCCTTATTGAATTTTCATTGCTGCTTTTATTGTAACTGTGAATTCAGTCCATAACGTCACGTGCTCTTTGTTCTCCAGCCTGACATACATTTTAATACCCAGCGCAATATCTGTGCAAAGACTAAGTGTGTTCATGTGTAGGAGGGTTAACACTTCCCTACAAACATGGTTATAGTTAGAGATTAAAAGCAACACTTTCAATGATTCTACAGCTTAATATTTCCAACTCCCATCTCCTTCTGAAGGTTCTCCTCCCCTCCTCCTCCCCCCCCCCAAAAAATATCTCGGCACAAGAAATGCTGAGCATACAAATTATGTCACTGACATCTGGAAAGAGACATGACTACCCAAGTAAAAAATAAACCCAACAGAGGTCATGGCTTTAACAGACTGTCGCTCTATATTTAAACTGATTGATTCATACAAAGACATAATTATAGAGAACATTGGAATCAGCAGCTCCCAGCACTCCGGATTGCAAGCACAATTGTGTTTTTACAGGAATTTTATTTTAAAGACTACATCTGGCATAAGCTAATTGATGCACTCAATATTATGATGCATAATAATTTAAATTGTGAATAATATCTACTTATTTTACTACCTAGATAATAACAACTTTTTTTTCAACTATACATGATCATGTATGATTTTTCAGGATATTCTTTGCATAAAATCTATTGGTTATGCAAATAAAAGGCTTTGGAGAATAATGTACAGTAACTAATTTGTATAATCAGTTTCCCTCAATTCAGCGTGATAATGATATGTAAAGCACATCACTACAGACTGTCTGTGAAATGAATTCTGTCTTAATATGCTAGTCAACTAGCCACTCGACCTTTGCACAGGCTCACTGTAAGAGGAGCAGAAAAACCCACACACATTCTTTCAATTTCTAAAGGGAAATTCGACTCTAGCCATAGAACAAAGGAAGAAGAAATAGAAGTAAAAGAAAATCAAAGAAAAAGTGATTTGGATTCAAGGGGATCAGATGTTTCATTTATTGCAGGTTGGAGACCTTCAATCAGTCAAATGAAAGACACATTTGTATTAAAATACCTACAAGGCAGAGAGAAAGCCTTGATCAGGTGTATTAGATTTAAGTTACAGCTCTCTTGCTGAGAGATGTGAACCTACCTTCCAGTCTATCTGTTCTCAATATTGAAGGTTTTCTGTGTTACAAACATGAGATGAAAGGTAGCTTGCTTGCCTTCCCACGTATCTGCTGGATATTAACTGTACATTCGAGGCGCGCGCTGCAAGGAGAGGCGAGCGCCGAGTGCTCTGCAGCAGCCACTGCTGGGAAGGAATGCTGAACCCATGGCAGGGAGCTGACACCAGGTCTGGGGGAGGCTCAGCCACAGCTCCAGACACCACAAAAGCTGGTGCTGCCCAGGTACAACTCCTCTTCTTTAGGGGAAAACTTGTCCTGTTACACAGGTAAATACAGCATGGCAAAAGACCCTGCCCTGGCTCCTGCTGTGTGAGGACAACAGTGTTTGTTTGACTTCTCATTACAGATAGTGCAGGTGGTAACAAAAAACAAGCTCTGACCTTATTCCTCACTTTTCACGCCATCCTTTTTCACAAAAACTCCTTGAACCCACTACTCTTGCCCAGACACACAGAAGAGCATCAAGCCTGATGGCAGAGATCAGCTCCTCTTCACCTGCAGTCCTAGCACAACAGATTTGTTTAGATTGCCTGGAGGAGGATCCCAAAGTGCTTTAAAAATTGCTTACTGTTGCTTGTAAAATACTGAAGCAACATTATTCACAAATATTTTATCTTATTAATGGGCTTTGATCAGAATAGTTTTTTGTTTTGATTAAACTTTATCAAAGATCAGTTCAGTCCAGAGCAAAGGTTCTGTAGAGAGACAGAAGCTCCATCACTGCTGGTTCCATCACTTATCTCAGTTTGTGAAACCCATGTCCAACCATCGCTCTGAGCTACCCAGAGCAAGGATCAGAACCTGGATCTCTCCCAGCAGAGTCAATAGTTCCAGTCACTGAGGCACTTCCAGAGGGAAGCATCATCTCTCCTTTACTTGGTCCCAATATAAGGAACTTACAAAGACCACGTACAACAGAAAAATTGTCCTTTTGCCTTTTGTGAGTTGGCACAGACAGCAGCACAACAGTGACTACTGCCAGAGTGGATTTGCACATAAGCCTCAGACCCAAATATTGATCCTCTCAACCCAAAGACAACTTCTTTCTGCCATTGTAAAAAAAAATCAGTAATTTAATAATGAGATTAATCCCATAGGTGCCTACACTAGATCCTTTTGGCAGGAGGAGCACACTACATAAATCAATCTGTAGGTTTTAGAGAGATTATTCACTGGGCAGCCAGCTTCCCCACTTGGTTTCTCAGGCTTCACCCCAAATGTATGACTATTGCATTCCACAAAGTAAAACACCAAAAAACAAGGTCTTAACTCAAATCCCAGTTTTAAATATTACCTTCTGTTATCCAATTGGCTTTTTAAATAAGCCACTATAACTCTGATTCTGCTTTTATGCATGCATAGCTGCAGATATTGTGTAGTAATATGAAAATTTTAAAGCTGTCCTGCTTGTCAAATAACATCACAGAATAGTCTGAGTTGGAGGAGACCCAGGAGGATCAAGTCCAACTCTCAAGTGAATGGTCCATATGGGGATCAAACTCACAACCTTGGCATTATTAACACCATGCTTCAACCAACTGAGCTCTCTGTCATTGTAAAGTTCAGCTGATCTTTTCATTACCTTAGCTATATATTCTCCATCAGTCTATCAGAGAGGTCTTCTTTTGTTTCCTTATCTTTAATACTTACTTTTGAAATAAAAGTTAATACTCCCCCAATAAAATCTGAATAATGCCACATATCAGTGCTTTATAGTCATTGTTTCAGAGCAGGTCAAAGGGTGAAAAGGCATAGAGGACTTAAATGAAGTTTACTTTCCTTTCAGTACATATATATATTTGTTTGTACAATTTCCAGGCTGAATGGGGGAAATCTACACAAATACTTGTGTCCTTACAAATCATGGTAACACATCATCCCAATTTCATAGGTGGGTTATACAGCAGCAGCATGTACACAGCAGTACAGCTGAGAGACTAAGATAAATCCTGCACTCAGATGTGGCACTTAATTTACAGTTAAAATCTGCTCAGAAGGAAATGAGTTATAACACAAGGCTTCATCTTTAACAAAGTGAACAAAGGGACACAATATTGAGCAATAAATTCCACAGGGGCTTCATTCTGTTTAAAGTGAAATCTCTTTCAGTGCATGAACAATTAATGGTTTCACTTGATATGTCTTTTTTCCATATACAAGAGATCAAAACACTAATTTCTCCATCTAAAGAAGTTTGTATTTGAGGTGAGGGGAAGTGGCCACAGAAGAAAACGTGCAAATTCTCCATGGAGTGCACAGGGGCAGAACAACCCTCAGGAACACTCTGTTGGTCTTGAACCAAAACACAGTGATGGCATGGCATGAAAAAACCCTGGTTTGGAAACAAATGGTGATGGGGAAGAAAAAAGTACTTTGCTATGAAATGAGGCAGATTTCTGTATCAGCCCATTGACCTCAGTGGTGCATGTCAGAGCCCCAGTATTGTTATTACTACACAAGCACCATTCTTAGAAGTCTTCTCTGGCAGCACACACTGTCATATCACCTTCAGCTCCTGCCATTTGCCTTCAGAACAATTCTCATCCAAGCAACAACAAAAGCAGCAAGACTGAAGCTTCATAAAACATCCAGAAGTAGTCTTAATATTTCTTGAGCAGACATTTTCACCAAATTTTCTGAATATCCTGGTTAGCAGATTTAAAAAATATCTGAATGCCTTACAAAGCTGTTGTGCAGAAATCATGAGACTATCTGCCTGTCAAACAAGCAGTGAGGGTTTGCTGTGGGCCCAGAAAAAACCAACCCTGAGAAATTCCAAGTCATCCTGCTTCCTTACACAGTGGATGGCTCCATATCTCAAACCTTGACCTTCAACTGCACTTCAGAAAAACACAGAATTATATTGATGTGAGACCAATTTAATGTGGGGAATATAATGTGATATTTAAAGTATTTCAAAGTCATCACAATAAGCAAACCTGGCTTCTGTGGGGGAATCACCTAAAGATTGATAAGTGATTAGTTAATTCAAGTGAAAGGCTCCCTGTGGCAGTGTCTATGAAGAGAAAAACACTGTCAGAAAATACTGAAATTTGTCAGGAGGGTTCTTGAAAGCTTTGCTACTGAATTACCTGCAAGCAGCTCCTAAACAGGAGCTCAGCCAAGCCTACCTATTGAAGGCTGCAGGAACTGTGAGCTTCCCCTAAAGGCAGAGGGGCAGAAAAAACTGAGATGAAGTGTTTTCTAGTGACCTTCTGTGTTTGAGCAAGGCCATTCAAAACCATGTTAAGAGATCAGAGCTTTACATGGCTCCAAAGATTTTTAGCAGAGTGTACGAAACACTGACTCAAGCTCCATCTAAAATGAGGAAAAAAAGATCAAATAAGAAAAGGTTGGCCTAAAAGGGAACCTCAGGTTTTTACTCTGCATTTGAACTTCTTTCAATTAACATCCCTTGCAGTGAAAGTAAGACTGCTCTCTGAGATTTAGTGGCACAACCCACATTTTGCAGCAGCTCATTTGACACATGAGAACATCCTGCAATGAAGAGAGAAGGGTGTGTGGGCACTGGTACTGCCAGGGAGGGACAGCCTGGTGCCCAGGCTGAGGTTCAGGCTTCACTGCCATCACCTCCTCCCTTCCTGGACAAGAAAACTCTCCTGGCCTCAGAAGCAGCAGAATGCTTGAGAGAGGAAGATTGTGCATTTGGCAAAGTTGCTAGATTCTCATGCCAAGGGAGAAATAAATCTGCTTTTACCCCACTAGACACTGATTGCTAGAAGGATGTTCTCATAAAATGCTGGAGTCCAGGGAATCTTCAGCCTCCTCTTTCTGCCCAGCTTCCAAATGCAGTGCACAAAACAGCAGAGATGGATGCTGGCAAAACATCCTTGAGTGCAAAGATGTGTGAGGACCTATCATGGACAGCAACAGCAGCTCTGGCTAATCTGCCCACACTCTTTCAGGTATGCAGCTAAACTTTAAGGATGGAGTAATCATTTTCTAATCACAACTTGCCAAAACAGGGCAGAATGACAGCTCAAACAAAGAGAATCTACCATCTAATCTAAGATGAATCCAATTTCTTTTCTTATTGAATATTAGAGTCTTTTAGGAGACTGTAACCTGACATATGCCTCCAATTTTTGGTAAATAATCACAGTCATTTTTGCTTTGATGTAGAATATGTGAAAAGTAAGAAATATTTTCCAATTCCAGTTTGTTAAAGTGGAAGCCAGACTTTCATCCATAGCAAATTGTTGTATCAGATCATCTCAGAAATGTCTGGAATTTCTTATAATGTAAAGTTTTTAGCCAGAAAATGTTATTGTCTCACTTGTGGCCATTTCAAAAACAGAATAAATTGAAAATTAAATAACAGTGTCAGAACCTATGACATAAGGGGTTTGAGGCCAAAGCAAATTAATCTGTATCTTAAAAATAAATAAAGGCCTTACTATTGCAGAAGAATGCTGCCACCCACTGCAGAGCTGAGCTATCAGATGCTGTCCCCATCACTGCCACTGCCTCATACAATGTCACATCTCCTGTACGTAACAGATACATTGCATAATGTTACAGATGGCACAGGTCATAACAGCCAGGATTACATTTATTAAAATCAGATGAAATGCTTATCACTAGATTCCATGCTTTTCCATACAAGGTGACCTGAGATTCTTTTTTCTGAGCACTACCATAAGATACTCCTGCTGTAGAAAACAGCTATGGTCAATTGTTACTGTGCATTGATGCCAATTATTATAGACACCTGTAAACTGACTTTTATAAATGTTTGAGTTTAGAAGCAAACTGGACCCTCAGTGTTACTATTTTTATTTGTAATTGCTCCTGCAACTGTTTTTGCTCACATGAGGGCTGGAGTACAGCTGGTATCTTCACAAATCAATACTCACATAGGAACTGTTGTGTGTGAGTGTCAGCAGAGCTCTTTGCTTTTCCACAATCTCCAGATAAAATGATTGTGGAAAAGACAAGGGAACTGAATAAAAACCCCCACAGCAACATTAGCCTGGACCTTCACCCTCAGATAGAAGAAGCCCCTGAATGTCCCCAGAGCCCCAGCAGGTGCAGAGTCCCAGTGACTTCCCACCAGTCCTGAACCTGGGAAGGGGCTCAGGCTCCAGCCCAGCCTCCTCACTGCCCAGCCTGAATATTTTATACTTTTTTCTCTCTTCCCTCCTTTGCAGTGGCAGTTGTAAATCTACCTTTCTCAAAATTCAATAAAACATTAATTGAAAAGGGGAAAAAAAAAAGGAGAAGAGAAAGGTCATTTCAAACCCAACAATAAAAGGCCAATTGACTTCTCAATTTTCTAGTGGGCAGGAGAAGAAATCAGGCACATGCAGGGAGAAACTCAATTCTGCAGAGCTCTCCCCTTGAGGAGCTCCAGCCCTGCTGCTGCAGGGTGCTGTGTCCCACTCCAGCTGGGTTTGATTTCCTCAGCTCCGAGGGAAGCAGGAATTCATTCTGCATCACTGATGGCTCCCATTCTGCCAGGAGCTCCTTCCCCTCTCCCTTTCACACCCAGCCAAGGAGGAACAGCTGAAACAAAGCCTGGGGCTGTGGCACCATGGCAGAGCTCAGCCCCAGTAAAGCATCACCCACCTGAACTCATGCCTTAGATCAGGACAGGAACAGCAGCGAGGGAAGGAAAGGAAAGGGGTTTAGCACTGCATCCATACTTCAGCTGATCCATCTTGCCAGGGAATTTAACAGAGCACTGAGTCTGAAGCAGGCTGAGCTTTCTGAAACCTTCTGAAAGAACAGATCTGCTCCCAGAAACACCAAACCCTGAGTGAGCACCTGTCAGGGCAGAGGCAGGACACACATCCCTCACAGGGATGGATTTATCCTTTCTTCTTCCTGCTCTTTGCCTCTTGCCCCTTTCTCCTTGGTTGTTTTGTGGGTTTTACCTTCCTTCTTCTACTCCCTAAACAATTCTTTAATTTTCTTTTAAAAATGGTTGTTTTGTGGGTTTTACCTTCCTTCTTCTACACCATAAATAATTCTTTCATTTTCTTCTTTTCATTTAGAAATCTCTGTTGAACTCCTACAGATGCAGAGGCTGTATAGGAGTTAAAGAAGCCTCAGTGTTTCAGCAGGAATGCTGGAGGTACATTTAATTAATGAAAAAGCACTACATATCTGGTGATTGCCAACTAGAACTGGCACCCATAGCCAGTGAAATCCAAACTGTACTTGCATTTTGGTATAAATCAGTTCAGCCCATCAATGTAGAGCAGAGTTGCAAGTTATAGAGTAATTCCAGTCCAGTCCTTAAGAGCCTCATGGGCTCTTAACCCACTAATTTCTCCACACTGACATGCTGGATCAGTAGTTTGATCCTGGGATGTAACTGTTTACAAAGAACTAAGCCACCTTCCTCAGTTCTATGAAAAACACCTCATAGTCACAGGTTCACAGCTAGAAAGCAAGTGTAATAATACACTTGGTTTATTCTAAATTAATTGAGAGAAACATCAAGTTGACTTTTGTGATATGAGTCTATAATGACAAGTGGTTTCTTCCATGTGCTTTTATGTAGTTCTAGGAAATTTTGGGAGGAAAATCTATTTAGGAACTATAGACATTTAGTATTCAGGCAAAGTGTTAGATCTGAAGTTTCAAAGTACCAAAGGAAGGAAGTAAAAAATTTGTATTCAGGTTCATACTTTTCTCCTTCCTAGAGCTAGAGGGCTTGAATTAGAAGCTCTCCTCTGCTTGTAATAGTGCAAGATAAACCTTTCAAGAGTTCTATAATTATGCCTTTATTTCTGTGTGTGTATATGTATCAACTAAATCTGTCTCTATTATTTACAATCATGAATGCAGAATGGGAACAATAGAAGCTCCCCTACTTGCCCGATTTGTGGATGTTTCACATAATTGATTTATAAAGATTTGGCAGTGTCTATTAACTAAGGTTTGTGTATTCTGGCTTCCCCACCCCCAATACCCTCCTTGCATTTCCTGTGCAATACCTGAACAGTTTGTGACCTTTGAACACCTCTGTCCAAACTTCTTACATTATGAGTTTTAACTGTGCCCCTCTAACTTGCCCAAAACAGGGAGAGGCAGGAGTTATTAGAACTGTTCACTGAAAGACAGCAATTTAAAGAACCTTTACAATGAAATTCTATCTTTCTCCAACAGTTTCAATGATTGTGAAAAAAAACACCTAAAAAAAAAGTTCAGCAATTTCACACAGTGGAAAACAGCCCAGGGCACAAGAAAACTAAAACCAAACAGTTTGCCGTCAGTGCTGTAGACTGTGTTCAGTAAAAACAAAAGATCAAACAAGTTCTGTAATCATTATATAAAGCACATTTGCTATGGCATGTGAAGAAAACATACTTCCTTCCTAATACTAATTAACATTAGAGAGTTATGGGCTGAAATGTGGGATAAAAATAGCTGTTTAAACTAATCACTCAGCAAGATGTAAATGTTACATATAAAGCATACCTAACGGGTTGGAATATTTATCCCAGAAGTAAAGAAAGCTTTCACTACTCATGAATTATAAAAGTTCCCTTCCTGCATCACTGCAACAATGTATGGACTCCTGCAAGTATGTGATGGCTATTCATAGAATGTTTACAGTTTTCCTTATTCGTAAATACTAAAAAAATTTGGAGCAGCCACATTTGTGGGGAGCGAAGTGTGAGTAGAGAACATAACCCCAAACTTTCATAACCAGCACACAGACATTCCACTGCCCAAGGCATGGTGTGATTGTGAGCCAGTGTCCAGGCTGGAGAGCTGCAGACACTGCAGAAAAAGCCACAGCTGACTGCAGGACTTCACCTGAGCTACACTGTCCATCTCCTCAAAGAGCTTTCCTAGCACACACAAACCAGGCAGCTCTGCATAACACAGGGTGGCATCCCTAGATCTACCTTTGCTTCTCTGAAATTATTTCTCCTTTCAGATGTGCTCCATCCTTCCACTAATAAATCCTAGGAAATACTATCTTTCTTGTCATCTTCAGCTATTCCTTTGCCTTTCCCCATCCTACAGCTGCCCCACTGCCACCAGCATCACTGTTCAATGGATGAGAGAGGAAAGTGTTCAATGACTGGTGTGACACCAAGCAGACCACCAAAATATCCAAAATATTCCTGAGCATAAACTACATTATAAAGTTCAAGAAGCCAAATGTTATTGAAATAATATTTCAATAGTTTCCTAGCAACAATGGTTCAGATGTTCCCCAGTAATTTCCCCAGCAAGAATTCCAGATATTGTGGCAACTGGAGAAAAGGTGTTGAAAGGTGCAGTGTTTAAGTATTGCACAGTTGAAAAGCCAACATATTTCTATTTAGAGAGGCACATTATTTCCATCCTCCAGGATTTCTAAGCACCTGGTGAGCTCTGTGTCTAATACAGATAAGCAATGAAATATGTTCTTGAGTCACAACAGTGTTCTGCAGGACTCAGCTGAAATATATCAGCAAAGCACATGAAAACATCTCTGGGATGCCTGCCCCCCTCACCCCACGTTTGGGTGCTTTGGGCTGGATTCAGGAGGGTTTATTTACCCAGCAGACACTCACCACAAGAAGATACATTTGCCATCACTTACACCAGGGCTATATGAGGACAAGGCTGTCCATTGGGTGCTAGCTAATGAAAAAGAAAACTGTGGGGTTTTCCTGCATCAGCCCAGGAAATAAAATACCCCTCTGAGCAACTTCTGTAATCCCAGTCAGAACCCAAACTCAAACTACCTGGAACTCCAAGCTCCTGCAAGCAGCATTGCAACACCATTTCAGTCTGCAAAAACTAAATAAATGAAAGCAGTCTGTAGGAGACAGTGCAACACATGTCAGCACTTTCTCTATGTCCTCTTCCAGGACTTTGTCAGCAGATGCTTTAGACCAAGGAAGCAGCTGAGCAGGAGCTCTGATGGAAAATCTTCAGCAGCAAGGCTTAAGCTGAAGGGCAGACTGCTCAAAAGCACTGTTTTAAGGTTAGTCCAAACTGACAAGGTAATTCAAATAATCTGGCCAGGCAAACTCAGTCACAAGCCCCCTAGGCCAGCCAAACTATCCCCCTTCCCCCAAAGCAAAGCCAAAATCACTGAAATTTAAAAAGCAATTAGGCATAATGTGTCCCAAAGCTTTCCTAAGACAAATTCATTCCACTGAAAATTGAACTGTTCGGGGCAACACAAACACCACCTCTGTTCCATCTTAAAACATGATTCATACCACTAAGTGCTTTGTTTCCCTCTTGCAGCATGTAATGTTTGGACTTCTTAAAAGGGTCATATTGAATTAACGGGTTCACCTTGAAACCACACAGTGGAACAAAAAGCTGTGTGCCAAACAGCACTCCAGAGGGGACCAGCCTGCAAGAACACAATTCTCCCCTGTTCAGTAAGAGGAACAAGTGTTGTGACAACCTTTAAATGCTCAGGTCCAAAGCACAGATCTTCTCCCACGTTCCTTTCAGCTTGCAGCAGTGTCCAAAATGCTCAGGCTGCACTGTGAGCAGCAGGCAGGAGAGCCCGCAGGGAAGCACTGGGGGAGCTGCATATCTAACCACAGACATATTGCAAGGATCAGCTATCACAGACTGGTTATATGGCTGTCACAGCTCATTGGATTTCTTTGTCTTTATCCACTCTAAGCATTTAAAAGACAGCCCTGTGTTCCCGTGTCTAAAAGTATTTGGTAAAGCTCATGTATCTTCCAAAGGGTGGGGAGCACAAAATAAACTCAAAATCTTGACTTTGAATAACCTGAAATAATGGTGGTTTTCTCCAGAGCAGTTGAGAACAAGTTGTGGAGAGAGTAACAGTGTTGGTAAAATCTTACAAGGATTTAGTTTACACATGTGACCTATTTGGTGCATTGTCTCAGCCATGCAGTGCACAAGGAGCTGGAAGTGTAACAACAGATAAAAGATATGGCTTACACTGATGAAAAAAATGTGAGCATTTCACCCTGTCTTGTATAGCTAAGAATAGCTCATTCACAGAGGGAAGATTTTTCCACCAAATGAACACAATCCAGAAAACTCCTCTAAGGTGAATTTTTTTCCAAATTATAATGCAGAGCATCACTTACACAAAGTAAATTTCATGGAGACTTCAAAAGTTCCACCACGGCCCATGAGTAAAGGAACAAGTGGTAGGGTAAGTTCTAATCAACAGAGTCTGCTTCAAATGTCCTTCTATCATGTGCCCCAGCACTGCACATCCCACGTGCTCCTTGGGGCATTGGAGAGAAGGCTGCAGCACTGCCTGATGCCCTGCACCCAGAGCCCTGCACTCCCCAGGGAGCTTTCCCAGAGCTGTCTGCTCAGAGCAAAGCACTGGCACGGTGTGAACAAACGAGTTCTCACTAGATAATCTGTCAGGGGAGGTCTCAGGTGGTGCCTTCACTTCAGAACAAAAAATAAGGTGAGTGGTATTTGCTTTATCCCAGCAGCTCTCATCAGCTCTGCAAGCTGCAGCACCAACAGGTAGAACAGAGCCCTTGTCCCTAGGAGTTTATGATCCAGGAAAAACACAAGGAACAGCTGCAGGAAAAGCAGGACACAGAAGCAAATGCAGGTGAAGCTGGTCTGCCCTGCTGGCACTGCTCACAGAGCAGCCCCTGCCTGCCCACTCACATAATGAGAGAAGTTTTTGATGCAGTAAGATGGGAAGGTTTAAGGGAAGAGAAGATAGATTTGGAGCTTTTCAGGGAAATCCTCCTTAGTCCAGCTAGTCCTCACTCCACAACTATTTCTCCCTTTCTGTCTTTCCACCTTATTTTGCCCTTAATCTCACTGTGCATTTTTCCTCCCAGCTCAAAGAGCAAACTCACAAGGGAGCCAGATGTGCTGAACGTATGGGTATAAAGAGGCAATCTGCATAACAACAAGAACCATGTGAAATAATCTCATTTTTCCCATCTTGCTTCTATTTTTTTCCCAGTAGAAAGAAATAAAATATAGACCTAGTTCATGGTTTGCTCTTTTCAAAGCTGTTCCATTTTCTTTCATTCCTTCCTCCACCTTTCAGGGTTTGTATATAATATATGGTTGTACAAATACTTCCCATCCACATACATGTATGCATTACTGTTTTGCAGCTGTATTGCAAAGATCCTTTCTCTCCAAATAATATCATCTAAAGTGAAAGACAAGTGCCCCCTATGGTCAAGCAAATAATCTATTGCTCAAATTGCAATTATACTGTGTAAGTGGAGTCACATTAGTTTCCCTCAGAGCACAGTGTAAGTCCAAAGAACTCAGTAAGCAGCAATTTTGAGAAGAGAGAATCATGAAGGGAGGAAAAAAAATAGGTCTGTTAACTGTAAAAAAGGATGATTCTCTTTTGATCTATGCTGTTAGAAGCCCAAAGGGGATGCTGAATACAGAGATAAGGCTCTTGGTCAGGGTATTTGGATACACAAATTTGAATAGTATCTTAACCTAGACCACACATTCCTCTAAAGAACTGATATTTTCTGTCATTATGTAAGAAATGTGTTTCATCAGCTTCCTACACTCAAAGACCCAAAAGTGGATGCAAGGGAAATCTCCAGAGAGAGGAGTTGCACAACTAGGGATGCCATCTTCTCAGCTGTATTGACAGTGAAGAAAGGAAAGTGGCTCAAGAAGCAGAATAAATATTTAAGCTTAAGTCCAGGTGTCTGAGTGGTCTCTGGAAAAATTCCTCTCTTCACCTACTGATGAGGGTGGATTTTGCAAGAACCTTGAACCATCAGCCATGGCCTGTTGAGCACTGTGCACCTATAAAAACCTGGCCTTGGCTGTGGGTGCTGAAGACCCACAAATGCAGCCAAAGAAAATCTGGGCTGCTGGATCTTGCCCAAAGCCAGTTGAATCAAGTTTTGGACTGGCTTTAAGAATTTTTGCTAGCAGACGTAAGAAACTGGATCTTCCCTTGTGCTGGTGCACCATGCAAACGAGAGAGAGCCAGCAGCACTCCCAGCCAGAGCAGGGATGGACAGGGAGCTGTGGTCACAGCATGGTGGTTGCAGGACCATGATCAAGAGGCAATATTTATCTAAAAAGTGATTAAACATTAGAATTTAGTGCCTCTGGCAATTTTGCTGTTACCAATGTGCTGCTTCTATGTCCAGCCTACTTTATTCTGCTCATTGTTCAGAACAGACCACCACTGAAGTTGTCATTTTAAAATACTCTTCACTGTGATTAAACAGCTGCTGCAGTCAAGTAGTTCTATCTTCTACCAAAGTTTGTAAATCACAGTACTTTAAAAATATGCGAGAAGAAAATAATCTGGTATATAATAGTTATTTGATTTTTTACATATGTGTAGAAAAAACAAGCACATTAGATCTCTAGCCTTTAATTAAAAAATAGTTGGGGGGGAGGGAGTAATATCCTAATAAGTAACATCTGACCAAAAAGTATTTAGTAAATCATACCCTAAAGTGTGGCCAAAATCTGTAAGATTTACTGCAAGTAAATCATTATTGCTATCTGAGCCTGAATAGCTTCCATCTGATTTCTGTATGGAAATACACTCCATGGAAGCACAGCCTTGAACTTCAAAGGACATGCAGGATGCTACTAATTTCTGTATCTGACAGTGTGATGCAATGTTTGGATTTGCATCTCTGCACTTCAAAGTGTGGCACTCTCTAGATAAGGTCTCCGTTTATTTTGACATGGATTCACAGAGGTGAACAAGAAAGCAGCACCCGAAACAGACAGCAGCTCCCCCAAAAAGCAGGGAAAAAACCCAAACCAGCACAACAAAACCCACAATCCTGCTCTGTTTGCTTCTCTCTGAATTCAGGAATGCCCTGGAGACCAAGGATTACAGAGGAAGAGTACAAGTCATGCTTGCAGTACTTCAAGTAATCTCCAGTGTCCAAAACACAGTGTCAACATATGGCACTCAAATGCAGATTTGGAACATCTTTGAAGTAATATTGAATCTGACTAATGGGTAAAACGCAAACCTAGCTGCCTTTTTTTTTCTTTATTATTTTATATTGAGATTGTCAGAATTTCAAGTAGGGCAGCTAGATGATAGTGCATCTTTATTCTGTGGATGATACAGAATTTCATGTAAAAAATATCACCAAAATGAATTCTGATAGTCCAAAATGGATTCTGATAGTCCACTTTACTTCTTGCCAACCTGGCACAAGACCAGTATCCTACAGGATAAAGACATAAAAGCTTTTTCTCATTTTATAATGACTTACAAATTCACACTCTACATGTGTACGATGTCTCTCTCATTATAGTCCTAAAGAAAACCCTAAATGCTGGGATATGTTCACAACTCCAGTACAAATCTTTTTCATACCATTAAAACACACAAACAAATCTCCTGCAACTACAGCTCCTAGAACTGTTTTCACTTCCCTTGTATAAAACATCAAAGTATTTTTCAAAACCAACAGCTGCTGACCAGGAGCATATATACAACTGCTATAATTATTTATTTATAATTAATTATGCATAGATCATGTTCATCAAAAACATTCATGAGAAAAAAAAAAATTTATTACAAATCTAAGAGAAGAGAGAGAGGTATTGGGGGCCAAAAGTGGACGAGTTTTTAAGCTGAAAATCCTGAAGGAAATTGCTGACATTTTGAAGCCTTGGGTTATGCAGGTTCAAACAGCTGCACCTAAAGTCACATTATGTAAGATACCACTGTCACTAAGGTTCCTAATTGTGGAGTAATTACCAGGTATTACACACCCTGCGTATACACTGTCCTTATAATTTAGTTTGCATAATATGCCACTACATGAAAAGAATTGTCTTTGTATTTAATCATCTTTGATTTTTTTTTTAGGGTTCTTTAAGAAAAAAAAGGAAAAAAATATCAAAGCTAACAGGACTCAGAAGATTTGTGTAATAAACATCATATGCAGATTTTTATTTCCCAATTCAGCTGGAGATCAATGAAGTATTTTGAAGTTTGATTAAGGCAGTTAAGCCTCTCAAAAGTTCCTGTTTCAACATTAAAAATAAGTTGTGTGGTACTGTTGTATTAATTTTTTAAAAAAGGAATAGCAAGTTTCATTTGCTCAATTAAAAGACCAAAAATCAAATAGTGTTCAAAGAAAGAATTCAAAATTAGAATGCTACTTCTTACTCATTATGAACAGTTATCATTCACTTGGTGCAATATTTACACGTATTCCCAAATCCCTTGGCCCTTCTGAGGCAAAAAAGGTCACTGGGAGTTTTGACTACATCCTTCAGGATTTGGCCCATATGGAATTAGAAACCTATATAATTCCAAGCCTTTTCTCTATTATATAGAATTCTCACATACTTAAGCAACTTTGTATTTAGAACGAATCTCAGAGCTTAAATGCACCTCCAATCTGGATCATAGATTGTGCTCCACATTATACAATCTGCAGTTACTGGAAATGTTTGTATCCTTTACTGAGAAAGAATGATTCATTTCATAGAAATTTTCATCTGCTATTAATCTTCCAGGATATAGTTAGTGTTCTGATATTTTCAGATATTGTTTTATGGAGGGATTTAAAGTAGCTCTCCCTTGGCAGCCTGCAAGATTACTCAGTGATTATAAGCAACTCAATACTGTATGACAGCATTTCCATGCAAGGGACTTACAATCATGTTTCATTAATTCGGCTTGAATGAAGCCTCATTTCAGGCCTTGAGGAGCTTAAGATTTATGTGAAATTAATAACATAACAGATGTCTTCACAATTTGGTTCCTCTGAAAAAAACTGATTACTTTGAAAACTTCAATGCTTTAAAATGCAGACTGAGGGAGTTTTTACTCTAGGGTAAAGAGTTACTCGTTTATATCAACTGAATCTCAGAACTAAGTGGAATTTAAATGTCAGATTTATATTAAATAGTCATATTCACCATTATTACATGTAATAAACAAAAGCCTACTACTTTGATTAATAAGCAGTGTTGGACATTTAAACTAAAGCTTAGAGAGATAAAGTCAGCACCTTCGCTAAGCAGTAGGAGTAAGCGAGACACAAGGGAGGTGAAAGAAGAATATCCAGGAAGCCCTGGGTTTTTTATCTTTGTTTCTGATAATTTAATCATCTTTTCCTCATAGGAAAACAAAATGCATCTGTGCTCACACAAAACTCCCCACTTTATAAGAGTTGAAGCTGTCTCTTGTGGATGCACATGCCTAAGGCCAAATGCCTTCTTTCTTTCACAGGACACTTTAAACGCTGCCTTCTCTTCTTTTTTTTTCATTTTTTTCAAAAATTCAATTCTTTTATCTAGGCTTCAGCCACACTAGGTGCCTTGCAAGCTGAATTTTAACGCATGTATGAGCAAGGGGTTTATCTTTAAGGAAACTGTCTATGCGATTGCTTCTCCAAGTCCCAAAAAAAAAAAAAAAAAAAAAAAAAAAATTGAAATAAAAATTATCTCTTAGCTTTGCTTTTTGATCCGATATGCTGAAGGGCAGGTGGAACAATGGATTTTTGATTCACACACTCAAGTACAGCTGATAGGATAGTCACTGTAGTCACTGTGATGGTTCGATATGCAAATATGTTACATTAAGGGTTGAAAAATTGACACAGTGCGGGATATTACAGCTAAGACACTATCAGCAAAATCATAACAATTAGCTGTTTGATTGCTGCAGACACGGTTCATGCACCAGCCTCACATTTATAATGAGGTATCCCAGATCCCTTTCTTGTCTCGCCCCACCCTCAGCACCATGTCCACATTGATACGATGCCTCGCCAAGAGGTAAGGGCTCCGAGATAAAGAGGAAATATCAAAAGCATTAGTATAAATTACAATTGTACATTATTAGCTATTTAATTACAAGAGATATCAGAGCGGAGCTTGCTGATTTCATGCTTGTGTTAAAAGTTACCATGGCAGTATTTCTCCCTTGCGAGACGGCATCAGGAATTATTGCTAGCACATGCTAAAACAGACAAAGCAATGTATTCTCACCACATTCTCTCCCTGCCTCTCTCTAAGTTTAATACCAAGGAATTCCTTAGGCATCAGAGGAAAAAAAAAAAAGCAAGAGGCCATGTCTGGCATGGGTCTGTGCAGCAGATCTGAATTTGGAGATAAAGGCAGCATCGGGGCCCAAGGCGGGCGCTGCGCTGCCGACTGCGGAGGTGACTGGATCTGCTCTCCACGAGGGACACCGGCCCCCCTGCACCAGCACCCCCAGGGATGGCATTAGCTCTGCCTCCAAAACAGCTGCTTATCAGCTCCTCTGGAGGGAGGAAGAAGCAGTGGGTGGCAGAAGGTTGTTGAGCGAGTAAGGGGGGTGGAGGGAAGGAAGAGGACCAAAAAAACAGGAGACATTAATAAGGATGAAGGAAAAGGGGGGGGAACTGTACTCTGCCCAAACATGAATGCAGACAAAGGCCCGATCAAGCAGCACACTTATTCACATGCCACTGATTTCTCTTTATTTACAAACATGCAAGATAATGCCTAAATATATCCATCAGTGAACCAGAGAGGGGGAATCAACACAGGGAGGTGTTTTTTGGTGTCTCGCCTTCTTTTAAAGAAGGGAAATCCTCATTTTACAATAAACATCTGAAAGAATTCTTCTATGATGGGGTGTAACAAATGCTGGAGTTACACATGGAGTTTTTGCTCCAAATTCTCCAGCAGGCACCATCCCCAGTGCCTGTGTGCCACAGCCATGCAAAGCCATCTCCAGTGGGGTGCCCCTAATCAGGCATCAGGGACCCATGTCAGCATGACTGGATGGGAAAGGCTTGAATTCAATATCAGGCTTTTCCTTCTTTGTGGTCCTGTGCACGAGATCTCAGTGGACTGTGTGGTTAACAAGGACAGGCACTGACAGATGTTGTCATGCACCACAGCAGAAACCTTCCTGCTCAGAGAAGATACACTTAAAGCCAAATGAGCAATATAATTTGAATCGATTAATGAATCACAGAGAGCTGTGATGGCAAAGGCTCTCTTTAGCCCTGTGCCAATGAAGTGTTCTCACCCATGACATACAGGCCCTTTTCTGGCACAAGTGTGCTGAAGCACACCAAAAACCTCAATCAGAAAGGAATCACTCACCACTAAGCTGCAGAAAAATGGACCTAAAAGTCCAGGTCTCATTTTACCTCATTTGCTTTTCAAAGGTTCATAGAGCATTAGTTTGGAAAGAGAAAGTAACATAGAACTTATAATTTATTATGCTTAACACAAGGGTGGTATGACCTCAGGTACCAACTCCTTTGTCACTGACAAGGAAGACTTGAAGGGTTTGAAGCTGTTGCTCCAAAAAGGTTTGGATGATCTTTACTTAAAAGTTTTACCTTCACAGTGTGGCTTTAATATCTAGAAGTACAGAACATTCTAAACAAAATCCTGAAAGGGGATGAGAAAGCCTGAATGCAGAATTTTCCTTTTATTTTTGGCCCACTGTAACGTATTAATATAAAGTATGCAAAAGAAAATCCATGCACTTTAATGTATTTTGCCTTAAAATGGCTTAATTTGAAGGTATTTTTTGACATCTTTCCATCTTTGAGCATATCCATCAATAGCCTCAGTGACTGAGTGCTGTTCCTCTGCTCCATTCTCCTTTCCTTCAGCAACAGATTTCAAGTCAGATTTGTCTGGTGATGCTGGCACCAAACATACAAATTCCTCATTTCTCTGAATAGTTTCACCTCTTTATCAACCTTTTCTAAATTAAAACATCTTTTATCACAATAGAACAATAAAACAAGTGTTTCAGAAAAGACAGCTTTCAAGGAAAAATAGAGCAGCAGGATTAGGGTAATTCAGAAGCAAGTAAAAGTTATCTGGAAGTGGTAAAAGTATCTAATGTGAAAAGCTGAACTACAAGATAATCTCAGACTCCACATTCAATTACAACACTTCATTTATGCTGTGAGAAATAGGTTTGACCAAAGACATATTTTCTTCTAATATTTTTTGCCCAAAATAAAATTTCAGCATTAAAATCTTGCTAGTATAAAAGAAATGGAATACCAAAGACCTTTTATCCTCCAAACCCTCCATCAATACTAAAACCCTCCTCCCCATGTTTAGGCTGTGCTGAATCAGCATTTTGACCAGCTGGAATGTTCCCCCTCCAATCCTCACAGCTGCTCTCACTTGTTTGGAGATGGCTTTTGAGATATGGGGATGACTGTGTACACTGAGATTCTCATGAGAATAAGATTTTGGACTTAGCCTACAAAGCAGAAACAGTCTCTTATGAGGGAAAAAAGTGCAGAAAGGATAATAATAAGTATAAAAGTGGGTATCAATATTTAAGCTGACTTTAACACATCTGTGCTTCTCACCCCAGCTGCTTCATGTGACAGCAGGGACAGGACTTCCCCCTTCCAGCTATGGGGCTCCACTGGGTGCTGTACTAAGCTACACATTTGAGCACCTTAATTTAGTCCTGGAGAGGTATTCACACTGCCTCATGGTGCTCATGAGTGGGGTTACAGCTCAGTGTTACTCAAAATCTTGAAAACTCCAGAGGTAGTAAGCATTGTTAAAATGCATTTGTCAGCCCTTGAACACACAATCCTGTTCCTGAGTCTAAAATGGGACAAATAATCTGGTCTCACTTGGCTTGCTGGAGTCCCCAGATAATATTATTAGATCCCAACTCCTCTATTTAAAAAGAAAAATATTCACAGGCATATTAGTGGTGCAGTTAAATAGATAAGAATTCATTTAAATCAGTATTATCAGGGGAGCAACATCCTTTCAGCTCCAACAACTTTTATTAAAAAGAAAAACATCCAGCAAACAACCACCTCAGATCACAGTAAATGGAGCCAAGCAATTTCTTCATACAATGCTTGTTATATTCACTTTAAGGGGAAAACTAAATGAAGACTATAATAGGAAAAACAAAAACAGGCAGATCTAACTGTACAATAAATACAGAACGTGCCCTATTTAATCTGCTTACAGTAAAATCCACTGAGCAAAATTATAATTTGATATGGCTCAGCTTAGCCAATAGAAACTCATAAAATGTCTTAACATCATAATACATTGTACAAAAGAATCACTAAGTACCATAAAACATATGGGAATATGGGTCTGTATTCATCCATTACTCTTTGCCAGTGTAGCATATTAAAATGGTTTCTATTTAAGTGCAGAGATCCCTGAAGTATACTACAGTCTTAATTAAAATGTCAATAAAATGCAAAAGTGCATTGGGGACCTTATCTGATTTTTAAAATTTTTTTTGTTAACTCTTTCAGCGAGTTATTTCTTAATGGCTCCATTACACTACTGAGGTTTGAAGCAATTAAAAATAAACATAACTAAGCCATTTTTAATAATTAGCTGCAATCTGAGCATGATCTGTATCCTTTCTCTTTAGCACTATTCCCTGCAGGACTAGCTGGCAGATTAATTCAAGACTGGAAAAGTAGGTCCTTATTGGAGGCCAGGAAACAATGCTTTGGGTATTCTCATTCTTACAGTTGATTTTCTTTCAGCACTTTTAAAAAAGGGAGCAGGATTGTTTTGTGACTGTTGTTCTGAGATCAGAGACCTTGGCCAGGTAAGAATCTGGTTTTCAGGGAGTCAGAGGGGACAGCTTTTCTAGGCTTGGGGGACACCACCCTGTGGGGCAGGTTGTCTCTCTGAAGCTCTTGCTCTGCCTTCCCATGGGGCATCAGACCCACCACAAATGAGAATAAAAACTGGAACTGGCCAGTAAACTTTTATCTACCTGCTTTTTCTTCTCTTTTAATGAATTTTAAATTGCCTTAGAAAAATTCATTTCTACAAAAAAACCCCAAAGATGAATCACAATATTTTTCCAAAACTTGGAACAAAATTCAATTTTAAGAATAAGGTCCCATCCTTGCTTTCTGTGATACTGCAATGGAACAAATAAGCTTTTCTCTTTCTTCCTCTTCCATTCTCCCATCCTCTTGTACCAGAAGAAGTATTATTAAACTCAAGTTACCCCATACAATATTTCTAAAATATGAATCCCCTTGAGGAAAGAAAGAGTATCTTTGGAATGGAATTTTTCTATTGCTAGAAAGATTAAAATCGTAATTAAAAATTAACATTTTGGTAGTGGGAGCAGCCCTGGTGCACTGGCAGGAGGCACTGGTGGGGTCCAGGGTGGCTGAGGCAGAGCAGGGGGCTCTCCTGAGAGAGGTGAGGCTGGGCCAAGGCTGATTCTGCTCTGAGACAGTGTGGAGAGTACTCTGGAGTCTGTGGCAGTGTCCAGTCCAGCCTAAAATCCTGAAGGGTCAGAGCTGCTTTCTCCATCCTTGTGGAACAGAGGCAGTGGTTCTACCTGGCCACAGCTGCTCACTTTTTACACAGGACTGGCAATTCCCTTCCAGGAAAATGAGACAGTGCTGGTTTTGAAATCTGCACTTAGGGCTGGACACATACTGTGCCTCTATTTTTAATAGGCTGGATAAGCAGAGAAAGGAAAAAAACAGAAGTAAATAGGAGAAGTTTACCAGATCAACATGCCTTCAGATTGCAGATCTGCTTCTCTTCCTGCTTCATCCCCCTCTGCATCCACTTTAGGTTAAGTGACAAGCAGTTGGCAGGTTTTGCAGATATATTGACAATAGAGGACATATGATACAGCTGTGAAGATTTGTCTTACTAAGGTTTCAGCTGGTTTCCACTAACCAACAGCCAACAGCCAGATTTTGGGGGTTATGACCTCTAGTTATTTGAAAGAACTAGGGGGAGGAGGCAGGCAACACATTTGATGCACTAGTCTGCTGTTCCTAGAATATTTTTAGAACTTACTGTCATAAAACTGACTCTGTTTAATGATTCTCTAAAAAAAAAAAAAATTAAAAAATGATTGGAAAGGATGTGTCTTGTGAACAGAACTGGAAATTTAAACAGTCATGGGGCTCTATCTTGTACAGTGCTGAGCAAGAGCTTCCTGCAAAGTAACAAATATTCTCACCTCTGAGGGCTAATACAGAAAGTGAAGGTTTTTAGCCCAGTATACTATGTTCCCTTTAGTGAGGATAGCCCACATTATGTTTCTCAGTTCCTCCAATACTTTTTCTTTTCAAGCTAAAATAATAAAGGATTTGGACTTCTAACAGCAGGGCAACTCTCCTGTCAATCTCATATGCACTGTGTGGATTTCTTACAGACACACTATTTTCCACAATCCTAAAAGTCTCATGTAACATCACTAAACACATCATTTCCATGTGATGTCACTGTAACAGTCTGGGAGGAAAAGGAGGGACTGCAGTTCTAGAATGGACAGGTGGCACCAGTCAAACTCAGACCTCATTTGAGCTTAAATGATGAATAAATCAAACTGTGATTGCCAAACAGATGTACAAGTTCCTACAAAGCATGTGGATATTGCATCATGATTTGACTAAGTTACTCCTGTCAAGTGTATAAGTAATGGAAAACTTGAAAAATATAGTAAATTGTCCAACAAATAACTTCAAAATACTCAACCACTGGATTAGGCCCAATCAAGCTCACTAACCTATTTGTCTGTCCTGGTGAAATGGGCAGACTGACAGGAAATCCTCTCCCCTGGGTACTCTAAATATAGAGGCAGAGGAAATCCTTCTAACAGATACCAGCTCCTGGAGATGGAGTTTGAAGGTCTTGCCTTGCTGGTGGGTGCTTTGGGAGGGGAGCTGGCAGCTTGTGGAGTTGGCCACGGTGCTGTGTGACTTGAATAACAACACACCCAAAAATTCAGTAGGAAGAACTTCCCAGGGACCCTCTGGTTTTCAGAAGACAAGGGAGGAATCAAAGGAGAAAAGTCCACAATGTTCTCTAAACCAGCCAACTCCTTGTTCTTTGTTACTGTCGGGAATTCCATTATTACCAGAAAACACACCACAACAATTATAAATTTTAAATTGAATTAGACTTAAGGAGACTGGTCTATAGTTACATAGTTATATGATTGGTTTCTAATGTTGCAATTAATTATAAAAATAACTTGCCTGCAGCTATCACATACATATCTATATTTAAATAAGTCTGTTTTGTCTTATCAAGACAAATATGATGTGGGTTAGCAAAGACAAAATCACAGTTATTTAATGTTTATTAATGAGCCATTAAACTAAAACCAGTGTCCAAACCTTTTGTTGATCATAGATCTCAGTCAGAAACATTACAGCTGGTATACACAAAACATTTTTCAGGAATGGCTTATGTGCAGTAAGTTTACATTCTATTCACATCTGAGTTATTGCTCACATGTATGAGTGAGTTGGAGACTCAATCACAAATGTCTTGTGTCAAATCACAAAATAAATGGGAACCAAGACACAGAAGAACCTGCCATTAACACCACACTGTTTGATGCTAATTCTATCTTTGAAGAACTCTGTAACACACACATCACATTATTTCTCTGCTATACGAAACACTGTCAAAATTCAGGTATTTCCAAAGTTCATACTGCATGGGGGAACTGCAGAAAGTACTGAAGCAAACACTAGGAACTAGTCTTCATTTCCCCTGTTGGTCCCCCAACTCAAAGTGCAAAGTCTTGAACTTGAGGTCACTGATTCCTCCTACTCCTTTCAGCCTCACTAAAGGAGAGGCATTGGCATATTTTCTTCATTTACCAGTAACATTCCATCCCCTCTATGCAGCATAACCAGAGCTTCCCTCCAGCAGGACACACACATTTCAGAATATGCCTCCAGTTCCTACCCTCAAGGAGTGACCTCCCCACCCAACAGCATCATTGGGGCACAAGAGGCTCCCTGACCTGCTCTTCCTACACCAGGGTGATGCTGAAGCTTGGGAAAATAGAAATTACAATGTATGGAATGCTAAAAAGATATTCTGTCCAATTTTGCTTTTTCTTCTCAAGTGTAGCCATGCTTTCTCTCTTGGTATCTCAATCACAGTTTAGAAGTTTTGCACTGATAAATCTGGGGAGGGAATATTTGCACAGACAAATACTTGCCAAGACACACAGTACAGCTGCTGAAAAGGTTCTCACCCACTAACTGGAAAATATGTGACATGTTCTCTGGCCATACTATATTTTTTAGTAGGCTTTGATCTGAAAAGTAGCATCTGTAAGTCAAACACTTCCATTTATTAAGAAAACTGACACATTTGTTTCCACAAAAAAACAAAGAAAACATTATCAAGTTCAGAGGCAGAACAAAAAAACACAGAGAGTTTTGCCAGAGCAGAATTTTAACATTTTAGATTGCATCAAAAGCTATGAAGAGGCTTGATGTGCCCTTGATTTCTCTCCAATACTCGAATAAATAATTGACAATTTCCCCAGCAGAGGATGCACAGGAAAGACATATGTGAATTTCAGATTAAAACCACAAGTATTTATTTATCTATCAGATCCGTTTCAGGGAGATAAGTACATTCTTTCTTAGACAGAACCTTTATGGTGCCCCCAAGGATGATTCAAACCCTGATCTCTGATGCAGGAAAGTTCTACTGAAGTCATTGGGACTCTGCTCTGGCATGAACTGTATCCACCAGTAGTTATGAGAGAAACTGTGACACTTTTTCCTTGACTTGAAATAATTCATGTGTGCTGTGATCTCTTGTAGAGCAGTAGTACCCTTTGTTTTCATCAGAATGTTTAGCAAAAGATTTTTCAAGTCTTTTTGATTTTTTTGACAATCTCAGCCTTTCAAAGATGAGTTTGTGTTGCATAACTGTATCTTCATAAGCCCAAAACAGTAATAAAAGATAAAGTTGTGATGTGGACAGAGAGGAAATAGGAAATGGTGCACCAGCAGTAAAAACACAGAAGAGTGCCTGTTCTCAGAAACAGAATCCTGCAAGATGCTGAATGAAGATACTGAGAATATTCACATCCTGTGAAGCCAGAGAGTGCTCAGCAGCTTTCAGAATGAAAACAAATGACTGGAAATTGCTCAGAGTGGTGAAAGTGGGAATTGCATTGCATTTCATCTGCCTTACTTGCAGCCCTTCAGTGTTAAAATTATTATCTTCTGTTTTTTTAAGACAAATCACAAAGGTAATGGGGAAGAGAAAAACAAACAAGAGCTGGGTAAAAAAAATCCCTGAGCAACCAGAGCAAGTCCCAGTTAATGCTGTTTACTTTATTAGTGCAAAAATAAAGAGATGCTCTAAAAGTGTTTTCTTCTTCCCTTCCTAGAAAGCTGGTGCTGGTCACAGAGCAGCCACAGCTTCTGGTCCATGGGGCCACTTGGGTACAGTCACTCCCAAAGATCCAAAGTCTTTCCTTTACTCAGGCAAGTTTCCCAGCCATGTGAACATATACACAGAGCATTTTCCAATATATATGTAAAATTGTTGACATATCTTTAAATAATCTTTGTCATAGTATTCTGTACACATCAGCAGGGGGGCTCTCCAGTTTTGCAAGTGTCATTTGAAATAAATATTTGTATTTAAATTCTATTCTGTTACCATATATCCTTAAGCAGATTGGAAAATTTCTAAATATTTACATATATTTGAGACATCACCAAATGTGTTTGGGGTGGTGGGTAGGGGAGGCACATCTGCTATCCATTTTCTGCAGTATTAATGCTTACATTTTTGCTGTTGACAAAAGAAAAGATGGCTTCAACAGATAAAGAGAGATCCTCATCCTCAGGCATTGCAAATGTATATCAATTGCCCTTCTCCTGGGATGTACACAAGGTAGTTGTTCTGTACTTTCTGAAAAATGCAGCTTTTTGTGGATTTTTTTCTTTTGTAAACACAGATTAGACAGCACAAAGCAGGCTATTAAGAAAATATTCCAACACATTCCTCATGTGAGAAAGGTCTTCTCCACATCTTTTCAAAAGCCAAAATAAGCTTTCAAAACTTGGAAGGGAAAAAAAACACACAAGCCCTAAAAGAAATTTAGCATTTTCCTGTATTTTATATGTCCAGAGGAAAACAAATCAAGAGGAATGTGACCAAAAGAAGAGTAAATGAACCTGGCAGTATCACAGAGATATAAGGACAGATTTGATCCCTTTATAATATTCATTATATGGTACTAAACAAGTCAAAGCTCTGTGTTTGTAAGGTCAGAGCCATGTGCTGGTTCACCAATGAACATCCCCTGTTTGCACAGACTGGAATAAACAACCAGAGACACTCAGATAAAATACAGAGCTGGATCCTCCCTAAGCCCTGCTGATGCACTCTAATTCCCAGTTGTTCACGCCCTCTTGCAGATTTTTAAGGTTTTTAAACACCTGATTCTGCAACCATCACTTACACCTTACTTGCTCTCTAGTCTCCTTTGTGATAGGAACAGCTGCTCAGGGAGTTTATGGCTCTGCTCACAACACTGAAGGTCACAGGCCCTGGCTGCACATGGGACACCAGTGCCTGCACTGAACACTCTGGGATCTTGGTGGCACTGTCAATTTAACTGATGCTGTCTACTCTAAGAATAAAGCCTGATTTTACACCTCTTATCCAAGAACCTTATTTCTCTGTCATCTATCTTTAGCTGTAAAAATTAAGAACAATCTGATCAGCTGCATAGTATTTCACATTCAAATATAAAACAGTGGACATGGATCATTAGTCATTCATCACAGTAGATTCTCTTGAATCTTGACAATAGAATATCAATAAAATACAAGAAATTGTGATTCTTTTATTGAAAGCCACAGCAGCAGCCTCCCCATTTGCTACACCTGTGCCAGGTGCAAAGTGTGCAGTTTCTTCATGCTTCCCCCATGTATGAAGATTAGGTGGTTCAATAGACATGAGGTTGTACATCTCAATAATTGCTTTTCAGCTAATAGTAAAAGTGGCATATTAACAACTATTTTCAGTAATGGCAACACTATATTTTAATGACACTATTTTAGCTTGCTAATTAAATGGACAGATTAGTGATAGATAAATATCCATTCTTTTACAGAGCTAATAAAGAACTTTCCTCAGATGAGATGTGCATATACTTCCAGCTAGAAGTTTCCTGAAGAAATACAGCCACAGGTGGCCCAGCTAATCCAGGGAAATCTCATATCCAGGTGCATTTACTGTCACTTGCCTTTCAGATATTCAGCATAAACAGCAGCCCTTCACATCCCTCTGCACTCTGACAGAGGTCTTCTGAATTTCTGCTTCCAGCTACAAAGCTGGCAAAGAAGGCTTTGACTAACAGGGGATATTTCTCTTCCACAGAAATCCAGAATATCTCCTGCAATTGTTTCTTAGGTTGGTAAAAAGTACTCTTTAGCAGTTGATAAATTATGAATAAATACTCCAGCATTTTCAAGTAACTGATTTTGCTTTTACCTATGAAGGTAATTCACTATGAAGGTTAATCAATGCATGTCTAAGATACAAACTAAAGATTATGTAGGAAACACACAAGCTAGCTGTCCCTAAATGACCTTGATTTTCAGCCATGTAATTTTGCTTGCAGGTCATCATGCATTAATTTGGGATGCTCCATGGATCATTACATATTACTGGATTATTTATTTACTGCACTTCACTGCTGTCTATTCTCTCTCAGACTTTGAGGGAAGAGAAGTACATGAGAAGGGCTGGAGGATAGGAGACCATGGTTAGAAATTCAGTGGAAAGCTAATTTGCTCTGTCACAGCTCTGGGCCTTCTTTCCCACTTTTGCCCAATTTAGCTGTGGAGATTATAAATTCTTTAAGGCAAGAAATGTCCTTCAGTTGCTGGAGGTTTCTACTGTGTCAAAATTTTAAAAACTTGCTGATACTTGTGATAGATAGGGAAATTGTTCAGCATCACAGGATATCTTTAAGAGTGCTCTCTTCTTAAAATGGGCCACAGGAGCACCAGGTTCTCACTGACATTCACTGTTATCAATCCTGTTCCAGTCCTCTCACTCATTTTAAGTACAAAGCCATGATCAAGCTCTCAGCCCTAACAAGGCAGCCACCTCCTACCCTCATTCACATCCAGCTGTCTCCACACCAAAACACACCTACATGGCATGTTTATTTCCCAGAATCTATTTACCTCCTCTTGCATTGAGTAAATATATTTTTTTTATTATTTCTCCTACATTTACAGTTTCCAGGTTGATTTGACACTTGCTCAATCCTCTCTTGCCCAGTTACCCCTTCACAGAAGTATAAAACAACTCCTCCTGTCTTTCAGCCCAACAACATTTTTTATTATGTGCATGAGAAAACACCAGTCTTTCCCTGTTTTCCTGCACATTTCATCTCTAAGTCTTCCATTTCCTATTGACTTTGGCCCATCCCACAAGCTTCCCCAAGGGTAAGATGATCTGCACAGCAAAGTTCAGCTGCATGGCTTCATGTGCTCTGATGTAATTTGGTAACTGTCTGTGCTGATGTGAAATGCTGGCCACATCACCCTCATTATTCCTGTAAATTACAGTCTGCTTCTCTCCCCAAGGCAGTGCAGAATGGGCCCTGGAGGTATCCCAGCAGCTTATCCCACCTTGTCATCCTCATGGGAGAGGCTGGCATGTGCTGGCCATTTAAAGTCTCCCAGTGGTGGCATTCTGGGGCAAATGGGAAGGACTTGCAGGTCTCAGGAAACAGCAGCACCCAGGTCCTGTGCAGCTCCTGAGCACTGGGGCTCCCCTGGCTGCTGCTCATGAGCAAACAAACATCACTTGTGCAGGTCTCACAGGGAGTGGAGCAGCCTGCTCAGGCCAGCAGAGACACAACTGCTCCAAGTCCTCAGCAGAAAGGAGTTCAGGTGTCCTTTCAGCAGCAACAAACCCTCTGGAGACAAGAGACTATTCCCAAACCCATGGTGATTTGATCCTCTAATGGTCCCAGTGCCTCAGTTAGGCTACAGAAATAGACTGTTACCTCCTCCATGCTTCTTACTTAAGGATTTGACAGAAGAAATTATTCCCATTATTCAGCACACACAAATCTAAAGGATTGGCTGTGCTGGTCACCTACAGCTGCACTCGTGGGGAGTGGCAGAAGGAGCACCCACTGTGAGGAAAAAACCATCTGATGAGCATCCTGCTCTAGGGCAGCAGGGATCTCACCTATTGACTTTAAAACTGAGATTTTTACAGCCTGAGCTTCTGCTTTAGTAAAATAATAGTGTAGTTCCAACAGCAATGGCAAGAAATACATCAGGGTCTTGGGTACCTTATTAATGAGAAACATTAAGCTGAGTAAGTGATACACTTTGCCTTTTATTGAACTAACACCCACAAATAAATATACTTGTTCCCACGAATAGGGACTCATTCTTCACTTGAATGAGTCTATAATTTAATCCATTGTTACATCCTAACCAGAGCCAATATTTAACTTCTTTTCTAATCAGTCTTTAATTTAATATTTTTAAATTTCTTTTGAATTAGTTCAAGTCTTTTCATTTTTTTCTTTTATTAAGGAAAGTTCTTTTTTTTTTTTGCCTATGATTGAGTTTGATGTGGCTTTGTTAGAACTCTCTTAAGATATACAGTACACACTTTTATTCTTCTTATCTAAGTTTCCAGGACTTGATCAATAGTAGAGCATATTTTTTTATCCAAGAACTAACCAAATGTATTCAACAGATTATACATTAATTTTACCATTAGAACATAATATGAGCAGATAATCCACAAAAATGCTTCAGATTTTTTTGAAAGTGAATTTAATTATAACTAGTAATGTGCATTTGAGAATTATAATTATGAAAAGTCATGTTCTATAAATCTGAAATGACAGATTATATTTCAAAGCCTTATTGCAGAGGAATTAGAGTACCGATTTATTAGTTGTAAATGTCTGATTATTGCAGCTTTGCTAAAAAACATGATCACAGCATATTCTAGCTGGATTTAACATGTTTAATCCTTCCAACAAGAATCATATTTTGAACAGAAAGCAGGACTGTGTTAATTTGTTTATGAGACAGATTTAGACAACTAATCTTTGTCTTATGATCCCTAAACAGTAATAATTTCAAAATACTTGACAATACTTGTATTTTTCCAGCTGCAGACTACAGCTGATTAAGAAATTTACATTCATCTATAAGCACCATGATCATCACTTGGCTTTAGGAATGGTGGCTCCCATTATTTCTCAGCTACTGAGGGACACCCTGCACACATGAAGCCCAAATCACCTCTAAGGATTTACCCATTAAATAAAGATTTACCCAGTCATGTGGAGAAAGTCATAGAGGGAAAGCACGGTGCTGGGCATTTCTCTTCTGCCTCTCCCCACACAAGCACTGCAACTTCCTAGCAAATCCAAAAGTGCCAAACAAACTTACAAACAAACAAACAAAGCTCTCTTTTTTACTAGCCAGACATCCTGAGGGGTGGAACATTTATAATATTTATAATATTTGTAACATTTCTGTATCTGTCAAGTTTTAAGTGATGATACTTACAGATCCCGAATTACTCACTACTAAACTATTAGATATATATCTGAAAAATCTTCCTGCTGGACCTAATTTTTATCTGCACCATTGCAAGAAAAAGTTTCTTCATCATACAGCTGAGCCAGAGGAATCAACTCTTTCTCAAGAACTGTTATCTGGATTTTTATTAGGAATTAGAATTGATCTCAAGATAAATTTGTTGGTATTTCTTCAAGCAAAGAACTGCTCTGGTGGTTATTTCCCGGCCAGTGATGCCATGTGAGTTTGGGCACAATCTCCCACATTTGTAGGGAGCTCCAGCCCTCAGGTGATGCAGCAGAGATCCCCTGGAGTGGCTGAGCTGGGCAAAGCTCCATGTTCTGCAGGGCAGAAACAGCTCCAGAAAGGGCACAGTCCTCCCTGGGCTCCCCAGCATTCCCATCACCCCTACACACACACACACCCCTGTGCTCTGAAAAGGTGAGAAACAGACCTTGGGACCACATTTTGCACAGATTTACATCTTTTATTTCCTTCCACAGGAAGGTATTTCTTCCACATGGTCTCTTAAAAACAAAGGCAACATAAGCATTGCACAAACCTACAACTAATCTGAATTCTTCTCCTTTCTGTAAAGAGAAAACACATTTCTACTGTGATGATAGCAGGCTCCTAGAGGCTTTAAACATGCCTTGTTGGTATATAGGTATAATCAGAGCAATAAAAAGAAAACAGACTTTATTCAGTAAGAACTGAAAGATCCCATTACAGCCTTGCCATTCAGTTGTCTATCAACCTGCAGTACATGGCACATATTTGCTGCTACACGGTTTCTAAAAATAGATGAATAAATAAAAAATAAAAAAAAGTCTGATGACAGCTTGAACTTCAAAAAAACCCATCTCACTTTACATCAAGTATAGTCAGGCAGCACTTGGCAATCATTAATTTCACTCATTTATCACAGGTGCTGCAAACTGAACTGCCAGTGGAGTAAGCTGATAGCAGGCTACAAGCAATCCTGTATGGATTTTTGAAACTATATGACAAAATTTTACCAGTCAGCTGTTTCCAGTGAAAAATCAGAAGCAACAGGCTTCTTGCTCAAGATGAAAACATGTGAATATTCCTGGAAGTCTTTCCTACAGCAGATTTCACAGCTTGTATTGCTTATCTGCAATAGGGGACCTATTTGTTACTGGGCTACAGAGTTACTTGGGGTGGATTGCAATGTTTAGCTCTTGCCATAGAGTACAAACCCTCATGACAAAAAATTATTTTCATACCAATTCTACAGCTTGTTATAGCTAATGAAGAAAAGCCTGTTTACAGAAAATAATGAAATCTTCACCTCTACAAAGGATAAGTCTTGTCAATTTGACATCTTTAATATGTATGCTCTCTACACACACAGGGTTCTTCATTTGTGCTGTAATCAGGTCTGCTCCATCCCTGAGAGGGTTCCCAAAAATGTGCTTTCAACTGATCTATTTGTCACCCATTTGTGGAGAGAAGAGCTTGAAGAAACTTGGGCTGCAGCAGTTTGACTGAGCCCAGCAGGGCCACTCAAGGAGCAAGATGCTCACCAGGGAGGATTGCAGCCTTAGACAATGAGATTGATTTCTTTGAAAAATGTTAACTGTAACCTTCATTGAAAGATTAAGATATACAATAACAATAAGAAACATTTGCTGCTCTTTCACCAATTTCCTTTCTATTTTTTTATGCATATGTTCAGCCAAAGAGTGGATTAGAAAAATTTGCACTCTTCTCTTAAAGACAGCATAGATCACTCTTTGCACTTAGCAGAGAATTTTATCAGTTTCTCCAATGCACAACAAATCTGGGAGCCAGATTTTTTATTTTTGCCCTTATGAAAGTCTTCTGATGCCTTTTAGCAAAGGCAGAGGATATATACACACACACCTCAGCCAGTATAAGACAGCAAAACCTATCTGAGGAACCAGGCAAGTACATTGTTGCATGCTGAGCTGCATGATGTTATGGTCACATTCCTAATTTAAAGCTGGCTCACAGTGTCTATATGAACTACACTTCTGTATTGTTGCAGTCACGTCCAAAGAAACACACTGAATTTTTTGGAAGCTGCCAATCCAACTCCTGCAAAGTCAAGAGGCTTGCTGGAAAAAAAAAAAAATAAAAAAAGTTTAGAAAGTCTTATAGACTTACTTTTCTGGCAGGTTTAAGGCAAGTGCTCACCTACCTTCATTCAGAATCTGACCTTCTCTCTTGATGAGTTTTTAAATAATCGGTACATTCTGAAGCTAGTAAAAATGTATCAGGTTGATTTTAACAAGAACTCTATATGATCCATATATTATATTCAGCATCTCTTAGACCAAAAGATGGGATGTAAAAGCTGTTACAGCTTTTCTCAGTCCATGCAATTGGGTTATTCTGCTTCTCTTCAGAGAATCCAAATGTATGCATGGTAGGCCAAATTGCTCCCTGGGGTTGTTTTATTTGCTTGAAGGGACAGACTTGGCCAGGAATATCTTAGGACAGACTCCAAGTACTCTAATTCTGCTGCATTATGTTCCATTTTCTCATTTCTGTGTTTTCAGTATTCATTTCATCCTTCTCCAGCTTCTTTTTCCAACTCAGCAGTTCTTACACTGAGCTGCTCAGCATTTTGCCATGGTACAAATATCCATCCCCTGATATCTTCACACAAGTCAGTGGCTGAAAGAAGCAGCATGATACAGTTCATCCACTCCCCAAGGGAATGAAAACAACTAAAGCTGGTTTTGTGTGGGGAGAGATAGAGGCTGAGGTGGAAGTGATCTTAGGGTTGCCTTTTCCAGCCTTCCCCTTTTGCTAAATAAGCACCAACCTAATACAAATTCAGGATCTTTTGCTGCCCTTTTCCAATTTTACCCTTACCAGGCACACACACATCTCTGCCACCAGGCTGCAGAAATATTTTTTTGCCATCATTTTTACAGCTATACAATCCTCAGATTGTGAGCACAATGAGCTGGAACATATTTGTTATATTATGGTTACTCCAGATAAGATAGAGAACAGTCCCTGGGGAGAGCTTTGCACTTGTGCAACTCATCATGATTCAACTGAAATTAGTGGAATCCCTCACATTGTACACATGGTGTGGCCCAGACACCCAGCAAGTTACTGGGAAGCATTTCCTGAGAAAGAGCTGAGTGCAGCATTCACACAGGTCTTAGGTTTTGGAGGCTGTTTTTAATGGATTCAAAGAACAGACTACAATTCAAATACCTTTGAAGGTACATCTGAGTCTTACCCAGGCTGGTGTAAGGAAGACAATTGCTGGTCTGGTTCTGGAATGAACATACAGCTATCACACACTTGGTTTTAGGCTTTTAGGGCAAACCATCCATGTCCCCTCTGCTTACCAAAGGCAGCTGAGGATCAGAGGACTGGAGAGACTGATGCAAAGAGGCAAAGACAGTCTTTTCTTGGAATCCCTTAATAATAAAATACCTTACTGGCAATCTAGTGTATATGCCAGGGAATGCCTCCCTTGTCCTCCACACTTTTGAGCAAAACCAAGCTTGTCAGTATGCTAAATCCAAGCAATGCCTATAGACATCTCCAACATCCTAGTTCAAGAATGGGTTTGATTACTTCCTACATAATAAATTATCCAAAAGCAACCTTTGAAGACATACAACCCCTAACACTTTAAAATTAAGACTAAATTCAATTTAGAAAAATTGTAAAACAGTTTCCCTGAAATTAATCTTAAATGAAGTTTCTTGCTTGGCCTCTCTCTCACTGCAGATAATCAATCTCGACACGGCTGTGAGACAAACAGAGGCTACTGAAAGGGAAGGGAAATTAAAGAGAGGAGCTAGGCCAGGAAGATGAAAAAGCGATCTAATTATCAGCATTTTATTAGAAACAATTAACTAATATTCAATTAGTTGCCATCACCGAAGCAAAGTGACAGTTAGGAAAACAGAAAACGAACCTTGACAAGGTGTTTGCTCTCTAATAAATGGGAGATGAGGGGAATCATTTATTGGTGGTTTAGCCCTGGTCAGAGCCCTGGGGCAACTCACCCAGCGTGAGGCAATGGGACTGGCTGGTTGCCAACATTAACTGTACTTATTACATTCATCCCATGCAGAACACATCCATCTCCTGCTCTGCCTTGACATCCCATTTATTCCAAGATTCATTTGTCATGTCCCCAATCACCAAAATGAATAGAAACTTTCCAGCATGATGGATTGTGGTTCTAATTAGGACTAAAGAAAAGATCCACACTCAAGTAGAGCCCTTTTTCTTTTACTTCTTCTCCTAATAAAATAGTATTCCTAGCCAACTTTGTGACTAATGTCCTTTCATGTTGGTTGTCCACTGTAGGTCACCTAGTCAAAAAGAAACAGTAGTCCTTCCAGATTGTATTTTTCCTCCCCTAACAACTACACAAATTATTATTGAAAAAAGTCCAGACACACTGAAAACCATGCATACACAGCTTGTTGATGTGCAGCAGATGACCAGAATACCAAATTTTGGACAATGTTTGCCCTTTTTGCGTCCCAGAATTTCCTTTAACAAAATACAGATAAATAGAAATAGTTGAAATGAGGAAAAAGCTGCAATAAGCCTGGCAACTATTAAAATTGATGATAAATCTAATTTTTGTTAATCAAGTTAAATTTGATGTCAGCATTTAAAAGTAATGACACTAAACAAAGTGCCACTATTTCAAACTAAGCCTAACATAAAATTTGGTTGTGTTACCTCTCATTTCAATATGCATTTCAGAAATAAAAATATATCCTGATACCACAGAGACTGTTAAAAATGTACCCTCTGAGATCTTTCTCCTGTTTGTCACATAGGCATACTTTCAACAACTGTGTCTTTAATATTATCAAAATGCAATTTCTTTTAGAGCAATCTTGCCATTTTTCTGTACATTGGCAGGTCTCTACTGTAGAAGAATACCAGACCAGAACAGGACAATGGAAAAAAATAATGTAGTTAGGGTGGCACTATTTTGTTTGGAAAACTTTCAAAGTTAAACATAATATGTTAGCTAGTGGTAAGTGAATAAAAACTGGTAGTGCCAAAAGTGGAGTATCTTAATAAATACAGAGATTTGCATGAATGGGAAAATAACCCATTTTAAATTTCATTTAAAAGTCAGAAGAAAGAAGACTGTGGTTACAAAAGAATTCAGGAATTCACAGACACATGAAGAATATTCCAAGACATTAAAATAGCCTGATGAATATTTAAAAACATCAAGAAGAGTATAGGTTTGCATACTATAAGATAGACTGCAAGTACCAACAGTATTTTGGAAGACAATCATCCTGTCTGACCTATTATCTGTACTACCTCACATAGCAGAATATGAAACTTCCACTAGAAACAATGGAAACAATTCTTGAGGAGTCTGTTTTAATAGGCACTATTTAATGTACAAGTACTCTTGGACAAGGAAAAGAGCAATTTCCTAACTTTCCTAAAATAAAATACTTGGCATTATCCTGAGATTTAACTTCAGCATTCTCTGCAAAGTTTAAATAAATTAGATGTCAAAAGAAATTTCAGTGCAATAAAGCATATGAATTTCAAGGCTTGATGGCAGAGCCCAAATTTACTGTGCAGCACCCACCAGGGATGTATTATGACCTGTATTAAGTTCAATTTCTCATGGCCTTGCCCAGAAATGTGATGTCCATGCAAAGATGCCCAGACAAACAAACAAAACACATACAGCAACCCCCACAGCACCAGTGCAGGAAGAGCTGGGCAGCTGCTCTTTGGAACTGTGGTTTTTATTTAATCCTGCAGACCAAGGTTCTCATCCCCTGCCATTTACTGCAATCAAAACACAGATCTTTTTCTTTTGAATATTTTTACCTTTAAGCAAGTGTGCCTAACTTGATGCGTTGGAAATGTAGATTTTTGGACCATAAAAGCCAAAAGAGACATTTTCTTTTCCTAGTGCCAGAAGATACTCACCAAGTGAGTATGGAAGAACAGTTATGGAGTTTGCAATGGAAACCATTCACCTGGTGGGAAGGGGAACAGGTAATTACATCATTATTTACTCTTATTTGATAGTAAAGCTACTTAAAAACTTGGTAAGGTGTTTTTTTTAAATGCCTACTCTAAAGGCACATGCTGTATAAGCACATCAAAGCAGGTTGTTAGGTTTTGCCAAAACCCCACTAATTTAGGAGATACTTTCAACAACATTTGGATTTTTTTCCATGCTTCCTTGAACTTTATGCTGGTACTGAACTGTTTCCCACTGAAGGATTTCCCAAACCAGGTTTTCATCCTATTTTTCTCTCATTCATGAATGCAGTGGATTTAAGACAATAATCTAGCTTCTGAATCATTCCATACAACATAGAAATTCTCTCAGAGACAACAATGAAATCTGACTTTAAACAGTTGTCAAATGCAAAAGAATCATTTTAGAATCATTTTGGTTGCAAAAGGCCCTTAATGCCATTGAGTCCAGTTGTGATTAGCCCACATCCCCGGGTGCCCTGATACACTGAGGAATTTTATCCAGACAGAAAGGGGAAATATCTTCACAGGCTGCTCTGACTCATCCTGTGTCATTTCTCCCATATCACTGCATCCAACATGTCACTGTCACTGCACCAAGATAAAACAAAGAAAGAGTGAGCCCACATGCAGCAATCCCTCCTCACACCCCCAGGAAGGTCAGGTGGCTCTGGAAATAACATGAGAGTTCCTATTATCTGCTAAAGGCACTGGGGCCTTGGTGGCTCCTGCTCTGGCTCCAGCAGGTTCCAGTGATGTACCCTTCAGTATACTCTGAGAATAACACTCCTGCATTATTTAAATGAGCACTAGAAATTGTCATTTAAATTGCATGAGAATCTGAGATAAGGTTGGCAGAAGATCCAGCAAGAGCCCTTGAGTGTCAGATTAACACAGCAGGCAACAGACAAAACCAGCATTTTCTTTTCTTTTGGACTAAAATCTTTCAGGGAGAAATTCAAAGCTTCTCCAGTTCCTGACCTTTCATTTCAATGAAGAACATGCAATCTGCAATCTTCTGCTGTAATTGATCAGTGTTTAAAATGAACAAACTGCAGATTAATATAATATACTCAGGCCAGGAAAGCAAGATCTCACAGAGCACTCTTGGAAGCAGATCCCCGCTTCCACAAAAATGGATAATTTAATCTTTGTCATTGGCCTGTCTCTGTCAAAGAGAACAATGGATAGTCTATTCACAATTGATGACTCTATAGAAATTAATATTAGTAAAAGGTGTCCATTTAGTGTCTCACCTTCTGTGCTAAAGGTGACATCCATGATGGATGCATCCTAAGACAATGGATTTATCTTTAAAATGGAGTAATTACACAGTGGATGCATGGGTGACATAATGACATTGTGGTTTTATATTAATAAAAGAAAGAAATATTCCTTCTGAAGAAGGAAAAAAATATGACTAACATGGTCATTTATGAGATTTTGGCAGCTACTCTGTAACTGCAAAAAGCACTGTTGAATTGTTAAGCTATAAATTAGATTCCTACACACTTAAGCAGTTCATGATCAGCTTTCATGTGACAAACCCTAGTTAACAAAATTAAAGGTGTTCACAGGCTCCTAAATCTCCCACCTTTACAAGGGGAACATCAAATTAAGACAGAACAGGCAAAGTAGGTGAGATTTGAGAGTGGGAATAAAGGGCTGTACCAATTTCTGGGTGCACTGGTTTTCTGTTTGGCAAACAAACCTCAGGGGCTGCAGCCTCCCCCAGGGAAGTATTTGCAAATTTGCTGGTGACTGCAGGACCTGCAAATAAATAGCAGTACACAAACAAAAAATTAAATTCTCATTGTAAGGTACATCAGGAAAAAAACTTCCTGTCCCTTATCTCATGAAACCCCTACATTTAGTGCCTCCCAATCAAATTGATTGCAATTCCTTAATAAACCAAAATTCAATGACAAAAACTCCCTGCATAGTCAGTCTTTACAGCAAACTTCTGAAACATTTGTCTCTGGAGAGCTCTCATTCCCAGTTCCTAAATTTTATTAAAAAGGCAGCTCAAAACATTAAATACTTTCCAACTTCTACTTTTCTATTAATCCACAGCTACAGCTGTCAGAGGGATTTTATGAGTTAGGCAGTGAGATGGGAGTGGACCATGAAAAACTACATTATGATGTAGCCCACAGCTTGAAGGCATGTGGAGTCTAAATTTAAAGAGAACAAATACTGGCTTTGAGTTTGAATATTCAACACCATTTCTCTTTTTAATTTGAATTAATTTGCTGATCCACGCTTCATATATTTTCCTTTCAAGGCTGACTGTTCATTTAGCAAAGGACACATCCACTGCTCAAAGAGGAAACATTTCCAGCACCAGCTCAACATTCAGCCCCCTCTTCCCAGCTCATCAGGCTGGAAGCCAATGACTAAACCCTTCATTTTCAAGTTTTCTGACTTGGTAGGCAGGGGTTTTTCTCTTGCTGGTTTTTCCTGAAATGTATTTCAGGAGAAAAATTATGGAACAAGGCAAACAGTGCAAATTTGGTGTCTTCCCAAATAAATTTTCCTGTCCTTTATATGAATAAACTCCAGAAAAATTTGAAATGTTATCTTGAGACTTTCAATTAATTAATTAATTAATTATCTTATAGATGCCACACATTGCAAAGCAAAGAAATGGTTCAGGTCTTAAAAGGAGAAAAATCAGCAATGAAAAATAGGAAGAAATTTGCAAATACAAAAAACTACCATGAAGATTATGAACTACAAGATGCACCCAAATAAAATGGTTTGCACAGCTCTAAGCAGTGACTTAAAAGACCACATCAAAGATAAACAAGAGGCACTGAGTTATTCAAAGGAATATATGTTAAAATTATGCTTCTGTTGTTATGAAAATGGTGCATCATGACCTTATGATGCAGGAAAAACTGTGCCATTAAGTGAGAACAACAAAGCTTTACTGCGGGGAGAAATCAAGTTTTCTGAAGGATCAGCCAAGGTTGAACAGTACAACTGCAGGAAAGCTAAGAGATGAAATCCAGAACTGCATTATTAGCATCTTTTTCCTCATTCTTCAAGTTTCTCCTTGCCCAGAAAATGAAGAATTTTGCTCCCAAACCATGATCATATGATAATATGATCATCATGTGTTTTCAGAAGCAGCCTCCTCCTCAAAGTGATCCCAGAACTGGAGGAACTAGTGAGTACACACAACTGTTTCTTATCTGTGAGCTTTTATATGCCCACTGTCAAAGGCAAGATTTTAAGACTTAGAAAGTGGAACCAAGGTTAAGTCTGGGATTTTTGAGACCTAAAGAACTTAGCTTTAAAGTTCTATTGAAGCAAATTGATTCAGTTTAATGCAATTCAAAGATAATGTTAAAATAATCCCTTCTAATTTTTTTTAATAAACAAAACAAAATTTTGTTTTATTTGAAACTTGCTTCATCCCCTTTAATCCCTCTGACCAGAAAGAAGGTACCATTTCAATATCAGATTTTCAGATATTCCTTACTTTTGCACCACACCTTGATCTGGTAATTTGACTTTACAGCCTTAAACCATGATTTCATGTTTATCTATATTGTTTGTTCTTCCTTCTTACAATCACCTACCAAAAATGTGGAAATCACTAGGAGAAAACTGATCATTCAAAAGTCTAGGGGCTGCACCCACCTTGGCTTCATGTTACCCTCAATCCTCTACAAAACACTAGACCAACAATTTCCACTCACTTTGCCTTAAGACAACCAACAAAACAAGGTTTAATGCTATGAAAAACCAAGCCTAACTCTTTTTAAAGTTATATTTCCAGCCAAAAAGACAGTCACTGGGAAAAATTCAGTCCCTGATGAAGTTCTGCAGTCTCATTTTATTCACTGCCTTCAAAAGTTTTAATAAAGTTGTAGTTATCACAAACATTTGCCCCCACAGAGACTTTTCTGCTTTGAAAATCACTAAAGTGCTCCCAGGCTGACTCTGATCCTGGTATTTCATATAAACATACAAAGTGCAATCTGCGACACAGAACCAAGGGTCATTGAGAGGTCTTATGCCATGTTGAACTAATTACAGAAAAATTGGCAAGAAAATAACACATGACAGTTTTATATATTTCAGAGATACCTTCTGCAGAACACTCAGAGTCCAAATGAATAACAACAAAAAGAGCCTACATAAGTCTATAAAAAAAGATGACTTTTTAAATTTTTCATGTTTTCATGACGTTTAATTTTTTCAGCATTATGAGCAGAAACTTTTGGGTAGCTTCTGGTCTAGGCAGCATCACCTCCTTATCATGAGCAGGTTGCTACTCCCACTGTGACACCAATGACAATTTTTCTAATCTTCCAGGCACAGCATTTATAATTGGACATAATTTGCACTGACCTCACCTCAAAGGCAAAGACAGAAATGAGAAAGGATGATGCTTTTTCTTTCTAAGTGAGGCCATCTACAGACACTTGGCTGCTGCTGGAGATCCAGTTTGTCACTGCAGAAGAAATGAGTATTTGGGTAATAGCCACAGACACACAATTCCTAGGCAATTGCAAACAGATTCCATTAATGGTCCCCCAACCTTCTGATTTGCAAACTTCAATATAATTTTTATTGGAAATCCAAATCCCAGAAAAATTATGCTTTGATTTTGTTATTTTAGTTATTCTTTGTGAGCTTTAGTGGTGACCCATACAGACTGAAAAGCAACAATTAGCTATTTGACATATTTATGTATAGAGACCTGTGTGTATAATTTTGTGAGAAAATATTTTCGGATACTAGAAGCTTTAAATGCAAACAAACCACCAAGCCTGTCTCAAAAACAGGAGTAATTAGTATGACTGAAACATCCACACTTAACTACTAAGAATAAAAATATCCCTGTTTCTCAGTGAAAAATAAACTGGTTTAGGTATAAAGAAGTTTAAAAAGAAATCAAAAGTTAAACCACCAGTTAGCTGGGATTTTAGGACTCTTAAAATAGGTTTGACCTTTTAAACACAGATATTCATGAAATTCTAAATTCCCTACCAGCTTTGCAGTTGTACAGGATGAAACAAGAAAGCCAACATTGTATGACAGAAGGAAAAATAAGGTATTTTATATGGGACAGATGTTAAGATGTTGCTTTTCTGGCAGTCTTTCCTCCTGTGATCGTGTTTGCCATGCCTTTCTGAGTATTGCCAAAAGCCTCTCCTTAGTCCTACTGCTACATCTGCCAGCCAGAACAGCCAGCACCTCAGCAGCTATCCACCCAAGGCATAAAAACTCACAGATTCCACACTTTCAACCCCACCAGAGTGTACAAGTTACATACAGATGGTTAGAGGAGCCCAACAAACGAGACATCCAGGTCAATAAACCAGAAAGCAAACAAACCCCCAGAGAGAAATGTCTTTTTTCACCACTTCCACAGAGATTTCCCCATCCTTGAGTCTGTGTTTTAATGGACACGAGTATGCACATCATGTGAAGCCATGTTGTGGAAAGACAACACTGGGCTCACTGACAGAAATGAAAAGATCAACAGTTCTGTGGCTGCCCATTGATCTCCTGATGTTTAACACCTTTGAACTGAGTTCCAGCACTGCTGATACTCAGGCAGGGAGTGTACTGAACTCAGGGGAAATGATTATGGCAGGAACCCTCTGCTGATCAGTGAAAGTACAACCTGTACCTTCCCTTCCCAGTCTTCAGATTTACACCCAGACCAGTGTTTGGATACAGAGCAGGAAAATGATTTATGTACCTCTGAAATATAGATGTGATTTGCAGAAAGATTCGTGACACCACACGAATACTAATTTCTCTAACAAATAATAACAGCAGGGGCAATACAAAAGGGATGATTGTACAGACATTATGATCAAATTTGGACATTTGATGACTGAGCAATGTTTTGGCATGACATGACCAAAAGCAGTGGATGACAAAGGGAGGGAGATCACCTTCCTGCTCCAAAAGGCTGAAAGGCTACATGCTATTTTTGGCTACTTGTTCAAACTACATTTTGCTGCATTTTTTAATAATAAAACAGTGCCTGTGCAGGCTTTAGTCTTTACAGCCTCATGACAATGCTAACTATGAAAGATGCTGTAATAATTCAGATGGTCTCTATAAAGCTTATTCATGTTCACTTTGTTACTAGCTGTAAAGGGGTTTGGTTTAGTCCATGGAGAGCACTCAATATAATGTTTGCACTGCTCTAAAAAGGCACATCATCCAGTACACTTCTGAAACCAGTGAAAATCCTCCTACCACAAAGCTGAAGCAGTCCATTGTTTTCTCAAGGCAGGCAACTCACCATCCAATTTCACTTTTTTCTAGCTGACTATCTTAGCTTGAAAAACAGAGAAAAAATAAGCCATGATCACATGTAGGAATGCACAAGTACAACCAGACTAAAGGAAACATTCAGATTTGTAGCACTAGTAGAAAGCAGTTTAATTTTACCCATTCCCTTCAACTAGACTGCCTGTACAGAACCCAAACTTCAGACAAAGTAAAGACCCAAGCAGTCCACATTTCATGACAGATCAAGTACAAAGGAATGATTTTCAAATATTCATTCTAAAGACACAATGGGCAAATTACATTTCCCAATGATCTCATAAAAATCAAGAGTTTCTCCTTTGAGCAGCAGGTGCCCATCCTTAAGACTTACTTGTTCATAAAAATACTAAAAGCTTCAGGTAACTATCAGTTGCAAGAAAACTGGTGCAGTTAACTCTTCAAATGTGTTTGAGACATGGCCTGATATCACAGCCAACCCTTACATTTCCATTTTCATTTAACTTTGATAAAGAATAAAAGACATGAGCATACAAATACAGAAGTGTACTATTAAATTCATAAAATATTTCATTTGCTTTTGGCTGAGTAACATCATGTGCAAAGCAATAAAAATTGAATTAAGGCAAATTTGAAATGCTCTTTGTTTTTCTGTTGTTTTAATTTCCATTTTTCATGTTTTTTCCAGAGGTTGGTTTTAGCCTATTACACACAATACCTGTCTGTTTCTTGTCCTGTCAATCATCTGGCCACACATTTTACTGTTCATTGATGCTTGTAGATCCTAAGGCTTTGTAATCTGCAGCAAACAATATGAAATATATTTGTTGATCTTAAAAAAATAAGTCTTTCATAGACATGTGCACTAGTTTAATCAGAGATGTAAGTATTAAAATTTCTGCTAGCTTTGTGCAGCAGGGTTTAGCATGGGAGGTTTTCAGACACTAATGGGAAGCTGGTGGCAAACCCTGCAACCATTACCCACAGCAGATCAAGATTTTTAAACACATCACTTCTTTTTCAGTCATTAGTGTCTTCTTAAAACAACATCATGCTTTGTTTCCTTGATCAAAGCCACAGACTTAGGAGTGTGAAAATAAATTTCACTTTGGTGTGTTCCTTTCAAAACACATCAGTCTCACAAGCAGGCTAATCTTTGGTGATGTATTATGATGGATTGTGCTTATCCATGCAAATTGTCTAGATAGATGGTTTGCCACTCATTAAAAGGGATTATTGTCCCCCACACCCACCAGCACCACATGTGCTGCCACAGGGTGAGAGAGACATGGGCCTAAATGTTCACATATGAGCCTTGAGGAAACTCTGCTTTCCCTGGTTCAGCCTCAGGGCTTGGAGCAGGGGTTTGGTGAGGCTTTGGAGGCACCTACCATTGCACAGGCATCTTACCCTGGATAGCTCCAACTCCTGCACAGCTCCACAGACACACTGAGCTGCTCTGGAATGACAAACTGCTGCTCTAAGGACCATCCTCAAATCCTCCACACCTGTATCACCACCTCATCCACTTCCATGGCTCTATTTATAGCACCTTTACACACAGATTATTATTCAACAATAGACTACAGCACTTCCTCCCACTTTTATATGATAAATATCCCATTACTTGACTTAAGTAGGAGTTTGGTTTGGGTAAAGACATGGTATTAGTGTATAACTAATTCAAGAGCTCAGGTGTTTCCCTTCAAACATAGTACAGCTCTGATTTAGTTTTAAAAAAGTAAGTAAAGTATTCCTATGTATGCATAATTTAAAAATTCTTGATGCCCTGCTTGTGTCCTCTATTCTGTTACACAAGAGAAACACCCTACCTTATGTAAATTAGGGCATAACTTGATATTCCAGAAAAAGGTAGAATCCTTCATCTAAGGAAGGAAGAATCTATCAGTGAAATTACTAAACACAGCTGATCTCCTGTTAAATCCCTCTGCAGTCATATTGGAACAAATACCTGATTAATTATATTCTTGCGTGCTGGGATCCAGAATATTTTATTTATCTCCTTAAATTGCATCTACAGCAAGACATCTAATGAGCAGTAGCTTTTCCCAGTAATACAGATAATCTCTTTGCAGAGAATTAGTTCTTGGAAAGTAGAAATGCACCTTTTTGCAAATTCCATTTTATACTTTCAACTCCCAGGAGAATGGGGAGTGGATCATAAGGAAGGAAGGGAAGAGGGAAAGACAGATTAAGGATGTTACAGTAATATTCTTTTGTTCAACATCTGCACGCTAGAGAGATTACACAATCTTCAGCAGATCAGCAAAAGAAGATTTAAGTGCCTACAGTTAAACCTTCTGAGCAACTGAAACACTCTGCTGCCTTCTTACCCTCCACCCCAACCTTTCCAGGTCCACAGCTAAGAAAAACCCCACATCCCACCTAACTGCTGGGATATTCTTTCCATCTTTTAGAACCCCTGAGCACCATGACCTTGGAGTAAACGTGGTGTTAGCAGCACACTCTCAAACAGATCCAACATCTGCAGGCAATAGACAAGGGCTCCTCTTCTCCCTCCAACAAGATCAAGCAAAATTCTAGGAAGAATTACAAAATTCCACAAAGCTTAGCTAGCATCCCTTTTTTTTTTTCTGCATCATAAAATGAGAACACTTAACAGAGAAACACAAGTTTCCACGATTCTCCTCTTCAACACAGCCCATCCAGAAAATGAAAAAAATGGTGGAGATTGTGAAATCACTGGAGGAGCCAAAGCTTCTGTTTTCCCTTCCATGTAGAGAACATGGAGACAATAAGTATTTCACAGCACCTATGATAGGAGAGGTACAGCTGACACAGCACAAGCATTGTGGATTAACAGACCAGTAAATATATCTCGTGTCAAACCCATTTTTCTGTCACTCTGATGTCATGAATCAGACCAGCTGCTGCAGAAACACCAAGAACCACTGCTGCTCCATTTTCCCAGCACTGCAGACCAGAGGCCTTGGTTCACACACCAAATCCTGAATCAGGATGTGACATCTCTCCATCATATCCAGTATTGATTTTCTTGTTTGTTCTATATTCTGTGTTTACAGCAACATAACTGCTCTGGATGCTACACAGCAGCACAAGAAGCACTCAACTCATAATTCTCTAGTAACTATAAATCCAGCAAGGAAGCTTCAAATGTGGCTGGGCTCAGGCTGGTACAATTCCCTTGATTTCCTGGACTCTCCTCCAAAGCCCTGCCAGGCTGCACCCACCCCCACAGAGATCCATCCATCCCACAGAGAAATACCCAAATATTTTGACAGGACAATATTTGTACTTGTATTACATAAACAGAATATAAAAATACGTAACAGTATAAGCTCTGTTGCTGACTATGTGGCTCATAAGGTACTGCTCAGCCTGTGCAAGCTGAGCTACAGGAGCACAATGCTGCTGGGAAATAAAAGGAGATCATCCACTTCACCTCTCAAGTACAATTGAGAAAAATTCCATTCCAAATGTTGAAAAAAAACCCCCACTATATGATCAGGGTAAACCTCTCTTTGCTTTCACAGGTGGGGACAGCCCCTGACAAAACCACTTGTAGAGATGGGCACACAGAGGTCTTGGGCTTGCACAGGGCTGGCCTGCATGCAAAGGCCATAAGGACTTCAGAGAAGGAAAGAGGACTGGGGTTTTGGGGCACAGTGGAGGTTTCAGGGATGAGCTGCCTTAACTGCAGACAGCAGGAGTGAAGCAATACTGTGTGAGGCTGCTCTGGACCTCCAGGGATCATTCTGCCCCTTCACAGTCAGGGTGCTGCAGCAGGGTGAGAGATTTTGTGCAGAAATCTCAGTGGATTCAGCTGCAGTGGGATGTACCCTCAGTCATGTATCACCACAGCAGGTCAGGCTGTAGCACACCAACAGTAATGACCCACTTTCCATAAAGTAAACAAAGCCTTGAACCTCCTAAAATGCACACCAGGCATGCCCTAAAGAGAGAAAAGATTGATTTTACTACTTGCCTCAGAATCCATTGATGACATTCTTAGAGCATATTAATAAAATATAATTCTACTGAGAACAAATTCCCAAAGATCAACCTTGCAAATAGCTCTTTTGAAAAAAAAAAAAAAAAAAAAAAATTGACTTTAATATTTACCACCTAACATTTCACACCTGATAAGAAAAAAGTGCTACTTTGACCTGATGCACAGTGATGTGGTGTGAAGCAATGAGAGCCAATTTGCTGGGCATCACCAGACATAATGTGGAGGAACACGGTGTCGATTTGCAGAGAGAATCAAAATGCTGAAGCTTTCTCTTCTTGATATCTGCAAATCGCTGAATAATGTGGTTCACTGACCAAGTGAATTATTTTCAGGGAGTTTGGCACATCTTTAATTACAAGATATGTAAAGATGAAATGGAAACACGCTGCGCATATTTCTTCATGGCTGCTGAACTTTTCTTATGGAAAAGCACCTGTTTTTATTAAACTGTTCTAGAAGGCATAAAATGTACGAGGTAGAGGTTGACAATATATTTCTCAACACGTGTAAGTTACCATCTGGGCAACCTTATAAGGTATAGATCAACCATGTGTAAATATTGTACCTACACCCACAAAGCTACACATACATAATTACACAAATATGTTGAAAATAGATTTCTCCCTATCACAAATGCCTTCAAATTCAGGCACTACTATAATGTTTCTCTTGCAGCTGAGGAAGGCGCAAAAATTAAAAAAAAAAAAAAACAAACCCCACCACACCATCACAAACCTCTTTACTAAACATTTATATGCCCTTCATGCTTCAAAAAAAATCAGGAATTTGCATGTTGGCAATGATTATGTAAACGGACTGTTTTGACAATCAGGCCCCAGAGGATTCCTCAGCTGAAAGCAATTCCCCTTTAAAGGTTTCATCATGGTCCAAATCAGTGGTTCTTGAGACACCATTTTCAGCAGGGCAATAAATACCCTGTCAGATTCTTGCTGGTTGCTTCCCTCCCAAGCAATGAGCCCTTCTTGCATTGAAACAGCAGCCCCCAAAAGGTCTCTGTTTGCTGTTTTTGAAGGGCTGTGGCACATGACTTAGTTTTAAACCTCCACTCTGGGTAAAATATTGCAGATTTGACTCAACTGACCAAAATTCATAGGTAACCCTGCTTGGAGCAGGAGGTGAGTCTAGATGACTTCCTCAGGCCCTTTTAAACTTGATTTGTTCCATGATCCTACAATCCTCAAATAGCTGAGCCCTCTAGGCTGGGGCAGGCACTCTGCAGAAACACATATCCAATAATGCTCTGGCCTCACCCTGAGCTGCTGGACTATTGCAATCATTCAAGTCAGGGCTGCAGGGTTTTATCTGAAGATTCCAAACATGCATAACATCAGAAGTATTGAAGTGTGCCTTAAATTTTGCAATAAAAGTCATGAAGCAAGGGTGTTTTCTCAGCACCTATGCTGCTAGAGGTGCTATGCTTGGAAATGTCAAAAACTCATCATAAAGGTTTTTATTCTAACCTAAATGCTACAGCTGAAAGAGATAAAGACTCAAGGAACTTCTGCAATGTGCTCAAGTGTGCATTCCAAGAAACCAGTTGTATAGAAAAAAAAAGAAATTAAAAAAAAAGCTGATGTGGTTTGGGGTTTTTTTTTTTTTGATTGTATATACCTGCAATCCCTGTTCAGGGGAATGCACAATTTAAGGGGTATGATTCAATTATTAGAAGCATTTCCCTCCCATAATCCTCACTTAAAAATAGGCATATAAGTAGATTTAAAAAAAAAATACCCTGAAAACCCAAACAAGCAAACCACTATAACCCCTTATTGAAACATCAAACCCCAGATTTAAAGTGGAATAGAAAGCATAAATCAAAAAATCATGGTCAATCAGCTGTTCTGCTTCTGCCACTGTTTTCTCTCCCTCCCCAAACACCCAGTGCCACTGATGAGAACATACAGATCCAAGCAGGAACCTTGACAGGCAAGTTCTCACACAGCTTCCATGGCACAGCCAGGAGAACGTGCACATCCAGCTCCTGTCAGCTCAGAGGGGCTGGAACAGACTGGGAAAACTGCTCAGCATTGCCCTGTACTCCCCAGCCAGGTGTGCCCTCAATGCACAGCTCTCTTTGAATCATCTACAGACTCATTCTATCAACACAAAACAAGTCCAGGGTGGCAGGGACCAGCAGGGTCACAGCTGCCAAGACACTCAGCAGCTGCTTTGGAATCCCTTGGGTGCAGCCACACGTGCAGCCATGCCCATGGAGAGCTCTGCATAGGTTCACTGTGTGAATGTGTATATGTGTAATATCTAAATACATAGATATTATCTAATCATATCTATAATATCTAAATACATAGATACTGTAAATGACATTGTAGTGATTGAAAAGGCAGTTAGATTAACTGCAGCTTGAATGTGCCTGGGGCTGGCCCATGATGTCACTCACAGTGAGAGCATCATGATTCCCAGCACACCTCAAAGCCAAGGATGGACACCCTGCCCAGAGCACTCCTCTGGTCTTGCTGAGAAAGATTTGGGATTGAAAACATAAATTGACCAACACAGGATGTTAAGCAGTAGAAAATAAATGATAGGTTTTATTTCTCAAGCATATGACACCATCTCTGAGTGAAGATCCCCAGCACTAGGCACTGCAGCCAGACCCCAGCAGCCAGAGAGCAGAGAGAACAGCACAGTCCAAGGGCACCTGGTGCCAGTGCAGACCTGCCTGGCTGCAGCTCAGCCCCACCCTGGGACACAAACCAGAGTGCACCATCTCCTTGTGTGTGGATGCATTTTGGAAAGAAACCAAGGAGCAGAGAGTCAGGAAACCACAACATGCTCCCAGAGGAGCTGCAGCCTGAACAGGCAGAGGCCCAGGATCACAGGGCTTACCCCAAAGCCTGAGCTTCCCTCTGCACAGGCACAACCACATGGGCCTGGTGCTATTTCAGGGAATCCTTTTATTCCACCAGCTGCTACTGCTGAGGTCTGAAACTGAAACCCAGTGTGTGATCTCATGGATGAGTGCAAAGCTCACAAGCTCTCACATCTTAACAGAGGAGAAGAAAGGCTCTGTTTAGTTGTGCCAGAATAAATGAAGTGCAAAGGTAGCTGGGATGCCTCTTGAAGCTGTTTAGTGCTGGCACTCAATTTGAATCACTCTGAAGAAAAGCTTAAGATTTCCTAGGGAAAGTACTATGCCTCAATGCCTTTAAACTATTTTTGTGCTTCTGTGATCCTGGGCTGTTGTGCAGTGCCTGGGCTGCCTGCTTCCCTGAGCTGTTTTCTGCACACTACAGCAAGAGCATCTTCCCCCAAATGGATGTGGGGCTTTTCAGATGCTCCTTCTGCTCTTCCTGCAGCCCAGGCACAATCTGTGAGGGGTAGGAGCAGGGGCTGAGGGGCTTGTCCGTGCTATGTTATTGCAGTTTTTCAAAAGTCATCTGGAAGCATCACTCCAGATGTGCTACTGCTGTGTTCAGACAGAGAAAAAAGGGAAGGGAAAAAAAAAAACAGAAGCAGTGTGGGACAGAGACCAAGTGCTCAGAAAAAATTATTCTTTAGAACTTGAGGACAGTTTTTCAAAACTTGTTGCAACATCAATCTGCTGGGAGACTAAAATATTTTGTACAAGACTGGTCTATATTTTAAAACTCAGATTTATAATAACCAAGTCCCAGTAGAATGCAAGCCTTCATTTAGAAATTAAACAATATGTATATCTTTTGTTTCATCTTCATAAAACCTCTGGGTTTGGGTCCTACCAGCTACACACTGGATTCACTGAGATAGCAGCACCACTGTTTTGAGAAAAAAAACCAAAAAACCAGCAACCCTATCACTAAGCACTGAAATAACAAAAACTCAGGCACTGTCCATGCTTCACTCCCCACGCACTTCACAAATTTCTGTAGATGACAGAAGCAATTTCACACAGGAGAACAATACAGATCCCTCTGCCTCAGCCTCCAGGGTGAGCAGCAGTAACAATAACAACACATCCTCTCCTACAAACAAACGCTGAATGATTCCTGGACAAAACAAATTCTTTCACCAATAATGATCCATCAGAGACACTTCTTTCTTTCTGTAGGTAAAATTAACAGCCCCACATACACAGCCTCCCAGAAAAATAATTGATCCCCCTGTCCTGGATAGGAGCCACTTCACTGGGTGCTGGCAGCAATTACCATTTCATGCATGTTATTTCCGTTTGCAGAAGGCTGACGCCAGCGCACACATGCACATCCCACAGAAAAAGGGAATTAAAGAAAACTAACCAGAAAAGCTATCACACAATGTCAGACTTGTTGATTTCTTTGCCACCTTTTGTGCTACAGAAAATAAAGCATCTACTTGGTGAACATGTGCTACCAATAAGTTGGTCTAATTAATGGCAGACTGCTGAGAGGCCGAGCAGCTTTCCTTATCTGCATAGGAATGAAGCCAGGGTTAACTTCTGATCTTGAAAGCTACTTGCAGGAAACTACCTCACCAGACAGAGCTGCAAACCCTGCTTGTCTTTCAAAAAAAAGAAGGGGGGGAAAAAAGGTAACACTAGTTTTTCTTCAAAGTAATGCCAGGACCTTTAAGAATATACATTGAGAGCATTTGTGTGAAAGCAGCATGGTACTTCCATTTCTCTGAAGTGGATTTTCCTCCCAGTGTTGATGGATAACTTGAAGTGTAAATAAATTTTAAAAAAACCAACCCACCCAATTAAGACCAAAAAAAAAACCTTAAAAAAAAAACAAAAACCCTACAATATAAATTCAGAGTATTTTTAGGAGAAATATGTATGAAAATACACACATATAACATTGTAGTTAGTTCTTAGTCAGTCTGCCAGTCAGCAAAAAGACCCATTAGCTTCAAAGTTGCTTAAAACATGTACATTTGTAGATGATGCCCAGTAAGTCACAGCATCTGGTGGAATAACCTGGAAGTTACACAGATCAGATACATGCAGGTAGGGTAATCCTGTCCTTATTAACTATGCAAAGCTCCTGCCAAAAACCAAAAAATTAAAGAAGGAAAAAAAGGAAAAACAAAGTAGTACAAGCCATTTAATTAAAATGGTTGTGTCCTATCATCCAGAATCTCAGGTTTATAAGGTAAAGATTAAAATCAAATTAATGGGGTCTTATGGCTGATTTGCCTTCCCACGATTTGTTAGCACAGCTAATAGAGATCTTCTCTCCCTACTAGAAAATGCATTTTTCCTAATTCCCACATCCAAATCTTTGGTTCAGAAATATGTCTCACCAGCACTGTATAAATTTGTGGTGAAGAGATTCACTGTGGTACCAAGATCTTGCAGGTCTGCTTGCTTCAAGAGAGAGAAACAAGAATTTCACATGAGAAGTCCATTAACATAGAACAGTCACCATCAAATCACCAGTCATCAAAAATTCCTATTTTCTCTGGCTTTCAATGAAAATAAATCATTACCTCTCCAGATCTGCCTTTCTCTACCTCCTAAAACAGTGCTAACAAAACTGGAACTATCATCCTGGAGTACAGGGAAGTAAAGCAATATTAAAACTATCTTTTTCCCACAAGGTAACACACACAACTTCTTTCAGGGGAGGATTAACTTCTTCATGTTCAAATAAAACTAGGGCAAGCAGAAATGCAAGCATGCAAATCTAAAAACACTCCCTTAGCCCACAGAAAAGTAATTCTATATGAAATTTTTGAGATTACTAAAACACCTCCAAAAGAAATTTGTATACATTGAAGACAAGGGAAGAAATATTTAAAATGGAAGTGTGGCTTGAAACCCACAGCTACATTACATTAAAAAAATGTAGTTATGACAAAGTAAAATAATATTTTGAATTACCCTAGATAGATTTCCACACTCTCCACAGAAGTGGACATTGTTAACCAAGGAATGAACCCAGCATCCTCCTGAAGCCCTGCAGACAGTTTTACTCCACAGTAGAATAAAGTGCTGGTGAACACATTTTTCCCAGGGTTGAAGGAAAAAAAGGACATACAAAATGACAGGAGACCATCTTAAAACTGAATTTTAGGTGGAGATGTGAAGATGAAGTTCAGAACACTCAAAGACTCACATTTGCATCATGCAAGACAGTGAGAAAAACAACCAGGTAACAGATCTCTTCCTTTCCAGCTGCCAAACAGTCTGTTGGCAAAAAAAGTATTCAACAACAGATAATGCCAGTTCTCATTAGAACTGACATCTCACCCCATTAAAAACCTGCTTCACCCAGCAGGTACAGTCCTGGGGTGGACAGAGCAATGCTGGAAATGACAGCCCTTGGTACAGAGACAGCAGCTGTGATTAACTCGGGGTTTAATGCAATTCCAGGCTGAGTTTTGTTACAAAGGAAAACAGTTTTGTGGTTTTAATATCTGTCTAATTTTTAATTCAGTAGTTTTCCCCTTGAAATAACTTTTCAGTAGATTCCTGGAGCAGGTGTTACCTTTCCTTCATAAGCCTTGAGATAATGTAACTATAATGATTTTCCAAATAAAAAGTGAAAGGCTATCAGGACAAATATCTCCATTTTGATTTCACTGAGATACTATTATGGTGATGGCAATAATTCCACAGAGAAATTACTTAGAATACACACTCAGCTCTGACCTGACCCAGCTATAACTCAGATGATACCTTTTCTAAGTTGGAAGAATTTATTTTCATTTTCAACTGAGTTCATCTAATCAAGGTGCTTCATTGTGACAAAGAGTTCATCATTCCTGTGCAAATTGCAGCTACCACTGCTGAGAATTGGACACTGCTACAGCAAATTCTGCCAATGCATATCCCAGCTTGGGAAAATAATTTTCCAATGAGCAAAATAAGTAGTATCTTATATTTTGTTACTAATAAAGTATACATTTAACACCCCCTGTTGGTAATTGCCAGCATTAATTCAACACTAGCACAAGCTGTGGACATAGAATTGAAGAGTGAAACACCACCCATTCCTAAACTGTGCCTGTTGCAGGCTCCTGTAACCCAGAAGGTGAAGAGCAGTAATGTGTTTTACTGGGCCAGGGTTTGGGAACACAGGACTTTTTCAAGGTCAGGACTTCACAAGTTTTTACACCTCCAAAAACTTGTTTGTGTCCTGCAACTACATTGAATAATCTAACAAAAGACATTGTCCTTCCCCATAAGCACTGTCTTATTTGGGATGTTGCCATACAGGTACTTGGGAAATGAGGAATCAGCTCTGATCCCCTGCCTTGCTCTGTCATTTGAACCAAGGCATTTAATAAATACCTGGGCATCAATGGCCTATCAGTACAGGAAAAGATATCCTCCCCCTGGACATACTGTTAAAGTCAGCATCCAAATGAGTCTTAAGGCAAAGATCCATTAGATTCTGGCAATGGCAAGAACTGACATTAGAAAAAGAAAGGCTGTTCAGAAAAAGAGGAAGATTAGAGACTTTATTTCTTTTCCTGCCGTTGATTAGTCCTCAGATATACTGATAGAGAACACAGAGCTACCTGTGCTGATAAGAACTGCCCTATTTGCATCCAAGTGAGCACAATGGTAGCTGTGCCTGCACCATGGCACAGGTACAGCTGCTTCTGGGCAACCATGGTGCAGGCAGGAAGCAAGAGACAAGGTTAACAGGCAAAGCATGCTTTTTTTCCTGCTCAAAAGCTATATCTGAGTCACATTTACATATGACAAAAAAAAAAATTTTGCAGCCTCTAAGTTATGATTTGAGCAACCATGCTTTAAAAGCAAAACAAATAAATAAAACCCCACTAGCATGCAATTATGGATTTAGAATTTTACTTCTTTTTTCCTCTTTAGAAAATCAGGATATTTACAATTGTACCAGGATATGTACAACTTAATATAATAATTGCTGATAGCATGAAGGAAAAAAGTGGTATGCCCAAATCTGCAAAACAAGTTCATATCAGGGAATGTGCTTTGCATTCTCTGCTGATTCAATTATTGGAATATAATTGTTAGTTGGGTAGGTCAGAGCTGCCTTGTCCTCATCCCAGAGGAGACATGAATGTTACTGAACTGAGATCATTGTGATGAGATGACTCACTCCTCTTTCAGATCAAATCAGTCCAAGTGGACTCCTTTAGACAGGGAGAATAAATTTTTAGCTCTGATTCAAGTCCATGCTCTCTTCAAGCAAGGTCCCATGCCAAGCAAGGTATGGAAATAGGCTACAACTTTCAAATTTTTCACAGGTCATTTTATGACAAAATAATGGGGGAAACACAGTTTTAGTTCTTCCTGTGTATGAGAACATTAATAAGAGATGTTGACTCTCTCAAGCTGGCCTGAAGAAGGGCTAGTGCTGGCCACTGGCATTTGGCACCTTTTGACTTCAGCTCTCAGGAGCTGCAGCTTCCATCCCCCTCTGATACCACTCAGCCCCCAGCACTGGTTACACAAGGAGCTCTGAGACAAACTACTGAGCAGTGCAGGTCATTCACCAGGATTTATGTCCTTTTAATTGCTGCCTATTAAATGGATACTCTGATGAACCTGCTGCAGTACAAAGCTCTGGGTACCACCTCCTCAGTTCCTGCCAGATGGGATTTTTTACTCATCTGCCACCTGCTGCTTTGCAGCTCTACCACCATGCCAGGATCAGCAAGTGGTTCCAGCTTTTGGGTGGTGATCCCAGGAGTACAGAATATTCTCCAGACCAAAATCATGCTCATTTTCCACCCTGTGCTACAGCAGATACATTTCTAAATGAATACTGCTGTGTTTGCTGATTGTTTTATGGTTTGTTTACTTCTTGAGCATGTAATATTGTTAGGGTAATGTTGTTTTTAATTAGTTGGAAGAACTATTGTTTCAGAAGGCTGAATGCATTTGCTAGCAAGGGTTCTTTATAAACACAGTGAATGTTACTGGTTATGCCTCCACAGATGGGTACTGACAGCTGCCAGCCAGCTCTGCCCCTGCTCAGAGTTGGGCTGGACCCAAGCCAGTGCCAGTTCAGAAACCACATCAGTTGTGTTAGCACAGTGTTGAGTCAAAAAGCCTCTTGGAAAAATCAAATGTGAAAAATGAGAGTGCTTCAATTCTTCAAGGATGTCTCATTTGTTACAAGTTACTCAACAAATGTGCAGTAAGTTTTCACTGTTTCAACTGTACAAAATGACAAAAGCCAGAAAATAACCAGGAAATAAATAACCAACTATCAAAAATTGACCTCAATCTACAGATAAAGGTATGCTGTAAGTAGAGACAGGAAGGGTGATCACATGTACAAAAGAACATTATATGTTCACATCCACATGTTTTAGAGATAAGCACATACAAGTTACATGTGTACATCCAGAGCCAGCATTTTTCATCATTTTTCATCTGTCCTTTTCTACACCTCCCTGTGGAAGGGCATTAGAGGGACAAGGGGAGTGGGGCAGCAGGGCTTTGTCTGTGTCAGCAGAGGAGACAGGGAGCTTCTAGGGCTTGTCCCTGCACAGGACAGCCCTTGGTGGCTGAACACCCTCAGCAAGTCAGAGGGGTCAGAGGGAGATGATGGGGGAGCATTAGATCAGCCCAAGAGCAATGCTGGCTGCCAGGTCCTCTGACAGCACCACATCACCCCCATTCTCTCTGAAAGAGAACAAGAAATTATGATACAATCCAAATTTCCTTCCTCTCAGGCCCATGTTGCAGGTTCTGCTATGAATAGTAGTTTAACCTAGTTATCAGAGCAGCTGGTTGAATCTCAGTGCCTGGTGTGGTTTGCAATGAGAAACCAAGCAGCTGGAGACTGACACACGTGTTTTCTCCAGCTCTGAGAGTTGTAACCTCTGCTTGTTTTGCTCTGGAGTATCTCTACAGCAGTGTACAGAATTATGAATACACAGAGACCAGAATAAACTATCCCATGCATGTGGCTACTCCATTCTCTCAGTAAGGAAATAAACCACTGCTGGAGTCCAGACCTTCCTGGCAGCTTGGAAGCCATGATAATGCAAAAAGCAAACATCTGGTATCCTCATTATACAGAGCTTACACTTCTCTATAAAAAGGGAGGCAGAAATATGTCTCCACATGGGAAAGGAACTATGACTGAACCCCAGCCCTCCCTTTGCAGGTCACAGTATGGATTCTCCATGCCAGGACTGTTTCAAGAACACTTGCTCACTCACTAAAGGAGAGAGAAGGATCAGCAGAAGACATCCTTGACTTAGGGGAAATTAGGAATGCAGGTGGAACCCCATCCTTGGAAACACTATTACACAGAATAAAATATGCATCTGGAGGATTTACGTGGCAGGCTCAAGGTCTCGTACTCCATTTCATTTTCTGTGCAACTATAACTTACCTCACATTTCTGAAGAAGTTGGTACTATAAGCATATGGTTCCTGATGTTAAAGTCACTTTTTCTACCTAGGATGCATTACACTATTGGGAGCTGTTGTATGGAACAGGTTTTCCCCCTTTGTCTCTGCTAGAATTCTTGTATTGCCATTAAATAAATTCTTGGTGCAACATTTCCCCAAATCAGAGAGCTGAGAGGAGATAATACAATGGAGAGTTTCACAAGCACATTCTTTAAGAAAAGCAGCATTCTACAAATCCTGCAACAAGCCCTTATTGGCACTTCCACTAATGTAAATAAAATCTATTTGGTTCTCGGAAAAACAATCACTTCATTCTTGTTATCAGAGGACAGAATCTGGGTCAACAGATGCGTTTTGGATATGCACCAATTCTTAAATGATTTACTATTCTGATCTGTGGATACAAAAAGCAATTTCCTACATCAGCAGTACCTTAGCACAATGTGCACTTTCATCCTACCACCTACATTGTTATAATCATTAAATATTATAAAACATCTCCCATAAAAGAAAAAAAAAATTCTGATATGTGACTATAATGTAAATCAGTGCTTTGGATTACAGTGTGATACTAGTTCAGTTATTTATATGTGTTTCAACTAAAAACATCCAACTGGATTTCAACTATCACAAGATTAATCTCACTAATACTTTATATATACAGATGGTCAGACAAGAAAAATTAGAAAAATATGAAAAATTAATATATTCTCCTTGTATAATATAAAATATGATTTGTCTCCTAGAAGATTATAACTGGAGCATCTAGTACCAAGAATAACTGGACTAACCAATATGAGTCCTCTGCTTTGAGGGAAGTTTTTCATTCTGTCCCAGCTGGAAAGTTATTGTCAGACAGAGGAGAACCACAAACATACAAATACAATACAAAACACAGGCTTTCTTTTGCCTGGATATAGCTTAGGAACTAGTCAGAGTTGTGTAGCTGGAGTCTTATTCACTTTCATCCAACAAGTTCCAAAGGTGACAGCAAGACCATTCCATGAATTATATATTCCAGAACTGTATCTTGCTATTGAAAAGATGCTCCATGTCAACCTACCCCGGTCACCACGTTTAATTAATGTTATATATCCAATAACATTTGCAGTGCTGAATAGAATTTCATCATTGAGCAGAGACAGAGAACCTGAATTCTGGTTCTACATATGCCACTTATTGTCATGGCTTAGAAATTAATATACATGTTTAAAAACACAAAGTGTTCTGGACAGAAACAGGTGTCCAAGACACACACTCAGAAGTTAATCAAATTAAAAACCTTCATTCTGACAACCTGCAGCAAAATAGTTGATCTGCTAGAAAGAAGGAGCACATCCAGAGCAAACATTTCTGGCAGCATGAGGATCAAAGAGGTCTCAGATAGCCAGAAAAAAACAAAGGATGCTGACATCAAAATATTGGCAGCTTGCATTGTTTCTTTTCTTTCCAAATAAAATGGGCAAAGAAAAGGACTAGCTTTCCCATCCAAGTTCAATTCTCCAGTGAGCAGCATTCTGTAGCTGTAATTATAATCTTGTATTTGTGTGCACACTAACTAATTTCCTGGGCAAGTTACATTTCAGCTTGAACATGTTGGCATGTAGAGACCAACCTCAATAACAAAAATAGCTGCTGAGTTCAGCAACCTGCAGCTTTTTATAGCTGACCTTGCAGCTCTGCAAGATAGTGGCTCTGGGCCACTTCATTATTTCAAAGAAGGAAATGTGGTTCTGGGAGTTTCATGGGGACTATCAAGACTCAAAAGATAAGTGGTTTCCTGGCTAAGTTCTTTTTGCTTGTTTTAACTTGGTCATTCTCATTTCAAAAGTATTCTGGTCCTTTTAATATTCTCCATTCTGGCTGTGATTGGTGGGGCTAATCTTGCTGACGTAGTTTCATTTACTCCATGGACTTTTCCTTAGTTTAAGCAGTTTATAATGCAGCTGGTTGCACTTCATGCTGCACTCTGGCCACAGCAAGTAACCATTGGTGTATTAATCATATTTCAGTTAGACTTCACTTCCAAAATGACATAAATAGACTAAGAAGAACAAACAAATGTAAGCAGTTGCATGACAGTCTGCTTCCCTGCCTGATTAAATGATTCTATCAGAATACCCAGCTGGCTGCAGATGTGTAATGAGACAGGAATGCTACACTTTGGTACAGCTCTCTCTCATCTGCAATTGAGCAGTAAGAAAGTTTAGAGACAACTGTTCTAACTTTTTATGAAAAGTCTGACTGCAGCAGGAGCTGCTACCAGCTGTGGGCTGGTCCACTGCAGCTGTGAGTGACAGACAACCCACTGCTGTCCTCTGCCCACACCTGCAGAAGCTGTAGGAAAACAGATTTCCAACCTGTTCCACACTCCTGCACCCAGTAATTTACTCATTCCCAAGCCGCTTTTTCTGCATCATTAAAAAACCCTTGAAGACAACATTAAAAATGCTTTCCAGTCTCACTGATGGCCAAAAAACCCCACACCCTCAGCCACATAAGCAGAGATATTATTTTTTTCATCTAATAAACATGTTTATGTTTACAAAAATTATTGCTTAGTCTGGACACACCAGAAACTGAAAAATTAAAGGAGCACCACCTTTTTTAAGCTTTTTTATGGCATTATTATGCACCACTGTCGACACCAACACCAGACTAATTACAGACACACCACATAAAACACAGAGAGCTAACTTAGTTGGAAAATAATAAATCTCTGTGTTCTCTTTGAGGATTACCATTATGAGAGTCCCAGATAGAAGAGATGTTTATCTAGTGTGCTCTCTGCCCACAGAAGAGGGGCTTCCCAGCTAGCAGGCAAGTGGAAAGGCACATTTCCATTGTCCAAGCTCACAATGTTTCATTTGTGTAACACTGAATCCCAACTTAATTAAACAGCTCCAGAGACCAGGGAAATCTCAATATACACGGGCAAGTGGTCGGGCAGCCCCATTTACATGTGTGTCACAGCTCGCTGGGTATCACTCCAAAAAGCATCTGTCTCAACAGCCTCATCTGATTCTTGCAAACAAGCTACACTTTGCATTTCTGAATTTAACAAAGATCACACAGCTGCCAACATACTATCAAAGCCTAAAGACCAAATAAACGTTTGGCTTCCCTCCAACCGTCCTTGCTGTGGTATTATTACTGACAATAGAGCCAGAGCAGCAAAAGCAATGAGATGGCAAATTTACACATGTGCCATGTTTTTATACATTGTCTACATTTGCTGCTACAAGACTGTAAGCAGAGCACTGGTGAGCATCTTCTGGTTGCAAAATCTGACCTATTTTAGGTCTTTATGAAAGCTGTACAGCATTATTGGTGTATAAAAGAACTGCAGATGGGTAAAATTATGTAAGAAAAACAACTGAAAGGTGTTTTATTTTCCTATGTGGGTAGTAGAAATAGATCAAAATTTTATATTCTCAGGGCTACATGTTGCACTTTTTGAAGAAACACTGCAATATCCATAAAACCTGGAGATCCAACAATTGATATTTTCCTTTAGTATCTACTCATTTCAGTTTAATCCACATATTCCTTAGTCCTTGCAACAGGAGCATATATCAGAGGGTAGGATTTGTATTTGACCTGTGTAGAGGAGCTCTGCTACATTTTTCAGTTCAGTTAATAGCCCAACCACCCTCTCATCAAAAGCCAATTGCATCTGCAGATAAGAGGCCCTTCCTACAGACAGTAATGTAACTTTTTGATCTGTATCAGATGATTAGGGCAGTGGACAAAGACAACTTCTCCTTTAGTACCTCTCCTGTTTAGTGAATTTCCACTGGAAACATTTGCTGAAGACATCCCATGGCCTCTGCACAATGTTTTCAAGCTTGGGATTATTTTCTCCCCTCCAAGGCTTCTTTTAATGTATTCTTTCTTCAAAGTTTGTGCTATCTGTGTAATTTTTCAATCAGGGATTAGAGAGGATTAAGTCCTTGCTAGCCTGTGTCTCTCAGGGAGTGTTAGATGCACATGCATACTTTACACACAGCTCCAGTGCAACTGCTCACATTCATCTCAACAGAGATGAGTAGTAGCTTATTTTATACACTACAGAATAAAGTCAAGACCTGCCCAGTTGTAGATTCAGCTCCTCTCTGGTCTGTCCTCATGCTCTTTGCATTCTGTGTGGTTTTTTTTACATAAAAACCCAACCTCATGAAGCAATTGCCTGTGTTTAGTGCCCCTGATGCAGGGATGGTTTACACACAACACTAAGCTACATGATACAATAAAGCCTCCCAGGGTTTATCACATACCTATGCCAGAAAAAATCCCTATATTTTCTAGATTTGGGGATACAAAAACTCTACTTAGTCCTGTTTGATTTGGGCCATTCTCCCCTCACATCTAAATTTTCAATAATAATGCAAATAACAATGTGTTTCACTTCTGGTTTATTCCTCTATTAAATTTGATAAAATTTATCTTTATTCTGTTGCTAAGTAATACAGAAATAGCAAAGAGTATTTACAGGGACTAATTCAGTTTTACTTCTATTCTCTGTCACACTTCCAGATCAACACGTAGCTCTGCTAGATACATTCACACCAACTTCAGCCAGCCAAAACAAGAAACAGAACTAGTGACAAGGCAGTCAAAATAATCTCATTCAAGCCCACCAGAATTGCTGGAGATAGCCTCTAGTCACTAGCTTACATGGAAGCCTGTCCTGCTATTCCTGTACTGCTCTGCTGAGCCATGATGTCTGGATTAAACCTAATGAATCTTTATCTACAGTCAGACCCACATTCTCCATTTCCCCAAGGATATTCCATATTCCACCTCCACCTTAATCACACTCAGCAGGACTTTATTACTTAGGTGCAATTGGTCATATAAAATTACATTTATGTAATATTGCCTTTGCTGACCAAATAAATGTGTACCAGCTCTTGGACTCTGTTTCACATAGAAACTCACAACAGCTAATTGAACAAAAAAAAAAAAAAAAAATGCTGAAAATGACCAGAAATGGCTGACATTAATTCTTTAAAGCCATCATGAAAAGATTTGCATTTATCTATGGTGATTTATCATGAAAAATAAGAACTTAAGAAGAGTAACAGCAGTAGCAAGAATAATTGATTGTGCATCTCTTCCAAGTTAACCTAAATATTAATTCAAGAACATGATGTTTTTAAAACTACAGGGAAAAAATAGTAGTTTAGTCCGTAAGTTTGGGGGGGAGTTGCTCTGGTTATGTTGCCCAGACTTGAATTCCTTTATCATTTGAGATCCTTATTAAGTCACTTGCATGGTATAGATTACAGTTCAATCCTAAAATTCCTCTACATTTATGTTTCTTATGTTTTTTACTTTGATATCCTGCCTGTTTTAATGAAGAACAGGATGTGCAATAGCTTGTTACTTACGGCAGTACTTTGACAAGAAACCTGGATCTTAATAAAAACAGGAAATAAAATCCTTCATATTAAATCAATTCTTTAAAAAATAAGCATGTGAATGTCATATTTAAGATTAAAGGTATTTCTCTTTCCAGGAAAGGATCATAATAAGGTGGGCATGTGGCTATTTCAAAAACTGCACACATTTGGTAAAGAGCTTATAGAAAACAGTGTCAAATCCCATATTGAACCCAGCTGCTGGTACTTACTTTTTGATGTAAGGCTTACTTCCTGCAGATATACATCAAATTAAATTCTTCACTAAGCTCACAATGGTGTTTTCCCTTTAAGCAGAAAGGCAATACTTACCTGAATGAAATATTATATCTCTTTAATGGCTTTCTACAGTGGAGTCACATTCTACATTTAAAAATGTATGGTGACAGTAGGAACAGAGAGAAACTTGCCATCTATTAAACCAGTTTATTTTCTCTAAAATAGCTTTAATGAAGCCAGTTGGGATTTGTTACACCCATGATATATCTGGTGTCCTGAGAGCAATTTTGATAGGACTGTTCCTCCACTGGGCCAATTTCCCATAGTGCACAACACTGGTGATTTTAAGAGTTCTCCTCTGAAGGGAAGCATGGAGTATTGTAATGACAGATGCACCTCAAAAATAAGGGTAAGGGACAGGAATAATGAGGCAAAGGAAATGGACAGATGAATACAGGTTACACAGTTTTCCAGGTTTTGCTTGGAGCACTTGAAACATGCAGTGTTTTTGACTGCAGGAAAGAATTCCCACTAGATACAAACCAGAAAGATTTTGCTTCTAATTTTGATTCAGTAACATCTGCAAATATCCATCTGAAGTGATAATACACTGCCTCCTATCAAGAAAACAAAGGATTGAGGAATGATGGGGCAGACAACAAAGAGGTGCAATGTGTTATGTATTAAACTTCCTTACATTCTGTCAGCCTCCTTTGCCTCTTGGATATATTTATCAGTAGATACAGGATTCTCAGTTGATGTCAAGAAAAAGCTGTAAGATTATTCAAATGCAAGTTAAAATACAGAGCAGAACTCACCAACTGTTGCATTACTTACTACACACTCTGTGGCCCTTAATGTAGACAAGAGCTCATTTCAGGGTCCAGATTCTAAATCTAAATTCTAATAATGTGGGAGGAAACATTTAAGCAATATAACAATGGATAAGAATAAGCTCATGCACTCTAAGCTTATTTTCCAAAATTCCAAGCAGATCAGCAAAGGCTAAGGGTGCAGAAGGCACTGGACAGAGGTTCCTAAAACACCATTTTAAACCAGATCTGATTTGCAGAAAAGCAGCTTTGCCAGACAAAATGGAGAGGCAAAACTGAAAGCAGCACATGACTAAAACACAACACTGAGAATTTCCTTGTTTCACAGCCAAAGTGTCTCCACAGTATTTGAGTCCCAAAGTTTAACTTCAAATCTCCAAATCTCACCAAACCAACCCAGCCTTCCCACTTGAGAACAAACTCAAAACCCCTCTCATTTGGAAAATGCCCCAGCTGTGCTGAAAACCTTTCCTGGATCAAAACTCATGGAAGCAGAAAAGCCAGCCAGGTCTCTCATGTGTTATTTAACTTCACCATTTCTAACTTTTTCAGTAGTGCTGGCTCCCAGTGGCAGTGAAGAAAAATGCCAGCTGGGCACAGGTCTGCCTGTGGAGCCAGGCAGATTTTCAAGGGCCTGGGGGCTTTTTGTGGATGAGTGGTTCTTGGTACCACCCAGCATCTCTCCCTCCCTCCCCTGCACAGATTGCTTTGCTCAGACTGCTGATGCAGTTATGTTTCTATACAATACACAGCCAGAGAGGAGGCTGAAATCTGGCAAAACTGAACATTGGCTTCACTGCACAATTTTCTTGGGTTGGTTTGATTGATACAGACTTCTCCCAGCCCTATGGGGGTTTGGCTGCTTTTCCTAGAGGATTTCTGATAAGACTTCTCCAGCCATTACTTATCTGCCACAGCCAGCCATTTTCCATCCTCACAGCTACTTTTTCTTGTATATTTACTTTCAGCAGACTGTCATGACTCCTACAATGCCAAAATTCCAATAATTTTTTTTAATCTCTCTGTCTGTATGGATGGACTAACACTGAAGCACCAGGCAGTGCCTTCTCAAGATGGTACACACACAGCCAGTTCCCCACTTTCAGCCTAACTCACACTGTTCCTTCCTACCAAGACCCACTTGCTTGAGCTAATCCCATTTCATGTTTTCCAGATAGGCTGCTTGCCATGCACATGCCTGGGCAAAGGCAAAACTTGAGGCTTCTTGTTGCTCACAGGGGTGTAGGCAAGACTGAAGCCAGAGCCCCAGAGGGCAGCATTAGGCAGAAGCACAATTAATGCACCAGTGCCAGGAAAAGCAAGCCCTGAGGAGGAGCTGTGCTGATAGTCACCCAGAAATGAGAAGAGGGAAAGGCATCTTTTAGAAAAGGATTGGGAAAAATGGAGCACAAAACAAAAGTGGGAGTCCTTGCTAAGCCACACATGCAATTCAAAAATAGTGGAGGAGATTTAAACATTTTTCAAAGCCTGACTGTACCAGAGTAGATCCGAGCAGCTCTGGCAAGTCTTACTCCTGCTGCCTTTCAGAGTCACTCATTTCCACCCTGCACTTGCAGCTCGTGCCTATGACTATTTCCCGAGCAGGAGAAGCTTTGAACACATTATGAGGGTCCTCAGTACAAGAGACTCACACCAACAGACCACACAGAAACCCAGTGGCACACACCCCTTCCATACAGGTCATACTGGGATTGAGGAGTCCTTGCACAAGAGGTTCCCCAGCAAGGACAGGACAGTTAAAAGCCACTCAGATTTTTTCTCCACCACCACATTTAAGGGGGTAGACTGAAAAACTGCAGAACCAGATCAAAAATCCCTTACAGCCTACTCTCCAGCATGTATGGGTAAGTGGGTCACTTACTTCAGCTTTTTCAGACAACACAAATGCAAGGGGAGCATTTTATGCAGAGCCTTTTCCACAAGGCAGAAGATAAAAGTAGGATTGTGTGCCACCAATACTACCTGGTACAGCTCCATGGTCTGGTGCAGAGCCACATCCACCCACACACCAGGATTTGCTTGTGGGGTACCACATGTGAAGCTGCTCAGCTCCAGAGCAGAACCGTGTGTGGAGCTCTGCTTGTGCATCACAGGGCTTTGCAGAAATGTTTTCCTTTGGTTCCAATGTATTCAATATGGGCTTGACATCCTGACATTTCATGCTGAAATGAATCTAGACATCCAGAGTAGAGCCTTTGACAGAAGAGCTCAGCCCAGAGTCGTGCAATGCTGGGACAGTCATGTAATTTGCAGATGTAAAATGCAGTGTTGTTTCTATACAATGAAGAACACAGGTATAATTCCTTCATTGCTCACCAGACAGCACTCTCTATGTGATGGTGCTTAGGCAGCTTTTAAAGACTTGGAACCACAGGAGAAATGAAGAACCAAGCACACCTTTTTTGGCCAGACACCCTCACCTGCTAACAAAGCTAAAAAGATGTGGCCCTTTTGGAACACCACAGCTTTACAAATGGTCACCTGATCTTTATGAATTTGAGACAAATCCCACTGCTAGCAAGGCAAACCAAAAGAAGGAAAACAAAAAAATTCTTCATGAGAACACAGCTCAAACCAAGGAAATTGCATTGGTGACCCCATGCAGCTGCTCCTGGTACCCCAGAACCTCCATGGCCTGGTGGAACTCCTCCTTGGCCACAGCAGGAGCAGCAAACACTCAGGTTTGGCCACAAATGTCTCACTCTTCCTTCCCATAAGCCCATATAAAAGTAAAACAACAACAAAAATACAAACATCCCTCCACATCCTTACTGATGGTCTGAAACTGAAGACATAATGGTCTTCATAAAGTGTGAGCAACAAAACAAAATGTAGGCCAGATGAACTGAACATTCTTTTTTTTTAAATGTTTCAATATTTTATTATTAATTTGAATTGTTAACCCAAGTTATTGCAAAGCCATACAAGAGTTTTCAAGCATAAGCTGTTTTGAAGCAAAGTTTAACTCCAGCAAAACTTTAACCCCTTTGAAAAAAAACCAGGAAATTCATTAAACAACACACTAAAAACTTCTATTTTGAGTCAGATTATCTTTTTGGGGAGTACATTGCATGAAATTGTTTCAAGCCAATGCTATTTTAAACCACAAGAACACTATTACCTTATTAACTCTAAAAACCTGCTGTTACATGGGAAAGAGCAGACAATATGGAGAATTTTCATCTCCTGTTAGAAAGGATCCTCCCACTTAACTGACCAGAAAATTGGATGGATCAGTAACTAAGAAAAAAAAAAAAGTACTCTCACCTGTATTAATGCTTCAACACAGCTCTTAGTGAGCTTTGCAAATACAGCAAAACCAAAATCTTAAGCTATAAATAATTTTTCTTCTTTCACCCATCCCCAATAAACCATTAGGGGGAAGGGCACTGTTTTAAGGCCCAAGACTCTTCCTATTCCCAGGATGTTTTACTAAAAAATAAACTTGCTAAGCCAAATTTCCCTGTACCATGACTGAAACTTGTTCTCAAAATAAAGAGCATTTTCTTGGAATCTTTTTTTTTCCCCCTCTCTTTTTCAAGAGACCAGCTATTACTGACTGCAAAAGCTTTTAACCTCTGAGAGGAACAGGAAATTATCCTGACTGATTTCTCAGATGTTGCAAATAGCCAAATGGTCTACTTTATCTGGATAAACCATTGAAATGCATGCATTTCCTTAAAAATCATCCTTCAAAGGAAAGTACTGAAAAGAATAGTGCAGTGTGTGAAAGAAGAACAGAAGAATTAGCACACTGACTTAAATATGGCATCTGGTTTTCTCCAATAGGAAAAAAAATCCCTTTATATGATCCAGTTTTTACCATAACCATAGAATTGTAACCCAGACTGGCCCTGAAATATTCCACACTGTGATATTAAAAATACCCCACATTAGTTGCAATCATAGCAACATACAGAGTACTTGGGCTTCCTGCAAACTGAATTCAAGGTAGTAACTTACCCAGACATCCCATACCAGTGACTTCTGTAGTTTTTTTCTTAATTAAAAGGTAGATTGAATTTTCAATGCTTTCTTTTACAGAAAAGAAGATAGAAAGATTACAGATAAGAGAATGCAGCATAATTACAAAGAGTGTAGTAACTGCATTTGTAAAGCATTTGAGGACCACTAGATGCAAAGCACTTAATTTTTTACAGCAAGTCATATCACGAAACAGTGGACCCTCCTTAAATGCAGAAAATGTGTTTTTCTAGTCTTTTGTTCTCCCATTATCTCTATTTCCACAACTAATTTAGGCGAAAGCTATTAACTGACCTATTTTTATAAGGATTTTACATCTTTTGGCAGGTGAGCAAACATAAGAAATATCTATTTCTTACAAAAACCATAGGTGATTCCCAACTACATCTTTATGTGTCTACACTCCAGCAACAGTTCTGCTTAAGGACACCAATGATTTGTCATGATGCACCAGGAATCCCAGCTATCCTCATGGAGAGGCAGATAATGAAAATGTTTTTCTGCTGTTACAGCTCCTGCAGAATCCTGTTCAGGGGGAGCCTGGTGGACACACTGCAGGGTGGAGCTGCTTGCTGCCTCAGACCGTGTCCTTCTGACAGGCAGCACTTCGTGGGAAAGGCAATATTAAACTTCTGCTTGCCTCTCTAAATGTCTCCAGGCACTGGCACCCAAGAGGAGCTGGGCTGGATGCACACAGCAGCAAAGGGAGGTGGCTTTGACAGCCCCATCCCAGGATCTGGGTGTTTGTGCCCACTAGATGGTGCAATGGAATAAAAATAAGGGCTGGGGACTCCTGCTGCTTAATGCCTGCTATCCTGGGAAAATCTGTTCCAAGGATTCTTAGTTCTCATTCTGGTTGATAGACATGAAAAATATTACAGAAATACATGGTTTTATACTTCCAACACTGAGTTATTTTGAAAATTCTCTTATTACAGAATATTAAATACTAATATTACTTCAGTGTAATTCACAATAATAATATGAATAATAAAATAATATGTGTGAAATGTGCATTTGCTTTGCAAAGAATTTCAGCCAGCATTTTATTACACTGACAGTTACTGCAAGAGGAAAAGAGGATTCAGCACCTCTGTAATGAAAGGTGAGGATTCATTTCATGTTACTCTTTTGTGACACTGCACTATATGTTTTCCCTTTGCATGCATTGGCTGGAAGCACAGGACTTCCATGAATAAATAGCTTAAAGCTGCAGCCTTGAGAACAAATTAATTAAAAAGGAGTGGGAATCAGAAGGGGATAAACCTCAAGCTCAGGTATGGCACCTCCACAGTGAACTTCTGTCCCCACTCCAGTCCATTTAATTCACTGGTGTCATTTCTCAGACAAAGTACACTCATTAAAGTTCTGAAATTACCTTTTTCTTGATTCTTCACAGTTGTGAAGTCCACCCCGTGGCAGTTGAGTGCTGGCTCTGCAGACATGGCACCAGAGTGACACACGCTCTGCTTTAGGCTCTCTGTCCTCACCAGGTGAACTGGAGCCACACCACTGCACCTTCCCCTGTCTGATGTCAAATTTCACTGCAAATCAAAGTAACATCTCTCTGAACTGCAGCAGAAAGTTCAGAAAACACAAAGTTAAGTTTTACTTAAATTACTTTTAAAAAAGTGTTCCTCAAGAACAGTCAGAATATGGCTGTGAGAAACCTTTGCATCTGTAGCTGCTCAGAGTTCACACTCTGACTGATTCTAGTTGCAAAAATTTCTTTAGGAGCTTTTTTTCATGTATCCACAAACTTTGCTGGAAGAATTCCTGGCAGGTATTACCACATCCTTATTTACTTCTGCTCACTGTGCTGCCAGAGCAGGAATTAATGAAGCAGGGCAATAATGATCACTCTCAAAAGGTGACCTGGCTTTGAAGGCTGCTCTTCCTCTAGCTGGCTTTATCTCAGCTGCCTCATCCGAAATCCCGTTTGTCACTAGAGGGCACTTCAAACCAAGCTGTCATTTCACATTAGCACAGTCTGCAAACGTGGAGGGTTTATGCAGCCTACAAAAAAATTGCTTTGGCCCCATGCAAGCATGCACAGCATATCTAATATAACTTTTCTCATGTTAGACAAACACAAGTTTTACCAAAAAAAGTTTCCTACTTTGGAGAGCAAAACTGAATCCAGACCACATCTTTCTGGTAAGTCTAAATCAAAGCTGTAGGGAGGATAAAATAGCTTGTTTTGTTTAACATAATTTGCACAAAAAAAAAAAAAAAAAAAAAAAAAAAAAAGCCCAAATCTTTAAAGTCATTGCTGCTTAACAGATTCTGTCTTACTGTGTTAAGCAGTGGTTTTCTTTTTTGCTTTTAACTTCTGAATTTCAGAGATTAAAAAATATGAATCAGATATGAAAGCAGTTTTAAATAAATCTTACTGAAAGGAAAGCCTAGAACCAGTCAAGTGCTACTAATCTGTTCATGCTAGGTAACTGATTCCCTGATTTACCACAAGCTACTCACCAAAATCTGCCTTACTTCTTGACAGCTCCAGGTCAACCAGTTTGGCCCCATGTATTGGATGTCATATTTGCCAAACTATTTAAATCTTGGAGCACAAGTGCATGAATGACCCACCCAAGGTGTGTCCCAGCCAATGCTAAGACTCAAGGAAAGCAAAGAAAACTTTCAAAGTCAGAATTACATTTGACCTCTTGTCACCACATGATCAAGCAGTTAATTAATAAACTTGATTGACTCTGAGAATATTTGTTTACAAAGACCACTATATTCACAGCTGTGTGATTAAATAAGTCTCTGGTTTAGTTGTTGTTTTCAAGGCAATTAAAACTTCAGTATTTGCAAAAAATTTTAAAACATGCATTGCAATAGATGAGGACCTGGGAACAAGTTACAAAAAATATGCCCTAAATTCCTTTGGGATATTCTAAATTATTGTTCAGCATCAAATTTACAGGACCTATGCTTCCTAACACCACTAGGTTACACTAAGGAGTAGATTTATATTAAAATTAACTTCTACAAAACCTGCTGCTGCCTACACACCTTTCATCAAATTCAAAACCAGTTTGATTCTGTGCTGTCTGACAGTGCCCCTTTAAAAGGTGCTTGACCAAAAGTAGGAAACAATGAGGAATCCCAGGCAAGGAGACAGCAGTCTGCTGCTTTGATAAGCTTCATTAAAATAGGGAGCTGCATTTTGCAGTAGAAAACCTAATTTCAGTTCCAAATTAAGTCATTTTTAACCAACAGCTAAAGAAAAAAATATATTTAAAAAAAAGAAAAGAAAAGAAAAAGAAACCAAAAAACCAAACACCAAAAACATAGCGCTTAGGGGAAGAAGTGAAATATTTTCAGTGTAATATCAAAGAAATAAAAAGTAATTTTGTGCAAAAGTTTGCTGGTTTGTGAATTGAAGGCTGCTGGAAGAGCTGCAGGTGGAGCTGGGTGCTGTCCCATCAGTGGTGGAGCTCAGCACTGGAAGGGAGCTGAGAGGGGCTGCAGTGGCTGCCAGGACTCAGATGTGCACAAAGGGGGTGGCTTCAGTCTCATCACACACAGCTGGCACCAAGATTGACACAGCTCTGCACAGTCCTTCAGAGACTGGGCCAGCCTGGCAGAAACCCTTGCAGCAGTGAAGATGCTTCAGGCCAACAAAAACATCATTGCACACATTTGAAACCCCAGAACACACTGGCCTCTTGGCCAATTGTTAAGAATAGAGGAAACTGCAGTGGAAGAAAATACCCAATTCAACTCTACAAAATCAGTTGCAAATAACAGGATTTGGACCTTCACTTGTCTTTGTGAAGTGGCATTTTATGAAGATTTTTGGGGAGTGCCAATTTCCCCCCTTATTCTTTTTACTTCTGCAATGACATATGGCATTTCCATTTCCATCCTATGACCCCAACCAGTGCAGTGACAGTTAACCACTGCACATTTTCAAATCATGGGTAGGGTGAGTGCAAAATTATCTGGTTTTGCTTTTCTATAATACAGAAGAAAAGCATGTGCTTCTGAAGAGCAAGTAAAATATATATATACACACTCACTTAAAATGCGCATTAGCTACCTCCCAAGCTGCAAATTTGCTTCTGAGAGTGAGAAGGGAGTTCCAATGCCTCTCACATTACTGATTTGTGCTTTAGGCTGCACCTAAAGGCACAGGCTTGTCTAAACAGACACTCCAGCAAGTCCCACACCTAGATCTGCAGCACTGGACACATGTTTCCATATAACAGCAATAGTTTTGATGAAGACTTGGAGAGAAATTCAGAAATCAGCCTGAAAAAAAACCCAAATATTATTACCACCTCATGCTTATCCTTATCTTCATCCTGCCATTAACTGGTTTAACACCAAAGTTTCTCCATTTTTCATAAATTCAAGAAAATATTGCATTGAACACCACATAAAGAACTAACTAGATAAAGTGGGCATCAAAGGTGGCCAGATTAGTGATAACTAATCTGGTGGTCACTGAGCTACCCAAGTGCAAAGTGAAAATTTCTGCAGTTCATCTGTAAATGCAACATCTTGCACTTCCTGCTATTGAAGTCTTGCCCATTTCTAATATTTCCAAGTTTCTAGTTATCTACAGAGTGAAGAATTTGCCTGTCCCACCACAAGAGGAGACTCACTGCAGCTTTTTCTGAACTACACTTTGCATTCAAACCTTTCAGGTTTTACATTTATATTAATACTTTAAAAAAACCCAAACAAATAAACCTAGGCAGGTACTTGAGAAACCCTGTGATTCTACCACACACATTGATCACAGATCACTGTGATTGTCCTGCAAAAGCTTTAGATCACACCCTAATCTCTGTTCAGTTCAAAGCTAACTGGTCTTACCTCAACAAAAAGAGAGCAGAAAGGAAAAATCCAAAATTTTCATCTAAATTTGAACCAGGCACTATTTGCAGTTCAAAACTGACAAACTACTGTCTTCAATTTCTATTCCTGGCTGTGGTTAACTCTATGAGACAGAATATCAGGACAGACTACAAAAAATTACCAAATTTTCTGGAATATCAAATATAGTGATTTCTTATAAAGAGTCCCAAATGTTTGTTCCCATACCTTTATATCAGATATTCACCTGTCACAGAAAAAATATCTCACTAGATGAATACCTTGCAAAAGATGACTCCTTTAAGCAAAGCCAAAACCTTAAACCATTCCATGAGTGGCTGTGCAGATACATTTGTGATCTCATAATTTAAACTGAACCTGTAAATTACCAAGTGCTTAAATTTCGGAAGGAAATCAAGGAACAATAAAAATTGATTAAGCCATATAAATACTGGAAGTAATAAAGGCTTCATGAGAGGTTTGACCTCCTGATAAACTGTGCTGCTAAATGGTTCCTAGTTTCAGAACAGTGCTAGCATGGTTTGGTAAATAAGAGATTGCTTCTGTAATGTTTCCATGGGTAAAATATTTCAGTCACTGCTGTCCAAAGTCAGACTTTTGGGAGAGGAGTCAGTAGACTTAAAGGGATCAATCCCACACATGTTCTTTCAAGCCTGCATCTATCCAAAGGATGCAGTGGTTCCTCTGATGTGAAAAATGTTGGAATTTTCTTCAGCAGAGGAAAGGATTAGTATAGGAAAAAAAAATACAAAAGAATAAGACCAAAAAAAAAAAACCACCCCCCACCCAACACCACAACCCCCCCCCCCCCCCCAAAAAAAAAAAAGCCAAACAAACAAACAAACAAACACACACTATCAAATACAAGTAAAGGAGCAACAGGACAGGAAAAATTGGGAGTTCTGTAATACCTGCCCAGAAGAAATAAAGCATAGAACTTGAGAGTTTCTTTTCTCTTTCATATTTATGGGAACAGTAGTTTGTATTTCATGGGAGGTCCAAAGCATTCATTTCAAGTATAAAACAGCCCTTCCAAAAGAGAATAATTTTAGAATAAAATGCAGTCCTACTATTGAGTGGAACACAATGTGTGACCTCTTAAATGAGCTGGGCCCAAACTAGTTCTCCCATGCCCACAAATCCTTCCATAATCCTGCTGTGGAACACAACTGCTATAAATGTACATTCTGCAACCTCCAGTCTGGATGAATTTCTGGACAGAAAATCCCCCACTGGCCAGAACAAGCAACATTGAAGCCAATCTTCTTCCTTGTTCCTAAATTATTTTTCAATCTATCTGCTTCAACATTTTCTGCACATAGCTCCTACTCTGCCACTTTCTCCAGATGTGTTTGAGAGTCAAACTCTAGCAGATTTCAACAGGGACCCTGGAAAGAAAATGTATTTATCCCCAATAGAAGCAGTAGAAGCATCCTTAAAAATATCCATTAAAATTTCAAAGTATTTTATTATCTTCTATAGGTCAATAAAATAAAACTAGGGGCAATAGGGTCTTCAGACTTTTCAAACTTCTAGAACTTGACCAGATCTGCCAGCTTGATACTTTATTTATTTGAGGGTTTGTTAAATACTGTAAAAGATGTAATCAGTGAAAACCCTAGAGGATGTGCAAGGAAGAAAATGAGTTAATAGGGGAAAAAAAAGAAACCTGTACAGTTAACCTTCAATCAAGCACTGAGAAAGCTCAAATTCATGATGTTGATTGAGGGATTACAGCATTGACACGTGCACACATCAAATTTTATTCCCAAGTTGAATGACTAATATTGAATTTTACAAATGTTGTGAAGGCAAAGTTATGCTATGCTTTGATGTCTCTCTTTGTTATAATAAATGCCCTGAATTCATTTAGATGACCTTGATTTCTTTAATCATAAAAAAGGGGTGAAGCTGCAGCATTCCCTTGTCTTTTAGCCCTGGCACATCACAGTTTAACATGTTGTCATTACAGCTGAGAATTCTCAGAATACAAAAAAAAATCTCATTAACTAATTCAAGGGTGCCCTGATCAGTCACTTTTTTATGGTAGGATTTAATTAGGCAATAATAACCAATAGGTGTTTTTTTGTATGAGGGTCAGGCATCTCACATGGAGAAATTTGAAGAATGAGATATTCACACTGCAAATCCTGATCCTGGTAAGAAGTGAAATCCCACAAACTGCTTTAGGATAAGCAAGTCTAAGTACTCTTTTACACCATATACCCTGATGCCTGACCACCCTCACACTTGAGATCAAAAACCTTCCCAAAACTCTGATGATTTTCAAGCCAGCTTGTTTACAGCTGTTGTTGAAGTCTGAAGATAAGAGCAGGAGAGTGGGAGCAGGTTCCTCATAGGAGGGTTTCCCTGCCATGTTTGGGGCTGGGACTGTGCCCAGCAGCAGTGTCTGTTCCATCCTGCCCTCCCAGCTGTAAATATAGCAGTGCCACTGTCTCAGCCAGTCCACTGATTGCAGAAATTATCAACCACTGCTTAAAATGCAACATCCAAACCAGCACTTGGTTCAAGATCCATGAACACTTGCAGTGCCTGCACCCAGCTGGCAATCTGAAAGCAGGAGAGCTGCTCCTGCCAGAGTCAGTCCATCCCCAAAGCAATACTGCACCACAGTTACCAGGGCTTACAACCAACTGGGGCTGCTAAGGCACTTCAAAAACAATCCTCTGGTTTTTCACACTCATTCTTTCACGTTTGTGAATCACTCTGGAGTTGACTGCAGATATCTGACCTTGGGAAGGGCACTTTGGAGCATTTATGATGTGTTAAATAACACTGTGCAGACCTGCCAAGCCACAGACTTTCTGTGCTGCACTAGCAGGAAACTCCACAGCAAATAACAAACCCCAACACTATTTCTTCCTCTCATTCAGCACTTACCTGCCTGCATTTGGTATCCAGAGGCTTTTGGAACAGAAACCAATCACCATGACAAGAGCAAAGCAGAAACTGCTGCCTTGCAGCACTTCAAGCACATTTTACTTAGGTTTTATTTTTTCATTTTAAAACAAGGTCACACAAAAGCTTTTTGCTTTCAAAGAGAAAATAAATACACAGAAAGGCTGTTTGAAGGTCACAGGAAAATACCCCTCAGAAAACAACTATGGACTGCCCATATTTACTCAATCAAGGCCTTTCAGCCTGTGATTTCAAAGTACTGGTCCCCATGGTGAGCATTGCACTCTGCAGTGTTTCTCCAAGAGCATCCCCATTTGAGTGCCCAGATTATACCATAAAATACCTTAAATTTAAAATAGCTTCATATCTGCTTTAATTGTTTTTGGAAACAGAGGCATACAAGCTGCATCTACTGCTGGAAGTAATAACAGAGCATTCCAGCACAAAGTCCTCTAAATTTTGATTTCCATTACAATCACTCTGACAAATATTTTTCTCTGTGTTGTAGTAAAATATTTAAAGATGGCCTGTCTTTAAAATCAGGAATAATTCTGCAGATAAATTCAATCCCTCCATCCCACACTAGTTTCACACCAAAAAAGTCCCATCTGACTTGAATTGTCTGCTGAAATAAACTCCAGAAGCCCAAAAACAGGTCTAAATCCCAAGATCTGGGCTGAACATTAAGCAGAGCCAAAGTTTACAGTGTCCATTACAGGACACCAAACCATCATATACTGACCTTAATTTCAGAAAGAAAAAATAAAAAAAAATATTGTGGTTGTACTGGTCAATTACTGAAAATTCAAAGTTATTATTATAAGACATCTCAATTCCTCTAATCCCTTCATACATGAACAACCAGGGCAATGTGTCATTTAATTTCTTTCTCCTTTTTTTTTTTTCTGCTGTCACTAATACCAACTTCTAAACTCACCCACTTTGCAGGCTGCCCTGCATTGCTCTGCACTTCTGGCAAGCACAGCCAGTTTATTCCACGAGACATTTGTCACCCATTGCCCAAAGGCTGCTTCCCACCAGGACATTCTTTCCAAGTGAAATCCTGTCTCATGGCTCCCACCAGATGCTGCCAACTCCAGCTGCAGCTGGGCAAGGCCAGGAGCTGCTCCAGGCTGTGGCACAGGGATGTCTGCACTAACCAGAGCCTGGAGGGCACCTCCACCAGAGGGGTATCAGCCCTGAGGGGTTTAAATTTCTCACAGACTCACAGGGTCCGATTTAATTATGGCTTTCCCTTCCTCTGTTTGTGTATGTGGGCAGCTGTATCTAGAGCTTAGTTTCACATGCTAAAAAATATGCAGACTTCCTTAATGGGTATGGCCATTTGAGAAATTAACTTCTTTTTTTGTTCCACTCCCCATTTTCCCTTTTTGTCTTTAAAAAAAAAAAAAAAATTTACAAGACATGTCAGGGCATGTCATGGCCACTTAAACTCCTCTGACATGCAGACCAGTAATAAAACTGCAGCATAATGCACAACAACAGAGTGATTTGTGTGCAAATCTAAATGGATGGAAAAAGCAAAAACTGCTATGGTACCATAAAGATAATAGAAATTGCACAGAGTATTATGTAAAATATGAATAAGGAACTATTAGTGGCTCAGCAGCAGCAATAAAAGAAGATGCAAGAAATTCCCAGAGGTTGTGTCATGTTCTCTGATGTACTAAAAGTGGGTTAACTTTTCCAAACTGGGAAAAGGCCACAATTAACCTTCTAAAACACATTTTTAGAAGTCTAAATATAGAAAAGCATCATAGAGTTGGTTGGGGATTTGAAGCATTATTTCTCATGTGATTTCAGTGGATTTTTGATTAATACTATTAGAAAAATGATGCAGGAATACAGTGCATTTATGTTTCCAAGCCTGACAATTTTGTTTGAAGAGTTGTACTTTAAGCTATTATTGATAAGCAAGAGGACCAATATATGCCAGAGAAACTGCACTATTTGTTAACTGAAATATCTACATAGCAAATCTGTAAATTAAACACAGGAGGGAAAAAAAATCCCCAGCAGTTACTGAGTTTCAGATGGAGATGTCTGTAACCCCTCTGTGCTGGGGCACACCAGGTGTGCTCAGGTATAAAAGAGAGGTGAATCCCACAAGCTGTTTGTAGTTCCAGGTACATTTCCAGCCCTGAATGACCTTGCAGTGTGGGATGGGGGATGACATAAAAATAATAACATAACACACAATTGAAAAAATTCACTAAACCATCAGATCTACTGGCTGACTCCACAGCTACAAGACTGGATCTTTTATTGCCTCGAGATTTAAAAAAAATCATTTAGATACAGAAAGCTTTCTAGCTGTTTGTCAACTTTCAGACTCCCACTTCTGAATTCTCTCCCTCTCCACCCAATTTCATAACTTCTGGATTGTTATGTCAAAACAATTGTAAATGAACAAGCAGCACATCACATTCTAATCCTCTTATTGTGAATTGCATCTACTACAAAACCACACAGAGAACACCCCTGAAGTCACAGAGACAAATACTCATTCACTGTAAATTGCAAATGTAATATTAACACAATAATTTTCAATACTATTTTTTAGACAATGCCAGGAGTACTCTCAAGTCCTGGTTTTTCAAATGAGCTGGCACAAAATACTAATTTCAGCTCTACAACTGTAGATACACAATTACTGACAGTGGTTTAGGCAAAGTTGCTTTCACAAGTGAGAATGCCTTCCCTTGTGTGTACACAGTAATACTAAAAATACAGGCAGAAATTCTCTTTGTTTTGTTTACCCAGCAATGTCCAGTTAGTTTTAGGAAGTTAATCCCTTACAGTTATGGGGAAATACACATCACATTTATGCTTCCCAAAATCCTGAAGAAACTTATTACCTTCTCTCAACAGAAATCTGAGTCTGGAGAGCCAAACTGGCTCATAAAGGCTGAAGGCAGAGGAGTCTATTTTAAGGCTTGAAGCAGTTGGAAAAATAAATTTTAAAAGCCCTTTATCATGGTATCTTTTATATTGTCCTCATAAGCAGCCTAGCACAGCTAGTCTTCATAATTAGAAGCAACCCAAATAAACCACTTAGAGGAAATGAGGAATTTTTGCTAATCAAAACACATGGGCTGCTTTGACTAAAGTCTAAACTTCTTTATGTTGAGATTACATCAATCCCCACTACAGGACACCATTCTTAAACAGGAACAAAGTACTCAAGACATGATATTTTATTAGGAAATATTGCATCCCACACATTTGTTTTCTTTTCTTCTCAAATATTGAGAGGGGCAGATACACTGTCTGCAGTACCTCAAGGGTCTCCTGGCAGAGCTACAGTATCTAAGAAGAATAATCAGCATAGGTTCAATTATAAGAGCAATTTTTTAAAAAAATGCCACAACCAGAGTTTATCCTTACCCAGACATACACACCTCAAATGACTCAATTAACCTAATGCAAAAGCCCTGCACATTTTCAAGCTGCCATTTCAGAAGTTTGGCTTTATTTTCTGAAGTTTGTTTAATGTCACCAAATGGTCAGACCAGTTTATCACCAAGAGATCCCAGAAGTACACAGGAATTGCATAGTTAATAATCTCTTCTCACATGTTCCAGCTTTATCTATGAAACGTGAGGTAAGAAAATGGTACAAAACACACACAAACCTGACCCATAAATTACTTGCTGCTTTTTGAGAGAGACAGAAAATTGGTTTCAAGTTCCTTTGAGTCTCAAACAGTTTGTTATTCAATAGCCTGAAAGTATTAACTGTATTATTGACCTATAAAACTTTCCACATGCCATTAATGAAAGATCTCTAGCTACTTAATTTCTCTGCTTCCTACACATACTTAAAACATTTGGCTAATATAATTCTGATTTCAGTGAAGGTATGTTAGGGAGCTTCATTTTCATAATAGCATTCATTAAGAGATATTGACAATAATTATTGCCAAATACAAACAAACATTTATTAAATAAACAGTTGAAAAGGCCTAACTATATATTTGAAGCAGAAAATGAGGATGTTTCTATTGAAAATTAAATTTTATATTAAATGATTGGTAAAGGTTTTGTTTTCTAGTGGAAGAAAGTAAAGAGAGTAAAGTCCCTCTGAAAAATTCTGCATTACTCACACACTCTTTGGAACACACAGGAAAATACCTGTTATTGAGTAGAACTTACTTTGTAGCAGATAATGCCTTAAACAAAGATGGAGATGTCCTTGAGCACTCAGAAAAACTAACTTCTCCTAAGTGCAAGCAATCTCCAGGGAGTGAGGGGGAAAAAAAAAAACCTTTGATCCCTTTGAAATACAGATTATCACTTAGATTTTCAGCTTCTGCAAATCTAGGTGCCACAAATGATTCCAATTCCCATTTACTTTAAGAAGTTCATTTGAATGGCACCAGCTGAAGGCATTCCTGTGGAAGTATTTACTCATGGAGACCCCATACAGAAATTGATGTATGGAACATGGGCCTGCCTATACAAGGTTTCTTTTTAACAAATTCCATTACTGCTTTTTGTGTGTTTAGCCTTCAAATAATTGTTTCATATAATTTTGTAACATTTTGACTTAACTCTATATCTTACATGATTTCTCACAAAAAATAAAGCTATAAAATAGAGCTGTAAATCAGCAGCTCTCAGCCAGCACAGGGAAGGGCAGGAGCTGGAGTCACTTTGTACCTCAGTTCCTGCTCACCTTTGCTTTGCACATCTTGTCTGATTAAAATCAATGCTCTATCACACTGTAGAGGAATTGTTCCATTTCTCCCGAGAACTAATAACAAAAGAAGGCATGGGAGTTATAAATACATCTCACCCCCCACACCAAGGGCTAAGGATGCATTGCAGACACCACAACAGAATGTTCTAGAGACACAAAGCCTCTGTGTTGCCTCTGGGAGGTTGCCTGGTCTGATTTCATGCACCTTGCCAAAACCCATTGCTAGGAATGCAGCTGCCCTAGGCTTTCTATGATAGAAGTGACTCCAAAAGTGTTTGGTTTGTTCCATCAGATGGCCCTGGTATCCCTTACTCTGAAAATAGTTTTCTTGTTTTCTTAAGTGACTTCAGTGAAACTCAAAACACCTAGATGGTTTAAATGCTTTTATGAAACCGTACAAATCAAACTAACACAAAAGATGCTTTGTTAAATTTCAATAAACAACATATCTGAGGCTGAGTGATCCATTCTGCCTGCAATTATCCTGATGTAAATGAAGGAGTTGGGGTATTTGTATGACATGACTAAATGTTAGCCTTGATCTGATCAGATGTAACTGAAAACAGAATTTGGCCTACAGCTACAAAGTGTTCCAGTTTAAAACCCTAGCTGTATCCTCCCAGGCAGTCTGCACTGCACAAACGTAGATTTGGCAAACAATGTACTGCTGGAGAGGGAAACATCCCAGAGCAGCCTGCAATAACAAATTGTCACTGTTCAGGCTAATAGGAACAAGCACTTAACAAAGTTGACATGGAGAGCCAGACTGATCTTTACATGGTAGCAGGTGACAGCAGCAACAGAGACATTTATGGAATTTGGAACAGTACATGGAACAAGGGGACTGCTGTTCCTCCCACTGTGAGAGTGCCTTAGGCTGTACACAGAAGCATCAGGCTTTAATCTCCTCCATATTGCTCAGAACTGAGACCATAATCAGTATTAGATGAAGAGGTATTTTCATATTTATTTATATTCTGGATGGCAGAGAAACACACGCCATCATTTGAAGCCTTAGAAATCAGATGTACTGGGGGTTTTGTGTATGTGTCACCAAGCATTAAAGAAAAGTATCTCTCCTTAATTTGCTGAAAGCTATGCTAGGCAGTTATAAAACAACTTCCTAATCATCTGTTTGTGGTGACTGCTCCTTTTCTCTTTGATGCTGCATCCCAGATAGTACCCAGCAGCACAATACCTAGTGGAATCATCATTCTGCTGCATACCCAGAGTTCACCTGATTGCTTTTCTCTCACAAGCAGCAAGCCATGCCTTTGTTTCACTCATTTCTTACCCATATTATTCATTAATTTTGCTGTCTTTATACAGCAGAATAGAAGAGTCAGAAAGAACCTTTATTACCACAGAACACGTGAATAGACCATCACTTCTTAATGTCTGAATGAGAAGTTGAAAAAGGATAAGGATGAGAATGGGAGATGGGAGAGGAATTTTTGTTGATGGTTAAACAAGCACAAATGGAATGGCTAGAGGTTATAGATGTTTGCATTTTTTAACAGGGTGCTTAAAGGCATTTTGAAGATAAATGCAGACATAAAACACATGCTTTAAGGAGTTCAAAATCCAAACATTCAATTTTGGACAACTCTTCAGGATGATGCTGGACTGTCCTTCACATTTCCCTAGAATAAAAAGATCTTTCTTAACAACTGTTAGTATGTCCAAACACTAGGAGTTGATCTTTCGTGTTGCCCTGAGCTGGTGAATGCAGCAGAGCTGGGTCAGATGTTGTTCAATGCTCTCCCAGTGTGTCTGGGGAAGCCACACAGACTGGGAGTCCCTGAGCCCTCTGAAAGGCTGAGCCTGTGAGCCAGGCTGAAGGGGCCTGGTGAGAGCAGAACACTTCTCTTGCACCAACACTGTGTGGGATACCTGTCCTTTCAGGTCTGCTTCCAATTTACTGATTCTTACAACAGCAAATGATCTTGAGCCAAAATGACTAATGTGGTGGGCTTCTGCTAAGGCTGAGAAACTGAATCTCTCTCCAGAGGGTGTCACTCCCAATTACATTCTCTAGGACACATTAAAAAAATTCCTAAATTTTTGCCAACAGGCATTTCCTGTTTCTCAACCAAAAGTTAAGAGTAGAGGATGCCTTTATCTTAAGAACATAAGAAAACCCATAATAGTTCAAAGAAAATGCCTCTGTTGGGGTTGTCTGCAGAAGAACACGAGGCAATAAGTCCACATCATGGTTTTTCCATGTATAAATTTTACAAGCTTCTAAGAGTCAGGTTCAGGCAGCACCAGAGTGGGAGGATGGATTGATCAGCAGCAATGGATTGATCTCTGAACACAGTGAGTTTGGTATGAACTCAACAAGCTTAGTACTAGAATTAGGAGCAGGTCTGGCATTATTCACCATGGCTGTATGCATATTAATTGACAGTAACATTTTCTACCTAATCTATGGGCTGCAAATACCAGCTGCAGAGGTTGTATTTCACTGCCTAATGCAAGTGAACAGATAGTTACACAGCCCACCTTGGCATTGTTATTTTGAGGTGGCTATAACCTTTCTTGCTCAAGAGTTCACAGATCTGCAGCAGAAGAGTTTTCATCACCACCTGCTTTAACCAGCAGCTGAAGCACCTGAGGAAACAGAGCCTACTTGGCAGCTCTGAGGAGCCATGACCCCAGATCTCCCAAGGCTCAGTGGTGTGTGCTGAGCACACTCAGCACACACACCCAGGGATGCACAGAGCACCAATGCAGCACTTGGGTCACAAGAGAGCTTGAAAAACTGAGGGATAGCATGAGCTGCCCTCCAGATGTGTTTTCTTCACGTGTGCAGCATCTGTATGGATTCCCATGAGTAATTCTGCTGTCAGTTTAAGGGGAGTAAAGGTCATGTTTGCCTTGGATTAATCTTAAGTTTGGAACAAGGAGAACAAATTTCAATTTCCTACTTTCACACTATTTCCCTGTGTCACAATCCCATGCACACTTACCAAATCTGACAACACTTAGCACAGTTCCTTTCTTCTGACACTTCAGCAAGGGAACTTTTCAGAAGAAAGCCTGGCTCAGCTTCCTCTGGAGGGGGAAGCACAAATGCTGCTCATTTCCACACTGTCCAGGTGATGTCTTCTGCACGAGTGCCTGAAACTCACTCTCAGCTGGCTGCAGCAAACTGGGATAGATCTTTGTGTCCCCTCAACATTTGTGATGCTTTCATTAGCACTTGCTGCCTGCAGAGAGAAAACTGCCTGGCACTGCTTGATGCAGAAGACCCAAACAGATGACAATGCCAAATCCTTAGAATGTCTCTATTTCTGCCATTGCTTTAGAAGATCTCTGAGTAAATACAAGCCTGGAAAATATATATTAACTGTAACTTTGGCAAATTCTGTTCTGAGATAACAGAGATAAACCTTTTTACTTGACAGCTTCATCCACTGTTGAAAGTATTTAGATGAATTTAACATTCCTGAATTGTTTGGGCTCCTTATTCATATAAATATTTATACTCAGCATGAATCCAAGAGAGTGTCTCCATCTAAAAATAGCATTCTGTTTTGTGGCTTTGCTAGTTTGAGATGGGAAGTCAGAGCATCACAAACTAAATACAGCAAGTGTGTGTAATTATCCTCATTAAAACACTTTGAGTGGAAAATTTTCATTACCCTGGGATATAAGAGAAAGCAGGACAGACATCCCCTGGATCCTGGTTGCAACACACTTTTATGAAGCCTAAGTAATCCCATATTTCTAGTAATTTGCTCAGACTTTCAGGGACTTGCTTCCAGCCCTGAAGCTACGAGCTGTCCATGCAGAGCTGAGGCAGATGCATGGCCACTTCCTGAGTAAATCCCTGGAAAATTACTCCATAGGTTTCTAGGAGGCTAGTGGGGAAACTCTGGTCTGGAGTTTCAAAAGTCAGAGTTGGAATTTGAAAAATCATATGCTAAAGCTCTCAGCAGGACATTTAAAGCTCTGGTGTTCCACTACTTCATTGTTTTAAAAGCAATTTGCTTGACTTCAAGCTGAGTATTTGTTGTTTCCACTCAATGGATTCTGCCTACAAGTGGGATCTGGAAGCAGAAATACAAATGAAAACATCAGTATCCCATAATTGCAATCTGTCTGATATTTGTAGCTGCTTTCAGGAGAATGGACATTTTACTCTCATTCTCCTACCATCTAGTTCAGTTTTAAAGTCCAAATCCTCAGCACACATTTTCTTTCCTACCCATTTAGGCTTTTCCCTTTTCCCCTCTAAACACCTTCCTGATATTTCCCAGTGAACCCAAGATGTCTCTGCCCTACTGAATGAGAGGGACCACAACCCTCTTCCCTTCTGCTCTGAATGAAAGCACAGCAGGAAGAACTCCTCTGGTAATGTTTATGCAGCTGTGAAATTCTTCTAGAGGAAGTAGCAGAATTGCTAACACCTGAGTCATTTTTTCACTATACCCAAAGCACTGCAGAATCTGCCCTCCACTACCAGAGTAGAGCTGATTGTGCATTGTAAAAGACTCTAAACCCGTGCTCCCTTGTTTAAAGAATGTAAAATAAAATATAAATTAAAAAAAAATTAGAAGTTGTGCATCAGTTCTTCTTACTAGGCAATAAATGCTTTGTTAAACTTCTGATTCTTGTCCTTTTCCAATCCATGTTGCATGGAAATGTACTCAGCTTGTCTTTCCTTTTGAAAAAGTGACTGTGCAGTAAATGGACACTCTGGAGTACACATACTTAAGGAAAGACTCGGGATAATTAAGTGTCTGCAATTTAATCCTCCAATACTCTTCCCCTCTGAGTACTTAATTATAAACCTAATCTTCTTGGTAAACTCCTCTCTCTTCCATTTTCAGGATGTCAGAGCAGTGTTTAACACTTTTACTCCTTTCATTGGCACATCCATGCATCCACAGGAGCCCAGGCACACACAGTGGAAGCAATCACAGTCCTAGTGCACATTTACTGTAGTGCTCTGCTCCACCACAGCCTTTGGCCTGGAGCACAAGTAGAGATAAAGATGGCAATAAGGAATCCAACATCCATGGCTTCACAGTGCCCCTTGCCAAAGACTTTTTCATGTTCTCACCCATTCCCCACACATGCATGGCAGTAATCCAAAGGAGGATGCATTTACTGATTGCTCAACCTTTGAAAGTGATACTGCTCCTATTACTGAGTTGCAAACATTGCAGTAGAACACATTTCACTGAGCTACACATTAAATCTTTCTAGTTAATTTCATGTTGGTGTGAATGCATAAAGTTTAGATTATCTTTTTTTTTTTCAGTTTGAATATTCAGAGTAAGCAGCATCACCCCATTCTGCACTTTTCTCAAACCAATTCAGGCTGTAAATGGTTAAACTCTTACAGGGAAGGAAAAAAGAAAAAAGGCTTTTTTTTCCTTCTGGGCTTCCTCACTATAGTTGAAACTGAAAACAGAAGGTCCAGAATACCACAATAAAGGCTGCTCTTACCGTATTTTTGGACTGACTAGAAGAGACAGGAAGATCAAGAAATCCTGCGAGAGATAATAAAAGACAAGCACTTGAAAACTGAATTGTGATGTGGCCACCAGAAATACCACTCTGAGAAACAAAAATACTTGCAAGTATGTCCCTAGAGGATGGACTGCCAAGCCTGGCTCAGCAGCTCTGCTGGATTTTTTAAGACAGATTATGCAAGAACCTTCTGTGAGCACATGGAAGGGAAAAGCAGCAGTGGATTTTGTCAAGCATCAAGCTATCATGAAAATCTAGGAATTACCATATTAGATTAGGCTATACCTCCTATCAAATTCCTCTTAGCAGTCATTAGCCCCAGATGCTCCAGAGGAAACTGAGACAGTTCTAGTATATCATATTCCCCAGGAGACCTCCCAGCCCTGCTTCTCATAGTCAGTGTTTGGATAAAGCACTGAAGCATCAGACAAGGGCTGCTCTCTGTGTGCTCCAAGAGCTCTGAGGAAATGCATGTAACCTGGCCCCTAACTGGTGTCTGGATCTTTTCAGAGTAATTCAGGGTAAGCTCTAGTCCAAAGAACATTTCACTCATAAATGTTTTCAATAAAGCAGTGGAAGCCACCCACATCCTGCTGGGACAGTATGAGTTTGTGTTTCTGAGCTCTTGAACCATTTCAGAAAAAAGTTATGCACACCAGAGTCCTTTTAAATGTCATATCAGGCAGTAAGTGATATTTGGCACTGTGAACTGATTAATTTTTTAATAAAAAGAAGTTATCCAACTTTTCTGTGAACACACAACAGTAGCCCCAACTCAAATGTTTATGCAAGATGAGTACACAGCCCAATTTTTTCCCCTTTACCTTTTGAGAGGCAGCAAGGCAGCCTCAGGCATGCCTCTGTCTCCTTGGGAACATCACTAGGGAGCTGTACCACTTCAGACTCCTTCAATAGGAAAGCATTTCAAAACCAACCACACACTCTAATTACTGGCAATTAGAAATTCAGGGGTTTGTGTGTTTACAGCTGAAAAATGTTAATGTGTGCCAGTTGTGTCAGAAAGTTTGATTAAGCTCTTTAAACTGAACTTGAAAAACTTAAAACACTCCAAAGACTCTGATCAGAGTATCTTGGGGGGCTTTCCAAAGTGACATGTAGAAGTCAGAACTGCTTTAATAGTCTCCTCTCTGGTCCCAGAGGACCAGAGCTTGCCTTGCAGAGACACACACCCAACATAGTTGGCAGGAGAGATTTCTATCTGCAGTTTCACAAACACTGAGCTGCATCTTAATCTTATCTAGGATCACAATGTGAATGGCAATCTGGAGTTACACCTGAAGTCCCAATGACTATCCGTGATGGGATTTCATAGGAGCAGCTATGAAATGAGATAAAGGTCAGTAAAAGCCATGCATTCCACTGTATGGGTTAGCTGCTTTTTCAGCATACAGCAGAGCTGTGCTTGTTATCCTCTTAGCAACTTAAAGACTGCAAAAAACACCAACAATAAGAGAGTCATGTTAGACCAAACTCATAGGTGAAATCCAAAGAGAACAAAAGGTACTTTTTCCTGGCCTAAGAGAGATTATATTTCCATAGACATGTAAAGCAGGTGATGAATGCTTGCTACAGAGCTCTCCATGTGTCATAAAATATGAGCAATAAAATAAAGTCAAAGAATTGAAAAGACAAATGACAAGAGTCTGTGCATCATTAATGAATGATGAGGGTAGAAAGGCAGAAGATAACCCTCCATGCATATAATAATGATGTCTTTGACTGGTGGTGCTTCTCTATGCCTGCACGTTTAATAAGATGTGTTAGAATTAAAAATTTAAAAATCAAGCCCATGTGCTCCATAAAATATGAGGGAAGAAGCAACTCTAGCCTAAGTTAAGATCTTAGCATTGTACATCTTATTAAAGAAGATGTGTTGATTTATGCAAATACTCATAAATGAAGCATGACAGTATTCTAATTCTCATAACAAACCAAGTCATACAGTCAGTAATCTCATGTCTCATCAGAGGAAGAATTTTGATCCTTAGCAAAGAGTAGTAAGTCCACAGGAAACCATCTGTTATTGTATCAAGTGACCTTTCTTCAGCTTCTTTATACCCAAAGCCACTACAGACCCTGGGCTGACTAGTGGGGTTCTGTATTTTCCCCTGAATAACGTGTATGAGTTCCCTAATAGCATCAGAATTAGTGAGAAGACACTGAGAGTTCATGTTTTGCTCGTGACATTCTCCATTGCAAAGGAACTGAACACACTATTTAATGAGAGCAAGCCTGCATCCTGCAGACCTCCCAGAAGGACAAATACGTCCTAGTGGAAAAGTGAAAGTTCTGCACAACAACTTCTTTCCTTTTTTTCCCCCGCATCTGTAGGAAGTGCCTTTTCTGTGCTCTCTATTACACTGGAATATAACAGTGCTATCCAATCCAACATTCTTTTGTCTGCAGTCAAAGCTGTATATCCTCTTATGCCAATAACAGGATTAATAATTGTTGAGCTCAACAATCTTAAAGGTCTTTTCCAACACAAGTGATTCCATGCTTCTGTGATCCATTATGCTCCCAGAGGCATTCTCAGCCAAAGATACAGCTGAACTTCATGGCTAAATGGGGCTGACAATTGGTTTGCATTACCAGGCACAAAAAGCAAACAAACAAAACCAAAAATTCACAAAAACCCCACATCTTCCAGCTCTCCTTATATAAAAGCTGTACTGAACAGCAAGGAGACAGCAGATATTTCCTGCCATGATCAGAATATGGGAATGGCTCAAAGCTCATTTGCTCATGTATTTTTAGAGTTAAGTGTTTTGCCAAGCCTGCAGAAGTGTCTGCTTCCCACAGGTTGGAGCCTCCAAGGAACATGTATTTGAGAAAGATGAGAGATAGCTTTGGAAATGTCACATCTGAACGAAACTGTGACATTCTTTAGAAGCCTGGGATGTGGCTGGAGTGGCACCAAGAAGACTGGGTGTGTGCAGCCACGTGATGGGGTGGAGCTGAAGTCCTGCAGGAGGCACATCATAAAACAGGCAACAGAGGAAGATCATGTAACAGCTCTTAAAAGGGAAGACCCACAAGCCATCATCATATCACCATACCTTGATGCATTTTTTTTCTACAAACACCATTAACAGCTCTCTTTGCTCCCCACCAACTTTGTTTGAAGTTAAAAATACGAAAAAATGTGCTTTAATGAACCATTATAGTTTCTCAATTTGTTCCAGGCTAAGTCTCCTCAATTTATGAGGCAAAGCAAGGGATTTTCTTTTCTCTCTTTTGTCCCTTTCTTTTTCCATACTGCCAGCTGTGCAAATGCAACCTGGAATCAGAATTCTGATGCTCAGGGCTCAAATACCATCACCAATAATAAAAATCAGTAACTGAGATTTACCTGACAGTGATGCTGTTAATATCCCAGACAGAGCAAAAACCAGCTCCCTTTCCCACAACTATACTGTCTCTTAATTACTAGCAATAATAAAAGCTCAATTCTGTTAAGTAAGCAGATATGTCAGACATATGGGGAGCAGGTCTAGGGGGCAAGTGCCATTGTTTTACAGTCATTTCCCTCCCTGTAATGGCATTTTAGAGGCTATTTGTAGTATGTAAACTAGAAGACATGTATGTGGGCTTGTGTGAGAGACAGATAGAGTAAGAAAAGCATCTGGCTTCTATACAATAGAAATATTAAACCTTAAAGCAATCAAAGATCTTTAAAGTAAGGAACCCTGTCTTGTTCCCCAGCAAAGTGAATGACCAACATTCCAAGGTCTACAAGAGGAAGAATCCACCATCAAAACTTCCAGAAGGAAAAGATATTTTGGTTTTACTGTACTTGAAAAGTTCTTGGTCAAAACACATAGGTTGTAAAGAACTCATAATTTTAAGTTTCTTAGGCAATTTTCCTTTGGATCTAGAAATTCCGATTTACAACATAATAAAAACATTACTTTTAGTGTGACATTCTATGCAAAAAAGACTGTAATTGATTTATTCTCTTGATTCACAACTGGCAGAGGAGACCCCCAGGGGCTGGGGGAGGAAGAAGTGAGCTGAGTTGTTTGATGAAAAGCTTCTGCCCATGCTGCAGGAGAGTCCATCACACATCTTCCAAATACACATTGCTGCACAGCTCTCACAATGAGAAGCAAATAACAGATTTCACATCTATGATATGCCTGTAGATGGGAAACCTCTTCTCCACACAGCCCTGCCTGTTCTCACTTTTATTATAGCAGTGTCCTAACACTGGACAAGGTGACTTGGCCAGCCCAAACCTTTTGTTTGGTGGAAGTGAAAAGCAGAATGAATGCAGTAAACTTTAAATCCAAGGCTTGATGTCACGAGAGACCAAAAGGAAAACTTCTAATAAAAGGATCTTGGAGAATGGCAAGCAAGAACTATACTGAAATCATATTTTTAAATTATTTTTATCCAGTTGAATGACAGAGCTTGTCGCTTCTGTGTAGTAGAAATGACTGAATAGTTCATATGAGCAATAATGCCATGGCAGATTGAGGCAAGCCAAGATTTGATTCTTAGCTCTGCTACCAATTCATGCAGATAAATCATTCAAAGTCTTTGTGCTTTGACTTTCCCATCTGAGAAAGGAGATATTCAGCTTAGTCCACAGAAGTGTTGAAATGTTGATCATTTTTATGCACACAGCAACGTGAACTTGTTGGGTGAAAGGTGCTTTGGAAGTATTAAATATTCTCCTTGCTAATATGCCTGCTTTCCTCTTTGTACTGTTTATGAGCAGTGCTATTCTTTTGAATGAACTTCAGCCCACAAGAATTTGACAGTACAGAATTTACATTCTTTGCAATGATAAATGCATTTAATTTTCTTCAACCAAACATATTCCAACCCAGCATTTAAGCATAAGACTAATCTCTTTTGTTTCACATGACTATTGATTGAAAACAAGTGCTCAAGTGTTCTGTCAAATTGAGGCCATAAGATTTTTGCAAGAATAAGCAGCAATTGGCAGTTGAACTCTGGTTAGAAAAAAGCTCTTTTCCAAATCTTGGAGAAACCATCAATAGTTTGTTTGCTGTCCCACCAAAATTCATGTGGTATCTATACACACAGGTTAGAAAACTCAAACACGTAAGAAAAAATGTATTTCCCATCATAGACTTGATTCTTCCCCTAGAACTTCAATATTCTCTGTTATACCTTGTTCTGACTTTGAAGGGGAAAGCAACACTAACTGCAAATCTAAGTTTGAGGGAAGAGGAATATTCTTCCCTTCATCACAGGGACCAGATATTCTGCATTTTTATCAGTTGTGGTACATTTCCTACATCTACAAGGATCTGATACACCAACAATGTCTCCAGCCATTTCTGCTGTCTTTCTGTTTCACTAATCAGTAGTGGTTTTATTTCTTATATAATCAGGAGGCTGGTGTGGGACTGAAAGAAGTTTGTGCAGCCTATGAGCTACAACTCCTGAATTCCTCTGGAGTACATGTAGTGCATCTGTGCATATTTGATCAATTCTGATCTGAATGTTCACCTTGATAACAAACAACTGCTATAAATCAGCTCTCATGCTGTCTGCAATAAACCAGAATTTAACATAAACTGATCTCACTTAGACTGGTTTTCCTGAGGTGCTGCATTAGATCAGAGACTCATTGTGAGAGGGCTGCAGTTTGTATTCTGCAGAGTTAAACATTATTAGGATTTAATCTGATTTTAAAGGCAGAAGATTATCTCCCCTTCTGCATATGATATCAGGGAGGTTCCTAGAAAGATCTTGGTGGCTTTACTGTAAAGACAGACCTGATGAACTTCAATGAAACAAATGAAAATGGAAGTTTCTATGCAAAGGAGCTGATGTTCCTATGAAACAGCCTGACACATAGTAGATTTAATTAATTACATACTTGTAAATATTTCTTGAAACGGTGAATTCTGAGAGGCAAATCTAGGGCTTTTCTGCCTGGAGCAGAAAACTGGAAGAGCTAATATATAAAATCTCCAGTGGACATGCAATGTCCACCTAATAAAACCTAATAAATTGAGACACATGAAGAGCCCTGCTTCCCTGAAACTTAGGTATTATTAAGGTAAGCAAAAATCAGATTCTGCCGAGATGAAAGGTATTGGATCTGTTCTTGTAGGAATTTAGTTGAGATTAACTTGCTGCTGGCAGCAGCAAATGCTGAGTGTTACTATGCTCAGAAAGGGGTGCTAGAGAAGTAGGACTGCATCTTGGACCAAGAGTGTGCAAAGGTTTCTTAATTTATGAGATCTCTGAATTAAATAAATGATAAATCACATATTTAATTCCCCAAAGTTTGCTAAATGTCCTACCTTCCCCTTGGGAACTCAGAGGGCTGGGGGTTTTAAGGTTACAGATTTCTGCTCTTGGAATTACCCAAGAAAGGTTTGAAGTCTGCAGGTAAAAGCATCAGAGCAGTGGATAAAAGCTCAGTAAAAGTAGCATCCAGAAAGAAACCACTGTTTGGGTAAAACATCATCTCAGGTAACATGTGGACTGATATTCCCAAAGCTACTAAAGAGATCAAACAGGAAAAAATAATTACCTATAACTGAGGCTGTAAGGTTCCAGAAGCTCTCAATGTGAAGAGCTGAAAGCAACTCAGCTCAATGCATTTTAAAGTCTATCTCTTCCTGGAATAGGAAGATGACTCCATCACAGATGGCAATGCTGAAAAAAATGAAATAAGGTAAATTTAGTAATACTGTACAGGTGCTGCAGCTCCACAGAAGATGCCATGTTTTTAGTAATTCCTGTTAATCCATCATTTTACACAGAACTTCCCCCTGCTTATCTTACTATCATCAGAAAAACATGTATTGATCTGCTTATGATCATAATTCCCAATTTAAATCTTTGTCTATTACATCACAGCAGACGGGGCAGGGAGAGAGCCTAGGAAGTCCAGGGATAAACCAAAGTAAATAATTTAAATTTCAGAGTAAAACCTTAAGCACTTTATTCTTAACTAACAGAGAAAAAAAATGCATGATCCAGATTTTGTGTGCAGCAGCACTCATATTTTTTAATATCATCTTGATTTCAGGAATAAAACCCAGTATAAACATGTGCAAATGGCCCTTCCTGACAGGAAAATGCAGACCTGATGTATGGTCCATCAAGCTGCCTCTGGAAGTAGTTTAGCCATTTATTTGCCCTGTATTAATAATGGTCAAGTATGAAAGAAATTAACTGCTCATAAAAAGCATAGAAAGAGTAATAAAAACATTGAAAGACAAAAAGTTGGAATTTAATCCCTTTAGAGAAACATTCTCCCTGCCTATTAAAACGCTGCCTTTATTCAATCATTCCCATTAACAGGAAGCTCAGCCTGCAGGGCACAGGCAGGTGGTGCCACTCCTCACCTTCCCAGCTAATGGAAGTTCCCTTTGAACTCAACACCACCACTGCAGCTCTGTGGGCCTGCAGCATTTCCTCACTCCTGCCCTGTGGGATTCCATGCAGCCCTCGGATTTTTCTCCTTTTTGGCATCTTTGAGGTTGTGGCTCTGTTGCGGTGATCTCCATGGTGAGATGATGACCCTGCTAAAGGCAAAGCTGACCTTGACACCTGATTACACCAGCAGGGAAGCCAGAGTCTGATTCCCTGAACAGTTTTGCTGCAGCAGCTCCACAGGCTTGGACAGACCCTGAGCATCCCCCTGCAAACTACAGATGGAAAATCAGCCAGAGTTTTTCTAATGAGGTGCCACAAAATCAACCAGAGCAGAGCCTGCAGTTCTCTGACATTCCCTCTGTTTGGCATTCTGAAAGCTGAGCCTCCACTGCCCTAACCATGGTCAGATCTGCAGAAACAGCCCAGTGCTACTAAGACTCACATATAAACACATCTGCCAGACAAACAGCCTTAAATAATCCAATATGAGTAATGATTTGCTGTAGCAAATTGACAATAAAAACAAAACAAAAAAACTTCAAATAAAAATCCCCCGTGATTCTGCCCGGGAATTCCATTTTAACAGTTCACAAATTGTAGTTTAAGCAGTTGGTTAAAGCATTACATGAAAAGTTACTAATATAAAACAAATGAACTTTTTGCAACATTACCAAGAGCAACCACAGAGGAAATCCTTTCCTCTTTTCCAGGAAAATTATTTTCTATTTATAAGATATATTCCTATTTTTATGTTTACAACTAAAAAATTATTGTTGCTCTAAAGGTAAAGATGGTAACTATAGATGGCTGAATGATTGTCAATATTTAGCAATGACATTTTTGAATCATATTTTCCTATTGTTAAACCATTTCTATAGCTATTAAATAAGACATTTCTGATTTTTTACCAGCTTGCAGTGACTAATTAATTCAAATGCAATTTTTTTCCATTATTCATCTCTCTCTCTTATGGTCATTTTTTGAAATATCATGACATGACTTATTGACCAGTTTCTTAGCTCTATTAAATTGCACATTTTGTTTTATTTAGTAGTTTTTGTATATGTAGCAGATGGTTATTCTTCTTGGTTGGTTTTGTTTGTTTGTTGGTTTCTGCTGGTAAGATCATAGATTGGCCTTCATACACACAGGAAAGGAAACTTGGCAACCTCAGACAATCAAATAATCCCACAGAAAAGAAGGCCCATCCTTTAGCATACGAAATGAGATGATAAAATTTAAAATACAACTCACAATTGTAAAATCAAAGCCACAAGTATCTTCTGAATCTTTACTCTCAGTAAGAAGTGTGTCCATGAAATCCATGCAGTAGGCAAGACCATTAAATCCATTCAAAGAACTCCATGGAAGTCATGGCAGTAGTGGGATAGCAGAATAAGTCTCCTAGATAAAAAACATATTTTTTAAGAAATTTAGATTAATCCAGTTAGACAGTAAATCCAAATAAAGTGAAATAAATTCAACTGTCATAAGTAAACCATGCTCCCTGGCACAATGGATTAAATCTACAGAAATAATTATTCTACATATTTGCTTAAGTCCAGTCATCCCAACATAGACCAGAAAGATATGTACTCGATCTCTGAACCAGGCTGAACTCTTCAAAATTCCATGAACTTCTCCTGCATTGTCCAAGTGAAAGCACTGCCTCAGTTTCCCTTTATGTGAAATAAGAATTCTCCCACTGCTTTGACAAGAGTCCTGGAGTGAGTATGTGAACCATGCACAGCCCTTCTTCACACCATCTCTGCAAATAAGAAATGAGTATTATTAAATTAATTATGAGTAAATAAATAAGAAGTCTAGAGGAGGGGATGGGGGTAGGAGAGGGAATCAAATTACTGCAGGCCTCTTGACCTTACAGTCTATAACAACAGGGACCACTCTGTTTAAAAAAAATAAATAAATAAAAGAGAAAAAAAAAAGGAAGAAAAAAACAACCTGCATTCTGTCCTGAATCTGCTGTGATGAAATGGAGAAATGGAATTTGAATTTGCATTCAGTGTCCATCACCAGTGGTCACAGGGAATCACTGTCTCCATCAAAGATTGTGGACTTTAAATCCTCTGCTAGTTCAACTGCTATATATTTGATTTAATTAAAGTTCTGTCATGAATTATAAAAGACCATATCTTCAAAGTCATTAATTAAGGCCTCTCAGTGTCTAAACACCAACACTATAATGACAAATGAGGTGGGCAGTGACTAGCAAGAAGAGCTGCCAGCAGCAAAGCAAGCAGAACTATTATTCTGACATGTTCAGGATTGCACTTGCCCCTTGTTACAGCAAGAGATCTCCCACGAATACAAACAGAGCAGCAGTGGGGAGAAGCCAGGCTTTGGTGTGGCACTGTTTGTGAGCAAAGTGCCTCTTCAGAGGACTTGAGAAATGTGTCACTCAGTGCAGCATTCCTTAGGGTCTGTCTTGAATTCTGGACAGCACAAACAGCAATCATGCAATCACATCCATTTAGCTCTTGCTTTTCCTATGGAGCTAGGGGTGGCTGCTTGGCTAGCAAAGGGCTTGGTCCCATCATCTTTACTCACATTTTACACTGCAAGGTGTCTCATGGAGCTCCACAGGCCCACTCACAGCATATGGCACAAGGCAACAACAGTGTGGACAGGGATCTGTTCCCAGTGCTACTGAGGATCATGCAGAGCTTGCCAAGTTTAACCAAATGCAGCATCATCAAGACTTCTTCTGAACCACCAGTACGTGGAAGCACCAGTAGGGAACAACCTGTATGTTTGAAGATAAAGTATTTTTGCACATTGTGTCCACAAAATCCAGTTCATTATCAAATAAAATCATTTTTAATTTAGTAGCAAGCTAAAAAATTATATCCATGTGTCAGTGGAACTTCACATCCTTATGACCCAACTTACTAAAACTAAAAACAAAAGAAAAAGTATAATTGCTACCTTAAATGCTGAAAATTACATCTGGTACCAATGGTTGAGCCTTTGTACGTTGTTCCACTCTCACCTCTCCATGCACACAAACACACACACTGATTTCCAGCAGTTTAAAGACTCCCTCATGTGGTGGTCAGATATGTTGAATTAGATCACTGAGGCCTGAGCCAGCTGCTGAGCAGACAGAGCACATCCAGATAATAAATGCTGTGGGTGTTTAAAACTTGTGTACTGTTAGGATCAACCTTCAACGTTCAGGGCTTAGATGAGCTCACTTGTCTGCAATACAAATGAGTTCTGAAGTTATTAATCCTTGTAACTCAGTGGGGACTGCTGTGACTAACCATTGCTTCCTAGAGACAGCCTTCCTAAAGCAGATAAACTGCACATATCACACCTTCCTCTTGTCTGCAGGGACACACATCTCCAGCCAGCTGCAGCAGGCACCTCTCTATTCCTGTTACAGGCTCTGAAAGGCAGAGCTTGGAGCTTAGTGACTTGCCAGTGCCAAACCCCAGGTAGAATGCAGTCCCTTGGTGTGTCACTGCTGTTATTTGCAGAGATGGGCCACCTTCAGGACAGGTACCACTAAGAAGGAGAAGTGAGTAGATACAAGATCCCTACACACCTCAGGCTCAGGGGAGCCTCAGTCTGGCACCACACTCATGGCCTTGCTACTTCAACCACAAGTCAGACATGTGGTAAAAGGCATCAAAATCCCATTTTTCATCATAGTCCAGTCCCATGCTTTCTTCTGTAAGCTCTTTGCTTTCTTGGTACTTATAAACTTTTTCCCCAGACTAGACAGAAGAAGGTTCTGGAATGCTGATCCAGGAGAAATTGCAAAATGGGATTTCTGAAAAGAGAATGAGTCACAAGGCAACCCTGGAAAACCAAAAAGTAGCCAAAGGTCTGGCTAAATTGGACCTTGGGATATTTTCGTTGGTACCTCTCCAAAGATCAGGCAAACTTTTCCATCACCTAAGCTTTGGGTTTTCCAGTTTCTTAGAAGTTCTGATTGAAACACTTTGAGAACACTATAGTAGCTCTGACAACTTTAATGAGTTATTTATTTTCCACAAATCCTGCTTAAATCAATGCAAGTCCATCTACATTATTAACTTGTTTTGCTTCCTAAACTGGAAGCTATCAACTGACAGCACATGACCTAGAAAACACATGAGAAGAGGTTATAACCCGTACTGCAGACACACATCACATTGCACCCAGTTAGAACCAGCTGAGTTGGTAATCAGAGGATCAGCTCTTTTCTTAAGACCTTAATTGTCCTGATGATTATTTATTTCTTCAGCCTAGGAACAGGTTTCAGTTTAAAACATGAAACTCCATAAGGAATAAATCCATCATCCTCCCATGGCCTGTGCTCATGACACTCTGCCTACTCTTCTGGAACCACGAGGAAATCATCAGCTTTTGACAAAATTTTGGAATAAGTGACAGTAGGAATTGCTACAGTGTGTTTCTAGAGGGATGACACCTGGTGAGCAAATTATCTAGGACATCATCTGAAGTCTAATCTTGAAACTGCTGAGTGCTTCTGAATCATTTCAAAAATCATTTTCTGAAACAGAAAAATCCTTTGATAAAAACAGCATGTTAATGCATGCTCATGTTTCTCTTATCACAGTCAGATCTACTGAGTTCTGTAGCTTACAGCTCAAAAGACATCATGATTCCCTTTTTACTGTTATTATTGAAGTATGTCCTCAAAAGAGGTATTTGCTTTCTCAGACTGTGTGTTGTCTGCCATACAGTAACTACTAGTGTACAAAAGTAGACATTTAAAAACTAAATTTGGCATCTTGCTCACAAAGTAGATGGTTTAAAATTTTCAATATGGAGTGTTTCCAAACTGAAACAAATTCAGCAGCTATAGAGGAGCCTTTTACGACTCAGGAGAGTTCCACCAGTGTGTATATCAGATAAATAACTAATATAGAAATTACATGCAGCAGAGAAATTAATTTTTTCCACAAATACATAAATGCAGTAGTAGGAGACGCAACTGTTCTTTTTCTGTAGCTAATCCAGAGGTAGCATCTGTTTATATAGACAACATATCTTACAGAAGATTAAGGTAAGAGAAAGGAGATCTAGATTATTGCTTCCAAAAAGTTTGTAGATGGCCTTACGTTCTCAGCAGGGCTTTTTCTTCTTTCCCTGTGTTTTGTATTGCCTCTGTTCTTAATGTATAACTTCTAGGAAGTCTACCCAGTCACTAATTACTGTCAGAGGTAATCTCTTCAGAGTATGGAGGGCTGAGGAATGTTTGTGCACCAAACACTATCAGCAGTTAACTCATCAATATCAGAATGCATCACTTCAGATCCTTCAGTCTGTCCCTGATCTGGAGCTTATCTAGTCTGAGATAAGAAAACCATCACACCGTGTGTTCAAATTCAGCAGGAGTGGATGGGGTAATTTGGGCTGTAGCAGACCTCAGGAGTCATTTAACCTCTGACTCAAAGCAGAGGTCAGCCAGCAGCAGAATGTCCCCCCTGCCAGGGCCAAGCACCACTGCATTCCCAGCCTGGAAAAGCAGCACTAGGAACAGCATGATGGCATGGAGCTTAAAGACAAATATAAGAAGAAAACCAACATTTTACCTCAAATTTAGCCTCAATACAATAGGACTTCTACTCTCCCAAAGTGTCACCAGCATATATTTTCCTTTGCCAATCTGAAAGGGGGCAGCTCAGTCAGGATCTCTGATGTCATGTGCTAGTGAAAGAGAATGTTTTCACTGACTGCTCAGAAACTCAATGTATTGGTTCACCCAATACCCCTAAATCCAATATTCCATTATGTATTATGTTTCCTAATTGAACATAACTTGCTTAACTGTTCACTTACTGAAGTAGTACCAGCAAAGCAATTTACCAGCAAAAATCCAAACAAAGGAGACAAACAATGCTTCACTGCAGGTCTGCATGGTTCCTGTTGCTTTGCTCAATTTCTTCTAAAAAGTGTATTTAGAAGGTGACATCAATCTACTCTCACTGCCAGCAAAGATAAGAAACTAAATACAGTGAGATTTTCAAACTCCACAGACCTCACAGTCCATTCAAAAGTTTCCTCATCCATTTCTGATCCGATATTCATTAGGACAGACAGAGAACAGAGCATTCATTAGTTTTCAGTGGTGCTTATGAGTGTAATGCAATGTGCCAGGGCACTTTTGGCTTCAAACAGCTTCACCACAGTACCCTACTCAATGAAAGCTGCTAAACTGTCATAAGTTACATTAAAATACTTATGAAAATGACGTGGTTCTCACATCTTAAGATTTACATCAGCGCTTGACCTAACATGAAGCACAGAGATAACTGCAGAATTTGCAACATGATACATAATATTTTTACTTGCTTAGTTAAGGAGACCTAAGAGTAATTTGGCACATGTAGTGAAGGCTTCCTTGGCCTTTATTCTCTTACAGTGCCACATGGCCAGATACAAATATGAGCTGTCATCACAAACAAAGCAGAAGAGTCATTCCCCACAACCAAGTACCAGGCTCTGAACAAAATGGATCACATTTTCAGAACTGCTCTTTATTAAGGTAAGACTTTAAATGACCATGGATTTTTGCTGATGGGGAAAAGCTACGAAAGAATGTGTCATTTCAAAGTTGAACCATTAGGGGAAAGTTGTTCACTGTAACTCACGTGGTTTCAGATTTGCTCCTGAAAGGATGAGTGGGATAAATAAAAAGCCACTTGCTGACAAAGACAGCTCCATCCATGCACAAAGTTCCTGTAAATCCTCATTCTCTCCTGAGCTCCAAGTGTCATTTCCCATGGCCTATTCACCCAGCAGCCCTGCAGACAGCTGCTCTGTGGGGCTCTCAGTGGAAGTGTATGGACAGCAAAAGCCCCTGCAAATTTTTTTTTCTTTCTTTCTTTCTTTCTTTCTTTCTTTCTTTCTTTCTTTCTTTCTTTCTTAGCCCTTTATGTAAGTCTATTCACATCATGGACAATGGGGTGCAGCAAATTAGCAAAATAGCTTGATCTCAGCATAAATCAAACAATTGCCAGTATTAACTATTTGCAATCAATTATCAAATATCATCAGTAAGCACCAAACACCTGCAAAGTACATTCTTTTCATCAGCAGCCCTATTTGTTAATGAGCCATATCTGGAAAACTTTCATTTAGCATTCATTGGAAAATCTTGGCAATTTTTGTGGTGACATACAGGTCAGAAGATCTTTCATAGCTGGGTTTGTGTTCAGTAGAAACTCTTCAGTAGGCCTTTTGCTGGCCAAAGCACAGTTTGCAATCATGCAGAACTGCCAGCCTCCCATCTTGAAAAATCATGACCCAAGCCCATAGATTAGGAATATTCAGCTAAAATAACATTCCATTTGTAATAGCATCTCAAAGCCAGCAATATTAAGAATGACACAAAAAATGGACTGTCCGTGACAATGGCCATATTTGCATCAAAATTTCATATTAAGGCAGTTGCACCAGGTGATCAAACACCCATTACAAGCAAACACTGAATTTTATACAATTTCTCTGACACCCTTTATTGAAATCCTTTTCTATTGCTGAATCTGCCTGATCATCTTTTACTCTGTAGGGGTAAGGTGCTACCCTGTGTCTGTTGGTGGCAAAGCCTCAAGCTGGTTCTGAGCCCATGAAGCCACAATGATCTTACAGAGAGCTGTGCAGGTTGTGCAGAGAGCAGGGAGGGACTGAGGCTCACACAGAGCACGGTGAGCCCTGAGCACAGACCCACTCTGTGCAGCCTCTGCAGGAGGGGGACAGGAAACCTCACTGCCCTGTGCAGGGTCTGTCTCAAAACTATAATCAAAAAGTTTGCTGCGAGGCGCTGTGTGGGAGCATAATCACACGTGACTGAAGATATCATTGTCTGTGACATAAAAATTGCCTTAAAAATAGTAAAAATGCTTAGCTGGGAAAATACTGTTTAACAATTTATTTATTTAATTAATTAATTTTAAATGTATGTCAGACACCTTGTCTTCAAGATTAATTCAGGTTGTGTTTTTTCCTCTTCTCTGGTACAAATAAATCCTTTCATGTTTGCAAATGAGGAGAAAACCAGTCCTCTTTCAGGAGTAGTAACTATCTGCCTGTTGCTACCTTAAAATCACAGCAGTCACATCTGGTAACTGCCCTTTTCTCATGTTTCCACTAGTTTTCAGACTTCCTCTTGTGGTAGCTTGAGACTGCGCATCTGGATGTTTTAGACATACAAAGGAATTGCTAGAGCAAGCAAAAGGGAAAACGGTGCCGAGAGTGAGGATGTGCAGATAAGCAACTGGTGCACTTTGAGCTAAAGTCACAGACAGACAGCGGGGAAGAGCTTTTTCCAAAGAGGAGAGCACGAGTTTAGGCAGAATGAAGACTCACATTGGCTGTGCTTTGGTTTTTAAAGTGCTATTCATCCAAGTGTATCTTTTGAAAAGAACTTTAGCTGCACCGTCACCAATCATTAAATTTCCTGGAGACAGCACTCCCAAAACAGACAAAGAGCTAGCAGTGGTAAGTCTTGGTTTCATCTTTGCTTCAGATTTATATTGTTGTTTCATAAGCAGATGTTTCTTTCTTGTTTCAGTTGAGGCTAAGGAATGACTGTAGCATTCTTACCCTGGAGTCTCTGGAAGTGCTAGCTAGCTAGCAAAGGTATCAGCTTTCAAAAGTTAAAACTGGAGCCAAGTAATGTTTCCTCTCTTAAAAATTTTAAAGCCAGCAAAGAAAGTCGGGTTTGAGTTGTTTTTTTTGTGTCTTTTTTCCTTTAAGTCTCAAGATACAAAATATTTTCATTAAATCATCAATGGTAAGAAGGGAGAAGGGCAAATATGAGACATCTATTTTTTTTTTCTAAAATTAAGTAGAAGTGATGGGAGTTGAGGCTCCCTTAATGCATGTATCCCAGCTTTCAGAAGTGTGCTTTCCAGATTGTTTACCGTGCCTTGCATAAACACAACTTTAAGGGACACTGCAGCTGAAAGCTGGCTCGAATTTCAGAAGCCATTGTGACTAGTTTTGACTTTGGAAAACAATCTCACAGAGTTTTAAAGAATTTTTTTCCCCAAATCCAATCTGGAACAAAAAAAGGAGTTTGGATTTCTGCAATACTAGCAAATTATAGCTCTACAGCATTTTATTCTAATGTTTTTTCGGCCCTGTGGACGTTCAAAAAAGTGACATTATGGGGAAGTCATTTAAAAGGAGATTGAGATGGATTATCCTTATTTTAGCATGTATATTATAGACTAAATTATTTCTCTTCCTCAGCAGTACATCCATTTTAAGGAGGATTGAGATAAATTATTCTTATTTTAGGACCTAGAGATTTGAAAGTTGGTCACTTTTCCTCAGGAGTTTGTGTGCATCTTGGGAAAGCTTGCCAGGTTAAAGAAGGTCTGGGGGAGGGTAGAGAGAGAATTTCCAGTTGGGAGCTGTGTCGGAAAGTTTAGGAGAAACAGACAAGCTGACCCAAATAGGGCATTCCTCAGTTGTTAACAAAACAAATTCACCCAAGGTTTTGCCTCAGCAGCACAGTAGCCAAGAGCTGGGGGCAGGGGGTGTATTTGGGAGAGGAGAGGGGGTCCCATGTGTCTAAGAGCAATTTAACCACACTGGCAGAATTTTTTTCTTAGACACAGCCAGGCTTTCATTCAATAACTGCAATCCACATCCCCCCTCATCTCTGTTTCTTTCAAACATATTTATTATGTGTACTCAGAGGAAAATTACAAGCTGGTTTGACACTGCTGCTCTTCTTTGTCTTTCTTGGGGTATTCTTGGGCAATGCTAACTGGCTGCCTTTCCTCACATCCTCCATCAGAACAGCCCCAACACTCAGCATCAGAACACAAATTGCTATGCTGCAGCTGGGCCCTGTTTCATTAATGGGCTGGATCAAAATTCCAGATCACCACAGCTCCCTGCTGACTCTGGGGAAACTGCATTTCACAGCCTAGGCCAAGATGTGGTTTGCATAGACATTGCATTTTCTTCAAGATTCTCTCCTCATAGAACAGCTGATCATGGTCATTTCTCATCTTCATTAAAATCTCCATTTTAGGAAAAACTGAAAGAGGTTAGCTTTCAACTTAGAATCCTAGCAAGTAAAATTCTTGATCATGCTTCAGTTTATATTTTTGATTGTATAGCTTGCTCCCAAACCTAAAATGGCAAGAGAACAACCTGGTTCTTCAGTAAATGTCAGTCTGATGTCCAGTCTGTATTACACCATGGTATGTCATTGGGGGGTGCAAGCAGAAGCGTAACAAAATCCATCAAACTACATGAAATGAAAATTAGGATAAGAACCAAACTGGCTTGTTTATTATGTTCTTAATGCATTTCACATAATTTCCACTGGGCCCCATTAACTATGTGTGCAGAGCAGCACAGTAGAAGCAAAGATGAAACCATTCTGTGTCCTTTATTTGCCAGGGCCACAGTCCCCACTGGAGAAATACCACATCAGAAGTCACAAAAATCACAAAAACTAGCCATAGTCTGCTCTTAATCATGATAGATGGAGGACCTTCTGAAGGAAATGGTGTAACATCTTGATTAAATCCTTTTCTGAGTAATGCTTGAACCATTTCCTATGCTGGGCAGATGAGGTTAGCCTGAACTTTGAGAGGAAGGTGGTGAAAGCCAGGCTTGACCAACTGCAGTTATCAAATATCCTCTGCTTTATTTTGCTGGTGGTGTGGTTTTATCCCCAGTCTCCTGGGTGAACTTAATCAATTAATAGACACATGAAACAAGGTTTCTCTTGGGAATACTTGCTGGCACAAGAACATAAATGTGCAGTCATTTTGTCAGGTTTCTTGTAATCTTCAGTTTGAAGATTATTCAGGTGTTTTCCTCCCTTGGACTTACAGTTAATATCTGGGATACAATACCTGAAGGATGTTTCTTCCTCAGCTGCAGAATGTTTTTATGGGAAGATCAGTAACTTTGAACTTTCCTGTCTCACAGCACCATTGGCAGGGGCATCTCTCAGTCTGCAGTGCCAAGCACCATCTGGGTGCAGTTTGGGAATACCTGCCATTTCACATGGCTGCAGCTTCTTTTCCCAGAGGGGCATAAAACACAGTAAACCCTTCCTTAAGAGAAGGAGACTTTTGTGGGTATTAGTTTAGGAGATGAAAATAATGTGATTTGTGCCATCTTTTGGGTTATGACCACTCTTTTTTAATGAGAAGGAACTCTGTGAACTGCCACCATGGCTGTGTCAGAAGCATCAGTCTGGCCATGATGAGCTGGAGCAGTCAATGGAGTTTTAAGTATGGAAATATTGATTGGCTGCAGTGTCCAAGCAGCTGAGATGTTACCAAATACTTTCTTCCCCAGGTTTTTGCAATGTTTGACTCAAAAGCAAACACATCCAACATTCAAACTCTGTCTGGTTTGAGTAAAGAATGGGTTTTTTCTTTGCAATCAATGTGGTCTCATTTGTGGGGTTGCTTTGATTTCTTGAGAAGTTTCTCAATAATGCAGATTCTTCCCAAAAACATTGCACAAAATCTAGAACTGTAAAGCAGATTTAATCATCATAAAGAAACCAAAAAAACACCAAACCCATTTTTACCTTATAGTTCTAAAAGCTCTATGCTCTAATAACTTCAAACAATTCATTAAGTAAAGGTGACAGCTAATAGTGGAAATGATTGTTTAATTAGCAACATCATGTGATCAATGATTCTTTGTGTCAATTAAGAAGATTCTGCTGGTCCCTCAATGATTAGTAATTGTATATTTGCAAAGAAAACTTGCAAATTTCAGGTGGAAAGCTAACATGGAATTATGGCATTTATTTATTTATTTATAATGATTAATTCTTTATTTATGAATTTTAAATTCTTTGTTCTGTGCTTTTTTCCCCAAGCAATACCTGAATAAATACTATGGCTGCCCAAAAGACAGTTGCAATTTATTTGTCCTGAAAGATACTCTGAAGAAAATGCAGAAATTTTTTGGGCTGCCTGAAACAGGAGATCTGGATCAAAATACCATTGAGACAATGAAGAAACCCCGCTGTGGTAACCCCGATGTAGCCAATTACAACTTCTTTGCAAGAAAGCCAAAGTGGGAAAAGAATCATATAACATACAGGTACAGACTGGTAATGGTGGGTTCTGTTCACATACACCCACAGCCCTTCCAAGAGCCAGACAAGGCACTTAGAAATGCAGTGACTGTTCAGAGGGCTAGACAAGATTTCTTTAGTTAGAACCCTCTGGTGTTTGGATAACTACCAAATGCTTTGACAAATACCTCTGTCATTTCTAATTGTAATGTATCAGGACATCAACTTTCTGGTTCTGGTTGAAAATAAGGAGATTTTGGGTTAGTCTTTGCTCTGCAGCAAGCATCCCAAGGGAGTTGGAGCAGGAGTATCTCAACTGCCCATCTGCCCCTGGAGGACCAAAGTATTATTGATTGCAGAGGTCAAACTCCCCTTCATTCTGCAGTCCTAAAAAGATGATTAAATAAATTTTAAAATCAAACAATTGTATTTCAGATACATACAAACATGAGTTACAAGCCTGTTGCAATAAGTTTGGTATGTTTTAATTTCATCTTCTTCTGAAGAGTTAGGGACCAACACAGCTCTCATTGTGGTAAAAAACTTGTTACCTTAGGTAGTCTGTAAACAAACATTTACCACCAATGAGAAAAAAAAAAAAAAGATTTGTCTTAACTGCATGACCTACTCTGCTGTTTCCTCACAAGTTTGGACTCAAAGCATCCCTTGGGCTGCAACTAACCTAATAAAGATTGAAAAACCCTGTGGCAGCTCTTGCAGCCCCAACTTGCTGATGTACTTCCTCTGAATGTTCCTCATCCTCCTTAGGCACAAAGTAGTCTCCCTCACTATGCACAGCTCCAGCAGCAAAGAACTGGAAATTTGTCTTTACATGGAATATAGCAGGCTATAGTATAAAGAACTAAGTCCAATTAAAATATAGGAAGAGGAAGAAAGCCACACACTTAAGAGTTTGTCCTTTCTCAGGTCAGGCCTGCAGCTGTATCTTGCATGCTTTTCCCCCTATTTCCCTATGTATCCCACACACAGGAAAAGGTTTAGTATTTCACAGGGATTAAGCAATATACAGATAGCAACACAGGTGAGGGAGAAGGGCTGCTTTTCTTTCATATTAAAGAGCAAAACAATCCACACTTGAAACTTTCAGAATGTTACTGAGCTCCTTTTCTGGTCTCAGTGCTGATGCAAAACCCAGAATGTTTTGTGCAAGGCTCACTGCCATCCAGGCTTTACAGCCTCTGGATGTATAATTTTCTTCTTGCTGCTGAGTCAATGCCAAAAGAAAATAAACAGTAAATGCCACATTAAACACATCTGTGAATCAAAGGAGGTGTTTAGATCTCCTGTGCAGCAGTTACCTCTCAGCTGGTGTCACTGCTGAGCCCACTCAGTGATTTGAGCAGTAAACAACTAATACAGGGAAGATGTTTGTGTGTTACTTAACTGTTGCTTTTGCCTCTCAGGATTATAGGCTATACCCCAGACTTGGATCCTGAAACAGTAGATGATGCCTTTGCTCGAGCCTTTCAAGTCTGGAGTGATGTCACACCACTGAGATTTAACCGAATACACGATGGAGAAGCAGACATTATGATTAATTTTGGCCGATGGGGTATATTTTTTCTTTTTTTACTTATGTTTTTGGTTTTATTCCTTTCACTAATCCTCAGTTTAGAATGATTCACCTCAATAAGTAGCATCCATGAACCTTTCTGGCAAACCTTGTCCTAGTTCACACTTGTCTCATACAAGCTGAGATCTAATTTCACAAAGCCTTTCTTATGTATGAGAGAGAGGGAGAGAGAAAGAAGAAACAATATCTTTACACTATATTCATCTTTCCAAAAGAGAATTGCTAGGGGCAACATTTTATTTTTAAATTTACAAATCAGAAATAGAACTGAAAGATATTGGTACAGATCTTCAGATGATGTGAGCTGGCGTCCTGCCACAGAAGAGAATGGAATGCCATCATACAATTTATTTATAGCTCTGTATGCTGTTTTCCAGTGATAGTGGGGAGGGTTCTAATGTATTAGAGCTTAAAATTGGATTTGTGACTTCTAATTTTTACTCCATTGCTGGTTTCCATTCTTCTGTCATGGAAGAATACAAGCTTTCAATGCATTCTTTGATCTTGAAGAGTTTAAAAATATGGATCATAAGCTGAACTATGATTTGAGTACAACTGATGATGGGTGATTTGATTCATTTTCATTGTGCACATCTTATCAATTAACACTGGTTTCCCCTGAAGGAATATTTATGCGTTTTCAGTGTAAACATGGGGCATTTAACTTTTCGACACTCGTAGAATTTTTAATCCTAATGAAGATACTTGTGCAGCCAATCACTTGAGAGGTAGACTTTGGAAGTTCAGTGAATGGTTCAAATAACTGAACTCTTTGTAAAAGCCTTCATTTCAAGCTGGTTTTCTTTGCTTCAGCTTCTGATGAGTTGACCTCAAAAGCTGCAGAGATTCTGTATACTTCAGATCCTCATCCAGACTGGCTTGGTTTACAAAAAAAAAAAAAAAAAAGTCTTACAAAAGCAGAAGTGTTTCTGCTGGTTTTAGTACTTGCAGACTAAGCCAGCTAAGAAACTGTGGGCAAAAAGCTTCTTCCACATTCAGTCATTCCTATCACTTTACTGCAGGTCAGATTCACAGGGGCTGAGACATCCACAAGGTTCCTTCATTTTTAATCTTTCTCTTAAGTACAGAGTCTACTTTGAAATAAATGGGACTTAATGTAGATCAAATTCTTGTCCTTCACAACTGACACACTAGTCTCCTGAAAGGAATTAATTGAACTAGTACTAGGAGTGACACCAGCCTGAAATCAGTGTAACAGAGGAGAGAATCAGGCCTGTGTATTTCGGGCTTCTGTTAAATGCCAAGACATCAGACCAAAAGACCAGAAATGGTGCAACTGGAGGTGCTGGCAGCCAGCTTTGATGCACAGGTCAGTGTGGTGGGAGAGCTATGAATACCAGGGCTATGCCTGTGCCAGCCTGCCTTACCCACAAGTGGTGTACTTCCAAGAAAAGCCCACAGTGTAGCAGGAGAGCTGCTTAACCTGCTGCTGTGAGCTGCCTGAGTCCTGGAGTGCTCCAAGTGAAGGAGGAACAGGCTCCTTCAGGGCTCAGAGCTCGCTGCTGAGACACCCAGCTCTGCCTTCCTGCTGGGGCAGGGATGTCCTGCACAAGGAAAGAGCACAGCAATCTGAGGTGCAGCAGAAAAGAGCAGCCTGCAAAGTGAAATCTGCCCTTGCTTTCCAACCTCTGGGTTGGAGACTACCTGAAAACACCCCTCATCTAACAATGTTTAAGTTACAACTCCCTATCAGCCTGCATTGAGAAAGAGCACTGTGTGTGCAAGTATGCATCTCATGTACAATACCTCACTTTTCTTCACAATTTTTATTTCTTTCCACTGTACTTATGAGATATAAAATACCATGCTGTGACAACTGCAGCACTGACACTTCATGTTCTTTGTAAGAACTGGCTGCTTCTCTTGTGGATCAGTCTTGCTGGCACAACCCAGACCAGTAAATTCACTCACTAAAGCATCCTGCTGGTGTCTGGGATGGAAAAGTACACATGATAATCACCATTCATGTAGAGACTCTGCCTGAGGTCATTAGAAACTGCTCATTTTTGTCTGCTTGCTCCTGCAGAACATGGTGATGGCTATCCCTTTGATGGCAAGGATGGTCTCCTGGCTCATGCCTTTGCACCAGGACCAGGCATTGGAGGAGACTCCCATTTTGATGATGATGAACTGTGGACTCTTGGGGAGGGACAAGGTACCAGACTTTTTCATGTTTCAGAACATATGGCCTGCTGCCTGCTCTGTTTTAATGCTGCATTAAATGCTTTCATTGACTGTCAGTAAATATTAGGAGGTGAAAATTCATTTCTACAATGTAAAATTTCTGCCATTAAAAAATGCTATGAATAAGTGACTTATCTATGCATTAGTATATATTCCAGCACCAATACTGTATTCATAAGACTACATGTGACAAACTGAAATAAACCCCAGGATCTGGGTGTGTCTGTTTCCACCCTGTCCCCCTGTGCTACAGCAAATATCATGCAAGGCTCATTGGAAATACCCAAGTGGTTTATGAAGCACAAGGCATGTTCAGCTGCAGCCTGGAACCTCTGAAACTATAGTGAACATTTTACACCATATTACTTAAGAAACTAAATTACTAAATGTATTAACAGCATGTTTTTAACTTTGCCTTGCCATAGTAACAACATATATATTTTTCTGGGCTGATTCTAATACTTACACCATGAGTAATATCCATGTAATTATTTTAAAATTACCAGTTTATATTTCAGCTATGGCCATCTTGCCAGTAGAGAGACCAGCAACATATTGAGTTTCAAAGTGGAAATTCAGACTGCATTTCTATATCAGTATCTTCCAGGAAAAGAAAGTGTCCAGAAACTGTATTTTTTGTATCAGTTGGTGGCTAATTTCACCACTGCATTTGTTCTCCTTATAGTGGTCAGGGTGAAGTATGGAAATGCAGATGGTGAATATTGCAAGTTTCCCTTCTGGTTCAATGGCAAGGAATACAACAGCTGCACAGATGCAGGACGCAGTGATGGGTTCCTCTGGTGTTCCACAACCAAAGACTTTGATGCAGATGGGAAATATGGCTTTTGTCCCCATGAGTGTAAGTAAACTAATGCTTCTACTGTTTTTTTCCTTTTTTTCCTGGCAGATTGTTCCCTTCTTCTTTGCTCATCCACTTCTTCTTCTGCTTTTCCCACTTCCTTCCCTTTCAGATAAAGGAATTAATGTCTTTATTAAATCATAACAACATATCAGTATCTTACAAAATTATTAGAAGTCCATGAAAACTAAGACTGTACTTAATTTCTACCTTCTTGAAATATGAAAAAGACTTTATTTCACAAGAATTTTATTTTGTATTTGGAAACACTAATTTGCAGATTAGACAAAGTTTGTAATGTCTTCATGTAGCCATAACTTTTAAAAATTATACACAAGATTATCATTATTATCTTTTAAATGTATTTATAACAATATGTTTCCTGTTAAAACAAGAGGAACACATATTTCTGTGCTTGAAAATCTTGATGAGTATTTACAGCTTGATATAACATTTCAGATAATTTATTGGTATAAGTGTTAATTTCATCTCCTGTACATCACACTGCAGGAAACCTTTAGAGAAGCAGCTAAGTATAATTGGCTGTAGCCTACTGAGGTAATTTTTCAGCAGTGAGAAGAGTAGAGGAGGTAAAGTGCTCTCAGCCACTCCTTCCACCTCCTGTTTCCTAGTTCCTGGCACATATCTTAACAGCCATTCCCAGTACTGCAGTTTCTCAGATTCATTTTTTTCTCTTTGTACAAAACCAACTATTAGCTTTGGGGAGTGTTTCATCACTCTTTTTATCTTTCTTATCAAGCTCTGGGTCACTAAAACTCCTGCCTACTACTCCTGGGTCACAACAAATAATAAGAGAGTTTTGAAAGAGAACAAACCAGAAAGCAATGGTGCTTTGTTCAGATTCATGCCAATCCTGCTTGAAACAATTGTACTGGACTTACTTATAGTATTATGGCTACATGCAGTCAGTACAAGGAAAGACAATGCAGATTGCTGAAAGAAAATTAGTGATGCTTAAGCCTCAAGCTAACAAAACACACTCAGGGGTTTGCCAGCCCAAGGGTGCACAAATAGAACCCAACATGTCCCAGCACACAAGTACTGTCACACATGTATTAGTATATGTCTGAAAAGAAACTCTTTTTCAAAAGTTTGCAGGTATGTGTACATAGAAAAACTTCTAAACAAGATTCTCTGGAATCCTGCTGTAGCCAAACACTATATGGATTCCTGCTTGGCAGATTTTTGGGCTTTTTCAAGCAAGACCATATAGTTTCAAATACAAGATTACATATTTTATGCATCAGGATGGTGGTGGTTTCCAAAGACAATCTGTTGCAGAATATATCAGTCTTCTAGACCTAATGTGGTAAAAAGATATTCTTTAATTCCCAAACCCCTAATTGCCTGTTTTAGGTCATATTTAGACCTGATATCTACCCTGGTGACAGCTATTTATATTGCTATAGAAGATGGACAAGCAGGAGAACTTTACACAAACTACAATTAACTTTTTAAAAAGTTATTGTTAGTGGTGTGACTTTCAGAATATTTACTTCATCAGGCTATAAGTGTGCACATGCACATAGCTACACAAACACTATTTTTGTGAAATTTTGCCATCTGCATTTCCCACCTTTCCTCAAATCTCCTCTCCCTTGGGTTAATTCATTCAGCCAGAAAATAGAAAAATTTGACTCATTTATTTAAAATACTGCAAGCACTCAGATACAGTCAGAAAGAAGCCCAAATTATAGACAGCTGGAGAAATGGAGATCCGCATACCCTGACTGATACATCTTTGTAACATCCTAAAGTCATGCAAGGCTGAAAATGTAAGCAGTGAAGCACTGTTAGGTTCTGCAAGTGAAGTTCCTGGAAATGCCAGTGTCAAGGTTTCTGAAATGGAACAGAAGGGTTTCAGCCTTTTGTTTCTGATGCAATTGTTTTGCAAGATCCATGAACAGTTATGCACAGATGTTTCTTATTAAATGCAGAGTGGCATTGTTCACTCATTATTCCAAGGCACCATTTGCTAAACCCCAGCTAATAAATTCAGATAGGGGAGGATTTACATCAGAGAGTCTGTGTTGGGGACAACATTCCTGACTGTTAGCCTTTGTTTCTCTCATGTTTAGCTCACTGGAGTTAGTTTAAATTCTTCCCATTATAGAGCCACAGTGCATGTATGGAAACATCTTAAATTCTATGATGCTGCACCAGGCTTTTCTAAAGTTAATCCCAGATCTGTACCCCAGTTTTTTAAACTGATTGAACTGTAGTTTTTCAAAGCAGAAGGTAAAGCAGAAAGTTATTTACCTGTCACACAAATCTTACACAGGTGCTGAACTTCTCCTTTGCCATATGGGATCAAGGGACCTTGATCTCTCTCATTTCCAAACTGCACTGACACTACAGGCAGTTTAGGCTCCTAACTTTGGTCCTCCAGTACAATCTGTTCTCTGCCTTTATCTCCCCCACACCCATCACAGATCCTACAGGCTGCTGCTGACTGGCAGAATCCTCCTGAAGCTGCAGCTACCTCCACCTTGGATCTGTGCCACAGGGGTTTTAGCCTTCCAGACTGAGGTTTCCTGACATCACAACTGGCTCATTTTTCTAGGAAGAGCTAAAAGTGAAGTTCACATGTTAGTAACGTCCAGTCTGAATCTGCTCTCACTTCAGTGTGTCTTCACCAGGTTTTAAATTGCTGAGTTTGCCATGATGCAGAACAAGGCCCTTCAAAATCCCCTAACAAGTAAATTGGACTTTTGTTTTTGGGAAACTGCCCCAGCCTCCAATATTCCTTTACATTAAAGCAATTTTATAGCAAGGAGGGGCAGATTGAAAACTTCATAAACCATTGTTACCATCACATGATGTAGCCTCAAGCAAAATGAAAAGCTGTATTCTGACTGTGACTCAGAAAGGCTGCATGAGAAGTAAGAGTCTGGCTTTCCATATGGTTTTTGCAACTTAGCCACATGTAAACCAATATAAAAAGGCTATTAAAATGCAGAGCTTGCCAGACCTAGAGCTGGAAGCAGCTCATGGTGAGTCATCTAAACAACTCAGTTAAACTTTGCTCTCCAATTCTATCATTACTTTTTTAAAAAAATAAGGTCCTTCTCCAATCACAATAGCCACAGTCCTAGTTCATGCACCTTTTCCTATTTTAGTACAGCACCTGAGACAAAAAACAACATTTGCAGCTTGCTCTTTTGGGAAGGCACAGTGTGTGTTGCCGACAGGACCCCACCCATGCCCAGGATGCAAAAGGATAGAATCACTCTCATAAGCAGAGCAGAAGTTCAGCAAACTTGTGTGTGAGAGTCAGGACTGCAAAGCTCCAACTCCTCTCATGAGTGGGACTGGAAATTCTATAATTTACTGGTTCATGTCCCTGATGCTGTGGCCAATTACTGGTTTAAGTGTAAAAGACAAAGTGGACCATCTGGGTCACAATACCCCATTGTCAGAACCCTTTCCTAGCTACCCTTAGGCCAGAAGAGGTCTGGGGTGTTTATTTAGTGCTACTCTAAAGAAGCACACACATAAACAATGCCTCTTCCCACTGATGTATCAGACTAAGCAAAGGCAAACCCCCTCAGATCCTACACACTGAGGCTGTAATGGCTGTTTAGTCATCAAAAACAGCCAAGTTAGAACCTACCTGCCAAGCCTTCCCACATACACATTTGGGGTTTAGTTGCTGCTTTAAACTGGATGAGAAAGAAGGGAAAAGGTGTTCTTGGACACCTTAAAAAGGCTAAATCATGCATGCTTTACACTGGGAATTTGAACAGGTAAGTTATTCAGCAGTGCTGTTCTTAAAATTCCGGGGCAATCAGATCATGAATGCATGAAGGATGTTTCATCTGTGTTCAGGGCAAGACCAAGAGCAGTTTGTTGTATTCACAGTGTCCTCTCACCAGCACATGGCACATTGTCCTACCACAGGGGATTCCCAGTGACAGAGCAGCCTGGAGAAGACACAGATTCACCAGATGTCTGATTCTCCCAGTGTGAAGAGCATCACTCCTGATGGGCATCCAATGTCTGTCCAAACCCGGGCATGTTCCCATGGGCACACTGTGATTCCTTGTTGGTACTGAGCTTTGTGCATTGACATTTTCCTCTCTTCTTCTCCCTCCAGCACTTTTTACAATGGGTGGCAATGGTGATGGGCAGCCATGCAAATTTCCCTTCAAATTCCAAGGGCAGTCCTATGACCAGTGCACAACAGAAGGCAGGACAGACGGGTACCGATGGTGTGGAACCACCGAGGACTACGACAGGGACAAGAAATACGGATTCTGTCCAGAGACTGGTATGAGGGATGCTGCTTGCATATCACAGTCTGACTGGTCATTGTTTGAACAAGTCTCCTTTGGCACACTTTCACCAGAGCACACAAAAGTTGATGAGTTAGACACAATTTCAACAGAGGGGTGAAGGATGTAACTGGAGCAGGAGCAGTTTGTTGGTTGTCACAGTACAGGTTTGTCAGGAATACTCAAATTTCATTGAACCTACAAATGCATGGCTACACTTTAGAATAATTACAATTTGTTAATGGCCCTGGAAGTGAAGTCTCATGGGACAGAAGTATGAATAATATTTTAGCTTAATACTTACCATGTACACTTGAAAAAGAAATCCTATTTAGTATGTTAAGCTTGTATTAACAGATCTTTTCAGCAATTCAAAAGAACTAAGTGAAATGGTTTAGCCAAGAAAAAAAATTTCCACTTTCTTCACACTTATTTATACTTTCTAACTTGAATTTTACTACATAAAGGAACAAAAATTATTCTATAATGTGAATATCATGGCAGGTGTTCATTTTCAGATGTTCATTTTGTGGCACCAGAGTCATAAGCATAGAGATTAAGTGAACCATGGCAATTCTAAAATCTCTGGCTTTTAATAGAGCTAAGGGGAAGCTACATTCAAACCTACACACATCTTGCTTTTTGATTTTTTGGGATCTCTTGAAAATAGCCTACCTTTTGCTATACAGCTTTGATGTGTTGGTATTTGGCTTTCTGTTACTTTAGATAACCTTCCATTTTACATTACAGATGTTAAAAAAAAAAAGAAAGAAAATAAAAGATCAAATTCATTATAACTTGCTACAAGGTTAAGAAGAGAAAATTCTAAAGTATCATAGATCAGACAAAAGAAGCAGTTTATCTAGAATCAATGTATTCAAAGTCCTAGGTAACCCAGTCACTATCACTGGAACTGAGAAATACCCTTAGTTTAAGCTGGTTTTGGGGGTTTTTTTTCAGCATAAAGGCTATTAATAAATAATAAGGAATGAGAAATAAGTGCTAATAAATAATTAGGGACACAAACAGCTTGGCCTCTATGTTGCTGTCATGTACCTTCCCAGAAGACAGACCATGATTTGAAAGGAATTGTAATTGCCAGGTTTCAGTGTAAATGAATTTAAATGAGTTTTATATTCTCTTCATATTCTGTTCATGATACCTACTTTAAACTGTTATTTTAAATGCAGTTACATCCTCCTCCCTCTAGAAATAACTGAAAATACAAATGTTATGTCTTATATATTACTGCCATATACTACATAGATGAGAACACAGGGGGAAATTTCTCAAGTTTTTGCACTATACTTGTTAAAAAGAAGTTATCCCCATTTAATATGTTTTCCTTTAGAAAATGTCTAAAATCACATGATTTTAAACTGTACCCTGCTGTCAGGGTGTATAAAGCTTATTCATCAGTGGGACACCCACTAACCAGGTGGATATTCAACAGCTGTTTAACCTTTCTGACACTAATTCTACCTTCCACCTAAACACTTTAAAATAACACCAGGAATGAGCCTTAAAAGATACTTGCTGGGCAATCACCTTCCATAAAACACTGTTAAGCTGCTGCTTCCCCAGAGCTGTGGGCATGAGTCCAGGGCTCATTCCCACCCCCACCAAAGCTACCTGGAAATCCATTGCAATGGCAGCATGTCAACATTTTCCTTTTTAATTCTGTCAGACAATTTTCAAATATTACCTTCACCCATAATACTCCTAGAAGGACTGCAGCATTTCTTCTTCCTTTCTGCTTTCAGTGTAGTTAGGAGGACGCCAAAGGGATGCCCTTCTCACTGGGTTCTCCTGTCATTTCCCACAGCCATGTCAACAGTTGGTGGGAATTCCGAGGGCGCCCCGTGCGTGTTCCCCTTCATCTTCCTGGGGAACAAGTACGAGTCGTGCACGAGCGCGGGGCGCAGCGACGGCAAGCTGTGGTGCGCCTCCACCAGCAGCTACGACGACGACCGCAAGTGGGGCTTCTGTCCTGACCAAGGTGACACCTCGTGCCAGGGTGACACTGCCACGTGGCTCAGCTGCAGGCACTGCACACTCATCTCTCCCGCTGGTCACAGCACTTCAGCCCGAAATCTGAGCAAAATCCCTGCACTGAGGCGTGAGACTGCAGCCAGAGTCACACCCAGAGCTCGTCTGAAATATTCACATTTCCTAGACCTAGATGCAGGATCCTGCCAAAATACAAAACCATGAAACAAATTAATTAATCAATAGGTGTTTTTCTCCCCACCAGTTTTTCCTTACAAGGCTAAAAGTACTATAGTATTTCATTAGTACGTGATAAATTATACACTGATATGAATTAGGAACAAACACTAAATGTAAAAAATTAATACATTTGTGGCTGATATTGCAAAGGATGAAAAACATGTTTAAAAAGTGAGTGACAGCATGAAGTTTATGTGACCAACACTGCTATTTAAAATTACTTTGGTTAATATTTGCCATATTTTAACATGGGCAAAAGGGTTCTTGCATATTTACAGATAAATACTAGATTTAGGGGGTTTTTCTAGGAGGAAAGAAATCTGCCAAATTTCAGAGACTGTTTGGGTATAATTGATAAAATGTCACTCTATGATAAATTTCTGTGATATATTTCTAACCCAACAATATTTGGTACACCAGTACTAATTTAGATGTGTCTAATTTAATGTGTCTCTGTTCTCAGAGACACATATTTACAGACCTGTTTACAACTTACAAGCCTTTTCATGGTGGAAAGGAAGAATTGATATCTAGATTACAATTCTTCTGTAACTGAAAGGGATGTCCAATGTTATTTGCTACACTTACTTTTCTCATACAAGTATTAAGACTGTGCTCAGAGTCACTTGCATGGGAGACAACAGAAAAGATCACCTACAAAAGGTTTTAGAATCTCTCCAGTGAAATGTCATTATTGGCAATAGGTGTGATGTTCACCATGGGAGGCTGTAAATATTAATTATTATTATTTATTGTGAATAACCTGTGTGTTATAACTTTATTTAAATGCAAGCAGCTAACAGTGTCTTCCTGTGCTATTCAGGGTACAGTCTCTTCTTGGTTGCTGCCCATGAGTTTGGCCATGCCATGGGATTAGAGCACTCTGAGGACCCAGGAGCTCTCATGGCCCCCATCTACACCTACACCAAGAACTTTCGACTTTCTCAGGATGACATTAAAGGGATCCAGGAGCTATATGGTAAAGTCCTCCCCCACCAGCAGAACTCATCAGAAAATCAGGCAGCACAGGTTGAAATCTCAGACTCAGAATTTGCAGTAAATTACAAACTGCACAATCCCATCAATGCCAGAAACATTCTCTACTCCTTTCCCCCTCCTCTCTTCATATTACCAGGCCTGCTACTTGAATCAAATATCACAACTTAAGGATGATGGGTCACTAAATTTACTGAATGAAAAGGAGCATCAAAATCCCCCCAAAACAAAATTTTAGATGAAAATTTCTCATGCCTTTACTGGGACAATGAAATGCCATGTTTGTCACTAGTTTAAAGTACCTAACATGGATGGGTTTGGATGTTACATTCTGCAATGCTCTGAGCTTCCCAGGTTGTGACCCTCTACAAGAGGGGAAGGACATTTTTTCCTGTGTCCCAGCTTGGAAACAGTTCACATTGCCTTCCCACAATTCAAACTGTGCCATCATGATAACATTTGCAGAAAGTGTGTGGGAGCTAAAACTTCTATGTAAATATATTAGGCAGAGTCCTAGAGAAAAAGTGGATTTAAGTATTTTTTATGTAGCTAAATCTTTAATATTTGTTCTTTTCTCCACAGATAGCTTTAGTAAAATGCATAAGTAGTATCATGATTAAGATTCCTTCCATGTACAGATTTTCTGCCTTGCAGTATACTTCAATTAAGCAGTCATTCCCAGATTCCATTTCTCTTTCTGTTCTTTTCACTTTTCTACTGAGAGATCTTTTTAACTATGACTATATTGTACAGTATTCCACACCTCAGAAATTTTAATAAGAATATGCCAAAAATATTATCACATGAGACAAAAATCTGATTTGAGTCTTCATTATTCCTTGTTCTTAGCTGCTTTAATTAAGGAAGGGAATTGAGACATGGTCAAGATTAAGTGAGTTTTCTGAGCCCATACTGTGCACCTTTGATAAGAGTTTAGAACCTCAGCCAGTTGTTTTAAAGCATGCTTCAATATCCAAGAAGAAACTATCTTTCTTCCTCTTTGTAACTGATACAACCCTTTACAAATTGCTCTCTATGTAAAACAAGCACTCAAAAAAACCTTTCTTTTCTGGCTTTATTATTATCACAAATCAGCTACATTCCATTTTTTTCTCATGCAGTAAGTTAACCTAATATCTGAGAAAAAGAGTCAAATGCCTCAAGAGAAGCAGCAGCCAAATAATAATACAAAATAAAATACGCCAAATAGAAAAATTCATGTTCTGAAAAGCACATTTTGATTCTTGGTAAGGGCAGGAAGATCCTACAAATGGCTCATAATACATCTTTGTAACTTGCCAAATATTGACACGTCCTTAAAAAAGAGAAATCCACTTTGATGTCTTTCTCAGCAGAGCCACACATAATTCTGAGTACAAGGACTTTGAAATCTTTATCTTCTTTTCAGAAGCCAGCAAAATACAAATTGCAATGTTCACTTCTGAATGATAATTCCCAATTATCTCCCAGACAGACACACAGACACTGTGTCTCAAGTGAGGCCACACGGGGGATTAGGACAGGGCGGGACTCAAGGCTTCCTCAGCTCTGCTCAACCACCCTTCTCCTGTAGAGATTTTATTATCATTTTTTCCTCCTTGCAGAGCTCACTCCAATTACCCTTTCAGAAGCCATGGCAGCCCTGCTGTCCATGTGCAGCCCTTGTCTGCAGTGTAACAATGTCTCTGTTGACAGAGGTGTCCCCTGATGTGGGGCCAGGCCCGGGCCCGGGCCCAGGCCCACAGCCAACCCTCGGCCCCGTCACCCCAGAGCTCTGCAAGCACGACATCGTGTTCGACGGCGTCGCGCAAATTAGAGGAGAAACCTTCTTCTTCAAGGACAGGTAAGTGAGATAAAGTGCTTACCAAGAAAGCCCCTATTCACCAAAATCTAGATATTTATTATCAGGCACAACGTCCTCCCCTTTGTTTTGTGTATTCAGAGATGGGAAAGTGTCCTATTCAACTCCTAAGGGAAATGGAAATGGTTTAATTCAGGTTGAGTCCAAAGTCATTAAATAACAGCATGATGTGACTCATGGCCGTTGTAATTACACATCAAGGACACTGGTGATTGGGATGGGCTACATGTGTGCAAAGCCTCCAAGACAGAAAGGCATTTTTGATGCAAAAGCAGAGATTCCTCATAAAATGAGTTTCTGCTCAGCTGCAGCTCCCTTGCCTTTGCCAGGGCCTGTATTCCCAGCTCAGCAATGAAGAGCATCTCCTAAAGGGTATGGCACTTGGCAGCACCCTTGTGAGGGACACTCAAGCTCCTTTCCTCCCTGCCATAAATCAATGCCAAATTTGGGATCATTTATATTCAGCTACCCTGAACATTCTCCCAACACCACTGAAGATCTGGGTCCACACACATTCAATGAGTGTGCCTAAACCAGTCTCCTATCATATAAAAACACATACAGGCATCTCAGGCTAAGGGAAGTATTGAAACCCACCTGTTCATTGCCCCTTGGTAGTCATCAGTTGAAATTTACACAGAAGAAGGAACTAAAAAACAAGTTCCCCTTACAAAATAGCAATTTAAAAATTATTTGTATCTCCTGGTGACATGAGTCCAGCCATCTACTCCAGATTCAAATTTTCAGCTAGATATATGAAGCTATATATTACTATGCTGCATGGTTTAACTCTACTCACCAGCTATTAGCAACAAAAAACCATGGTTAGTTAGTTGATTTTTAAGGGTAAATACAATGATTCTGTGTATTTCCTTCTAAATCCAATCTACATGATACCCAGAATAACAGTGTTTTAGGTTTGAAGTTGGACTTTACCACAGGCCTTGTGTTTTAGCAATGCAGAAATGGAATTTAATCCTTCTGCTAGTAAGAAGCTTTAATCTGGTCTGTGGGTATCACCCTGATACCTTTTGTATTCTTTCTCTTGGCCATATCAGCTGCAGGCTGAGATTCCAGTGATCCCTACTGGCAAGGCACATTCTTTCCTTGGCCACCAAATGTCCCCACAGTACTGCCAGATCAGCCTCACACAAAGCCTCGCAGGGCTGGGCCCCCAGGTTTGCCAAAAACAGAGTTTACTTTTGCTAATTTAGTCATCAGAGTGCTGAAGTATTCACCTGAGCTCAGCACCTTCCAAGGAAAAACCTTCTCACAGCAGTAAAACCCCTACCAAGTTCCACACCATACCCAGCTACTGCTCCTCTTCTGCTCACTCATGGCTGTTGGTTTTCAGCCAGAATTCCACCTTGCTTCTGCTCTTGCAAAACGGTAGCCACAAAAAGGAACAATATAAAATCTACTCCTAAACCAGCAGAGTGATCCAATATTCTATATAATCCCAACATAATAGAAGTATTTTGCATTTAGATACAGCTGGTCTAAGAACTGTGCAAATACCAAAACAATCTGGTCAGACTGGCTCAGCCTTTATCCAGCATGCAGCAAAAGCAGACAACTGCTGAATTGTTTTGCTCTGGAATGGCTTTGCCTGTCAGTCCTGCAGCTTTCCAAGTATCAGGCAAGCAGCATCATGACTCACTGTTGGAACTCAAGAAACAGCTGTCTGTCATGTGTCGTGTGACTTCCATGATTCATGAAAATTGCCATAGAATCCAACTGTCACATGGCAAAAAGAGAGTAAATAGCAAAAAGGAGGTCAGATATGATTAATTCTTTCCAAAAAAAAGTATTTTCCCTCCCCACCTCAAATCAAGGAAAGTAAATTACCAGGAAAGGGGAATTACTGAAGGTGCTGTTAGCTATGGAGAACAATTGAGCTTTTCTGTTGGGCACAGAATGCCCAAGAACAGCAATTCCACAGATGGTTTTATTCTGAGAGTGAACAAAAGTTTCACACTTTGAAATTTATCAGGACAACAAAAAAGATCTACTTTCAATAACTGCATATGAAAATCATCATCATCATCATCATCAATCATGAAAAACATAGATTATGTTAAAATATGATGTAAAAAAATCCTACTGTAACCAAATTGTTAAATCTGTCTATAAAAGTAATATTGAGATTGAATATGGATGAGTTAAAACATTTTATGGTGTTCAAATTGAAATGAGAAAGCCGAATAATTAATTTCACCATTTCTTCAGTAAGATGTGTAGAAATAGAAATACCTTCTACCCAATTCAAAAACAAAATAAAATTCAGCTTTGAAAAAGTTTCCCTTTCCAAAAGAAAACCTCACCAATTTAACAAGTCCCTTGAAATGTGTGGTTTATTAAAAACCTGGTGTTAAGTCTCCGTTGGCCTTGAAAAGTTTGAAATTCATGCAGATAGCAATTACTGGAGCTGATTCAGCCATAAATCAGGTCCAAACTTGACTAAGAATTCTGTAACTTGGATTTTTAAAGGAGCTGCTTTACGAATGCGGCATTATAAAGATTTTTCTATATGAATTTCCATTCCATATCATATTGAATCTGCTTTTCTGTCTAAAAAGATATGCATGGAATGAATGGTATTACCAATTGCAGCATGTCATATGTATTTTAACACTTTCAAGAGCAGTAATTAGCCAGATAGCTTATTCTTTGCCTCTTTTTTGTAAATTAAAATTATGAGTCGTGCCCAGAGATATTTTTGTACATATAAAAAATACATCTATGTATGCAAAACAAGGATAGGATAAGATATTACTATCTTAACTATTGATAAAAATACAGCAATTTGTTAAATTAATTTAGGACTGCTCCTCCAAATTTTAGGCAGCAAAATGCAGTTTAAGATACTGGGCTTCCCAAAGGTAAAATTATTCTAGGCAGGAATGAGTAATGACAATTTATACTCTGCAAAAAATAAAATGCCAGTAGAACCTTGAGCTTCAGAAACACATTAATGGTAAAAGCAGTTTGACCTCAGAATTTAACAACTATGGCTTGGTGCAAGAGCAATTCCACCAGCCTGCTAATTTTTCATTTTATGACCATGTCCAAACTTTTGTTCTGCTGGGGAAAAAAGTTCTTCATTCTATGGAGGATAAAACAGCAGTGCCATTTTTAATACCAAAAGCCTTCATCACAAAGCTTGCCATTTAAAGATAATTAGAGCTCTTTAAAGCTTAAATCAAATTATCATCCTACTTATGTATAAAATAGCCAATAAATTACCCTTTGCATTTCTCTAATGAACGTTTTTAGTGCTAGCAGTTTCTTTTGCAGCCAAACTCACTTCCAAGCACTATGATATACTGCTATTAAATTTGAACTTTTAGTCACTACAATAGTAATTGCAAGAGCAGTTCATGGAATACAAAACTCTGCTTTTGTCAAAGGCTCATCCATCTGCTCCATACGCAGCAGCAGGAGGGCTCTAACAGTTTAAATGCTGTGTAAATGAGTTTATCTGTTTGCTCAAAGCATTTTATTTGTATACTCAAAGCAGAGGATAAATTTTGCCCTGATGCCAAAGAGCAACAGGAAGCAATCAGTACAGCAATTTCACCTGCAGTCCAGCATGCAGCTTATGGTGATGCCCCCAAATAAATGAGTTTGCTTTTCAGTCAGTGAAGAGAAGAGTTACAAGTGCCTGCAGCTGCTGTTGTGTGTGCGCATGTGTGTGTGTGCGCATGCCACAAGTGATGAGAAACAGATGTGCTGCTGAATTAGTTCATTGTAAATCCTGTACAATTTTCTGTTCTGCTCAGATTCATGTGGAGGACTATAAACCCCCGAGGAAAACCCACAGGTCCTCTTCTTGTTGCTACATTTTGGCCTGATCTGCCAGAGAAAATTGATGCTGTCTATGAGGCCCCTCAGGATGAAAAGGCTGTGTTTTTCTCAGGTATTGGTTTTAAAGGCTATTTTTTTGTTGTTGTTGTTTTTTAACATGTATGGGGTTTAAGTTTCAAAATATAAGTAGTCATTTGCATAATGTTGCATTCAAGCTCACTTTCCTCCAAGTTGTACCTGGGACAGCCTGTCTAAGAGCCAGCAGAGCTCACAGGTAGGGTGACAGATCTCCCTATTCTCCCCTGCCCTCCAAGGATTTTAGGACAAAGGCTGGATCTGAAAGACTCAAAACAGCATTCAACCTCCAGTACAACAAAAGGAGAGCTATAAGCACCTAGAAAGTGACATTCAACAACAAGCAAAGCCAAACAAGAATCATTATTTAAAATGCAAAGCAACAACAGTGGGAGCTCTCTTTCCCCAGTCACAGCTCTGTTTTTCTTGTTTCCTTCCATTTTAAGCTATTATCTCAGCACATGCTGCTTGAGAAAACTACATTTTATTTTTCCTCCTCATGCCTGTCCTTGTCTCCTTCTCTTTTGCCAAAGACTGATTTCCACTTTGGCTTCCAAGCATCTTCCTTGTGGCTCATCAGGCAGGGATGCAGGCAGCCGTGCAAGCTGCCTCCATGGGAGAGGAGCAGGACAGGAAGCTCTGCTCTGTCTGTCACATGTGGTTCAGCTGCAGTGGCCAAATGAGCAGAGCTGTGAGACTGTTTTCAACACGAAGAACTGAGCCAGCAAAACCTAGGCTCCAGTATCTACTAAAAACATGACTAAACATCTCCAGTCATGTAAAAACCATATGGCAAAAGCTGCCGTACATTTTCTGCACAGGAGAGAAAAAAAGTAATGATAATCTATTCCACATGGCTCAGAGGCCATTTGCTCTAGTTTACATGGATGGGGGGAAAAAATTGAAAGAAGTCAGGCAAATCAAAACACTTTGAATATTATATATAGTAGACAGAATTCTATCACATCTAAACCTCTCCTTTTCTTTACAAATTCCAGGAAAATGTAGCTAACCTGCATTTTAAAAAAAATAAAATATGAACTATCAGAAAACAAAGATTGGTTTGAAAATAACACAATTGTCTTTAAATACTTACTAGTTAGTCCCATCCTTTGCTCCTGAATAGTGAATCAATAACTTCCAAGAATCTCAAATGCCACACTTTACACTTTTCTCACATTAATACTTTACTTATTTACTTTCCCACTAGCACAGAATCAAAGAAATATCCTTTCATGAATAAATCTTTCTATGGCTTTCAGAGAATCCAGTGAGGTTATTTACTAAGCAAATTATAACTCCATGTAAAGAACATGGAACACTACTTCACAGTCTACTAATACACATCTGGAGAGACATTAGATAATGCTGTGTGGTAAAGGAAAACAGAAACTCTGGGGGAAAACTTCCTGTTAATCACTCAATAAAATTTATCAACAAAACAAATAAAGGGTGAACATGAGCTGCTGCATTTGAACATCAGGTGCTCCTGGCTGGTTTCAGACAATTTTCATAATACTAAAAATTTCCGGTATAAACTACTTGTTTCAGCATGTAACCCAAATGTACCAAGGCAGTGTCTGCCTCAAAGACCCATCAGTGAAGGGAGGAAGCAAGAGGAAAGAGGGGATGTCTTTCTGAGGCAAGAGCACTTCAGTAGCAAAAGCAGTGGTAATCACAGTTGGTAAAATACTAGAAAACTAGTGGTACAGCTAGTGCAATAAAAAGTCACATGGCAAAGCAAAAAAAGAAGAAAAACCCTTTTGTTAGTGATTAATAAACAGTTTTTGTTTGGTTTTTTTTTTTCCTTCTCTACTTAGGAAATGAGTACTGGGTTTATTCAGCCAGCAACTTGGACAGGGGCTATCCAAAGAAGCTCAGCAGCCTGGGACTGCCCCCTGATGTGCAGCGTGTTGATGCAGCTTTCAACTGGGGCAGAAACAAGAGGACATACATTTTTGCTGGAGACAGATACTGGAAGTAAGATGCATTGAGTGGTGGTAGGATGCTGTTGGCTGAATGCACCTGAGCTGCAGGAGGCAGGGACCAAACAGGGCACATCCCCTGGGAATAGAAAGCAAGGGCTGCCAGGACAGTACTGACAGCAGCAAAGTGCTACAGTACAGCAACAGGAAACTGGCAAGGGTTTGAGAAAAGCCAGCCTCAAAAACAGCATTGGAAGAGGGTCTCTGGGAGTGTCTGTCAGAGTGCCCACCACTAACTCATCCCTATGCCCCCATGCACCAGCAACTGCCCCACATCAGTCCCTGGCTCTTAAGAGGGACAAGCTGGCCTTACTGTCAGCTCACAAATGCTGGGAGAAAACTCTGCAAGGAATTCCTTAAAAATGCACTGAGCTCCAATCATTTGAATCCAAAGATTGACCAGATTGCCTAAGAAATTCTTTAACTAAGCCATCAGGTTTAGAGGCACTGGATTTAAAGGAAACAGCAGTGTGACTACCAAAACATGCTGGGGATGACTGTAAATCCTTTCAGCAGCTGTTCTAGCATCACTTACACCTTTGCTCTACTAATATAGTTGGCACTGAGGAAATCTGAACAAACCACAAGTGTATCTGTAAGTACTTTGAGAAAAATCATAGCTTTAATTTATTTTGACAGTCTCTCAATCCTTTTCATGTTTCCAGTGAAGCTCAGGTGATCTGCTACCATGCTCTTATTGTCTTAGATTAAGAAGGAATGTCCTTCAAATGCCTCAAGGCTGTTACTGTGGTAGAAATAAATATCCTGCATTACACCTGAAGAATCTACTAATTGTATAATTGTATTTAATAGAATTTCATTACCATAATTGCCAGGAATATCTGGCACAAAAGAGCACCTTAAAAAGCAGAGGAAGAACTTTGTGAGTCACCTCTGTGCTATCAAAATGGCATCAGAACAAAACAGAGGCCCTGACTCCTGCAGTCACTGTCAGACGTCTGTTCCAGAACAGGACTTTATTTCATGAATGTAGACCTTACACAACAGGCTGAAAGTGGACCTATTCATTAAATGACAATTTGGAGGAAAGTTAAACATCAGGAATAACTGTCAGAAATCTAAAAGATTCCCCAATCTTTAAGGGTTCATTCTGAGAGATATTCTGTATAATATATCAAAGAAGATCTCAGTATAATTGAGTCCATTTCATGAGAACAATAATTTCATCTTATGATTAAACTGAATTACTTTCTTTATTTTATCCTAATGGCTGTGGATTCCTGTAAGTAAATACAATTGCCACTTGATCATAATTTTCAATTACTTTAAGGACAGTATTCTCCATTATCTAAAGAAAAAAAAAAAACTAAAAACCTAAAGAATGTTATTCATTCTTTAATGTCTTTAATGTATTGTAGAGACCATTTAAACACTTACAAGTTTTAATAGTCATTTGCAACACTTCAGATTCCTACTAAAACCTACAGACCATGAGTTTAAAAGCTGTTGGTCTGCTCTGTACCAACTATTGTTTTGATGAACTGTACTGCAGGGCCTCCAACTAATTCATCACTCCAATCACAGACAGTATTTCTATCGAAGTACCTTATCAAGTGCATTCATTGCAGAATGCATAATTTATAGTTAAGGAAACAAAATAGGATTAAGTGATTTCTATCTGTGTGAAGAAGCAAGCAGTTGAAAAATATTTCAGAAAAAAATCTGAACAGCATCTCTGTTGAACAGACGCTATAACCCTTAAGTATGTGGCTGTTACATTTTATACAAGGACTCTGTCAATGGAATCAAAGTAGTTACATACCATAGTCCTTCCTGTGTCATTATCACACTTACTTTAAATGGATTTTTGGAAGCCTTCTCTCTCCTTCATTCCAGCCACAAGCTATTTTAGTGTTATTATAACAAGACTGTTGAGCATAGCAGAGTTTTGTGAGAAGGGGGAAAGGACCTGGCTCAGTTTCCACAGCTGAAGTTTTAAAGCTAACCAGCAAGGTATTAGATTTTCTTTAAATAGCCCAGGAAAAAAAAATAGCAAGGAATTTAAATGAATCATTTAAATTGATTTTGACCAACCCACTGCTCATTAGAACTGGTGTAACTTTGGATATAATCCAAGTAGTTCCATAGAGCAATGAGGGAAAAGTAACCTGAGATATCTATGGACATGGATAAATAAAAATTGGGAGCATAAATGGTTTTCTCCCTCAAGTACTGTCAAAGACAACCTCTCTGAAGTGTGCTGCTCCTGAAGAGGTGCTTGAGCACCTGAAGGGTCATTGAGGCCTCACATGCTGTCCCTGAAGCCTGTTCACAGTATATTGCACATCACTGTGCTCAGGACATGCCTCCTGCTCAGCACTGATCCCCATCCAAGTTACATTTTGGGAAAGAACTTTCCTGAGAAAGCACATTTCAATTCAGCATTGCATTTTTGAAGGAAAGATGTAAAATCTTACAGGGTTCTAAAGGAATAAGCAATAATTATAATGAAATAGAAGCCATGTTACAATCTCAGTTATTGTATTTCTGTTTGTTTTATACAGTCACATTCACTGAGGACACCCTGAACGCTTACATTACAATTTAACATTAAATGCAGATTTTTAATGTAGATATATCATTTCCTTCAGGTACAATGAAGAGAAGAAGAAAATGGAGCTTGCATCCCCTAAATTCATTGCTGACTCTTGGAATGGTGTTCCAGATAACCTCGATGCTGTCCTGGGCCTTGGGGACAGTGGTAAGCTCTAATTCTGATTTAACAAACAAACTGTCTTATTTGTTTGCTGCAAAATTATTGGAGACTTTAATTCTTGTGGTCTATGAGTAGGAGCCAAATGGAGCCACCCAATGCCTGATGCACAGGATGTCCTCACAGCAGGATGCAGGACTGAGCCAGCCCCTGTGGCTTGGGCATTTCCCAGCTCCTGACATTCCCCAGCTCCCACACCAGCACACAGTCCCAGCACCATTTCAGCACCATCCTGCCCTAGCACAACCAGAATCAAGTATGATAATCTCCCTGATCACAGGCATGAATGGGTTGTATGTTGCCATTTTTCCTACGCACTCCAGCTAAGATCCTGACCTGTGGTTTTAAGGGGCCTTAAATTTTGCACAGATATGCACTAAATTCTGAAAGCAACACTGTGTCACATGAGTCTTGACTCAGTCACATTTTCAACATCTATTTTGCCAGCAAATATTTCATCCAAGAAAATTCTGACTCACAAAGTAGTAACCTTATTAGTAACCTTTTTAAGACTTCATTTAACAAGATCTTCCTTCTACAGGATGGGAATTATAGTGTAGTTTTAAAATGTATCTTTTTTTATAATACAAATACATATGAATATTTTGGGAAATAAGTAATTCAGTTCATTAAGCTTCCTGAAATCATGAAGACAAAAAAATCTTTGATCAAGAATTAAGTGCTCCGTAATCTGATAATGTTTGTTTATTTATTAAACAGGATACACCTACTTTTTCAAAGATCAGTACTATCTACAAATGGAAGACAAGAGTTTGAAGATTGTTAAAATTGGCAAGATAAGTTCTGACTGGTTGGGTTGCTGAACCGTATGAGATATCAATAACCAAATATTTACTTTTTTGTTATATGCCTTATCTGTAATTAGAAATAGATCTGAATGCTAATTACTGGACCAGTCTGGTACTGGCACCAAAACACTAAGTACCAGTACTGTACACATCAGATAATTTAAGAGTGGTTGCCTCCTCAGTATACAAAAGATGTTTACGTATATATTCTGGTACAATTTTTCCATTGTTGTGCTAGTCATAGTAGTGCTATGAACAGAACAGCCATCATTCTTTATTCCCTTGGTGCTTAAACAAAGCCTTGGAACCTTTGGAGACTGGATCATGCCCCTCTGTTATTCACATACCAGATAGGCTCAATGAGATGTACCAGCAGTGCACTTTGATTTTTATTTTTTTTAAATACAACTCTGTTATAAATGGATGGTTTGTCTTGATGTTTTTCACCCTCTTACGAGTTTGATCATTACTTCCATTTATTTACATAATAATACAGAAAGACTGTCAAAGGCACAGGTTGCCTCAGGATCTGCTTTGTGTTGATGCATGATAGAATCATGGCAAAAAAACTGTGTTAAAGTATTGTTTTAAAGTACTTTTTATTTTAATACCTTAGTTAAATTTAGCAATTTGCTTCATGCACTTTGTTACTACTATATACCTTGTTTATATGGATGGAAACGACTCAGATTTTTGAAGACAATGCCTTATACATAAAAGTCAAGTATTGTTTAATGTGTTTTATTTCCCTGTTCTTTATAATATTGGGAGGTTTGTTCAATTAGGCTTTTTGCCTATGCATTGGGCAACAGAAAATGTTATTTTCACAATCTGATAGAATGTTTCTCATTAAAAATAAACCAGAAAAGAATGTCCCACGTATTAAGTGCCAACAATACCAATAAAATCAAATTACACTGTCAACACTACTCATGGCCAGGCTCCCTTGTATCAGTTGAAATCATAAATTCTGTAGCATGTTTCAGTGCATTACCTTTCAAAGGCAAAAACATTACCCAGTATATAAGTGTACAGGGGGGTTTATTTAGAAACCCAGGTTATTTCCTCTGTTGGTTCCAAGGTGCAACTGCAGCAAGTTAATTAAAGAGATGACATGGTCCCATATCTGTGCAAAGCCCACTGCTCTCCCTGAACAGTTTACACTCCTGTCTGTCATCCACACTCTGCCACAGGCTACCTCTCCACAGCCCCAGCAGGAAGAGAGGGTGTGTGTATCCTGCAGGGATGAAAGTTTGAGAAACAGAGATGTAAACTCTTATCCTCCCCATGGCATCAGACACCATGTGGCCAAAGATCTTACCCAGCTCCATGCACAGGAAACACTTCAAAATCCTCTATAGACTGAGTCAGGTAAGGGGTCAATCATATCCTTCTAAAAACATCTCTTATTTTAAGTCCATGATTCCCAGAACTGCCCAGTAACTAATGCCTAAGCCCATGATCCATTGGTTTCTTCTCATGTCCTCTACAACTTCATGTTTGTTTGTACTCAGTGTTTTCCTGTTCTAAGCAAAGATTTTTTACTAAGATATTCTGAAAAGATACTTCTTTTAAAACGGCTGCATTTGCCAAATCATCTTTTAATTGTATCCATCCAGATATAACTCCACTTTAAGAAGCTGTCAATTACTGTAGATAATCCTCACCTGAATGAGCCAGCACTATTTTTACTTATGTCAAAAGAAAATGCCTTATCTCCTTCTCAGAATACTCATTATTGTCAGAAATCATCCATCACCTTCACCATTATTCTTGCACCACAGTCAATGAAATAAAGCACAAAACAAAGTGGTTCTAATTGCAAAATGTTAGTGCTGCAAGTTTTACAAACACCTGGCAGCCCTCTCATGATAACAGAATCTATTTCAGAGACGTATGATCTGTCCTGATCATAAACATCTTCCTACACTAGTGCTGAAAATATTCTCTAGTTTAATGACTGCCAGGCATTCCTTTTGAGCACTGCAGTAATTTAAGCTCTGTTTTAGGCATCCTCAATAACCATCCCCTGAAGATTTTTATGTTCTTTATGCTGCCCCAAAGTGCCTACTCTAACATCTGTATTTAATATGGAAGGGGTTTCAAACATAGTTATAATAGAACATTTGCAGTGGGCCTTCCAGATCAGAACTTGCTAAATCACATTTCTACTGATTACTGAGATAGTTTCCTTTTTGTCCACAACTTACGCATGTTTTGCAACATTGGCAAATGTTACATTGTGTAGTAACAGCACCATAATCCTACAAAACTCTGCACATCTGGTGCTCAGCTTCTCCTTTTGTTCTTGCCTATGTAAACCCATTCTCCAATGACTAAATCACTGGCAGAAAACCAGAAATAAATTTTCTGTCCTTAACCCAATGCACACTTCTTTGGGTTTGGTTTCAGGCTGGCGACTTTAAGATTAACACAGGTCATTTATAAACACATCTGTTTCTGTTCATCAACTGTAACATTTGCCAGGTTATCACTTATGCACGTCAGACAAGCTGGGGGAGTACACTGACCTTCTCATTAGCCTTTCACATCTGACCTGGGAAACACTAAGTCACAAAATGTGTCCTGAAAAAGCCTTTGGGTCTAATTCCACTTACTGAGAGCCACTTCTGAAACCTCCCTCTTCTTTCCTGTTTGTAATGAGTTAACCATGAGATGGAAAGTCCTTACCTGAGAAGTGCTGCAGCTCAGCCTGTACCTGACCATGCCCATGCAAATCCATCCCACCCACTTGCTTCCCTGTTTAACTCTAGTCCTGTCCCAATACTAAGGATTTTTTTATAATCTCTAGACCCTTGGCTGAACCACACTACCCTTCCCAAGCCTCTTCCTTCACCTCTCTTGTGCACTTTGAGACTGTGCTCTTGTCAAGGAGGACACTGCCTCTGCCTTTCCTGCCCTCCACACATTACTCCCAAGACATTTTCAGAACAGAACCAAAAGTTTTTTACCTACCTTCTTCAAAAAGAAACAAAGGGAAGGAGCATAAGTGTTTACCTCAAAAAAATCCAGCACAAACATTTCTCAAACTAGTTCTATTTTTAGAGCTTTATAAAATTGAAGAGTTCTCTTAGGACTTTTTGGTGTCAGGGTAGAGTTGCACACACATTGCACCAAAGCTTGGGGAGAGTTCAGACACTCATGCTCCTTGAGCTGAAGGAAATCTACCAGTTAAGAGCAGGATGGGCTGCAGGCCCCCAGCAGGGCAGCTCCAGTCCAGTAGGGCAAAGGGCAGTGGTTCAGCAACTGCTCCATCACAATAAAAAGCAGCCAAGGCTATAACAAAATGCCTCAACTTAAACACTCAATAGACAGAGCAGCCTGAAGTGTGAATCATGCTTAACAGTTTGTGTCTCACTAACACTTTGTGTTTGCTAAAGATTTTCTTCCTGCTACTCTGTCTTGATTTTACCAAGCAGCAGTTACCCATAAATTTTAGCAATTGAGTAACTGTGCTGTTCTTAAAATCCAGAGGAAATAGGTCCTTTGGGTCCATTTTAGACAAATTATTTCTATTTAAAAACTCAGACATGCATGTTTTTAGCAGCAAAGACTAAGTGAATGAATTTCTGCTTTTGAGAGACCTGAAATCAGCAAACAAGCAGGCATTGAGCTCTGTGGAATCACAGAGATTGGTACAAGCACGGGGAAACACTTGTTTCAGACTGGTTATGTAAAACAATCAGAAGTGCTAACGTGATTCCAGGTAGGAAAGTGCAGTAAGAACAAAAACGAAATCAGAAAAAAATCTCAAAACAACAACCAAGCCAACAACTGCATCTTCAGTTCAAGATACCTTGCCTTTTCAGAGAATATCCTTCATCAGACATATTATTCCTGGTGTTTTTTGGAAAAACAAATTCCTGGCCTGGACCCAGTAGGCAATGGATTAAGTGAACCAATACTATCTACTGGTCCTGAACTGCCTTAGGCCATGAAATTAATTTCTATAATTTAAGAAGTATATAATAGCTTTTTCTAAATTACATATTAAATATATGTCTGTGTGCACACATGCATATGCATAAGAAATAGCTCATGGCAATATTCTATATCAGAATATTTTATTTAATATAGATGTCAGAATAGAATATTTGGTTATGACAATCATCTAGTCCAACTGTCTGGAGGTTAATTGACCTAAACCTGCTTACCCCATAACACCAGTTTTTCCCTTCTCCAGAAAATATATCACAGTCTGAGCAAAGAACAACACAGTGAGATAAAGTACAAGTGTTTACCCTGCATGGGTGTTCTTCCCTGGTAGCACTACTGGAGATAACAGCCAACATATCCAAGATAATCAGCAGTTCATTTGCTTTATTGTTCAAGCACTTTCTCCATAGCTGCAATAGCTGCACCAGAGGCCACACCAGCCCTTGCAGGCTGGCCAGCCTAACCAGCACTGGGAAGGCTGTGTCCACACTGCCTGCTCATGTCATCACTGGATCATTCTGTCACCTCATTTTGCAAATCCCCAAACTCCCAGGAGGCTTCTAAAGTTCAACTTCAGCCAGATTCACCACACTCATGCTCAGAATCTTCCAGACAACCAACAAGCCAGCCTGGAAGAAGGTTACAAGAATAAAAGGCCTCATGACACCACAGGTCTGCATTCCCCTGGCAAACCCTGCTGCAGATGCTCTGCACAATAAGACAGAGGGTGACAAAACAGAATCTGTTGAACTTTCAGCTGTCTTTTACTGCCCAGTTCTTTCCTCTGGGACTTCTCAGAATTACTCTCAAATGACTGACTTAGTTTGCTGTTAAGAATTTGTTAGTATTGCCAAAATAAACTAAAATAGTAAGAGGATAATTGTTTTAATTTAGATTAGCCTGGAGTTTGGCAGTCTGTCTCTGGAATTATATGGAGGTGGTCTCCACTTTCTAAAAGAGAGGAATTCACAATATTTAGCTATCCAAGTGAGCTTATTTTCCATGTCTCTTACCACTGCTTCAACCTTGGAACTGATTCATAGCTATATTCTACGCCTCTTACAGCACAATACTGCTGCCAAAAGGGCAGAAGCCTGAAAGCAGCTTCACACACTGCAGTTGGGTGCCAGGCAATGATGCAGACCCAGCACTTCCACTGCACAAAGTTTCTAATCACCCCTAGCCAAGGAATTGGGAAATTCAACCACAGGTCTCCCATCTGGTGTCACATCAAACTTCAGCCATGGAGACATTATTTCTTCTGTGGTGGCACCTGAACAATTCTGGCCATGGCCACTCTCCACTGCTCTCCTTTCCAGCTCCCTGAATCTGACTCAGTGGAACCCCCAGAGCAGAGTTCACTGCCTCAGGACAGCAGCAGAGGAGTGAACAAGGCAAACCAAGCCAAAGGACTTTATCAGAGAGGCAAGTTCTGAATGCAAAAGGAAGGCAAGGGCTCTGCTTCCTTCTGTGGTCAATGAATTGAGTGTTGAACCCAGGCCTCAAAAGAGAGAGAGTCCTTTCTCATTGGCTGAAGTGGCAAGGCAAGGCCCACTAAATTCTAGAATTTTCATGCTTTTCTGTTCTATTAAGAAAATGTACCTTTCAAGGCCACTCACAATTCTATTCATCAGCAGCTCAAAAGAATGAAGTAGGAGGATCCACACTGAAAATCCTTTTTATGTTTTCTAATGTCGTCAAAGGGGCTTCCAAACCCCTCGTTTGCAGGACTTTCATCCATTCTCACATTTAGATGCCTTTCTATGTACCACTGCACAACATTGTATTTCCATATCAGATTGCTTGCCAATGCTAAAATTCTTGGAAATTATATTTAAATAATGTAGTACGATGTGAATAACTGTGACATGAGCTAGGCTGCAGCACACTGAGAAAAGGCAAAAGGAGGATCTGCAAAACTTATGGAGGAAATGATACTACCAAAGTTTGTGAACCTTACTCTCTCCTAAATTTGGAATAAGCTGCATCCTCACTAGCCCTACACACAATCCCAAAGTAGCCTATATACTATCCTAAAAATAGGCTAATTCAGAAGGACATTTACAGAATGTGGGTGTAAACTAGAACCATTCCTGGAGCTCAAGGGGATAAAAGCCACTGCAGAGCCAAGAAGTGGCTTTACAATAATTGACAGCTTTAAAGCAAACCGAGGGAGAGTTATTGCAGTTGACATAGCATTGCTTCCAGTTGGATTTTCCTCCCAAAGTCAGCAGATGGGCTGTCACAGACAAACATTTGGGAAGGGGAGTTATTTTGATGTTCCTCTCTGTGAGTGCGTTAGCGCTGCCCGGGCTCCGAGCGGCCCCTGCGGGCAGCGCAAAGCATCCGCACCGCAAAGCAGCGCAAAGCATCCGCACCGCAAAGCAAAGCACCAGCAAAGCATCAGCACCGCAAAGCATCCACACCGCAAAGAATCGGCACCGCAAAGCATCGGCACCGCAAAGCACCGGCACCGCAAAGCACCAGCAAAGCATCAGCACCGCAAAGCATCGGCACCGCAAAGCATCGGCTCCGCAAAGCACCGGCACCGCAAAGCACCGGCACCGCAAAGCACCAGCAAAGCATCAGCACCGCAAAGCATTGGCACCGCAAAGCACCAGCAAAGCATCAGCACCGCAAAGCATCCACACCGCAAAGCACCGGCACCGCAAAGCATCGGCACCGCAAAGCATCCACACCGCAAAGCATCGGCACCGCAAAGCATCCACACCGCAAGGCATCGGCACCGCAAAGCATCCACACCGCAAAGCATCCACACCGCAAAGCATCGGCACCGCAAAGCATCGGCACCGCAAAGCATCCACACCGCAAAGCACCGCAAAGCATCAGCACCGCAAAGCATCCTCACCGCAAAGCATCGGCACCGCAAAGCACCAGCAAAGCATCAGCACCGCAAAGCATCGGCACCGCAAAGCACCAGCAAAGCATCAGCACCGCAAAGCATTGGCACCGCAAAGCACCGGCACCGCAAAGCACCAGCAAAGCATCAGCACCGCAAAGCATTGGCACCGCAAAGCACCAGCAAAGCATCAGCACCGCAAAGCATCGGCACCGCAAAGCATCGGCACCGCAAAGCACCGGCACCGCAAAGCATCGGCACCGCAAAGCATCAGCAAAGCACCAACAAAGCATCGGCACCGCAAAGCCCCGGAGCGCTCCTGCACTGACACTCTGCCGGGCAGGAGGCTTGAAGCATTTTGCTCTCTTTGGGCCAGTTATTTTGGGGTAGTACCAAGCTATTTAAAAAGATAAAGAGTGTTTAAACATCAAAAGGAAAGCACATTTTGTTGGGAATAAGTGTGAAAATTCTTTTACAGAATCAATTCTGTAAAGAGAGGGAGAACTGCTGCATGGTGTGCCACAACTCCTATATACTCTGCCATATACACTCTGCCATGGGTACACTCCCTACTCATTTAGGGGAAGCTTTTTCCCTGAGTTTGTCAGTCTCTCTTTCCTCATGTCCCTCAGGCTGTTCATTTTAGTCACCATCCCTTCCAGCCAAATGAGGAAAGTCATCCAAAGCCACATAGCCTTCAGCCAGGACAGGCTGGGAAATGACTGAGCCAGGTTCAAGGAACTTCCTCACTGTAGGAGGTAAGTCCTCCACAGCAATTCCTGCCAGCCTGAAGAGCAAATATTGTCTTTACAGCAGCACAGTGTGCTGCCAGTAGACCTCTGGCCACATCTCAGCACTATCTCCACCATGCACTATGGATATTCCAACATATTATCTATATTTTTTCTAGACTTATAAAAGTCTTTGTTCTTTAAACTGATACCACCTGAATGCAATTTTAACAGGTCACCTTGGTGCAATTCTCTGGTATAATTCAACACCTGAAACAGTTTATTTAACTCTAGAATTTTCTTTTAAAAGTAATTCTTTTTAGAGCTTGGCATGTGACTAGTATGTCAACTTTCCCTCTCAGAGAATGGGAAATTATGCAGGCCTTGCCTCTATGGATTAAAGGTATGGCACCAGTATGGCATCAAAGTGAAAATATAGCCTGAAATATCTTGGTGTGCTTGAGAACTCAGGAGACAGAGTGAGAAACCTGGCTAATTAGGAGTGGTGACTGCTGCACACTCACATCCTTAAACACACAACTTTGGGAGAGAAACCAAGGAGGATGGCCAGTGCCACCCAGACTCACAGTACCAGTGCAAATACACAGCTACCAGCCAGTAACTCCATGGGGTAACCTAAAATGTGAGAATGGCCACAGCAAAGAGCAAGGGAAGTGGTAAATGAGTAGCTAAGCAGCCATGGTTCTTCTTCAGAGATTATGGCTCTGTTTCACCCTTGGGAAGCCAGCTCTGGCCTCACCTCCCCTGTGCCATCCCACCTGAGCATCACTCAGCACTCACTGTTGGAGGGGCAGCAACACAAAGCTACACCTTGAATCCAAAAATTATTCTTCTTGACCAGACAGCTGTTATAGCTGCCACTGCTCTAAGGCTGATACCAAAACTTCAGGCATCATGGAAATATTAACAAAGTATTGACTTTGCATAAAATAAATCTTCAAGCAGCTCAAAACTCTGAGATGAACTAACTTGTCATTAGAGGGACAAAGTGGAGGTCTTCCTTCTGCTGTTATTTGCAGGGGAGAAGGGGAGGGGTAACTAGAAGAGGAAAAATCATAAGCAAGGTAACAGAGAAATTATTACTACAGACAGAACTACTGAATTCCATTCCAGCACTTGGGTATTTTTCACACAACTATGGAGAGTTATTGGGATAAAATCAATTCAAACATTGACCATGCTCCTGGCAGGCTCTTTACTGCAGCAGATGTCTGTCAATAAACAGAAATTTAACTGTGCCTCGATGGCATTTCATTATCTGGAGCTGAAGAACACCACTAAATACTTCACATTTATATAGATTAATCTGCTCTCACTTACTGTCTAATATCCATCACAATCTAATCTGTGTTGGCAAGACCTCTCCATTTCCCTGATGGGATGGGTGTGTACCATTAATATGAACAGGTTTTATCTGTATCACAGCACTGTGGCTACTCATAAAAACACTTCCAGTTTACCAAAATGCAAGATTATGATATTATTACCATTATTTAAGAAAAAGAAAAACATTGACCTGGAGTTAAACACAACAGCATCGCATTGTGGATAAAGGAGGAATGTTCTTTCTTTCCTATTTGCAAGGCACTTTAAAATAGTTCAGCATTCATGCTGGGTTTGGGGAAGGGAGGGCTAAAGTGAAGCCCCTGCTCAGAGCACTTTAGAACAGTAGATACTCACTTCAACATCAACGTGGTACATAAAGTTCTGACTGTGCATATGCTCAGTACTGCTTTTGTAGCTTTTACTTCTGAAGGAACTATGTGATAATTTAACCTGATCTCCTTAAATGTCCCCTCAAATTCAACCGCTGATTACTACATTGATCAGTCACTTTTATCCTTGATTTAAGGGCTATAAACAACAGAAAATTTACCACATTCAGTGACTGTCTTCTTAAGTAGTTCAGTTTCCACAAAGCCATGAATGATAGCTTATTTTTCATCCAACGTGAAGGATATGAGGAAACCACAGGACATGACTGGGTTCCAAATCACGCTGTTTATGAGCTATGTGCAAATATACAAGCCCTGCTAGCTGAGTGTCTCTCCAAAGGCCTGTATCAGACCTCCAGAGTCCAGGAATTGTGCTGCTTATCCATATGCACAAGAATTCCATATCCAGTATAGAACATGCTTTTAACAAATTTGTCCATTGCACTTCTTACTCATCAAAATTATTGACTGCAGATGTGTTTTAGAAAACATGATTCAGGTTAGTTCATTGATGGAAGTTTTATTTTACAATATTCACTAGCTCAGGCTAACACTGGTGCCCTACGCAGAAGCTTAGCTGGTCTTCCTAGAAACAAACTATTTAAGAAGGTTAAATTCACATTTTCAGAAGTTAACTTAGAATAAATTAAATAACACAACTAGTTTTTAAGTATTTCCATGATATTACTGTGCCCATCTTTTCAGGACACGTGGTCTGGACTTAAGTTCCCATAAGACTCAGAGTCCATTAAATGATTCCTCATTAGAGGAAGAAGGAAGAAACTCTTGTTTTCATCAACTTGCAGTGTTGCATGTGATCAACAGATAGTGGCATGCAGAACTTTAAGACAGACAGACTATCAACTACTCCATAGTAACAGAGATTCATTTCACCAGTTACATCATTTGCCCACAAGAAAAACTACATCTAACCCATCCAAGGCTTCTGACACAGATCAACACGAACGATAAATAATACATGGAAGTTCATTTGTACTTCTTTCTTCTTAGAATTATTTGTGAACGCAGGAGAGTTTTCTTTCCAAAGTTTTTATACAACATTCACCCTAAAAAAACAACAAAAACCAGTTTCATTAAGTGCATTATAGCCAAGCAACAGAGACAGACAAGGAATTTCCTGAAGAGCTGAACAAAAAGACAAATACAGCATATTGGCAAGGGTTTTCTCAGCCTAAATATTTTCAATCAAAGCAGTGCTGTATGTAATTTAAAGATAACATCAGAATAAATCTAAATATTTTAATGTCAGGCAACTTCCATTCTAAATTTTTAAAAAATTATTTTAAAATTATATGTTTTTAAAAATCAACTGAATGCTAACAGGAAGCCCTGAAGAAAAAGTCACTGTAATTCAGACAATGGGATTGTCATTCTCAGGATACATATTTTTTGTAATTAAAAGTCCTCTATCTCTTTACTAAGAGGATGATTAAGAGTATTAAGTAATAATACCAATCTACACCAAGACACATTATAAACAGGAACTAATGAACCCATGGGACACTTTTGTAAGCTGAGGAGTTTGTTGTGGAGCTGGGTAGTCAGAGCTGGCACAGGAAGAGGCACCAGGTCCAGAATGTCACCTTCTCTGAAGAGCTGCAGAGCAACCACAGGCATCTGCTAATCCTTCCCCCTTGCAAGATCTGTAGGGCCAACACCAGGCAAGGCAGAATAGAAGAAAGCATGACTGTACTCATAATTATGGAGCTTCCTAATTTTGGTGTAATTATGGGCTTCTAGTTGTTTGCTCCTAGTGCCAGGCCAATGAGCAGATTTAAGAACACTGCAACTCATCCTCCTGCTAGTCCGTGCAAAGCTGAACTTACTGTACACATAATGAACACATCACTTACTGTAATGCAGGTAACATTACTGTTATTGTACAAGTCCCTTACAGTGATCTTTGGGAAAATGGAGGAGAGAAAGAGAAAGCTCTGCATGACAGGTAGCAGTTGTCTTGCCTGAAAAACTACACAAAAGCTCTCTAAAGAGCAGTGCAAAAACATAGGCAGAATATAAAACTGGAGACACTGCCTTTCATTCATACTCCGGTGATATTTCATACTCAGGTGATATTTCTGCATAGGATGGAGACATGGACAGGTCCTGTTACAATCTACCCTTTTCATTTGATTCCTGCTTGGCTGCTCAATTGGCCCTGAAGAGATGAAAAGGCCACTTGCTGAAATGGCTACTCGGGAAAATCAGTTATATTTGTAGACATTTGTAAAAACAGTTAGAGATACATCTTCAGACTTTCAAAACTTTAAGCCTGGTATCTTGTGAGGCTAAAAGTGGTGACTGGGAGAGCTGGTAGAGTTCCTGAGGAGGACTTCAGAAGGAAGGCAGCACTGGTCTGGAACTTGGGAAAGGAAGTCCTTTGACACCAGAGACTGCAGCCCTGAAACACAACTGCCAGCAAATATTAACACCTCCAGCAGCCAACTTTAATGCATTAATGGTTACACTCACCCTGCCAACCCCTGAGCAGCATTCCAAGTGATACCTCAGGGTAAAGCAAGTGGATAAAAATGCTATCCAGGAAGATATGAATAGAAAGCATTCTTATAGAAAAATGTAAATGCCTTCTACTAAGGAGTGATAAACACTCAGAAATAAATCCTGTGCCATAGCATCTCTGTTGGAAGGGAAGCTATAAAATCTGGGGCAAGGCATAAAACAACAAAGAGGCAAAATGAGCTTATTAGCACCCTTTCATGGGTTTTGGCTTCCTCCCTTCTCTCTTATTTTTAAAACTTGAACATACATGAAAACACTGTGAAAATCAGTTGTCTAAGGCATTCTTGCCCTATGGCTGCAACTGGCAATCCAATAATCACAGAGAGAGGTTTCAGTGATTTTATTCCATATCTGATGGCCTAAACTGTGTTTTAGTTTGCTTGGATTTACAGTGGAATACAGTTTTTAAAGAAAAGGCAAACATTGCTATTTACATAGAAAACACATCTCTCTGCCTACTGAAGCACAAGTTCCTAAGAAAAGCATTTATTGAAATTTAAGTATAATAAAAGCAGTGGTTCAGTAGATTTCAGATATTCATGGCAGTTCATTTTCTTTCCGAGGTTCTTGGTTTTGCTTTATCATTTCTGACATTTCATATAGCACGTTATAAGCTTTTGCAGGGGTACAGCACTTTTACTAGAGCAGCAAATTGCACAGGTGGGAGAGGTTGATGCTAAACATTATTAAAAGATCTTCCTTTCCAAAACAAGAAATGAATGCAAAAGCATAAAATCATCTGGGAGCACAAATTCTTTAGAAAAACATGAGAAGTAGATAAGGGATGTTCTGTTTTTTAATAAGAAAGTCACCTGCGTATCTGTCTGTTAACTCTGCTTACTATACACGTCTTCAATGGTCAGATGAAACACTGCACTGTGGTTTAACAAGACAGCACATGTAGTTTAGAAAAACTTTCCAGATTTCTGTCATTTATATGTCAAAAGACTCCAGCTGACATGGCTACAGGACAATTTTCCAAGACCATTTCCAAGTTCTAAGGCCTCATAATAAAATCAAAATCAGGTTTTATTTAAAATACAGACATTAATATTCACTTTTGTAACAACACTGAGATTACCACTACTTCTAAATTCTGATAATGGCAGTTTCTGGAAATGATTTGTTGCTTTGCCTCTCCAGTCCATTTGGTGACTGCTTTGATATATAAATTGTTTGCAGATCTATACACTCTGAAATTCTTCAGAGAAATATCTTTCTTGTTTAAAATCATAACTGTCAGAAGCATCTCTCAAATATCAATACATTTTCAACTTGATTTACATTGGGGTAAATATGCACAAGGTGTTTGCAATTTTATGTTTGTGGAGATTTTTCTGTTTCTTTTTCTTCTCCCCACCTACTGTCACTTTTCAGTTTCCACTACAGTGGTGCACCGTGTTTATTTCTAAATTCTTTCATGGATTTTATGATCCATTTTAATGGCACACATCCTTTTGAATTACTGTCCTCTGTTCAGTTAACACATTTTGTGTTCACTTTCTGCCAAAATGCCTAGGGTATACAAACCTTCTTCACTCTGCATGTTTTGTTTGCAGACAGAAATGAAGCTAGAAGTTCCCTTAAAATTTCAAGTTAATAAATCCCTGAGTAATTGGTTGACATAAAGTGTCTACACTATAGCATTGGACTACCAAGGCAAGGACTGGCACTGCTCAATTTAGCCTTCCAAAAGCCCCAGATCCTTAGTCTTGGAAAGTCCTGTGTTTACCTAAGGCCTCTTGATAAAGCAGCCTGATCCTCTCCCTGCTGAAATCAGCGATGGAATTGCCAGTGACCTCAATAAGAACAAGGTTCCAACACCACCACCCCAAGGCTTTATTATTGCAAATTGTCTGTACACATCACAGGCATTAAGAAATGTGTCTCCACCTCAAAAGTAAATCCTTTGGGTGTGCAGCAGTAGATAAAACCACTTTGCACTGAGATAGCACTTTCTGTTTCAATGCATTTTACAACTGATTATGCCTTTCAATCCCTGCAGTAAGATAACCACTTCATGCTACAGACTGGAAAAGCAGCACAGAGTTACTGTCATTTGCCCAGTGAAGCATGGGTGAAACTCCAACACCCAGCCCCTTTGGGTCCATGCCCTTCTGTGCTGGGAAGGGAGCTCACCACTCTCTGTAGCTAATCACCATTTCTCTTCATGAGAACTGAGCTACAGCTTCATAAGCCTTTATTAACATCCACATCTGTGATCTGATTCCACAAAAGAAAAAGAGGTTTTTTTACTGTTCAAGGCCCAAGCTCAGTTTGTTGAACCTGCCTCACATATCAGTGTCCAAAAGCTTCTCCAGGCCAGCTGGGTAGAGCTTAGGCAGTGTTTCTAATCCCACAGCACATGTCCAGACTCAAACCTTCTTTTAAATGTAGAATGAAAAGCTTGGGCAAAGAACCTGTAATCAGCATCTGAAATGTCCCTGGTACACACATACACTTCCTCAGAGCTTCCCCTGTCTTTTCACTGGCCACAAACTTTGGCTAGAGTCAGCAGAAAAGCAGAATGTTTATTCTTCAGGCACAACTAGCAGCACATCTCTGAAAATTGCCAAGCCTGTTTCCTAGCATTCACTCTTTTTTTTTTTTTTTGCAAGGCTCATTGTTTCCACCCTTCCCGCCCTTTTCCTCTAGAAAAATATTTCTTTTAATCTGTATTCCAAAGCTTATAAGAGATCTCTGCTTTGGGCTTCACAGCAAATTTTTAGGCTGGTCCCTTTGTCAGATCAACCTAATCTATGGGTACAGCAGAAGAGACATTGCTGTGGCCTTCAAAGGTCCCTAAACAGCAGGAATACTGGTCTTGCTTTAATTTACCCACTATCCTCACCTTCAGTATTTAAAAATGCAGTGTGGCTCAGGGAAAATCATATTAGCATTAACTAAGCTCACACACCTGAATTTTGCTACTCTCCTTACAATCTTGCAGTCTCACCTGTCATATTAATAGCATTAGAATTGCTTCAGTGCTAGCACTTAAAAAAGGAGAAACTGGCTTGAGCAAAGCAGGTGCCTGTTAACACTACAGAAGGAATAGATAGGAGAAAACTTCCTCTAGTTGCTAAATAAAAAAGAATTAGTTCATGTCTTCCAGTCACCCCTTAGTTCTAATTACCAATTCTTGCTCTTATCAGATACCTCAGCTGAGTCACAGTTAGTGGGTCAGTTGGAAATGCCTCATTTACTCTTGCTTGTTCACTCTCAACTCCTCTTTATTTCATGAAATTATATAAAAAGAATTGACCCATCTCCATACTTACTCTCCTACGATTGTGGTGTTCTTAAAACTCTAAATAATATGAGAAAAATATGACTTAAGTATCCTTCTGACATACAGTTCTGGAGGGCACATTTTTGTGGTGTTTTCCTCAGCTGGAAACACACGAGTTGTACATTACTGTGAGGCAGATCATATTTACAATTGAATGTGCCTGTTAAGATTTTCATACCCCAGACACACAGCAGACCAGGGGCTACATCTGCCAAGGCAGTCAGGAGACACTAATGAAGCACACAGAACTCTGCTGCTGTCCAGAGCAAAGCTGATGGCAAACCAACAGACACAGTCACATGGCTGTGTTATATAATTTTGGTCTTTATTAAAATAGCCAAAATGCCTGTCCCTTCTGAGAGAATCTCAGTGAAGGAGCTTGTGTTTACAGTTGTGCTCCCTACCTGGGAACTACTGACTGTCAGCAGTTATTTATAAAAACACTCTTAGAGTGTTTTAAAACAGTCTTAGAGTTGACAAAACCAATGAAGAGGCCATAGAGCTCCTCTGGTGACTAGGGAAGGCATTTCATTTCATTTCCCTTAAACAGAGTAAATTTTACTCCCCAAAGCTGCAATCCCCAGCTGTGCCTGTTGCCCAGTCCTGCCCCTGCAGGCACCACTGGAGGAGGGGTAGAGGTGAATTGTGAAGTTGTTACAGGCAGGATAATACCAAATAAATAAGCTTATAATATGCCCTGATTTCTAACAGCTCCCTCCTACTGCAGGCCTGAGTTAATCAACAACTGGGCAAGAGGCCAGGCAAGACTGAGTGTCTGCAACAAAACATAGCTGAAGTTATTGAAAGATAATATAAAGGTGTTTTTGTCTCAGCTATCTGGGACAGCCCCAGGATTCCACTGAGACTGCAAAAGGAACCTCAAGAGTCACAGACTTGTCTTATCATTTAAGGAAGTCACATCAGCTGAGGCTCTGAAACTCAGTTGGACACTTTGCTAACATATTGAGCAAATGCCCCAGCACACTGCTAGAGACTTTCAGCATTTCTTTATTTTTCATATTAAGATAGAAAGTGAAAACATTCTTCAGAGGCCATACAACACCGTAAATTATTAAGAATTTTGTTCTATACTGACAGCTTAAAATCTGTATGGGCTGGGTCATGGAGATTTAGAGCTGGAAGAAATCCAGTTCCTTCAAACACAGGAGCTGGAATGAACTCAGATAACATCAACAGAGACATAAAATTTACTACACTGAACCAGTTGTTCTTTTTTTCTTTTCTCTATTCCATGCAAGACTCCTGAAACAATTCTTATTATACAGTGTGAAACAAATTATTGAAAGGAAACAGTGAATGTGAATAAATATAAATATTGGAAATATAATAGCATACTAATAAATTTCAAAGGTGTCAACAAAAATAGAGAAATCAGAGATCTTATGGCAGCTGTCCATACTGATATTATCACCACAAAAATACTTGTTTTGAGGTGCAATAACATTGTATTTAAAGGGAAGGTTCAAAACAAAAGATACTTTAATTCAAGAAAAAGATTAATGTTAGGAAGCTGAAGGTTCTTATTACCAAAGAAAATTTTACTATGAGTAAGAAATAAACATACTCATCAATGTTTAGGCTATGGGAAATTCTCCTGAAGGCTGTGATCCAAATTGCTTTTTTACTATGTGCTTGACATTTGTCTGACTTTAATACCTGTATGTGTACCATGAAGAAAACATTTGCAGTCAGAGGTGGGGGGATTTGTAAATAACTTTTCCACATCTAGTTTCTACTTACAGTAGGATCTGCAGTGGGATGGAATACACAGAGCATAGCTTAAACTACTCATAAACCAAAACAAAAGACATCACAATATTTCATACAGATCATATACACATACAGCAGTTTCCTGACAGCAAGCTGGTCTTCATGACTTTTTGCAGTGAGGTACTGAACGCGTCCTAGAGGCTGCATAAAGATGAACGGGGATTTATCGCCCTCTTGTGAATAGGGGAAAAGTTACAATCTGCCTCAAAGTGACCGTGCAGCTGTTGATGCTACTAAAGAATCCTGCAGCAAAAACACGTCTGTACAATTAATGAACAGAAATTCAGATTACTAAAAAGGTAGGTCTGCTGGTTACTGGAATAATCTATAATCATTTTATCAGAAAAGGATACATTTCAAAATTAAAAAATAATTCTAATTCAAATCAGAATAAGTGGGAAGACAGTAATCTAAATTCCACAAAATCACTGCCTAAAGCACTGATGTCAAATGCACAGACTAGCTCAAAGGTGTGTCAATTCTCCCTGGTTGCAGCCCCAAAACATCCTTCAATTGCAAACAGAGCAGGAGGATGAAAATACCTATTTTTGCCATGCAGAAGATGCAAATAATAACTGCAAAGAATAATCGTAGGTGTAAATCCAAATTTGTTTGCAGATGCCAGTGATGTTTGCAGACAGGAGCAGGTGTGTCTTGGTCCAGCAGACCCCAGCAGCTCCACAGGAAACAGGCTAACCCAACACTGGGAAGCCACCACACTTCTCCTCAGTTATTCTTAGAGAATTCCTCTTTTCTCCCCTGCTTCTCTACACCCACTCAAGGTGCCACTGCTCCTTTCCTTCTCCATCTCTGTCTACTGTCCCTCTCCTTTACCAAGAGACCACTGAAATCAAGGCAAAGCCATAAAATGGTTCAGGCAAAGTCATCACCCTTCATCTGACAAAACTCCCAGTCTGAGGAGCTGTGGACACCAGGGTTTCCATCTCACACCTTGCCCCAAGGATGAGCAGCTCCATCCCTTCCCTTCTCCATGCACCCCTCACTAACTAAACACTGCAGAGGGAGCCCTTCCAGCCTAAACAACTCCCCAGCTGCTCACTCCCATTGTGATCACATCCCTGTGCCCCTCCTCAGAGTGCCCACCATGCCCACCCAGTTTCCTCAGGCTCAGCTGGGGTGCCAGCACATAACCACAGGCTGTCCTGGGCAGCACACCCAGTGCCTTAACACAAATTCCTTCTGGTCTTCTGTCCCCACACCTGGGAACAAGATGGCTCTGTCCTGTACATCTGCAGCAAAGAAACCTTACCAAAACTCTCCTGAGATTATTCTCATGGCATGATGTCAAGAAGCCAAGTGTCATTGCATCACGAGCAACAGAGGACTCTGACCCTGAGAAGCAATAACAACACTGCCTGAGAGGAATCTGAGAGCTTCTGTTTGTTTGTGCTGCCTTCCCTAATTTAAAATAAATAAAGCATAAATCCAATTCAAATGAAGACATCTCCGAGCTCTACTAGCACAACGTAATAACCATTTCCCTGAAAAACTCTGCATTAATACCACTTAGCATAATATTCAATACAACACTGCAGTAAAGAATATAAATTCATCTATGTCTTCCTTCTTCTTAGCAGTGACTGTTAATAAACAGCTTTATAGCTACTATATTTAAATGCAATTAGTTCCATACATTTCCAGCTTAATAAGAAATAATACATATTCATTTCTGCTCATTAACAGTCAGTATATAACTCTTAGCTAATGAACATTCAATTATGTTCTCTGAATACATTGTGGGATAAATTCTCTTTTTGTTGCTCATATCAGTTCACTTCAATTCAGTTGCTGCTAATTAAAATTCTTTTGCTTCGTGTAGACAAACCTGGGGTTTTTTGAGTCCCTGGAGACTTTTTTAAGAGTTCTGTTTTATCTTTATGTACAGTCAGCTTCCTAATTAATGCTTTAAATAGGATAAACTTTACTGAGGCTCTTGGGTTCAGTTCAAAGGGAAAAAACCCCAACTGGTAATTTTATATCTCATTCTCACACAAATCACTGGAGTCTCTCTTTTTCTTGTAAATCTACTTTTTTCTTTTGTTTTCAGGTGAATTCAATAATCAGGGAAGGTGCCAGTTTGAGAGCACTGGGAGCTAGAGATGCCCTATCATTAGTCAAGAGCTTTATTACCCAGAGGAACAGAAGAGAAATTCTTGTCAAGTTGTCTAGTTCTGCAGCCAGCTCAGGTGAGGAAGGAGGAATCTCCAAGGGTACATACCCCATGGACTCCCTGAGATAATACCACCTCTATTTTCACTCAGCATCAGCAAGAGTCAATGCTATTTTTTCTTAAATTGTTATCAGAGCTGGCTCAGCAATATATCTGCCTGTCTAGGATGAAAAATCCAACCAAGGCCTACCTAGTCCATTGAGACTAACACCACACAAGCTAAGCATTTACTGAAACATTTACTGATAATTTTATATTACTCCTTTTGCCGAGGTCATTATCAGCTATGACTTGCTAAATTAAGTGATTAAGTTCATGCCTCTGATTTATTTGCCTTATGTCCATTCAGCATTGCAAAGAGAAGGGAAATCAGCAGAAGAAACTTCAGGGAACTTTCATCATGAGGATTTGCTCTTTGGTGCAGCATGCTAGGACTCTTACCTGCACTTATGGGCTGGCATGGATAACACAATGGGGACAGCAACTTCTTTCTAACATAAAAATCTAGGAAAAAACTCTCAAATTGAATGAAGCATTTCAAAACTTACCAAGGAAACACTGTGAACCTTATGTGCATCAATATAAGGAATATAACACAAACACAGGAAGTCTAATATTTAGGGAAGAAGGGACTGAGGAAGATAAACATATGTCTCTAAGAGAAAACATCTAGGAATACACATTTCTCACAAGCAATTTAGCACAGAAAATCATAATGGCACTTTGCATGAGGAACTTTTTAGCTAGTCCTTGAGAGGAGTTGTTTTTCTTACAATCAGCAAAAAGATGCTCCCCAGCTGCTGTGTGCAGCAGTGTTACACAGCAGGGCCAGGAGATGGCAGATTTTTGTCAGACAACAGCAGGGAGCAGGTCAAACACGAGCAGGTTTTCAATTTCTGTATCAGAAAATGTCTTTGTACACTTGTTTTTATAAAGGTAAAAGAACAGCCCCGATCATAAGAATTAAACAGATAAATGTTAAAAAAGGTACCTTCTTTTAGCCTCTGGTTCAGATTAGGAATTACTGACATAAAAGTTTAAAAAAAAAGTTTGCAAATATTTCATATTCTGCAGTATATGCTTTTGCCTACCACACATTTTATGATTAGAAGATAAGTTAGAGTATATTTTTACAAAAATGAGGAAGAATAAACTGTCCCAAAGGCAGCTATGATAATGCAGATATCTCAGTCCATTTTAGACTGTATATATACCATTTATATTAAATACTATAAAGCTGCATACACTTTAAAAAAAAGTTATATGTTTATGAGAGAAAAAAATTCCTGCCTTACACTAGGGAAATGTGTAGTGGGTTTTCATGTGTCACTAATATGATTCATTTGGATTGTATACAGAAACCACACCTGCTCCAGAGCCACTTTTAGAGTTTCTAAGCAGAATCTAGGGTAAGCTCCTCAAGAAAAACATACATTGTCCTAGTGATCTGCAGAACCAAAGCTGTAAAAGAAAAATAATGAGTAGCAAGCTAATGCTACTTATTCCCTTGAAGTCCATCTTTAGTTTTTGTCCATATAAAGCTTTTGGTGAGAGATTCAGATATCAGCTTTGCAAAAGCTTGGTGGTGTTTTATGTTAGTGGTCCATTGATCAAGATTCAATTTATCATAGATTCATAGGAAAAAAAAAGGAATTATTATTCAAAAGAGATGCTGACCCTAATCTAGCCAAAGAATTAAATATGGTCACATTGTCTCACATTGTGAACATTAAAGGTTTTTTTGCACTGTGTTTGAATTTTGGTACTTGTGATGTCAAGCCTTTCAAATGGTGCTATAGCTAATCAGCCTCAGAAGAGTAGAAAATTTATAATCAATATTATTGTTTTTAAGAAATGTACAAGTCACCAGAAACACTAATCTATATATATATAATCTATATAAACACAAATCTGCAGTGTGAGTCACAGGCTAGTGGCAAAAAAAACCCAAACCAAACAAAACAAAAAACACCAGACACTATTATATAGTGATACAATAATATAATTTGTCAGACACAAATTAATCCTTCCTGCCCACTCAGTTGCACTGGTCAGGCCTCCTAGCAGTAGTATTTCCTGTTTGGGAGCCTCAAGAAAGGTGTGGACACATTGGAGAAAAGCCAGAGGAAAGATTTAAGAATGATCAGATATGTAGAAACTATCACCCGGGAGGGAAAATCTGAAAACATTAGTCTGGTGAAAGTATAGGAGAATCATAACGTTACAGAAGTGTGCAAAAACTACCTGCAGAGAGGAAAGGGACCAGTTTTTGCATCCACTGAGGATGGATATCTTCTGCAATGAGAGAGATTCTTCCCAGATCCAGCAAAAAATAATTTCAAGACATTACCAGAGAAGTGCCGGAACGAATCAGCTAGGGAAGTCATGGGCTTTTAAAAAGGGCTTGTAAAATCATCTGCTAAGAGTGATGGAGGTGGAATTGATCATTTTCCTCTGGAGGAAGCCTTACTTTCTGCAACGATTATGCTGATCCAGTTTGTTCACAGCACAGCTCTGTTTTTTCAGGGGACAATGCTGTTTTCAAGGACTGGCAATCACAGGGAAATCCTGAAAACCAGCCAAGGGAAATCCTACACTCATCAAGCTTCTATTATAGGCAGGCTTCACTTAGCCCAAATATATCATTATGACTACTCCTTAAGCACCTACAGTTGCAAAACACAAATAATAATTTTATAATCATTAACTTTTGTGAATGCTGATGGCATCTTTGTGGAAGCAGAGACGTCAAAGTGGGAGCTGAGGTATGAGATATTTATAGTTTCATTACAGCAACGCGAACAGTCTAGCAACATAGAGACAACTATTGTGCCAGGAAGTACAAATATTTTCGCGTGAAGGAGAAATTGGGAAAGCACCATAGCAAAAGGAAGTGTTTGAACCCATGTCACGGAAGAGGTCATCGGTCGCTGCACGGACAGACTGGCGGCTCGGTCCTACCACGGGATTCCTGTGAGAACCCAAAGCCTGCTTCCTAAATGCGGTCAGCGTCAGCTTCCTCTTGGAGCGAGCGCAGCAGCAGCAGCGGCAGCAGCAGCAGCGGCAGCAGCAGCAGCAGCAGCAGCAGCAGCAGCAGCGGCAGCAGCAGCGGCAGCAGCAGCAGCAGCAGCAGCAGCGGCAGCAGCAGCGGCAGGCAGGGAGGCAGAACGTGCCCCAGGCCGGTGTTCCCCGCACCGCCCGCCCCGCAGAGCCGCTCCCGGCGCATCCCTCGGGCGGGCGGGAGGGTCACACGGGCATCCAGCACCAGAGAGGGGCTGCAGCGCACCTGCAGGCTTCAAGAACCAGTGGTGAAAATGCACCATTCTCCTAGAAACGACCTCTGCGTGTGCCATGACCGTGCTTGCCCCTCTCTCCCATATCGGCCCGCGTTGCTTGTGAACATCGCTCAGCCATCGCCCCCGGCGGACGCGGCTCAGCTGCGACGGGGACAGCGCGCACAGCGCGGGGCAGGGCACGGGCAGGGCTGCGGGACACGGGGGACACAGGGCAGGACACGGGCAGCGCTGCGGGACACGAGGGGATGCGGGACAGTGCACGGGCAGCGCTGCGGGACACGGGGAACATAGGGCAGGGCACGGGCAGCGCTGCGGGACACGGGGGAACACGGACCCCAACATGGGGCAGGGGACGGGTAGGGCTGCGGGACACGGCGGAACACAAACCCCAGCATAGGGCAGGGCTGCGGGCACACTGACCCCAGCATTGGGCAGGGCTGCGGGCACACGGAACCCAGCATAGGGCAGGGCTGCGGGCACACTGACCCCAGCATAGGGCAGGGCTGCGGGCACACGGACCCCAGCATAGGGCAGGGCTGCGGGCACACTGACCCCAGCGCTGCCGCCGCCCGCCCTCACCTGCCCGAGGCGGGGCTCCGCGGTGGGCAGGGCCGGCCGGAGCCGCTGGCCCCGGGCACCGCCGCCGGCTCATGCGCAGCCGCCGGGGATCGCGGCGGCGATGGCGGCGCGCGTCCTGCCGCTGCCCAGGCAGCACTCCTTCAACCCGCCCACCGTGCTCAACCCCTTCGTGCACCCGGGCCGCCTCAGCGCTGCCGACAAGCTGCGGGTAAGGCCGGGGGGCGGGCGGGGAGGCCGCCGGGCCGGGATGCGCGGGGGAGCGCGGCGGGGCGGGCGCGGCGCCCCGGGGCACGGCTCAGCCCGGGCGCGGCTCGGGATCGGCGCTCCGTGCCTCGCCCCGGGCCGCCGCGGGCTGCCAGCGCTGCGGGCTGCAGGACACTGCGGCTTTCGAGCCCCCTAGGCGGGGCAGAGCGCGGTGTGAGCCATCGAGGTTTGAAAGTGCCGCCGGCAGCCGGGGCTGCGGGCCCGGCCTGCCCCGCGCCGCCCGTGTCCATCACCGCCCGTGCCCATCACCGCCCGTGCCCATCACCGCCCGTACCCATCACCGCCCGTGCCCATCACCGCCCGTGCCCATCATCTCCCGTGTCCATCACCGCCCGTGCCCATCACCGCCCGTGTCCATCACCGCCCGTGCCCATCACCGCCCGTGCCCATCATCTCCCGTGCCCATCACTGCCTGTGCCCCGCGCCGCCCGTGCCCATCACCGCCCGTGCCCATCACCGCCCGTGCCCATCATCTCCCGTGCCCATCACTGCCTGTGCCCCGCGCCGCCCGTGCCCATCACCGCCCGTGCCCATCATCTCCCGTGCCCATCACCGCCCGTGCCCATCACCGCCCGTGCCCATCATCTCCCGTGCCCATCACCGCCCGTGCCCATCACTGCCCGTGCCCATCATCTCCCGTGTCCGGTACCGCCCGTGCCCATCACCGCCCGTGCCCATCACCGCCCGTGTCCATCACCGCCCGTGCCCATCACTGCCCGTGCCCATCATCTCCCGTGTCCGGTACCGCCCGTGCCCATCACTGCCCGTGCCCATCACCGCCCGTGCCCATCACCGCCCGTGTCCGTCACTGCCCGTGCCCTTCACCGCCCGTGCCCATCATCTCCTGTGCCCATTACTGCCCGTGCCCATCACTGCCCGTGTCCATCACCGCCCGTGCGCATCACCGCCCGTGCCCTTCACCGCCCGTGCCCATCACCGCCCGTGTCCATCATCTCCTGTGCCCATCACCGCCCGTGCCCATCACCGCCCGTGCCCTTCACCGCCCGTGCCCATCACCGCCCGTGTCCATCACCGCCCGTGTCCGGTACCGCCCGTGCCCATCACTGCCCGTGTCCATCACTGCCCGTGCCCTTCACCGCCCGTGCCCATCACCACCCGTGTCCATCACCACCCGTGCCCATCACAGCCCGTGTCCATCACCGCCCGTGCCCGGTACCGCCCGTGTCCAGCACTGCCTGTGCCCTGCAGTGCACCCTCCAGAGAACGGAGCAGCCCCAACTTTACATCACATCTGCAGCTCCTGGCTTTGCTGGGAACAGGCTGCTAGTGATAACATTTCCTTCCCCTGTTCAGCATAGTTTGCTTCCTGATCTAATCTAGAGAGGAATAGTCGCGAGGAAGTTTATGGCAAAGATGCAAAGGGTGATCAGCATAAAAAATTCACTTTTTGAAATTAAGTTCTTCAGCCTTTCAGAGCCCACAAGCTGCATGCTTGCTCAGCACATACACAGAGGTTTACTGACTTAAAACTTTTAGCACAAAATGGAAAACAAGCTTTTGGAGACATTTGCGCAATTATTGCTGATAGCACATGACTCCTAGAGAAAACTGAGTCCGGTTTCAAAATTAAATGCTACCTATCAGTCAGGCATGTCAGATACCTCAGCTCTAGAGTTAGAATATCAACTTTCCTCTGAAATGAAACGATAAAGCAGAAGATAACTTTTTCAGTCATGTGGTTTCAGATGCTTGACTGGCTTTAGGGTGATTTTATGCCTGGGTTGGGGAGGGAGGAGTGAATCTCTTGGCTGCACATTGCAGGGTGTACAACAGAAAATGGTGCCCCCTGTTCCACTGGGACACTGACTGGTGTCACTGGGTGGACTGAGTCAGGCCTCTGAGCTGAGTGCTGTCACAATATGACGTGTACATGCACGCACAATACTTACAGGATACTCATGCAACTAAAAAAGCTTTGATTCTTAAAAACATTCTTTAAAAATTAGCTGATGAACCAAATATTAATATATGATTGAGGACAATGAGGATATTGATGTGTAGGTGAAATTACAGCATTTTCTGCTGATGGTTATAAATATCTGAAACTGACGTACAACTAAATGTTTTATGTTTCATATAGATCTTCCTCAAGTTATAAACAATGTTTGCACTGAAGGTAGGTGGGTAGAGGAAGTGTGAGAAACCTGGAAAACAATTTCAAGTCCTTCTATCCCCTATGTTTTACTAGTAGCCTGGAACATGTTTCAAGTGCATCTCAATCAGTAGTTTTAGGCGTGAACCCTGAAGGAACCAGTTTCTTAATGAGGTTCCAGAGATGGACAGCTTTCTGTGCTGGCTGTTCTTTCTGGAGGATGCACAGACTACTTTGAAAAGCTTGCACTTTCAAGTTACTCCATAATGCACCTGGAAGGAAAAGAACCGTCTGGGTTAGGACCTGGTGCTAGTGAGCTGAAGAACAAAGCAGTCACAGAATTGTAAAGCAGAAAAGCACACAAGAGAGAACCTTTTTTGTATTGTGGTTTGCTCTCTTCTGTTCTTTTTCCCCTATGGTCACAAGGACCAGGATACTTCCTGCTGATTGCTTTGTCCTGTCAACCTCTGCTCCTCTCTTCTCAGCTCTGCCACTCAGACCTGCTGGGATCCAAGGCCATACCAGACAGTGTTGCTGTGAACTTCAGAAAAGAGAAGTCTCCCTTCTCTTTCCATTTGTGTCAAGTGTAGTGTTTCTTCATCCTTGCATGTTAGGGGTAGTCTTGTTATGTGTCCCCATTCTGTGGTATTGCTTTAACATGCACCAATACAAACACACAGTTTCAAAACCCTCTTTCTTTGGGTGTCCACAGCAGGATTTCTGTTTTGGTGACCTTGAATGTAAAGGCTGCTGTGTGCCTTATGAGTGGAGCTTGAAAGTGAGACAGGGTAGCAGTTTGCATTTTATTCACCTTCAAATATAAAAACAGCCAGACTGAAAAGTGGAGTGAGAAGATTTTACAGCTTCTTGCCAGTCCTTGTTAATTCTTTGCAAGCCATCCTTTATTTGTCATTTTTATTTAGAACGTGCAAAGCAAGAATCAGTAGGGCTGCGCTAAACATCTTTATTTTAAAAGAGTTGTCAAATACTTCTAGTTTTTATCCTCTGACTGAAGTTGGCTGCAATTCATTGTTAAGATTTTTCCTGTGTTTTAATTTTAGTTCTTTTGTTCCTGATTGCTCACCTGCTGTCCTGAGTTCTGAACTGCAAATACAAGGCACAAAATCTAGTTAAATCATTACTGGATTCCAGTTTATTCAGAAGAGGTGCTCAGTGGACTGCTGCAATGGTGAACTATGTAATACCACAGCCAGCATGCTGAAACCAGTATTTTTGGAAGCAAGCAGCTGGACTGTCTGGCAGAACTGTGCATCCTCTGGATGCTCATGGAGCACCTTCTTGCCCTGTGTGCACTGCTGTGGGGGACCATCCATCTGATCACAGCTTCGGATGTCAAAATATGTCAGTGGGAGTTGGCTTCATTCTGGTCCCAGCCTGCTCTGCTGCTGCTTCCTAGATAACTTGACAGCAGCTAAAGTTGAACAAAATTTCGTGTGCAGTTCTGTGGCTTTCTGAGACACCTGCTTTTCCACTCTTACCATCAGTGGAGGTATAATCCCACGTATTGATCAAGGATCAGTCAGCTGTGGGGGTGCTGCAGTGACAGGATATGCAGTTATTGCAGACACAGTAAACAGAGAGTACATGGGTGATTCAGTCTGTGGGAAAAGGTTCTTTGGATGACTCAGAATAATTCTATCCTGGTGATTACTGCACAGAAGCTGGAATGGCTCTGATCCTACTGTGTAGCAATTAAACCTCGTATTTTTCTCTGTATGTTTTTCTCCTGTGCCTTCCCTTTTCTAGTCTACCTTGACCTTTCTCTTTTCTGTCCTTTTCTTACCTTACTCTGCAGCTGATGGAGCAGAAACCAACTCTGCTTCATTACACAGTGACCTAGAAAGCCTATAGCTTGCATCAGCAAATCAGTACCACCTGTGCATCTGCCTAAAATAGATTAATGAATTTATTAAAGTTTTGAAGAAGAGATTGTTTTGTTTTTGCTATTGCATCCTTTATTTTTCATTTTAGGTCAGCACATATATATATTTTTTTTTCATGAAAAAAAGCATTATTTTAAGTCAAACCACACTGATTTATGCTTACACTGCCTGTTTTGAATAACTGAATGCAGCTGAAATGCTGAACTGGACTATAGATCATAACAAAAAAGGGTGCATATAAAGAAAAAAAAAATCTAATTTTGGGAGACAAGCAAGGAGTCTTTGTTGGTTTATCTTCCTACCTGACTTTTTCAGATTTGCCACAGCTGTCACCAGAGTGAGTGGGAGCAATGTATCTCTAGGGTCAAACACATTATGCTCATTTCTGTGATCTGTAGCAGCCCTTTACCAGTTGTCCATAAAGTTATGGTTAGAATTCCATGGCTAGTTGCACAGAATGTTAAATAAAAGAAAGAAATAATCAGACCTAAGTGTTCAGATCCCTCCTGGAAACTCATTGTGTGTCAGTGCTTGCACAACATAAACATCAGCACAGTGTACCTGCTTATCCTGCTGATCCCAAATTCCTCTGAGGATCCACTGCTGTGTTTGGTCTGTTGTCACTGAGCCTGTGGTCACACAGAAGTGAGTCCTGAAGGCCCCAAATTCATCTTAATCCTCATCAGTGTCAGAGGGTTTAGAGCCAGATGGCAGAGCCCCTCCTGAATAGTGACAAGAGGAGGGCAAGAGGACAGTACATGGAGATGGAAGGGATTGGTGGGAGGGAAAGGATTGTGTTGGTGGAAGGAAAATAAGCAACTGACTGTATGAAAAAAATTGGATAAAGTGTACACTAAGGTGCTTATTTCCAAATATTCTGCACTTGTTCCTTTTTAAAGAAAAGAGGTAAATTAAAATCCACTGTGAAGTTAATAATCACAGCTCTAGGAGGTTGCAAACTGTTTTGTAAAACCGATTTACAAAAAGCCTTGCTTTTTCTGTACAGTAAGAGGCTGTTGTTAAAGAGCTGACTAGAAAGGTTGATTTTGAGAGAGGAACACTGTTGTTCAGTTGTAGATTTTCTTAAAAACTAGTAAAGCATAAAACAAAGTAAGCTCACAAGAATAAGTTAAATTCTCTTAACTCTCCTTCAGTAACTTCTCCCATACACTTGAGCTGTCAGTCTGTGCTCTCAGTAAGTTTTGAGGCACTTAAAGAAACAACCCAAATAAATTTTCAAAAATCACTATTGCAGTTCTTTTGGGGGGTGTTTTGTTTTTGCCTGAGCTGTGTTGGTGCCAAAGGGAGTTGAGCCCTTTCCTGGTTTCCCAGGAATGCTGGGCTGTGCTCACACAGCTCCCAGCCCAGCCTTGCTCAGTCTGCACAGTGCTTGTTGCACCATGAAGGACAACTTCAGGATACAGTTTCTAACCTCCTGTGCTGGGGTAAAACAATTAAGAATTTCCTCCTGCCCTGCTCTATCTCAGAGCTGCCTGTGGTCCACCCTGGTGCCAGTGCCCTTCCTTCCTGGAGCTGTGCATAAAAATACCCAAGGTAACAATTCCTTTGGGAGGGCTGGGAATGCTGTTAGAGGATTATTTGCAGTCAGGGTAACTAAAATCTTTGTTTTAGTTCCACTTGGGGGAAATAACATGTTGTGTGTGCACAGCTCCCTGGAGCAGTAGTGAGGATCACTTGCAGCTATACCATGACTCAACACAAGATTTGTCATTTGAAAGGGCAGGAGTACAATTAGTCATCTTAATGATCTCACTTGACTTCCAGATAGGGCAGGCAGTGATAGGAAGCTCTGTAGTGGAAGTATGTGCCAGCTGGGCAGACTCATCTGAGTGTTGTGTGCTGCAGACCAGGAGTCAACAAACTTAATTTACCCTCTGTGTCTAGCTACATCCAAGCCAAAAAACATAAATACACTGATATTCCAGTTCTTCCTGAAGTGGAAACTCAAAAGTGAAAATGAAATATCATTAATTACTTTCCATAAGAGCACTGGAATCATTAAAGCTTTCCTAACTAAACCACAAAGCAATAATGGCAGTACTTTAAAATCCTTGTAAAGTAACTACACAGATAGCAGAGTCATTTCTGTTGATACCATTTCTTAAGATTTTTCACCTGTTTTTTTCCAGGCTGTTCTCCAGGGGATTATTTTGCTTCCCCTCCGGGCCATATGCATCACATTCATTTTACTGCTGGCTTGGCTGTCAGCATCAATTGCAACTTTCCATCAGCCTGGAAGAGGATTTCTGCCACTGAAAGGATGGAGAAGGTGAAAAAGTGACCAATATTTGTGAAAACTAAGCTTTTCTTTTTTTTTTTTCTATTAACACAAAGCCAGAGTCTAAAGCTTTTTTTCCTTTCACTCATCCTTTTGATTAAAGAGGATTCCTCAGTTTTACCCATTTATATAAAGCAAATTTTTAATGAGTGTATTTTGCAACATGTAGACTTTTTTAAATAGCTAGATTTTCAGTTGTTTTGAAGCTAAAAAATTATTGTATAAAACCATTTATAGACTACCTGTAAGCCAGGATTTACTTCAGTAGTAATCCTAATAGGAATATTTAAGAAAATAAATTAATTAAGCAAGTATTTTGTAACATGACATAGACTGAGCTCTTGTGTAGCCTTTGTCATTTCTGCTATGCTGTTATTCTATGACAAAATTAGCTTTGACAGCTCCTCTCAGCTGCATTGCCCTTGAAGTGGTATTTCACAGCTGCTTCTGTGGGTTCTGGGTTTCAATCACTCACTTCTGACCTCAAAGTACTGAAGTTCCCTTCTAGCCATGAAGCACTGCAGCAGCAGGAGGGGAAGGAGACAGGGATGGGGAATTCTGACAAGACCAAAAGATGAGGGAGAAGTTGGGAATGTGTCCCTTACTGTGGGGACATTATCTTTTAATTTTTCCTGTTAAAATCTGATATTACAAACCAGTATCAGTTAAATTGTTGCAGAAAGGACACTAAATCTGCTAATTACTCCTCCCACAATAGTGTTGTGGCACAATGCCATGAGCAGTAGTGTGGCTGGGAGGAGGGTTTCACAAGGTGCTGGCTGTAATCTGGCTGAGTGTTTTGTGTTTCTGTTTGGAGGAGGATGATCCAGAGCATCCTGTCCAGCCTGACTCGCACGGCGTTCTTCGTCATGGGATTCCAAGTCAAAGTGAAAGGCAAAATTGCAAGCCTGGCTGAAGCTCCCATCTTTGTTGCAGCCCCTCATTCCAGCTTTTTTGATGCCATTATTTGTGCCCTGACTGGAATGCCATCAATAGTGTCTAGAGCAGAGAATTTGTCAACTCCAGTGTTTGGCAGTAAGTATTTATGGAAAAAAAAAAATTAAAAGGTACAAGTCAATAGCTTGACGTTGGGTCAAAAATTTTATCTCCTAAAGTGATTTAAGGGCAGGCTTTTAACCTCTTTAGCTTTCAAAGATACTGACAAATTATTTCCAGAGGTATTCCTATGACACATTATCTTTTTGGATTGGTAAAAATGCCTAGAAATTATACTGTTTCTTTTCAGGTATGAAATGCAACATCATTTTGAACTTGTTTTATAGTGAAAGCATGTTTTTCAGCTGCTCAGGTTTGAAGTTTTCTCTTTAATTCTCCCAGTAGTAGCTCAAAAAATCTGTTCCACTGTTGTCTGTTAACAGTGTGGCCCACAAATGTGAGTGAAGGTTATTTCAAAACTGGCCCAAACTACAGTAATCTGGAAAATACCACATTTATAAGATTAAACCTGCAGGCACTATTATGGATTTTTTTAATGGGAGCAAGACCAGGAAGGAATAAAAGAGGAGTTACTCAAAAAGGAAATGCAGGGAATGGAAAAGATCAGATGAGTCATGCTTCTATTATTTTCTCCTCCTTCTGGCACAAAATGAGTCCCAGTTTGCATTATTGCTAGAATCAGCTGTAGACTTTCTGCTGGCTATACAGTAACCCAGAGCACAGTAGGCAACATAGCAAAGTGTTTTTGTAGAAAAGGAATGAGCAGAGAATATATTGATTTTAGCTTAAAAGCACAGGATTGGGACAGAGAAGATAATTCTTTGCCAGGTTTCTCATCAGAAAGGTCCACATATTCTGATGCAGACTTCTGATTAAATGAGGGGTTTTTTTCAGTAATTTACATTGAAGCTGTACATTCTTTGTAACAGAAAAGGGAAGGCTAAAACTACATTTTGGGTGCAGGCTGCATAAGTTAAGCCTGAGTGTGGCCTGTGAGCAGATCCAGTCCCAGAATTGTGTGGAAATGCTTAGTGAAAAATAACAGCAATATTATTGGAATGTCCTTGGGTGAATTTTACATGTTTATATCTACTGTAAAACTCAGCTGGCAGGATGGGTATGTCTTCTGTCTTACTTCCCATTTTGCAAAAAGAGAATAATAGCACTCCTATCAATTTAGTCTGAAAGTTGTTTGTGTGGAATCTGTCTCCTGGTATATGAATAACAAGTTTTTGCTAAGGAAGCCTTTAACCCTTGTGTTTCCTGAGCACTGGTGTAAGGCAATCTTTAATCTGTTTCACAGCAATTTTAAGGTCCCTTCAGCCTGTAGCAGTGTCTCGCCAGGACCCCGACTCGCGGAAGAACACGGTTGCAGAGATAACTAGAAGGGCATTATCAGGGGGCCAGTGGCCACAGGTAAATGCACTAACACCAATAAATACACTACTCACTTCTCCTCTGTCATGTATTCCTGTTGCCTGCTCACTCTGCATCACTATACAAGTGACCAGCTGGATAGATTCTTACAATGCACAGAAATGAGGTCAGTTCCCAGTGTATGTCTGGGTTAAGAAGGGAGAAATCTGGTGACCAGAAGGAGTTTTATTGTGACAATGGATCAGCTGAATCCAGCCAGTACCAATTGCTGCTGCAAATGCAGGTGCTCTTGACTGTCTCTTTTCCCTTGTCAAGTCATGCTGCCTTCAGTGTAGCAGATGAATTGCACTGGTATGTGAGGATCAGTGTTTTGAAGCTAGACCATGTAGCTGTGCTCACACCAGCTAGGGTGAGCAGTTGAGATGGGTAACCCAGATTGTCCAAGATCAGAACAAGCAGTTCTTTAACTCAAAACTTCAGTTTCTCACATACAGTATGGACAAGGTGGGGCACTCTTCAGGTTAATAATGCACTAAACCCAAGATTTTTAAATTGAACTGAACTGTGCAAAGATTTTGACATGGAAGCAATAGTAGCTACTTCTGCAGTGTTTTCCATGGTGATTCCTCAGCAGGAAGCTGCTGTTCTGCTTCCAGGTCCTGGATAGCTTTCCATCTGGAAGAGCTGGGGCAGGGGCTGATCAGGAGGGAGGAAAGTGTTGAGGCAGCAGCTCTGCTGCTTATATGAAAAGCAGAAGCTTGGGATGGAAATCCACATCATTAGGAAGAAGAAATACTGGGAGTAGATGTGCATCTACAGACATCTCATGTCTGGAGTCATGTCTCATGTCTCATCTCAGGAGTGCCTCTCTGGAATACCAATACTTGCCTTTTTTTCTTCTTTTTTTTTTTTTTTTTTTTTTTTTTTTTTTGTAATGGCATCATTTACGCATTTCTTATATTTTTACTTCCTAAGTACCTTTCTAAAAGCTTTTTTAACATTTAGGGTACTTTGATTCATAAATATATTTTTCCAAGCTTTTCTAAATAATTTTAGAGCCTCCATTTTTGTCTTAATTTGTCAGTTAAACATGCACATGCCAATTTTTTTTTTAATACTGGGCTTACAGACTATACTGGTGCTTATGATTTGCTAAACTGTTGGGGGTGAATGTCCTGGTAGACCTGATCTCTGCTGAAAGCAGCATGGGGAGGAAAGGGAAATGGGCTCCTGCACTCAGTGCTGCACTTGGGATGAAACCTAGATATGTATTGTGGCATAAATAGATTATGAGTCAAGTAATCTGGGAATCTCCAAGACTGAGTCAGCACTACAGGAGGGTGTCACTGGGTGTTTTCTAGTCCTGTGTCCTGGCCACACTTTCTGATTGCAGGATGTGTGGTGGAGAACTGGCTGTAACTTGCTGTGTGCAGTTGGCCACCTTCCCCATGATCAGTCAGTGTCCCTTGGGTGTGACCTCCTGAGGCCTCTTCCACAGCTGGCCTTGACCTGTTCATTCAGACTGAAGTGGGACCTTGAACACTGGATCCAGACCATTTTGTGCTGGGGTGTTTTTAGAATGCTGCTTTTGATCCTGTAGTGTTGTGGGGAACACAAAGCCTGTGTTCCACAGGGGCTGGATTCAGTGTGTCACTCTGCAGTGCACTTAGTGTGCTACCTCAGTAATTCACAAACCTTCTGGGTGCTGGTGTGTCTGAGTCACTGGGGTCAGAGGCTGCTGTGGTGTGCAGTGCCTTCAAAGCTCTGCCTCACAGCACATGCCTTCTCTGCCTTTTGCTCTGCTGCTCGAGCTGATCTCATCACAGCTGGCATCTCACTGATGGCATCTCTGCCTGGAAATGCCCAAGTACCTCAAGCATTTCCTTTCAGCCCAGACTCCTGTATTTATACACCCAGCAGCTCAATAAGGACCTGCTGTCAGAGGAATAATTCTATTATTACCAACACTAAAATTACAAGTGAAACATGTAAAGCCTTTTGTACCATATTTCTGAACTGATAAAGGCCTTTTCCCAGAACTCCTTTCTTAGAAAGCGTTGGTTTCCAAATCAAGGTGGACCAGGTTAATAAATTGTGAGCATCCTTCATTAATGTTTGTTTCCTTAGGAAAGAGTTATGATATTCCTGTAATATAGTACAACAAGTCACAGAGCTTGCATAATGTCAGCTTGTGCATAACAGATACTAAAGTATAATCCTTTTATGAAATATATGTGTGTGTTTATGTTTTTCTCTCTCTTTAAATCCAAGATACTGATTTTCCCAGAAGGCACCTGCACAAACCGATCCTGCCTGATCACATTTAAACAAGGTGAGAGATTTTATCCTGTTGTTGTTGGGAAAAAAGATGTGATATTAATTTGATAGTTGTAGTAAGGACTGAACTTGTGAAGGTACATCATCCACAGCAGCACTGTAGTAATCCCTTACATTATTAAAGTTTCAGTGGCACTAAACCCACTCTTTTATACTAGTCAGCTACTTCTCTGGTTTTGCTATTGTGCAGGGTGCAGAATATCTGTGACGTACATGATTAGTTCATTGGTGGATTTTCTGGGTACATTTTTCCTCTAATTTATTTACTCAGAAACTCAACTGGGGTTCTTGAGAGATGAATGTATAAACTTGCTCACAAGATGTTCTTTTATCCCAGCTAACAGTCTTAGATTGCTGTAAATTTTGCCGTGCAAGATTTAGCAACCAAGTTACAAAATGCCTTTGTGTAGTGCTTAGCATGCCAGGAAAACAAATAACTTTTAATACAGAAACATATTTCATTGCATCATTAGATTGTTGTGGTGCCCTTCAGTTAAGAGAGGAGAGGAATCTGACTTTAACTGTTTTACAGTGTCTTGGGTAGAAGTGTTGCAAAACCACTATTACGTGCCCAGATCCCTATCACTTGTGATGATTGGAGCACAGAGTGATTCAGGAAATGCTCAAAAGCCTTGTGAGCATCTCATCCTTTGAAATGAATGCACATCAGTGGGGAGATAAGCACAGAAAATGAGTTTGAACAGTCCAGGGATCTTAGGCAGCTTTCTTCTTGAGATGGAGTCAAACCTGTTTCTGTCCTGACATCTTGCTGGTTGTGCTGCTGATTTAAAAACAAATAAAAAAACCCAAAAAACTAACCTACAATATACATAAAACCCAAATCAAACAACGAACAAAAAACTGAAGTAGAACACTTCTCATTCTCCTTGTGCTTTTAAAAATGTCTCCTTCCAAGTGCTGTTGTCTGAAATAAATCACTTAAAGCTCCAATTGCTGTATTAAGCTTAGTTATAACAATTAGTTCTAATTTGTGGCTGCAGGTGCCTTTGTTCCACAAGTCCCTGTCCAGCCTGTGCTACTCCGGTACCCCAACAAGCTGGTGAGCAGAACATCCTTCTCTTACTAACCAACAATACAGAAAGCAAAAGCCTGACTTAAGTGGTACCTACAATAAATATTTTGCATTGTCACTGAAGACTATATTGTCCTGAACTTTAGCATTGAAGAGCTCCTGGAAGCAGCCAGGCTTCCCAAGTGCCACCATGGTGCAGTTGCTGTTCTGACTGTGAAAAATTTCTGCTGGGCTTCTTAGCTAAAGAGGGGAGGCAGGAAATATTGTGGAGGAAGTTGGAAACTTCCTGCAGTGCCACAGAGCCTGCACTTTGAAGTCTAAAATGGGCACAACTTCCTATTAGTCATCTTTTTTTGGTTAACCTCAAGATAGCCTTACTGCAAAAGGACTTGCAGAAGCAGAGCTGAGCCATGCAGGACATCCCACAGCCCTGCTCAGGAGAGCAGCTTTGCAGATGTTCTTTCTGTGCAGCATTCCTTGTGCAGCTCCACTTCATTCCACCTGTAAGGCTGAGACCTTTTCAACTTTTTTTTTTAATTACCTGGTCATCCAACAAATCCAGGAAAGACCAAACATTCACTTCCTAATGTTTTTTTAGGATTAAAAATATTGTTGTTATTTGCCAAGACTCCTTTGTATAATCCTTTTACAAATGAATGTCACAAGTGAACCACTCAAGGGGATTGGTATCACATTTCACTGGTAAGATTTAAGGATCTGCCACTACACACTGTAAAAATAATGTAGAAGAAGTAATAAACACAGAGAGAGGGGGAAAAAAAGGAAAAAAAAGGCATGATAAATTATGCAGAAATGTCCTTAAAAACTAAATGAGATATATTTATGAGAATGCCTCTCTAAAGGGAGTAGTAAGGCCCACTGACAATGTCTTACTAATTTTTCTTTTCTCTACTTCTGTTGTTTAGATCAGAGTGAATGATTTACAATATCTAACTATAATTTTATTCCCAGTTGTTCATAAAACTCTACCATGCTTATTTCCAAATTTTTAAGGCAAGGAATCCCATTTGCCTTAACACCTTTATTTATTTTCACTACAAGCCTATAAAAACATCATCCACTTTTACTGAACTTGTACCTGTTTTAAATTGTAACTTATCTGCTCACTAACTTTCGTCTGGTTTTGTCATACATTTCTGTGTTTTATTTTTTCCTTAGGATACTGTGACCTGGACATGGCAGGGCTATTCATTGTAAGTTTCTTAATCCTGCTGAAAATTGCATGCAGAAATTTTTCCCCTGTTGCTAAACAGTTTGCCAAACAGATTCCACTAAGCCAAGACACATGTTCTTCTAGATCTGTTTTTATGAGGGGGAAATAGCTGGGGATAATGCTGTCATGCAGTAGATTTTGTACCTGAATGGCTAGAGAAAGGGTCAACAAAGGAAAATATTATTTCCACTTCCTCCATTCTTTTTTTTTTTTTTTTCATTTTCTTCTGATTTGCACATTACACTAGAACAAAGGAAAGTATTAAAGAACCTTCTCAACTGTACTGAAAATATGTCTGTAAAATGTTTTTTACTTTGCAGACATTAATTAAAATGTGTATTTTCAGAATCCTTATACCACTGTTTCATGTGGAGTATGTAGTGTGTCTAGGTACAGTAGTCCTGATTTACTAACATTTGTAAGGCAGCTAATTTTGAAATGCATCTGGACTAGTGGAGCAGATCATAAACACCTTTTAAGCTGTCTAGATAAATAAATAAATAAATATTTTTAAATATATATAACCCTAACATCTGCACACTTAGACAATGGACATGATGAAAATGTTCATTTCAGTTTCCCAAGATTTTTTGCTGTTACTACTATTGCTGATACATTTATCAGCATACTAATGACCATTGCAAATTCAGTACATAGTACAGATTTCCTCTATGGAGGATTTATGCTATAAGATTAAAATAGAGCTATAACTTCAATTATGATAGATGGAGTAGGAATAGGCAAAGAAAGAAATGAAGTCAGAGGTATTCCCATGGGAGGGAATACCTGCCCATTCTCTCAGAATGGAGAAATGCTCTGAGCCTGGTGGCTGGATGGTGAAGGCTCAGATCAAACCTGTGAAAGGAATTGCTTAGCAAAATCATTGAGGAGAGAAGGGATGAATGGAGAAGAATACATTTATTCTTAACAAAACTAACTGGAAGCAGGAGAAGAATATTCCCTGCACAAACATGCAGATTACAAAATGCAGAACTGTCTTACTCTTTGTAAAACTTCCTGGATATTGCAGCCAGGATGGGACAGCACCAGTCTCCTCCTCAGAAACCTCCTGACATAACTTCCTGCTTTCACTTAGTACTTCTCTCTTACTTCTGTGCCTTGATGGGAAGAATACCTGATGTTATGTGTTAGAAAAGCAAGCATTGAGAGTGGACTCTGCAGAATATAGACAGGTCCCATAGATCCCATAGATCCTCTTGCCTTTTCTCTTTTTTATTTTGTCCAAAACAAGAACAGAGAAAGACAGCTTGAAAGCTTTCTATTATAGTATATCTGCTGTAAAGATCAAATGTGCATTTCTACTTAAAAATCACAATAAGAAGAGCAAGTCAGAAGTAGAAGTGAATGTGCTTATCCTCTTTAGCAGTTACTTCCTTCCCCTGGCTTATCTGTTGACCCTAAAATTTGTGCCTTTTTAAAAAAGCACCGATGGTCCTGACCCTACTGGCACTTCATTAACACATCTATGTAAATGTTACTGTAATTTGTGAAATGATTAGCAAATACTAACAAATCCAGTTCTGCATAAGGAAGTTACTGGTCCTATTTTGCAGCTGAGAGGATAAAAGACAAAGTAAAGCTACTTCTCAGAATCAAAGCTCTTAAAGTTTAAAATCCAGTATCTGTGGACATCCTTAGAGAAAGGGAGATATTTTACTGGCCAGATCTGTGCAGAATTGTTATTGTGCATGAGAGCAGAAAACAAGTTGCCTGCCCTGTGAGCAAGCAGCAGCTGTATGCAGAAGCCCTGTTATAAAAAATGTGAAAAGTAACTTTATGGGAAACTTCACTGCAAGGTGCTTAAATACCTTGCCTCATAATGGCTTTTGGTTTTTGAGTTTTAAAAAGTTTAATATACTGACATGCAAATACTTTTGCTTTAAATAAGTAAAAAATTATTTTTCTTCCTCTTTGCCTGCAGTAAAGAGCTGTGCATAATGACAGCATGTCAGATCTTCACGAGATTAGAAGTTGAGGTAAGAATTGGAAATATTTTTGTACTAAGATTTAGCAACCAGGGAATTTCTGCTTTAATGTAAATGCATTATTCACATTATCAGTAATTTTTAGTGAACAATAAACAAATGTCTCAGAAACAAGAACAAGCATCACAGTAAGTAATAAATTTAAATTTTTGTCAATATGTATGTAGCGTTCTGATGAGTTTCTAAGCTGCCAGAGATGTCTTTATTTTTAGAGCATTATAAAATCACTGTTAATTATCCCCATATGAATTCTACAGATAATAAAACTAAGAATTAACATATATTCTGTCAAAGGTAACAAACAGCTCCTTTTCCCACCTCCCCATTTCAATTATCTCTTCAAAGTAACCTTCTCTTCCTCATCATTTCCCCAGACTGGACTCTCATAGATTTCTACAGCTAAGAGCTCATTCAGGTGCTTGTGCTGAGCCTCATGTCAGGAACCAGTTCCTTGTTAAAATCCACTGCACAGCACAGAGACAGATAAATGACAACTGAAACAACATCCACACTTCTGAATGTGAGCACCCTCACTCCAACTGCTCAAAGAGGCAGCTTTCAAAACACATTCCTTACCAGACCACAAAGGATTGTCAGTGTGGACTAAGCAGGTTTAGAAACTTGAGAAAGGGGAGAAAATGACATGTTTTGATGTTTATTTGCAAAACACAGAATTTAGGGGAGTGCAAAGCTTTGTGAATATGAGCAGTGTTGTTACTGCTAGCAATTGGCAGTGTAGTCTGTGTTGTGGAACAGTGAAATTCATTTTATGGAGCATCTTGTTACTGTATAGTGCATTAGACACATATTTGTAGAGGTGTAATCAAGAGATAATTCTCCTAATAATTTGTTCAGTAGGGCATAACTATGTGATTTATATACATGGGAGCAAGAAACAGTTAATGTAACTTCCAACATAAGGCAGAGCTTTGTTTTCCCCTACTTCAAAACAGAACTCAGACTTGTTTGCTGGAAAATTAATTTCTTGTTCCAAGTGGTGAAACTGAAAGATGAAAAAATTTGCAGCTTTCACAGCAGCATGTGTCCCCAAAATGAAACTTAATTTCTTAGCATCAGTGCAAAAGCCTTTCAGTTTCTAAAAAGAGAGGGGACTCATTTTCATGTGGAAGGTGGGAATGCACCTACTCCTGTTAGGAGTGGGCATTTCTGTTGCTGGCCCATCCTGTGATCAATGCTCTCTCCACTCCCACCAGTCCTGCTGTGCAGGAGCAGTGATGGCTCCAGGGATGTGTGTCCATGTCCAGTCCAGCTCTAACACACTGGATATTGAACATGGAACTGAGTTTGGCTGTGAGTTTTAGGGCTGCAAAAAATACAGCATTTGGCAAATTCTGTAAGAGGAGAGACTAGTTCACAAGCAGATCAGAGAAATATTTTTGTTGCTGAAAGAGATGTGGAGAATTTTTGTTACAGGAGTGAGTTTGACTAGATGTGCTTGCCACTCTCCAGCAGATAAGCAGCTGAGGGTGTGAGATCATGTAGCCACTGCAGGACGTCAAGAAACCAAATTCTTGCTCCTCAGCTGTTGTTTCTGGCAAACAGGTTTAATGAATAATTGTAGGGGTTTTTCTTGAGGGGGATGAAGGTGGTGTTTAATCTGCCAGGAATTTACATTGCTCTGTGAGCAAGACCTCAGCCTCAAGTGAAGTAATGACCACTTTCAAAACCATGACCATGTTTGCGTAGATAAACCTGGAGTTACAATTTCAGCTCACCCAGGGATGTCAGAGTTTTGTGTACTGTGTGCCTGTGCTTCCTCAGTTTAAGAGTTATGTGACTTCTGAAGGGGAGTTGTAATAACCAGGGACCTGTTTCAAACTTTGAACAAAGTTGGCAACTGCTTACAGAAGGAATAAAATCTCAAGTATTCCTGTGAACAACTGGACCTCTCCTCTCCTTACAGGGAAGACACTTCTTAATTATAAACATAAAATTTATGGCTATTGGAAAGATAACCAGTCCATAAACTCACTGGTTTTAATCATAAATTGAAAGCATTCCTTAAAATCAAACTTTAAAAGGCTGTTCAGGACAAACTGTGTTTATATGGGACAGTTAGCACTGTAATAATGCATCACCAGCAACTGCAGTATAACTAAAGCAACATACTGGCACATAATCAACAACTTCTTCCAATGACCCATGAGCAACACCTTATTTTGGAATTGTTGTATTCTTGGAATTAAGGGCAGGGTGCAGAGCAGCAGAACTCAGAGAAATGATAACCATAGCTGGGAAAAGGAACAGTAAACAAGGCTGTGAGCAAACACTGTAGACCCAAGTAGAAAGAGCAAAACACTCCTCCACACACACTACTTTGCAAACAGGTGCTGGTTCATATCACAATAGATAATAGGTTCATCTAGAGGCTGTTTTAGTGAAAAGGTGCTTCCAACTTCTTACATATTAATACTGAATCCTCCACAGTAAACATGTTACCTTTTAGATAACTGGGGTGTTTCCTAGGTGTGGTAGAAGAGGGGGTTGTTGGGAATTGTGTACCTTCTACTTGGAGTTCAAAAATTGCATCCATTTAGTGTGTTACTTAGAACTGTGATTCCTTAATGTTTTTGTCAGGGGGAAAAAACATACAAGAAACTTATCAGTCACATGCTGACATATACAATTCACAGGTATGAGGTGGGACTGCAGTGTGTATTCAAAAAATTAAAACTCACATACACTAGTCCAATATATAACATCACTTTAAAAAGATCTTTGAAAAGTGTGAAGTATTTCAAACTCACATTCTTACTGGTGCAGCATTTAATCTTCTAACTAAGTATGTATTTATTATACTTTCCTTCTTTGGGGGGTTGATTTTACATGTTAAAGAAGCTTCTGCCAATCCTTCCGAGGTAGTTGTGCAGTAAATCTCATTTGTGTGGGGAGGGCAGATGAGCCAGAGCAGTTTCTAAGGTGACTGAGACCTCTAGTGCCCATTCCTTTCATTGCATGGCTGGTGTTTTACTCCTGTTTTCCCCTTCAAAAACAAAAATATGAAATTACTCATGTTCCTAATGAAGTGGTAACTATGGAATTGATTGGATAACTCATCCCTTTCAGTTTCTGCCTGTTCATGTTCCTACTGAGGAAGAAAAGAATGATCCAATTCTTTTTGCCAACAGAGTCAGACAAATCATGGCAAAGTAAGTAACTGATCATCAATAAAACCTTTGAGAACTGTTCCTTTATATCCAGCAATTCCACATAAAGCCTATCCATAAAATACAATTCAGTTAAGTCCCAGTACTATACACAGAATGGCTCTAGATTTTCACTAAGAGGTGTCAAACTCCTCTACTACGTTACCCTTGCTGTTTTTACATGGAGCATAAAGAAGGTTGCCTTACATTGGAACATAGTATATTCAATTCATAGAAAACTGGAATAAAATGGTCTCTTCTTGCTTGGCCAGGATAAGTGGGTGATGGTTTATTCTGCAGCATTACTGGGCTGCATTTACAGGATGGTAAATCTTAAAACCTCATGGTGCTGCTATAAGAGTTTCACAGTGTGGTTTCACAGTTTCCTGAAATGGTGGAGATTGCTTTGTCCTACTTGCAGCAGTGCAAGAATGAATTACCATTTGTTTCACATATCAGAGAAGGGAAACGGTCAATAAGTCATTTTCATATAAGAAATTGATTTTGCTTTTTCTTTAATTTTATTTCAGTGCTTTGAATGTGCCAGTCACTGATCACACTTTTGAAGATTGCAGACTGATGATTTCAGCAGGGCAGTTGACTTTACCCATGGAAGCTGGGCTGGTGGAGTTCACCAAAATTAGCAAGAAACTCAAGTAAGTGAAGTTTTATCTCTTGGCAGCATAATTAGAAAAGTGCTGCAGGTGTTGATGGCCTTCTGCCAAAGATTAAATAACCAGAGAACAGACTTGGCCATGTATAATCTAGCATATCTATGCATACAACTTGCATAAACTACAAGGAAATGAGAGATGAGGGAAATCCCAGTAAGGACTAATGCTGAGTAGTTTTTGTTGCCAGTGTTGCAGGATAAAAGATTGTTCTCACCAAAGGGTGAGAAAAGCAGAGCAGTACCTATTTTAAGCACTCAATGGTAATCTTGGTTCAAATTTAAATCTCTTCAGTGGTGAGGCACAGGCAGCTTGTGGCAGGAAGTAAAAAGCTTTCTTTCCAGCCTGAAACTTCAGCTTACTGTTCTTAGTTTTACTGTGCAGCCATGTGCCACTAGTGATGTCAATTTTTTTCTGTCTGGATGCAGTGGAATTTGAGGACTGAGCCATGTAACCATACTCCATCAAGTAACCTGGCATGGCTGTGGTGAAATCTGAATGTGTCCAGTAAATCTTGACTTACTATTATGTGCTATATATCCATTTATGGAACTCCATCTGGAAGAGTTACATGGCAATTTAAATTATTCTTACTGAGGTTCAGTGGTGTGTTTCTGCAGAGATCTGACTCTTCTGAGGCTCTAGCAATACTGGATTTTGGGTAGAAAGTTTGCTAATAGAGCTGAGACCTGTGTAAAGGGAATACTTACCCTGGAGCCTGATGCAGCAAAACATTGCTACACCTGAATTTATGGTAGTGAAAAGCTCTCTGCTGGAGCAGCCTAGTAACTGGACAGACAGTTCTAGGTTTGGGAAGTCATTCTGTGGAAGTCTGACATACCCAAGCATTGAATGACCTGCTTTTAATATTAATAACCAAAGGGGAGCAGTCCTTAATTGCTGATTTAAAGTAAAATATCTGGTCTGAAACACAGCATTAGAAATGTTGTACACACATGCTCTGAGTGGCAGTTTTTCATCTCTGAACACTGTAATAACTCCTACTGAAATTCCATCTGTCCGAGAACTGCTGTATAGAAATATCTCCTCTCCCTCATGTTTGCATAGCCTAAAATGGAATCATGTCAGAGAGCAGTTGGATACTTTTGCTGCTATTGCAAGTGCTTCCAAAGGGGGAAGAATTGGAATTGAGGAGTTTGCTGAGTACTTGAAGCTGCCTATTTCAGATGTCCTCAGAGAGCTGTTTCTACTTTTTGACAGGGTGAGTAATTGGTTAACTGACTTGTTGACAATATTTTGTTAGAAATCACGTACCAGAAGGATATTTATTCTAATTCATTATGTCCAGTTTACTAAATGGTTCTTGGTTAACAGTTTCTGTAAGCAAGGTAGGTGACACTTTAAGTTTTGTTCTTAAGTTTCAGTGGAGAAACTTATTCATTAGTTTCTGCCTTGTGAGATGGCAGAACTTAGGACTAAGTTGCTGCACCAGTATCAGACAATAATCTTCATGCTGGTAATAACTGAATACTTTCTTTTGCTGACTGCAGATTTTGATCTCTTACATAGTTTACACATAACATACATAGCTTCCTTAGCTGTTGTAATTAATTAGATGATTTAAGGCAGAGTGAAGCTAACTGGAGTGTTAACTGGAACACTGGAGTGCTGTGCTTGTGAAGGGTGCTGTTAGACTTTACAGGGACTCCTCTTCTCTGCAGCCATAGAGGGGACTGTGTGTTACAGGATCATCCCCAGTCAGTGCTAATCTCTGCAGCTCTCTGAGGCTGGCAAAAATGGCTGCATTTCTCTCTGCACCAGAAGCATCAATGACTAGAGCAGAGACAGAATTAATCTCACTTCTAGGTCTCCACATGTGCTGCAGTGCACACAGCCTGTTGTCCTGCAGGTGCCTGTGGACTGGAGGTTTTCTCTTACCATAAGAGCTTTCCCAGCTCACCATCACTGTTCCTGATCAGTTAGCTTAGCAGTGCACCTGTCCTTGGGAGGCTGTGGTATATGCTGATTGAAACTCTCAGGATTTCTCTACATTAAAAGTTTTTGCAAGTTTTAAAATAGGAGAGAGTCAAATGTATTTCCTGAACTGCTGAATGCCTTGAGAGCTAGGTACTCATCTTATGTCATTCCTGCCTCCCCATCCTGGACCATTGCTCCTGAGCCATGTAGTCTGAGTCCTGAAGCACAGGATCTACATCAGAAATGTGCTGTGGCAACCAGAGTAATTCAGGGCAATCATACTCCTTTCACTTTCTTTATATGGCACAACATCAATGACTAGAACTAGCAAAGTAATGCTCAATTCACTAAAAATTTGAAGGAATAAAAGATTGTGAAAACAAACAAATGCAAGGCTGCATTCACCTTTAAGGAGATCGGCACAACGGAGGAACAGTCATGCTCATCTAATTCAAATTGCTTCAGGGGTGAGCACAGGTATTCTGAGACTTCTGCTTTGTGGGTTTCAGCCTCATTATTTTTTTCTTTTAAATGCTTCCTCTAATCACATAAACATAATGCAAAAAGAAAAGAAATACAGGGGTGTATCAACACATGACAGAAACTAGTAAGGCATAACTGGCAGCCAGAGGCATGCACAGACATGGTGAAGTCTAAGGATGCAGATAAACTGTGTTTTTCCCACACCCAAGTCAGACACAAAACAGCTTCAGAGAGCTGCAGAGCGCTGGAACTCCGAGTGATTCACTTCCAAAAGTGTTCACCATGTTCCTTGCTAAAGCTCTGCTGAGCGGAGGGAGCGGCAGCAGTCGTGGGGGAAGCCTTGCACGAGGCCTTGGAGGGCTCCTGACAGGAGGTGGAGGTGCAGGGAATATTGGAGGACTTGTTGGAGGTCTCGTCAGCCTCATAAGCGAAGCAGCAGCTCAGTATAATCCAGAGCCACCTCCACCTCTTCGCAATCATTTCACCAACGTGGAGGCTCAGGAGAGCGATGAGGTCAGGCAGTTCCGCCGCCTGTTCGCCCAGCTGGCCGGAGATGACATGGAAGTGTGTGCCACAGAACTGAGGGACATCCTGAACAAAGTCCTGTCCAGACACCAGGACCTGAGGACGGACGGCTTCAGCTTGGACACGTGCCGCAGCATGGTGGCCGTCATGGACAGCGACGCGAGCGGCAAGCTGGGCTTCGAGGAGTTCAAGTACCTGTGGAACAACATCAAGAAGTGGCAGTGTGTGTACAGGCAGTGTGACCCTGCTCAGACAGGCTGTGTCGGGAGAGCCCAGCTGCCCCAGGCCCTGCAGGCTGCGGGGTTCCGGCTGGGCGAGCAGCTGTGCCGGCTGCTGGTGCGCAGGTACGCGGCCGAGGACGGCAGCCTGGATTTCAACAGCTTCATCAGCTGCCTGGTGAGGCTGGATGGCATGTTCAGGGCGTTCAGGGCCCTGGACCAGGATGGCAGTGGGCACGTCAAGGTCACCATGGAGGACTGGCTGCAGCTGACCATGTATTCCTGAAGGCGTGGCAGCTGTGTCTGGGGGATACACACGGAGGGCTGCAGTGCTCTCTGTTCCACTGCAGTCCTTGCCTTTAGTCTTTCCAAGGCAGATGTAGCTAGTGCTAAATGGCTCAGCTTCAGGGGCAGTGATTCCTCTTGTGCATCCACTAGTCTGCTTTTCTGAGTTTGTGTAGGTTGTTGATTGTCTGTCTTCAGAAAATTCTAGACTCTAAAGTTAGTGTATATATTGGAAAGATCAAAGCTTAGTTACTTTTTCATGTAAAGTGGCTTGTATATGAATATAACTGTTATATAAAAAAGCTCCTAAGTTTGGTGTTGATGTTGCTGTTCTGATTTGTCAGCAGTCAGTAGCTGGAATAAAGGCAGTTTGCCTGAAGGCAGTCACTGGTAGAGTCTTGTGCAGTCATTTCTAACAAGGGGAAAAACATTAGAGTAGCAATAACTGTAATGATCAGTGAACTTATATAATCATTCAATTTCCTTTCTACTTCTGATTTTTCATGCTTGGCTGCTGAAGCAAAACTTCAGTGCTACTGTCATGGCCAGGACAAAATTGAAGATGTACACAAGGCTACTTGAGCAATGGTCTTCTCCTTCCTACAGTTCTATGAACTTTACTCTCTTTTCTTCAAGCCTAAGCATGGTTACGAAGCAAACAACTTAAAATACTACATTTATATTTAGAGAAACTTGAAATAATTATTGCAGTCACATAGCAGACAGATAGCCAAAGTCAACTTCTGGCTATCTGAGTGAAATTTCATCAGAGTGCAGCATCCCTCTCAAGTCAGTTATGCAGTTCTGGCTAGTAAGTCAACTTCTGAGTAAAAGGAAAAAACAAGGAATAACATGAACTGTCAAAGGTGCATTTCTTTGAATTAAGGATTACATTGTTGATCAAAACAGCTCTTGCACAAGGCAGATTTCTTGGCAAGACTCTGCTGCTTTAAAGGAAAATTGTCTTGGGTGTGTGCGAGTTGGCTGGAGTGTGAAAAGATGAGTGAAATAGGCAGCTTGGCTCTAGAGGCAATCTCCAGATGTGAGAGTCCTCATGCCCCTGCCCTTCCCCAGGGACACAGCAGTGACTCATTGAGAAATACCACACAATACCTGCAGGCCATCTGCATGTTCATGGGGTGCTGTGGTTTGGTTTGGTCTAAATTTCCATAGTTCTAATTTCTAAATCTTGCACTTAGACTTGGCAAATAGTATTTTTCAAATTGATGAGATATCTTCCCTGGTATACTTGCAGAAATCTTTTACTTGATACTACCTTAAAATTTGTGCACAGACTTTTTCCTCCTGCACTTTGATTAATAGCAAACAGAAAAATATTCATATTGTCCCAGAGAAAGGAGGTCAGTTCCTTCCTAGTGGCATTCAGCCTCCTCCCAGTTCTTCAGTGGAAAAGCACTCAGTTATCCATTGTGCCACAAAGTGCCATTTGGGCTCTGAGTAATGGAAAAGTGAGCAGGAGGTAAAGTGTGACACCTCCTCAAAAGTAATTGATGCTGTAGTGCTTTAAACTTTGTACTGCATCTGGCTTGCAGTCCCTGTGCAAATCTAAATGGAGAATGCTTATGACAGTGCAACTTTCTTGTTTTCCAAAGTCTAAGATTTACTGTATTGTATTTTTTAAAAAAATAACAACAAAACCCCAGTTACCATAGCATGCTGTAGGGAAAATAGTAGCAGAAAGCTGACTTCCTTAAAGAAAACAAGAGTTGTTAAGGTTACATTATATTTTGATTGTTTTGTGTGGCATAACTGCAAATACCCAAATTCTGATGTTCTACTTTGCCATTTAGAGAACTGGAGCTCAGCTCACATGTTGCTTCCTTAAAATATTCTTGGGTACATAGGCTGCAAACACTCAGGTGTAGAAAGACAGTTGCAGGTGAATTTTGCTGTGGTGTTACACAAGCACTGAAGTTTTCCCTGTATTTTCAGTTCAACATCCATTTCTTTTTCTAGGCAGCAACCTCTTCATTTCTCCTTAACCAGAATGCCAGAGCATTTGGAAGTTAGCCAGCATCCTAGAGCTTAGTATAACTAGTCACAACATGATCTTGCAAGCATAGTAACTTTATTTCCTACTAAAAAGGCTCGAAGTTCTGTCTATCAGATTGCACTCAGTTTTGATTACTGAGTTTTGCACTTTAATGAAAATAATAAGACCTTTATTATGTCTTTTTTTTCTTCTCATATATCCATGTGCAGCCACAGCTGTGTTAACTTCTTTCAGAAGTTGTTTCTAATTAAGTTATTTTAGTTTACTTCCCAATTCTTTTACTGTGATACATATTCTGAACTTTGAAAATAAATTTTAAAAATATTCTAATCACATCCAAAAATCCTTTGTTAAGAATACAGTCTACAAAACTGTCCAAAAATAATATTCTATGGAGCCTTGAGCAATTATTATCTACACTCCTGCTGCAGTTGTTTTAAAACTTTGTGTTTGTAATGTTACACTTTCAAGTTAGATCTGTTATCTCTGAGGACTACAATGTAGACAAAATACTGAAAGTCAAATTCTATTCACCACAATGAGAGCACAGACTTGTAAATAAAACTACGTGTATGGGACAACATTGTCCTTTTCTAATGATTAAAAACTGTCAAAAGTTACAACCCTTAGACACCCATGAAAGTAACTTAAGAGTTCATATCTTATTCGTATCTTTGCTCAAAAGTTTCCCTGAAATTCTCAGGTTTCTGAAGTACAAGATGTTCAAAGTCAATCAAAAGATCAATAAAAAGATTGGTTAGACCATCAATATAAAGAAGATATCAGTTATGTATGCAAGAGGCTCCTGCATTGGTTTTGAAGGCTAAATAAAATTATATCTTAGGTGTTTTAAATCCTGTGAAATGTCATCTTGATGATGACAAGTTAGTAATAGTGATTTCATTATATTATTACACATATTTTGTTAATCAAGAACTATCTTAAAATCTAAATTCAATTACTAAAATCCCTGTTTCATAGCACCCAGTGTTTTCAAAGCACTCTACAGAGCAGCCTTAGTATTCTCCCCTGGCATATTTGCACAGTTCATCAGCAGAGAACCAAGAGCAGGAAGGTTAATGTTGGCATTCTCAAGTGGACATTAGAAGTTGGTAGGAGAGTCAGAAATAGAATCCTGGTCTGGCTTTTGCTGCAGATTGACCCAGCAGACCACTCCTCTCTCACTTGGCTGGAGATGTTTTGTGCTGTTCTTATATGTAGGTACTCCACTTTTTAAGAAAATGTTTTTCTTTTTGAAATGCAAAACACACTATCCACAGAGGAAACTCTGCTTTACAAACTTCAGTTTGCTTTTAAAACATTTCTGATGAATGCCCTTAATGTGAATATTCAAAATAATGAACTACTTGTCATCTCTATCATGCTGTCATTACCTGCTCTGTGTTCCACCATCTGGGATTTGCAGATGGCTTTTGGCCAGACAGATATTTCCCAAAACACTCAAGAAACTTCCAGTGTGGTGACAGAAACACTACTGACATAAGCAGAGATTTCATCAGGCATCTGCCACTTTCCCTATCTGCAAATATAATGCAGCTTACACAGAATTAATCACAAATCCCATCAGTGCAAGCTTCAAATGTTTTGTTGATGTAGCTGTGTAGTTAACATATTGAAATGTTTGTTCAGATCAAGACTGGAATTGTTACAGAGGCTGTTCCAATGAATTCCTTGTCTTTCTGGCTTTAAGGGTAGGACAGTGCATTGGCCTCCAAATAGCATTTAGGGCAGTGCATAGGCTTCAAAGCAAAGCTTAAGATAAGCCAGGTAGATTTGGTTGTCCTTTCACTGACACACATTTTATTGCTGAGGGTTCAAACTCAAAGCAACAGCCTCACTCTTGGCCTGTTAATTCTGGATTGTTGCATTGGTCTCTGAACTTCACAAGTGCCAGTGCTGCATGCACTGCTACAGTCACCTCAAACACCTGGATTCCAGTTGTTCTTACAGCCCTCCTGAAGGCCATGTGCTAAAAGAAAACTTTAAGTTGTTGTTTTAAATCTTTTTTGTTTGTGTTTTGTTTGTTCATAAAATGGAAATACCCAGTTCATAGCTACTGAAAACATGTAAATTGCTACTCCAGCCTTAGTATCACAGATTTAGTGAGCTCTTAGGTTTTTTTTCCCAGGAAGAACAAGAACCTCTAGTATTGTAAACTGTCTTAGTGCATGTGTTGTGTTTGATTTACAGAAGAGCTTTTAAAGTGATTTGCAGTATTAACTATAACTACTCCATGCATGTTTGGGTTACAGAATGGAGATGGCACCATTGACTTCAGAGAGTATGTAATTGGTTTGTCTGTTCTTTGTAACCCAGCCAACACAGAGGAGACTATTCGGATGGCATTTAAGGTAAGTTCAATTCCCTGTAAATCTACAAACCTGACAAATCAAGACTGACTGTAAGTCTGTTAGCTTTCAAATCATAAGTTTATAGCTTCAATCTGTTATGCAAATGTGAGTAATTCTCTTAAACCAATTGACATTTAGAGTGTGAAAGGGAGGGGAAGAATTGCAGGCATCATAGAGAAAGGTTTCAAAAGCCATATGAAGGCACTAATGAATATGTAACTTGGCAGGCTAACTCCAAAAATGATTCAGCAGCACTTGCAGTGTTTTTGGGTTTTTTTGCCTGAGGTTTTTTCTGCTGTGATTCTTCAATGTCACAATAGATGGAGTAATATCCTCTTATGGGTCAAGCCTCACTAGAGTCATTGTTCTTAACAAAGAGGAGGAGAAAAAAAAAATCAAGGGCTGTTGAGGACTGGTGGATTCAAAACTGGGCTGGATCTAAGAACTGCTGGCTTGTCCTGTGGTGCCCTGATGGTGCAAGCAGTCAAGGAGCAGTAGCTCCTTTCACATCTCAGCTACATGCAGGCAACACATGACCAGGGATGCCCATGTTGTGAATCATTGGCTTGTTTTTAGAGCTCTTTGACACAGGTCCAGTTGTTTCACCCATTAATCTGGTCTTATGAACTCTATTGAACAACATATTGAGATGCTGCTCTTGTTAATTGCAAACTGGGTTCTTCCTAGTATTGATGCATACTTGGGAAGTAACAGAAGTTTTGTGGCAATCCATTATACCCACTGGCTTCTTCTCAGATAAGCACTAGAGCTTGTCAAAGTGATTTGTTCATTTTTAGGGATGTGTCATCAGTACAGATTCCTATGAAGAAGCAAGCCTAGCAGCTAGTGTTGCTGTTCCATTGTGTTGTTTCCTAGACTATACTCTTCAGTATCATAATAAGTGGGCTGATTATAAAATCAGTAATAGGTTTAATTTCCAGTTTCAGCACAAAACAACTGGTTCAGCTGGTAAAAGCTGCTTCAGTCTAAAATGGAGCTATGGGTTCCCTTTGCTACTTGTTTTCTGTGCCACTGAATGTCTTTTCCTTCACAATGGCAAAGTTTGCCTGTAGCAAGGATTTAAGAATTACAGCCATCCATTCCTTGTATTTCTCCAGGGGTGATTCATAGCAGATGGTTACTGTCACTACAATGGGAAGGATGGGATGATCACTGATCAACTGCTTGCATTCCAGGAAGCAAAATTCTTTATTAATTACAATTAATTCCTTAGGGAGTGATCAATCACATACACTAAAATTTAGGTATGTCAGAGCATAAACTATGATAGCAAGTTGTTTAGTCTGATAGCAGATGTGCTACAACCTAATGAAAATGGAGACTAAAACCTAAGGTGTTCCAGTGTGTGGCTGAATCCAGTAGACTCTTAGCATAGCTCATGGTAACAAAAACCAAACATCTTTGTTTATGTTTTATCCACTTTGTATTACTTTTATCAGTGAACCAACGCTGTGAGGTTTGTTTGCTTTGGCAGAATGTTCTATTCCCAGTTACAGCATGGACATTGCTGTGCAAAGTGTCTGCTTAGTCTTGTTCCAGCTCTTCAAATCCCAGGCATTGTTGACAGAGCTCCTGAATGCTAGAAAGCCACAGTGAGTGGCTAATGTGCACAGAGGGTTCATAGGCCAAGTGATGCCAAAGTATTTCTACCCCTTGTGTCTCTTCCAGCTCTTTGACATGGATGAGGATGGCACTATAACAGAAGATGAGTTTGCTTCTATCATTCATTCAGCACTGGGGCTGCCTGATCTTGATGTTTCTTTGCTCTTTAAAGAAATAAATGCAGATGAAACTGGGAAGCTCTCCTATGGTAAGTTACATGCTTTTGTTAGAAAGAATACTCTGATAGTCCTATTGACAGGGAGTTTCCTTTTTTAATTCCCTCAGATTCCCTGATGGTTCTCATACCTTGTTTCTGGGGAGAACTGGTGGAGTATCACTTTGTGTCATACTCCTGGGTTTTTTTAGAGGGAACTAACTGGAGATCAGCTTCAGTGAAAGAAGCAGGCACTGAAATTTTCTTTGATTCTGTTGCTGCACTATAGCATCTGTGTTTTTTAATGTTTTTCAGAGGAGTTCAAGGAGTTTGTACTCAGGCATCCAGCATATGCCACGTTGTTTACTACATACCTAGATCTACAGAGACACCAGTTAAGTATGTTTGAGGAGCATGACACTGAGCCACCCAAGGGCAAGCACAGCTCAGTTAGGAGCACAGCTCTGGTCTCAGAAACAACACCCCTTGGAAGAAATAAAGTCTGTCCTGAAGGCAATGAGGAAGATAGCTCAAGTACCTCTGACAAAAAGGATGACTGAAAGAGTTAAATAATTCAGCTATGAATTCTACAAGATTTTTTCGCCAGCTGTTCATAAGCACAACTGATGTAAAGTGGAAATGGAAGTTATAAATTTAAAGAAGTTTGGGTTTTTATTTTTTGGGTTTTTATTTTTTGTTTGGTTTTTTTGTTTGTTTGTTTTACTTTCATATCAGGAAGAGTTATTCCTTTTTGATTGTAAGGGGAAAAACCACTGCTCAGTCCTTAATGTCAGTATCACAGTACTGGGAAGGTTGGTTGTTCAGTGTCTTCCAAATTTGTTCTACCACAAAAGTAACAGGTGTGCTAGGAGGGGTGTGAAGCATCAGCACTGCATTGACCTCTCAGAATGGAGACTGAGAAGGACACTTGTCTAAAAACTAGTGGAGCTTTTGGTGCTGCTCAATTCCTCTACATCCCCAACATTATTAAGGGAAAAAAATTATGCTAGAATGTTTAATTTTGCAATATCATTTAGCTTTCTCAAGTTTCTGAGACACAGGAGTGTCATGAGTTACAGGAAGCTGAGAGTTGAAGATTATGTTTTTTGGCTGTCCTTAGATAGCCCTTAACTTCTTGTGAACCAGAAAGCCTAAGCTTCTGAACAAGACATGCTGGTTCAATGATGTTAACAGAAACCACTTTAGACCTGAAGGCTGGTGACAGATGGAAATGGCTTCATTTCTAACAACAAAAAACTAATTGGAATTCCAAGATAGCAGCTTACAGTCTAGAGGAAAATGCAGACAGTAAGACCTAAGAATTAATGGACTATTTCAAAATAAATACCATGTTGTTTACAGTAACAACTGTTCAGGATCACATTGGGAGGAGCATTTCAAACTTCAGTGTATTCTTTATTTTCACTTATCAACAGGGGAATGTGACCTTGCTCTGCAAAGTTTGAAAGTCAAATCTGCTGTCAAACCATAGTTCTAGTACTTAGTATCTACTCTGAAACTGTCTCCTAGAAACCAAGTTTGCATTACTGTGCCATTATTCAGTGTTCTTGGGGTTTGGTTCAAAACCAAGCTCTTTCTAGTCAATTATTTGAATATGTTTTGCCTCAGTCCTCTCTAGTGCACTGGAAATTGGTCCTTTACCTTTTTCCATCCTTCATCTGAATGCACTTTATGCAGTATTTAAAATATTTAGCTATTTAGGCAAATACTTCTCACTAAAAACTTGGAAGGAATGAAATAAGAAAATATGCTCAAATTAAGACTGAGATGAGCAAAGCCTAGACTGTCTAGTACCAATAATAACCAACTTTCAGCAGGTTTTCATATGTGAAATGGTAACCTCTGCTTCTAAGTTATTGCTTGCAGTCTGGCCACAAGCTCATTGTCATGTTCTGCTTTCTCTGTTTATAATTGTGCCTCTCCTGATGTTTCATGTGCTTAAAATAAATATCTATTTTTTGAAAGACTTTACTTGAACAACTGAGTCTTTTTCCTTTTTAGTACAGTGGGAAGGGTACTTTGCCTACCATAAGGGGCTGGGGGGGAGTTTCCAGGAAGATGTCTTACCTTGGTAAACTCAGTGCAGCCTGAAGTTGGCATTTCCAGTTCTTTATATGATGGCACTTTGCTTTGTGGTTGGGCTGGAAGAGTAGGACAGAACCAGTGCTCTTCCAAAGAGTTAATTCTGGTGGCTGCCTTAACAAGAGGGATTATGATACAAAGATCTGCAAATCTGTGGAGAGAGATCTCTATTTTTTGATGGAAATAAGGCATCATCATTTACATGTAAAATGAGTAACCTCAACCACAGCTTTGAGTACTGTGAACATTAGGAGAGTATTTTTTCCCAATTAGAGGAGCAGGAATACTGGAATACATGCTAATTCTTAGCAAGGATGCTTTTAGCTAGCATGTTAACCAAAGTCTCAGCTTTTCAACCAGCAGTAATCTCTTCAAAGACTATTTCTATTCCAACCAGTAAGAAAAAGATGGGTGGGCAAAGATGTCCAAGGAAGGCACTTCAGGATCTCAGGATGCCAAGGCTGCCTTGCACACACTGCTGCTGAATCCAGCCACGTTCAGCACCAGGAGCTGTGCTGTCCAATAGCACAGTGTGTTCAGTGATTTTGTAAAAATCTGCAAGTCACACAAGCCCTTTGCTGTTAAAGCTGAAAATATTATATATATAAATCTGCCTATCCCTGTAGTTAGAGGAAAGGCCACAAATGAGTTTGGTATGTAGCAGTGATTCAACCATGCTCTGAAAAGAAATTAGCTAAACACTAGAGACACTAACTCAATATACACACATCTGCTGGATGAGCGGGAAGGGAATACATTAATTTCTAGGCATCATTGTGCCTCAGGGAGCTTTTAAAAGGACCAAACTAAAAGCAGTCTGCAATAAACAGGCATTACATTAAGTGGCAGAGCAGGAACTAAACAGAAGGAGAAGGTTAAAAATACTAAAAAGAGAATGGCTCTCTTTCAGGCATTGAGGGATGACACCTTTCTGCCCCAGACTTCCTGAGGTCTAAATTCATAAGTCCATGGGCTGCTTTAGGATCATTGTGAGTCCTGCACAGCAGAAAGGTATAATTGGCCCCATGTCACCCTAGAAAACACCATTTATTTAATCAGGACTTCTCTCTGTCTTGCTTTGACATGGATTTGATGGTAAATCCTTCATGCATACAAAAATAAGATGCTTGAAACACCAGCAATCTTAACACAGGTGAGAATCAGACAAGGACAAGTCTATCACAAGAGGGAGACAAAACTTATTCACAAGAGTACAGGCTCATGGGATGCTGTTATTCATTGAGGTTTGGTAACTATACACACTATGAATAAATCTCATTTGCATTTTTTAATCTAGGCTCCTGTTTTCTGAACACATGAAAGGCAATACTGGGTCACCTAGAAAAGGGAAACTTTTTTGTTCACCCTGGAGCAATGAAGACACAAATGCTTTAAGTTTAAGGAAGGTGAATTAACAGTCTCCACTGGCCACACCAGAGGCTGATTTCCAAGAGAACGATCTTTCAGTCCAAGAAAATTAAAACTATTGGTAATTCCTTTGCTGCATCAGTGTTACTGCCTAAATAAGTGGAAACAGAGATGACACATTCTGGTTTTGTGTCAGGTTACAGATCTTCTGTAAGATCTGGTGCTAAGCTGCCAAAATCACATAACTCCTGGCTGGCTGCTGTCCCTCAGAGCTATGAGGAGCAGTAACTTTGATGGAAAGCATCTGAAAATGGCTCTCCTCACCCTCAATAGCTGGGCAGCACCAATCAGAGGCACCAAACCATCAGTGACTGCTGCTCCTGAGCTCTCGTGCTCATCTGCATCAGAAGGGAGGTGCCAAATCATATTCCCACAATATTCCTGTGAGTGTTGCATCCTCTTCCTCATCAGCTTGCTCCATGCATGGGGATGCAGGGGAGGCATCAGTGATTCCTAAATGGTTTACAGGGGGAATTCTGCATGGCAGTTGTGTGCTCTGCCCATTCATCCCTTCCCAAGAGCTCCAGCAGGACTGAGAGCCCAGGGGTCCAGCACAGGGTAAGAGCTGCTTGGCCTTATCTGCCACCTCCCCTGCAATTCCCATCTAAAACAAAGTATTCCCTGGGTATCAGAAGTCTGAGAAACATTTGTTAAGACCTTTCCTCTATGGTGGTCAGCCCACCAGGGCCCTATTCCTGGGTGATTCCTCAGGCACCATGCCAGTGCAAATAAATAAACCATGAGCAGGCTCCTGGTGGTGTTTGCATTGGTGCCAAGAGTACTCAGGGCCTGTGGATGTGGAAAATCAGGCCTGAAGCTTAGAAACTAAATGTAAAAAATGTCCCTACATTTACAAACACACCCACACTGGACAGAGCTGTGACCTGTTTGACCACAGCCTTCCACAAGGAATGCAGGCTGAGATTTCATGCTGAGAATTACACAGCTCTCACTTTGAGAATGCCACTGGAGAAATTCTAAAGAAAGGCTTGAGAGGTTGGTAGCTACACTCTGTATGATTTGCTGGAAGACTGGACTCTGGTCAGTGCCCTTTGGCTTTCCTTTTTCCCTTCTGTTTTGTATCTCTTGAAACAACCCACCTTTCCACTTTTTCCCTCCACATTTTCTCCTAAAACATAGCTACTACCATTAAAAGTTATATTCCACAATGATTAAAGTTAATTTTTAAGATTAAAACATAAACATTATCAAATCTGGTGGGGTTCAGGGGCACCTGCAGTATTCAGGTAACTACTTTTACTGGCCTGCAGTAACAGCAAACTTGTCAAAGGTCACAAGGGATTTTAATGACATTGAAATAATTAATTTTAAATCTTTACTCAATGAAATAACATTTATTAGACTGACTAGCAGTAGGGAGACGTTTGTCAGCAGTGCTTAAGTTGGCAGACTCTCTGTTGCTATACATAGCCAGAGAGGCAGAAAGTAAACATCTTATAGGATTAGCAGCTATGTTCATAGCTGAGATGAAATTTGAACATTTCATTAGTATAAGATTAATTCTGACATTTCATAAAGCCAAAATGCAAACAATAAAATGTGTCTGATATAAATACAGTATGCAGCACTTACTCAGATAAAGTTCAAGAAGCACAGCAGGTTTAGTGCCATGACAAAGGAAATACAGGAGGGTCATTTAAGGACCCAACTTCTGCTAAGCACTTCAGTGTATTCTTAATCCTGTAAGTATCAACCAGATGCTTTGTATTTATCAGAAGCAGAAAACAATACTAATAATCAGAAAACAGGAAAAATTTCCATGGCTAGTTATTGTAAAGATGCTGAGAACTGCATCATCATCATCATCAAGGAACACAATACCATAACTCATTAAATTTTATTTCATTGTCACTATTTAATTAATTATTTAATTATCATTAATTTTTTATTATGTCATCCTCTTAGTTTGTGATATTCTGTAACAACTACAACTTGACTAGGGAGACTTCAGAGACACATTGGCAATGTTATAATAGAAAATACTTCATTACCTTGGCTAAGCTCTGCTTTCTAAGTCCCTTCCTGCTGCAACAGGTAGAAAATAAATATTCTCACATTGTGATTATTCCTGATTTTCATGCTGTTAAATGCTTCATCATGCTGATAATAAATCAATATTAATCATTTGTTTCATCTGTTAACTTTTTTTGCAAGTTTTATTACAAGGAAATAGTCAGTTGAAAATTTTCCTTTCAGGATTGAAAATGATATGGTAAAAAGAGATTCAAGCAAGGCTCATCCCTAAAGCTACAGCTGCACATTGCTTTGTTCTATACTGGGCATGGGTAAGAGCATCCATTTGAAGAGTGGGCATTCACTGGATTAAACCTGCCATTAAATGCCTCCACAAAGCAGCACTGCACAGCCTTGCCTAGCTAATCCATTGCTCAACAATTTCTGCTATTAAAAAAGTTTTTCTTCTGGTCTAGCCTGAATAGTTTTGCAGATGGAGTGTTGTGTTCACCTTGCTCAAGGAGAATTGATTAATTTCTTTTTCTCTGCTGGGCAACTATTTATAACTGCACATACCTATATCCAGATCTTATCATCATGCCTGTTTCACTCTTGCCTCTCCCAGCCTGCCTTTCCTAAGTCAAAAAGCAAAATATCTTTCTTTTTTTTCCTCACAGTTTGCACTTTCTAGACTACTGATTATTTTCATTTCTCTCCAAAGAGAAGCTCTCAGCTTCAGCTCCAGACCTGCCATTCCTCAGTAGACAAGAAGACTTTCTGTAGTTTGCAGGCAAAGCTCCTGCTCATACACACCCAGTGCTTGGCTTTTAAAAAGAGCACAGCCTTGCCCACTGTAGAGCTAGCTCCAATCTAATGAACTGCTCTCCCTTGCTCTCTTCAACAGCTGCTTATCCCTGCCTACTGCAATATCTTACTTTTATACTTATGGAATTTGAAAGACCAGTTTATCAATAACATTTTGATCAGCTTCTATTATTGTTAAAAAGAGCTTTCTTATTTAAAAAAAAAAAAAAAAAAAAAACAACCTTATTTCCCTTTTGGTAAGGACATTATCTTCCAAAAATTTCACTAAGCATCTGACAGTGCACTATAAGCAAAGCTTCTACAGATTAGAGAGACATGATGAAAGCTTAGAGGCTATAATTGTTCAAAAAGAATAATTTCCTTTTCAAAGGTAAACATCAGCCTTGCAGACAAAGATAAGGCCAAGTGCACAGTTAGATACACAAGTCTGTGTTTCTGCTCTTATCTCCTGATATCAAAGATTGCAGGAAAATTCCAAGTGTTTTCTTAAAACGTGAAAAAGAAATGAACAGGAAAAAGTGTAGGAGACTAGAAGGAGTCATAGCAGAGATGCCAGCAGCTTTTAGAAAATCTGTTTTCCTCAATGCAGGAAGTCTTTGAAACAGGAGATAACCAGCCATGATCTACAGAAGCCATTCAAAGCAGAAACCATTTAAAATGTTTACATTTTGTCCACTGGCCTTTCAAATAAAAGCCAAATTCCATAATGCTATTTAATCATGTCCTTAATCATCTCCTGTAAGCAGAAAAGTATATTGTCAATATACATAGTGGGGATAGCAACAGTGTCATTGTCACCTATATGGTTCAGGTTTGAAGTATTATTAACTCAAAGCTAAACTAAACCTAAAATAACCTTTGAAATAAACACAGGCAGAAGCCATTCTTTCTACCTTTGATATTACCAATTTTAAGGCAAAAGTCTATGCTTTATGTAGTGCAAATTCCTTTTTTAGTAGAAAAGTGGATCAAAGAGAGCTAGCCCTTTGGGCAGCAAGTATTAGGAGACACCTTTGACAATACTCTCCATTATTATTCATTCTATTAAAGTGGACTTTGCAGCTTAAGCAGAAGAAACAGCCATTGAAGTGTTGTATAAAGCATATAAGAACAGTTTCTACCTTTCCTGGCTATTTAACAGCTTATAAATAAACAAAGCAGAAAGAAAGCAACTACCCTGCCAAAGGTTGCACAGGAAGGTGCTGGTGTAGTAGACATAGAAACACAAGAGTTCTGACTCCTCAATTATCTATGGATGCTCATGGTGTTCCAAACCTGTATTCAAATTAGACATTCTTTAACACTCTCAGTAAATATTTTTTTCAGATATAAGAAGGTGAACTCAGCATCAAAAAATGAAAAGCACAGATTAAACAGATTTTATAGTTTTGGCAATATGATGCATTTAGACTCTTCTAGCACCTTTTTCCCTATCAAAACACTTGCACCTCTTACCTACAGCTAGCTTTGACTTGCTTGCTGTCACTAGGCATTTTTGTGATACCAGGCCTGATTTTTTCCACCATGACTCAGGGCATGCCAAGGTGCAAGAGGAAGAGATCTCAGCTCTCTGCACAGTTACAGGGGTACATCAGCAGCTCTGGCCCAGCAGACAGGTCAGTGTCTGACCCTCTGGTGGAGTCAGTCAGTCTCCATTTATTCTTCTTCCAGCCTAATCTGAACAATTTCACAGCAGACAAAAAACCCCTCCCCTCCACTTAATCTCTTATTATTTTCCCTAGTGGAGTCCATCTATCTCACATCAAAGAACTGGTCTCGTTAAGCCATTGTTTTATAAATCTGCTAATATTTTTCCTATCCATAATACAGAAGACACTGCTGATAGAAATATGTCAACAGGAAGACAAACAGGCAGCATTTGACATGCTATTAGTCCAAGTCTGGATGGATAAATAAATCACAGATCACATATTCACAAGGGGGAAAACACTGTTTATTTCTACAGGATTTATTACGCACACATCTCCCACACAGCACAGTGACAAAACACACCCCTCAAAAAAGGATGTCACAATGTACCCCAGAAAGGACTGCTGATGCAACCAGGACAAAGTATTCTCTCCTTAGAAAGAGCTTCAGCCTCATGGGAATAAATCACACTGGCCACACAAAATGAAGCCAGCTGGAAGTGTCCTTTAGCTGTATCACTGTACATGGCAGGGTAATTCATCAAGACTGAATCATTCCTAAACACTGGATGTTTCTCTGGAAATAATGTGTTCAATAAGTGAAATAAATATTGCAAATTCCCATACTATTCTTAAATGAAAAATATATGCAAATCCTAGTCTGATTCTGAATCAAGCCTAGTCATCAGTGGATCCCACCATCTCCTAACTGAGGAAATACAAAATAACTTAATGATGTTGTTAGCCCTCTACCTACATTTCAACTCACCATGCTCTCCATAATAAATGATACTGATACTGCAAAACTGAACCCAATTTATTTTAGTGACACTTCCTAATTAAGAACAGCAGTAAAGAAACCACCTTGGCAAATGTTTCAGATGCAAACTTAACTATAAGAAAAAAGCCAGGATTATAAAGTTAGAATCTCTTCTCTCTCCAAAAGGGTGCTCTGCAATCAGGTCACCCAAAATCTAAGGAATAAAATGCATACAGATGTGGAGAGTTCAGTTAAAAGAACTTCATAGCTGGAGTCTTCATTGGTGTAATAGACCATCAAAAGAAAATGTTTACTTTGGGTTAGAAGTTTGTCATTACACAGGTGCCTGTAACCCACTGGTGCCATCCACTTTCAGACAGTGGGAAATAATTTTTTAAAATGAAGAACACTTCTTTATATTTTCAGAAGCAGTTACTTCAGAGGAAGTGCCTCAGATAGGTAAAAATTTACCTTGATCTCTAGATAAATGCTGTGTGGAAGTATTCAGAGACAGAAGGTCATTTTGTTTAAAGGGCAAAGGTGCCTCTGTGCCTAATGTACCATGTTCCAAAATCTACCTACAGCTCAGAGGACCAAGTATCAATAAAACACATTTTCAGTCTGTTTCTTCAGAAAACATAGCCCAGGGCACAAAGATGATGTGATTGAAGAGAAGAAAATCCCTATTAAATCCATTTTAATTGTGAAAATAAGTTCTCTGGAGGACCTAAGCACAGGGCTGGTAAGAAAGCACAAACCTCTTCTTCCACAGCTGTCTTAGGGCAAACAAAGCCTGATGAGAAGCCAGGCATCTTCCACAGTCCTGGTGGAAGAACAAGCTTCATCCTGGTAATGAGGCAAGTGCAAGCAGTGGCACAGCAGAGCAGCTCCACACAGACTTGGCTCCCAGGAGCAAGGCAGGGGATTTCCAGTGAGCACTGGGGAATGGAAGGGGTTTGCACCCAGTGCAGAGAGCCCCAGCACTTTCTGTGCTGCCAGCCCCACTGATGCTGGAGAAGCTCATCTCATTCCTGTGGCACAGTCCCACACTGGGCTGGTTTGTGCTGCTGAGGGCTGGGGCTGCTCACAAGGCAGCTCTCTGTGTGTTGGGTCTTTTCCAGCAATGGCAGCTTCTGTTCAGTTCCTCCATTATTCCATTATGGTGAGGGAGCACTGCCACAGTGCTATATTCTGCTGTGAGCTCCTCCTGCTCACAGGCTTCTCCTCTAACTAGTCAATGCTCATCACCATACCCATCTTTGGGTTCTCATTAATTGATAAATTAACTAGTGAATGACTTTAATGGAACACCTTCAGCCCTGGGTTCCACCACAGACTGTCTTCCACAGCTCAAGCCTTACTCACCAGTCTTGCCACATACCTGCAATCATATATTGTTTCCTTTACACTTTAACTGAACCAAAATGTCTTTAAAGATTCCTCACCATCACCTCCCCCGCCAAAAAAAAGAGGAAATACAAATCATTAATCTAAACCACAGCCTTACAGGAAATATTAATGCCCTTCCAGCAATATTAATGCTAAAATCATGGTAACTTTAATTGCATAATTATTTCTCTTAATGTCTGACCATCAGCAATCTGAGGTTTTCTCAGAAGCAGATGAAATGAGATCTCCCCACTACAGGGAAAGGCATCCCTCATTTGTTTGTTTTAGATGTCATTAAACAACCGTGAAACTCAACTGCATCACTCTTGGGAAAAGTTAAAGGTGATATTTTATACATATTACAGGCAAATGCTCACCATTACAAACAAATGTGAGGGTCTTGCCTAAGAAACTCTAAATAAAATCATGCATTCGTTATGTTATCAGGGTCATTCCCTTACTGCCATTCAATAAAGATAATATAGCAAATTTTAACAAATTCAGCAAACTTCAAGGAAGATTCTGCATTCCTGCAAAAGGAACCAATTAAGAACTAAGCAGTAAAAGGACTTTTGAATGTATTGCTCTTGAATGAAACAATGTTTGAAGAAGGAAATTAATTTGTTTATGAGACACATTGTTGGCTTTGCTGAGTTTTACTACCACAGTTTTCCTCCAAGAGGAAATAGGTTATTAAACAAGAAAGAAGAAAGCATCTATCAATCCCAGTAAAGCAGCCTAGTGTTAATGTCAGCAATGACATGGCAAGGCTTCTGCCAGGCTTTTATTTGGTATTCTTATAATTATAAATCCTCCAGAGATTCCAAGATCCAATTCATATCCAAATTCCTTCCAAAAGTTTGGGATTTTGATGTGAGCTTATTACGTGTTTTTATCTGATTTTTTTTTTTAACTTGTATTCTTTAGGGTTTGGACTGGCCTTTCTTTTGTGCATTTTATAACAACAGGGACCAAACCCCACCAAAATACAAATAATAATTTATTCAGCACAGAAACCTGACCTTTTCATGTACATTTTTGGAAGTTGTATTATCAGGTAGATCTGCCAAGAAACAGAACCCAGAAAACAGGTCCTACAAACTGTACATCAGAATCAGAAAATTACATTGTATGATAATGAACCAGCACAGTTAAGGAAGCATCAGTACTGCCTTAGTGGTTCCTAAAAGTTAAAAAACTGAATTAGTGTGCCATCAGAGCTGTGCTATTATACAGAAACACAGCACAAAGCTTCCAGCATTTCTCTGTTCCTGGCCTCAGACTCGTTCCAGTAAGAAGACTGTGCCCTGCTGCTGCCTCTGTGGCTCTGACCCATTTTCTCCTTCTCCCTGTAGGGTCTGGAACGAAGTTTTGCTGAGATCAATGCAGAAGAGGGAAGAAAGAATGAGGATAAGAGAAAATAGGGAGAAGTATAAGATAAATAATATGAGAGTCATCAGTGGTCAATGTTAATTATTAATTGATGGAGAAAGAGAATGCTGAAGTGCTGTCACTGCATTAAACCCTGCTTGTGCCTCCTGACACACAGATCAAGAGCTGCAGGGGTGATGCCCATAGGAAAGGGGATGTTGAAGACAACTGCAGCAATTATGTACCAAAAAAAAAGCAGACAACCTAGTCACTGACCTAGATGTTGTAAAATACAGATAGTTTGCTTTCAGTGGCCCTCTCCTGATGAAATTATTGACCATACCAACTTCATTTGGTTCCATTTTAATTTTTCTCTTCTAGTCTTGCTAAATCAGCATATACAGGTATAACTGTGTAAACAATATTCCTTCAATGTAGAGTTTGCCTTTCTAGAAGTCTCCTAGAGCACAACCCTGATGAAGAATTAAAAAGATGTAGGAAGGAGCTTCCCACTCTCAAACAACTCATCCTCCCATCCTCTAACTCCACCATGATTTCCTCCCTACTTAATTTATTGAAATGGCTCCTGTGCAAACTGGAGATCAGAGTCCAGCAAATACACCCATCTATTCCTTCTTCCAGCCTAAATAAACCAGCCAGCTCTTAGCTGCCAGCACACAGGGTCCTAACCAAGCAGTACCTACCCCTATCTTATTTTTTCGGGGTTTTTTTTTGTTTGTTTGTTTGTTTTTGGTTTTTTTATCTCTCTGATTAAAAAAAAAAAAAAAACAAGACATGAAAACAGGAGAAGCCACATTGCTCAACTTCCTCTGAAAGTTCTGAGCCCTCCCTGGAAGGACTCAGCACCCCTGGCTGGAGCTGGGCTCAGGCAATCCACGCTGCTCTGGGGCCTCAGAGAGAGGCACTGAGTTCCACACTCCCTCCCTCCAAAATTCCACAAACCTAACGAGAAGCAGGAGCCAGGAATGAAACAGGCACATTGACTTCCTTCTGCAGTGTGTGTGGAAACTCAAGGCTGATCCTCACCCAAACCAATGTTTAACAGCCTGCCATCAATCTAAAGCTTCTTTGAAGAATTAGGAGTGAGGATGTACAACTTACTGTTCTGTGATAATTTTGGACCTCGACCATGAGGAATTATACACTTAGAACCTAAGAGGCTGCATCATGAAAACCTTCAGAAAGCAAGAGATATTTTTGTATGTTAAGGATACATCTGAATGTTCCATTTTTCCTCCAGAATATAAAGTCTCACAAAGAATGTCTCATGGTGATTAATCTTCTGGTATCACTACTATTTCAGTGGAAAAACAAAAACTTAAGGTTTAGCTGGCCAAAGCAACATCATATTTTTAATTACATAATTTTATGCTTAGACATTTCTATGGTTATGTTTGCTAAGATGCAAAAAAAAAAAAAAAAACTTTGATGAAGAGCAGCTTGAAAACTAAGTAATCACAGCAAGGAAGGATGACTGCATGTTTACCTGCTGGTTACATCTCAGCTCATTTATTTGAAATTAAGTAATAAATAGCTGATTCTTCTAATCTATGTCTAGCTTCAAAACCAGAATTTTCATTCCACTTTCTTTTGCATCAAAGATTCCTTCCTGCTGAGGACAAGACACAACAAGAAAAAATTTTCTTATTAGCTTCAGCAGATCTGCATGGAATTAGTAGATCACAAAACTTTCAGTTCCTGGAAGTGGCAGAGACAGAAGATGTCTGGTGTGCAAGAGGGTGGCTGTCAGAGGAATGTCACAGGCAGAGCCATGTTCTAATACCAGTTCTTCTATTCCTTTGTGCCACAGCAAAATCTTAGCTAAAATATTATCTTAACATTTCCTAAAGTTTGATTGACTTTGCATCCAGAACTAACATTTAGCATTGCTATTCACAGGTCACACACTGTTCACATAAAAACTATATGCTTTAAATCTTTAAAATATTTTTTAAATCTTTAACTCTTTTAAAAAACTTTATAAGCTTTTTATTCGCTGCACCGTTAAGGAAGTTTGTATCTTCCTCATTCTCAAAGCAGCAATCTTTAATTTCTGTGTGAATTGCTGGTGTCTGGTCCTTTCGGAGCTCTGTTTTTTGGAAGGAGAGCCCAGCCCGGCTGCCCTGCGGGAGGAGCGGCAGCAGCAGAGCCCGAGCCGCGGCTGGTGCCGCTCCCGCTCGGCTCGGGGAACTCATCCAGCAGATGGAGCTTCAGGGCAGCCAAGGGGATCCCGGATGGAGCTCAGGGAACCGAGGGGCTCTCAGAGGGTGATGGAGCTCAGGGCAGCCAAGGGGATCCCGGATGGAGCTGAGGAACCAAGGGGATCTCAGAGGGTGATGGAGCTTCAGGGCAGCCAAGGGGATCCCGGATGGAGCTCAGGGCAGCCAAGGGGGTCTCAGCAGGTGATGGAACTCAGGGCAGCCAAGGGGATCCCGGATGGAGCTCAGGGAAATCCAAGGGGCTCTCAGCACATGGAGCTCAGAGCAGCCCAAGGGGGTCTCGGATGGAGCTCAGGGAAATCCAAGGGGCTCTCAGCAGGTGATGGAGCCCAGGGCAATGCAGAGGGGCTCTCAGCACATTGAGCTCCAGGGCAATGCAGAGGGGCTCTCAGCAGGTGATGGAGCTCAGGGCAGTGCAGAGGGGCTCTCAGCACAATGAGCTTCAGGGCAATGCAGAGGGGCTCTCAGCAGGTGATGGAGCTCAGGGCAGTGCAGAGGGGCTCTCAGCAGGTGATGGAGCTCAGGGCAGTGCAGAGGGCTCTCAGCAGATGATGGAGCCCAGGGCAATGCAGAGGGGCTCTCAGCAGATGATGGAGCTCAGGGCAGTGCAGAGGGGCTCTCAGCAGATGATGGAGCCCAGGGCAATGCAGAGGGGCTCTCAGCAGGTGATGGAGCTCAGGGCAGTGCAGAGGGGCTCTCAGAGGATGATGGAGCTCAGGGCAGTGCAGAGGGGCTCTCAGAGGATGATGGAGCTCAGGGCAGTGCAGAGGGGCTCTCAGCAGATGATGGAGCTCAGGGCAGTGCAGAGGGGCTCTCAGAGGATGATGGAGCTCAGGGCAGTGCAGAGGGCATCTCAGAGGATGATGGAGCTCAGGGCAGTGCAGAGGGGCTCTCAGCAGATGATGGAGCTCAGGGCAGTGCAGAGGGGCTCTCAGCAGGTGATGGAGCTCAGGGCAGTGCAGAGGGGCTCTCAGAGGATGATGGAGCTCAGGGCAGTGCAGAGGGGCTCTCAGAGGATGATGGAGCCCAGGGCAATGCAGAGGGGCTCTCAGCAGATGATGGAGCTCAGGGCAGTGCAGAGGGGCTCTCAGCAGGTGATGGAGCTCAGGGCAGTGCAGAGGGGCTCTCAGAGGATGATGGAGCTCAGGGCAGTGCAGAGGGGCTCTCAGCAGATGATGGAGCTCAGGGCAGTGCAGACGGACTCTCAGCAGATGATGGAGCTCAGGGCAGTGCAGAGGGGCTCTCAGAGGATGATGGAGCCCAGGGCAATGCAGAGGGCATCTCAGAGGATGATGGAGCTCAGGGCAGTGCAGAGGGGCTCTCAGCAGGTGATGGAGCTCAGGGCAGTGCAGACGGACTCTCAGCAGATGATGGAGCTCAGGGCAGTGCAGAGGGGCTCTCAGAGGATGATGGAGCCCAGGGCAGTGCAGAGGGGCTCTCAGCACATTGAGCTCCAGGGCAATCCGAGTGGCTCTCTGTCCACCCTCCCTGCCTCACTGCACCCTGCCCCGGCCGCGCACGGCTCCTGCCACAGAGCTCTCAGCACGGGCATCATTTGGGGCTTTTTTGGGCTCCGAGCATCCCAGCAAACAAACCCGCCCCCTCCCCAGGGCGCCTGGTGCTGCTGCTCTGCGGGACACAGGGAACACACCCGGCTCCAGCTGCCTCTGCCGCCCTTCCTCGCACATGTCCCATTTAATCCATGCACACCCAAAGCACAGGAGTCATGGAAGTTTGAGAGCAGTTTGCTAGAGCTGCACCCAAAGCAATAATTCAACACTTTGAAAATATATCTTTTAATTCTTTGCAAAATAAGGTTAATTCCTAATGAAACTATTTGTGCTCAGTCTGGAAATGGAGAAATGGAATTAGGAGTTAAGTGAGTAACAGCAGGGAAATCTTGTCTTCTTCTATCCTGCAGTATTACCAGCTACACTAGGCACATACACAAGTTTATTTGAAGTTGCTCTCACCTTGTAAAGTTTTCCTCTGACTTTTCAAAAAGCACTTTTAAGTAGAAAAGTATGTTTTTCTTCATTTTACAACCTCCTCCTCCAGTACCTCTGCATTTGCTAATGTTCAGGCCCTGGGTGTCTCCAGAAGGAATTTACTGTCTCATGCATTACTGGCCAACATTTTGGACTTGCCTGCTTCTTTTAACACATGCACATGCACAGTGCACTCCAAAAACCTCAGCTGCTCGGTGTGATGGGGCTGTTATGATGCAGCCTTCCCTTTGGATCCTTGATCTGAACAGCAGGGATAGGTACAGGTACATGTGAGTGAGCCCTGTGGTCACCTGTGCTTTCCACTGATGAATGACTGTAGATGCACAACTTCACACAGAGGTTCTAATTATAATTTTCTGTTTCTCACATAGAAAATGCAATCTCTCCTTCATGTCCTCAAGGCTCTGCTGATTTGGAAATTCATAGCCACTATATATGGAGAAATCAAGTGGCACAGTTCCTACCGTATTTAGGACATAAAAGTTAACTTGTTTTACTTAGAGTTGCTTTTTTCCAAGTCCACCTTCCTTCAATTCAGCTTCTTGCTTCTAACCTTTCAGCTTATCAGCATTGATTTATTTAATATAAAGTAGTGAGGTTACCTTAGATCAATTATACCTTTTTTTCTGTGCAATTTCCAATGCCTAATACATCTGTTACTGCTCAGCCGCAGGGACAACTTGTCCAGCTGGATCCTAAATTATTTCAATCCTTAATTCAATTGTATTTTTGCCACAGCCCAGCCAATGAGCATAATTCTTTTATGGCTAAGAAGCCTCTTTAGAAATAATCCAATAGCCCATATTAAAATATAGGTCATTGTGAAAACTGCCAAGTGCCTGACTTGTCATAACTTTGAGGGCAGGCTCTGAGTCTCCTTTGGCATCGCTGATTCTTTCAGTGCTTGGAGGCTTAATTTTAAAACAATCAGCTCAACAAAAACAATTTACTTAGAACTGTCCAAACTACTCAATGTTAGCTGGGAAGCTAAATTGCTACTTGGTGCTGCACTTGGATAAATGCTACAACTAAGGGCAACTGGAGGTTTCCAAGTACCAAGTCAGTTCACAACTAGATGTGCCTATTGCTATAGAACTGCAAAGGTTTTGGGCAGTACAGGAGAGTAAAACACACTCAGACCTATGTGTGAGGTGAAGACACCTGTGAGATGAATGTGTAAAGTGCCATAAGGTAAAACATACAAAAATTTTTTAAGTTTTGTGAAGAAACTACTTTTCACTCTTCAACTAATACCTATTATGAGATTTGAATAGTTTCAAAAGTTTGTATTTTTAGAGATTCACTTTCTCCTTAAGATAAATGTAAAATTGGTCTTTTTTCAGTAGATTTTTTTTGAGGATGAGCTGATTTTTAACTAGTTACTGGATTGATTTTTGTCTTTCAGTCTCAAAGACATGGAATTACAGTATCAAAAGCTTAAGGAAAGGAGTTTCCTTAGGACCACTAACAGCCACAATGATCCTTTCTTTCAAGTAGCAGCAATGGAAAGCTCACTGCTTCTAGGTAGGTAAGATGAATCTAACTTTCTTCTGTCCTTGTGGATGTCCAGCACCTATCACAATAGAATTCTTATTTGGATATAGCCACAGTGTAAACTTGGGCAATTGTGGCATGAACCTCTGCTTGCACACCTTATCTTAGTGAAAAAACATCTTTATTTAATGTAATTTGATTGTTTCTGAGTACTTTTAGAAAATGAGAATTCTCAAAAAAGAGAAACAGAATTTAGATAAGTGAGGATTTCATTTCCCCATCTCCTTTCCACAGTTCTGTTTCTATACCAAAGGAAGAAAATTTATCCCAAATATTAGGCCCGGTAGAAAGCACCAACCATTAATAATTTAAAGGTTTTCACTCTTTGTTTGGACTTTATAGTAATCAGTGAAAGCCGCTGTTTTGCATTTGGGAAAAGAATTCATCCTATTGTGCCTTCAGATACAGGTGCATGATCCCTCTTAAACTGAATGAGGCTACATAATGTTCAGTATAGTACACAATAAACTGAAGATCAGTAGCCTGTATTAAGGTACTTATTGTTAGTTCAGCAAGATATCAAGCTCATTCTCAGTCTTTTTTTTGCAGCCTGCACAATTGGACATATTTTATTTGCTGTACAAGCAGCGATATCAGCAAGAGACTGGCAGCAAAAATAGGACAGGTCCTCCCAGCAAGTAAGAACAGATTGCTTCTGGCTTTTTGTTTAGTCTTTTCAACAGGAGGAAAATAATACCCAGCACCTTGCCATCAGCACTGCAGTGAAAAAATCATCTTAGGATCATATAAAATTCAGCAGATTTTTTAACACTAGACATTTTGAGTCATCTCTCAGTCCAGCTTTGGACATCAAGCAAGGTGCCTCATTTGGGGTCTGCAGATGACAGAAATGGTGAAGTATCTTACAAAAACCTTGATTTAGGAAGGTGCAAATGCTGTGACCACATGGAGTTCCCAAGTTAAAACACTTTTCACGAATTCTACCCACAGGTGTATAAGCACAGAAAACTCCTACATGCGAATCCAGCTTCCCAAAGGAAGGCAGATTAATCTGGTACCTCTTTCTCATAACTGCCTTTTATAAAAGCAAGGAAAATGAGGTAGATATTAATCTATCACGACTTTACAAAAGTAGCTGTTACAATGACATTTGTAATTGTTAGTCTGAGCAGAAGACATGGAGATAAATAGAATTGTTAAGACAGGAAAGGAACTGACTAAAGAGGATATAATACTATGTTGTGCTATAAGGATAATTACAGGCTTGGAGTGAGATTACCCATCTTGAAAGATCTGTCAGTGGGAATGATCTTATTAAATATTTGCATTAATAATATGCACCCAAAAGTTTATGTTTGCTAATGAAATTTGGAGATGATGAAGTTGGCAGGCAGCATTTAATCAGTGAAGAATGGGACTCACACAGGGAAAAAAAAGGAAACCTAGCATAACAGAGATGGGATGGAAGTGAACAGAATAAAATGGTAAACCTGGTCTTGAAGAATTAGAGAAGTGACAGAAAAGAATTACTTGTGTGTTTATAGCCTGTCTGTGGACAAGCATTTAGTACAGATGTGTAAAAGGCAAGTGAGATCCCCTTCTCAGTAAAATCTTGGCTGACAGTCCGGGGAATTATTACTATTTCACTGAATCTTGGTAAGACTTCATCTAAAATCTGGGCCATTTTTGTTCAAGAAAGGTTTATTCCAACCAGAAAAGAGAAAGATTACACAGCTATATCACCTGGTGAACCCAGAGGAAGGAGTACAGCAGAGCCAACTGCACTGGTTCTCCTGCTGCTCAGAGCAGAGATGAGGTCAGTGTGTGCCCTTGCTCCCACCTGCACCTTTTGGACCCTTGCACCCTTTGGACTCTGCACCCACTTCTCTCTTGCACAAGCCAAGATAAGGGAGGAGGATGGAGTGCACCTCATGCACAGTCAGACTGAAACTGGGAGTGCCCCCAGTTCCACCCCACATACATGCAGCTTTGCAAATCACTCTCTGACACAGAATAAGCCTGATGCTAAAGCAGCAGCAGGAGCTAGTGATCCAAAACAGGTAGCAAGAAAGAACATACTGAAGCTGAAACTTAACTACTGTGAGAAATGTTCCAAGAAAATTGAAATCTTTAAAAGACACTAAGAGCTAGTAAGCTGGAAAGAGGTCAAAGGGAGGTGGAAAAGTTGTGCCTATAGAGAAGGGGCAAGTGGTGTAATTATGAGAGATCAAACACTTGGACTTCGTCATCCTCTCCACACACACATATTCTATACATCATAAAATGATAAAGATGCCATGGGATAGCTTGCTTGGGTGACACTGATGGTCTCATTAAAGTCATCTGATACCAGAGGTAGCACATCCCAGGTAAAATGAGCTTTGAAGGTGTGTGTTTGTGACAATCTCAAGCAATTTGATAAGGAAGTTACAAAAGCTGCTATCACATTCTTACATTAACAGAACACCAAGATACTGCAAAGTGTTTCTGTAGTATTTATTTTCAGTCTGAAGACAGTTTGTAACATGACAGACACTGTCAAAATGCAGGGTTGGACCAACCCAAACAAGTCTCTCTCAGTGAAAAGAGATGCATTTCTCTGGCTCTAAGAAAGGTACTATGACAGCAGCCTGCTAACAATAAAACACAGAAGTTCTAAACACTAAGTAAACATTACATTTGGAATGGCATCATGATTTTAGAGACACTGTGAAGCAAATCTGCCCAACCCAATCTTAAAAGTCCAAGAAGCTGGGGCTGATATATCTACTGTCATTAAAAGATGCCCAGTATAGTCTGTGGCATGGCATCCTTTACCTGCTAACCTAGAAAGATGGGCACCCCTGCCAATGCCATGTTCCTATCACTGTGAAATCCTTTTAACATTGATTTAGTCAGAAGGCTTCGTTCCCAGTTCCTGCAGCAACTGGCTACTCCTCAAGTTTCATCTATTACAGAATATCCAAACCTAACTTCATTCGACTTATGCACTTTGTTTGAAAAATGTTTCGTTTTTCTGTGCTGGTGAGCCTTAAGGCCAGAATGAGTTACTGGGGATGTACCAGGACATGAAATTAAATACTTGGTGTATATATTCATTGCCTCTTTTATGTTTTTTATTGTGTCTTGGATTATAATAAGAAACTGATGTCCCAAGTCTTCAAGTCCAAAACAACTTCGTCATATAAATCTACTCATAAAAAAAATCCCAAACCTCAAGTTTTTTAGCTCCCATTGCATCCACTGCTTTGATAGTCAGAACTCTTCATTTTCCCACAATTTATTGTGATTCCTTTGGTTTAAATAGTGGAGGGGTTTTTTCTCAGTGACATTTACCTCAATTTACTCATAAAACAATTATATCCTTGTTCAGTTACTGTTTTGTTTGGCTCAACTGCCAAGCTCTTGCACCAAGTGAATCAGACACTTCATGAAGCAAGACTCTCACAGATGCACCAACTGTAAAATGCAACTTCCAGCATATTTGAACAGTGCTTGATACCACCCTTCTCAGAAGATGTTCATAGGAAGGACTGTAGGAGCTCCTGCAGTTCTGTAGTGGCAGTGGCACAGGGCTGTGCTGCCAGCACTGGAGAGTTCAAACCCTGCTGCCAACCAGCACAGTGAGACTTCACACCACCAGCAAATGGAGCTCTGAAAGCACACACAGGATTGTTGTTCACTGGGGCTTTTTACAGTGTGGGTGATGGCCTCAGTTTACTGTTACAGAACTCAGTATATTCTCCAATATATCGTAAGCAATGACAGACAAGAATTTGAATAATTGACAACTAACCTCACTATAATACCTGACTATTTTCTGAAGTAAATTACAATTTCCCAGTCAACAGTGGCACATCACTACCACCCTGCCATCTTGCCTGGCCCCATTGAAGCTTCTAAATACAATATTCTCCTCCCTGACTTCAACTCTACTCACTGTCAGGCTACATTAGGCATAACAAGATCCAGACAGATTCAAGATTAAGCAACTTTTTCATAAAATCCAATTGAGGACTTTCTTACCTTGAGGGTGCAGTGGATATTACATTAACCAGATTATGTACACTTTCCATGCAAGAACTAAAGGCATATATATATATATATATATATATATATATATGTGTGTGTGTGTGTATGTATATATATATATATATGTATGTATATATATATATGCAGAGTGACTTGATTCTCTTAGGAAATAAGCAGGGGCTTTCTAGATTCCTCCCACCATAGACATCATGATCAAGCTCAGCTAATTGAGACCTTGTGGGGAAAAGGGTGCTCCTTAGCACAGCCTTATTTTTCCAGAAGCAATATGGGAGTGCCACTGTCTAGCATAGGAAGTCTGTGCAGACCATTAAGGCAGTAATAGTCACGTGGAAAGAGGGCACCCAGGTTTAAAAAGCTCCTTACTGGCTAGGCTACATCTTCAGCTCCCAGAGAGACTGCAGCCCTCAGTGGTGGGATCAAGGAGGAGCAGTCTCCCTTCAGCCATCCTCCCCTCCCCATAAGTACCAGGGAATGGGACAGAGACACCCCCAGTGCTGTCTGGTGAGTTTGCCAACAAGATGCCTTCAGGGCTGTGCAGCCCTGAGCAGAGGCTGCCTTTATGTCTGCAACAGAGCATGTCCTTTATTTGCTGGGGGGAATGGGGGTGCAGACTCACTTGAGCTCAGGCAAGCCAGGCTAATTGGGGGCAGTGTGTGGAACACGTTTGTCTTTGGTGTGCTTGGTGCATGTGGTGCAGTGACTGAGGGTGGTACCAGGAGGAGGCAGCAGTTCAGCTGCACACGAGCATGATCTCATGGGATGCAGGTGTTCTGAAACAGTATAGTCAGTGCTCAAATACTTCACCCAAATGAAGGCTTTAGGATTCAAGATAGAGCTTGGATGTTGGAGCTTGAACCAACTGGTTTTTTGTGGAGACATAAAATCTGTATATTGTCATGAGCTGTCTTGCTAGCACTTTTTAGTCTGTGGCCTAAAGAGAGATGGGGAGGATGCCAATATGTGAACTTTAACTCTGAGGTGATATTCTTTATCACATTCCAAGTTTGCAGAGAAATCTGGTATTCTTGATGAACTCTGACTAGCGCCTCTTTATATATTACAATATATGTAGTAGTGTTTTATCAGCCCTAGCAGAGTAAATAAGTAGAGTAGGCTGTAACACCTTTGAAAATCCTCTGTGACTTGACCTGCTCTTGCTGATGCCAGGCAGAAGGGAAGCTATTTAATACCAGGGAGGGAGAGCTGTTTTCTGTCTTTTGTGGACAAATTTTATTCCCTTAACTGACATGGAATGTAGAGTTACTATTCACAGCTGCAACAAGAAGAGTCCCTAGAAACCCCTTTCTGCCAACTCCTGGCACCAATCACTGTTCTGCCAGATGATTCTTTGCCCATTTTACAAGTAAAATACTCGGGTTCCATTCGGAATAGCAGCAAGTAGCTAATGTCCCACGAATGCCTCAGCCTCACAGCTGAATTATACCAGCCTCATGCTTGCCATGAAAGGAGAAGCTGGTCATACATCAGCCCTGGCACAGGAGCATTAGCAGTGTCCAGCTCTGCCATGCAGCCTGCATCCCACTGAGTTCTGATGTCAAAAGCCAAAAATTCTGCTGTTTAACTAAAGCCACATTAGCGGATAGGGCAGATCAGCCGAGAAAGAAGGAGAGTGGGCAATCCAACAGGCTCTACCTCTTGCCTGGCTAGCGGCAATTTCAGCTGGCTGGACTAGGGATGCGTGTTTTGGCTGGCGGGAAGCAGCCGCTCCGGGCGCGCCGTAGTGTGCGGCAGGACGGAGCCGACCTGAGCAACGCGGGGGGAACCAGGGGCAGTGCGGGGAACCAGGGACAGTGCGGGGAACCAGGGGCAATGCGGAGAACCAGGGGCACTGCTCCGGGCAGTGCGGGGAACCAGGGGCAATCCGGGGCTCCGGGTGGTGCTGGGCTCCGGGCATTGCGGGACTCCGGGCAGTGCGGGCTGTGGGCACTGGAGACACCGGGCAGCGTGGGGCTCCAGGCAGTGGAGGCTCCGGGCAGTGGGAACACCGGACTGTGCGGGCTCCGGGCAGTGCGGACACCGGGCAGTGCGTGCTCCGGGAGTGCGGGGCGTGGGTCGGAGCTGGCGGGGCCGGGCGGCGGCCCCAGGTGCGGCCGCTCCCCGCGGAAGAAGGCGCGGGCAGCCCCGCTCCCCGGGGGCGCCCGGCGGGCGCGGGCGCCGCGGTCCCCCCTCTCCCGCCTCATTTGCATGGCTCTTATTACGGCCGTGCCTCGCTCCCGCCGCGCTGACACCGCCGGGCTGAGCGCGGAGTCGCCGCCAGCGGGAAGCGCGCTTCCGTTATCTGCGCGCCCGCGCCCCCTCCTCAGCCCGCTCTCTCTGGATGTTTAAGGCGAGGATGAACAAACAGGTCCAGCCCGAGCGCAAAGTGTCGGTGGTGGCCCCCTTGCCGGACCGCGCGGGGCCGCCGCCGCCGCCGAAGAAGGACGTGGAGCTGCTGCTGGTGAAGGAGCACAACGGGGTGCAGTACACCAGCAGCAGCCTGCTGCCCGCCGCCCCCGCGCCGCGCTACGGCACCCAGGACAGGGAGACCTGGGGCAAGAAGATCGACTTCCTCCTCTCCGTCATCGGCTTCGCCGTGGACCTGGCCAACGTCTGGCGATTCCCATACCTCTGCTACAAAAATGGAGGGGGTAAGAGAACCGCTCGCGAGGTGGTTTTTTTCCCCAGTCCCGCATCCCCAAGCCGCACCGCCGCGAGAAACATCCCGCTGCTCTCGGCGGAGTTTCTGGGGCAGAGCCGGGTCGGGGGTCGCCCCGCGGTGCCGGGCGGCGAAGGGAGGAGCGGCGGCACCGCCGCGCTCGCAGCGCTCCGCGCTCCTCCGCAGCGGGGACCGGCTCCCCGAGCGCCCGGGACACCGCTGCCCCTTCCCGCAGCCATCGCTCGCACGCTCCTCCAACTTTAACTTAGTTTTTGAGCACAGCGGATTTGCCTTCTGCTGCCGCTTCAGGCTGCTTAACAGGTTTGGTTTTTTTTTTTTAAGTTCGCAAAAAATAGCACCAAAGGGGAGGGGGTGGAGGGGGGGAGAAAGGCCAAACCAAAAACACTCAAGCGGAAAAACAGCATCCAGAAGAGCCAGAGCCAGACCAATGAAAGGTTTCCTGGGGGCAGTTTTAATGTAGGATCGTGATTTCTGTCCTCGGTTCTGCACTGTGGGGGTTCTCCTCTCCTCCAAAGTAGGTATGAGACTTGTTACAAACAAAACCTCACCTCCTGCACAGTTTGGCAATGACAGCAACACAAAATTACAGACAGTAACTATAGTTGGCTCAGATTGTCTGGCATGTCTTCAGTGAGACCTTAACTCCATCATCCTCTTTCATGTCCCTGAAGTACGCTGTGTTGTCAGTGATGACTCCAGACTGTGATGGAGTAACACCATCTGCAAGCCGGGCAGGTGCCTGGGGTGCTTTCAAATCACACAGAAAGAACAGACCCTGCCTGGCAGATGGGGAACTGTGTGTGAACGGTGAGCCACACAGACAGAACCGACGGAGAGAAAGCACGTTCTGAAAGGTAGTTAAGTATGTATATAGGGATGGTGTGGTTGCCTGGTGATAAAGGCTAACAGTTCACACACTTTCAGCATAAAATAATTGCTTCCTGTGAAAATAGGAATCAGGATGAATGGGAAAACCCCTATCAAAAGACATTATACCTGTCCTTGGAACTTTATAGGATACTGGTGCTAATGAAACACTTAGTCGAGCTTGGTACCTCCAAAACTTCTAAGGGGAGTCAGAAAATCTCTCTGCTCACCACCCAGACAGACTGAAGAAAGTAGTTAGTACCAAAAAGTAACCTCCATCCTTATTTCGTTATGTCCAAAAATAGTCCCAGCCACTCACAGTGGAGCAGCACAATGCATCAGGAGCCCAGCAGACTCGCACTGTGTCAGGTGCAGGTGTGGCAGCAGCATCACTCACACCACTCAGGACAGATGCACCATTGCCACATCTCCACCTCATCTGGCAATTCTCAGGAAAAGAGATATATTCCCCTATCTGACATTGTACAAGGTGACACCCAGAGTGCCTGAACTCTTTTCTATTGTAATTTGGGTCACTTAATTTCCTAACCTGCTTCCTTCACAATTTCCTGCCAGCTCAGGCACAGAAGGTAACAGTCTGCAACTCTTGCATTTTGCTTAGCCACCATGTATTATCTTACGTCAGCTCACACAGAAAAAACTGGGTCTTCATTAGCATCTTCTAATACTTCCAAATAGCAGTGAAAAGAAAGCCAACAGCTACAAGAGGCATGTTTCAGTGAACAGTTTGCAGTAGTTCTTCCATATGATTAAAGTAAAATCAGACCTTTAGAGGAAAAGTAGAGAGGCCCTTTGCTACCAAAGTCTATAGAGTGACTGAGAACTGTTTACTGATACAAAGACCGAACACTCTGGTACCCTGAAATTTTTCCATTCATTGCCTCTTATGTTGGACATACATATCAGTTTTAGTCAATAGAAACTCTTGTAAGTGTTTCAGGCTCTAAAGATATTTTACTGAGTTTCAAACCAAATCACTCCCTTCTTTCTTTCAAACTGTATTTGGGAGCTTATTTGCTTTATGCCTAAATTTTTCTACAAGGCCAAAATACATAAGGTAGCAGGCAGAGCTGTGGGATATCATTGGATTTCGCTGAGATCTTTCCAGTTATAAATTGCAGATATTCTTAAATATCATCCCCCACACACACACACACACACACTCCTATTGCATGAGGGAACCTTTCTAGCACTAATTTAACTTTTGCTGCCTCTAAAGGATAACACAATGGGTTTCATATAATTGCTATGTTTCCCCATGCAAAAGTTGGTATGTGGATATAGACATGGGGAAAACCAAATTTCTGTATCTTAGTAATGTTTCTGCAATGCTGAGCAAATTTAAGGGATGAAATCAGTTGTTTTTATACTTGTCTAGCAAATTCAGACTTAACCTAGAAAAGAAAATAAATTACAGGATGCTCATACTAGGATTACAGCTTGTCTTTTGATATTTATAAGTAAATAGGGGCTAGGTAAAGAAGAAACCAACAGAACAGATGAAACTTGAATTGGATGGTATGCATAAAGTAAAGCTGTGGAAGGTAAAAGGTTTCCATTCCTCTTCCTCCTGTAGTTTCCCTTTATTCTGAAAGCCTCAGCAATTAATCAGCCTCAGTGATTTAACTAGAGCTGACTTTGGACAGTCAAACGTGTGGGTCATGAACGTGTTATCAACCAATGGATAAGTCCTGGGTCAGCATAGCTTGTGCTACAGAGCAAAAAAAATCCTGCTATCCTACCAAAAGCTACACCCATGAAGGTTCTACAAATGTTCTTAGAAGTTGAACAGCAACATCAATTACATGGAAGTGGCAGAAAATGGCATCTTCCTTTACATTTATTTAAAAAGTTAGGTGGTTGACATATGGACTGTGTCCTAAAGCAACTATGATTAATTCAAGATGCCTGCAGACACACTGAGGGCCTTTCCATGCTTGTCAAAGCAGGTGGCTCTCAAGAAAACATAGAAACATACAAGAACTGAAAAGGAAAACGTAAACACACAGTATTCCCCCATTCAAAGTTGAATTTTACAAGGACATGGATATATATACACCCCGTTCTTTTTACTAGCCAAGTCGTGGAGTTTCTTTCTTTGATAAACTCCAGGGAAATTTTCTAGAAGAAAAAAAAAAAAAATAAAACAGGCATGGAGGCTTTTGGGTTAGATGTGGAAGTTCCCTTTATACAAAACTCTGATAGTTTACTTTACTTACACAAGGAATACACCACCCAGTGGCAGCTATACAGACTTTTTTTGTTAGGTAACTTCGGACACAGCACTGGTGGTGGTAACAAAAAGAAACATTTATATTTTATCAAGCTCCCAGTAACAAAAAGCTAGAGAGCAAGAAGCATCCAGCAGAACTAAAACGCTGAATGAATAGCCAGAAACATCTGTGTTTTGGGAGTAGCCTGCTGAGAGACCCCAATGGGACTTCTGCACAAAGATAGATGGCAGAATGTAACCCTTCTGTAAACAACTGTAATTTTTGGAATCATTCTTCTGCTATTAAAAAAAAAAAAATCCCCAGTCTTTAGCGAGATCTAAAAATCTAAAAATATTTTTTCTCTATCAGTTACCTACTTTCATAGGACTTGCCTTCCTTACAAGGACAGAGACAGATCCAGTGGCTGTATGGTAATATGAAACGTGCCATGGAAAGCTTACAGGACACTTTAGTATGGACAGACTGGAGGAGTTCTTGCCCTCACTGAGTTCTTGGAAGTGGGATATGTCCACTGTGTGCTCTGAAGTATTTATCAGGTGATAGGGTAGACTCTGAACAGATGGGGGAAATCTGCAAGCTCCCAATAAGTACATATGGCAACACCCCAAAAGGGGAAATTCTCAAACAACACCTTGCCAGTCCAGCTGATCAAAAAAGAACACAATTTACATGTCTTTGACAGCTGCTGACAGCACTAAGGAAAAGCACTGTTTGCAGCAGATGGAATACTTCTTCTGCAGTGCATTTGTGAGAGCTGCAAAGGAGCAGGGCTTGTCATGGAGAAATCGACTATGGTCATGTCTACTGGCTAATCTTATAAGAGCTATATCCTCATTATAACCTTTCTGGCAAGAGCACTGTTTTTAAAAACTATTTTTAAGAATAAGATTCCCTAACTGTGTAACTCCCCTCTGTAAGTGGTCAACATCAATGTAGTCCAAAGAATTCTTTATAACACAACCAACATTTTAATTGTTCCCCAGCTCTACAAGAGCCTATGATGAATTAAGGAAGGATACTATTAAAATTATACTCTCATCGAATTAGAGAAAGATTTACCCTGATATTTGGATTACATCTGAAATTTTACTGATGCCAAATGAAGTTGAGTAATGCCTACTATGATTAACTGATGTGCTCACAGCGGGGGAGGATGATGCTCAGCCTTAGTTAACAAGCTATTGTAGTTTTTGTACAAGACACTTTCAGTATTAATGTTCATTTTTGTTTCCTGTCCCTGCATAGTCATAGGCAGAATTAATATTTCTCCCTGAAATTTGGGGAAAAGGAATTTACCAACATAAAATACTTCTTTTGTGAGCCAAAGTATTTGCAAGGTCAGTCATGTTCAGACTACTCATTAGGAAGCATGTAATTGTTGGATTAGTCACTGGAGACTTACTGTATCATAAGAATCAGATTAAGTTTTTAATGAATTTAAGAATAGCGGCAGATAAATATTTTGAAATTACTCTAGCTATCATAATGCACACTTTAAATCTCCCCTGCAGCATTATTTTTAAGTGTTTTTAGGCCACAGTTTTTCCAGAAGAAAATATTTGCTTTGACAAACAATTTGCCAGCAATCAATCCACTTCAGAAATACCTTACAATTTATCCTAATGCTCCCTGTCCCAGTCACAGTTCTGTGAGCTGCAATGCAGACTGAGCAATCCACAGCCCAGGTACCAAAGACAACACAAACAGATCCAAATATCCCTGGGCAGTTCCAGCAGAGCCAGGAGCCCAGAGGTGTCACCCATGGAGCTGGGAGCCTGGACACTGCAGCACTCCACTGAGAGCAAACTGCAGCTGACAGCACCACCTCATCTTTCTACTGCACTCTGCCTCCTCAGTTTTGCAAAGTGTCTGCCACCAAATTTAACCACTATTTTGGGGAAGAATATAACCTGGCACTTTACAGTTCAAAGGTGGATGACCTTTGCCTTACAATATCAGAGTTTATATTTCAAAATAGAATTGGTGATGATAATAATAAATCAATTTTGAAGTAATCTCACTGCAAAGCCTACGCCAAGAGTTTGACTCATCAGTCAATCAAAACTCAGATGCAAATCGAGTGATTTTGGTTTCCTAAAAAGGGGTTTTCAGTTCCTATTAGCACATCAAACCACTGACCTCAGACAGGTTAAACTGTTCTGCTGGTCTCTTCACTGTGGTCATGAGCCCGGGTTCTCAGCCACAGTGTGACATTAGGGACAATGCTCAGCTGTGTGTGTGGCAGTACCTCCTTTCCCAAACACAGAGTCAGTGTCCAGCTCACAGATGCTCTGCTCCCTTTCCCACTCCACCTCTTCTCTTTCCCTTCCTTGATCATCCACTAATCACCTGGTGCAGCAGGGCATGGATTCATCAGGCTCTTCTGCACTGGAGCTCACAGCTGCTTCTCTGAAATTCCCTGTTTGCTCTACATGTCTTGTTGGCTCCACAAAATAAATCTTCTGAACAGGAATTTCTGCGGGGTTATAAGCTACTGCGTCACACACCTACTACATATGAAGAATTAAGAATAGCTGAAAGGGAGGAACTGAATCTCTCACCCAAGTCTTTCAAATGTAAAGCTCTTATTTCTGGTTCTGAGGTATGATACCATGAAATAGTGTATAAGTGGCACACTATATAGACTGTCACTAAATACCTGCCTGTGTACAGATGCTATTTGTCCCTGAAAAATTCTAGCAACCCTTAGCTTGACAAATTTACAAAGGTCTAGAGATACACCAGCATAGAAAGGTTTTAGATGAGATCCATAATATTTAGCTTGATGTTACACCTTAAGAGGACCATCCTGTGACTGATGCAGGGCAAATATTGAGAACTGATCTAAAAGGTGCTCCAGTCAATTACTAAACTTGATTTTCCAGCTTTACTGACAATAAAAGAGCTGGTGTGGACTACCTGACAAAAGCACAGGTACATCTTTCCAAGTAGAGTGGATGCACATTTTGATTATCACTTGAAGTACTTTTTTCTAAACTAAGAAGCAGAAAAGACTTCAAGAAATAAACTCAGTTCTCAGTTAAATTTTTATAAATTTAAAATCTCTGCTTAAGGTCTTCCCATCCCCTGCCTCCCCCCAAGCCCCCTTCCTTCCTGTACACTCTTCTCAATTCTGCCAAGGAATGAAAATACTGAGTTATCCCTAGTAAATCATTCCTGCACAAGTAAATTCTGCAAGTCACATTAGGGAGCCTTCAAAGCTCATATTCACTCCTACTGAAACAAATACAGGGCTTTCCTACAGTTTGGCACGAGGTCCTGGGTTTGGATACTCATTCAAGCTGAAACAGCTGTGTGAGCTTCTTCAGCCCTTCTTTGCTGAAGAAACCCAAATATATCTCTAAAGAGACTGAGACATGGTCTACATGATTTGGGGGCAGAATTTCACTTTCATTTTTAGGCAAAATGCCACAAACCTGTCTCTCAGTTCACTGAATATGTGAATACAGCTCCAATAGTCTAAAGATATTATTTCCAGACAGATACTTCTTCCCCATGCTTAGAGCATGAAACAGAATGTTAATACAACTACTTACACATAAGATCAGGAGGAACTTTAGTAAGAGTTTAGATATGCTGTGAAGGGAATGATAGATTAAAATCAGTCCATTGCTGTGTATTAGAATAGTTTCAAATGCAAGATTTTATTGACACTCAAAATTTGATTTCCTAAATATGGATATCTGAATCCTTCAGGAAATCAGCACCAAAAGTTCCGAGATCCCAAGTACTATTGAATAATTCCTGTTCTCAGGGAAATTCTGGATAGCTGTAGTATAATTCATCATCATAACTTCTGCATAGATTCAGCATACTTAATTTTAGCCACAGAGCTTTTGAAACCTTTAATCTGTAAAGAAGGGAAAGGAGGTGAGAGGCACAGAAGGAAAACAGTTAATTTCCTTGCCTTATGACATATTCTTCAAGAAAGCCATAGGAAAGGACCTCTAAACTACTTATCAAAATCATCCTTTGTTTTATTTTCCTTCCTCCTTTCCCTTATTCTCTATTCAAACAAGTTTTGCAATTTTCCTGAAGCATGACAGAGGTGGCAGCCCAGATCAGCACTTTGGGATCCAGGTCTGCTGTTCAGAAGCAGAAACTGTCAGCAGGGAGGTCTGGCTGTGTAAGCCACATCCTTCTCCACATTCATATTCATCTAAATCACACTACCAACTTTCCAGTGAACTGAATTTTGTGATAACATATTACCAAGCAAAATTCAGGCAGGATTGGGCAGTCAGTTGTCTGTTGCCAGTCCATAATTATTTTTTTTATGACAAGCATTCTGAGTGCTGGTATGTAGCAAGATAAGCTGCCCTTATTATACAATAAGTCTTTTTATAGAAGATGGTAATTTTTCCAGTGCTCCTACTCCTTAAGGCTTTATGAACACAACCACTCACTTCCAAAAGCACAAGTGATTGCAGATTCTGTGTTCCTTAATTTAGGTATTAATTGATTGCTACAGTTTGGCTATTATAATTGTCTGAGAATACATGCTAGGTGTCCAAAATAGGATCCAACTCTCCTGGTGGTGTTAGAACAGACAGACATAAAGTCTTTCTTGGAATGCTTTGTTTAAACTGCTTCCCTAGAACAAACCCAACATCAGAAGAGCAGTGCTGGTTTGATCCCACCCCACTGAAGTACACAGGAATTGTGATTTCAATAGCAGAAGAATATTACTCCTCTGCAGTCTTTATTTCAGAGCTGGAGAGAGTTATTGCATGATTTCCAAGCACCGTCCTGTCCTGCTACAGCACTCTGCTGAAACAGCTTTTGTGGACTGATGTAGGGGAAGGATTGTGGCTGGGCAATTGCACAGCATTTGTTTTTACTGAAGACTGCAGGACTGTGGGAATGAGCTGATTTTCTGGGCCAACAGCAGCATGGAACAATGAACTCTCTGCAGTTGCCTCACTGACCATCCAAATCACTGTTTCCTTGGGCCCAGTGTATGTGCTGGGAAAAGCAGCTGAGTATTGTGCATCCTGGTTTTTGCCAGCTATTTTTAATTTATTCTGCACCTCCTGAACTATGTGGGTATGTGTGTACAGCGCTTTTCACCAATATTTTCATTTCTATTTTTCTCTTCTGTAATGGAAGACCTCTTGCAATGTCTGTCCTCAAACATGCCAAAGGTGGCAGCACGTTACTTGCCCTTAAGATCCATCTCTTGAGGGAAAGTATGATACTGATTCCAGCCAAATTCCAGATAATTAAAAAATGGGGAAGAGGCTGGACTTTTCCTGGCAGAGCACTTGGTACAATAATGGGAAGCATTTTTCAGACCACAAGGTGGAGCAGCAGATCCTCACAGGTCTTGGGAAATCCCAATCTCATAATCAATGTCACAACACTTATAGGAAAAGAGAATGTCATGGTGGCTCATTAATTTTGAATACAGAGCTGCCCAGTAATAACAAAGATCCTTCCCAAGCAGACCATGCTTGGGTTTCCCACTTAATTTTATTTCTTAGGATGTTATAGGAGTGGCAGCTTTTAGCAGTGCCTAATCCACATGTAGAACCTCACTTGTCAGCATGGCCACAATGACAGCAAGGACACAATCCATGGATAACAGGAGGTTAGCCCAGAACCTTTTTTAAAGAGTTAAAGAATGAAAATGCAAGAATAAAATGGAGATGGTCTCTTCCCTTGAAGGATTGATGCAGGAGGAAACAATTTCTCAAATCCTAAATTTAGAAAGTGCTCCAAATACCCTCAAAAGATTTGCCTTTGGAAAAAAAAAAAAACAAGCTCCACACAGACTTTCAGGGGTCCACATTCTACAACAGAAAGATTTTTTTTCTTCTTCTTCTTCTATTCAATGTAACCCACATTTCAGGAGGTCTCAGCATCTTTCCTTCTTGGCAGAGGAATCATTATTTCACAACACAGTAATTTCACAATTAAGTCTATTGGGCTTACTATGATATTTAAAAGTTCAAGGACAAATGTTACCAAAACACCAAGTTACAGTTTGAAGCCACTCTCAGAAGTGAGTTTGGTACATGACTCTTCATCAGCATGCAGGGTGTATCTGCTACTGATGTGCAGCAAGACTGATGCTTGAAGAAAGTCCCCAAAATCATGCCCTCAAACTAAGGGGAGATTAGATCTGTACACAGCATCTTAGTTCTGCAATTTATTATGAAATTAAGGAATAGTGCAGTGCTTTGTCTCCTTTCAGAAGAGAAATTCAGATGTGTACATGAGATTATGAACCAGGTGTTGGTAAGATCAAAGATAGTCCAGGACTTTGTTTTGGGGAAAAGTTTCATAATTTTCTTCCTTTCTGCAGTTTATTTCTCATGTATGTATGGCTCTAGAGCCTGAGTTAGAATCAATAGGTTTTTAAACCACATGGGAGAAATCCTGACCCAGCTGAAGTCAATGGGTGATTTTTTTCCATTGACGTCACCAGAGCCAGGATCTAAACCCAAATAACAGACATTCTCTCTTAAGGACTCCTAAGTAGGCAGAATTTCCAGACCAAGAATTATGTGAGAAGAAAAAACAGAGTAAAGTAATAAAAAACTATTCAGACTAAACTGATAGAAAAGACTTCTATTGAGTAGTAACTGATCTTCACTCAGTACAATAGCTCAGTACTTTACCTGAAAAGCAAACTGTCAGGATTGCATAGATGATGGTGATTATTACACAAAATAGATTTATTCTGTGAGACTTGGACTATGACCTCAGCATTCTCCTATGCTGGGCTAAAAAAAAGTACTATTTTAAGAAGTGCCTTTTACTCTCACAGTTTCATAGGGGCAAATGATTAGGCAAGAATTTCTTTCTAGCTTTCAAGGCTGAAAAGAAAACTGGGAAAGTACAAAGTAAATTCAAAACTAAAAGCAAGCAAGAAAATAAAAGGATTATAGTAGAAGATCATACATTTTAAAATATTCTGAAGCCTACTTAAAGGTTTTTGAACTTTTGAAATTGGTGGCTATAAGAATACAGTTAGTCTCTGGCATAAGTTACTCTCTTGACTCTACCCTAAGAGAAAGAGGCAGAAACTAGTCACCAGGCTCTTCCTAAAAGTCAGTTAATTCTCCATTGACTTATACAGAAGCTGCTGACAAAAACACTGTGTTTGACCCTAAATTAAGTGATTTTGAGATCTTCAAGGTCACCTATATTTTTCTCTCCAAATGCTGTTTTACAGCTGTGATGTATTGCATGTTTAAAGCTGTTTAGAGAGAAAAAAAAAAAAAAAAAAAAAAAAAAAAAAGGAAAGCAACACGCTGCTGTGTGACAAACTGAAACCACCAGACTCAGCCACTGATTTATCATAAGGTCTGAGTAATCAGTGAATAAAACTGCCCTGCAATCTGACCAAGCAAAAGTTTGCACTGTGATGAAACAGGAAGGATTTTACTTCAAACTGTTCATAGGCCTCTGCTTCATCTTGGCAGGGAGCTGTGATGGGCCCTGGGGTAATTTTCACATTCTTCCATGGCATTTCAAGCTAGGAGGCCCTGCAGAATGGCAGTGACAAAGCATGTACTGGACAGCTTGGGCTGAAGGAAGATTGCATTGCTTGAAGCCTTTTAGGAAAACAGTCCACTACGAACAAACATAACGCTCAAGTTGCAAATTAAAGAAAACTTTGGTCTTATAAATTCCCACTGAAGAAGCTGAGCAGTTGGAGGATGGAAAATGGAAGAAGGGTGCTGCTAGCCAGTACAGGCAGATCTGTGCAGCACCTTTGTGATTTCATACTGGTCTAAGACTCAGTTTACCCTTTCAAACAAGCTGATGTAAAGAGGAGTTCTCTGCAGGAGGGATGATACTGAGAAGTTTCACTTTGTGCTCACTGTGCCAAAATTCTCAGAGATTCCATCTAATGGCTGGCATACAGAGTATTACCAGCACTACCCTGTGCCAAATACAGATTTTTCCCTAAAAGAAAATTTATCTGTGACAGTTTTTGTGAAGTTCCTTTGTTCAGTGTTAACAGAAAGGTACAAAGTAAAGAAGCCACACCCACTGGAAAATTGCCATTGTCCAGAGCCTTCCAAAATATTAGCACAACTATATAACTATAGTAACTAACTATAATCTTTGATAAGAGAACAGATTTTCAATTTTTTTAGGCAATTATACAAATAGTAGCCATGACTGCAATGGTAAATTTGCCAGTATCATTGTCAATAGAACCACACACAGCAATTGAAGTTTATAAATAAATTAAAATGATGCAGCATTTGTCTTCTATAAGAAAGTATTCTTTATGGTTAGATAACATAATATTCATTTCAAGTATGTCTGATACCTCTACTTCATAATTTAGAAAGCATGTCTAAGAAATATCAGAAGACTGCACATAGTGGATTTTAAGAAAACATGGAGAATGGTTTTATAGGGTATGTAACCTTTTGCCTTCTGCTTTAAAGGACTGTTTAAGCCTGCATTGAATGCAGTTTACAGTACAGTTACTCTGCTTCCTTTAGTGGCATCAGAAAGAGCATTTCATCCTGAAGGCTTCATTTCTAATGACCAAGAATAAAGGTTGGTTTTCTGGAGTTTTTATGGATAGGAACATTGACTGTCTCCGACTTTTGTAATAAAAACAATCCTTTACTAAGAGGAAGAATTTAGGGGATTCTGTTAGGCAAGAGTTGGTTAGACAAGATTAAGATAATACAGAAAGTATTACACTAGTAAAAATAAATCTCTATTAAAGACTGGAAGGAAAAGGAATGTTTTGCTTTAGTCTTTGAGTCCAAAAATTGAAGTTATAACTTAGACTTGGATTAATCACTAAATGGTGTAAGGGAAGATTTTAAGAGTACCACAGATTGTCGTGCTTGATTTTTCTTTAGCAGAATTTCAAGGCAGTTACCTCCTATTGGTTTGTACATTAATCCTCTTGAAAGCTGCTTGGCACTTGTCTGGAGCTGATTTAAGATGTCTTGGGCACTTTGTTTTACCCTGGCACAGTTATGAATCTCATGCTGCCTAAAATGGGTACTGCATCCTCCCCAGAGGGTGCTTAACTTGGAGGCTGCAGGCTGGTTCTTATTTTGACAACGTGCAAAAGAAAAGCAGTCTTTAAGAGCAACACCCTCCACCCCAGATTGCTGAAACCAGGAATTGCCCTGCTACATGCACAGCACAGAGCTCATTTCACACACCCTGCCTTGCTGTGGCTCTGATCAGCCCTGCCAGCCCAGCACAGGGCATGGCTGGGAGGGAATCTCCCCCTGCACAAGGGAGCAGCTCCCACAGGGGCAATCCTGACTGTTAGAGAGAGCAGAAAGCAAGAACCAGTGGTCCCTAAATAAAGGGCTCAGCTCCAGAGGACTCATCCCAGGCTCTCTTTTATTAAGGTGGAAAAACACTTCAGGGATATAAACTTGGCATTCCTGATGTGTTCGAAGCACAGCTCAGAAAGTGGGTATCATAACTTAATGTAGGCACCAGAAGTGTCTACACAGCTCTTCAACCTTCCAATGCATGAACATGCTATACCAAGAAATAGGGTGGCAATTTCAGACAGAAAAGCAGATATCCCTATTGCACTATAATTAATTAGTTTAGTCCTCACAGTCTTTATAGATTATAAAAAGAAGGCTGAAACTCTTGCTTCAAAAACAAAACACAAACAAAACAAACAAAAAAACCCCGAAACAACATTAAAAGACCTCCAAAACAAAACAAACAAATAGCAAAGGATCTGTCTAGTATCTTCCAATCGGGTTTGTAGGTTCTTCTGTCTGAAGCTGTGGTCTATGCTAGACAGCAAGTTAGATCAAATTATCTCACAAACCTTCTAGCATCAAGTCAGATTAATCCATGAATTTTGAAAACATTCATTTTAGTTTACAGCTGATTGAGGAAAAGAAAACCCAGCACAAATGAACATACAAGTTCTCTGAGGAGATGAGAAAACTATGACTAACAATCTATATCTGAACCAAAGGAGAGCTGTAGTTGCCAAAATCTCCCTGGCTCCCACTCTCCCTACATTTAAGAGACAGCTAAGCTGATGAAGTAGTATTTCCTTTCCTGTACATGATGGGGTTCCACATATCAAAGAAAATATCTTTTCACTACTTAACAGTTCAAGGAAAACTTATCACATGATATGGATCTAGTACTGGAATCTAGGAAAACCTGCTTATCTTGATCCACAAGTTCACAGAAAATACCTTCTGATATCTTCATTCAAAAATATTTTTATCCATGGATGTTATTCCACCACTAAATCAGAGTACATTTTGACAGACACCTGACTCTTGTACATCTGAAGTACAGCCTACACCTTACCTGGATGGTTTTGCTGATATGCAATTGCAGGTGAATATATCCTCATGTCACCCCTAATAATTGCAAGATTGGAGAAAAACACGAATAGAACACTCCTATTATTAAATGCTAGAATAGTATTTTTTCCTTTTAATTTAATATCTTTTAAGCTTCCAATGATGTCTGTTGTGAAGCAGCAATGTTCTGTAGGGAGGAATCTGCATGCTGAGCCATTAGTCCAGTACTACACATCTCCCCTGCTCAGGACCTTCTGAAGAGTCTGTGAACTATAAAGTTTGCTGTTTTGTAACAGTGTTATCTGTGCAGGAAAGGATAGTGCCACTCCTACAACCCCTGTCCTATTGAGCATTAGCAATAGGGATTGCAAAAATAACAGAACCATCTACAAGCTGCTTCCACAGTCCAGCTCACTTACTCCCTCGTTTCTTCTTTAAACCAGCCAGGTAGTTAAAAAACAAAAAGGCACAAAATCAAGATGGTGGATTTGGGCAGGACTGTTAGTAGCTAGGTTTTCATGTTGTTACAAATTCCAAATATTCACTTACCAAACTACAGCTAAAACTCACCTTATTGCATTGATCTAGAAACAAAAGATCCAACTCCAAGAGTGCCTCTGCTATAGAGGCACAATGTTAGATGCCACTGCAGCCCATAAAGCAGATCTTTGGACTTTCTCTGGTCACACTCATGGCAAATGATGGGAATTGCTCTTTTCCTAAGCCAGCCACAGTGAGTGTTGTGGTCACCAGCAGAAAGCCCCCACAAGTCTCCAGAGCTCCCACTGCCACACTTGGATCAACCTGATTTATATTCTCTCATACCCACCATGTCTCTTCATTTATTCTTTAATTTCCTACCAAACACGACAGGCCAGAGTCCTGTTCTTGTATGTGCCTGCAATTATCTTTAAACTCCACATTGTTGTAAATGTGATCCTTTCATTAATTTATGTAAATAGGACCTTGGCCAATGATTTGGCTGTTATTTATGAATGAATCATGCTGCTTTGAGTGGCTGGATATATTTAACTCCCATTAATTTGTTCAAAATAGCTACTAATGGGTTTCTTTAGCTTATGACTCTTGTAACAAAAGGCAAAAGGATGATTGGATTTGCATGGGGAGGGCCTGGGTAACCCTTTCAGTTACTAATCAGTGACCATCTTCTAAATACACTGCACTTCAAGTTACTTCAAGTGATTTTAAGGCAGTAGCAGGTTAACAGCTCAAGACAAAAAATGCAGGCTTCAGTTGGCCTCAGCCAACAGCACTGAACCATTTCTGGAAACTATTTGTTTTCACTTTCTTTTGAGTGAAAGGAATGCTGTTAAAATTGCAATTCTAAAAAAAACAGAGGCTCTGAGCCCAAACTGAGAGTAGTAATATAAATAAGTTCAAATCCAGCAACGATTTGTTAGAGGGAGTAGCTAAATGTAAAGGTTTCAAGAGAAACATGCTACTCACCATGGTATAGATCCACTGCTTTTATGATTCAGAAATACTTTCCATTAAAAAGTTGCATACTTGGAAGATTTTATTGTATACTTGGAGAATTTTACATGTGTAAAGTGCTGCTGAAGTTTTTATAGTATGTAATGAGATCTGTTCTGCAGAAAAATGTTATTTTTTACATCCAGAATCTCTTGCTAGCTGCTGTCAACATCATGCAGCTGCTGTTATCATCATCTTGTCTTTGACCTGGGGTTCCATCATGCTCCTTTGTAGCTCTGGCTCCTCTTTGCTGTACCACACAGACCCTCACTGCTTTCAGTCTCAGGTCAGGAAGGTCCTGGTGTTTCACCCCTTGCTGTCAGCAGCAGCTCCAGCTCCCTCCTTCAGAGGTGCCCCTGGGGGCTGTACAAGCTTGCTGGGCTCTGCTGAACAGCCTGATAACACCCATGTGCTAGGAACCTGCCTCTCCCATACCTAGTCTTCTGCCTATAGTGATCTTGTGAAATCTAAATTTCAAGAACTCTGCATCAGTGACTTTGTTTCTCATTCACAAGTGTCTGCACAGATCAGTTTCCACCCATTTTCCTTGTTGCCCAAGTAAATGTACTACATTCTAGCAACTGTTTGATATTGTTTATAGCACTATTCTGAATGAAAAAGCCAGTGTTGATCGATGTTAATAGAGATATTAGCTTGTATTTCAGTTCAATTGGGAGATCTCTGCTTTTAGACTTTTCCTGCACAAATACTGGAAACACTCCTACTGGAAAATATATGGCAATATTTGCTCAAAGTTTGTTGTTTTAGCAGACACCCCTGCCAGTGTAACATTTTGACTGGAAATAACCATGGTAACAAATGCAGAAGGCTAACAAGCACAAAGAGTTCAAATTTTTTCAACTACCCCTGTCCTGGCCTACTTCTTGTATGTATATTAAAAATCCTTTTAGGATAACAAAAGCTGTTTAATTTTTTTTTTTTCAGTCATTACTAAATTAATTTTTCTTTCTTTCTGGGATTTAAAGTGAGATGAGACCTCCTGGTAGGACTGAGAAGAATATTTAGAGCTTTTGATTCCCACCCCTTAGGATGCTGGGAATGCTGATGAAGAGAGGAAACACTCTGTGTGGATTCTGATATACCAAAATTAAGAAGTTGTTCTTGACCGAACACAGGAATGCAAAGTCTGTCTTGTATTTTGTCCCTCATTAATTAAATGCAATTGTTTTTTAAAAAATTGTATGTTTCCACTTGAAGTTTCCCATAGATGGTTCTTGTAGAAGCTGAGGATTTGACCTAACCTAGTTTTGCATAACATATGAGGCTGTCTTAACCCCATATGTGCACTGGTACCTAAAAGTGACATGTGTGGATGTTGTGGAATGTGTCAGGAGAGAGAGGTAGCAGTTCACAACAGTCTGAGGCCAGCCTGTGGCTTTGAGCTTCGTGTGACTCTACTGAGTCAAGCGTGGCCCTTGTGCCAGAGCTGTATCACAGGTGTTAGTGACTTCAGCCTTTTAGCTGTAGAGGGAAATCAGGAACCATGAGGGACTGCTGAAAGTAGAGTTTCCTTGTGGGATGCAGCTGTGTTGTCCCACCAAGGGCCAGTGGAATCCCCTGAGTGCTCTCAGTGTGTTCCTGCCAGAGCAGCCAGCACACACACTGCATCCCCTGCTCGCTGGGGTAGCTAGGGCTTGGCAAGCCTGATCCAGTGTTAGCCAAGCTCTGCTTCCTGAGACTTCAGCTGTCTGGCCCATCCCAGTGTGACAGTGGATGCAATTAAAGCAATGTGGCCAGTGGCAGGGCAGGAGTGACACATCCATCGTGCCACCCTTGCTGACACTCTGCTCCTAGCAGGGTCGGCATTTGCAGCCAGTGCTCCTGCAGGGAGCTCTGGGCTGGTGCTCCAATTCACACCAGTGGATCTAAAGCAAGGCTCACCAGGACTGCTTTGCCTCCTCCCTGGCCCTCAGGATGCTCACACAAACAGGACTGTAAGGACTGTTCCAAACAGCACCTCTTGTTCACAGGACACTGCTCCTGAACAGCCCAAGACAGAGCTGCTCTGCAAGCCCCAAGTGACCCTGGTCAGCTCTCCCACATAGGCTGGTTACAAGCATTTGCAGACCATTCTATCCTATATCTATTTCATGTGGAAATTTGAATGATCTTTTGGCCATCACTTATTTTTCTTCGAAGGGGACTTGATCCCAGAAAAAGTTGAGCGAACACCATGAAAATTGATTCTGGATATTGGCAAGCAGAATAAGAGGAAACAAAAAGATACTTACAAAAAGTACCTGACTTTTTATTATTTTTTGCCTAACCAGAAGCTGCTAAACAAGAAGTTTCCAGAAGACTCCAAAACATGAAGTCAAACTAATATGACTAAGCACCCTTACTTTGGTATTTATCTCAATTTCAAAATACTTCAATCATTAGCACCTGAAAAGTAACCCAGCTATGAAACCCTGCCGTACTGTGTAACTGCTCTTTGATGAAAATTACACCACACCTTATTAATCCCTTGCGGGGGCAGGGCGGGGGAAGAAAAAAAAGAAAGAAATCTCCTTTAACTAAAGCCTGGAATGACTCGCAGCCAAACAGATGACACTTCAGCAAGAATGCCTGAGTACAGTACACTTCACAGTTCATCTTGCTATTAGTCATACTTGAAAACTGTCTTTTAAACTAGCATTTAATGCGTGTGTCCACTACACAGCTCCAGGATTAATCTTCTCAAATACAGATTTCCCTGAATAGGCATCATGTTTTCCACAGTCTCATGACATTAATCAAACATCACTACCTGCAAACTCCATACCTCCCAAATACAAGCCAGGTTTGTGAGTCAGCTCCACACACTGTAATACGATCAAAGCAAGACAAGTATGGCACTTCAAAAGCTCACTTGCAGGAAATCTGAGAGTAAAACCAACTAAAATACTTTATCCAGATACTAGATAAAGTGAAAGCAATATTTAGTATCCCAGACTGATTTTGCTGAGTATGTTTCAACATTGAACAGAGCTCAGAACTGCAGGGTATTAAGTATCTGTTGTATAATTTTTTTTTTCTGAACAATATTCAAACATACAATAGTTCAACATGGCAATCATAGAAAACAGGTTACAATCACTAAAATATTACCAAAACACTGATACTGTAGCAGCTTATGCAAATGCAAGTTGCATTTACATTACCCTTCATCATGAAGAAGATTCTTGTCCCCAAAGTGATACAACCAATATATTTCCATTTTTAATTTGTATTCTTGCACGTTTAAGCTATGTTTTCTTTCTGTTGATATACCTTGTCTCTGTTCCTTTGCAAGGTTTCAACTTACAAATGACTAAACTTATGACTGAATGCTGAATACATTGTCCTTACCATTATGTTAAATCACGTTACTTTTAGAAGTGGATTGGTGGTATGACTAAGAGAGCAGAGTTTGTTTTTCCATTCTATTCTCCAGTATATAGTCAAAATTCCCTTTCTGTCATGCAAGGCAGTTTACACCAGTACTATCTGTGAAAAGCAAGCTCAAAAGGTAAAGAAAAAATTATTCAGACTCTAAAAAGCAAAACAATAGTTTCAAACATACTTTTTAAACATGTAATCCGTTCTGCTTACTGGCAAGTTTTAAAAGCTACAGTCCTGATTTCAGCTTTTTACCTCCTGTAAGTATATAAATTTAGAAGCAATGCAAACTTTCTTCCTTTTACAGAGAAAGTTTTCAAATTATTAAACCAACACAACAGATTTTAAAGGTTTGCAAAAGCTTGTACTACTTGCTGTTAGGAGAAATAGTCAAGCTACTGTTGTTCTTCTTTTTGATGAAAAATTGAACCATGGTATTCACAATCTAGTTTTCTTTTCACAGGTAACTCCTAAGGACATTAGTCAGTTATTCAGGGTATGTAATTACTCTGTCAGCTCTCTAGTTATTAAAGCAATCCAATAACGTTTTTAATACAGGCAAGTTTAATATTAATTGAACTCTTCTTGACCAAGCAAGCTGTGCAATATAATAAAAGCTTCCCTTTGCATGTACCACAAGGCAGAGAGCTGTCAGAGCCCACAGTTATTAAACATGACACCAGTTATAATTGCTTTGTAGTATCACATGCACTGGGGTAATCTTCTCTCTGTGACCTGTATCATATAAAACAGCTAAGAAATTTTCAGGTAGTTTTCTGCATTAGGTGATCCTTTTGTATTTCTACTGGCAATACTTTTTATGCTATAGTAGTTGACACACCAGGGTTTTTCCAAAGGTGACAGTTTCTCAGTGGCAGTACAAACTCACATGAGAATTCTCAGCCTTGTGAAGTGTTCAGGAAGGTGCCAGCAGCCCCAGCACTGTCCTGCTGCAATATCAAGATGCTCTAGGGGGTTTAGCAGGAACCTCCACATCCTCCACAGTAATGGCCATGAGAGTCACTAGGTTGGAAATGGAAGTGTTGTCTAACCCATTGCATAAGAAAAAGGGAATTTATTATAGCAAAATCCAAAACATGTAATGGAAGCATGAATTCTATATAATTAACCAGTAGTAATTAATTTTCAAGCCAGAGGTTCCTGCAGACACTTAACACGGTTTATGCTGCCCTTACAGGATTTCACATTTTTCTCTTCTGTTGCTGTTCTGTGCTCCCTTCTGAAAATACTACACTAAAAAAAAACTTAACAAAATTTTTCATAGTCCCTTTCCCTTTCAGCTATGCAAAGGTGTTCAGCTTTTTTTAATTTTCAGAGACACATTTTTTCTCTTTAAAGCCAAAAAGCAGAGGGGGAGCATTAAGGGGAAATAGCAGTTATGGCTATAGCTTATTTCAGGGATTCTGTCTCTGAGACATTTAAAAAATACAGAAAAGGAATGAGAATACATAGGTTCTTCCTTCCTGATATTTCCTTTCTATTTCCCAAAAGCAGTGGTTTTGTCTTTAGCTGGTAAAAGTAGGCAACAGAGAAAGAAAAATGCAACCAATACAAAGACTACAATGTCTCTTTACTGTCTTTTCAGGTGCTTTTCTTATTCCTTACATCCTCTTCTTAATCATTGCTGGAATGCCCCTGTTCTATATGGAATTAGCACTGGGACAATATAACCGAGAAGGGGCTGCCACTGTGTGGAAAATCTGTCCAGTTTTCAAAGGTGAGTGTTCCTCTGCTCCCTTGAACAGCCCCTGAGCCCCACACACGTGTGACCAAAAACAACGTAAACATCTCCCATCTTTCACAGACAATGTGGTATTTGGTGACCTTTCCCCAACCCTTGAAGTCAGAAGCCTTTATGTTATCAAAGGTGAAGCAAAAATGGGAAAAACCACAGAAATCATCTTCAGGGTGATTGTTGGCTGAGTGTAAAAGGAATAATGAGCAGGAGCATTTCAGCCCTGCCCTCCCTTTCCCCTGTGTATTGGGGAGTGGGAAGAACTGGATATCTCCAGGTGGAGGGAGGGGTTTGCCAATCCAAACATTGGAAATACCAAATTCCATCCAGGTTGGTTCAGCCCTGTCCTCCCCATTGACTAAGGCAACCACTACTCCATTCAGGGCATGCAGCTTTCTCTGCAGAAGCCAACATACCAGAGCTGCAACACTAAAATGGAGTTGTGAGGACTGCAGGTTCTGCTAGACTTGTAATATCTCAGTGTTCTGTGGTATCTCTCTACCTCATTTTTCCTGCCTGTGAAGTGGAAGCAATGTTTCTGATAGTTTTGTAAAGTGTCTTTCAGATTTAGCAATGAAAAGCATTTATTAAAATCTGAACATTATTACTATTGAGTGTTTTTCATGAGGATTAACTCTCCAGCATCACTGAATAATAGGCTGTGGAGTGTTGTTTGTGCATTGTATCATTCTGCAAGGAAAAAATAGTTTAGGGGCTTTAGGGTGTTTGGCTTTGATCAGGAAATGATCAATGTGAAAGAAGCCATAGGTGTTCTATACATGAAACAAATATTTGTTAAGGAACCCCAAGAATTTTTTAAGCATTGCTTGCCAGCAAAAATTGTTACTTCCTTTGTATGTATACCAGACTGTATCTAAAACCTTACGCAAAAGCCTTTTCAACACAGAGACATCTGAAATTAAACCAGGCAAGCTCAGCTTAAAATTCAGATCATGTTCATCCTGGGACTGACAAAAGCTGAGGAGCTTAACAATAGCAATCCAGACTTGATAGATCTGCTGCTTGGATATAGGTTACACTGAGTAAATGTTAGTCTTCTTTCTCAAAATACAGCTTTCCTCTTCAAGCAGTCTAGTGCCGCACAACAAGAAAAGTGAAGAGGGTTTTTCTCACCACTCAAACCCAAAACTCACAGCAAAATCAGCGATATAACAAAAACCAAGTAAGCTAGCTAATAAAATAATGTGCCTCAAAATTATTAAATTAATTAATATAGATTTGCCTAGTCCTTCTATAATCCCTCATGGGAGACAAAATTCATCCCAGCACCCAGGAACCTCAGTACCTCTGCTCAAAAAAAAATCCCTTTGGTATTATTTATATGCCTTTGGATGACAATCAGGATTTTGAAAACCTAAATGTAAAAATTAGACCTTCAGGATCTCAAAGCATTTGAGGCAAATACCACTGTGCTCAGAGGTATTCTGTGTTGACTTCAGGATTGAAAAGATTATGAGAAAGGAAAATAGAATTTATTTCATGTATATTCTTGTTGACATTCCAGCTATGTTTTTAAGCTGACATTTTCAATGTGGACTAAACATACATTACTGTTGATTTTTAAGGTTTCTTATTACAAGAATATAGAATAGCATAAGTTATTTGATTCTCAAAAAGTAATAAGCATTGAGACATATTTGCACCTCAGTATAAACTCAGGACTTTAAAAGTTTTGGCTAAAACCTCTGATAACATGCAAACACATTTTACTGCTAATGCTTTGGAGTTGTTTCTGGGACAACTCAAACCTCTCACTCAAAAGAAAAGTACACAGTCTACACAAATTTATAACAGCTTCTCTAAATGAACAGCACTATAGTTCTAATTTTAGCTATGAATATTATTGCCATGAACTCTAAGCACTCTACTTCTAATGAGATGCTATCATAACACATGCAATTACAAATATACCCTGTAACCTTTGTAACATAGTCTGTTTTCATCCCTGCATTTTTTTTCCAGGGTCTATTTTAGACTGTGGGTGGTGCAGCATTGCTTTTAAGAAAACCTAGAAACATAAGAGCAAATTCATTCCTGAACATTCTCAAGATCACAGAGAAGAGCTATTTAAAACAAATTCGATCCAGTATTTTTAAATCTTGATATTAAACATCTCTCATTGCCCTCCTGGACTGGAGGAATTTGAGGAAAACTTTTTTAAACAACAATCATCTAATTTTAGTCTTTAATGTATTACCCACACTTAGTGTTTTAACATTCACCTAATACCTAAGAATTATTCTTTTGGGGGATTCCTCACTCCTCTCCATTCTATTGATCACTAGAGTTTGAGTGTTCAAGTATTAGATTCATTTGAGTTCCAAGGATTTGAAAATACTGTTTCATTTTTACTTTCACAATTATTTCCCCGTTGTTAGGGATGAGCAAACTGCTTTATGGATTAAAAGCCTCCTGCAGAGCAAAGAGTAACTTTTGTACATGCAGCAGTCTTTGAACTGCCAACTCCTTCAGGGTCAGCATCTGTTCCTTATGCAAATTTTCAACCAGGATTAATACAGTGTTTGCTACTTCCTTTCTTTATGAAGAAATAAGAAAGCATAATACCCTCCAACTGCTAGGTCTCCAATACAAAACATATAACTGAAGAAAACTAGAAGTAAAGGTTTGCACCTTGTTGCTGTGACAGTATCCAATGTGACAGGGATGACATTCATAAAATAACTGTGGTCCCCACCTTTTATATGCAGTACATAGAACTCTGAGGGAGAATTCAGAGAACAAAGCTGCACATGCAGTAAAGAAAGAATGATTGAATTCAAGGCAAAGCAAGATTCCTGAGCAATTCTGCCAAACAACTTGTATTGGGCTCCAACATTAGTACCAAAATTTCCTCCCTAAGTGTTGGAAAATGTTGATTTTCATGAGGAGAATGTGCAACTTTCTGGGGAGCTCTTGCTAAAGAGACTCTCCAGCCACACTTCATGATACACTAAATTACAAAGCAAGTGTTCAAAGTCAGAAAAAAATGCTTACAGTCTGAATTCTGTAGTCCTGCAGAGATAGTAAAAAGGGTTAAATGTCATACACAGTTAAGCCCCAGCCTGATATTCACCAAGTTTTATAGGCATGCCCAGAAACCACCTGGAGACCTTGGTGGAACAGCACAGACTGTTTCATGCATGATTGGGAGCCAGGTACTGATGGAAGACAATCCAGAGAGTAGTAAATGAGAAAGAAACAAGAGAGGGATCAGTGTTTGTTCTAAACTAGTTCAGGGTGGGAACGTGAGGCATAGGGAAACTTCATTTAAGTGTCAAGCTTTACTTTTCCAAGAGAAGTTGCCAAGGTCCCTGACGTCATGAAGATGAAGTGAGTTTCACTCCTAACATGGGCTTGCAATCTTCTGTATTGGAAGCAAATCAGCAAAGGAGCTGTACAAGGACAAATTTTGACATTGCACTGCTTAATTTCTTTTTCTGACAAACAACTGGATTTGATAAAAGCCAGTCCTTTTCCAGAACCATTTCTGTAATTTTTTGTTTAGAGGTCAAGTACATCGTGTCCACATATGTGTATGCAAATGTCAAAAAATCCTTTTTATTGGTGTGAAGACCTAAAATGAATCTGCAATCATGTATGTTTGAGTTTAACTCCAGTGTTTGTGTACACTGTTGCATGTCAAATGCAATGTATAATCTAGTTCTCCTTTGTCCTTAGGTGTAGGCTATGCAGTGATACTCATAGCTCTTTACGTGGGTTTCTACTACAACGTTATCATAGCTTGGTCTCTGTATTATCTATTTTCATCATTCACATTCGAGCTTCCCTGGACAAACTGCCACAACAGCTGGAACAGCCCAAACTGTACAGATCCCAAACTCTTCAATGCATCAGTGCTTGGCAATGGTACTAAATACTCGAAGTACAAGCTCACTCCTGCAGCTGAATTTTATGAGTAAGTGTTGACCTGACTTTGCTATTTCTTCAAAATTCTATGTTTAAGGGACTTTCCTCTTGAAAGTAAAATAATTTGTCTCCAGCCTCTAGAATGAGAATCAGAAGATTAAGGTTAAAATGGAGCTGTAATATTGGTCGGTATTCCTGGGTCAATAAGATTTTTGCCTCTGTGATCTTTGGTTTCTCCTGTACCAATGCAGTGCTTGATACTGAGCAAAATGGAATTGGACAAGACACAAATCCTCTCTATGAGCCACTTTCGTTTGCACCAGCTTTGCTAGGGAAAGGAAACACAGCAATATTCTGACAGAGATGATTGCATGCCAAACTGAGCTGAGTTTAAGGCTTTAAAATAACCATTTGTTCACTGATTTGGACTGTTTCTCTACTCACAAAATATTTCAGAGCAGCAACAGACCTCTGTTCCAGTGCTTCAATAGTTCAATGAAGTGAGATGAAACACTGAGCAGGAGGAAAGAGCCAGGTTATAGAAAGACAGACTTTTACCAGTGCCTAAGCAAAAGAGTGTTCTACAACATGGGCTGAGACAGGCAAAAGCACACTCAAATCAAACAGCTGGAAACGATCCTTAAAGGTTTATAAATTAACAACTGAACTATAGAACAAAGATACCAATCTCTGTATAAATATTTTCATCATGGACTTAGCAGGGTAAATTGGGATTTGATGAGGAGAAAGAAAGAGGATGAGCATCAAGCTATTGAATTAGCTGTTGATTTAATCTGAAGAATGAATTAATTAATATTTTTGTGTTGGGAATAGAAGGATACCAGGGCACACACCTGCTAAGCAGTTAGTCCAACCCTGGAGAAACAAACACTGTTACCATAAATAACCAGTAGGTATCTTGGGGTCTCTGTTTATAGCTCTTTAACATTTGTGACCTCTGTTTCTTCTCTGAAGACAGCACAGTGAAAGATCAGTAGTGATACACAAACTGCTGGCAGGGGTTTGGGTAAATGAAACTCACTGCTTTGAAAACAAGATGGGGGCTTGAGTTCAAAGGAGCTCACTAAAATGGCAAATAATGACAGCTGTGAAATCTGCTGCCCTTACAATAAAAGGCTTAAGTCTCAGTAAAGTAAAATGCAATGCCTACACTCTTGCTTTGCCTTTTTATTATTTGAAATGGTTCTGTGCAACTTCTGCTGTCACACCATGCTTGGGTAATGATTTTGACTTTGTAGTGGGTGAGGTTGTGGTAGAAACAATTAATGATGTTTTTATTTGGTTCCACTGATCTGGGAAACAGCTCAATTAATGTTTGTTTGTACACTAGAACACAAAATATTATGGTTTTTTCCTCACCATAAAGTAGATTCAAGGTGCAGTGTTCAGAAGGCAAGAATAAAAATGGAATTTGACATTTCGTTATGCTTTGATCCTTGAATTTTGGGGCTGTAATTAGGTCACTAGGCCCTGCACTTACTAGTGACTAGATCACACTGCAAAAATGAGAAGTGTAACCACTTAACTAAAACACTCTATAACATCTGTTTTCCCAGCTGTAAAAACAGGGAATCACAAGGGGCATTATATTCACTTATCCAGTATTTGGATGAGCTCATCAGGTCCAGCTGTACAGCTCAGGTGTCGACCCAAGCTTTGTACAAAGTCTTAGTGTATTCAGATCCAACCTAATAAACTAAATCAGAAAACAATTTTTTTCTTATATCAAATAACCTAATTCATGCTCATGGTCTTCTTACAACAAGGAGAGTTGAATCTTTTGATTTATAAAGTTTCATATTCTGTGCCAGAGTCATAAAAGGAAATGGGAAGTGATACAGCTTAAATGTGGCTCTCTAGGTTGTTAGTTACATCAGAACACTCACACACAAACTTCTGGCCTCTGGTGGGCAGGCTGGGGGGAAACAGGGAGACCAGAAATACCAAACATTTATTGTGCAGTTGGAGAGTGAAAAGATGTACTTCCAAGACAGGTCTCAAGCAGAGAGCTGGTATGGTTATTCTGAAAAGACACAGACACTTCCTTTTGGGACATAATTCCTTCACTCCAAGCTGGCCTGACCATGAATTTATAGCTATTATTTATTTCCTAAAGCCCTGTAGCTGCCAGAGCTGACTGTCTCTATCTCCACCAGCACAGGAATAAACTATAGTGGGAGTATTGTGATGTGACAATTAATCAAATACTACAAGAAAGGCACCTCAAATTCAGCAGAAATATGCTGGTTTTTACTACTTATATTGAGTGAGAAAAGGGAAAATTTGCAACCTAGGCCAAATCTATCACTGTCCAGTGTCTGGCTGGAGGAAAAGCAGAGAGAAACCTCTAAGCCTCAGACTTGGAAGGAATAATTTCAAGTTGCAAATTCCATGCCAAGGCAATGACTGGAGAACCTTGAAGAACATATTTGGCTTTTGTTTTCAAGCCTCGAGAGCTGGGCAGAACTTAAGGTTGAAATGCTTCTACACTGAGGCCTTGTAGAGATTTTCATTTTACCAAGTCTGGTTTCAGTTGTCAAGGCCTAATTCAGGCCAAGGCACCACTGATGTCGTGGGGACAGCTTCTTACAACAGGAAGGAGCTCTACAATACTTCATTAGAGAGGCTTAAAATCAACTATGAAGTATTTTTACACTGTACACTTGGCAAACCAAGCTAAAATCTAATAACAACTGGGGCCTTTCTCCTAAGTAATAGCCAGACATAAAAGAAATCCAGTTAGGAATAAAATGCCAACTCCTCATTTCTTTAGGGACACACGTTACTTTAATTCCTTCCTTCTTCAGTGGTTTGGAATTGAACACAGAAAATGAAAGGAACCTTCTACCCTTTCCACACATGTTAAAATAATTCAATATAAACTTTTTCCTTTGGAAGAACAAAAGTGCATCACAAATAAAGTTCCCCTATCTACTCCATATTGCTCCTATATAAACACTATCTGAATGCAGGCAGGCATAATTTAATTTGTTCTCTTTCTTATGTCTGGAAAAAGTCTGTTACCATCTTGCTTTCATTTGTGCTGACAATTAAAAAACACTAGTTTGGAGGAACAAAAGCACTATTCTTCTCACAAGGTACCGTGCCTGCAAAAAATCATGATCTTTTGTAGAATCAAATTTTGGAATTTTTTTAGAAAAAGCTGGAAATGTCAACAAACATAGGGCTGCAGCTATTTCCCTTTGACAGTACTTTTTTCTCAGGGCTGTAATCCATTCTTTCTGCATGAGAAATTTTACAGGGAAAGTTTCATGCCAGATTCAGTAAAGGAAATTCACAGAATTCACAAGTCTGCCCAGCTGTGAGCAATTGCAAAAACCTACTTAAGAAAAGGAATGAAACCAAGATTCAGTCACGGCAGTCTACATTTGTCATATTTATGAATGTCATGCTTATGAAATTTATGAGAAGTGTGTGAATTAAGAACATCCTGAAAAAAAACTCTCACCTAATATAACAAAGGTTACTTTTATAGATCAGTGGATTTGTGCTTTAGGGTACAAGACTTCAGTGGAAATGCCACCCCAGGCAAAGGGTGCACGAAGTTCAGTATCACAGAAATGGATCACAGAAATTATCAACACAGTGGAACCCAAAGATGCAGGAACCCATCCCATTAAAAAACTGTGAAGCAACTTCTCCCAAAAGAGAAAACACCCCTTCAAAAGTCAGCATAAGCAATTCTGCCTATAAATGCCTATAAAAACTGAATCAGGCAAAAAGAACTACTAAGAATGGATAGCCCTGTAGTCTGCTAATCACATCTGGTCTTTCCATTCAGCTCTTCTGAAATTTTGGAGAGTCGTGAATGTGCTGAAGTGGGGCACGGTAGCCAAGGAGATCAGAATTGCTAAGTTAGTGGCAGAATAAAATTTTCAGTGCATTGAGATAAACATTCTCTGTATTATTGTGGTTCAAAAGGAAATTTCACCTGCAGTGGGGCAGCCCTGGATGTACAGACAGGCAGGGAATGAGATGCTGGAGAGCAGAGCTGTGGAAAGGCACCTGGGGGTCCTGGTGGAGGGCAAGCTGAACATGAGCCAGCAGGGCCCTGGCAGCCAGAGAGCACATCCAGGTCCTGGGGACATCCCACCAGCAGGGAGCCAGCTGGGCATGGCAGGGCACTGCTCTGCTCTGCTCTGTTCTGCTCTGGGGTGGCCTCACCTCGAGTGCTGAGGGCAGTTTTGGGCACCACAACACGAAAAGTTTATTAAAATGTTATAGAGCATCTAAAGGAAGACTGCAAAAATGATGAAGGGCTTTGAGAGAAAGATGTATGGGGAACAGCTGAGGTACCTTGGTCTGTTCAGCCTGGAAAAGAGGAGACTGAGGGGAGATCTCATTGCAGTCACAACTTCCTCATGAGGGGAAGAGCAGGGGCAGGCACTGATCTCTGCTCTGTGGTGACAGTGGCAGGACCTGAGGGAGTGGCTTGAAGTTGTGTCAGGGGAGGTTTTTGTGAGATAACAGGAAAAGGTTCTTCACCCATAGGGTTGCTGGCCATTGGAATAGGCTCCCCAAGGAACTGGTCACAGCCCAAACCTGCAAGAAGAATTTGGATAATGCTCTCAGGCATGGGAGGATATTTCTTGGAGATGTCCTATGGAGATGTAACACTTGTACTGAACAATCCTTGGGGGTCCCTTCCAACTCAGTATATTCTGTGATTAAATACAAATAATAACTTTGTATATGCCAGCAAGGGTGCCACTGGCAAATTATGTGATTCCCAAAATCTAGCTTGCAGTCCATTACACAGCTCCATTCTCCAACACAAGAGGGAGCTGAAATATCTAGAGAAAAGCCCAGATGCTGCAGCATCCCCTGGCATCCCCCTGGATTGTGCTCAGCACTCCAGGGTGGGGTGAAGCACACAGGGCTCAAGCACTGCACCTCAGATGGCCCAGCTGCCCTCCTGGGCTCTGGCTGTAGGACAGCACTGTCCCAGAGCCAGGATATCCTTCAGCATTGCAGCTGTGCCCACTCAGAGCTCTTTACAAAGCATCCAGAGGCACCCAAGCAGCTCAGACAGCACCCTGGGTATGGCAGAGCTGGGCCAGACCCTTCAGTGGAGCCCCTCTGCCCTCCAGCCCTGCACCCCCAGCCAGTCACAGGGAGCAGTCCCTGGTGTCCTGCCTGCTTGGAGCCAGCCCACACCCAGGCACAGGCTCTGTACCACAAACCCTGCCTCCCACTGCTGTGTGGACACAAACTGCCACAAAACTCCAGCTGAATGTAAGCAATGCTATTTGTGAAATAGAAATTCCTGGAGATTGGCAGACTCTGCAAATAGGGCTCTGTCCACATCAGCTGGATGCAGGCAGCCTAAACTTCCACAGGTAAAGGAAAACCACATTTCATGCTCTGAAGGAAGCTGGCAGCAGTGATGACTGAACTATGGTTGCCCAAATTTATAACACAGAAGATGCATGTAGAAGAGCTTTCTAATTGAGCACAATTATCATGCTTCAAATTGCCTTCTAAATTGAGTGTGCAATTTACTTTCTATAGATTGCACATTGTATACACTGACAGTTCTTTTAGCATCTTCAATCTACAATTTGCATTAAGTTTTAAATCATAAAAACATAGTCTATCTACCAGAATAGGGAATATAGTTTGGACCAGGACTATGTCTATTTATACTTTATCCATTTTGCTGATTCTTAGTTTATGCAAGCCATTTGGGCTTGATCTCATAAATATGACTACTAACCTTTAGAAGAACATAGATGTTCCTGGAAGTAGTTAATATGTTAACTAACAAATATATCTGTTAATTAACATACTAATTTACTGACAAGTGATGACATTTTTGAATTCTAAATCAATCTGATGCAAGGCATCTAAAATTTAGATAAGTGACGCCCTTCTATTGAGCACATCAAATTTAAGCAAGTAAATTTTGTCTCTAGTAAAAAGAGAAAGAATGAGCCTATGGAGCTGTGTAAACATATTTGGATCGAAAATGAAAATTATGATTGATTTTGGATTGAAAAATTGAGGTCTACTCCAAGAACTTAAACTTGATCTATTTATTCAAAATTTTCTAAATTTCCAGAAGATAATCACATGAATCTGTCCAGGGATGAATAATACATAAAGGTCCCTAGGAAGTGCCAGTCTCACAAAATTCTACAGAGAGTTCTGCACCTAAAACACTTAAATCCTGATTTCTGACTATGGCTTAAATGTGTTGGAGTGAAAATGATAGAAAGTAATTTTCAGATCACAACCCCTGGCGTTTCTTCTCTCCTGGTTTGGTTCTCTCTTTATGAGCAGATATTCACCACTTTCATAACAAGTATGTTCTTAGCAAAAGCCAAGCTCCTTTGCTTGAATCCCTGATTTCAAGTGCATGTAGTTTGAATCTTCATGCTGTTTTAATTAAAAATTTCTAGAGCTCTGACTAGAATATAAGAAAGCTTAAACAATTTATTTGTTTCTCTTGCATATTGTCCAGCATAATAAAATAGATCCCTGTTCTACTGTCAGCTCCATCTGTTAATGTTTATTCTCAGTCTTTTCCCATGTAACATTCTCTTCTGATTTTTGCTTGTATTTCTCATCTAATTTTATTCTTTTCTCAATAAAAACAATCTGCAACTAAAACACTAATTCTAATTGTCTTACTACCAATGTTTTTTCCTTTCTTTTTGACAAATTTAAATTCTGAGAGTTTATTTTGTTAGCAGAATTGGACAAACACCTCTCTACTTATGAAGCAAGAACTGCTTTCACAAACTTTTACTTACGACATGCTTAAGACATGCTCTGGACATGACAGAGAACAGAGGCTTCACAAAGCTCTGACAGCCAGTGATGCCAGCAGGCTTCTAGTGCTGTGGTGAAGCACCCATTCCTGCTGCCCACAGCATGAGAGGTGTAAAGCCTTTCCCCAGTGACCTGGCTTTGTTTTGTGTGTCTGGAATGCAGGCGAGGAGTGCTGCACCTGCACGAGAGCCGTGGAATCCACGACCTTGGCTTGCCCCGCTGGCAGCTTTCCCTCTGCCTCTTGGTGGTGGTAATCATTCTTTTCTTTAGTCTGTGGAAAGGAGTGAAGACTTCAGGAAAGGTAGAGATAATGTTGTCCTTCTGTCTTGGCTGCATTCTTTGTCTGCTTTAAGAAGTCTCCTCATTTTAGAGAGCAAGAAAATAAATCACTGATTTTGAGGCACCTTCAGGGACTAAAATATCACATCTCTTGTGTGATATTCCAACTGAAAATTTTATTAATGTACTATTTGCAATTTAACATGGGTGGTTTAATCCAGAAAATATTTTCAAATGCTCAAAATTATCTTAAAATGTGCATCTTCTTCTTAGCCAAATGTACTAATACTTTAGTGGTATAAGAGGCTTTGGTTTTATTATAAAAAATGACATCTCAAGAGAAATATCTGATGAAAGTAATTGGAAATCTCTCTTTGACATCCCTCAGAAAATATCTCCACAGAAATTCTAGAGTTGGATACATCTGAGAGCTTTTTATACATTTTCATGAAAGAATCTTTCAACATCAGAGAATGACTGCACCTTTTAGTAAATAGAGACAAGGAGTAATCAGCAGTCTAACACACACTGACACTGTTTTCTGTTTGTCAAAACTGTCTCCTACTGGTGTCTATAAACTTATATATGAAAAGACTCATGACATGTAACAACATTTTCCCTTGTGTCCTAAAAAGAACTTCTCCATCAAACTGAATGGATTAAACCAAGAAAATGCCAGCTGTATTTATTACATATACCTAAATCTTATGTAACCTCTGATTAACCTTTGGGATCTCTGTTGTCTGCAGGTTGTTTGGATAACAGCCACTTTGCCTTATGTTGTATTATTTGTCTTATTAATACATGGAATAACCCTGCCTGGTGCATACAATGGAATAAATGCATACCTGCATATAGATTTCAGAAGGTTAAAAGAAGCCACAGTAAGTGTACTTTTCTCGTTCCCTAATCATTACACCTGTTGCCCTTGTTATTGAAACTGAAAACATTGCAGTTATCTTCTGAATTTAATAGCCATGCTTCTGCTTCTGCCTAAGCACTGGCCCACTTTCTCTGGCAGTTTAACTTTCCAATGGTCTCCAAAAAAGTCCTATCTCACACTGAACCCAAACAATTCAGATCACAAAACACCTTAAGCATTACAGTACAGATGTAGTTTTTACATTCTTAGTTAAATTTGAAAACAGGCATTTCTGCAAAACAGACCCAGCCTCCATGTCTATTTTGGAATAACCCAATCAAACTTCAGATACGGGATTTTCATCCACCTTTGTCACAAGGCAGTAGCCACCCCAGTAATTCACATTTATGCATGCATATAAATACAAAGACACAAAGATGAACAAAGAAAGTACTTATATTTTTCTTGTATATTTTAAGTGCTGTTTGGAAATAAACACCACCATTTCAACTAGATATCTGTGGAGCTGTACCAGGCATCCATAATCATATCTACCTTCACATTCTGGAAGGACATTCTGTGTGCTGCTCTTTCTTGGCTTAGTATTTCTGCAGCTGCTATTTAGATGATCTTAAAGTTATTTGTTTCTAAGACTAGATTTTTCTGGCAACAACAAAAAGTTGCACTAGAATAATAAAAGACTAAGGATCACTTATTCTGAGAAGTGCCACTAACTGCTTTGTCATGGGCTGGGATCCCTGCTGCTGCAATAGCCTTGTGTGTTTAATCTTTGTCCTCCAAGAAGGAGCCTCCAAAGGCTCCAGAGAATATAATCCCACTTCATTTCTATGTCAATGCATCCCTGGATGTGATGTAGGATTTTTTTGTTTCTTCCAAATGAAGAATCTACCAAAGAAACATCCTAAGTCACAAGCAGTAATGACCCACAGAGGGCTCTGCCAATGCTCTTCCAAAGCCTTGGAGCACTCTGACCACTGCAAAGGTGTGCCCCATTTTGTGGAGCCACAAACTGCACTGAATATGCACAGAAGTTATAACAGCATAAACACTGAAGAAGGCTGGAAATGCTGATGACTACCTACTGTAAAATGTTCCTATCTGTTTATTTTTAATACATATAAAAACAATATTCTGTCATAAAATAAATTAGATTATGCATCAATCTGAAGCCGTGAAGATGAGAAACATGAGCATGAGCTGAGCCCTGCTGCCTCACATCCTGCTTGGTTAGACCAAAGAAAATGTTTTGCATTCCATCTTAATTGTAAAGGAATTTCTGGTTTCTGCTCTTCTTTCCCTTCACCTTGATCTTCTCAATTTGTTTCCTAATCAGCTACTATGAGCCAAGACTTACTCAACAGATACTTCAGCATGTGCTTAAATCCTTTGGGAGGCAGCAGGTGTTGATCCCTTACTTGAGTCAACAGGACTTAAGGGTGCTTAAGGGTGCTTGAACAGTGAGAAAAAGTGAGTGAAACTGCACTGGCAAGATACAACAGAGATACAGAACCACTAAAAATAAGTGTCTTATGGTGGCACTATGCAGATTTGGTTAGAGTTTAACAAAATTGATGTTAAAATTTTTCAGGAATTTTGCTAAAAACAAAAGTTATCTGAATTTTTCAAAAAACAAGAACAAACATAAGAGACTTTGCACTCCTCCTTCTGCATTCTTATCCACATCAATGCTTTTCAGAGAGTACAGCTCTGTATGTTCTCAACCTTTTTGTGAAAATAGAATATTAAGATGTAACTGGTATATAAAAAGAATGAGTGAGGAATTAATATTACAAGATTGTTTTGTTTTTCATTGCAATAAAATTTTATTATACCTAAAAACCCTGTATAAACTACAATTTGAGAAAATCAAATCCTCCCATCCACTGGCTAGCAATAAACTCTCCACAGACTGCTCTTTATATTATCTTTCAAGAAATCAATTCATAAAATCATGAATCAGTTTATAAAATTCCAATGCAGATGGAGCTCATAAGCTGCTTAGATCTGTTAGAAAGTCACTGCTGAATAGATGTATCAGATCTGATTTTGTAGAGATTTATGCATTATGAAATCCTGTGCTTTCCATAGTTCTTTCAGAGTTCTTGGCATATTTAATCAAACATTGCAGATCTCATTTTGAGAAACGTTAACTATTATTCCTACCACTGACTTCACTACTTCTGTTGAAGATGCTTGTTTAAAAATCTCTGTGTAACAATAGAAAAGGGGAAACCCTCATTAACCAAGGCTATTTTCAGGTTTCTGGTTCAGGGAATCAGGACTGTGGCATTGTTCCTGACTGGATGAATGGATATTGGTAGGAGGGACACTTTAGAAATTATAGCTTTTAAGATGTTTTCCCAGGTGGACAATCCTTAAAATGATCAAGCTGCACCTAAACTGAAATTTAATGGCTATCACAGAAATAACTCTTTGTCCAACTAAGCAAGAAAGCTGAGAGATAATTCTGCATGGTTCTGCTCACAGCACATCAGTCATTCCAGCTCCTGAATCAAGAAAGGACCGTGTAGAGTGCACTAACAGTCACAAAGGAAGCTCTAGTATGGGAAAGAAAATGTCCTATAACTCTTGACCTATTAACTATTTTTAGTTTTCTGGTTGTACATTCCAAACTAACTTGGAACCAGAGCAGTTGGAAGTGTATTTCTCCTGGGAAATACCGGGAGAAAAACACTGCAATCATTTCAATGCTGGGTAAATCTCAGAAGTACCTGTCCCACTGCAGAGCCCAGCAGGCAGCAGAGTGTGTGTGTGTGTGTCTGTCTGTCTGTCTGTGTGTCTGTCTGTGTGTGTGTGTGTACTCTGGGGAGTTGTGCAGTGTCTCTGTGTGTGTGTGTGTGTGTGTGTGTCTGTGTGTGTCTGTGTGTGTGTGTTTTTGTGTGTGTGTGTGTGTGTGTGTGTGTCTGTGTGTGTCTGTGTGTGTCTGTGTGTGTGTCTGTGTGTCTGTCTGTATGTGTTTGTGTGTGTGTGTGTGTTTGTTTTCTTGTGTGTGTGTTCTGGGGAGCTGTGCCCTGCTCCAGCCTCACCCGGTTATGTTGGGCCATTCCAGTCCAGGGCCAGGCTCCCATTAGCATGAATGCCAATTGTTTTCCAAATGCTGACTGTCTGGCTTTTCCCCTGCTGTATCTGACTGACACTGGCACTGTTGGTGTCATTATGCAGGTATGGATTGATGCAGCTACTCAGATATTTTACTCCTTAGGAGCTGGGTTTGGAGTTTTAATTGCATTTGCCAGTTACAATAAGTTTGACAACAACTGCTACAGGTAAGATCCTATTCTTCCATTACTGCTGCCAAATTATACTATTTCAGTCTGACTGCAGCTGAAATAAGTTTCAAGCTATCTTTTTCCTCTTCAATCATATATTAATGATGGTGAGTTTTGTGTAGACATAGTAACCAACCCAAATCTTGAAACACTGAAATTTTAGTAACAGGAACCTGCCATGATATCTGCTGGTCTCCAAAGCAGAATGGGATTAGGTTTGGACTTTAGACAGCTGTGTAAACTGTGCTGGTGTTTGCCTTTCAAAAGTACCATTAAGTGCAACAGTGAGCACAGGATGAAATCTTATCAGTGCAGGAACTAAAAGCAGAAAGATTCCAGCTTCCAGAAAGGTATCTGTGCTTTGGGATTATATTTCTGATATTTCACATTGTGCTCCAGTTTAGAAATGCACATTGAATCAAGTCAGTTTGTAAGTGTTTTGCTGAATCACTACCATGGAAATTCAACCAGAATCACTCTTCACCTTCTGAAAAATTCCAACATATAGATGTTTTGTTAACATTCCATTTTGGAATGAAAATAACCATCACTTTTCCAATTAAATATAAATTCAGAAAGTGCATGTATTAAAAAATGCATTGTGAACAGAAGGATGGAGGAAAAATGTTAAAGAAAATGCCTATCTAGTTCTTAAAGTTTTTTTTCTCACTGGGCTATTCTCCCCATGTTTAGGGATGCTTTGCTGACTAGCACCATTAACTGTGTCACAAGCTTCATCTCAGGATTTGCAATTTTCTCCATATTGGGCTACATGGCTCATGAGCACAAAGTCAAAATTGAGGATGTAGCTACTGAAGGTAGGAAGTTAATTCTACATTATTTTAACCCTTTTCCCCCACCATTTCTTTGCAAATCTATTTATATTTGTTTCCAACAAGTATGTGAAGTGAACTGACTTAACTTTCTTGGAACTAGAGCTCTGTGTTTAAATCTTTTGTTGAAATGTGAGCCCTAAATGGTATTGATTCACCTCACTTCTACTGAATTGAGGCTCCCCAGCCTCTTGCCCCCACAGGTTTTGCCTATTCAACAAACAGGTATTAACCACTGGACAGTACCTTACAAAAGTATTGCTGTTCAGTGCCACAGGTGACTGGTTTTGATGGTTCTGCTGTGCTCAGCTCTGTAGTCTTTTCACTGGGAACACCCATGGTCTCAGCTCCTCTCATCACATCCAGGAGTTCTCTTCCTAAACAGAGAGGTCTACATCCACATAATTCCTTCTCCACTACATAGCTGAAAAATAACTAATAGGGTTGCAAATCCCATTAAATACTATTCAGTGGGATAGAGTTTTTTTAATACCAAACCATCATGAGCAAATAAATAAAACATTTTAGATATATTTTGGTATAATGCCGATTTTGTTTTAACAAGTACCCAGAGTGTGACAAGGACTGAAAAGAAAGTCAACTTAGTCATGATTTATCTTGTTAAAATTATCACTTTTGTGAAGATAAGAAATATCATGTAGTAACACCTTTTTATCTCATTTTCTATTCCAGGAGCTGGTTTAGTTTTCATCCTGTACCCAGAGGCAATTTCAACTCTTTCAGGATCTACATTTTGGGCTGTGGTGTTCTTCATCATGCTCCTTACTCTTGGCATTGACAGTTCTGTGAGTATTTTTTCCTTCTAGCCTTGACGTTGTTCTTTTCCTGTATTATTCTGTAACTAAAGAGGCTTCAGCCTTAAGCAGAGGGTTACATTCCAATTAAACATTCTGTACATTTCCTAAATCTGTTTTCACAGTCATAGACAATATAGCAATTCTATTACTTGCTGTATTATAAAGACTGTCCATCATTAAGAGGTTTAGGAAAAGATTAAATCTTTGACAAGCCAGTGAATATTTACTCCCTGATACTTTTTTATTACTTTAGTGAGGCTGTTCATCAATAGTTATTACTATTTAAATGTATGATCCAACAACACTACTATGAGCTATTACTACTATAAACCTGCAAAAAGGTTTTGGGGCCCTGCTTGCAAAACACAAGTAAGACATTGAGTAAAGTGGTTTGTAGAAAGGTTTATTATATGTGCTGAAAGCCACTAACCTTCTCAAGACAGACAATGTCTGAATATACTCCCATTGTTTTTCTACAAGCCATGATACAGAATTTGCTGTAAATTTAATCACAATTTAAAAGTCACACCAGAGTATTTCCATGGTGGTTGCATTTTCCTGTAATGTTACAGTGAAATGTCCAGTCTAACAAGTGTATTTGCTCTTTAATGTGATAAGTTTTACAGCACCATGATCTTCAGGATCACGGAAACTTCAACCCAGAAAACATTCCCAGAAGATATTCCAAGTCCCCAAACAACTTTCGTACTGCTTTGTTTTATCAAAGAGGCCTCAAGACATCCTGTTATACTTAGCTTAAAGTTGATAAATTTCTGGAAAACCAAATAGGGTCTTAAAGGAAGAGTGAACCATGGACAAAATTTCATCCTCTTTGTAGAGTAGGAGTTTCTTATTATTCCAAAGCATAGAAGTCTCTTCTGAAGTTAAGAATGTATGAAGTTGATGCAGGAATTTCTTGCTTGAAATGCTAAAACACAGTATTTCTATTGCTTACAACTTCAGGAAAATTCATTCCTTTTCAAGAACAAGAAAGGGAAAGAATGAAGTCATATGGAAAAGAGCAAAACTAAAATATAAAAAAAAAAAAAGGATTGCAGCAGGAAGTTTTGATAATCGTTGGCAAATAGCTGAATGAGATCTTGTGGAGTGAGGGCTGAACTGTAAAGGTCAGATTCAAATTATTTCCAAAGTGTTTGAATTTTTGGATTCCATCTGAGGTCCAATGAGGTTTGTCTATATGGACTAAGATCTTCATCCTTAGACAAAAGTTTGAGGGAAGATTATATCTGGGATTGTAGTTTAGCCATTTTTCAACTTCAACTTTATATTTAAGCAATTATAAAGGACTGAAATGAAGGTTTGGCACAGTGAAAGAAACATGAATGAAGAAGAAGAAAATTCATTACCAGAAGTGTCTGGATCCAAAGCAGTTAACTCTGCCACAGCAGTAAATGTAGGGCAGTGGAAAGAAACTTAGAGTGACAGACACGAGGCTTTAGATTGCAGAACACAATTTTCCTACAAATGGAGAACAGTCTTTCTTCTGGAGCTAATTAAAATACAGTGAGCTAGTAAACTATGGCCAAGTTTAGTTCTTTCCTTCTAAAAGGGGGAGGATTTACAAAATTGGTCATAATTTCCCAAAGAAAACTCAGGTGCTATAGTACTTTTTATGGTGATGATTCTCTGTTACTGATTTCAACCAGGAATATTTTAATCAAAGGCTTATAGGATGGGGAAAGGCTGTGTCAGCACCTGCTATTGTATTGCACCAAGCACTTCAGGTCTTGTCATGGTCTTTTAGCATCACAAAAGGCATAGAATTAAGCCTTTCCAAAGTATTAAATAAATTTGTTTACTATTATAAAAGATGGAAATGAATTTTCATAGCTTTTTGTTGGAGTGGGGGCAGAATGTTTTCATTAATGGAAAGAAATTAAAATTCATAACCACCTACATAATCCAACAATTTAAATGAAAATTTGGAAAGTACCTTTACAGTGTTTCAAAACAATAGCTAATGCTCCTCATTAACTTTTAGAAAGAAAAGTAAAATTCTTTCATGTTGTCAACAAAAAAAAAATAAATTACAGCAAGCTTCCTTTGTAGTAATTCATCCAAGTCTGTAAAGATTTTTGTCAAACTGGATTTCATTAATCAATGGCTAAAGTGAATCTTTGTTCAGTGTATTTCCTTTAGGCACTTGTCTGCCTGTCTTTATTTAAGAAATATCATAAGAAGCTCAGCTACTTAAGCAGTTTTTTCTCCAGAGTATATTAAAATTTATGTTCTTTTCCCCAAAGTACTCTCTACTTATTGTTCTGTTGAGTCAGCAAAGATTCCTCAGAGGAGATGGCTATGGAGGCAACAACCACCCTTCTTGTGTCCAGTTTTCTGACCCAGTGCTTTACCAGAACACAAAGCCTCAGATCACCAGTGACGTACAGCTGAAATGTCAGAAATCACTGAGTGGCTGGGTATTAATTACACAAACTGCTTTGCATTCTTCAGCCTGTATTCCCAACACTCTGTGGTGTTTAACCAGAGTTTTTGCCTTCCCTTCCTCAGATGGGTGGGATGGAGGCAGTCATCACTGGCTTGGCAGATGATTTCCACCTTCTGAAACAGCACAGAAAGCTCTTCACCTTTGGTGTTTCTTTTGGCACTTTCCTACTTGCCCTTTTTTGCATTACCAATGTAAGTACAACAAAAGTTTCCATCATAATATTACCTTAAAAATGCCATTAACCTTGTCAGGTGAAATATGGATAGGTTGAGATGGCGATTTTTATTACAAATTTTAGTTCTTAAAGAACTGCTGTTCAGAACATCACTTTTAATCTTACATATATGAACATTCTCTGGGTTTTGATACAAGATCATTTGCTGTCAACCAAGCCCACAAGACTTTATTCCAAAGAACTGTCTGTGCTACTGCTGGGTTTATTTGGTTCTGTGTGCTTTCTTTTATGTTTGTTTGGGGTTTTGGTTTTGGGTTGTTTTGTTTTGGTTTTGTTTGTTTGTTTGTTGTTGTTGGTTGGTTTTGAATTTTTTAGTCACATTAAATGGAACTGTGTGGGGTGCTTATTCCTCTGTGAGGAACTAAGAATTTCAAGTGACCATCTGGCTGTTCTCTTCTTGAAGAAAGTAAGAGACATTCACTTCTTATGGAAGGAGTGTAGGATACTGATCTACTCTCCCCACCTTGTTTCCTCATGTTTTTCATGTACCTAGATCTTGGCATCTTTTACTCTTAACACCATATAAAGCACACAGAAAACTTATCCTGAACATTTAGTAACCTGTATTTATCACTATCATCAGACTGAATGTTTTGTCTCATCTGGCTTTTTACAACTAATTAAGGAATGAGAATCACAGTGTTCTAGGAGAAAGAATTTTTTCCTTTTTTGACCGTAAAAAAGCTGAGACCTGTTAACAAAGATGCCAAAACTGCCAGAAAACAACTGAAACTTGAGGAAACCACCATGAAAGCAGATGTGTTGAACCTCTCTGCATCCCTAGAAATGGCTTCCACATCTATTATTAAGATTACTCAAATGGCATAAGTTTATAAGTAACTAAGTTCTTCTTACATTAAAATACCTCAATTTTTTCACTCCAGTTTTCTCAAACTGAGAAACATTTAAGACTCTAAAAATAGATATGTCATTTAAAATACATATCTTTTTAATACCATACTATTTCTATTGCTACCTAAAAAGTGAACATGCTCCTTTTTATTCCAAGTCTCACCTGGAATAAAACTTCCTGATGTACAATATCAGAAGAAACTTAGTGTTAAGAACCTGAACAGGTGCCATTGGATGCAATTCCACTGCCTCCAAGTGATTTAAGATTCAAGATAACCACCTAACTCGAGTTTTTAAATAATGGCACCTGTTTAGACTTAAGTTCACCCCTCCAGCTGGAAATTCACTGTCCAGAATAGTCGAAATTTATTGGTTCATATAACTAAAGGATGACATTTCTGATGTATGAAAAATAAAAAGGAAAACCCTTGTGAGAACATCAAATGATTATTTTTTTTTGCCTGAAATTTAAAGCTATATTTTCAAAAGTAGCTGTTTCTGAAACAAACATGTTTCTTACAAAATTATGTTTATAATTCACTTTGCTAAGTTTGATTGCAAAGGTATTAGTTTAGAGCAGGTGTAGAACAAAAACAAGAGGTCAAACTCAAATGTCATTCAATAAGCAACATTTTCTAACAGAACAACCAAAGTTCATTCAATTTCCGGACCAGTCCCCACAGAATTAAAAACCTACACCAGGCCTAAGTACTGGTCTCCCTATTTTTGTAACTAAGCACAGCTGTTTCAGAAAAAACATCTTTAAAAAAAAAAGGCAACTGATTATAGAGACTGAAATCACCTACAGATTTAAACAACACAAGTGCTGTTTATACCACTGGTGGTAAAAACACAGAAAATAATTCCTCTGTTCCTCCCCTTCTGAACAGACATAATCAGATTAAGTTTGTAAAAAGATATTTTAACAAAAATCTACTGCAACTGCAAACATTTCAGTTGTTTACTTATGACAAAGAGTTTCCTGACACACTTTATCCAGGTTCATTTTGAAACAGATCTGGTTCCATTCCTCTTCAGCCCAAACTCAGTAAAATGAGCAATAATTAACACAAATGCACACCACATTGTAAAACATGGAAAAAAGTATTCAAATTGCAGCTAAAAATAAAAAAATCACTGAAACAAGACTTCATTAAATGCATTTCCAGTTCTCAGTCATGAACCACTAACACACAAAATGTGCTGTTGGAAGGAGGACAAGGTTTGCTGTCTCCACTGAGCAAAGGTTTGCAAATACCACAGCCCAGAGCCTGAACAGGGCACAGCAGCTTCTTGCTGGGGTGGGGATGGAATTAACACCATCTTCTGCCTTAGGAGGAACAGGGGGCAAGAGATGCAGGCAGGAAAAAGGAAATCAGTGCAGTGCACACTCACTGGCCTGCAGAGCAAGTGGCCTGAGGAACAAACTGATAATGGCCTGTGGAAACTGGGAGTGCTCCATTCCTGCCATTGATTTAGGAAGTTCTTCATTAACTGCTGCAGACAGGCCCTGCCCTACTAGCTGATGATCATTTCCCAAAACTTCACTGAACAGGAGTGCCAAGAGAAGTCATTAATCCAAGCTGGGGTTTCTGCTTCCCAGTGAAGTGAGAACATGGGTGAAAAGAAGAGTTGCAAGTCTGATTCCAATATTTTGTATGCAAATACCAACCTGTGTCTGCAGCATCAGATCCTTATTAATACTTGAGATAATGCTTCAAGTAAAGCAGATTTTTGCTAAGTGGATCTAAACTACTGAGATTATTCTATTTGTAACTTCACTTTCTTGCATCTTTTAACGACTTTTTGCAGGGTGGAATTTATGTGCTCACACTTCTGGACACATTTGCAGCTGGGACTTCAATATTGTTTGCTGTTCTAATGGAGGCAATTGGAGTTTCCTGGTTTTATGGTAAGCACTTCCTTTTGCATGTGCAAAAGCTGTTCTGAAATTCCAAGTGCTCACATCATTTTAAGGGAAAACAGCATAGCCTTGTATGCACTAAACCATGACAAGTCAGTTTCATAGAGTGATTTTCACCTGATTTATGAGCAGTGACAGGAATGCAAACACTGATTGGGCCAAGCTTTGAAACCCTGCACAAATCCAAAGCAAACAGCCTTGTGAAAGGGACTGTGATGGGATGGAAAAGTTGTTATTTTGCAACTCTCAGTATTGCTGGTAACTTGCACTAGCAGGTTTAGACTTGGTGCTTACAAAGCAAGAAGATTAGCCTAAATGCAGAGTCACCTGTTCCCACTTTTCATATTACCCCAGGGCCAATGTCAAGCACACCCCACACAATACAAAGAAAAGTAGTGTTTAGAGAGTTATAATAATTCCTACATTAATTCATTTTGTTTGAGACAATATTCTACTTCATTGTAAAACAGTAGCAGTTTATTTATTTATTTTATTTCATAGAATGGTATAAAATACCCAACATATTAACCATATAACCAGCAATTCTATTTCTAATATTTGATACTAATTTATGCCACAAAAAGGGAGTAGTGATTTACTTCATCACAGATATGGCAAGTTTAGGGGTATTTAGTTGACCTCTGGAACTAGACTGGAATCACTTTATGCCAGAGTGTAGTGATGTGCTACAGTCACCTAAAAAAATATGGCCTCTTCTTTTCCTTCCTAATCTCTGTATTCTTATGCTTTAGTTCCTGGCTGATCACAACTCTTTTCACTATTACCAGGTTTCAATGACATAGCAGCCTGCAAATCTTCTTCCCTTTAAGTCTGTAACTAATTACTTGTCCTGATTCCCAATAAGATTGTTCTTCCCCTGAAAACCATCTTCATTTTTATTCAGACTTAGTGTTTGTAGTTAATGTATGATTCAGAGAGTTCTTAAACATTATGATTCTTATTGCTACTTACCTCACTCAGTCACTTATTTATCCATCCATTCTGCCTTACCATGTTCTTCTAATCAAACAAACTTTATCTTGTAGTTAAAAAACTCTTGAAGAGTGACTGAAGTGAGAGAATGGCATTCATGCATAAAGCTGTTCAATCCACTACAGGAATAGTTTCTAGCTCTAATGCACTAATTCTGTCACAACATCAGCATGGAGCAAGCAGCACACAGGCTGTTGTCTCTCACAATAATGGAAGCACTTTATTTCACAGACAGCTGTCTTTAATTCCTGTAAAAGAGCTGAAAGTGGACAAGTGATCACAGCTTAGCTTGGAAGCAGAGACTTCTTCAGTTCTTAAGGGCAAGTTACTTTCTGCTATTAAAACTGAATTTACTGCACTTTAGAGTAGCTAAGCTTTGTATGTGGTTCACAAACCAGGCCAAAGTTAGTCAAATTTTATTTTACACCCTCTGTCTTTTATCATTTTTTCCTTTCTTTATGCAGCCCCCGCATAATTGGGAAAATATCTATTCATTTTTCTTGAGCAGCTGACAGATGTTTCTACTGACACAGTATGACCTGTTGCTTTATAAAGAACTTTTTACAGCCCCAGGTGCTATTTATTCTTATTAAATCTGGCATGATCTTGTCTGCCTCTTTTTTTCTGATAGACCCCTCCTGCCTTAATGACCTAGCTGAATATTAAGCCAGCCTAAAGGCAAGCATTGACATTTTGGCACAGACTAAAAGCATGGAAATTTAGTTCAAATTATATCTATGACAATTTACTGTGCAGTTTCTTGTTGCAAAGGCCAACTGTATATGTAAAAGAAGGGCGAGCTAGTTTGCTTTACTGTGCAGATGTACCTTAGTTTTGACTGCTAAGTTGTAATCCATTTTCTTCACGTGCAACCCTGATATCATCTTTCTGATGAATATTCTATTTTTGGGTATTTAACCAACTCCTGATAATAAATTTTGAGTATCTCTGAAACCAAGGTACCATCATTTGTAGCTATAGCTGTGTTTTGCTTAAAGACTGATTCTTAGAACAATTATTTGAAGACAAGCAGTACTGGAAAAGCACATTGTGGAAAAGTGCAGTCTGAGAGCATGGCCTTCTCATCCCCCATTTACAGCAGAAGCTGAGCACCAAGCACTGTCTGAGCTCCAAGTGCATCTGTCTGGAAACATATGAATAAAATTCTGATATAACTAGACCTTGTCTTTGACCTTCTACACAATGATAAATTTCAGTCAGTGTTCATAGCAGTTAAAATTCAGTCACTTTAAAGTTCACAGAAAGCACTGCAAATAGAATCAGATTAAGTTTAAAGAGCATTTGCAGATCCTTCTTGGCTGTTTCTCTTCACCTGGACATAATATTGGAGGCTGGAAAATTTTTTGAGACGTTTACACTCAAATGTCCACACCCTGAAAATATTTTGCATCCTGTTATGTTCAATGGACTAACTCAAGCTGTCCCAGTTATTTACATTAAATAAACTGTACTGAACTGATCCACATAAAGAGAAGTAATCTTTATGGAAAACTATACATTCTCTCTAATAAACATATATTCATGGTAAAAAAGCTGCATTTCTGCTGGTTACATAAAGAGTTCCTGATTAAAAACTTCATGAACAAATAGAGCAAAATAAATTATAAATAGCCTGGCATGACAGAATGCACAGAGACAATGTCTCTAAGGTGTAAAGTGAGGGATTGTTTTCTTTTTACAGAAAACAGAGAAAGATTCTTTTCCCCCCACTTTATACCAGTGTTAATAATCCCATTCTAAAATGATGTAGTTTTGTACATATTTACAATAAACAGAAGAATTGTCCGAGTTCTCTGGAAAAGTCATAAATATGAAATGATATTTGGAATAGGTATGAGGAATATTCTGTGGTGTTCAATGAAACACTGAAAGGCAAATTTGCCTTTAAGTGGAACAAAGAACTCTCCTTTGACAAATTAAGGATTGTATTAATCTCCCTCATTATCAGCAAGCAGTTTGTGTGAATAAGGATTGACGCTGTCCTGCAGTGTACTCATAAAAACATAGAAAAATTAGGTTACAATAATCCATAACTATCTTAAAAACTACATCCTGTTTACAACTTAAATTCTAGATATTTGTGAAATGCCTCTTTTCAGTGGCAATGCTGCTGTCTGCAACAGGCCTTAAGTGCTCACAGGCATTTAAATCAGATACAATGATGCCAAAGACACATCTAGACATTGAAATTAGATTAATATTGTTTCTTATGTCTTCTGATTTGTTAGTCATTTGTGAGTGGTTGGAAAAGATATTCTGGGAAAAGGTATTTTGGGTATGCCTGCATCTCAGTCTCATGCTCACATCCATTCTAGGTGTGGACAGATTCAGTGAAGACATCCAACAAATGATGGGCTTCAAACCAGGCCTCTACTGGAGACTGTGCTGGAAATTTGTTAGTCCTGCATTTTTATTGGTAAGTGTTGATAATTGTTCCATCATGGAAAGAATACTAGTGCATTGCTTCCCAGAATATACAAATAGATACCAAGAGCAAGATACCCATTTGCTGTGCCAGATATTGTTGGGATGAATAGAAGACACTTCAATTTAATTCTTTTTTATCCTTGAAATTATACACTGGTTATATTTTGTATAATACATTTCAGTTGTGAAAGATAAGCTAATGGTGGTTGTGGTCTTCTCTTCCTTCATTTTACCATGATTTTTAGAAATCAGATTTTCTTAGGGGAACACTTAGGCAATGTCTTCCCTGTCCCTGCAACACCTCTGCATATTAAACAAACCATTCCCTTGGGTAAATGAGCTAGCCATGGATAAGAGATGTGTTAGCAAGAATGTATTTTTAATTGGAAGGTACCAAGATCCCCAAATTGGGGAATGACAACACCTTAGAAAAATTAATATACAACTACACCCGTAAATAGCTGTGTGAAACACTGAAGAATTGTATAAAGAATACCTTGCAAGCTGCCTGTTGGAAAAAACAAGAAATCATTGCATTAGGGGAAAAGAAATCCCAAAGTGTGAATTTGTTTGCTTTGTGTAAAGGTTAGATTCAGTACTAACCTGGAGTTTATATTGGAATCTCTTCCTATGCATATTTGTAAATCAAAAGGTCAGGATAATAATCCAGAAATTTGACCTTGCTATGATTTTAGGAGACAATTACTTGCATTAAAGCTGTGCAACCTTAAAGCAGCACTGGTATTGCAAATACATACTGGATAAGCTTTGAGGACAGGTCCACATTTTTTAAAATATTAAAGCTATGACCCCAATTCATCCATAAGCACCTACCAAGCCTGCATTAATTGTCTTTTTAAACAAAGTTCTACAAAGGAACTTGTATGGAACTATATCCTGCAGCACTTCCAGTAGGCTGACTCAAGCAGAATGTGAAAATGCTGGAGCAAGCATCCTTAGGTTTGCACACAAGGAGACAGTTGAAAATTTACATTTTGTCCTGAGCACTGTGGCAATCTATCTAAAGGTGGAGAGCCTATCAGTTTGACCTTCAGGTAGTCTAAGGTGTCTCAGTGAAAGAGCCTCAATACCTTCCTAGAAAAACCTGAAAATGTAAGGGTCAGAGTAAACTTGTAGATAATGCATCTCTCACTCATCAGAATGCACACTTCTTTTTCTCCATCTGGAAGTTCTTGAAGTTCTTTCTCCATATTGACTGCAGCTATGTACTTAATCCCAAGAAAAAAATCACAAAATGGAATTATAGTATTTTTCTAACCAGATTCCACACTGTCATCTTCCTTTAACCCACACTGTCCTGGTGTAGTCTTTGAAACCCTGGGCTCAAAATATCTTAATTGGAAATTGAAATATTGAGAAGAACATATAGCCCCAAAGAACCAAATCAAGGATATCTGCATGTTATACAACCCATAGGGATTTAACAGGACAGAAACAGGGTGGTACCCCACTCTTTTCTTCTTGCATCTAGCACTGGACAGGGAAGCACAGGAAGAAAAAAACAACTTTGTTTTCCAGGCCATAAGGCTGCTCTACCTTTCCTCAGTACATGTATCATGCTGGAGTTTGCATTATGCCTCTCATTGCAAAATGTATACAAAGCTTCTAAAGGAAGTCTAATATTCCTGGAAAACAAAGAAAGTAAAAACAATAGATCCTGCAGAGTTTTTTCTTGACTACAGGAATCCCTTTACAACATCTGAAGCACTAGTTTAAATAAGGCAGTAGTGGACAATCACCTGATCTTCCCATCAAAATTTCAAGTAATCTGTGTCCACAGTAGCTAAAAAGAGCTGTTAATACTAGTAAACACATCAAGAACTTCACCAGCTTAAGCAGTAAGAGGCACAAAATAAACAGGCTACAGGTAAATCCTAAAGCTGGCTTCAAATATCCTTTAGGGTGTCTGGCTAACAGACCACCTGGAATCAGTTTCAGTAAGGTTCTTCATCTTAAAACCACAGTTCATTTTCTACTTTCTTCTCTAGTTTGTTGTGATAGTCAGCATAATAAATTTCAAGCCTCTGACCTATGATGACTACACCTTCCCTCTGTGGGCAAACCGCATTGGTTGGGGAATAGCATTGTCCTCAATGATCCTGGTGCCTGCCTATATCATCTATAAATTCATGAATGTGCGTGGGACCTTTAAAGAGGTAAGTGGAACACTAATCAAATGTCATGAAATGTTGCTGTGAAATGAAATGGCTGGGTCTAAGTTGGCAGTTTATTTTTCCCCCAAAACTTATTACTTATGAGTGACCTTTTGAAGCCATCTGTCAGGTGGATCAGTGGTTTGAGGTAGGATTACTGCATTCTGTTTGAGTTTCTAGACAGAAATTAGCTTCCCAGACAGCACCATAATCATTGTGAAAAATTATTTTTATGCATGTAATTGATCCAATTGATGAGATTAGATTTCTGTTATTAACAAATAATGTACAAATTATGGTATCTTCATATTCAGCCATGAGGTATGGTCTTCAAAGTGTTCTGTACTTTCCTTCATTTATCAGTTAAAAATGGCACCTGATTAAGATTCACTAACCATATCATTTTTACCATCATATTAACTTTACCTTCACTGTCCATATACCCTCACTATTATTTCTAATCTTAAAACATCTAATGGTGCTCGGAAGTCTCCTCACCATTATACAGCACCACTTTTTTTCCCATTACATTATAATTTTAAAACCTTATCTAGACCCACTGACTTACACCAAGTTCTACTGCTCTCCTTTCCTGCAGCTACACTTACACAATGGTGTAGCAAGATTTTGATGCTCTTAGGCAAATCATTGAACCAACACCATACACAGAACTAAGTGAAAAATAGGATCTCATCCTTTATGTGGATAGGTCATATGCCCCTCACACTGACCCAGCAAACCCAAAGGAACAAAGGTTCTGTTTCTGAAACATTACAGTGATCTCATGTGATGTTAACCTCAGAAAGGTGCCCCAAAGCTGGACCTCCTCAGGTACCCTGTTTCATCAGCTCCCACATCTCAATGTTGTGCACAATTTCTAGATCTCATTTTCAGAAATTCTATAAGCCTTTTGTTTTGTTCCATCCTGAGTGGGTTACAAACACATTTTCTGGGAGCATTTAAGACTCAAAGAATAATTTTTACTGGCCCATCAGGCTTTTGCCCTCTTGCTCAGGTTTACTGATAAGGGGGTGCAGAAGCCTTTGACCAAAACCACATTCTCTCATTCATCTGTGTTGTTAGCAAGGTCTGGGTTGTCTGTCACTGCCCCTGCAAAGAGGAGCTCCCCAGTTTTCCCACGAGCATCATGGCAAAAGGCTGATACATGACACCCAAGTAACTAGCTCAAGATATGATGCCCTAAATTGAGGCTCTTAAAAGGATGGGGAAAGGTATGGACCTAATCTAACAGAAACTCCTTAAGTTGGTTGAAAGTTCCTAATAAACCAAAATCTACATGTGATCTCAAAGGGCATAGCACAGAATAGACAGTGGAGATAGGCTGAGAAATACCAGTACTCCCTTCTTCTTCCACTCTGGGGCTGGCCAACCCTCTCACAGCACTAAGAGAAAAGCAAGAATTTAGGGAATCTAAGAACTGTGATATCAGCTTGTTCCTGATGTTCTTTTCTATATGCACTTGCTAAATATTTGGACTTAGTATTTGCATAAACTTTCTACTGTTGCTTCTCATATTAAAGGCTAACACCCAAGGGCTTATAATAGGCTTATTCTCTCAGTGACTGAGCAAAGGCACACGAGGCAGTGATATTAAAGATTTAAGTTACCATTTTAAATAAAGTTCATGCTATTTCCCCACTATAGAATGGGGATTACATACATAATCTCACTTCATATGGCTGACTTTTTCCTCTTCTTCCTGTCTGGTTTAGAGACTAGCTTACTGCATCACACCTGAAAATGAGCACCAACGCGTGGCCCAAGGAAATGTCAGGCAGTTTAAGGTTGGTACACCTTTCACATGCTTCTTCTCCTGATATCAACCCTTTCCTGTCTTTGGCAACAGCTCCAGGTTTGCACCAATCATGGTGAATGCCTTTGCAGGTCTGTAGTTCTTTATTTCTGCCAGCATGACAAGATGCAGGAGGCTCAGTACCACATGCATCAACCCTTTTGGAAGGCTTTTGGAACCTTCCTTCTGTGACTGATGAGAGGCAGATATTCTCAATTTTCTCAGTTTTACAGATCACCTGAATCTGGTATTTTAGGTTGTGTTTGAATACAGTGAGATGTCACCAAGAATCAAAGGTATTTCCAAACTATCCTGTGCATTTGAAGAGGTTGTGGCCTCTCACTGAGTTACTGCACAGCAACCTGAAGTCCTGTCTCCAAAACTGTAATTATGCCCCACAATACATGGTAAACAGCAAAAAATATCCAGTGTCAGAGCTTATCTATAATGTCATGAAATGATGGACCAGGTTATGTGGAATTGGCTTTCCCCACAGGACTGGAGTGGATTGAAAACACTGCAGGAGACTTCATAGACCATGAAAAATATGCTATAGGTTTCCAAATACTGCTTTCCTTTTAGCAAATAAAATGAGCTTATTGAAATAAACTCCTTTATGCAGAAGATAAAAAGGATGCAAATATGAAGCTTGTTACACTTATCAGCATTCATTCTGGACCACTTTCTGTCTTCAAAGCTGAAAGCAACTAGAATTATGCACACCTCCACAAACGTGACCCAGATTTCATAGTGGTGGTTTGTATGTTGATACTGAAAAAATAAATCTGGCTTCTGCTTATTCTGAAAGATATTGTTTGAAGTAAATTTTGGCTTTTAAAGGAAATCATCTGTGTAGATTTATGGGATGCAGAATGAAAGCACAAATAGGCTTCCTGTTTCATGACCACAATTTATTTGATGTGGCCAAGAATATGAAATAGCACAGCAGCTCTTCCTGCCTTCTCTTTCTGCTGTTCCTGCCCTCACTGTCAGATGATTTACTGCTCCTGCTGTAACTCAGTGTTTCCAGGGGCAGGTGTTCCTGTGTGAACATCAACACAGCCATTCCACAGTGCTGGTCTTCTGAACACAAATCTGTGACAAAAAGGTAGCAAATTAATTTCAATTAAATTAGAAAACACTGTCCTCAGAAGTAAACTACTAAAGTTAACCCATGCCAAACACGAGAGCATTTTAATTTGCTGCCATCTTCAATGAACAGCTAGGAATGGCTTTGTTACTGCTACAGCATATTTAGTGTCTTGTTCACAATGTTTTAAGATTGTAAACAAAACACTGTCTACTGTAACTAAACAAACACAAATATTTTTTCCCCATATATGTCTGGCAATTCTGAATTTTAAAACTGAACTGAGATTTGACTAAGTAGTCTTTACATTCAGTGCATTTCTCACTGCAGACTGGACTAAACAGTAATTTTGTTACTGAGTGGATAATCTTTCCATTATTTTGAAACTTCTTTAAATCTCTAGATTTGTCCAAAAATGTACCTGTCAGCATAATAATTTTAATCAATGGTGTAATTTATCAACCACTTCTGTTTCCTTACAGCTCCAACACTGGCTAACAATATGACAACCAACAGATCAAGGAAAAAGTCCACGTTCAGCTAAACTAAGAATACAGAAAAGTCAAGTTCAAAGCTCCCTCACTTATGCTTGGACCAGGCTGGCCCAGAGCTTATCTACTGACTCTTTGAGGGAAGACATCTGCTCTCTGTTGTCAATGCCTCCCTTCTATTACTTGGCTTCAAATGATCTTTAAAGACTCCATTTAATTTTTCTTGCATCCTTTGGTGCCATGAGATCCCTACATGACCAAAACTTGTGAGTTTTGCTATAGGCAGAAGTGGAGGAGGGGGGAGCAGAGGAAAAGAGCAATCAGCATAAGTTAAGTGCTTTTCTATTGTGAAAAAGTGAATTGAACTTTTCTGACAGTAATAACTTCTTCAGATATTCATGCCACAACCTATTTTAAACCAACACCACCTGAGCGCTCTTAGATCTAAGGAAAGAGAAAACCTCAGTTATGACAAAAGAGCAATTTTAACTACTCATCATTCATTAGCTTTCTTGCCATACTGTCCTTTAGGATGTGAGTTGCATCCTTCTGAAATGAAGACTCAGTGCTTTATTTTCAGTGGTTTTTATTAGTTCCTTCTCTTGGTGAAGAACATTGTCTTTGCTGTACATGTCTATTTTCTAATCAGCTCCATTACACTGAAGCTGAAGAGCAACAGGAAGAGAATTCCTGTTGCAGTTACTAGTGCAGAACACAGCTTAATACCACAGTGTACTTCATGAAAGAGAAATTCCCTTATATCAAAAATTGAAATGGATTTATCATATGATTCACACTCTGCAGACTTTTCCAGCTAAACATGAAAGTTACATCCAAACAGACAGACTCTCATATTTTTCTTGTATTTTGTTCCAAAGAAAAATGTAAAATGCATAAGATATAATTTTTGGAATTATATAATTATCAAGTGGCACAAAAACCCAAACTGGCTTTATTCCCCTGCTATAAACATGTTATTATTATAATTTAACCAGGATATCACCTACAAAAATGTAGTAAGATTTTGCTGAATAATTTAAAATATATTTTAGGCACAGTCAGCTCTCCAAACCTATTCCATCTCTGTTCTCTAGTAGCATTATGCAAAGTAGGAGATAAAGAACAAAATCTGCATTTGGGTGCTGTTCTAATTGTGGTCACTTGTCACTATAGGAGCTTTCAAGTGATCACTACATTCAGTAGCTTTGAGTTAGTTCTTGTAATTATTTATCACTAGGTCTACAGCAATTTTCAGAGGCAGTAGCTTCTCAGCTGGATCCAACCCAGAATTACCTCTAGACATTACCTCTGATTTTTTTTTTTTTTGTCTCTATACATTCAATTTAGCTTGTCTTTTAAATGTATGTAGTGTTTCCTCTTTTTTAAAGAAAGACCTTTTAAATGGATGGGCCTTTTTATTTATAAAACAATTTTTGTTGAGTTGTTCTTTTTTTTAAATAGCCAAGTTTTAAAGTGCCAAGTGCTTTTGGGCTTTTTCTATTTAACATTGATTTCTGTTCAAAATAATGAAAGGCAAATTTCTCTCCTTATTCATTCTCTTCCTCCAACATATCCAACACTTCAGAACGATTCAAGTGTTGTCCTCCTCTTGAAGAGTCTCTGTGACAAACAGTAGTTTTATTTAAACAGGGATTTAAACCCAAAGAATACTTTCTTCTAATTATAAAGGAAGTCTTATTTTCTGGCCCAGCTGATGGCCAACAGCTGCTTAAACCCTGTTATTAAATATATTTCAATAATAAAGGAATTCCAAATGTTGCAGTTCTAATGCTATAATTACACAAAAGGCTAAATAGTGAAAATAAGTTGAAGGTTTCAAAAAAGTCATCCCACCAACTTCCCAGTTAATCTCATTTTTATTGTTTGCCAAACTACATGAGAATCTTTCCATTGTTTTAAAGCCTGCTTTTCAACAATACAGCTGCTTCAGTCACTGCCTTGGCATGGCTCAAAAGCTTCTTAGCACAGATGTAATTACCAAGTTTTGAAAGTTCTAGGGGCTATTTAACGTGGAGCTTTAATAGGTTGTCACTTTACACATTGTTTGGTTGGCTCATGATTGGAAATGCTAGAAACCTCCACCAACATTCACTTGTGACACAGCACCATCCCTACAGCACAGCCCACACAGGAAAAGTTACATTTCCTCACCACACTGCTCTGACATAGGAGCAAAGCTACCCTACATGGGGGTGAAATCAGCTTTACCCAGTGTGTTCAGGTTTGATTGCATCTTTAATACTGACTCCCAAGGCAATTACCTACTGCATTATTTTTGTTTCTGTTACTGTATAACTTCTTGGGTTTAGTGTAGAATTTATAGCTCAGGACTACTTGCACTATTGCCACCTTGTTCTGAGGTTTTCTAGGTAAAGGACTTGCAATCTATACAGAAGACAAAAGTCTTATCAAAGAAAGTAGGAATCTTAGTACCAGAATTAGCCTGAATGAAAAAGACAATACACAGTGCATGGCTGCATAGGTAGACTTTATATTCAAAAGTCTCCCCATGAATAATATGATTTCTGCCCTAGAAACAAATGTCTTCAATTCTCCACAGAATCAGATGATGAACTACCTCATGCCTCTTGGATAATGAAAGATGCCATTAGACAAACTAACATGTATACAAATGAGAAACACTTCTGTGAAGACCAGGTTATGTTCATTTCCTCCACTCAGTGATATGGTACAGACAGTCCACTAAGAAGCCATAGCATGGGCACCCACCTCCCCTTACATACCTGCTTTGGGTTCCCACATACATTTTCAATATGGAAAATATCAATTGCCACAAAGATATTCATGTCCCTTCAGTTAAAACTCTTGTAATGAAAAACAAAAGACCAAAGGCTCCAATCAGGTTTTTATCATCCATGTCACTTAACTGCAAGTCATCCCCTAAATCCATCCTGACTTTTCAGCCCAGCAGCTCACCCTTCCCCTCAGCTGCACCTATCTCAAGAACAGACCCTCTCTGGGGAATGCCACTCTCCCAGGTATTCCTCATGTATATGCTGACTGAGTAGGCAGCCCACTTTTTAAGGAAGAAATTTTTTGGTACAAGCTGCAGAATCATCTGCTTGCTAATCATGTTGTTGTTTGGGTAACAAGCCCATGGGAAGAGTTCAGTGAAGCAATTAAAGAGCTCATTTGACAGTTGTAGAAAATATTTCCTCAAAAGCTTTTCTAAATCTTATAAAGGAAGCAGCTGTCATGTATCAGTATCTCTCCTGTGACCTTTCTTTTGACCAGTGAAAAAGAGCAGCCTGTGATCCATAATCTTTTATCAATCCACAGAATGTTAGTTAGCACCAAGGAAAGATTCTCCATTCTCTCTTTGAACCCCTCCCTGCTATCATTCAGCCAGATAATTCACATCCTTGGAACTATTCTACAGCTACATTACTAGAACTCCTCAGATTTAGATTTCTGGAACAAACAGTGGGCCTTTCAAGGCAATAGTCCACAAAGCACTACTGCTATTTGTTATTGGGCCCCTGTTTGACCCACATCTTTTTTATCAGTCCTTATTGTGCTCAGTCATGTCCTGAGACATACACCCTGGCAACACTTGAAAGACATCTTACCATACTTAGGGATTCTGCAGGATATCCAGGATCAAACATGATATTTTAAATTTAGAATGTAGGAGAATTGCTTGGCTGTTACTACTGTGCATGGTTCCCTAACTGAACGTGCAATGTGTCTTGTATGTACTTTTCCCAGAGGAAATTTCCTGTACTTGGTCATTTCTTCTCAGCAAAATACCATTTAGGTGTTATTATTTAAAAGGGTCAAGCCCAAAATTTTTGTATATACATTTACTTCTTATGCTATTGTTTTGACATGAATTAAGTTTATTTTGTACTGTTAGGTTGTGGGAGGCCACATCAAAGTTATTTTGCTGTTAATGTCTCTTTTGCAGTTCTTTCAACTCATACAGCATTAATTAGCAGATACTTGCTTTTATGGAGTAGATAGCTTTCATTCATATCCTGGACTGCTTCCCTAAATTTCAGGAGGAATTGGCAAATATTTTAGAATTTCTCTCTTAAGAATGAAATTAAAACTATAGCTCAACAATTTCAAAAGAGCTGAGACTTACAAATATTTTGTTTGCAGTGCCATGTTAAAACATTTTAAAATGAGCCTGAAGAACTCAGGTATTAGACAGTTACCAGAGTTTAACAAATGACAATACACAGCCCTACCTGCAGAAATTCTGTGAACTCTGAGCCCCTTGGAGCAGTACACTAGGACCTTTTTGTTCTAACACACTTTATTTTCTCAATACTAGGAATAATTGTGGCCCACAGATCACCTCATGTAAGAGCCCAATTTTCATAATGTAAAGGCTAACATGATGTTTCAGATTAGACCCTGAACAACCTGGGAGACTTCCTCAGCCACCTTCCTCTGACTCGTGCCCATGCTCCTGTTGGTGACTGTGGGCTTTCCTAGCTAACCAGTGCAAAGTGATTAATTTCTACACTGGTACTGGTCAAATTTAGACCAAATTGAGGTGCATCTAAATTCATCAGAGACAACTGCAGAGAGCTACCTGGGCAATAAAACCATTCCATCAGTGAAAGAACATAACAGGGTAACACAGTCACTTTTAAGAACAGTTTGACTGGTTTTCCTTCCCCATTGAAACCAGAATGTGCTTAGACAGGCTGCAGTCACTGTGTGACTGAGGAGCAGAAGAGGCCCAGGAACTGAAGACACCAGAAGAATATAAATGACACAGAAATTACTGTGCTCAGTGAAATGGTGCTCTCAGAGGGACATGGAGGTCTCCAGATCTGAGTGGCTGGGCAGAGCAGGGGATAAATGGAGAGGTTTCAGTCTCAGTCCAGCATTGCACCCCTGGTGTCCATCAACCATGTCTGCATTAATTCCATGGGAACAGGGGCCTTTCCTGCCCAAGCACTGACAGCAGTGACTCACCCATGAGCTTTGCTTTCCTCCTTTCTTAAGGTGTTTCTGTAGCTGCTGTACTAAACATGAGTTGCCTAATTTCATTATAAGGAAACAGAATAAATTCAATGAATTAAGAGAATTACTAAGCCTTAAGCTGGCTTTCTTTTGAAGGTGTCATGTTGTTTCTTGGTCACTGCCAAGAGGCACCAAGCTGCAGGTGACCTGCATTTGTAATTTACCTTGCACTCTCTGTGAACCTTTCTGCAAGACTTAGCTCTCCTTTGCTCTGGGCAATATCAGTTACAAAGAGAGAACCTCCAAACAGTACATTTTGAAAATAAATCCTAATAGGTCTGATGAAGATTTGCCTTACAAATAAAAGCTTTACAGTGAGCATTTACTTGGTTTACACCAGTGTTTTACTTAATTTTTAATGCCTTTTTATAGCAGTGACTAGAATTTAACTTAGATAAGGGTACCTCTGTATAGCAAATATTTTAATATTTTTACCAGTTTTTTTAATTTTCATAGACTATATGTATATTGTAAGGCGAGAAATTCAACTTTGATGTAACAAGGTTATCACACAAGACCTATCTCTCCATTACAAGATTTTGTAGTCAGCCAGTCTAGTTCAAGAATATGTTGGCCTTTGATTATAAATGTAAAAATGTGATACAGGAGAATAGAACATTACCTACAGCTAATGCACATTGTAGCACAATATTCTCCATTGCTGCCTTAATCTCATAGATTGAAATCATGTGTTTTTAATTTATATTCTAAAAAATAAGACCAAAAATTCCAGAGTATCCTTTGGCTGCAATTTTGTGTTTTTAGATGACTTAACATTAAACCAAATGTGTTAGTGTCCAGTAAATCTAATTCCAAAGCAAGAGATCACATTGCAGTTTTCAGGAATAAGTCTTCATAGAAGCTCAAAACTTGCCACTAGTAAAAGTACTCTCCAAAGTGCCCCAGTGACCAAAAGTGTCCAAACACAGCCACCATGTTTCCATGCCTGATTCCATTAATTGTGCAATCTGCAGGTCAATTTTGCCTTTTTTATTTTAAAGTCTTTGGTTATCTGGGGGAAATGGCATTTCAAGTTTTTTTCATTAATTTTTGGTTTTTCAAAGGGAGACGCCTACACGCCCATGTGTATAATTAGAAACAACTGACATTTCTTATAAATATGGATATGGATGTGTGTGATGTGTGCTGGTTAACTATACTTAAAATGCTGATACAGATGGTGAATGTAAAGTATTTGTCCTCATACCTCTGTCTTTCTGTGATCAGTGTAAATAAGAATTGTTTTAAGTTGTGCATTAATGTAACAGATTATCCCAATATTGTGTATAAAATTATTTAAATAAATCTGACAAATATGCACATAAAAAGAGTATAAATAAAAGGATTATGTACCAAGAATTTACTTCTGTCAATTAAAAGCTGAAATGAAATTTTTGGGTTTTGTCAATACTATTCCAGCTAACACTTTGCAGGGCAGCTGGTCCTTGGCTGGGCAGAGAGCTGAAAACAAAATCCCAAAAGCTGGAAACCTACACAGCACTCAGCCTTCAGGAGATTGTTCACATCTTTCTGGTGTCCAGTGGATGCAGTGGGCAGATTTATTTCTATATTTGAACTCACTTCAGCAAAATAATTACAGAAATGCAACAAAGCTTTCACACCCACTCAGTGTAAGGAAATAATCTAGGATTATTTCTAGGAACATGAATCAAGATGCATAGCACAGATGCCCATAGTCTCCAAGGCTACGTGGGTCTTCTTTTCACAAGAAATTCCTTTTACCTTGTTAATTTGGCCATAAGTAATAATAGCCATAAGCACACTATTCTTAATTTACAGATCAGCCAGGAAAAGGAGACTATTAACCCAACATAAATGAAAAATAGGTAACAATGATTTTATTTAACTTTTTTTTTTACTGTAACTAAAGCCATTTTCATATATTTCCACATCAGTAATGAAAAGCACTATTTTCAAAGGTACATTTTGTTAGACTTTCTCACTTCTCTCCATACAAATTTTATACTTGGAACATACAGAACCTAATGACCTTCCTTGGTGCTTTTTTCTTTAAGCAGATCCCAATATTATTAAGATACAGCCTTCAATTTTTTGTATTTCTCTGCTGCCTTCAAGTAAGAAATGCATAGTTTAAATTATTCTAATACATCTGAAAGACTGAATAGCAAAAATTTTGTATGGTAGTTTTTAATCATGTCAAACACTCAAACCCACAAGTTAGTATTAGAACAATTAAAAGCTGAATAATTTTGAGATACTTCAAAACATATTTCTGTGAAACAGAATTTATTTTACTGGTCAACAACAACCTGATTACAAAATTGTCATTTTACCACTACTCTTCATTCCCCCAACAACTGCTTTAACCAAACTTCAGTCAATTGGCAAATCTTTCAGACTCACCATTTACAGATTGATATGAAAGTAAAACTAGGTAGGGATTCCTTAAAATAATGGAATCATTCTGTTCTCCTGGAAGCATTATTGAAATCAAGTTTTCTATCTCGTTTTGGATACCCATGTTACCTCTTCTGGTATCTTCCAAATTTACTCAAAAAGCAGGAATTTCAGTAGCAAAGCAGATGAGGCAGATGAGATACTGGATGCTACCAGTAGATCCAACAACTGTGTCAGCATCCCTGATTCTTCAGCATCTCAGATTCATACTAGTAAACATGAAATTTCAATTTGCTTTCTTAGCTAAGCTGATATTTATAACCTAAGATAATTTCAAATGCTGAAGCACAACAAAAATTATCTTTGAAAAGAAAATTGAAGGCTTGGAAAAGTCAGAAAACATCTGGTTCTTTTTTCATTATAAGACAAATCAACAGTGCTGCCAAAAAGCTGAAATATTACATTCTTGTACAAGGAAAGAGAATGAAGAGAAAACTGATATGACATGTTTAAAAGTAGTAATTAAAGTAACAAGGAACTTTTTTAAGAGTTCCACAAGAAACCAGTTTTTAAAACTAGGAGTGAACTCCTAGAATTGAAAGAGATCCAGAAATGTCTCCTTGCATAATCCACCAATGTGTAACTCCAGCAATAAATCAAGAGCAATTCCTAGAGAACAGAAAAGCCCTGCCCTGCCTCAGCTGTAAAAAACAGTGACAATACTGCTAAAATCTTCCTGAAGTTTTGAAGCATCTGGGACAGACCAGAGCAATGACATTTCACAAGCCAGATATTAGAACCTTTCACTCCTACAGTCATAAAAACTCTTTAAAGCTTCTCCCCTTCCTGTGGTTTGCAAAAAAGAACTAAAATAAGTCAATTTTCTTCCTAGAAGTCTGCAAAGTGTATGTGGAAACATTTACACACCTTAATAAAACCTTTTCCACATTACCTAAATCCACATTGAACCAAACTGGAAAGTTCAACATCTATTGGTCCTAATTCCTCCTTATGCACACAAGCAGACTCAAAGTTCAGCCACCCATTAATTATTTTTTTTGCAGGGTCATGTTAAAATCAAATTGTGAAATTTACTGTCATTTCAAGCAAAAATGTATGATCAAAGCATTGATTCCTCTTTCAGCAAAGATTTAGCTGTCAATTTACACAGACAGAAATTGACTTTAACCGAAATATATGACACTGCATGCATTTTCAGAAGGCACTGGTGTCAGGGGTTTATTGCTTTTAGTCTCTGAGATTCAGAAAAAACAACATAATTTAAGTTAGTTACATACCACTGAAACATTTTAAAATGAAAATCCATTTTTTAATTTCCTTTCTCTCTGTCAAAGGCAAAAAACAATCAAGCAGGGAATACTGTTGGTCAATAGTCTTCTCTTAAATCCCTGATCAGAAATTTTCCCAACAGGCTTGGGGAACACTTGAAGTTCAAACTGTTTTAACTAATTGATACGCAGTATGATTTCTGATAAATACATCAGATTAATGTTCAGAATTGTGTATTCAGTTTTATCAAAAAAAGCACTTGCTTCCCACAAATATCAACATGAACATTATTGTTTTTAGATTAATTTCTGCAAGCAGAACTTTGTAACAATATTAACTAATGTGAGCATGACAGCTCAAAAAAAGAGAACAAAATTATCAAGTGGTTTCACTCATTGCCTTCTAACAAAACCTTCACAAACAACTACAGCAAAACTAAAGCACATGTAGGCAGCAAAAAAAAAATGTAATTTCTGTCAGAGAAAAAGTTCTACCACATTTCAAAGAAGAGATGCTTGATGCTTCATTCAGTGGTGCTTGTGGAAGCAAATCTTTCAAAAAATTTGGTATTTTGACATTAAAAATTACCAGAAATAGTTACAGCTATTCAATTGCAAAATTGAAAGTATCATAATCGATATTCCATGCTTTAATGTGTAAAAGTGAAAAACATTCATAGAGACGAAATGTCCTGTGACTCAGAATGGCTCTGGTGGAAAGGGACCCCCGGCTGGTCCAGCCCTGCCAGGAGGAATTTCCTGTCCCTCACTTTCTGCCCATTTCTTCTTGTGCTCTTGCTTGGCCCCAGTGAGCATCCTCTGCATCCTCTGACAGCTCCTGCAGACACTGACAGGCACTGGGGAGGTTCCCTCAGTCACCTCCAAGACAACCAAGGCTAATTCCTCCCTCCCCAAGAAGGGAAGTTTATCCTAAGTCACGCTTTAAGGTAAATACGGGTCATTTGCTTGCAACCAAATGCACATTTATCTAAACTATTTCCTGATTTCTTTCCAGAACACACATTAAAGGAACCACAGAACAGAATTTTGAGCCTGAGGTGAAACAGACACTGACTGTCAGATAATGGATCTTGTCCTGGTTTTAGTTCCTAGAACTGATTTGTTTTTCTGCCACTGACTGTCTGTGTTAGAACTCCTGAGCTGAACAACATTCAGTCTTCCATGTTCTGCTGAGGTCACTGACAGCTTCCCTTAAGCTTCTGCTTTCAGAGTTAATTAACTCTGATTGTAAAGATTACATAGACTGGACTTTACTGCCAATTTTGACTTCTTCCATCATGTAGCTTTCACCATCAGTAATGCCAAATCTGAAGGAGACAAAGGCATTGTAGGGCTGTGTGTGGGAAAGCAGAGATCACCAGGAGTTTCACAAAGTGAGAGCAGAGCCCTCCAAAGGAACACCCAGCACTGAGGCAGCAGGGCCATGGCACACATGGGCTGGCACCAGCTCTGCCAGGTGACACCACAGCTGTCCCCAGGCTGCACTGCTCCACTTCCAGGTTTCTGCCTTGCCTATGCAACCTGTGCATGGCTGTCCAGGTCCTCTTTACCCAAAACAATTCAAGTCAGCTGTGGCACTGAAACCATCTGCTGCTCCTTTGGTGCAGGACAAGTAATGGAAATACAGGAGTTGTCCAAGAAACAGAAAACCCACAATCCTTTTAAAATAACAGAAGAAAGCATTAAGTTTTCCATAAAGCATTCTATAATCCATGAATACATAGATAAGTGTCTGTAGCTGAAGACGAGGAAATTTTAATATTAGAAAGAACTGATTTTTTATTATTTATTTTTCAAATACTACATTTTGCTTTTTGTTTTGGTGGGCTTCAATGGTCCTGCTCCTATTGGGATAGTAAATAAGGCTGAGAATTAACTGTGCAAGAATTTTGATTTCTCATTTTTGGAGAAGAACAGACTGAATTTCAGTTTATAGTTGTCTCATCCAAAACCATGGCAAGAAAAGCTTGGGTGCTGATTGAGTGCCAGTGCAACCACCTAGAAAGGACAGAACCTCTATCAGCCTTGCTCTGGTTTGAACTACATAGGCAGCCTAGGAATTTCAAAACCTATTTTTAAATTACTATTTTGCTCTTTTGCTATTTCTTGAGCATGTTGCATTTACCTACTGAACTGACCCTGAAAACCCTCAAACTAATATGTTCTTTGTTTTTAAATCTGTTTTATTTAAAAATTAAACCTGAAATATTAATCTCCCTCCTAGGCATATAGAATACTGTTTGTTATTCAGGAACAAAATTATCTGTATTCTACTCATCTGATTTGATGTTTTTGTCCTTCTAATATGCCAGTTCAGTAGTTCACATTTTCCATTGACTTTTCAATGTTTTCTGAGCCAAAATGACATTACCCTTTAAGTACATGAGGCTGTTGTCATCAAAAAAGAGGCAGCACAGAAAAGTCACGGTATACAAAGCTGAGATACAATTAAACTAAAAAGAAGAAAAAGAAGAATGATCAACCACTTCTGCACCCATTCACCCTTTCCATGCAGAGTCCACTCAGAGATCCATCAGCTCTGACATTCCTCACAGCACAAATGAAGGCAGCAGGCAAGTTCAGGTCAGGAAGAGTTCACTTCAGGCCTCATGCTGTGGGTTGTTCTTTTATTTGGGGATTTTGGGGGGGTTGATTCAGACACAGGAGTCCCATGTATGACAAAACTTCACAGACAAGACACCTCACCACCTCCTGTAGGTTTTGGTCTAAGTAAAAGTCACTGAAAGATCTTTTTAGGCACTATGCAGGACCTGACCTGAAGAATTCTGAGACATTTCAGTTTCCTCTATTCAAGAGACATAGTTCATTTTCCCCTGAATTATGTTCTAGTCCATGACAAACAAGTGACCACTGTGATTTTTCATTTGCCATCATTAGCACCTATCAGCAGCATCAGCCTGGTTTCCAGGAATATTTTCACCCTTCCCTACATGTGCTATGGCTACACTAGAATAGGTATTTTTTACTATTTTGTTAGGAACCTCAGTATCCATAAGATTAATATTAGAATTGATCAAGTAAGGATCTCAATCTAACAGAAAGCTTATGAGATAAATATTTTGTAAATCAGACTGTATTTTTAGGCAAGTAGTTAGAACTTCTGTCAAAAAACCCAAGCTAACCCTTCCAATATTTTGTTCCATAAAATTTATTTTTACAAAACAGGGGAGATATTATTTACTGCTATGTTCTTCATAACACTTCGCTACAATTTCAGAAAAAACAATCCATTTATGTCTACTGAATAGCTAACTTTTGCTCAGCTATTTGCTGAGACCAAAATATGTTTTACAGAATAAATACAGGTGATAGAAAAAGTTAGACAATTTTGACTGGATTCTGAGTTCCTTTAGCTCATGCTATATTCCCCTTTCTGGGCCCAATATAAAATGATGACCCATAAGGATGTTTATTAGATTGCACATACGAAACACTGTTCCATACACAACATCAGTAGAAAGTTATTAACTTCATTGATTTTTCTGTTACTTGTATTGGGCTTGAAACAACTCTGTATTCACAACATAAATTTACATAATCCTCATTTAAATCTCTACCTGCTTGCTTCCATGTTGAGACAAAATCCGAGATAAGAATGCCCCAGAGATTGTCAGACCATCCCAGGGATTTTCTTCCTTTATTTATGGCATATTATTTATTTTATTTCTGATATTAAATTTTTTTCATGCAAGCAGAATAAACCATTATTACCTGGCTAGAACAAATGCATCAGGGTGGTAACAAATACCACCCATAACTTCATTTCCAAGACTTCATTTCCAACACAAAAAATCAAAAATAATTTAAAATCTGATGTGAACTAAACACTAAAAATTAGAAAAATATCCCTTTGAATTATTCAAGAGGTTTCAAAGGTCTTCTGGAGTTTTAGTATAATCCATTCTCAAAAATGATCATCATATACTTGAGCAAACCTGGCTTTTCAACAGTTTGTTAGCCAGCTGATTTCCTTCCAAACACCTGCTGCTATCTGATGTGACAAAAGGTCAAACTTACAAAATTCCTTGAAATTTATTTCAATAATGAAAGTCAGTAAACTTCCCATAAAACACAGCATAATTGCTGTGACTATGACAGTTTAATCCAATTCAAGAGGAAAAAGCACACTTTGGTTAGATGTCTGGTAACAAACTCATTCAGACAATTTAGACTCTAATCTAATTCACAAAACATTAATCTGTCTGGTTCCTGATCTAAAAGCTACCATTCTCAAAAACTTCCATCTGCTCTTGTTTGAATGTTTTCAAGATGTATAAAAACATGTCAAACATCTTCCAGCAGGAAAAAGTATAATTAATCACACTATTTTGATCCTTGTGCAAGTCCTTTCCATGATTTATGAATATTAAACATTAAATAACACACCAAATTTAAGGCAGTTCAAAAATATTCAAGCAAGAAAAGTAATTCCTGCTGCTAAAGTTCTTACTGTGTTTTTCCTATATATAATTATTAATAGAGCTTACAGATATGCATACAACATACCAAAAAAACCCAAGTGTAGCCTGATGTCAAGCAATGCAATGTGCTGATTTAGAGGAAATGTCTTTATGAGAGGACTTCCACAAAAAATAACTTTGTAAATAACTCTCAGCTGCTGCCCCAGCTATCTCCAACTCTCAGAAGACACTTTATCACAATTCTACCTCTATTGTGATCCAAGTGTGTAGAGTAATACATTCCTCTTAGTTCTTGTTTATTTACTTTCTGTGCCCAGCCAGTGCCAACTAGATTGATGCATGTTTCTGCCAAGGGAAAACTCTTGTATTAAACCTGTAAACTGTATTAAACTGTAAACTCAAATCCATCAATCATAGTTTGTATAATCCCCAAGAGGGCATGTCCATAATTTCCAGCAGTTTCCACAGCAGCTATAATTTCATTTACTACCAGCCCAGGAATATGCCCAGATTCAAGTGGGTAAGCATACCTGGATTTGGCTAGTGAAGGCATCAGAGGATCTGAAAGGAAAAATTCAGAAAATTCTCAGCTTGGCTATTCCCCAAAGAGCCAATCTCCCCTGAAGTGGTCACACAGACAAATAAAATGAGGGCAGAGGAAATGCAAGGAAACATCTTGCACGACTACCCATTGGAATTCAACATGAAATTTTGGACTTACAAGCCTCTGCAAATATAAAAGTTGGGAGTATTTGACTCATAGACTGAAAAAAGGCCCTGAGGGGAGAACTTCCTTTCTACCAATGGCATATTTTAGAGTCCTACAGGATAATTTAGGGCCACCAGAGAAAAAGCACATATAAACTCCCAGAAAATGTCTCCTGGTCTATACAAGCATCAGGTTACTTGCATATAATTGTGGTAACAAGCAGACTAATTTTTTTTTTAAGTTTTTGCTAGAGTGATTTTTCAGGGTTTTTTTTTCCCCCTTTATTATTTAATCTGGAACAGCACTATTAGAGTTCTAAAAGGAAGCTTTCCTTTCTCCATCTTAGTAATATTAGACTGCATTCTCTAAGAAAAAAGCCTCAACCATTTATAAATAAGGTTTACGATGCACAGTGCCATATATTTTCTATAAAGACTGCTTTTCTTGTCAAATATCTATCAAAATTTATTTCCAAGACATTAATAATCGTTCCCAAATTAACAGATTAATATGTTTATAGGATTTAGAAACACAGAAAGAAAATGTGCTCCTGCTATACATGGGCAAAGAATTTCAAGCCTCTGACCTGGCAAGCAAATCTGAAGCACAGAACAACTAAAACCTGTAAAATGTCTTCTGGTTAAATAAAATTTGTATGCAGACATGAAGACAACAGAACTACCAAGGGCTGCACTGAGCTGCAGAATGGTTTTTCTGCCCCAAAAGGGAGCAGTGGCAGTAACCCTGCCTTTGAAATCAGGTGCTGTCAGGAGCTCCTGTGGGACAGAGCTGGCATGGCAAGGAGGAAGAAAAGCCATGACTTTTAGTGACTGCTTGGGGCTGCTAAAAACAGTCCCACAACAGCTCTTTATCACCTGATGAGGATGTGCAAGGTACATAAACAATGGGACTCTGCCTCCTAAGGCAGCATCAGGGTAAGAAACACCCACATGGCAAAATAACACCAGAGACAACTTCAGTTGAGCTCACACATCCTTTTCTCCATGTTTTTCCATCTATATGTAAGCCAGGACATGAGTTATTTCTTACACAGTGAAATATTTTTAAAAGTTACAGCTGCACCATGAGTAGGATTCCCAAAAGAAAAATCATGGCTGGAATGTTGGTGTTTGTGTTCAGGGTAAGATGTTAGGCACGTCATTTTGGAGCATAACATGACAATAAACAAAGCCTGCTCTATATATTTTCTGGCTCATGGACAAATACCATGCAGTTAAATGTCAAATTAACTTGTGCAGCAACTGCTAATAGTTTTCACATAACTGGAAAATAGAGCACTGGTTTTCTGTTACAAATTATTTAAGGCTGACTCATTTTCAGGGTTCCTAAGCACCATAGGACTCCACAGCATTTTTGACACTGCCTGGTTTTCATGAAAATAACACCAAAGAACACAATAACAATACAATAAATAACACAATGATAATAAACAAGCCTGACATGACCTACTGGGGCTTTTTTTATTACAAAAACTATTTAGGCAACAATATCTAGAGGCAAAGAGTTTTTGAGCAGTAAAAAAATAAGTACTTTTCCCCTCAGAAAGCACTCTTTTCTAACATATCCCAGCCATACCAAAAATTGGTTTTAAATAAAACTCTGAAATATTCTAAGAGTAAATTTATTTATTTTTTTAACATGGTATAAGTGTTATGCAATTTTTAGTCCATATCATCACAGTCCAAAATGTTACAAGAAGGAACATTCAGGCTCATGGTTTAGCTTTAGGTAATCCTTCCATGTCTTATTCTTCACCAATAAAGCAAATACTGTGGTATTTAATTCTCTAAGTGAAGTCAGCATATTCATAGAAGTTCTATGAAACCTCCAAAAAAAAAAAAAAACAGTGAATTTAATATACAACTTCTTAGATTTTCTGATCAATATGCTGTACATAGCTGCTATTCTTGATTCATTTCAGTTGCAGCCTTCTATTTGGGTAACACTGCTCTTCTCTCACATACAATTGAAGGTGATAAACTTAACATTTTCCATACATTTGCAAATATATTAACCTATAATAAATTCATTAATGTCATTAAAATTCCAGAGATTGAAAAGGAAATGGATGTACACACTTGATGTCTCTGAACTTAGAGGTGAAAATATTTTAAAACAAATAAGGCAAATTTAAATGTGGAGATAAGCATTTTTGCACCACACAAATAGGATGGCTATAAAAATATACATAAAAATAAGAAAAAAACCTTTCCACTTCTGACTGATTATATTCAAACTGAAATAAAAAAATTAATAATGCAAAAAGATATGGCTTTAAAGAAGACAGAAGTATGCTGAAAATGAAAATTCCTTTTCAGTGTTCAGTCCCCTCATTCCAAAATCTCAGTTCTGTTTATAAGCAGAACTTTGGCTCTGGAGGGTTTGGTCTGATTCAGGTTTTTTGAAAATGTAGGAATAGCTCATTACAGCTTCAATAGGTCATATAGGTGTTAATGTCACCGGGAACTTTGTTTCAAGAAGATCCTTTTTCTGCTCTTCTGGATTTTGTAACCAAAGACAAAGAGCAGCTTTGCCTGTGTGATCCACTGAGGAGTAGCAATGATCTTCCAGCTCTAAGTCCCTGCTGCAAAGTGCCTCATCAAGCCATGGCCATACAAGGACACCCCTTTACCCCTTGCATTGCTGAGGAGTCACTGCACTATTTGCAGGATCCTGCAGGAAGATAATTGCTCATTAAAAACAAGGAAGATGGAGAGCAAGCTTATCTATCAATTCCAAAACTCATCACAGGGCACATGAGGCCAGCTCAGACCCTGATGTCATGAGTCTCACAGCATTAATCTTTCCATGACACAGGCTGCTGCTGCTGGGGAAACCTGCAGGCACCACAGTGTCTCCAGCAGCACTTCAAGGCCACTGACACAGCACAATTAATCAGGGTGTGCAGAACCATGTTCCACAGGAGTTATTCAACCCCATCCTTATCTGCTCCCTTTATAACCATATACTCACAGATACAGTACAGCTGCACTGGGGTCCCAACAGTCTGGACAGGTGAAGGGTAGAATTATAAGGGAGGAACAGAATAAACAGGTTCAGTGACAGCTTTTTCCTTGGGAGATGGTTGTGAATGACCCTGCTCTCCTGACATTGTAAACACACAGACTGCCCCTTGCTCAGCCCTGAGCTCTCTGCCAGCTCCTCTTCCCCCTGAGGAGTGTGCAGGAGCCATGACACAAGCCCTTCTTTTCCTTTGGAAAGAGGCAGACTAATAGAGTTTGCCATAAAGACTCACAAAAGTTACAGAGCTTTCACTTCAGGGATCTTATGGCCAGTTACACAGCATTTCAAACAGAACTAGAATTATGGCATGGCACGAGAATGCATCTTATAGACTATAAGATTATTTTATATAGCCAGAGCCCACAGTGTTTATAGTTGCATGGAAGGGTAGGGAAGGTACAAACCACTTCTTTCTGCACTTTCCTCAGCCCTTTCAAGATTTGTTTATAAATACCAGCAATTTGCCTACTGTTACATTAATTTTGTTTTCCCATTCAGATCTCTCCATTATGTTTTTCTTCTCATGCACCATCCTGTACCACACACAAAACCTTCTTCACTTTTCAGCCTTTGTGATGCAAATCCTGAAACATTCAATTTCCATGGGTGCATCTTCCCTCTATTACTTCTGTCTCTAGACAACAATTCAGGCAACAGAGTACTTCTCCAATGAGATCATTTAGCTGGATCTATAGGAAATACCTAGTTTTGATCCCAGTTATGCAAATGGCAAGCTTCACATCTCTGAACCTTTTGGAATTTTGGTCACCAAAAGAAGATGTTTCATACTGAACTATTTATACCAGAGGGTCATAAATTCTTTCATATAATTAGTACTGGGAACCAGTTACATGCCCATTTGTAAAAGTACTTCCAATCCCAACAACAGCAAAGAGTTTATGCCAAGACAAAGCATTTTTAACTCTTATCTTGTAACTCACCAGACAAAACCAAGAAGTCTTCAAAACACAGATATTCATCTATGCATCAAAGTTTGCTAAGTGCTGCTTTAAAGACATCATCACAGCTGAGTCAGAGATAATAGCCTTTCATGTGGTGTCTTAACTCACAAAAGATTATTTGAAGAATTATGCCCATAAATGTGCACATATATCTTATTAATGCCAACTGAAATTATACTTGTGGAATACAGATCTTTGAATCTTTAATCTCGAATCAAAATTTCAAGTCATATCATTTAGAAGATCATTTTTTTAAAAAATCTTAATGCATTTAATTTGGCAGAACAGGAAAGATAGAAATAAAACATCAAACTGGGTCTTTTATTGTACATAACAGCTTTCTGCATCAGGACAAGACCACAGTAAAGCCAAACTCTTTCTTGCCCTTTTCATACATAATCCTCACATACTGCAGCTGGTATTTTGCAGGGAAAAAAATAACCAGTAACTATTCATTTTATTTACATTCTGCCGTAGCCAATTCATTTGAGTTCATTAGAATGTTTGGCCCTGACAGGAAAGAAATGAAGATCTCAAAACAAATGCTTCCACTTTCCTTAGCAGCTGCTCCATGTGGAAGTGGCAGAAGAGAGGACACTGAGTGAGTCTTCCATGGCACTGCATGGAATCAAGGAACTGATGCAGCATTTTGGGTTAAGAGCTTCTGTTGTAGGAAAGCAGACACAGCTGCTGCCCTGCTGTGTTTCCTCCCTTTTGCTAGCAGCACTCAAGCAGTAAAATTGCACCTACATGTTTATTTCATCATCCACACACCTTTCAATTCAAGTTATTGGTGCAATGTTTAAGATACACTGTGAACTGATGCACCAGAGAATAGAAACCAGAATAAATCCTTCTGTCCATGGAAATAGATTCAGGTTTGGCAGGCACAGCACCCTTACTGAATAGTTTTTACCTCATAGGGGAAAAAGCATAATTTTAAATTTCATGAGGGATCTCCTTCTGAAGACTGAAATATTGCAAGATCCGATATAAACCTATTTGTTGAGCACAGCTAAAGATCCTTACTCATCTCTGCAGGTACAGAAGCCAGAAAAACCCCACTACATACTCTACTGAAGTGAAGCAAATAAGTTGTTTGGCAGTGTCCCAATAAGGACTCCCAATGCCTTAGCAAGTTCTGAATAGAACTCTAAATTATAACAAAAATTATAAAATCTCCAGGAAAAAAAAAAAAATTTAATCCCATTTAAGAGAAAACACAGATGCTCAAACTTAAATTTAGCATTTTGGAAGCTATGAGAGGAATTTATTTTTTTTTTTTTTTATACTAGTTCTCCATCAATTAACTTTAATAGGCATTTTTAAATTAAAGACAGATTTGCCATTATCAGCCTTTGTCCTGCTGCAATGATAAATTTTTGGATTAAAAACTCTTCAACACTATGGCTTAGGGTCACAAAGTATTTTTATAAATAGCAGTAATAGCTTATGTTGTTTCTTTTATACTGAAAGCCAAGAATAGCAACAACCAAAATACACTATGCATTCACAGAAATTTCTCATTCTACAAAAAAAAGCTGCAAGCCAGCAGAATTTCATGGAGAATAAGTATATTTTGGCAGGCCATGCTACACAGTTTTCTTCAGCCAAAAGGCATTCACAGATATTTTGTTTCACTTCACCCTATGAAACTGGGGATGGGGATTCCTTTCACTGTGCATATGCTGTAGATATGAAATTTGTGGAATGGGTCCTCACACCAGACACTCTACTGAGTTGAGCTGAAGCAATCACACAGGAGAAGCTGCAGAAACTGTTTTAGAAGTATACGCAAAATAAGCAAATGCACTGGAAGTGAGAATGGCACCAAATTATTTCAGTGTGTCCCTAACAGGAGTGTTAGCTCAGTGTCATATAACACAAGATTATAATACAGAAAAACTTTCAATTTGAGCCCTTCATTCAGTGGTTGTAAAACACTGAATAACTGAGCATAGATTAAGCTCTCAATAGAGAGCTCTCAACTGTCATCTTTTAAAATAGTTTGAGAAGTCCCTACAGTCTCAATAAATGTCATTAATTTATCCCCAACACTGATGTCAAGATGCATTTTAAAGATCATTAAGAGTCGTTAAAGAAAGGTTTTCATCCCCATCACATTTTCAGGGAAGAAAGAAGAATGGAAAAAAATACCACTTGCTCTGTTCTCCTACCTGCCCAGAGCAAAATGCAAATGCAAGCAGTAGCAAACAAGTGCCCATCTTTGGCTAACCTTATTTCACTGAGAATAACCAAAAATTAAGAGTTCTGTTTCCCCAATTGCTCTCATCCTAAAAGAAGATGCCACTTTTCAGAGAAGACCAGATTAAAAATAATTTGCTAAAAGAATTTAGATGAGGTATTTACAACAATTAAAAGCTCAAATGGTCACTATTAAAATGTCAGAACTTCTTTGGTAAACACCAAAGCTATTGACATTTTAAATGTCAACTATTTTGTATTTTCAACCCTATAAGCAAAGCCCTTTATCATATAAAAGGCACTGTCCATTTTTTCAAACTTATTTGTGGAATTTCTTTGTAATTTTCATCAGTTCATTCAGAACATTATATCCTACTTAATTCAAGCATGTATGACCCAAACATAGGTTATTTCATTTCACCTTTCATGGTAGCCAGAAGAAATCAAGGCAAAGCCTTTTTGGTACCTTTCCTTACATTGTTATCACTTGCCTTCCTTCTATGTAGAACACATCATTGCTAATGTGCAGAATTCCAATTGTGCATGACTAATTCCAAGCTGCTAATAATCTCACCAGTTCCTGGTGCAGTGGTATTTCCAAAGGATTAATTCCAAACTCAGCCTCTGTTTTCCTTCAGATTGTTTTAATGGGGGCACAGGGAAATGCTGACTATGCTTGAATGGAATGAACAAGCCTAGAAAAAAAAACTTATTATCTCTTCATCCCTGGCTAGTCTTCATAGGCCACATTGTTAAATACCTTAAAATACTCTAAAGAATGTGTAAGTGACTGTAGTTGGTCACTACTAAAAAAAACCAGATGTTTTCCTATTGGCTGTATTGCCTCTGGTTGTATTCAAGGTGAGGAAGGCCACGAGTTATGCTGCAAATGTTTCACCTCTCAGAGCTGAGGGATCTCCAGCGGGAAGAAGCAAAGCTCATCTTTTTATGGGCACCAGAAATAGACCTCTTGTGTTCCAGCAGACTGAACTCAAAAACCACAGAACCACAGAATGCTTTGGGTTGGAAAGGACCTTTGAATCTCACCTGGTTCCAGGTCCTCTGCAATGAACAGGAACATCTTCAACTAGATCAGGCTGCTCAGAGCCCCATCCAACCTGACTTTGATTTCCCCATCTACAGCTTCTCTTAACAATCTGTAAAAACCTCTTTATGCAGTCAGCAGGCATTCATATTTCTCTCCTGTGACAAGCAGCAATGGTTAGTTCCCAAAGAGCCTTCTCCATAAAGGTAACAGAAGTACAGATTTTGTATCTTCTGAAAAATCTCTAAGGAATTATCACTGAATCTCTTTGGGGCTAACTGGTCTTTGGGGTTCCCATTACAGAGAAATGTAGAGACAGATACAGGATTCTGTAACTATTTTGCATTTTCCTTTAGACAGAACTAGAATTTTTCTTAATTAGCAGAACCTCATTAATAACTTTGGTATAAGTCAAGCAAGGGAACATTATGCACACCTTCCTTATTTCATTCAACAGAATCAGCCATCCCAATTGCCACCATCTCTGGCTATCATGCAATTCTGGAGTTTCAAATTAAATACAACACAAATCTCAAATAGAGACCAAACATGCACCAAAGCCTGACCACATTTGGAACTGGATCTGACTAGCTCTGAAGTGAGTGAAAGGGTAAATTCTCAAGCTTACAATGCTGGATTGGCACCAAAGCCAGCAAACACTTCCAGATCTCACCATCACCATCCCCTTGTGACCTTCAAGTGACTATAAAAGGAGAGCTTTCCAGTAGGCCAGTTTCCATTTAGGAGCTCCCATTGTAAGAGCACAGATTTTCAAGAGATGATAAACATGATTAGATGCTGGCTGAAAATCTCTGGTGGTTGATCTGCATGCATAAAATTAAATATCATCTCGCTGTTAAAATATTATCTCCCTGCCAGGTCTGGTTTGTCAGAATGCATCATGCTGTAAACTTCAGACATTCTCATTACACATTTGTAGCTTTGCATAGCACAGTGGAACTAAGATTTATTAGGGCTTCTGGCCATAATACACAGAAAGATTTCAAATAAACTCCCTTTCCCCCTTCAAGTGGCTCTTTTACTTCACTCACTGACAATACAACCCCAGGAGAGAGGTAACAGACAAGGGAGAACAAACACAAAAATATTTGCCTTACTCTTACAAAGCAGTAACCAGTGTCCCACTGTTTTCATAATCTTTGCTATGTCAAAGGCCACTTATGTTTAACTAATTAAAAATAAAGCCAAGAAAGAGCAAACCAGCAGGGTAAAAGAAAATGAGAAAAATAAAATAGATTTGGGAAGTACAAATAAAGTGGACTAAATGTGAAAAAGAAAGGGCTAACATGAATCAACAGCAGAACTCCCAGATGGTCTAAAGAGACATTTTTGGATATAAACGTATGAATGAAATCACATTAAACAAATATTACCCTTGACATTTTTCACTCATCATTTTACACCTTTTCCTGGAATTTTCCATAGCAGCTACAATTCAGTTGGCAGCCAAAGCATACCAGCAATTTGAAAAAAGTTTAAATTTTTTTAGAAATAAAATATATTCCTTGTACTATTAACTAATTACCCTATTAACTAACAATTCATTGTATTTAGTAATGTTATTTTTAAGTAAACACTATTTCTACATGTCCTAATATGAACTTGAAACAAGCATTTGAAGCAAAACTTCAGAAAATTCATAAAAGTTTGAGAGATATTTAAAGAACAACTAACTCCTTAGATGGATCACGATGAGTATTAGAAAATCTATTACTGCCAACAATAACTATGGATACCACTTGAGAGAGAGCAGAGAATGCAAGACATTCATTAATTCCATTAGACCAGCTGCTTTGCAGATGAAATGTTGACAGGGCAGTCAACACAGTAAGTAGTGTCATAGAGCAAAGCATAGTAACCTGCAATGGGAATGCACAGAAAGAGAGCTATCACTATTTGAGACATCTCTGCAGCAGAAGATGGCCACAGTCATCCTAAATCAAGATATCCCAGCAGTCTGACCCATGGCAAAAGCTGCCACAGACATCACACAGGCAGTTTTGTTTCTCCCCACTAACCTCTGCCATCTTTTTTTTTTTTTTTTTTTTTTTTTTTTTTTTTTTTTTTTTTTTTTTTAATTCACCTCTTCCTCTTCACCACACTGCAATTGAGAGCAGGGCTTTCCACTAAACCAGACTTTGCACCTTTCTGCATTGAGTTCCACAGACAGGAAAGACTTTAACTCCACTTCCACGGGGAGTTGAAGCATTTGCTTGTTTGGACTGAGAGCACGAGTGACACCCTTTGGGGGCTTTTCTGTGGCTGCAGTCATAACGAGGATAAGGTTATCAGTGCCTCAGAACAATTGAGGAAAGTGCCCTGGGAGCGTTTCTGTCCGCGCCCGGCAGGATCCGGCAATTCCAGCGTTTGTGGCTCCTGCAGAGGCGCTCCTGGGCATTGTCTCCATCCCCACGGGCTCCGAGGGTGTTTCCAGAAAAACAGCCTCATGGAAAACTACAGAGGGGGGAAACTGCAGCCCACGGGACCGTGGCAGCATTTCACAGTCTACTTCTCTGAATTATTGAAGTTACCACATCAACGCAGCAGGAGTTTAGGAAAAATTAACCCAAGCCACTAAAAGAAGCTTCTGCAATATTTCTGATTAATCTGATTTATCCAGAAATCACTTTAAAGTACCAACAGCAGCACACTGTAATATAGAATAACTATTTATTGTAAGTATTTCACAGCACACATATTGTGTTTGAAGCCATATAAATTAATATTTGAGATTAGCTTATCTGGATTTTTAGTGCCATAACAAATGTTAGATAAAGGTTGGTTTTGAATTCAGTTTTTCAAATGTGGTGAAACTTCCAAACACTGGTATTAGCTAAATAAAGACTCACTGACACAAGCCACAAGCCTGTGCATTGTCAGCACACAGAACACATGAGGGCACCCATGTTCAACAAAATGTGACATAAAATGAGACACAAAATGTGACACAAAATGTGACACAAAATGCCCCCAAAGGAGCTTCTTTGGCAGCAGGTCTTGAGACTCTTCATCTCCTTTCCTGAGAAAAATGTAATTGCTTTGTTTCATTTTATAATTTTATCCCCTCTTTGAAGGCTTTATAGTTAAGCAAAGCCACTAGAAGGAGTTTTTCTATAAGCCATAATATTGTCACAATGTCATACTTGAAAGTTTTTAGATCCAGATTTAAAAGCAACTTAAAGAGTCAAGAAAAGAAGAGCTGAGATTGTCAACAGCAACCCCTTCAAAATTTTCTTAGACCAATAAATTAAACAGGTCAAAAAAAGTCAAAAAGTCTAATTAGAGAATAACTTCTTATATAACCAGCTAGGATCAGTGGAATTGTTTATATGCCAGATATGCTCACAAAGAATGGTTTTTAAAAAGTTGCCATGCTGCAATCAGTAAAATACCTGATAATTTCATGTTATTATATTAGTAAAATCAATCAGAACATCAGAACAGCGTGTGTAATTGCAAGCAGCAAATATAAAAAACAAAAAGGCATTTAAGGCATGTTTCTGTAGTACCTGCTGTAAGTGTTTTATTTGAGCTTTAGGCTTACCTTGACATGACTGTTGTAGGAAGTTACAGTTCTGTGAGCTCATAGGCTGTTCCTTGAAGAGCCTGAAAACTTTTCTTTGGGCCGTTTCACCCAGGTCTCAGCAGTAAAACAGAAGTAAAAATACAAAAGCAGTTTAGAAGTCTTATTTTTAGGGACAAACAGCCTATGCAAAAAGACAACAGTTTCAAATAATATCTCTCCTAATTAATCATAACAGCAAAAATAATTACACATAACTACTGACTTTAATTATTTATGAGGCTGATTCATATTCTCACACAATTTCATATGCAAGGGGGAAAATTTTTCCAAGCCACTAGGAGTACTAGACAACAACTACAGTTCATAGTTTTTAGAATTTGCTTGCCCAGACCTTTATGCCAATTTCTCATCTATTAAAGACAATCTAAACTATACATGATTTGCTAACTAGAAAGATCTAAAGGACTTTATAGAAGTAAAAGTAGGATAAGAAAAAAGAAATTCAGTTTCTCTCAAAAATAAAAAGATCTTTCTTGTCTCATTGCAACAAAAAAACCCTGAAGTAGTCATAAAAATCCAAAGTTTTACACAGTCACAGAATTTTACAACCAAAATCTATGGGTTAGTTAATGATGAAGTTTATCAGCAGATCCTTGCCTAGAGCCTGGCTTTCAGTGAGAAGGCATCTCTGCTTTCACATCTCCCCAGAATATCCTAGCCCCTAGATTTGGAGATATTATTTTCTTCTTGGGTTTGTCTTCTATTCTCCAGCTTTCAAAAATGCCACCACAGGCACAAAACCTTGTTAATATCAGAATAACAATAAAAAATAATCTCCTATTAGAGCACCTAAACTTTGTGCTTGCCATCATTTGAAACTAACCCCTCACAGTGCAAAGCAGGTGATCTATTTGGTTTGTTTACCATAATTTGAATTTCAGAGTGCATCTGGCACCTCCCTCCCTGTCACCAACAGCAGCAAAACCCTTGGGGGGTGTCCTGGGGTGGTGACAGCCTCAGCAAGGAAACCTTGCCAAAGGTAAATGCTTGTCTCAATCTCAAATTTGTTTGTTTACAAGCAGTCACCTTGCAAACAGATCTGCCACAGCTGTAAAAGGTACAGTGCTCAAAGCTACACCTTTGTGCCTTGTTCAGTAACAGGTATCATTATTGTAACTCAAATCCTGTGATCTGCCATTGCTTTCCCACCAATCTTCTCTAATTGTCAAAGAGGAATTCTTGAAGGGCCCCAAAAGTGTCCTGATTAAAAATCAAGTCCTGAAATTCTGGCTATTTTTATGAATTTCTATATAGACTGCATATGGTTCTTCCCCTCCAAACAACTACAGAAAGCAATAGGCAGTGTACAAAGGAGAAAATAGGATAAAAACATCAGGACACCCAGGTCCCAGCAGCCAGTGTTGTTTTCCTGAATGTTCCTGTCTAACCAGCTGCCTGCAGTAACCAGAGGTCAATGTCTACCATCTATTTAAATATCTGGAATTAGATTCACAGGTAACATGCCTATAGCAAATGCCACTTGTCAGTGCAAAAGAAAACTAAAAAGGCAGGAGCAATTGTCTCCACCTTCTCTTTTAATGCCTACAGGCCTGCTTGAGTATCAGCTGTAGCATTTAATGTAGAGAGAAGATATAGATATTCATCAGTCACAACAGCACAACTAAACTTGCCCATTAAACTTGTCCTTGTGTACAACCAGACTTAACACAACCTCTGCATTCCCTGGGGGCCTTTGTGTTTACTCTCAAAACATATTTTGTGACAAAATACAACAAGTATTCTCAAAGAATGATCACTGCAAGAAAAATCGAGGTTGTATTTATTCCTACACAGTACCTTTTAATTTAGTTGTTCTTTGGACAAGCTTTTTAATAAAGTCTGCATCCAGCAGAGCCACAGCTACATACAAGCTGTCAAAGTGATTAAAGCCCTGGGCTCCAAGAGCACCATTTAACACCTACACATGGATAATCCTTTTTACATTGTCACAAGGATATTTGCACTGACTTGCTCAAACAAGTTACACCCAAACTCCAACATTGCTTCCTGGCATTCTGACAACTTGTTGCTCTCTCTGAAACTATGGAATAGTTTTGCTTTCACGTATCACAGAAGGAAATACTTTGTCTATAAAATAAGCAGCAGAAACAAGGTGAATAGCCTGGGCATGGCCTGTAGACATGCACCACATTCGAGAGTACATAGTTTACCACTTCTATTCATCTTCAGATTAGCTTTCTAATTGCTGGAAAATTTAATAGCAGAACTGTAGTTTTGTTGGGTTCTTCTAGGATTTACATTCAATTAATGAGATCTACTCCATAAAATTGTTTGGAATAGAGATTAAAGTCTCTTTAGCTCACCATGAATAGAGAAAATGACATTGTAGGGGGAAGTAATACCAAATTATAACTGATATATTCTTCAGTTTCCCCTTTTCTTGCAGGCTCTACAGCACATTAAAAATCTTGAGTCTTCTACTTCTGAAGCAGATCTTTCCCTGTGCTTTTCCTCTGCTCTGCTTCAGCTGAGGTAATTGAGCTCAATTTTCTTTTAATCACATGCACAAAGGACAAACAAGACTGTTTATACAGTTTACTCACTATTGGAAAAGCAATTGAAGCTTGTTTATTGTTGTAGTGTTTTTTAAGACAAACTAGAACTTGAGTGTTTAACCAGAAGTTGCTGCCTTTTATTTCCTCAGTGTTGCACATGGCCTAACAAGGGAACAGATTATGCAATAGCTGTTTGGAAGTCAGTCAAGCAAAGGACTGCTGATTACTGCATTATCAAATGATAGGCCCTCTTGTAGGAATTGAAAGCAGCAATCTCCTTTTCTATATCTGTTTCCTTCTACAATTGCTGCATGAATTAAATAATCTTTAACTCAGCAGATATTTCTTGTGATCCTGGCTGCTCAAGAAGTCACAAAGGAATCAGCTAGATGACTGGGAGAGCACATCTGTAAGCAGCAGCTGTCAGCTGAAGGCACTGCCAGCAGCATCCATGGGTGTTTCAGTTTGAAAGACAGGTGTCTGCTGAGCAAGGTGGGGACTTCCCTTGCAAAAGAAAATATGAAACCCTTCCCTCCAAATTATTATAACTTCCAAATTGCAGGGCTTTCAGGCAAAGATATGGGAAAGGAATAACAGTTTTTTATTAGTGTATGTGTATTTATAACAATGTTTAAAAAACAGCAACAACAAACAGAACCAGAAACCCAGTACCAGCCTTCTCTCAGCCACAGGTACCTTCCTCTTTGGTGCAGTAATATGAAATATAAGATGGGATATAGACTTTTACTGTCTGCTTTGTTTTCAGTTGAAAATCAAACAGTATTAAGTACCAAGCAAGATTATGTATTTGTGCTGTTTCTAATCGTGGTGAGGAGTTGAAACAAGAAAAATTCCAGCATCTTCTTTTGACTTAACAGTGGTACTTGTGCACAGTTAGGGTTTCTTTTTGTTTGTTTGTTTTATTTGTGGTACAAATAATATGAAGAGTACCTCAGTTTTCTTCCAAGTTCCATTTTAGTCCAGTAACTCAATCTCACATTATTGCATTTGGAGTATTTACTGATTATTATCAGATCAACAAGTGTTCATTTTAAAATCCAACATTTAACTGAAAAGTTGGCCCAGATATACCAGAGGGAGATGACACTTGAGTCTTTTTTCATGAGAAGTTCAACAATTTCTGTGAACTATCTCCAATAAATGCATAGATGTCACAGACCAGGTACCTGAATCCAGAGGGTTTGCACTTGGAGTCTCTTCATAAGTGTTTGACATGGGTTTCTTTGATGATGCCAGTATACAAAATGACTTGGTCATCTGGGGTTGAAGCATGTCCAATTCTTTAGTTACAAAGGTGAGATCAATTTCCTGGCTAATTTTAGTACCTTAAAGCAAAAGAAATGTCAGCATCAGCAGAAGGTCAACCTTGCTAAAATATGTGAACTTTTTCCTTTGTGCCTCTTACTGTAAGATTATCGACTTCTAATTTTTTTTTTTTCTAAGTTGCTTTCTCTGCTTCTTAGATTTGCCACTGTAGGCCCAATTTAAACACATTATTGAGTTTCCCTAAAAGTACTGACAGGCAGGTGGCAGTACCCAAGATTTGATTGTGGGCATATGGTTAGTAATGACATTCTAATTAGATTTTGATACTTAAGCCTGGTGTGAGGAGGGTCAGTCTCTTAATCGTGTTAGACTTTGAAGAGATTATGAGTGACTTTTTCCTCCTTACAGACTCTGTACCAAAAGCAGCCTCTCTCTAACTGGATTGCAACACTAAATGTAACTTGATAAAACATTGGCACATTGTGGTATTAGCTAAAAAATCATACAAGCAAATTCAGTCATTTCATAACCCCATAGCACTGAACTGCAATATGAAAAGACACCCCACACACAGTCCTGCTGAAATAAACTCAGCATAATCACAGATGTCCAGCTGAACAACTACTGTGAGTTCTAACAGGATTTGTTCTCTGCAGACTTCACTGACAGAGGTGAATTAACACAGAAACAGGACTACCTCTAACTTCAGTCTCCCAACAAGTTTCCTGTACCTTGTTCCTTCTGTGTATGAAATAATAGTAAAGAGCATGTCTGTCACTTCTACTCTCATTTTTGTCCTATGTGCAAATTCGGTGTTTCAGGATAACAAAGGCCACTCTTAGTATTAGAGGAAAGCTAAAGGGGAGGGGGAAATGCAGGGATATAAATACAATGCTTTAGAGTGCACATGGTCTAGAACTTATGACTTAGTATTCTTATATCAGTACCTATCCTTTCTCCACATCCTCTCCAAAATTACTCATTTATACAGACACATTTCAAGTAACTAGATATGTCTGGCACAGTTTTCAACAGCAATAAAATTTATTTATACACAAATAAAAGCTCACATGTGCTTTAGATCACAGTCTGTACTTGGAATTAATCTCCCATAGGAGTCAAGTGGCCTTCAGAGTGAAAAATCTCTTAACTGTTACTAAAACAATGAGCTCTTTCCTCCAAAGCCACCACTCTGGGCTGCCATTGTACCAAGGTACAGCCCACACAGAAAGTCAGAAGGTTTTGTGCATGAGACAGCAGAAGATGCAAATGTCAGAATTGGACTTAGCCACTTAAGGATGTACTGAACTCCAAGACAATATTACCCAGTCTCATCTCAGTGTGCTTTCTTGGCCTGACTGTACAGACACTGAAGTAAAATACTTCTGTTTTGTCCAGTGATGTGGGGCTTATGCCAGTTTTCATTAACTACTGACACAACAGGTGGCAGAAAGAATAAAGTAGGTAAAGGGTGGGTTCTGTCTCCAGACACAAGAAGCAAATCAGGACTATTTTAAGTAGCTGATTTTAAAATCTGAGAACAAAAAAACTCCCAGCATTATAGAAATGATGCACTTTTCTGGTACTAACATACCTGCTAAGCTTTGCTCACAGCAGTCTTACACAGCTTTAACTTTAGTTAAAAACTGGGCATGAGAGTTAAACTGAAATACCTAAAACAGGCTGGAGGAAAGCCAGTCTCTCTCTCTTTCTCTCTGCTTTTTATTTTCAGCATGTCCATTTTAGCTCAGTGGCCTGGCTGACCACTTCAATAGGCTCTTTTGAGGTGAGGAATATCTCCATAAATGCAAGCAATTTGTTGAAAATGGTAATGAGTAGAGCCCAACTAAACACACAGTTGTGGAAAACAGAGCTGAAGCCTCTCTGACAAGAGTTGTGCTGGTTTGAAATCCATTAACAATAAGCAGGGCCACACTTCACCCCTAGCACAGCTGGTCTCTGAGGAGGCTGATTGTGCTTGTCCTTGAAAGAGAAAAGAGCAGATAAGCCACAAAGAGTTATATTGTGTGGACCTTGGTGAGGACATGAAAGGAGCCAAATAAAAATATATTCAGTCCTAATTGCAGCCAGCTTATTTCGATGGGAACTATTTACATATTCCACTTAGATCTATAATGTTCCTGTAGTGAATTTCTTTTTTTTTTTCTTTTTTTTGGGCCTCAGTAATTGATTCTTTATTATCCAGTTTGGAAAGAGGGGGATGTTAATCTAAAAGACAGCAAACCAAAATTTAAAATCAGGATCAAATTGCTACATTTAGCAAATTGTTTCAGACATGTAACAGGAAAATCTGATGTATTTGGATTTGTAGAGAAGGGAAGTTTGACAAATACTGCACTTATATGATTTCCTACCTTGTTACCTGTAAAAAGTCTTGAATTTAGAATTGATGTCTCTCAGATTTAAGCTGTGATTCCTTATTGATTGTAGATTGAGAGTGGGTCTTCTGTAGAGTTAACTAGTTAACTGCCTGATCCAACCAAAACTCTCACAAACCAATCGTGAGAAACTGAGGAGCAGTAACTGATTGGTCCATAAACTTCTTGAGTTTGGATTGTTTATTTCTTTTTTATTTCTGCAAACTATTCTATAGTTGGCTACTGGTTCTTCCTCTTGTTTACACACAGTGCAGAGAACTGAATTGTCAAAGAGGAATTGCACATCTTTAGCACTGACAGCATCAAATACATCATAAGCATGTGTGATATAACTCAGAGTCTGTACAATACAAGCATTCTTGTATGAAGGCACCTGGAAATCAGCATTTCTTGAGGGAGGCTCACCTCAGCTGTTAAATAATATTTTGGTTTGCTGAAGAAAAGAGCTTTTCAAAGGTACTTCTTTTTGAATAGACTAGCAGGGTGTATTCTGTTCAGAAAGCTTGGAATACAGGCTCTGACTCCTGGGGAATGGGGGAAATGGGGAGTTTCCTTCCAAAATCCACCAGCTGCTGTGGGTCTGACTATGCTGTCTGATACGGGAAATGCAGAGCAATGGGGAACCACTCCCAGGGAAAAGCAGCTCTTTGTATTGGCAGCATCTGCCTATAGATGCCCCACTTGAGCTGGGCCAGTGGCTGTGCAGAAGAATAATTACTCCAAAACGGAATGAGAACTTCCACCCTCCTGAGCACAGCATGAGGCAGTTTATCCCTTCCCAGGGGAACTACTGAAGAAGCAAACATTATTACGGATGACGCAGATGAGAAAATGAGAAATGGGGACGGGGGAGGAGGAAAGTGGGAATCTTTTAATTTAGCACATTTCGCTGGCTACCAGGGCACACAGGAGGCAGGGAAGTGATCCTTGGGCAGAAAAGTGCTCCATGGGCAGGGAAGTGCTGCGGGAGACAGGGAAGCACTCCTGGAGAAAGGGAAGTGCTCTTTGAGGAAGGGAAAGTGCTCCTGGAGGAAGGGAAGCATTCTTTGGAGGAAGGGAAATACTCCTTGAGGAAGGGAAGCGCTATTTGGAGGGAGGGAGCGCTCTTTAAGGAAGCGCTCTATAAGGAAAGGAAGCGCTATTTGCGGAAGGGAAGCGCTATTTGGAAGAAGGGAAGCGCTCTTTAAGAAAGAGAAGCGCTCTTTAAGGAAGCGCTCTTTAAGGAAGGGAAGCGCTCTTTAAGGAAGAGAAGCGCTCTTTAAGGAAGCGCTATTTGAGGAAGGGAAGTGCTCTTTAAGGAAGCGCTATTTGAGGAAGGGAAGCGCTCTTTAAGGAAGCGCTATTTGAGGAAGGGAAGCGCTCTTTAAGGAAGCGCTCAGTGCTCTTTAAGGAAGCGCTATTTGAGGAAGGGAAGCGCTCTTTAAGGAAGCGCTATTTGAGGAAGGGAAGCGCTCTTTAAGGAAGCGCTCAGTGCTCTTTAATGAAGCGCTATTTGAGGAAGGGAAGCGCTCTTTAAGGAAGCGCTATTTGGAAGAAGGGAAGCGCTCTTTGAGGAAGCGCTGTTTGAGGAAGGGAAGCGCTATTTGGAAGAAGGGAAGCGCTCTTTAAGGAAGCGCTATTTGGAAGAAGGGAAGCGCTCTTTGAGGAAGCGCTCAGCGCTCTTTAAGGAAGCGCTATTTGAGGAAGGGAAGCGCTATTTGGAAGAAGGGAAGCGCTCTTTAAGGAAGCGCTATTTGGAAGAAGGGAAGCGCTCTTTGAGGAAGCGCTCAGCGCTCTTTAAGGAAGCGCTATTTGAGGAAGGGAAGCGCTATTTGGAAGAAGGGAAGCGCTCTTTGAGGAAGCGCTCAGCGCTCTTTAAGGACGCGCTCCTCGCTCCCTGGCACGGCCGAGCAGCGCCGGCCGGAGCCGCTCCCGCAGCGCCCCCTGGCGGGGCCCGGCAGGGAACACACAGCAGGGTCACCCTGCGCTGGCACGGAGCGCTTTGAGAAACTCACGGGCTGGAAACACCGCCCCTTGCTGTTCACAGTGCAATTCCCTACACCAAGAGCTCAAATCAACTTCGTCACACTCTATTGCAGTTGCTATGTTCCCATCTCCTTATCAAAAACGGTCCTAGCATAGGAACAAGAATGGAAGATGACTCAGATTGAAATTACCTTTTTTTTTTTTACACAACCTTTTCCATGGTACTTTATTTCCAGTGCTATGAACAAAGTCTCAGAGGAACTTACTATGATCTGGATGTGATGAAGGCTTGCATAAATGGAACCTATAAAATCCTTAGGGTCCCCATAATGCTGAATTAGTGTGGAGGTTTTTAATCCCCACAGTCAGTAATCACCTCTGAAAACCCAATTTACTGTATTTGTAAAGAGATTGACTCGGTTGCTTTGATGTTAAAACACAATGAGCCACAAACAGGTTACTTGGGTCAGGTAACAGATGGCACTGAAATCCCTTTGTGAGATGGACTCATCATCCAATTGGACAAAGTTTCATAAGGAGAAGGTGTATGTACTTCTCAGAGTGCTTGAGATCACATTTGGTAAAAGTCAGAGGAACACAATATTACTTCTATGAAAGAATGTTTGCAAATAGGTATTAACTATCAATATTGCTGTACAATTGCACTCCATTACTCAGTGCTCTGAAGATGTAAAAATAATCTGTACAAACAGCACAGCATTTGCAAACAAGAAAGCTTTATTCTTTCCATTGGCTTGAAAGTGTGACATTAATTTTGGCTTTCAAAATCAAAACAGCAAAGGCTTGTTAAAACAAAACAAAAAAAAGTACTCAATAGAGAGCACACCCTAGAGGTATTTCCTGGCTGTTGTCTTGAAAGGATTTTGCCACAGATGAATACCATCCTGTTCCCATCAGGTATGTCCTCTACAGAGAGGACAAACAGGCTTCAACTATCAAACTTCTATGAACCAATTTTTATTAAGTTATTCAAGATAAAAGCCTGGATAGTTTGTCAGGCTTGAATCATGTTGTGATCAGTGAAACACCCAGGAGTAGCAGCACAGCAGAACTAGCACACCACCTAGCAAGAGCCCACGGGACAGAAATGTGCCAATCCTCACCTTTCTTCCAGTTCCCTGAGATGTTAGTTCACACCTGCCCCTGCCATGGGATCACCACTGTCCCAGGCAGAGGCAAACCTTGAAGGGGCACCAGCCTGTGTGTGCTCAAGAGTCTGCAGGGGCAGATTTCTGTGTGGCTGTGGTTCTGGCAGTGCCCCCAGAGCCTTTCTTTACTCCTTGGACACACACCCAGCTGCTCTGCAGTCTGAGCTGGCAGCTCCCCTGGGCAGGACTTGTGCCACCAGGTGAGCACCAGCACAGCCCCAGCCCCTTGGCCCTCACCTGCTGGTTCAGAGTGCCAGTGCTGCACCAGGGCAGAGGCTCCTCCTGCACAATCCACCCTCACACACAGAACAGAAAGCAGGTTCAAAGTGTATGCAACATTTTATTGAAAAAATACGAATGTTCTGTACATAAAGTACAACTTAATGGGCTTGATAAAATCTCCAGAGACTTATTGGTTAATATGGGTCTTCTTTTCTTCTTTTCCCTCTAAGGGAATAAAGCATACAATGAAGCAGCAGGTCCCTTACTTGTGCAAGTGCAATCCCATTGCTGTGAGTGCAGCACAGCACTGGCTCTACAGGGACTCCAACATGCCCAATGTACTTTTGATGGATGCTCTGCAAGAAATTTAAAGCATGGAAGAACTGCCACGGGATTGGTCCTTCAATCCACTGGTGATTCAGAATTTATTGTGAGATCTCTGTTCTCCTAAACAGTCTGCATCTGCATATCCAATATTTCTGACAAATAAATACAAAAATAAATAGGGATCTGGCCTCACACAACCTGAAGTCTCAGAAGCAACAAAACTTATAGCAAGCTACATACATAATTTCAACTATATCAACATAATTTATTTAAATCTCTATCAATAAATGTATTAAAAGTATAAATTCTTACCCAATACTGAGAGTTTAGTTCTGGAAATAAACCCAGAAAAGGAAAGCTTTTTCAGTCCTCTCTTACAATTTAGTGTGCTCTTAGAAAATGCTTTATAGCTGAACTTCAGCAGAAACTAGCTGCTATATAATGCACTTCTATCCCCCAAACCTAATATAAAAAGCTTTTTAAATCTTTTTACAGTAACTGGCTTTCATGTCCTAACTTTACATACAGTTACTAAAAATACTGCACGTAGCAGTGCTGACTAAAAATAGGTTTAGTGTTAAAACTACATGCACAAATGCTGGGGTACCAAAGCAGAAACTGAATAATGTGGCAGCTTCACAATTTATGTTGCAAAGTGGATGGTGTAACAAATACTGCAATCCCAAAAGATATGTATGTTGCAAATGGAAAAAACAATGAACAGGACTGGATGAGGAGAAAGGCAAAAAAACCATTTTTTCTTCTCCCTTTAAAAGTGGAATGTCCATAATGGCCAAGAAGGTAAATGTAGAGCAGGGTCAGAAGCTTCTAAATCAGGAGTAAATGGTGATGACCTCTCGGCCCCCTCCTCTAACAAGCAGCACCCTCTCCAGACCTTCCGTCAAGACTTCCAGAAACTCCATGTCTGTTTCACTAAAGTCAAGGACAAAAGATCAAAACCAAAATACACAGGGATTAGACCAACTCACAGCCCTCAGCTCTGCTCTTGCTTAGTGCAAGCACCCCTCTAAATACCAAAACACAGAGTTTGGGGCACTTTTTCCTTTGAGCAATTACTGCCCCACGGCCACAAGGCAGTGCCCTCCACTCAGGGGACACTTTGTCACCTATTACTTTGTTATTATATTGTTATTATATTATATTGTCACATATTACAGCTCTACAGCACTGGTGGCCAACTGAATTCAAGAGAACACATTTCAAGAAAACCCTTCTGTGTGGCCCAGGCCTTGCCTGAAAGGATACAGTTTTCATCTCCATCAGTATTCTTTGGAGGACCAGGCATGTTGAGGAGCACAAGTCTGGCATCATGGGATCTATTTACAATGACTTCATTCAGCTTCACTGCTGTGTGCATCCTTCGGACATTGGACTGGTTCCTGTGGAAGAAGCACATTCAGACTTTCTGTTAGAAACACTGAATTCTTAAAAAGGTCCTTAAAAAGCACACTCAAATCTCCTAAATACCCTGCTAAATGTCAACACAGTGATTTTCTTCAAGCTTTACGATGAAGATACAAAAGGCATTTCTCAGATTTGCTGAGGTACAGCTTGTCTGCTGGTTTGAAGATCTCTGGAGTCAAGTCTCCAGTTTAGAAAGTTACACTGCTCTTGAAAAAGCATACTTGATAAAGAGGATTTGTAGTTGCAGAAGAAATTAAAACACAGTTGCAGGAGGGGCTCTTCAGCCAGGCACAGGGTGCCTGGGACCCCTCACACCCACAGGCCAGGCACCCTCCAGACTCTGCACCCCAAACTCTGAGTGACCATGAGTGACCATGAGTGACCATGAGTGACCATGGTGCCCAGCCCACACTCCTGGAGCAAACCTTGCTCTGGGTGCTACCAGCAGCTGGCACCCTGGGCTGCTGCAGACTGCATGATATCATGGGGAAACACAGAAGGCAGCTGGAACAGGCTGGGTGAAAGGGGCTTTTCTGGAGGGTTACAGGATGTTAAGCTCTCCTTCAGGACACTAATTAACCTCTCTGCCTGGCTGTTTACAACACTTTTATGCAGGTGTCCTTAAAATCTCAATCACACTTTCAAACTTGAGTAGCCACAGTTCAAAAGTTAGGGGAGAAAAGGGAAATAGGTGCAGCATAATCTCATTTGCCTCCACACTGTAAGAATCCAGGCAAAGAGAGGTAAAAGGAGCAATTATTTGGAATATATTAATGCAAAATAACATCAATTCATGTAGGAACAAAACTTGAAGGTAACCTTTCAGGATTTCAAGCCAGGGAATGTTTCCTTCTTTGAGGAAACCAACCACTATTTTGGTAATACAAAAGGAAATACAATAAAGAAACTTATCAAAAGAAGAATATATTTATACTTCTGAGCCTTTTCCACTTGAGTTTTTGTCTTAATTTTAATATAGTAAAAATAAGTATTAGTAGAAACAAATGAAATATGAATCTGTGCTTTCATTGATTCAGTTTTGCATGATGAGTGAAACTCTTTGGTAACCTTGCTGCTCTTTTAAATATTCAGATTTGCAAAGAAGTAATTTATATACACAGAAAGAAGAAGATGCAGTGGGAAGAACCTAACAGAATAATTTACCCACTGTGAATTACTTCTCTGTTATTTCATGTTCTTATTTAATTTGGAGCAAGGACACCCTCTGTCTTCACCACATCAGCTTTAGAAAACCAGGGACAACACTGAGGCCAGATAATGTTTACAGGAAGTGAGGAAAAAGCCAGCAGCAGGAACACAACAGTTGTTAGCTTTGTATAGTTTGGAAAGGGAGTTGAAAACTAAAGGTTTGGTTTTCTCTCAAGTGATTTTTAAAGCTGGCATCTCCCCAGGGATTTGAAGGTGTAGGCAACAAGAAAGGGCTTGTTTAGAGCCCAGACACTGCCAGAAATAACATCCTAGCAGTGTTGTGGAATGAGAGCTTCTCTAAATGAGTAATGTTTCCTCCTGCTTGTGTCATACTCTGCTTAGGAAAACAGGTGCAGACTGGAATTGTTTTCTATCCTCAGTTCTCGTCAGGACAACTCTTGTAGTTTGTTACATCCTATTTACAATGATACTTAGCTTAAGTAGCTAATCCTGCTCCCTTTAAAACATTGCTAAGACTGCTCAACTCTAGTGCCTTTTCTTCCATCAGTACAGAGAGTTTTCCTGCTTTTAGCTGAAAAAATTTGGTCCTTCCTCTCAACCATCTTAATGTACTTCTAATTTAAATAACAAACTTACAAGTTTTCCCACCCTCTGAAAGCATGGAAGAGGAAAAAGTACAGGTAGTTAACACCAAATTCAGCAGAATTTCTACAGTACGATTCAGCCTAAAACAGATTTGAATTCTGATTTATGAGGAAGCAAACTCTGGAGCTTTGCCAGGTATGCAAAACTGACTGAGCTCTTCATGTGAGATGCAGGACATCAAAGAAGTCACAGGAGATTCACACAGGTTTACACAAATCCAAAATAGACCTTTACTTCTCACTCCTCAGGGGGCATACACATGGCAGTACCACAGCTGCTGTTACATGTCACTGCTCCTGCAGTCTCAGAGGGTTGATCACACACAGATGTTATTCCAAATCATTCATCACCATCTCCACAGATTCTGCCTTTATGCATTAAACGTCCACACTACACACTAGATTTCTATCACCTTTTTTTTTAAATTCTGATTAGATCAGTGAAATTATCAGTGTGTTTTATTGAGGTATTTGGGAGACAGGAGGGAAGTTGTTACAGGATTTAACAGTTCCAGTTTAGAATTTGGCTATACCAAGTGAAATATTGGGGGATGAGTGCACGTTTGATTGGTTAGAGATTTCTGGGGAGGCTAACTGCTGTATTTTCACAGCCAGGTCTCAGTGTTTACAGCACAAGTCCAAACCAAGCATTAGGAAACAAAAGATAATAAAAGCACAGCAGATGAAGAGCTTCAAGGGGTGCAAAGTGCAGACTTAGACGAGACTCACGGCTTAATGCTGATGAGATCTCTGAAGCTCCCCACAGCACTGCCCCGGTTCCGCTTCTCAGCGTCACACTTCTCCTTCGTCCAGGTCATCTGGATATTCTCAGGAACAGGGTCTCCCTCATCTTCTTCATCTGAGTAGAGGCTCTCCAGACGTGCTACTGAATGTCTGTCCTTTACAAGCTGAGCCTGGAGGGCACATGAGTGACAAGGTAAACTCAGACTTTATTTTATGCTCTATGGTGCTCTTTAAATAATTAGAGACTTTTTGTTCCATTGAATCTTGTATTTTGCTCACTTAATTTGGCCTTCAGGAGAGTTCTGATACCAGGCATCTGCCCTAGCCAAAAGTTCTACATACCAAACTGACTTTCAACAGTTTTGACAGGTGTAAGCCAAGCAGAATTTGGACTGACAGAAGCCTGGTATCTATACAAGAAAAAATGTCAGTCTAGCTCACATCATGACACGGTCAGAAACAACAAACAAGATCTGCCCAAAACTGAAACTAAAAGAAAAAAATCTTGACAAGCACATGGAGAAAAGATGGGTAATCTTTCATAGCTACATGTCATAGACATCATAGTCACATGTCCTTTAAGTCCAAATTGGAAAGACATCTTCAGTAGGAAAACAGGATGTGCTATAAACTGTGACAAATACCGGATATCCCATATAAAGAAAAAAACAAGAACTACATGCAATTTTGGGAAACAGAAATAGCTACACTAAAAGTATTTCCTTACATCTTCAGAGCACAGGAGTTAAATTTAAACAGCAGCTACATAACACACTACTAGGAAGGCACTTGTGTCATCCCCCTCAGCAGCCCATTGAGAACAATCACAAATGACATACCTCTCTTTCCCTCTCAGTTTTTGTCAGCCTCATTTGCCTCAACATCTGAGATCTCTGCTCCATCATAAGAGTTCTCTCGTAAGTATATGCTGAGATATCACTATTGTGCTGCAGAAATAAGGACAAATATTGTGCTTGTAATCACATCTTAGCCAGACATCACAACATGCACAATAAAGTGAAAACTGGGCTCTATTCCCTTACCATTTCTACCACTTCTACCTCTGCCTCTATACGGAGCTGATAGAGGAAAGTAGCCAAATCCTTCTTCATCTGGATGCTGTTATCATCCATCTGAGCAACAGTAAAAATTCTCATTTTGCATTTTCTCCAAACCTGGGGAGGGAACACAAACTCTCAGTTATTTGAGCCAATAATACTTTGCTCTACAAAACAAACCTAGCAACATATTCACTCTCACTTATCAATACAGGCTTTACAACTGGACCATGTTCTCTTTAAACTAAAGAATGCAGAAATAGGTGGGAGACATTCTGTGTGTAGCTGCTTACTTTGTGCTGTTTGAGAAGAAAAGGAAGCAACATCAACATGCCTCCATCATGCACAATCCACCACACATCAATGTTGCCTTCGTTGTAACGCTCATGGTTGCTGGGGTAGAAAGACACATTTTTGGGAACCAGCAGAGCCAGATGAGCTGCAGTTGTGCAGCGAACAGTACCTGCCCAGGAGGGGGAGAAAACAGTTACTTCCAAATCCTGCAAGAGTCACTTATGGGTAGAAAAATGCTACTCACTGAGCAGGTGTCAGCAAGCCATGAAAGTCATCACTTAAATAAAGTATGTACAGCAAGGCTTGCACAGACAGGTCAGTCTTGTGGCAAGTGACAAAGGCAGGATAAAGCAGACTTGCAGGAACACAAGCTTTACTGCACACTCAAAAGAAAACCAGCAACCTTCAAAGCTAAGTATGAGGAGACAGCATCTGCTCTGTTCTAATTTGATTAAGTAACTGGACCACAGTAGGAGGAGAGAGATAGAGGCATGGAGAATGTTATCCACTAGTGAAGGGTAGGTTAGAACCAGTGTTAAAAGAGATTACCTAGGACACAAATTACAGCTTGCCACAAAACCAGCATGTCTCAAGCCCGCAATTTTTTAACCATTCATTAGACACATGAGTTTTAGATGCTAAATTAATCTTTAAAGGTCTTTCTTAGGTCTTTTACCTACAGGAACTGGTATTTCAAACAGAGCAGTTTGTGAGAAAACACTTCTCCATCAATACAAAAAAGACAAATTCAAAACCAATCTTACAAGGATTCTGTTAAAATCCTCTGTGTGTACCATGTGTGTAATAAATTCACAATGCCTGATCACACCAAACCTTCAAAGCTCACCTATAAATGTCTTCCAAGACCTTGGATCTTCACTCTGTCTCCAGCCATAGGGCCAGCCCAAAACCACAGTGTTGTGCTTCATGCCACCGAGTCCACAGGACTGGATCAAGTGAGCAATTCCTTCTCGAACTTTATTGGCAACAACTACTTGACAAAATCCTTTCACCTTCTCAATTTCCATCATATTCTTAATAGTCTGCAAGACAGGCAAGGAAAAAAAAAAAATCTCAGTTTTCCATTCCAAAAGGAACTCCTAATATTTCTCTGTCATGAGATTACAATGTAAATTCCTGGTTCACATGTCCATAGGTAAAGCACATTACAATGCAAAGTTCTGCTCATCAGATTTTCTTAATAAAAGAGAAAACACACATTTGTTTAAAACAGTTCTTTCCAAACATAATCATTTCTAACAGATTAAAATAAGGATTTTTTGGTTTGTGCCATCATCTCTTATTCATAGTAGTAGATAGTGATATCTGTGTTACTATTTTACTTCCCATTTTCTAATCCTATAACACTCACCTTTTTAAACCCAAGGCCAATTGACTTCATTTGGATTTCCAGTTTCAGATTTTCATGTAACATGCTGTATTATATTACATTTACAAATATAAATACCAAATTCCACACACCATCAAGTATACCTTTTACTTGTTTAAAAACTAAATAAATTTTATCAACACATAACCTGAGAATTAGTTTTCCTCTTGTAACAATTTTCCTACAGAAAAAGCCTCTGGGGAAGAAAACAAATATGCTGATAATATACAGATGGAAACAAGGATATGATGTCCTATATAAACAAAGAGCAAGTAAGTAATTTATTAAAAATTTTCAGGACCATCCATCAATGCTTTTTGAAATATATTTATCAACACACTGAAAAAGAACACATTTGCTAGGTTTCAAAGTTACTGAAATCACAGAATCACAAGGTTGAAAGAGATCTTTAAGATCAAGTCCAACCCATGCCCTAACACCTCAACTAAACCATGGCACCAAGTGTCACACCCAATCTTTTCTTAAGCACACCTAGGAATGGTGACTCCACCACCTCCCCAGGCAGACAATTCCAGTACTTGATCACTCTTTCAATAAAAAACTTTTTACTTGGAATATTCAGAAAACTAAATGCTCCTCTTCCCTCCATTAAGCATCATACAGAAGCCTCCACAGTAATTATTTCCTACAAATGAAGATAGGTTTGTGCAGTAAGGCTGTTCACAAACATGAGCATTGATCATGCATTCCCAAAGGCACAACTGGCAGCTGAAACAAGAATGCAAGTTCTTTACTAAACAGCTGTGCTGCTGCTGAACTTGTTCTGTGTTTCATGCAAGCCTCATTAAGATGCTTCTTTCCACGTATGATTAGGAAACAAAATTTTGCATTACCAGCCCACTCACCCCTTTCTACTTCAGGATTTAGGACACTGACCTGCTCAGCAGCCTGGGCTTCTCCATAAGTTTCCAAGAAATTCCCTTGGATGACTGATCCTATGATAGTCAAACCTTTACCAGCTTTCAGCTGGGATGCAAATGTTAACAGTCTAGGGTATTTTACATGCAAATCTTCATCAAGTTTCAGAAGCACCAGCAACTGAGGCCTGCAGAAAATAAAAAAGACAACATACCTTTTAACTAAAGCTTTAACAATAATGCATAAAAAACTGCCTCTTATCACTTATATTGTGCTTGAATACTAACTCTGAAACATTCCTTCAGTATCTCACACATTTGAGGGGTTTTACTTAATATTTTGCTTCTCTTGGTTAAAAGCAAATGTGAAAATGTGGGAATTCTGCTGCTGCACTGTAATAAAACCTGCTGAAATACTCAGGTTGAGAGGCTTGCATTAGTATTTTATTTATAGGCATGTTTTTCAAGGCTCTTTTAAGTATTATTGGAGCACACAGTGCTCATACTGCAGGGCTGTTCTCCCAGATCTCTCTGGATATTTGTGCCAAGAAAATATCTGTATTCTGTATCCAGAAACCTGGCACATGGAAAACACAAATATTTGCATCTAAACACAGATCCCACCTGCCTTCTGTTCTTGAGGTAATGCTACACAATCAATCAAGTTATTTTATGTCTGGCTGAGTAAGTAAAAAAATACTTATAAAACTCTGTCTTCAATGGATTCCTATTGCTCTTGTTCAGAGCCCAAGGGTGTGCAATGCCCAACCAAGAGAAGGGCTCTTGCCCACTTAATCTGTTTTCAACATCAAGTAGGGATGAAAACAGAAAGAATAATGTTGGCCACTGTTCATTTCCTGGCCTCTACACCTCTGCACTCAGAGATCTCCAGCTTCCCCAGGTTCTACTACTGAATTCAGCAATTTGGAGCCCAGTTAAAGATCCAAAGGCCACTGAAGCTCTGCCCATAGGGGATCCACACAGCAAGGCTTGGCAGCGACAGGACAGCTTACTGCAAACTCAACGCTTCTTTTAATATTCTGGGCATTTAAACTCATTCCCACATCTTGTTCAGAGCCCAGTTAACTCCTGTAGTGCAAGCAGATAACCATGCAGCCAGTATGCCAGGGTGAGTACCTCCAGTTCTTGGTGTGTGGAGGGCCCTCCTCCAGCCTGAGTAAGGCGTACCGCGCCGCGCTCAGCGACAGCCCCCGGATGCCATCGCCCCACTCCTTCTCTGCACTGTGAAGGACACACAGGTCAGCCTTGCCTCCACTGAACTGCACACCTACAGCCAGGCTAGAGAGATCTGAGCACACTACAATGAGTTTAACAATGTGACACACAGCACATACCCATCCACGTTTGTAATTTGTACGTGAATGTCTGCGGTATCACAGATCACACAAGGAAATGAAAATGTTTCAGTAAAATATATATGATGAATCACCATTCTAGCTTTAATGTAATGTAATCAACACCACAGAGAAGGCTTCCTGAGCATACACAAACATCTGGCATTTCAACACTCTATTCAATTATTAGGCCAAATTTAGTTACAAAGCCACACTGCAGTCTGACTGCATCCAATGCTGATATCCAGCAACCCAACCAGCAGATTCAACTTTGCAAGGACTACAACTTTGCAACAGATAAATTGGAATATAATGGTTGGCATCAGCTGTTCTGGGTCTGAAGTAACCATGTGCAGTACACAGCAGATAGATGCCAACCAGTTTTCCACTTCCCGTGATTCACGTTTCACATAACACCTTTAGAGGCTGTTAAGCAAAGTACTTCAGGGGCTTTTGCTTAGCAGTGACACAGTAAAATAATGAAAACAAAAATTAACTAATAAGGAAATCCCTCCAAGTCATCCTAGGACAATTCCTTTTCCAAATGTAAAGGCTAGAGATAATTCATTAAACAGATCCAGCCACTCTCTTACACTTTCTTACCCAGTTAATACTTACCCTTGGTATTCAATGTACTTGTAAATCATTCCTGCAATAAGCATAGCTACCAAAGCATAATACCAAGATGAGATGAACATCAGTGCCAGGCAAATACTCATGCCTAAAAATGAGAGGGCCCTAAAACAAAAAGCAAAGGCATTAATAAGTAGTGGGGCAGAAAAGCATAAAAAACAAGTCAGTCACATTCTTGCTCTTTTTTCTTTAAGCTGTCTGTGCTGAACAGGCAGTGAAAGTAAAGCCTCCAATAGATCTCCTGAGTCCCACCAGTTTTAGTATCCTGCTGTTAAAACGAAACTCTTGTGCCATGACATATCTGAGTCTGGCTCTTGTGTACAACTGACACCCAGAGAAATAAAAGCTGCTCCCTGTGCTCCTGGAGAAGGCTCTGAGGCTGCAGGCTCACTGAGGTGCCACCCTTCACTCACCAGTGGTAGTATTTAAAGCGGGGCCGCCAGTTCGGGGTTCGCAGAAGAGTCTGGACTGCACACGCAAGATTAACAAAGAGGTAACACATCAAGAAAAACCTGCAAAACAGAAGTGCAAAACCTCTCAGCATGCACATTCATAGATCCTGGCATGTATTATAATTGTATGACTGATTTCAAGTCAAATTCCCACTGCCCTGTCACATGCCCTGTCCCCCTACTCCTCTGACTTTTATTAGCCTGAACTATCAGCATAAAGCAGCTAGAGCAATTTTTTAATTAGATCAAGTTAGGTCTGTTTTCACAATATAATGCTGTCTTTGTCCTGTGAGTAAAATGTTTTTCCAAACCAAATAAAAAGATAATAAAAACTTCCTTATTCACAGAATACTCCAGAGCAGAAACAAACAGATTTATATGTAGAGCCAGAAGTCAGAGGATTTGTAGAAATTACAGAAGTGGAACTCAGGCTCTGGGAATTTGCTTTACTGATTTAAGATGTTCTGAAAGACAAACTAGCAAAATTCAGGAATATTTCTATTCCCCCCTCCCAAGATAGCAACCAGGCTGTTTCTTACATTGAGAGGATTGGAGCCACCATGTCAAGTGAAGCAATAAGGATTCCTAGCTCAGCAATTAATGCTGTTAACAGAAGAGCCCACGTCGGTTCACCATTCGCTTTTCCATGACCAAAGATCTGAAGAAAGAGAAACATTCAGCATATCTTCCAGGTATTTCATAAAGTTGTAATCAGTAAAAAGCAAATTACATTTTTTTAAGATCAAGAGTAATTCTCCTACATACTTCCTTCTCTAGAGCAAAGAGTCAAATTATCCTAACGGTTTGCCATGCTTCACAAAATGAAATGTTTGACTTCTTGATAAAATTACACTACAAGTCTAGTTAAAAATCCTTAAAAGCATTCTTTGTTTTCAACAAAAGAAAAAAAACCCCAAAATAAAAACACTGCCCCTCACTTCAGCGCTGGGCAAACCGGGGAGAACAAATGTGATTTTATACACATGAAGTGAGACAGCTGGTGAGGCAGAGTGAGCAGAAAGCCCTGGCAGCAGCACAGACCCAGAGGAAGGGGATGATGTTGTCCTTGGCTATGGCCTGCAGCAGCCGGGGTGCCCCGGTGAGGCTCTGCAGACCTGCCCCACAGGTGGAGAAGAAGGAGCCGATGACGATGACCCAGGGTGAGGGCCAGGACAGCGTGCCCACCACCAAGTTCTTGTTCACTGCATCACCAAACCTGCAGGCAGGAACACACCCAGGCATTTGTACTCTAAGGACTGCTCTGAGACTCGTGTTTGGGGTTTTCAGGTCAGTTTTAACATCATTCACATACTATTAGCAATAACACCGTAATTTTAATATGCTATACTATATTATTAATAATACTATAATATTTTCTTAACTAGAAAACAAAGTAGCAAATCATCTGAGTTACTTCTTATATACAGACTGGAAGTGTCTGCAGCTTGATTTCAACATTTCATTACATATATTTTAAAATTCTTATATGATTATCACAACATTATCTTTTACTATCACCAAAAAAATGCAAGAACTAAGACACAAGATAGAAAATATGAGGATGCCATGCCAGAAAATATCAAATGGAATACAAGAAGATGCCAAAAACAGTGTTTACAATTTACATATAAATATGGTTTTAAAGGCACCCAAAAGTAAAAATAAAAAATTTTTTAAAATTTAAAAATAAATAAGGAGAGGAGTGAGGCATGCAGATAAACAGGGAAGAACACACCTACACTGAAAAAAAAAAAAAAAGAAAAACAAAGGAGAGAATTAAAGCAGCAACACTTACTTATCTCTCAGGACAACACCTTCTATGCAGGCTCCAAATAATAATACACAACTGAAGTCTGCAGGACAGAGTGTGCTAAGGAAATAGAATTTATTTAGACATGGCAGATGAATGCATTGTGGAGAGGACAGTATGTGCCTCCATCCCATGGCACTTGCACTCCAGCTTCTCCACAAGTACAGGGTAAAGCTGGCACGGAAATTCATGTCTCACTGCTCAAATACACCTTCTAATGTTACAGAGAAAGGTTCTTCTAAGTTTCAGTTTTTAAAAAGGACAGGTTTAAATGTTATGATAAAGGAGGAAATAATCAAATTAAGAATTTTTATACAAAAGTGTCAATTTCATCTTCTGCTAGTACAGAAGATTATTTTTTTTTCTAACTCTGCTGGCATTCACATCACCAATAAGTGACTTTGACTATCAGGTTTGTTATTAACTGTACTGCTTCTGCATTGGGGACTAAAAAAATACCTCAGATTTTGGGACCTGGCATTCCAGTAAAGTTTTTGCTCTTGTGAATTAAGTTAAATGGTTAAATCTTGAATTCTACCCCTGAAATGCAGCTATAAGTTACAAACTGCAATAAAAGGAGAAACATGCTCCTGCAGGTGACAGTGTCAGCCTCCCCCAGGGTGGCACAGGGCCAAGGTCACATCCAGTCACCCACTGGGTGAGCCCTGCAGAGCTGGGGGTTAAGGCTGTGACCTGCTTTAATATTCATTATTCCACAGGAAATGCTGCTTCTTGGTACAGGCTCAGCTCCCAAAGTGACAGCAGGGAAAGGCTGCAATCCTAAGGAGCTGGGACAAGCAAGCTGGATCCTGATTTACAGCTTGGCAAGATTTGGCAAAAACCAGGAATGAACAGCAGAATTTCCAGGAGAGTCACTATATCAGCCAGCTCTCCTTTGGGTGAGACTCTCAGAAAGCTCTTTATACTTTTTTTTTATCTTCTATGTTGACAAATTGTCCTTTAGAACACCAAGAGCTAGATAAAGCTGAAAGATATTGGCTGATCTCTTCTTTAGCAGGAGAGCAGAGATGAAGACAGTCTTTTGTAAGCAAAGCTCCTGTCATCCTAAGCCCTGAAGAGCTGAAAAAACACTTGGGAACATTTAGTCTAATTTCTGACTCCAGTTTATCTTGTTCTAAAATGTTCAAGAAAACCTATACTCCTTAAGGTCACTCCAAAGAAAAGGCTTTTAAAAAAAAAAAAAAGAACTGAAATTTATGATCTCTCCCATTAAAATCTTCCATCATCTTAATGTTTCACTGCAATAAAAAAAAAAATCTCCAAGTACACCACCAGCCTGAAAAGCTATAGATCACTGTGTAGCAAAGAACAGCAATGGGAATGCAAAAGAAAAGAACCCACCACAAAAAGGGGGATGGAAAGTAACGGGATAATTACAATTCTTTCAGCTCAAGGATTAATGTTCTTTTGTTGCTTTTGTCATTTTTTCCACTGGCCAATCACACTTGCACTGACAATTTGGTGAGCTGAAAGCAGAGATCAGGTCCAATGTACCAGCACTGCAGCAATTCTAAAGGATACAGACTAGGGACGTGGTGACAATGGCAAGAATTGTTCCAACGGGAATGGATTTCTGTGCATCTTTGAGGTCTCCTGATCTGTTTGAACCAGCCATGATGCCTGGAAGGACATTTAGGTGAGATCACAGGGCAGGAGGAAGCTCAGAGCCCCAGGGAGCCCCTCATGCAGCATTCTCACCTGTCACCGAAGGGAAGAAGATGCCAACCAGCACCATGAAGGACGTGGTGATGTCTGACAGCACATACAGGTGCAGGTTGTTCTTCTGGCCTGCTACATCCACAGAGGGCTGGTGTGCCCTCTCCAGTATCTCTCCTTTCTCCAAATAATTGCTCCATAAGTTGTCTTCAAGGTTATTATCACACCACAGAAAAGAAATGCACGTTTCAGTTCAAACCTGGTCTTATTATAATGGGCTTACAACTGAGGATTACAAATGCAATTCAGTGATCACAACAGGAAAAACACAAATATTATCAATACTCTACAGGAGTCTAAGTAACTTCAACTTTATAATTAGTAAATGTAACATTATTTTAACCTCATACCTATTTCAACCCAAGGAAGCACATGGAATATTTTTATGAGCCAACACACCACACAGTGGCTCAGAGAATGCAAAGCAGCAATATTGACCAATTTTCTAGACAGAAATGGATTTGCACTTTAGTCAGTGGAAGAATTACAGAATTACAGAATTCTGGCATTTGAAATTTCACTTATAAATGCTGAGTCTTCTTGTAATCTTGGGAACTAGACTGCTGGTTTCTGTGAAAATGGGAACCTTCAGTATTCAGCAGCTGCACAGAGCAGCTGCTCTCCAGTGTTCATTTCATTAATGAACACTTTTCAATTATATTTTATTCAGGAGTGGACAAAGGAGACACTATTTCTATACAAGTCCTCTTCTCTTTCAGAGCATAATCTTAACCAGTCTAAAGTAGAGAGCTGCCACTACAGAGTTCTGAAAAATTTTAATAATGCTATTATTCATGCTAGTATAACTTAAAATTACAGCTGACTTCATACTGAAATTATGGAATGAACAAGGGAAATTTAATCAACTTTACAGGAGACAAGTACTGTATCAGGACAAAAGTTTTATCTCCTCTTTTTAAAGGTTATAAGACTGGACTTGCATTATTGAAGATAATTTTCTTCACTGTAATTACATTTCTCCATTACTTTTTTCTTAACCAGCAGGGAAGAATTTGACCCATTTCAGCTGCTCAGCATGCCTCCTCTTTAAGGGGAAAAAAAAAATATTCTACCTTACCTATTAAAATGCCACTAGCAGCTCCTGGAATTCCTGCTATCTCTGAGACATTGTTCATTAGGAAATATTCATCACAGTGCTCAGTGGTCAAGTTTGTGCTGTGGCAGAAGAGCTCCCAAAGCTTAGAGGCCACAGTCATGTTATCCTTTACTACAGTTTTGGCACAAACATCAAACTGATCTCTTGACAGGGTCCTGTTGCCCAACATGCAGATCCTGGAAGGGAAACATGAAAACCAGAGTTATTGGATGTCACTGGGAAAATGAAATCCAGGCTTGCCCATATTTATTATTTTATACCATGTGGAAACTGCAAGTGGCTCTACTGTGCTACATCATTTCTCACCTTCAAAGGGATGGCTATAGCATGACAAAGACTGCATCTGTTCCCTTTAAGGGCCAGAAGTATAAAGCTACTTTTTTGATTTATGAAATTTGATTGATTTATCTTAAACAATAAAAGGGATTGGACAATTAGGACAATTTTTGGGTTTTTTTTGTTGTTTGGGGTTGATTTCTTTTTGTTTATTCAACAGAGCTACTGAAGTGGAAGAAATGTGAAGACAACTAGAATTCAAATTACTAGATATTTAGAATATTTAAAGATATTTGGAATCTCATCAACCCAGTTTCTATATTGCAACACTTGAATTGCAATATAGACATTTTAGATTCAGAATTAGAAACACAAATTTAAATCACAATAAGCAAAGGTTCTTCTCATTAGTAGATACTGTGATTAATTGATGAAATCCTCCACTGCCTGTTGTGTTTCATCTAACCACAAACATAATTTATTTCACCATTTTTAATCCACTTGTCCAAAGACAATTCCACAAGAAGTGATGTAATGTAACAGTTTCCTGCTACTAAAAGTTCATTCAGCTTTTCTTCCTGCTGTCAGAAAACACTCACAGGAAAATAAAGTTTCTTCTATTTTAATTTTAATTAATTTTAATTCCATTTTAATTGTTTCACAGGTCTTATTTATGACTGAAGACAGAAAAATGGAAAACATAGGGCTATTATTACATGGTTTGCAAGCCTGTGAACTGTAACTTCAAAGAAGCCTTCCCCTACAAAATTAAAAATAAACACACTATCTTGTTACTTCAGGGGGAAAAAAAAAAAGAAAAGAAAAAGAGGAATACAGTCCAAGAAGAAAGGTAGGGAAAACATTCCCAAACAATCTAAGAGATAATGAGGGGAATGCAGAGACATTGTTTTACTTTTACTGCTGTAAATCTTCACTGTTGTAAAACACTATAATCATTGAGCCTTAAATATCCAAAGGGAACACTTGAGGGCTGCAAGTACTTAGTTATGGTTAAAGCATTTCAAGAGGTGAATAATTATGCAGATCCAACTCCTCTATTTCCATTCCATTCATCTCTTGTCGCCAGTATCAGAAAACACAGTTTGCATTCCTGGCAAAACACATCCATCCACATTTCTGCTGCTCCAGCTCCCAGTTAAGAAGCTGATTCCATGTTTAGCTGCCAACATGCCAAGGATGTTGGGTCCAGGGCAAGCTGCTCACAGAGCAGGGAAAGTTTTTCTGGAGCTCACACAGCCCCACATCACACTCCCAAGAGATGCCCAGCTTCTCAGCAAGGAGAAATAACCACACCATGAATTTCCAACCACAAAGGCAGTGTGTGGTGTCTGACTGGCCTGGGGAAAAGGGACCTGCCAAACTCCCTAAGAGCTGCACAAATAACCCAGCAACACCAGCACTCAAACCCCAACAGCTGCAGGCCAAGGGACTGGATTGGCTTTGCAGGAAGCAGAGCAGTGCCAGCCTCCATCAGCCTCACCACGAACCAAAACAGCTTAAAAAATGTAACATTTCAGCCTAAGAAAGTTCAGTTCCATGAGCTCTGCACACTGTCATTATACACAGTTAAAATACTGGAAGTAATTCACAAAAAAGAGTAGCTTCAACATGTGTTTAAGTAACCTACATTAAATCCCAACTTCCAGCCCCACAATGCAGAAATTCCACTCACGGAAACTCAGGTGGATCGAAGATGGACTTGATAGCTCCAGCATAAATGGACAGGATGGATATTACCACACAGGCCAGGAAGAGGGAAGCAAATTTGTTCACATACTTCACACCCACAAACACCACCACTGCCATCAGGATGAGGAACACAGTGCCATACACCCTCATGTTGTTCAGCATGGCACTGGATGCATCGTGGGCACCAGATGGATGGAAAATTGCTGCTTGTGGCACAATGTATGTCTGAAACAAGAGAAAGCAAAAGTGAGCTGGAGGAATATCAGCACAGAACTCTGTCTGGGATCGTGTATCTGAACTAGAAATGTAAATCACTTTGCATTCTGCAGCATGTTCTTCACTGGGAATCTTTTACAGGAAAATAACAGATAAGAGATAACAGCCCTTTCTATGTCAGCTGTACAACTGAGCCAACTTTATCAAAGATGAGCATGGATTAAGTCACACAGTCATCTGTGCTGTCAGAGGAGCTCCCAGGCTGCATATTCAGAGTGTGCAGCTTCCAAAGGGAAGCACCAGAGGTAAAGAACAGGACACCAAGGAACTTCCAATCTCTTCCTGTAAATGCCAATATGGAACAAGAATACTGGGGCACTTTCTACATGTTATTTGTCTTTGAAGCAGGATTACTCTGGTACTACTCACCAATAAAATCTCAATGGCACCAAGGATATACATGGCTCCTGCAAATGTTGTTCCCAAATAAAAGCACAGCCCTACAGCTCCACCAAATTCTGGGCCCAATGACCTAGATATCATGAAATAGGAGCCACCAGCTGTGAAACAAGAAAAGTCAGAGTAAAATTATGATTTAATGCTATAAATGTATAAATATTCACAAAAAATAATGTAACAGAATTATATACAGTGTATCTGCTATTCTGAGGTTCAACTGAACTATCTTTTTTGCTAGCACACGGGTAAAAACCAAATAAATTGATCTTTAGCCCGACTGATAACAAGAAGAAATACTAGATATGAACTCAGGCTTTGTATTCTGGATTAAGCAAATTTCTCTTGAATAAAACCATGGTAGCAGCTTATAGCAACTTATAGGTTTTATAGATTTTTTTACCTTTATAACACAACAGACATTTGCTGACTGCACTTACCTGGAACAACACCGTTCGTGGCAATTGCACTCATTGATATGGTTGTCAACATAGTCTGGGGAAAACAGGGAAAAGGAAGCAATTGTGTCAACAACATTCTTTTAAAACATAACTTATTTCTTGATAAAATAAAGCTGCCACTGCATGTAAGATACAGCATTTCTATTTATTCTGCCTGTCACTATCTAAGAGAAAACAAGGGCAGCAGGAATTTAATCAGTGAGCTGTTGAGACTTCTGTTTGAGAGATGGCCCCTGCTTTATCAGTTCAAACAGGGGGTGTCTGCAGGCAAGGCAAGGTAACAGAACACAGGGGCTCCTCCATCTGCAGAGCTGTGATTCCAACCAAGGCTGCTCCAGCAAAGCAGGAACCCCTCACCTGGGGCAGGCATGGAAAATAGCTATTTGCTGAACCAACACTATTTCTAAGACTGTATTTACACTGCAGTTTGCCAGTTTAGAAGTAACAGTAAAAAAAATTTAAAAAAAAATTCTGCAGCTAGGAACATGGCAAAGCTGCCTGGCTTAAATCTGACTTTTCTTTACACAAGCACCTACAGTGCTGCCTGCCCAAGTTTCTCAACAGTTTCACAGAGGTTATGTCACATGCATTATTGTACCTAAGAACTTACACAACAGCAGCAGAGCAATACAATCAGGAAGGACTGAAGAACTCCAGCCATCCCCACCATCCAAGTCAGCCGAAGGAAGAGAATAACCCCAAAGATGTTCTGCATGCATGGCAAATACACCCCCATCAGGGTGCCCATGCTGGGTGACTGGAAAAAAAAAGTTGGTATTCATTAACTGAAATTATTCAAAGCAGAAATAACCAAAAAGGCCTTGAAGTTCAGTTTTTTAAAGGGTAGAAACCTGGGAAACCTAAGGCAGACACACTCAAATATTGTGCTGGACTTCCACAAAACACAAACTCCAAAATCATTAATTTCAGAAGAAAATGTTGACCTGTCACATACTGAAGTAATTATCCTCAGTATTTAACACTGACTAGTAACAACAGGAGATGTATTTATTTCATTTTCTGTAGATCCATAGAACTTTTAGTATGAAATGTGCCAGGTGCTGCAGATGCCAAGTAACACAGATCCTTACCCTACTGCCCAGAGCTCACATATTAGTTTCAAAGAAAACATACTTTTGTCATGTTACCACTAGAAAAAGATTTGGAAGCAATCTGGAGACATAGATAATGTATTTTCTTCCATTTATATGTTCCATATATATAAAACTAATGGTTCTACCCTTTCTTAAGTTCAATGTCAGCATCAGACTCTGAATTACTTTTGACAGACTGAGAAAACACAAGCTATGTGACAGCAACTGCACTGACTTCAACATAGCATCCTGCAGAATAATCATCCAAAATAAAGGCATCAAAGTGCCACTGCAAAGGGCTTTATTCCAAGGAATATAAAGATGTTTGTTGCATTGGTACACCTGGCACCAGCAGCATTTCAGAGTACCAAATCTCTGTGGTTTCCTGCCAAGACATTCCACTGCTTCTGCTTTTTAAGATTTCCTTTTGAATTTAAAATTATACTGAATTCTAAAGCACAGGGGGAATAGAGTGTCTCTTCTGAAAGGCTCATCCCTTTTCATACTCCCTTCTATAAATAAACATGAATTCCAAAACACACTAGATAGACAGCATTTAAAGAAGCCCTTGAACAATCATTCAGATGAAAAGGATATAAAAGGGAGATGACAAAACTTGTTCAAATTTGACTCCACACAGCATTAACTAGATGCAAAAATAAATAGCACATTTATAGACAAATGAAGTCATGAACCCAAAGCAACAGTATGTAAGACAAGCAATAAAATATGAGCCAAAAACTTTACATAAGGTAACTCAAGAGTATATTTCACTACAAAAAGCAAAATCCTTAAAGAATCACTTTTATAAGATCACCAGGTCAAAAGCAACCAAGGAATTTAGTGCTTCAACTTGCAATTACATGTTACAATGCAGAATTTCCTCATCTGCACTAGAAACCTGCCCTGCCAGACATGAAACAAAACTGTGCCCAGAACATGATCTGAACTGCTCTTCCTTAGAAGTGCCAGCAGCTGCTGACTGAATTTTTTTAAGTCACCTTTGAATTCCTGGTGTGACTAAAGCCAGAACAGATCAACCAGAATTATCTCATGCACACTGCAGCTCAGGTGAACCCCCTGAAGGAAGGTGGGTGACAGAATCATGTGCTGAGGGTTTGGAGTCACCCTATGAGACCTGCAAGCATGGGCCAGAGCTGGTCCTCAGCTGTTCCAGTGCCACAGTACCAAAAAAAATTAATTCCCTAAACCATTACCTGCCATTTAAAAAAAATTACCACTCTTAATATCTAACCTGATCAGTTTTACCAGGATAATGTATGAGGATAAAATGAATTGTTGTCTGATAGTAACAGAAATAGACACTTGTTACATAAGTGCCCTGATGAGGGCAAGGTAAGGATTTTTTTTACTGAGTTATTCCAGTGCTATAGTTGAGGAGGATCTTCATGGAGTATTATTCATAGTGTACTTGTATCCTCAAGGAAGGGAAGCTGTAGATATTTCTGATTCCAGCACTTTCATCTGATTCACACTGTGTCTTTATCACCATAAACACAAACTCAGAAAGGACTAAAAAATGCTGCCAGGCACTAGGCAGAAATTGCCCAGCACAGGGGCTTCCCACTGTCACATTAATGCACACTTTGCCACTCAAGAACACATTCCACATAATTTTATCAACATCTACCTGACCATTCATCCATCAGTCCCTCCCTCACAACATCTCTGAACCCATCAAGTGAATTTGTCAGACATGTGGGTATCTCAGGATAAAGGAGCTAAAGAGTTTGTCAAAACCAACATCTGGGAGAAGGAAAGAAGCCCACCCTGTTGCTCCTACACAGGAGAAGTAAGTGCACCATGATTACTGTGTTTGCTATGTGACAGTCCTTCACACACTATGAAAGCAGGTGAGATTTTACACCCTTTACGCACCTCCCAACACCTGCTTCCTTTGTAAAAGAATCCACTTTAGCTCAGCTCTTTCCTCTCTCCTGCCCTATGTGGTCCCTGCAGCTTTGTTCCATGTTCCATCATCTTTCCCCCCTCCCTCCTAAGTGGCCTCTTAAGCCTATCAAGTTACAAGCTCACTTAGACCACAGAGGAAGAGAAATTGTGCATTACTTGTACACTTGTGAGACCACTGCAGAGCAGAGCAGCCTGGAAAATGCCCAAGTGTCTGCCCAAGCATTACTAAATGTATCTCAGGCATAAGAGCTTAGTCTGGATTATTTTACCTGTGGAAAAAAATACTCATAAGAAAGAATGATTTATAAATATTACTTGAACCAGCTTGTTCACAGAAATATGTAACACCAGTAACCTGCAGTGACTTGATCCTTTTTTATAGCATCTAATCACCACTAAGTGATACTAAACCAGTGCTAAAGTTTCAACAGACTGTGACCTGAAACAAGGGTATTATTATGTTTAGCCCCAATAGAAGCCACATGTAAAAATGTAACACCCCATGTTGCATAAAGGAAATAAAACAGAGCCATTTTGAAAAACACTGTTTCAGAACAGCCAAGAAGGGACAGAAAAATCTCAAAAACAGTCTCAGTTTCAGGGATGCAGATCATGTTTCTGTCCACTCTCATCAGCTGCAGACACATAATTTATGTAAATATTGATCTGAGTCTGAAGGACACTATTTCCATTGTGCCAGTGTGATGGGTTATTGAAGCACTTGGCTGCAGGGCTGGGGGACATTGATCAGCAATGACAGCTCTCATGGCTGCTCTGTAGCATGAGGACAGCCAGCAGCACAGAAATGAGCTGCCTTGTTAAAGACACGTGAACTAAAACAGTTTATCTAATTTTTTCCATCATAAGAAGGGAATATTTCTATAGCACTGTGACTGTTAAGTGTTTTATTGCAAGATCATATTTAGAAAACAAAAAACAACACAATTTCCACCTTATTACATTGGAATTGTGTCAATTTTACCTGATGTGTACCTAACAGAGAATGCTACTACCAAAATATTTAGTGGGGTTGCTAAAACAAGATAATATGTTCATATTAAGATGTCTTGCACTGAAATGAAATCAATTAGAAAGGATATGATTTGGCAGGCAGGGCTGTGCTAGGTGCCACTGAGAGACCCATCTTACCTGCTCACAGAATTACAGTCACAGCCTGAAAGGATTGATTTCCTCAGTTCATTTTTAAATATCAGAGCCTGCTCACCTGCCTTGCTCCTGCTCTTGCCTATGAGATGCCAATTGCAGTAAGTGACAGGCAGGCCACTCTTTGTCACAGCAGCTGGGCACACCCAGTGCAGCACTCACCCATGGGTGGGTTAACAGTGCTGTATCCACTTCAAACAGACCTGCTGGTGCTGGAATGGACTGCCAGACTTCTGTTCTCATGCTCAAATGGGAAGGATAAGGTAACAGCAGCACAGTGATTTATACCCCAAAGATGACTTTAAAAGAATGTAGAACAATCCCATTTGCACTGTTTCTGAACACCTTCAATCCATACCCTTGTCCAGTTACTGCTTTTCAATTTCCTGGGTTTAATGGTTATAATTATTGGCCAAGGTTTTCAGTCGTCTTATATTCTGCATGATGTTTAAAATTTTGTATTGCTCATGGCAAGAGAAGGAGAAGAAATTCAACCTGCAGCTATGATATTGCAGCTGATGTAATTTATCCCAGAGACAGACATGCAGACAATGGTTTGCCTAAGGAAACTGCACTGTTTACACAGAAAACACTGAGATATTAATACAACATGATACTGTCACTTTTGGAAAGGTCACCAAACCCATTCTGCAAAAAACATCTGAGAAGTCTGTGAACTCACTCTGTTGGGACATGGGAAAGCCTAATTCAGGAAAACACTGTTCTTAAACCAGAACTCCATTTTGCTATAGAAGTAAAGCTTTAATAAAGTTAATAATCCTTTTTAATAGCAGCAAAAAGCTTGAAAATATGCAAGCATGAATCATACCTAAATGCAGAAGTATTAACACCACACCATGTGTGGTACTCAACCAGTTCTCAGTTTTCTGGTCGCCCCACTTTTACCTTGAGAATTTTTACATACATTTGCTTTAACCAACTGTATCCTACAGACCCATTGCTAAATCCTCCTATTTTTTTTCCATCAGGGAAGCAAGGCGCTAGCTTCCAGACTGCTCTGCATCTTACCCTGGTATTCTGGTCAGGCAATTAATAAGGAAATAAAGAACAAAAGTGATCAGAACTTCCTCAAAATCACAAGAACTCTGTCTATTGTATCCTCCACCATTCTACTTTTGTCAGGGAAACAACCAATCTGCTTCTGATAGCAAGATGATTAAAATTAATTTAGATTATGCAATATTACCATATTAGCAGCTGATGCCTGGCATTATTCCCACTAAAAGCATGCTAAAACAGAGATGCAGCTGACATTTGTTATTAGTAATGTGAAGGTGAAAGCTTTGGACAAAACTCAGCCATTAGTAAAACAGCAAGTACCACACAAAAGAAAATCATAATTAAAATGTTTAAATTACTTCTTTAATGTCAGCTTATAGGACCAGCATGCAGCTACTTCACTCAGATGACCTTAGCTCACTCCTGTCATGATGTCACACTAACCACAATATTGCAGCACTTTTAGTGTATGTGGTCTCAAAATTGAATTTTAAGCTTTACCTTGACAAAACAACTTTGTCATCCCCAGTGTAAAACTGCAGAGTAAGGAACTGGAGTGTGAGTAAGGGCATTCAGTGTGGGGTAACATGCATGCTCCTTGAGAGCACTACTGGTTTGCAACATTATCACTGCCATCTCTTTCTGAAATGGCTCAAACTCTGTAGGGCAGTGCTATAAATCCTGAGGAATTCAAGTGCTATCTTAGCTTTTCTAGAAACTTTTCTTTTGACAGAACTTGCAAACAAACTGACAGGCCTGCAAGCCATAAAATGCAACCACACCATTTGCAGGTGCAGCAGTAACCCAAGCACCTGCAGCCCTGCCAGAGGAGACAGGAGCAGTTAAACACTGCCCTGCTGATAGAAATCAGCCTGCAGAGATCAAACCTCACCTGCTACAGTCACTCCAGGGCCAGCCTAATGGGCCAACCATCTAAATGCAGATGCTTTGGGGCAGAATTCAGTTGCCTAAGTGCCTGACACCAGAATGACTCCTGAGCTGCCCCAGGGTGTCCAATTTGACCTCCACCCACGACTCCAGACAGGTGTTGTCTCCTGCAAACCCTGTGTCATTACCTACCAGGCTTGCAGAGATGTGTCAGACACCACTGGGCAGCTGAGCAGCACTAGGAAAAGGCTGGGGGGTTGTTTAGTTTTTATTTCTACCCCACTAAAAGCCTATCCCCTTCTTATCTAAATTCCTATCTATCCTTCTTATCTCATTCCTTATCCAAGCCTAAGGAATTGCACTGCAGTGCACAGTTTTAACCACACCTGCCCCAATTCTCTGGTAACAGGTGATTCCCTACAGCTTCTGTGTCATTTCTTTGCAGCATCATTGTGGCTCCTGAGAGAGGTTAAGAAAAAGCAGAAGGGAGGCCAGCTCCCCAAAAATCACACAGGGAATCATCCCATTCATCAGCTTTGGCCATGGAGAGAATCTTTACTTACTTTTGATACTTTCTTCTTCGATCCATCAGTATTTTCTGCTTCTTCATGTTCCTTGACACCTTGAGTAAGATTTGTGTAGTTGACCAACTTGCCAAGCAGAGATGACACTTTTGGTCGTATATCAAGCTCTTCCTGTGAAGACAACAAGTCAAGTTCTGCAGTTCACAGCATTTCTGAAGAGTGGCTGGGATCACACCCTCCTGGGCATGCCTGAAGCTATCAGGGAACACACCAGGAAAATCATCTAGGGAATGATATTTCACTGTTACTGAACCACTGATGAGAGGTTTTAATCTTCTGAAAGGAAGGCAACTCTAACAGGAAAAGGCCATGCCGAAATGTCTACACCATGTGAATCATTCTCCTTAGGTGCAGAAAGCACAATTACAGCAATGAAGAAGTCTGAGCCTTAGAACTGTGAGAAAATGAATGTGTACCTTGCATGTAGCTCTAACATCAACTTACATCAACAGATACACTTTTAAAAAGGTCAAGCTGCCAAACAAATCAGACATTTAGTGATTAAACTCTGCTCATTGTAGACATGTACGCACTCTGATGATTTTATTACATTTTCCAAACTATGTTATCTCATTCATGTGGATCTAGACAAAATTCCAAAAGAAAAATGTATGGAGGGCCTCCCATCTTGATATTCATCCCATCCAATTTCTGTTTCTGCTTTGGGAGCAGGGTGGACAGAAAAAGCCCCAGAACAAAATAATCTCCTTTCCCTTTGAAATGAAAGTATTGCATGTGTGATAGTACAATAATGAATGCATGGTAAAGAGAAACAACTTTCCACACAGGAAATAAAAACCAGTTGAGAAAGACTTCACTATCTGCAGCTTTAGGTATCTTTAGGTGTCACACGGAACAGCTTCTGGTGGGATCAGCAGCATTATGTGCTTTATGATGCAGAAACTGACCCCAAAAGGGGCCATCCCTAAAGGGATGACATGAGCCAAGCACCTCTTTTCTTATTCCTTCCTATGATCCAACCTGCAGTTCACATGTTTAAAAACCTGATTACAATTCCTTGAGAAAGGGGCTGAGACAACATGTACCCCCTAATTCAGCAGAGCAGCATGGCCCTGGGGATCCTGCTGGATCCTCCCTCTGCTTAGTCCCACAGAAGAGCCTGCACACCTGGTGTGCTCCTGTGCCCATGGAAAAGCAGAAGTGTCTGTCCCTGCTGGCTGCCAGATGGACACAGCTGTACAGAGTTACAACTCTGCCTCACAGACCCAGGGCCATCATCCCTGAGCTCTGTCCTCTCTGCCTACTGCTATCCCACAAACAGATGGACACCCACAAAAAGGCACAAGGGGAGAAGGATGTGCTCAATCCCTCCCATCATGGAAGATCACAATTCACATTAGAAATACAAAAAGCAGCTAGAAATTACCTCAAACAAGGCCAGATTTCTGTCATAGTAATCACCTCCCTTGCCAGCTTCTGAACTGTTTAGGAAAGGACTGTTTTCTTTATGGTTGCCATGACCTGTGAAGAAAAAAAACAAGCAAGTTTTGACAAGCAGAGAATGAGATTACAACCTTGAAGAATCCATAGGGAATTAACTCATTTGGTTAACTGAATATTTCCTTTTTAGTATCTCAAGTCATACAATATTAGCAATATCAAGGGTGTTACTCTCAAGGCAGAGTTATTTCTATTTTTACTCCTCTGTTTCATTAAAATAGAATAAAAGTCACCTCAAAGTAAAATTTACAAGTAGGGTCAGAGCTACAATGTGCTCCAGGCAGCTGCAATGCTGTGTGTGCCTTGACTGTCCAGCACTCACTTCTCTAAGTGTTTCTTGTACAGCACAGTGAAAGCACTAGCATAGCTCCTGAGCATTTATAAATCACTGTTAATGTAACAGCAACTTTGAGCTGTATGTCTAACCCAGTTAGATGCATTCAGTAAGACTGAACACTTCAAAGACAATACAGGTAAACAGCCCCCAAAGCACCTTTTTAGTTCTTAAAGGATATTTGTTATTCATTGTGCCACTAATCCCAGACATTCAACACTCCCATGCTTTTACCCTTACTGTGTTTTGAACATTGAAGCTGTGCATTCTTCAGGCTCCTCTTATACTTCTAAATTAAAACCTAGTATCAGGTACATTAAAACCAGAGCATTCCGATATGCAATGAACAATGTTAAAAAAAAAAATTAAAAAAGATGATCAGAGGAGCTTTCTGTAGCAAGTAGCAAAAAAAAAAAAAAACAAACCAAAAACAAATCCCCCCCCCAAAAAAAAAACCCCACCAACCAAGGGCACTATAGTTTAAAAAAACTTCTGAAGGGGAAAAATAATTAAATTGATTTCCATCTTCAAAAGAAGTACTTGGAACTATGTCTCCCATTACCCTCTGCTCAACCAACAAAAATTCTTTTCTTTTGCCTGTACCTCTTCACTCCCTGCTCTCTCAGCCAATACAAATGAATGATTTCCAAGAACATCTCCTTAAGAAAGGATTAATCCAAGGAATACCTTTTTCTATTTACAAAAGATGTAACCACTGCAGAAATTAAAAATTAAAGAAAAAGAAATTATTATCTCAAATGAAAATACTGCAAGTTAAAATATTGTACACTGAGTACACCAAAAGCAAGGGATTATACAGCCTGATTTTTGGTGCATCTTTTCAATCATTACTGTAATCAATTCAACCAGGCTACACTAAATTATTTTACTATAATTCATGTGAAAAATCTCTCTGCATTTTGAAATTTGAATCAAATTACAAAATGAATCTACAGGTAAAGAGAAGAGTCCTCCCCTACACAGAGTGATCAGCACAAACAGCACTGTTACAAAAGTAATTGTTATAAACGAAAAAATTATGAGAACATTCAGTCCTACTCTTACTGAAGGGAAGGCATGCATGGAAAGCAGCACAATTTTCTGAAAATTGCTGACAGGTGCTTTGAACAAAACTGTTGGAAAAACAATAATCACGAAGAACAGAAGGATTTTTAAGCTTCTATAAGTAAATACTTAGCTGACCAAAAATATATGAAAAGAGCAGCCTACTGTGTTTATGTGCCTACTGCCTTTCTCACAGCTCTGACAATCCCAAAATGTGAGTGAGCAGCTGCCTTGAACAAGGGGGCTCAGCTTATCTGCTGACCCCACCCACACATAAGAGATGCTCACTTTGCTGTAGTTGTAGAATTTTTTACACTACTAGAAAAAACATCAGTAAGCTCAACAACACAGCATCAAAATCAAACAGTTATCAACTTTAGCAAAGGCTAAAATTTGCAAAAGCTGCTTGCTTGCTGTATTTGTTATGCCTATACTGGAATATACCAGATCAATTTGCTGCAGTGTGTGCTGCAGTCCCCCCATCCTGTTGTGGTTAAAGTACATTTACAATTTCTGCTGAGGAAATGGAGTTAACCTGCCATATACCTTTTACTCATTAAATTGAAGACAAATGATAGTGCAAATTATCAACAGAAATACTGTCTGCTTGATTCTTCAAGACTCTGGTCTCTGCAGTATCTTCTTCATCACACTCATCAAACACAGTAAGATCATGAGCAACTTTGGTTTGTTTCCTCCACTCCTATATAGAAAATCCTATATACTGGCTCTGTTGACTGAAAAAGCCTGGCTTTTTTTTTTTTTTTTTAGAACTGAGTGATTTTAAAGAAATTCTTTGCTGCCTTAGTTTTCCTCCTTCCAGTGAGAACTCAACCTTATCACTGTGTCAAGCCAGTATAATGGACCTGTAACACTTAGAGAAACTCTCAACCTTTCTACGTATACAATTCCACTTCTGCCAAGATACATCCATACATTCAATATCAGTTCCTTAAATGAGATAACAAGGGCATTTTGAAAGAGCTGAAGAGTTGTCATCATAATCTATATAATCCCTCCTTAGTTAAGATTACTTCATACCACTCCCTGAGCCTGACAAAGACTCAGGGAGTCTTTGACTTAGGATGAATCTTCATCTTAACTGATACTATTTTTAGATGCCTCTTCCTTTTACCACCAGTGAATTTTTCACAACTGGTTTATGCAGAAGACCTCTCTCTCTCTATAAAGAGCTTCCACCTTCTCTCTCATTCTCCATTTATGTGTTCAAGCATCACTCACACCCTTCCCATTAGACCTTCCTTCCAAATTTGATTCATTGGCACACTGGCTTTGTACACCATCCTGAACACAGGAAGCCCAAACTGAATAGAAAACTCAGTAGAACTAGTGACTGGAAATGTAGTATTGATTTTGCAATTGCTAGGGCACATTTTCTTCTCAATGGTGCCAATGAGAGAGAAGTACAACTGGCTGTTTACCACTTTCACAGCATAGCTCCACTGTCCTGAAATAACATAAATATGAATTACTGCAGACAACACAAAAATAAAAGTGACCTTTTGCTGATCTAGTGAAGTGCCAGTTTAAAGCCCCTCTCAAACACTGTACAGGAAGTGAAGGAGTGTAAGTTCATATGCAAGTTCTTTACAATGACTTCCTAGTTCCACATCACCGATAAGCACAACTGGTGCTAACTCAAGACTACAACATGGATAAATTAAATATAGCTAATTAAATGACAGCCAAAAATCACCTTCACCACAGCTACACGTTCAATGCAATCTCTTCTTTACAGACATGTTCTAAATCAAAGCATTCCTCTCACTTTCTCTCTTCTCACATCGTGTTTCTTTCTCAGGAATAAAGCTTCCAGCAAACGACCATTTCCTCAACAACAATCACAACTGTACTTTGACAAAACAGACCAGACTGCAGCACAGTACAGAAACCACATTGAAAGAAAAAAAAAAAATAAAATTCTCCAGTATATTTTGTCTGCCAATGAAGAGCAGCAGCTTGAGAGAGACTTACTTGCATGGGAAGTCACCTCCATCAGTTTGGGAAGGGAGCGGGCGTGACCTGGGAAAGCCACCCTGGGGAATTCTTGCCCCAGCTTCACCCCAGCACAGTTTACATCCTGCAGCATCAAGTCTCCTGGGCAAGCACCATCCTGTGACATGCTCACAGCTTTCCACATTCTTAGTTATCAACTCTTTGGTCCTGGCCAGTAGCTATGTGGTATTTTCATCATGCAAGATTGATTTGCAAGGCACATTTCTCAAAGAGGGAGCTAAATACGCTGCAACAGAGAATAATTTATTTGCCTTAGTCCCTAATTAATCTCAAATTTTGAGGTATTCAAGCTGTATTCCAAGTAGGCTAATGTTTCCTCTTCACTTGTTTCATTGCTTCTCAGTCTTCATTATCTTTGGATAATTAAGGCATTTTATTTCTGAATGCTACCAGTTCTCTCCCAAACTAGATAATTCTATTTGCTTCAACTATACAGTTTATCTAAACATCTCCAGCAGAGTTATAGGTTCCTGAACTCAGGTATGGTCACAGGGCCAGAGAACAAGTTCCTCATCCTGTCAATCCTTAAAACATCCAAGGTGATCCATGGAACAAAGCTTAAAACCCCCAAGTGTGCATGTTCCCACACAAGCAAACACACAAGCTCAGGAAACAGAACAAAAGCAATAAATAAATGGGTGTCACACTTCTGCGTCACAGCCAAGAAAAAAACACTGTAACCAAACTGTTGCAGATATTCTACTGACTGGTTTTATTTTGTTCTTCTCCAAAAGGTTAATGTTGTCTTTACTCAAAAAAAAAAAAAAAAAAAAAAAACAAAAACAAACAAACAAAAAAAACAAAAACAACAAAAAAAAAACCCCACAACATTAAAAGGATTAAGAACACGGAGGACACTATTCATGTCACTGCTTTCCTTCTGGAAGAGGATTAGGCCAAGCAGACACAGTTTCACTGCCTGAGCATGCTGAATGCAAGTCTTTTGTGCAAGCTATTGTGTTTTCTTATGTAACTGAAGGATGAAAACCAAAATTGAGAGAATTGAAAACAAAAGACATATATGAAAGTAACTAAAAGAGAGATTAGTGAAGATAAATGAAAACTGAACAATTAGGCACAGTGAGACTATTGCAAAGAAAAGACCAGGAAGCTTCACAATGATAAGGTTTACTCTGCCAGACTAAAATAATCACTGAGAAGGTGGCAAGAGCTGTTGCATGACCTGACCTGTCAAGGTTTTATTTTTCTCTGCCAGTTGCTAAACTCCCTTACAAAAAACCACCACTCCCCGACTGCATCACATTCAGGTAAAGAAGCAGAAATTAAATACATCTTAAAAAAACTACAGATTCTTCCAACAGGATATGACTAACCCAGAGAGGCTCATCCACTTGTTATGGAAACTTTATCTATCTGGCAAGTCTAGATGTGCTGAAGGCACAGATGGACAGAGCCTGACCAGCTTTAGTCTGGCCCACACAGACAACAAAGTGAGTAGAGAAATGACAATTAAGCTACAGCGAGGTTAAAACATTGTTTTAAAAAAGCAGATTCTGAAGAGGGCTGAACATTGCTAAGAAACTTGTGCCACTTTGCTTCTACAGGCACATCACAGCATGGCAGAAGCACACACACCCTGCTCAGCATCTCAGGAGAAACACAGGCTCTGGAGGCAGGAAAGCTGGACAAAGCTCCAGACACTGCTGGCACCTGTAAGGATGGCAGGCAGGGCTGCCAGGATCTCCCTGCTGAAGTCCAAGTCTTAAGTGAGGGACTAAATTTCTTCAAATAATTTCAGTGCAAATCAGAGCTCAAGTCAGAGCTGGAACTGAAATGCTCAGCTTGACCAAGAACCATGATGGTTTATTTACCGCTTTATATAATTAACAAACAGCAGGTATATCCTAGAAAACCAGCTCAATGGACAGCCCAACACTCCTCCCCTCAAAGTAATTTAATTTTTGGAGCACTCTAAGAGTTAGTATCTCACTTGCAATTGTACTATGCATGTACAGACTCCTTTGTGTCCACCACAGTAACAAACACTGTGATGAAAGAGCCTGTCTAGCAGCTAACACCACATTCTGCTGTTATTCAGACACTATTTCACAATTGTTACTGGCCACAAAACCTGTGATAGTTAAGGGCACAAACTGAGCCATTTTTATGCACAGGGAACACTACTTGATCTGACTTTTTTTTCTAATTACAACAAAAATTATTCATACTTATAATATTTCATCTACCAGTAACACAAGATTAGAAATCAGAGTTGATACCCAAGTAGCTGCTGGGGGTTTCCCTAAATAAGGGCAATCTAAACAACAGGCCAGAGCCAAAAAAATTGAAAAAATAGGGAAAAAATGGAGTAACAATTGGATTCTAGCACACAGAAATTATTGTGTAATCAGATTGAGGGCATTTGTTCACAACCTCATGGATAAAGTTTTAATGTAAAAAGCTGTCCGTGTCCATTTTTATCACACTTTTGTGTCACAGCTTTGGTTTGGTTTGTTTTTAACAGTTTGGAGACACTGTTTCCCAGATGTCAATAAGGATAATGCTCACCCTGCTCCTCCCAAAGGCTGTGTGATGTTCAGAGTGTTCTGCTCATTACCCACAGGCCAGCAAGACCTGCAGGTCTGGGTATTGCTGAGAAACAGAAAAACCTCTCTGGACTTTGCCAGCACTCCAAGAACCCTCCAGTTCCACCCTCCTGGGTATCTCCACATTTCAGCAGCCAAGCACACTGCTGAAGTAAAACAAAAGACTGTCATTTTAGGATAACCCAAGAAACATGCAGACAACAATTTGATTTCAAACACATTCCAAGTCTGCCTCTATTCATGTGGTTCCTCACATGTGGCTGGACTAAACAAAATTCTTATTCATTCTCAGAACTATTATGGAATGTTTTTCTTAGTTCATTTGTGAGACTACACCAAATAATTCAATGCACAATTATGCTTTTGCAGATATCACTGCCTTGACATTTCATTAACAGAAATCAGACATTTAACTTTTGTATTTTTCAAAACTGAAAACAATTTCTTTATTTTGCAGTAGGAAAAAGAAGAAGTAAAGTGACATTCCAAGCTCAGAAAAAAAAAACAATTTTCAAAATGTTTTTAAAACTGCACTAAGTTCTTGTTTTGAGGCTGAGCTGGTTTAGGTGTGGGAGGTTTTCTAATAGATTTATTGTATTTACACTAGAAATAGAAGAAACAGGAAATAACCAGCATTGTTTCTAGTTAGATAAAACTCATTCACACTTCAAACTAGGCATTGCTAATGAAATAACTCGCTGAAATCTGTTAATGCCAGTTCACACAAGACCTTGGGCTACCAGGTCTTTTCCACTGAAGGTGGCAAAAAACACAAGCTGTAAAATCCCAGCTGAACCAGTATTTTATGAAAATAAAGGACAAAGTCATACTAGATAAGAACACACACAACAATAAGGCTTATGAGAGGAAAGCAGAGCAGAATGAAAGGACAGATCTTCCCCTGGATAGCTTTGAGATCCTCTGTTCCAACTATCAGTTTCACTGGCAACACTGACCACTCAACATTTCCATCAGAAACACCAAACTATTGACATCTATGCCCATTTTAATAGTATATGCTCTTCATTCACTATTATAAAAATATTATGATATGTAATAAAATTATTTACTTCACTGTTAATATAGTTTTGAGTTTACTGGATTTTACCCAACCAGTAAAGCTGTGATTCTTAAACCTTATTACAACATACCACACTGCAGAACACTTTTATCATCAGCAACCCAGAAAAGTGACACAAAGAAAGCATAACTGTACCCAAAAAATAAAACAAAAAGCTTTATTAAAACAAAAAGTACTATTGATAATGTATTCATTCCTCTCAGAGTTTAGAAGATGGTACTTGCTTGTTCTGCTTAAAAGACACTGCCAAAACTTTCCCAGACAACACCCTACGCAACAGATAGGCTGGAGCAGAGTACAAAATTAAGTATACAATTAAGCACAGATCTTGGATTTATCCCTAGATAAACACATGTGAAGACTTCTACTGTACTTTGTAAAACTAGATTAGAGAACAGCCTTACCCAAAAAGTTGTCTGACCCTACACAACTCAAAGGATTTAACAATTTAATAATCCTGTGTTTCAGAAAGCATTATGACTTTATTTTTCAGTTAAAATACACTGATAGTTTCAGAACACTACAATTCTTTGTAGGTGCTAATATCAGCATAAAGTACTTACCTTTTAGCAACAGCTCTTTGACATTTTCAGTAACTTGGTTTACCATTATTCTTCTTCCAGCTCTTAGCACATGTTTTAGTTAATGCTTCCCCTGTGAAGTCCTGAGGATTGGACAACTTCAACAATATTGTATTTCCAAAAGAACTTTTTCTACCTGCTCTGACAAAGTGCTGGCTGCAATGTTGGACTGATCTCCTCCAGGAAGCAAGAGTTCCTTACAGAAAGCTAAACTGACACTGATATAATCCTGGCATTATAATCCTTTCAACACTGAGAAAATATACAAGTATCAGGGTCTTATAGAAAATGCTACTTGTCAAATCCAAGCCCAGCCACATTAAAGAGGCAAACTGCAGTTGCTTGCACACTTAAGTCAGAAAAGTGTGCCAGATCTGCTGTTTGCTGAGTGTGGAATCAGAGAGGGTTTTAAACCTGCTAATGCCATGAAAAGTTCAGCTCTGTGACGTTAGCCCTGCAGGCACTGCAGCTTTCAAGTGAAAATAGTGATCTGTTTCTTTCCATCTTCAATACATTAGAATACAATGACCCATTAATGGATGAACCACATGCAAGATCACAAAAAAAAAACAAAAAAATAAACCAACAAACTAGAAACAGCAGAATGAAACAGGAGGTTTATAGAAGATACTCAAGAAATACTAACTTAATGATTCTAAGCACTTCCTAACTACCAGAGCCCCCAGCATTCTGCCCATTCACAAGGAGGTCCTCTGGATTCCAGCACACACCTCACCAAGACTTGTCTACATGATGAGGTAGGTGCAGCCACCAGGAATACCTGTGCAATTAAAAATGTCAAGCCACTTTTGAGAAATTGGATTTAGGAATTCACATCACTTGGAAGCTTTCATAATATAACCTGTCACTGTCAGATTAAAAAAACCCCACTATAAAAACAACCTTTATTTCACTGTAATCCACTTTAGAGGTTCTTTCATGTGGAATGACTCCAAAACCATTTCTCACAATTATCCTCCCTGAAACTCCATCCCCTCACATGCATGGGGGCACCTCAGATACTGCACACCTATCAAAATATAGGGAGAAGAATTCTGGAACTTTCCCTGCTTCAGGAAAAGCCTCTTGTTTTTGCTATAAAATGTTCTCACTTTCTCTGAAAGACTGCAACATATATCTATGAGACCAGTATGCAGATTCCACATAATATTCAATTCAAATGCACCTTTCTTTCTGATACCAAATACAGAAAATTCTTTACAACCCTATATATGTTTAACTGACCATGGCTTCACAGTACAAAAGAGAGAACAACAAAAAAAGGAATCCAAAAAACACACACCACAATTTTTGACATACCTCTTCCCTGCTCCAGCTCGACAAAGGCCAAAGAAAAATTGTACAGCACAAACCTTGGGATGAGAGAAAGCAGATGGGAACAGTGACCACTAAAAGCCAGTACTGACACCAGCTCAAAAACCTTCCTACAGGAAACAAGTGGAAAGCAATAAGGTAAGAGCCAGGATGCTAAATATGCTCTGGACATGCAGAAAATAACAGAAGCAAAGAGACTCAATTACTTTGAACATTTCAATGTATGTACATTCTGTGCATTGCACACTACACAATTCACATTTACAGACATCTATCTACTATCCATTCCTGGAAGACAGCAGAAAGACACTGGTAACCACTTAGAAGCTGATTGTGAAATCCTGAATGTCATTAGCTTTCAGTCAACTCATACAGAAAGTGCTGAGTATCAGATATTTCTTATATTTGAGAAAACTGTGTCCCATGTGAAAACAAAGTTCATGAGAAATTCTTTTTTTAAGCCAAAGAAGAAGTAAAGAGCGATAGCTTTTTAAGGAGGAAAAAAAAAAAAAAAAAAAAAAAAAAAAGATAAGCCTGTGTATAGTCCAAGGCTGAAATCCAAGGATGACCTTTCAGTGTGAAGTGCTCCAAACAGCCAAAACTCACTAACTCTGGTCATAATACTTACAGAAAGTATAAGTCAGTATGAGACTTCTCCAAGCAAAGGGAGTCACTCCTTCCCACTGAACATTTTAGAGTGTGGAGAGAGTTCAAACATTGCACATGATAAAGTGCAAGCCACCATTCATCTAAAATACAAATATTTAGACACACATTTACAAAGAGCCCACAGGTCTCCCAAAACTGCTCAACACATTTCACACAGTGCAACACAGCACAGACCAAGACAAAGTCAGACACCTGGAGAAGCCACAGTGGCTTTTACCATCATTTTACAGAAGAAGCCACAGTGGCTTTTACCATCATTTTACAGAAAGTTCATCTGTTTGCATCAGAGCAAAGTGAGTATAACACATTAGCTTAGAGAAACTCTTCAAGGAGCAATTAGCAACATTAGGTCACTTTGCTGCTTCACCAGTCAGGAATTAGGCAGCTGGGACACAATCTAAGTCAGAAAACACTCCAAGATGTATAATAGTCAGTTTGCTCTTGCTGAATAGATGCTTCTACCACAAAGTCTACAGTATAGTGTCTTAAAAGGGCAAAACACTGCAATTAAATAATACTCTCTGTGTTGCCTCGAGTTACAGCTTTAAAGCTCCTTGCATGTGTGCAAAAAGGCATCTTAACACAAGGCAGATAATCAATCATATCAGTGTCTGGTTACACAGAATAGGGATTCACCAAACATGGCTCAACTATACCTCCTCTCCTGATTGTCACAGAAATTAACCCCTGACATTGCCACCACATTTCCTGGAACACAAAAACACATCAAGAGTGAGTGGTTTGTGTTGGCCTAGACAAAGGAGTCAAGATAAAAGTGCCATGCAGGAGCTGAAGCAAGGGTTGGCTTGTGATGCTCTCAAAACATCTGTGCCCCAGTACAGGGTGCAGAAGACAAACAGGAATCAAGGGAAAGGAAGGGATGCTGTTGAGGGGATGGCAAGTGGTCAAGTGGTACTACTGCCAAACACTTCACAAAATGAAATCACAGACTGGACAGTTAAAACCTTAGCAGAACAAAGCCAAAAATATTCAGAAGCAACAGGTTCTAAAATCAGACCTGCAAGACAATTGACAAACTACTACCTTTGTGTCAGCTCTGGACACACATATATACTACAGCAAGTTGTAGAAAAAGTAAGATCAATTACACTATTTAGAAGAGGATCAGCAAGACAAAGCTCCTGAATGCAAAGGCAGAAGGCAGAGTGATGTCTGTTCTCCATCAGACACAGAATCAGCTATGCCATCCTCTTGGGTTACTACTAGTCCTGACTCAGATCTGACCTCCCACAAGGAAATCCAGAGGTGGACTTTGCACACAGAACTAAGCTCAGGGCTACTCAGCTTGCAAGCAGAGACAGGGTCATAAAAAAAAGGAGCATTGCTATAGATAATTTTATGGAAAACAATTATACTCCAGGGCATAAAAACTGTGTTTTACTGCAGCAATCAGCAATTGAAAGTATGTGAGAGCAAGTCTCAACAAATTTGCCCTTCTTAACTCAGCAAATGAGCAGCTTTTAATGGCACACCATAAAAACCCTTTTTTCCCTTTGACATGGAAGTGAAAGTCAGAAGGTTGTATGGTCTGCTTCATGATAAGAGGGTAACTGCAGGGATGGAATGATGTTCTAAATCCCTCAGGTAAACAGAAGGAATTGCTGGCTACTGGTAGGAGATGAAACTGAAGGCTGGTAATTAGACTGCAGGGAAACAAAACCCGTTCAGTTTAGTTGAGGCATAATTACCCTGAACCTATGCATAGCACAGCGTGCCTCTGCCCTACACACAGCTCTGCATCACCCCTCTGCCAGGACCTGTTATACAACCCTGCAAGGCAGCTCCAACACAGCTCACAGCTTTGATCCTCATTTGCAGGGGAATCGATGCATTGCATCCTATGACAGCACAGACCATGTGCCAATCAATGCAAGAGCTGGGCTTCTAGGACAATGCAGGTCACTTGGCTGCAGAGAAAGGGGCAAATTAAGCATTCTGCATTCAAGAGGATTGACCTGTGGGCCAAAAATCCAGGAGACATTAGGGAAATGCAAAATGTGGATACCTGTGGAAATGCTGGCACACCATGCCTTAGTCAAAGGAGCTCCTGGTTTCCTGGAGCAGCACTGTGACCACCAACACAGAGGTGGGATGATGACCACCCCTTCACCAGCACCAGCCACCTCCTCCCTCTCCCCTTGCCCAGCCCTGCCTGGCACTGGCCTCTCATCTTCTGCTCAGCAAAATGCCATTTCATTTACATTTCCAACAAGTCTAAAGCTGCCTCCAGTCAGCAAAGCATAACTGCCAAGTTATCAAACTTCCCCATTCATCCATAAGCTAATTGAGTAAAAGCATTTTGGGGGCAATTAGCACTTTATTCTGCATGTCAAATTCCATCTCTCTGTCCTACAGAGCACAAAGAAGATCAAAAGATGATTAAGAAAGAACTCCACCAGGTACCTTTAACAGCAACAAAAATTTGAAAAAATGTATTCCCAGAACTGTATCTCTGCTGCTCAGACATGATTTAAGACTGCTGGGAAGCAAACAACATTCTTTTCCAAGCCATACCTAGAACCCACCACAAAACCTAAAGCCTTATTAAAAGCCTGTTAGGAAAAAAAAAATGCCACTCCATTCACTCCAGGAATTTCTTTTCATGGTGGCTCAGAAGTGGCAGTTTGAACCTTGTGAAATAGGGTTTAAAATAAAAGCCATAGGGGACAAATAGGCAGTAAACAGGCTACAAAATAACCTCCAGACCCAGTTACATATATATAGATATACACAGTTACAGTACACAATATGTTGTCACATTCAAATTCCAAGGAGGTTTACTCTACGTGCATTGTAAGGGCTGTATTTTTGTGCAGACCTTTTAAATTTAAAGACAGACATATTAACTGTCACGTATTTCAGTCTGCGAAAAGACTAATATTTTTTGTGTATGTATTTTGTTATTTTGCTTGCTTAAAAAAAAGATATTGTTTGCTTGGCAGTTGCTACAGCAGCCACTGTGAAAGATGCTCAGTCCTCCATGCATGATAAAATCCAAGTATGCTGAAAGAAATCATCCAAAGCAGCTCAACTGAAAGAACAAGAACAGTACTACTCATTGCTAAGGGATCACTTGGCAGCATTTAAACAGTTGCCTATTGAAAACTAATAATTAAGAAAGAGATTTTACTAAATCAAACAAATTAAAAAAAAAAAAAAAAAACACAAACCTGAAACTTAAATTATCTGAGAATAAAAATCAGCTTAGTACAATTAAGAGATGCAAAATTTCCAATTCAGAGGTTTGAAGACAAAGGAAAAACCCCTAAAATGTAATTCAAATAGGCTTTAAACCGTTTCTTTAAAATGGTGTATTTTTTTTCTCTGTAATTCAGGTCACAGAGCAAAGCATTGAACCAAGAAGTTGAAGACACAGACCCTTTGACCAAAGAAATCTTGCTCCATGTATTGGTGCTAATCACCATTTTTCTGTCATTTAAAGCAGTCTGCAGATTATTTGCTGCATTACAAACAAAAAGAGATGTAAATCCTTAACTTGGTCTTGGAAAGGGAAACTCACCAAATGCAGCTTTCCTCTCCCTGTGGCACTGGGTATCCCACACCCTGTTACCTCAAAACAAGGCAGTGATCACTAACTCTGGTGCTTCTCAAGGTGGCTGTTGCCAGCCTCAGCCAGCAGCATTTATTATGTTTGGCTACATTTCCTAGTCAATGAGACTGCAAACTGCCTTAGTCTTCACTCTACAGACACAGAACTTCAGAGCAAAAGCCAAAATTCGATTTTATATTGAAAAGAATGCAAAAACTTAAGCTTTAATTTTGTTGCAGCAGGGAAAAGAAAGCAGATGTCATTACTTTCTTTAAGGAAGTGAAACCCTGCAGAAATTTGTAAGGGGAAATTGAATAACACACACAGAACAATTTTATACATGACAGAGAGATGCAATACAAACACAAGACACCCAAAATATACTTAAGAATCTTTAGAAAAGTTCAGAGATTGTATAGAAGATATAACTGCAGCATTATTAAAATATTCCCAAACTTAGTCTCAACTCAAGTTTGGAATGGCTGCTTAGCAATAATAGGCAGAAAAATTTAGGTAAAAAAAAACCATGTCTTTTCATGTACAACTGCTTAGCCTTCTAATGCAGGTGTTCTCCAAAACATAAAAAAAAAAATCTGCAGCTGCAAAAGACCAGCAGAGGGTTGTTTGGGTTTTTTTAACCATCCTCTCTTCGTTTTTTGCAACATGCAGACCCACACACACATGGGTATGGGAGCTGCTTTCACATCACTTAGACACATCACAAAGATTCTTCCCAGGGCTTTTTCAAATAACTGAAATACCAGAGAACCCACAAAAAGGCCCATGTTTTCCTATATTTAGCTAAGTCTCCTGTTCACCAGCAGCTGGCACCACGATCCCCTTGGTACTGGACAGCTGCAGCCTCTCCAGCCCAGTTCTAATCACTGCACAAATTAGAAGAAGTATGAGACATGTTTAGCAAAAGTAGCAGTTTATGCAACAACAAGAACTTTTCTGTTTTCCTAGACAAACATTTTAACAAATTAAACCTTACTACACTACAAGCCAATAAAAGAAACCAAAGGTATTGGCCATGTGCTCCAGGAAAATGAGCTCCTCAGAAAAATTCCTTTGATTACAGAGTATAAAGAAAGTATATACCACCTCCTTCCCCCACCCAGCCATTATAAACAGTTAATTAGGTCACTAAGCACTTTTTCACTCTCATTTTTCACATGCCTAGCTCTTATCTTTCCTTATCTGAAGCAAGAGTCCACTTCTCTATGCACCTGTATTGTTGAGAAAAGCATTCTGGAATTTAGCACTGCAATCAGTGCTATGCTAATTGCTGATTGGTCAAACAAAGAAAAAAAAATTAAAAAAGGAAAAAGGAAAAGAAAAGGAAAAAGTCCTAACAACAAGAAAACCTACCAGGACTTCTAAAATATAACCTTGCTGCAAAGACTCTTTTCAGGATCTGCACTGAAAACCATAACTATTGCTGTGGATCCCCCAAGTATCCTTTGTGAAAAGAAATAAATATTGACATATTTAGAAGACAACAAGTTACCTTCAACAACCCTAAACTTACACATCATACTTTTCAGAGAGGATAAACCAGATGCCAGCAGAACAGGAAAAAAAAACAACTTCTTCATCAAAATGCAACTACACTGAAGAACATGCAGTATTCATCCCATTTTCAGTAAGAGAATAGTTAACAAATCCCCAGAAAAGACAGTTCACTGACATCAGTACTGACTCAGTATTCTCAGGTTACTTTCTTTTCTCTGAAACAATTCAGAGGTTCTGCTTCAACTCCACCCCAGGCTGCCTCCTCCATGACTCCTTTCTGTGGCTTTTAGGCAACACAAAAAACGCTGAAGATACTTGTGCTAGAGTGGTTATGCAAAAACACCCCACCATGGCCACCACAGCAGTGCCATTCAGCCACACTGCTGCCAGCAGAAGCTTTTAAGATAACTTAAATGCTATTTGGACGTGTTTCTGTCAGTCCTATTTAGCCCTAGCTCTAATTTATTACGTGACTAATTTTATCTTATCTCTGGACTTCGCCAAAACACCTACATGTAAGAATTAAGCACTTTGAAGGAGAATTTTTGAATGATTTATGCATCCCCATTAGAAGTATCTTCAGACACATTTCATGTGAGCTTAGTTTCAAGTCTTGCAAAAGACTGAAAATCTTTACCATTAAGTTACCACATATTAAAGCAGTGAACCAGGAAGTTTAAAGAAAAAGCACACTGCTATCACACCAGAACTTTACCCACATTTTCCAAAGCAGCTCACTGCAAATGAGCAGAACAACACTGAACACGCCGACACAGAATGCAAGCTCAAGGTAAAAGTCTCAAGTCTAGTTCTAGAGCAGAGCTTGGAGGAAGCCATGTGATAACTGGAATATATAAGCAGAGCAATTCCTTGGCAAAAACCAGGGGTGGCAGTTGACCAGAGCTAGATAGTGACACCAAGCTGGCCAGTGTCTCATTTGCACACAAAAGCCAAGGGAAGATAAATAACTTCCCACAGGACACATGACATTGCCACACTTTGGTTAACAGGGTACACAATGACTGTGGAGCTGAGACTTCTATTAAAGCAAAATGTATTTGCTTTTTAAAACACTATTCAGACCCCACTGTCCCTCTTCTTGCCCTGTGTACCCAACCTAATATGCTGGCTTTATTTCAAAGACAGAGGGGATGCCAAATTCACATTTCTCATCCCTGACGATCCATAAAGAAGGACTCACGTGTTTATCATAGGATCACAGGATAATTCTTTGTACTTCTTTTTCTAAATGAAAGATGTCAAAGTCTATTACAAGCAGTGGCAGTCAGTGGAACCTACTTAGAAATAAAAGACTGATTTTATTCATAAGCAAGCACTGGAACTATCTGACAAGGCTTAATTATTGCACACTGACTAATGTCTTCTTATGGAAATGGTTGATGAGAAATTCTGTTGCAGAACAGTTTCACATCTGTACAGTCCAGATGACGCCCTATCACTTGATGTGCTAAAAAAAGCAAAATTCAGGGAAAAAAAGCAAAACCTTCAAAAACAGAGATACGACAAATAAAGGCAGCGGTTAAAAGATCAAACCAAAAAAAGAATCCATCAGGATCATAAGCAATAGCCTAAGATATCGTGCAAGGAGTAGTCGACAACACAGCCACTGCTCTGCAGACTGTTACAGAGCAGCTACAAACAGTTCCAGTGCCATGGCCACACTCTGGAAGGGCCATGTCATTACTGAGTCACCTCAACCGAGCCAATCAAACCAAACAAGTCTTGAAACCAGGTTCTGAATAGCAAGCTGACTAAATTAAATCTTCCCAGAAGAAGGCTCACCACAACCAGTTTCTCACACTGTGGTGGAGCTACTTGATGGCATAGAAAGCCTGGACCATGGGCACTGCTTAGGCAGCTCTGTGCATCCCTGTGTCAGTGTGTATCAGGTATCAACTGGGTGCACTTTGATAAGGCCACAACCTAAAACTTGAACTCTGCACTCAAGTCAGTTTATCTTATCTCCAATCAGGGGCATCACCAACACCAACAAATCCCTCCAAGAGCCCCGTAATCAGCTGCCACAGAAGGTTCTGCAGGGTCACCCTGCAGCCCCAGCCTGCAGGCTCCAGGCAGTGCTGAACAGCTCTGAGATACTCTGTCACATCAACACCCCTCAGTGTGAGAGGCCAGGGTAACTGCACAGGATGTAGAAACCAGCAGCAAAACCGAAAGGAGTAACACAAGATCGAGCTCAGATTCCCCTCTACTGAGCTACACACACAAGAGACCTAGGAAAAAACAGAAAAGGCTAGTGGGGAAGAACATGCTTGTCAGTACAGGCAGGCAAGACACGGATCTTCATACGCACAGCCCGAGGATATGAAACAATACTTAATTACTGTGAAAGTAAATTAAAAAATGGAAGGCAGTTAGAGTTCAGATAGAAACAGAACTAGCCACCATATATTAGTAGAGAAATTACTAGATATTTATCAGCTTTAAAATAGAGAGACTCAGCTAACTTCCAGCAGCATGGCTGTGCACTGCAGTTGGGACAGCAGCACATTAGAGGCCACAGCTTGCCAGTGACTGATGTGACAGGAACCGACTGGGTATCCTGAAGTGTGTTTGTTGCACACATCCTACAGGCATCCTCATACCCAAATAACAGGTGGTTTGAGCAGACCTTCCTTTATCCACCATGGCAGCAACTTCCACAAGCCAACTTACCAACCCAAGGGCAAAGCTAGCTACTGGAAAAAGCATTGAAGGAGGTGTCCACCTCAACCTGCTGAGACGGGTAAAAAACACCTGTTACTTTCATACACATGGGGATTATATGGTAAAGTAGCCTGAGAGTAAAACAGTCCTATTTTACAAAACAAATTAAAGGCCCTGCACAGCCTTTAGGGCTAGTGCCTCAAATTGTCTGTGGTAATAGACAGCTTGGGAAAAGCACCTCCCTTTCATCATCCTAAAACACCCACACTAGGCATGGAAAGAACGGGCATTGGGGCTAGGTAAGCAACTCGGTACTTGAAATCCAAAATTTGCTTTTAAATGATACAAAGAAAGAAAGAAACAAATTCCCAATGCACACGTATTGGAGATTGAAACACATATTCTCAGAGAAATGAGCAAGTTAAGAAGGCAGGAACTGAACTTTGTTCTTATGACAGTTGAGTATCACTCAGCAAAAGAACCCTGTTGCCTTCCTTAACACAGGCCTGAGCAGTGCAGGCTCCCTTCAGGGATTACTGTACACTCAATAACATCTGCAGTCTGAAAAAGTTTGACTGCACGGGCAAGGAAGAACAGGTCAGGTGTTTACTGCTTTTTCTTTTGTTGCCTAGAGTCACTCATGATTCACAGAGGTAAGTCAGATTCACCCATGGGAAGATCCTCTTCCTAAAGGTTACAGAAAGCTAAACATAATCAAGGCAGAAAAAAAGAAGAACAGATTGCGTAAAGATCTAAAACAACCTTGTACCAGAACCACACTATTGCCCAAATCTAAGTGTCCTTCACATTCCCACTAGAAACACTCACTGTATTTAAAGCGATTTATATCTGAAAGCCACAGCAAAACACAAGCTGAACACTGCTATCAGCTGCCTAGTTAAAGAATGTACTTCTCACCACCCAAAATCCCCTCCTACTTACGTGATCTTCTTCTGTAATTGGAATAAATTAACCCCTAGAAAAAAGCAGCTCTGCCTTGGCAGGAGCAGTTGTGAGAGCCACACAGGCACAAAGCACTTGCTGTAGTATTCAAGGGCCCGGTTTGCGGGAGAGAGACCTTGCTGGGCAGCCGCGTTTTTTAAGATGATAAAAACAAGTAAAGCAGATACCGTTAAATTCGGCTAATATAACTGAATGCTCCATCACCCGTTTATTTTGGCAGTGGAGCACTGAAAACATCTGAGCCTATCTCCACGCACTCTTATCACCTCTGGGGACGGCAGCCTGCGGGAGCACCGATAAGAGCCATACCCCGGGCCAGCCCCGCTCCCCGCTGCACCCCGGGCTATCACCGAGCGGAGGGGGGCGGAGGGAACCCCGGGCCGGCTCCCGTGCGCTCGGGGGAACCCCGCGTCCAGGGCATCCCCGGGGCTGCTCCGCCACGGCCCGGCCCGGCCCGGCCCGGCGGGCTGACACCGGCTCCGCATCCCGGCCGCGCAAGCGGAGCCGCCGCCCGCCCGGCGCTCCGGGGGCTCCTCCCCGGGGCGCGGCGCCCCGAGCAGCCCGGCAGCCGCCGCCTTTGTCCGCGCCGCGCCGGGCACAGCGGGGCGGGGAGCCGGGCTCGCCGAGCCCCGGAGCGTGGGCACCGCCGCCCCCCGCCCGGCCGTGCCCGCTCACCGTCGGAGCTGACGGTGTCGTAGGAGTCGCCGGGGGCGGGCGCCGCGGCCGGCTCGCGGTAGTCCACCCAGCTGAGCCCTTCTACGCTGTCGTACTCGGCGCGGGGCTTGTCCTCCACCGGCACCACGGTGAAGTGCGGCATGGCTGGCGGGGCGGAGAGGGCTCCCCGCGGCACCGCGGCGAGGCAGGCGGGACGCGGCGCGGAGCCGGCGGCGCATTCCTGCCCCGTGCGGTCACTTCCTCTCAGGAAACCGCGCTCCTCAACTCCACCCATTCCAGCGCCAGCGCCGGGGCGGCGCGGATCCCGCCGCCCGCGGGGCCGCCGCGCCAGCACCGGGCCAGCGCCGGGCGGGGGTCGCTCGGGCGGGCGGGGGCGCGGAGGAGGGGCCGGAGGCGGCGAGGCCGGCGAGGGGAAGGGGGAGCCTTCCTCCCGCATTCATCCTGACAGAGCCGGGCCCGGGGGCGGCGGGAGCGGGGCGGGGCCGGGCGGGCGCCCTCCGCCCGCCGCCCTCCCTTGCGGGCGCTGCCGGGCCGCCTCGGGGAGGAAATTTCCCCTCCGCCGTGGCCCGGGCTCCCTCCCCCGCTGCCGCCATTTGCTAGGCTGCAGCGATGCGCGGGGATGGGGGGTGAGCCCCGGGGATGGGGCCGGGCGGTCCCGGAACGCCCGGAGGTGCGGGCGAGCATCAGCGAGTGAGCGGCGGGCAGGGGACCCGAGAGCCGCGCCGGCAGCGAGCGCACTGTTAGGATAGCACGGCTCGTCCCAGCCCGGCTCCAGCCCGGTTCAGCACGGCGTGGAGCTGGCGGAAGGCGCAGCGGCGCCCCGAGAGCCGCGTGCTGGTACCGATGCTGGTACCGGTGCCGGTACCGGGCGGTGTGCGGCTGTCCCCGCTCCCTGTGCCTGCCGTGCTTTCCCTTGTGCTCGGCTCCGGCGGCACCAAACCCCGGCGGGGAGGGGAACACGGCGGCGCTGGAGGCTGGGGGAGCTGCCTGCGGGGATTTGCATGCGGCTGGATGCAGAGCAGCCGGTTGCTAAGGCAGCAGACGGATGCGCTGCTCACACGGGGCTGGGGGCCGGGGGACACCATTGTTCGCTCCCACTCTGGAGGCAGAGCCGTGACCTCCCCTCCGCCGTGCTCGGGGCACGCCGGTCACCCAACCTCTTCCCCTCCAGTGAGCAAAATTAGATTTTGGCTTCACATTTGTAGAAGCTGGCGCCAGCAGTGGGTATCTTGGCCTTCATTTCGCGTGTGGTAGCCTTCACATGGAGTTTGAACGTGAATTACTAGTTGATAATGCCATTTATTGTCTTCATTTGAAAGCTGGCCTTGACAGTAGAAGGATCTCTTTTTAATGTCTTGTGCAATCATCAGAAAAAAACTCTAGAAAACAGTTTGCGTGCTTTACTATGGACTGTCAATTTAAACTAGTTCTGTAGATCTCTGTAGACTAAAATATTCCCTAATCAAGAAATGGGTGTACAGTGACAAGACATTCCAGGAGGGATGTAAGATTTACCTTCAGACCACACAGGGGTGTACAGGAGGATACGAAGCTTAGAACAGAGGAAGATGCTGAGGCTGGACCTTTCCTGTGCTCAATTCCACCTTACCCCAGCTTTCTGAATATGTCCTGCCCTTTGGACAAAGTACCCCCCAGGTCACTGCGAGGATGCAAAAATTGTAATGAGCAGGGGAGAGACAAACATGAGGGAGAGTGCTTTGTTCACGAGAACTGACTAATAGGTCTACTTTTAATTAGTGGGCGTTTGAAATAAACATGAAGGATCCATGCTGTGGAGTGACTGCTGCCTGGGAGGTACAGGTCTCTCAGTTCACTTAACACAAGGTTGCTGGTGGACCACCTCTGGGGCAAGTCAGAGTAATTACACTTCTTGGTGTTGATCAGACACATGGAAAGACTTCTAAGACCCCTATGCTTTCATATAACCTACATTTTACTTTTGACACTTTGCTCTATTGGGGAAAGAACAAGGATCTTCATGTGGCCATGTGTATCTCTGTAAACATCCTTGTCAGTTTTGGAGAAGATTTAAAAAAAAAAGAACAGAATTTCCTCTTGAAAACTCCTTGTTTCTTGAAGAATTAGAGTGAGAGTTTGTTTTTTTTCTTTCCAGTAACTCTGAAATGAGTATGTTTGTAAATGTCCCCTGGGATCTGTACAGTTTTACTTACAATTTATCTGGGCAAGCAATAATTTTATCTCCAGAGAAAAGTAGAACAATGGCCAAAAAGTAGCATTTTCTGTTTTAACCTCTGTAGTTGAATTACATTTCATTAGTGTTCAGGAAAGGAAGATAAGACCCACCAAGAAAACAGGAAAATTAATTGATAGGGGACAAATAATTTTATATAGAAAAGGGGCAAGATGCTAATTCACCATTAAGCACCCTTGTTCACATTCAGTCTTCTTTCCTCTTTTCACTTCATAAAGCTTTCAAGTGAGAGTGTCTGGTCTAAATAAGCTGGCCTAGAAAAAGAAGACAGGGACTGTAAGAAAGAAGTCTCCAAAGTTACTGTTTTTGGAGTCATGCCTATTCAGAAAGAAGTGTTTGAACTGGGCACTTCCTTCTCATCACACTTTTGAAAGCAGATGTGGCAAGGAGGCTCCACTCTTAAGGCATCAAAACTGCATCTATGACATCACAAAACATTTTAGTGTCATAGAATCAGTGGTACTGGAATTGTAACCCATGAGCAGGAAAAAAAAAAATTAGGCTCATGCACATATACCAGCAACTCCCTTCTCGGGAATGGAAACTATATCCAAATGTCTTAGGAGAGAATTGAGCCCTAGGAAACCATTCAAATCTATTGAAGCAAAAATATTTCTTTTGTCTAAGGACAAGGGTTCTTTACTGACTTGCAGAAAGACAATATTTAGAGCTGAGAAGTTACCCACCCATATCAGCTTTGTTTAGCATCTGGTTTGTAAGAGAACACAATTTCAACCTGTATGATTAATTTTATTTTTTTCTAGGCATAATAGGTGACTTATTCTGAATGGTATGAGTGGCCATCATAAGCTCAAAAAGTTGTCTCATATAATATGATGCTGGAATGAAACTGGATTATCTACAATACTACAGTATTTACCTGAAACAACATTGCTATCTTCTCATTAAATAAAAGGGATGAAAATTACCTGGTTTTTACAAAGCTGAATAGAATTTGGGATTATGGTTTCATATAGGTACAGACTGATCAGTGAAAACAAAAAGCAGAGACAAAAATTTTAATTTTCCCTTTTTTTCATCTTTCTACACACCCCACTCCAATATCAACAGAGAAAAACTGCACTTCTAAGAAAAAAGCCTGGTGGTTTCACAGCAAAAAAATATGAGTTCATCTCTGCAGAATCTTATTAGATTATAAGAAGGCTTATTAGAAGATAAAAGGTCTGTGTTTTCAGTACTTAGTGTACATTTACAGCATCAGTGAAAACAGCAGCCTAAAGATCAGCAAATCCATCATCTCTCCTCTGATACACAACCAGGAGCTGCTTTTAAATTGATACTAACTACAAATTATATAATCAAAGAGACAGTTCTGTTCTTCATTGGTAAGCCACTGGGTATTTGTGAAGTGCCTTAAGCAGGTAAAGCTTCCAGCTGAAAGGTCAGCACTGTTCCAGTAGACAACTGTGTTGTTCAACTCAAGGCTCTGTGAGAAACTCTGAGTCTTGCAGAAGGATACTTCTGGAAGGAGCCTGATATAAATCCTCAGGGCAGGCAAGTGAGGTCAGGTTTGCCTTGAACACTTTTTACTGCAGGTGACCACCTCTGAAGCATTGAAAAAGGATCTTGGCTTTTACAGCCCAGCCTGAGACAGTGCCTGCACACACCCTGAGCTCTCAGACAAGCTGGGATCAAACCTGCAGGGACTCTCATCCCTTCCCTGGCAGCAGCACTCAGAGCCTCCCCTGGGGTGCTCATACAGCCATGCTGGGAGACAGGGAGCACACAATTACCATCAGCACAGTCAGCACTTGCAGGGGTTCAGCCCTCACCAGGGGTGGGGTGCACCCCTTGGAGGTCCTGGGACATGAGCTCCAGAGTGCTGGCAACTTCCAGACTTGCAGCATGTGATGTAAACCTCAATCAAACAACAAAAAGCATCATCATTTCAATTCCTTCTCAGAGCCAGTGATTTCCCATTTGTTTAAAGGCTAGCACATCATCTGAAGTTGTGTTTGAGGACAGTTTTTCCTATCTTCCTTTCTTCCTGAATTTCATGGAGAGATAGCTAATTTTAAAAAGTTCAGTTTTTTCTAACTAGGACAATCAAGGCCAAGCAAAAAGTAGCAATTGTAGAATAAGTAATAACATTGCAATTCAGATAATTTTTAAAAGTTCATCTCTAAAATTATGTTGCCCCTGACACAGCAGGGAATCTGTAACTGTTATTTATTGTTTTGAAAGATTTTTCCCACTAGAGTGGAACCTGGGTGACAAATAGCCAAGAGCTGACAATCAGACATAAAATAACAACACAAAATTCACCACTGCCAAGGTACAGTTTCCCAGGGCATCAGGCTTGGCAAGAATTCTGCCAGTTCATGGCCAGCATTTCACCATAGTGAACTTTGGTTTTCAGCACATTCCTGCTTCTCCACATGTGAGGATCACACCAGCCTTGTGGACACAGCAGGCTGGAACTGGCATCCTGCCTGTAAAGGTTTCTCACTCATAAAGACCAGGATCCAATTCCCATGACAGGGTCAGGCAGTGGCTGGATGAGATCCTTTGGAGAGGACCACGGCTCAAACATCCATGCAATAGATGCTTGTAGGAGATGCAATGTGCAATTCTCCACAGGCATTTCCAGGAGAAAAGTAAGGTGAGGAAAAGCCACATTGTAGCAATACAGGGGCTCTTCTGCTGAAGACACCTGAAAATTTTGGTGTTATTCTAGAAAACGTATCACAGCTTAAACATTAAAGACCACAAGAGGACACTATGGTGCCACTTACCTTCAAAGTTTATTTACTTTAAGGAACTTCTGCTTCACTTGTAAAATTACTTATAACTGCCTTTGATACATGGAATAGCCATTTCTACAAAAAAAAAAATCTTAATCTCAGCTTTAGAAACTGAAAAGTTGCTCAGTCTGTGAGACACCATTTCTTTCCTACTCACCCAGGCACTGCACATTCACATAAGAACAGCTGCATCAAGGATTTCTACAACAAACTTGTTAAACATGGCAGTAGTTTTTAGTGTAGAATTAACATGCTGGAAAAAATAATAGTCTGTGGATCAATTTTCAGATCAGTTACATTTTTTGCATAGGTAGATTTGTCATAGTCTATTTAATTTGTAATAAAGAGCTGAGAGAAGAAACTGAGCACAGGCCTAGACAAGATTCTTGAGATGCTGAGTTTATCTACAGGAGGAAACTCAGGAAGATTAATTCAAATCCAAATCCAAAGCTGTATTAAACTTTTTTCAAATGTTTGTATTCCAGACTAAAAAGATCTTTTTAATTGTGTGATGAAACTTGTATTAGCTTCAGTTTTAATCTCTTTACTTTGTTTCTCATCAACAACCCTCAGGGGAACTTGAATTCTTGTTTCCTGGGCTTTATATTTTCCTTTAATTGCAGAATCGACAAAAGGAATGTTTTATGAAAACAGATAGACCAGGTGCTGAGAAAGGACTTCAGAGGAAAATACCCATTATACAGAGGAAAGAATCATCTTAATGGAGTTTAAAAAACAATCTGGGGAAAAGCAACAGCAAAAGAGCAAAATTAAGTGCCCTCTTATTTGAGTTCTGATTGTTAGGGCCAGACCCTTAATTAGAAGCAGCAAAAGTTTTCTGTTGTAAGATAAATGTTGAACTTTGTTTACTTAGCTTTTTTTTTTTCCCCTCCACTATTTGTTGTGTCATGACAGAAACAACTGAACCAAGTCCAAAACGTCTCTGAGGTCACAATTTTTGGAAAGAAGTTTTTGTTTTGGCTCTTGCATGGCAAAAAATAAAAAAAATTAAAAAAATATATAAATTTTAAAAAAAGGTCACGATGAAGTTATAAATAAACATGAAAGTTAGTGAGGAACTTTTTCCATTTCTCTGGTGTCAGAAGATTTTAAAAAAGATAATTATAATAACAGTAAATAACCATTCCCATGTCAAGTTGTTCTATGTACATGTAAGGTTTCTAGGTAAGATAGCAAGACAAAAAATCAAGACCAGATTAAAAAAAAAAAAAAAGAAGGAAGGAAAAAAAAAGGTCATTTTTGAACCAATTAAGTCTTCCAGAACAGTCCAAGCAGGGTTATCTAGGATCACAGTCTGTACTGAAAAAGGTTCAGCATATCAACTAAAATACTGCTCTAGGTCTGCAAATTGAATCCAACAAATCTTAAGAGCAAATGAAAGCCACTATTAGTGGGAAGAATCTTCTGGTTATTTAATTATTTTGTAGTTTAAACAAGTTGCATTTTCAGAATTTGAAGCAATTTGATCATTTCCATATGTATAAATCCAGAGAAGAGCAAACACAACTGCTGCTTTCAAACAGCAAATGGAAGAAATCCAAGTTGCTGCAGTCTCACTCTGCTGTTTCACTCCTCCCTAACAATGGTTAACCATCACTGACACCATCAGCACAAACTCGTCCCTTGAAGGAGAAGTTTCCTGCAAGACCAGCTCACTGAACACAGCTTATACAAAAGGCAGTGCTGTCTAAGGAACAGGGGAGAGAAGCTGCAGCCAAGGACAGAGCAGAGCAGCAGCCACAGCTGGCTCTGGCATGGGCTGCTGGGCCACTGCTCCTCACTCCAGAGCTGTCATTGGGATGCTGCTGGGAGCCAGGAAAGCAGTTTTTCTCAGGCTGCCCAAGGACAAGAAATTCTAACAATGATTAAACACCTGCTGGAGACAGAGATGTGATGTTTTGCAGAAAGCATGTTTTCAAAGAGGTGTTGCCTTCTTGGAACAGTGAGCCTTTTCTCTTCTATATGGCACGAACTACCCTATATAAGTGTAGTGTTTCTTTAAATAAAAGCTCTCTTTTGCTTTCCCATTAAGTGAAGAACTCTGTTGCATTATTCTTTTCACTTCTCTCCTCTAGCTTAAATGCAACACAGAACAGGAGGGGGATGCAACACTTGGCTTTGCAAAGCTGACTCTGTGGTGCAGGTGCCCACTGAACCTTAGGTGTAAAAACAACCAAGTTCATAAACTCATATTAATATAGGTGGTTAGACACAATGTTTGCTGACCTTGCAAAAGAGAAGTATGCTGGCATGTTGCTTGAGCAGCTCCATGACATGCAAGAAGGAATGTAAGCACAGCTGAATAGTTTGTGTCCAATGTAAAACATGCAGGAGTCTTCTGTGCCCCAGACAAGTCACCTGCTGGGTGTAAGTTTGGTACAGGAACTGAAGTGCTCAGATTTTAGGTGACAGAACTGTCATGTGTGTCAGACCAGCAGCAGATTTTGGGAGGTTTGGTTTCTAGCATCACCACTTGCCCAGATGAGACAACTCAGAACTGAAGTTTTTTATTTCTGTGGATGCTACAGTCCATTAGTCAGGAAAAGGATATACTGGGGGAAGGGCCCTGGCACCAGCCTTTTAGAACCAAATCAATAGTCTGCATCAATATTATGCCTGTAGTTCTTGGCTGTTCATATCACATATGTAAAACCATGAGCCTTTGATTGTTTTAGATGCCTTCAACTTTGGGTCTTCTGAAAATCAGCCTAAGGTGCTCCATAGTACATAGATCTTGATATTTACAGAAAAGTAATAAGTATTTCAGAATTCATGTTAGCACAACTCATTATTTAGAAGAGGTAAGTCATGACTTGCATTGTTTCATTTGGCAGCCAACAAAGGTTATTACAAAGTTTGTATCTCAGTTATATCTGGTACTTCACTGTTACCAGCAGCCATAATAGAATCTGTCGGCTGAACTCGAATGCATCCGAATTACCAATGCAAATGGTTGTCATTAACTGGGGCAGGGCAGAGGCACTCAGTTGCAGCATGAATCATCCTCCCATTGGGAGGCAGAAAACAGAGTACAATCACTTTGTGCTTGGGTTGTTACAAATGCAGAGTTGTGAGTACTACAAGTTGCTGTCAGGGCTGGAGACCTGAGTCACCTTCACCAGAATGAAGGGTCACTAGCTTTTCTGAGAGCAGTCACAGCCATATTTTACTTTATTTTACTTTTGAATTTAATTTCTAAAAAGGTGCCTTTCTACCGTGTTTCAACCTTTCTATCAAGTTGTGTGGTTTTGATCATTTAGGAAAAATAAATTAGCTGCATCTATTAAAGAAGCTAGATAACATGAATAATCAGTGCACAAGACATCTGTTGATTTTGCCTTCTGATTTTGTTTGACACAAGCAGCTTATTTGAAGCATTCTGAATAAACATTATAACTGGTAATGGAAAAGAGGCTTCTAGGTCAGGACACATCTGTGAGAAGTGCTGTGAGGCAGAGTGTGTCCTAACCCTGCCTTGTTCTCCATGCCTTGACAGCTTGAGCAGGGATTTGAGCAGGTAACACTGTCCTCATGGACCCACTGCAGTGACTGATCCCTCCCCATGGGCTTGGAGGGGTTTAGCAGTATCTGGAATTAATGAGGCTGACTGCCTACATCCAGGATTAAACCTATTTGAGTTTCTCCTGCCTGCCATGGAAGGGGCATCCCTTCCCTCTGTTATCGACCCAGATATGATATCAGCTCATGGTACTCTTTCTCCTGCAGGGGTCCATGGTTCTTTCAGGGTCTCATGGGCCTCTGAACATCCACACTGCTTTGTGGGACTACACCAGTATTGTTGCACAATTTTAAACAATATTTTATTGAAATTTCATGTCTGTGTTTTGCCACGAGGTTACAAATTACTCATTGCACAAGCAGTCAACAAATAAGTGCAATACATTGTGGATAAGGCAAGTCATATAAAAGTATTTTATGTATCTTTAAGAAAATGAATATATATTTTTAGTTCATGCTATAGTATGGGAAGGTAAAACAGTAAAAATTAGCAGGCAGTAATTGACAACACAGTATAAAGAAAACAGCTGGAAGGAATAAAGAAGCATGTTGCATTTTGTGTAATGAAACAAATATCAGTTCTGAGAAAAGATGGCAGATTTCCAACGGCTTATGAATCAGACATTTGCCCTATTGATTTCATCATTTTACCAATAAAACATGTTCTGAGGACAGTCAAGCAATGTCTGGGAGGCCAAACTTCTGAATCAGTAATTCCTTTTTCTACATACATATCCAGGATCTGTATTTATTGAGAAATTATTCTTTAAAAATTGGCTTATATGCAACTAGATGGTTTCACATGATTTGTAGAATTTGGTAACGTACTGGAGTATAATTAGACTATATTTATCAAGGAGACCATCTTATGAAAAGAATTAATGAGCTTAATTTTGAAGCTATAAAAAAACAGGGTCCTTCCAGAAGCCCTACTTGTACACAGAGTGCAGAAATGGATGGAAGGAACAGTCTCAAATTCCTCTAGAAAAAAGCTACTGTGCTGTTTTTCCATCCTATTCTTGCTCAGCCTTCCGTTTTGGTTGTTAAATACTTTGTGTGTTTACAAATACTTTCCTTAGATCAATTACAGGGCTTTTATTCTACACTAGGGCTAAATTCTGTAGATGTCATATCAGTAAATAAAAATTAGTATCATAAAATCACAATTAACAGCAAGTATCATGGGAAAGCATTTACCAGCAAGCACTGGGAACTGGCCATACAAAGATGTGGTACTGCCATCTTATAATTTAATAATGAATCTCAGTATATTTGACTAAAATGTCAGTTTTGAGCCTATGAAGAACAGGCCTATCTCAATATATGCTCTTCTCTGCAACAGGAGCTTCTAACCTTGTGCATTTCAAAGCGTATTCTGAAGGCCAAAACAGCAGATATATAATAAAAATATCTCTGTCTAATCTCATATCTATGAATCCACTGGCCATGGTTCTGCCTCCACCCTGCAGTAACTGACCAGTTGCCCACTCTCCTGGTCAGGGTTTGAAAATAAGAGTTTAGTACTGCAGAATGGGTCCCTAAAGTTACTTAGGCATGCAGTTCAAGCTGGAGTACGCTTGTCACTCATCTTGTCATCTTAAAAAACAAAAAACCCCAAGGAAACAAAAAAGCACTTCACTCCAAATGGCAGGGGATGGTCTTCTCTGATTAAGCCATCAACTACTTACTAATAGAAGTTGTATGATTTAACAAGACATAATATTTGAAAGTTTCTTGGCATAGATGTCTTAATCACAATCTCTATTTCCTGTGTGGAACTGCTGATTCTGTACTCCAGTATTTATTCCACAATATGGGTACCAAAACCATGTATCAAATATTAAAGAATTTATTCTTTAAATGTGAATATTTTCCATTAACAGTGTTGATCCTGGCCTAGCCAAGATGATACAGAATTTATCACTTAAATTCTAGATTCTTTTGCTACATAATTTATCATTTACGTGATTTTTCAAGTATGCAGGTGAATTTACAGAAATTGTGTTTAAAATTTGTTATAGTTTTCCCCTAACAAATCACAGAAAGATGAATAGTTGCTTTGCAGAGCACTGCATAAATATCTTTCTAGACTCCATAGATCTTATGGTATGTAATACAGCATTAAATATGCTACAAGTGTCAGACTAAAAGGTTGTGCCACAGAAGGGAATCCAAAGGACCTGGATGGCTGGAGCTGAGGCTTACGTAGGTCTAGGCGACAGGAATTTTGTGCTTCTTCCAGAATTTCACTTTCACCTACGTCCATTTCTCCAGAAATGTTCCGCACCTGCAAAAATTCAAAGGTTGTCCCTGAAAGCCAGATGGGCACAACAGCAAAAAGCTTTATGCAGCTAGCAAATTTAATGCTATTTCAAGTTACCCAACTCAAACTGTATAGCAATATCATTATTCTGCTGTTTGCACTCCTATGAAACACTTCCCAGAACTCAGCACAGAAACTTTACAGGGAAGAGTCACAGGACTGATGTTCTTTGCCTTGGCTCTCTCCACACATGGAGCAAGAAACTCCTGAGCTTTCTTTCCTGAAGTGAGCTCACACTCTCAAGACAGAGCTCCAACATTACTTATTTAGAAGGGAAAAAAAAATACTAAATCCCACAGATTGGTTAGCTGTGATGCATTTGAGCCTCTTCATAATGTCAGTCTGCCACACAATGAAGTCAGTATTATGTAGATATTTTGGCAGTTTAACTGGAATAGTACAAATTTCCCTGATTTCTCTTCATCCAACATGCCCAGAAAAGACAAGTCGAAGAAGGGTCACTGTGAAATATCTGTTGTCTGTGTAATATCTGCTTACCTATCCCTGTAAATAGAGCAGTAGGAGACAAGCAGTCTGGAGGTTTCAGCAGAGGGATTTGTAAAAGTTGCCATTGAGGGGCCCTAGTCTTATCCAGTCTCCTTCCCTCCTCTCCTCCCTCATCCTTCTGGATTAACTTCTACCATTTACACTTAAAGCTCATTGTGATCTACTTGTTATGTTTATGGCTTGTTAGTGATCTGTCCATGGCAGAAGCCTTTTGAACAGCAGCCCAATCCCATGACAAGAATTAAATTGATTTGCAGGAGTCAACATTCCTTCCTGCCCCAGCGAACACGGCCAGACTGTGATGCTGGTACATCCGCAGCTTCTCCAAACCATGAAGTGATTCCATTTGGAAGTCACTGATGTGTGTTTATCAGATTACTGCAGAGAGAAAAACTTCCAAAGAGCTTTGTCTGCTCTCTCTCATTTTCCTTTATGCTGCTAACACTCTCTTACCATCTTGGTTTCTTTCCCAGCGTTTGGATTTAGTGAATTAGGTGCTTACATTCCCTCATATCTCTCTCATTGAGCAAAAAAAAAAAAAAAAAAAAAAAAACCTCCAAAACAAAACACATTAAATGAAAGAAAAACAAAGAAAAAACCCACCCAAAAAATAAACAACAAAACACCAACAGTTCCTCTTTCCTTCTTAGTAAGAATCAAGATTCAGTTTGGATTTTAATCTTACCTTTTCTACTTCCCTGAAGACACGGAGAAAGTTCTCTCTTAAGACTCCTTTCAGTTCAGTTTCATTCCATCCTCTTCTAAGAAGTTCCTCTATCAAAGAAGGGTATTTAGAGACATCTTCCAATCCCTCAGGAAAGCTGTTGGCAAGAGTCACATGAGAACATTCAACACACATCACTGACAAATTGGAGGAAACGTTTTTTAATTAGTGTTTTGCACATATTGACTTTTGAAGTGAGCTCACTTTGGACCCAATTCTTCCTCTGAGAATTCAGCTGACAAACAGAAACAGAACTGGGACACACCAAAGGGCTTTTCCTTCACATAGGACCCAATAAACAGAGCACGACTGGAATTAAATGCACTTCTATAGAGGCAAAAAACCAGCATGGGAGGATATTAGAACAAAAGGGGGGAAAATAACCAGAAATCCAAGTGTGTATGTTAATCCACACTTTCCATCTGGCATTTAGAGCAAGAGGAAACAGCTGCATCTCAGATGAATTTGGGGCAATCCACTCATGTAACTGAGAACAAAAGGAAACCTAAAAACATATTATGAGCTCTGGAGTTGCAGGCAATTTTGTGAACTCTGTTGTTTACAAAGTACTTTGGGAAAAAAAAACCCCAAAAACAATTAGAATAATAATATTTGTTTTAATTAAGCCAATTTTTTAGGCAGTGGAAAGAAACCTATTCAGAGCCCTCTACTAAAGAAATTATAAAAAGCAAAAGTGATCTATGCCTTGTGCTAATTATTTTCAGAATAAAAAGAGTTTTGAAATAAAAAGCTGCAAAAAGCAAAACCTGCATTCAACAGCTGTTTTTAATTGTATTTCCATGAGACTTTGACATTGTTTTGAGATAACTAATATTTTGTTACTTTTTCTGTTCCATGAAGGTATGATGATAAGCATATCTCAATAAAATCTGTGGCATTACTAGCAGGATTTAGACTCCACCACCAATTTAACTGATGGTCTTTGAGAAAATGCATGTGATAAAATGTGTCCTTCTGTTGCAAACTGTGTTTTTATTTTGAGCATTACAGTTTCAGAGCTATGATATCATGGGAGCTGACACAATGGGTTTGTGTTTGTGCTTTACAGGTGGGAGCCTGACTCTGACTTTCATTCCCAAGCAAACCTGACTCCAGGAGAAAAAGAAAAAAGGGAAAGGAGATAATGCTTTAAAAGAAAGATAAAGAGAAAAAAAAAAAAGTTTAGGGTTGCAGCAGGAAATGCCACCCATTCTGCCTTTATTTCCTGGGTTGTAACTGCAGTAGTCCAGGAGTGAGGAGAGGTTTTGTGGCAGGCTGCTCACCAGGCTCTGCTTGCCTCAAACACTTCCCAGCCCCAAAAGCAGGAGTGGTTTCACAGCACACAAACTCTTTGGGCTTTCCCCAAGGATAGTGCAGGAAAGAGTTTTGCAGCATCTCTCCAGACTGAACCATTTACCACATAAAGGTTGAGGCAGCTTTTCTGTCATATATCTGTGGCTTTTGGAAAAAACAACCTCTGTCACTGGTTTTGTATCCACAAGCCACCAGCTAGAACACACAGCTTCAGAGTTCACAGGGCATGAGGATCCATTTCTACATTTGTAGCACTGCTTCATGCAGTTCTAAAAAGGAATCATTGTGCTCTTCTTTCTTAAAATTTGGTTTAGTGCTCATTAGAAGATAATATGATACCAGTGTTTTTAGTATGCCTTCTTTTTTTATCCCTTAAATGAATCAAAACCCACATAATTTAGGGAGCAGATGTCAATGTACAACTTTACCAACCGTTCCACTCCATCATAGTCACCACCAATTCCTATTGATTCTGAGCCTGCAATCTCCTTTATATGGTCAAAATGATCTGAAAGAAAATATCAAGAAAAGAACATCTAAGCATCTAGGAGAAAATAAATGTTACAGTTCACACATATTGGCTCTAGGTAACAGCTCTCCTTAATCGTGGGTTCTTGAACAAACCCTTTTTAAAAAAAGTCAAAAGACACCCCAACAGGCATCAACCTTTAAAATAACAGCTACACTGATGAAATGCAAACAAGGAAAGGGACCAGCACATTCATTCCTAGCAGGTAGCCCCATTATACCAATAGAGTTTTCATTATCCACTGCATACCTATGTTTCCCACTCCTAATTACAAAGGCTTAAGGTGTTTTCCAGAAAGAAACAACTACTTTGGTTGTTGGCTCTGTTTGTGAGTGTTGTGTCCTTCAGCTACACACACAGCTTGTACATCTTGTTATTGTTTAATGAGTGTTAGCTGAAAAAGTCTCTAGAGCTGGGCTAAGCTGTGGATGGAATAAACAAGCAGTGTAATTTACATGACTTTGAAAATTATGCATGCACCAAGATATTAATATAATTTATACGAATTTGTAGAACCCACAAAAACTACAGTGTATTAACATCAAACCTGCAAGGGTGGAAATATTAACAACTTTTCTGCCACAGGCCAGTACATCTGCATTGAAAGTCACCATGATAATTCCCCTGTTCTTTTTCTGAAAGATATAAAGAGACAGGTGACGAGTGAGCACTCCTGCCCTGCAAACTTCTTGGGCATGTTATGTAGAATCTTCTATGCTCACCCATCAGTGGGAACAGCAACACTTAGTCAAAGTTCAGATGGCAACACAAGGCTTTGGCTCCCTGCCCTTTTCCCTTGTCCCATGTAGACTGAATCAGCCAAAGTGCAGTGACTACATCAAACAAACTCAACTAGAATTATAAAGTATTTGCAAACACTTCATTTTTTTAGTCAAAGGTTAAACACAACCCGAAGAAAATGTCTCAGAAGCAATTGTAAGCTCAAGGATCTGCTTCTAAATCAAATGCAGGGATGAGGAGGTGAAAAGTAAACATCATGACTTAAATGCACGTTTGCTGCAGCCCACACAAACATTACCATTAAACAAAAAACAAAATCCCCAAGAAGCAAAACCATCAAATTCCTTCATCCAGAAACAAACCCAAGAACCATATCACTCACCAGTTCCTGGAGGATATCATCAGGAACATTTCTGGAGTGATTGCAAACAGAAAATGCCGAGGAGTGGCTGAAAATGACTGGTGCTTTTGAGATACTGAGTGCAGCTTTTGCTGTGGAGTATGAGGTGTGAGATAAATCTATCAGCATACCTAGGCGATTCATCTCCTTTACCACTTCCTACAACAGATGTACAGACAGCAGTGTCAGTATTAAGTTTCCTGAAAGGAAGCCATTTAGCTGGTGTATGTAAACAGACAGATTAATTCTGCAGCTGCCAGCTAGTCATAAACATGCTGTGCCTGTATTGGTTTCTGTGTACTTATTAATTCATTTGTGATTTATTCACTCAAAATTAGCCAGCATGCCACCACATGCTCAAAACTTAGAAAACTTAGTCAATCTAAAAAATGTCATTTGGAGTGTTATTCACATCTTACTGCTTGCACATACGAATTCATACATCTAATCTGTATTAAAACAATTCAATTAAATTTAACATTTATTTTACCCTAAGAAATGTCATAGAGAATTTAGCTTGAATAAATCCTGATCATCTATCAACTATCAAGAACTTCCAGTAATTAATTTTTAATGACAATTTGCTTTTGGAAAGATAAGGCCAGAAGTGGTTAGTTGCATGACAGATTGTCTAGATTAGCATTTGAAAGAGATCCTTACTTGGCCAAATGCAGTCAGACCAGTAACACTGGGATAAAAGTTGTGTATTCCTTTAGATGATGATTCAGACCTTAAAAAGGGGAGTAAGGGAGGAGAAACATCATATGATTCTGGAGAATACAGTATTAGCAGCTGAAAACTTACACTACACACAAGAAAAATTATTACAATGTCACAGAGCCAAATGTGGGGATAATGAGCTACATAACGGTATCTTGTTCAGGCAGTGCTTTTTATATTCATAATTGCTCTCAGGTTCACTAATGTTGATGTTTGTGAAGGAAGTTAAGACAAGCAAACTGTCAAGTGTCTGAATTATGATCATAATAAGCACTGTATAATGGATGCAATCTCCCACTATACAAATGGCAAATGCTTTACCTCTAAAACCTTTCACCTTGACTTGCTTCAAAGTCTTTCACAGGATAAGCTTGTGTTGAATCCACAGTTTTACCATGCAGCTGCCCTCCTTTGCACTAGGCAGTCACACAAAAACATGCACAATAGTTACCAAGGAGTGTTGCAGGTGTGTGTTAAAGTCATGTAACGAACACCCAAGTCATAGTACATCCTCAGTGCTGCCAGGCTGCTGTCAATGGAGTGGCCACCTTCTATTCCAATCAAACATGCAATCTTGCTACTGTTAGAGATACCTGGAAAATGCAAAGGGAGATAATTCCAAAGTAATTCCATGACAGGTAAGAAGCCAGCACTACTGAGCAGCAATTGTTTGTGTAAATTGCAAGCAATAATAAAGCCATTTTCATAGAATTGGAGCTTGCAGAGTACATGTTTATATGGCAAGTTTTCTCATGACTGCAGTGGACCAGGGCTGTGCACAGTCAGCAGCTGTGGTTCAGAGGAAATGTTGAAGTTACTCTTTAAAGCAGGATAGCTTGCCTGCTTGAATCTCTCTGTACATACCTCCTACAATCACATTTTTTAAAATGCTTTTACAAGAAGGAGCATCACCTTGGGAAGTCGTCACAAGTTCCAGCTCATCATAGCTGTTACACATCCTCTTGACAACATCAATTTGCTCTAAGGTCAGGCGCACAGCATCCTTGTTCTGAGCGCTGCAAAGAACATACACTGACCAAAACTGAAAGAGACATCAACAAGTAAACCAGGGAACTTGTGTTTTAACTTGGAAACTTCTGTTTGCTTGTAGTTCAGGAGCACAGACAAAAATAACTTCCTGCAGTTTACAAGGAAGTTGCCACTCTAGCTTTTTCCCCAAAGAAAGAGTTATGATGCATATGAGCACCACTCCAGGCATGATACACTCAGCTAGTCCACAGTACATGCAGGAAAGCAGATATTATCTTCCTTAATTTATATATCACAAAGCAAATGCTGCTGTTTTGACTAAGAGTATCTGAATTATAAAACCCAAGCTTTTGAAACACAGCTTTCATGAAAGAGGGTTTGTGGCTTTTCAGTTTTATTATTTTTTTAAATTTTACAACATAAAGGATCAAAGTCAGGGCTAGGAGTATTTTTGTGGCTGGGAAGGAAGCAAATGTAGAAATATGGTCTGAGCCTCAGCACCACAGCAGTACATACCTGAGCTCCCACATAACCAGCCTGAAGTTTCACCAGGTTTGTGTGAGTCTTGTTGATTTCTTTTATGCTGACTCTGCTGAGTCTATTTTGGTAAAGTATTCTCAGCTGCAGTGCAAAGTCATTGTGGCTAAAATAGAAAACAAACAATGCTTATCATAGAAATAAGTTGTTCTCTTTCTAACCCAGGTGTAATTTCTTCCACTGTTTGCAGTCCCTTAGACCATTAATTGCCAGCAATCCTTGCATCAATAGATGCCTGAAAGTCTCTCTTCTGCCCTTTCTGCTTCTCACCCACCCCACCAGCCAGCAGGTTGAGGGTGTACAGCAAGTTGGGAGTGGACACAGCTGAGACAGCTGATCCCAGCTGGCCAAAGGGATATTCCAGACCAGTTGGGTCATGCTCAGCATATGAAGTTGGGGAGAAGAAGGAAGGCAGGGGACATTCAGAATCACAGTGTTTATCTTTCCCAGAAAATGTTGTGTGTGATGGAGCCCTGCTTCCTGAGGATGGCTGAACACCTTAGTCATGGGAATACTGAACTAATTCTTTGTTTTGCTTTGTTTATGCCTGTTTTTGCTTTCTTTATTAGGCTGTCTTTGTCTCAACTCACAAGTTTTCTCACTTTTCTGATCCTCTCCCTCATCCCATCCCCCATTGTGTGGGGCTCAGTTGCCAGCTGGGGTTAAACCATGACACCTAATCAGAAAATCTCAACAGTATTTAGATTAACACAATCTTACTTTAAGTACCCTCTGAACCAAAATTCCTTCCCAATGTATCACTGCAACAGTAGCTCAGTGCTATCTATGTGCCCGTAACAGCTCATGTCTCTGTTAATCTACACACACTTCAGCATTTCCTCCTCACTTGGAAGGACTCACAAAGAGAGTTTAATTGAATATATTTCATATACCCGTCGATCAAACGTGCATCTTGCATCAGCTCAATAGCTCTTTCTCTCATTGATTTCTCACAGTTGAATGGCACAATAGCAGAAAAGAACATCAGCAGCCACAACAGCTTTGCCATATTTCTCTTCATTTCCATTTTCCAGTGGAAAAAGTGCTGGAGCACAGGGATACCACAATTGCTCACTGATGACAATGAAACAGCAGAATTTCCAGTCTGCAGAGGCTGTAGGCTTAATAGAGTAGAATGCCCCTCCTTCTGATAAGGCTGGTGTGAGTTCTGGAGGAGGAATGAAAAAAACCCAAAGAAATAATAGGAAAAAGAAGGGAAGATAGCATTGGAAACTCTGAAACTAGTACATTCTCCCAAAGATTTTAGGGACTGTGGTTGTTGTGCTCTTGCACATATGACCTCTCCTTAAACTCTGCTGCTGCCACCAGCTCAGTGCTGAAGAGAACCAACTGCTCAGCCAGAGCTGGTGGGCTGAGCCTGCTGCACCCTGGGCTCACACCTCCCAAAAAACAGCTTCCAAAGCAGCAGAAGATGATAGTATTTTCATGATGTTAACTTGCTTGTTCTCTTTCTGTGGGAAACTCCCACTGACATGAACACTGAAACTGTTTTCTGAGAAAGTTGAGAAGTGAGCTGCTTCTGAGTAAACTGTCTTCTTAAAACACACAGAACATCAGATGGGATGAAAGGAACAGTGATTGCTAGAAACACAACCATCCTCAAAATCCTTCCTCCAATAGCAGTACAGTCTTAGAATAGAACTTTTTGTTCCATAAATATGCATCAGAAATTGTTGTGGGACCCAAAAACTTTAGTGTCACAACACTTCCACAAAACAGAAAGATTAGCGAGCAGAGTTGTTTCTTTTCTGTTCTATGGCAACCATATGGATTTCCCCCAAATGTTAAAGCACAAATACAGACTTACCCTTTTACCACAAATGCACACTTTGTTACCACAGGGCGAAAAATCTTGGTATCTCTTATCTAGAAAATGTTAAATTTGTTAGTGGAGCTCAGCATGCTAAATGTTAAAAAGAAAAGGTCAAAAGACTGCTGGAGCAGAAGAATTCTGACAAGTTAGTACCACAAAGGCGAATTAGTTTCTGCAGGCATGTTTTGGTTGTAAATTCCTCAAGCCAAAATACAGCACAGATCTGCAGCTTGAATCTCTAGAACTCTTCCAGATCCTGGCAAAAGGACTCTAAAGGAAAAACTAAGATTTTAGAGCTTATTGTCTGCTCTGACCTCATATGCATATAGAAGTTCATGTAATGTGTCAGTTCAAACTGCTTAATAAGAAAGTAGCAAACTTTGTTCGCACAATAAAACTGTTTTGAGGCTATAAAAACTGGCACACACTATAGATTTTGGTCCAAATATTTACAATTATTTCCTGAATTCAACAGCAATTTTCAGGAATATTTTTCAGCAGGAACTAAGTGTTCTTCCAGTGGTTTGACTGCCAAAATAAATTTTTTTAATGTGTACAATACCAGATCTCTTTTCTGTGTATATGTAAAAAAACGCAATTCCTTGTAGCTACAAGAATTTTCTATAGATTTGCTATATCAAAGTATCCTCTCAGTTTCATGCAAAATACTCTTTAAGAGTAAGACTCGTTTGTCTTTGAAACTGTTTAGATGTAAAAAGACTCATAATTAAAGCATCATTCAGAGATCAGTACTTGAAAATTGAAGGAGTATTGCAAGCACTACACCAAATTAAGAACGTGGCATATTAGCATCCCTATTTAAACAACATTTAAAATACAAAACCCACTCAGCTTTTTACCATGCTGACTGAGCAGAGTTGCGAAGTGGAAGCTGAAATAAGATTTATAGCTTTACTTTTGTTTATCTAGAGGCTCCTTGGAGCAGTTACCTGCTTCAGATACTGCAGCCGAGTCGAAATCCACATCCCGCTGTGTTGGATACACAGCTAGAGCTTGGCACTGGATCTGCTTGGCATCACAGCAGCAGGCAAGAAACCTCCTCTGTCTCTTTAGCTCGTGTCACAGGCTGCACACACAACAGGCATTTGGAAGTTGCCACTTTCTGAGATGTAAGGTCTGTGTGTGAGCTTCCAGCTCAGCTACACCCCCGTGGGAGCCCCACAAGGCTTTTGCTGTGCCTTGCTAAAAACCCAGCATTTCCTCCCTCTCGTGGCAGCCTGGCTGTGCAGTCCACAATGCCTCTGTTCACTAGCAGATGATGTGTTAAAATCACTGTACTGTTCTGAAAGAGGTGCCTCTGACCACAGAATAATTTAGGTTGGAAGGGGTCATCTAGTCCAGCCAGCTGGTCCCAGGTGAGGTAACTCCATAGTTAGATCAGGTTGCTCAGGATCTCACTCGGTGGGAGTTTTGATATCTGCCATGAAATAGATCATGCAACCTTGTTGGTCCCTGTTCCAGTGCTTGCCTGTTCACATTGAGTAGACTTAAGCCAGTAAATATCTACCTCTTGTTACTATAACTCATGTACTTTATTCAGAACCTACAGTGCAATTGTGTTATATTCATAGAGGTCAAAACAGTCACAAGCTACTGATGATCTTTCCAAAAATAATTATGTCTTTGAAACTACTGTAGCTTTTCACTCCCTTTCAAACATGAAAGTTCAGAAAAAAAGAAATATATGCAAAACTCTGATGCTAGAGTTTCACAAGGGATGAGGTTTGCTTATCATAATTTTTATTTCTCTTCATATTTTGTACTGGAAAACAAAAGGGTGTCATGCTTTTGTTTATGATTCCATTGTGGAGAAATGACCAAGTCTCATGAACAAATCTCCCACAGACCTGTTGTGCAAGTTGTGTCTTAAGTGGAACACATATTTTTCTTCAATCCTCTAGTTCCTACTAACTGGAAAACTTAAACAGAAGCCCCCACATGCCTGAGAATTCTGCTTCACATTACTAATTTGACAAACTTCACTTATAAATATTTACTATCCACTTCTGTGGTCTAGAGAACCCTAAATAATACAAGTGAAGTAACAAGAGAAAAGACAAATATTTTCTCTTTCTAATCTGAAGTTTGATCCAGGCAAGAGCCATTATTATGCCTATGATAGAAAACTGCCTTTCATATTTCAAGTAAAGCAGCAATTGTCAGGTTCAGATTCCTTTTCCATTTCTAGTCTAGTTCTAGCCCATATATCACTGTTAATTTTAAACTTCTCAAATTCTCATCTCTGTCTTCCAGAGTAAGTAAATATCACTTAATAATCATTACTTGCAATTTATTTTTTCCTGTTTTCTGAAATTTCTCTCCTTGCAAAGTCAAGATAAATATTTGATCTGATTTCTACCTAAAACTCTGTTTTTGCATGCCTGCAGAATATCTCACCAACTCTTTGTTCAACAACAGTTTTTGCAGAGCCACTGAGAACCTTCTTGAGCTTTTAACAGCTGACCTCTTTCCAGATTCAGAACAGATTTTTAAAGCTGCTAAATGCCAAATGCTTCCTTTGGCTCACAGTTTCTTGTATAATTTTGTTCCAATAGCCCTGGATTAGTGTTAGCTGCCTGTGTGTTATTATTCTTGCAATGTGGCATTTGTGATGTACATCCTTCCTGCAGAGTTCATCTGGCAGGGCTGGTCTCTTAATAAATATCCCAAGAGCAATCTTGATTGTCCAGAATGTTGTTACCCAGCTGTCTGTCCCTGATGACAGCTATCCCTATGGTTATACCATGTTATGTTCACCTCACACATACTTTGGAGCAAGCTGAGAAGCCATAAAAGAGCTGCAGCACTCACACTCAGATCAGCTGCTGTCAGGGAGCAGAGGGTTAACATTATGTGTTGGAACTACTTTTCCTGTTAGGAAGGTTTGTTCCAGTCCAGAGCATCTTCATTAATTTCAGTACTTACACATCCAAACCACTGATAGTTTTTATCAGAACAGATTGAACTATAGATGACTACAGCTGGGAAAGGAGGACTTTGTACATGCAGATGCCTATTGCAGCAGTCATTTTTAACTGCAATTCTGTTTCCTATAAAGTTCTTCTACCAGCTCCTGGCATCAACCAGACTACATAATAGCACTTCAGCATTTGGGATGGATATAGTTTTGTGTGTGAATCAGCTTTAAAACCCCCTTGCAATTGCTTAGGGACAAGCCACATTAACAGAGTATTGTAAGTCCTGCTTATCAAGTATTCAAACTTGCTGTCTTGCTTCTGTGTGTAGATTGCAAACTCCAGGGCAGTCAGTTTGGCATCTCTTGAGTGTAGGTATCAGTGTTTTAATTAGAAACTGTTACAACACATTAGGAAGAGGAAATCCTGTGTACTGGGATTTCACTTTGCATAAAAATAGCAATACAGGCAGACTTCACTATTGCAAACTGAGTTCCATCTGTTTCTTCTCCTCATCTCAGCATTAGTTTCTGGTCCTAAAATGAAGGTGGGGGTGGTGATGGGAGGTTCTTTGGTAATTTTAATCTGTTTAAATCAGCATGGTTGCAACTTATTTCTTAGATGAGGCCTTATGAGAAAATCTTGGGAGATCAAAGAGGTTAAAAACCAAATCAGTAAAATCTTTCTGCTTCCAGTTTCACTACTAATTCACTACTGAGCTGAAGGCAGCTCAGAGGATTCCATGCACTCTCAGGACATGAACATACAGAACATCAGCTGTCAGCAGTTACCAAACACAAAAGAAACAGGAAGTACAAAGATAAGTTTTGCTCTTCACAGAGAAAAGATTTCATGAAGCACATCAAGATATGACCAAAGCTATTTAGAAGGAATCTAGAGCTGAATATTGCTTATAGCTGAAAGCAAATAGACCATAATGAATGCAGATACCTTTCAGGATGAGCACAAATTAGTACTATTCTGATACTCATCAATGTGCCTTGTCAACAAGTTTTTCCAAAAATACCAAAGTGGCTGTGAGTTCTCCTGGCTCAATACTCTGACAGAATTAATTTCTGTATTTTCTTGGAAAGAAAGAGGGAATGCAGCGGTGGGGAAAAAAATAGCTGCAATAAGCTTATCTAGTAATTTCTATTGTGTTTATTTTAAAATATCAGTAATATTTACAATTGATAATGCCCAAATAGCAAAGCAAACCAAGCAAAGCCTCTGTTTGTTTAGTTATACATTTGTTCTACAAAGGTATCAGGTATCCAGTTTAACTCTTTTGATTCAAGCAAGGTGAAAGTTCTTGCCACAAAGTGGAAGGATCTTCCCCATTAAAATAATGCATAGTCTGTGATCTGATGACAGATTGCTAATTGGCAGGACTGGAGACGACTTCTGAGAACCAGGATACAAACTAGCTTGCTTCAGATGTGTGGACTCCTTAATTTGGAGGTTGTTCCCCCCACCCAAAGGAATAAAAAGAAAAATCTTTTCTGAAAGGCAGTTGAAGAGGTCACGAAAGCCTCAAGGACAACAGAAGTTGTTGCCTACTCAGTTTGAGAATTTTATCTGAAAAGGCTTCCAGAAACACTTAAAAAAGAAAAAAACAAAAACAAAAACAAAATAACTTTCCTGTTTAAAAGCAGAATTCTCAAAGCTGTATTTCTGCCACTTCCCACATAATTTTGGTATCAATGAGAAAATCCAGTTTAGAGCAAGTCTACTTGGCTTCTGGTTTGCTACCTAATAATGGGTCTATATTTTTAAATTTGTGATTCAAAGGCTTCGCTTTGAGTTTTGGAGGGATGCCTAAAAATTGTCATCCTTGCCTGATGTGTTGATGGTATCCAGGTAATCCTTGGGCAAGGCCTGATGTCTTATTCATTCCTATGTTTATGAGTAGAAGCTCTCAACCACCTTTAACTGCAAGCTTGTCAGCACATGCTAGGATGTTAGAAGAGTGTAGGTTCTTATACCAGCTTCTGAAGCTCTTCATTAGCAATTCTGAAAGGCTTAAGAAATTACTTCTCTTTGCAATGTATCTGCAAACAGCTGTGCTGGGCACATGTACAGGTAGTTTATTTTCCTGCCTCAGGAGCATTACGAAGCTAAATAGAACATGTAAATAAATTGACTGGTTGTGTCTCTTGTTCAGACCACATTGAACAAACTGGAAACTAAGTAAAGTTGCTCATTCAGTCTGTCAGAGACTTTCAGAAAAATCTAGAATTTGCTGCAATTGTTTTAAGTTAGCTTCCTCAGAATCTGATATAAAGCACAATCAGATGCTCTTAAACATTCACAGCTGTGTGCAAGTAAGAGATCCCAAGTATAATTTTTTTTTAAACAAAAGTGTTAAAAAGCTTCCAAGCACTTTTGTCTTATCACCCGAGGATCTATTATTTCTGAGGTGTTTTTCACAGCATATTGTGATACTTAAGAAGAGGTTTGTTTAATTGAGAAATTTGGCAGGTAATTTCAATGAGCCAGTAGATAGAAATTTGCTGCTTTTCTTTTGGAAAGAAAAGCAATGAGAGCAAATCACCATGGAAACTTTTTACTAAGGTGGTACTAAAGAGCAGCATGTACACTTACATCTCTCCTTTTGTAACAGGCAGCATTTTGTGATACAGTCTGGAGTGACTGAGTAAAAGGGCTATTTGCACAGCAAGTCAGCAGGACTTTCCCAGAACTGTTGCAGGATTTTGTCATGCTGCAGAGCTGGCCAGTTGACAGCACATCTTGTTACACATAGAAAAGGGTTAAGAGATGGACAAGTGATCTTACCCAAATGGTTTAGTAAAGTCAAGTTGATACACACAGAGGAAAAACAGATTTGTGAACTGGCCTTAAATCAGTTTATCACAGTGAGAAGTGAACTAATTGTCCTCATGTTGTCGTAGAATGATCTGGTTTTCAAATCACGGTGGGCTCACAGACTCCACTGAAGCTGTGGCATCTCCTGACCTTCCTCCACACAGCACCAGGACTGGCACTGCACAGGGCAGCTGCACCTTTCCAGGGGACATTGTGCTTCTGGCTTCCACTGCAGGGATGTGCCAGACTCTGCACTGGAATCTGACTGTCCTTTGTGTAGAGGCACATGTGTATTTACAAATATGTCACATTAGGACCCAGATCAAGACAGCTTGTTCTTCTGTGTTAAGGCCAAATGGTGAGAGATCACTCACATCACTTTGTCTCCTCTGAGTTCACAGAAGAGCTGTGCACAAAACCACAGGAGCACACAGGAAGAGATACATTGTCTTGAATCTGTTGACATAAGCCAGAATATGCTCCTTATTCCCTACAGAGCACTAAACAAGTATCTACAAGCATCCTGTTTTGAGGTTTATTATGGTTTTGACATATTCCTGTCCTAGTTTTATATGTGTCAGCCAATGTTGTATGCCAAACAATCTTCTCTTTTTTTTAATTCCAAAATAATTTCTGTTAGAACCAAAATCATTATTCTTTACTCAGTTGGTTGGTCATAAATAAAAAACAAACTTTGTTAAACAATTTTACCTGCCTTATCAAAAATTATACAGCAGAATAAAGTTTTGGAACACTGTGGATACAATGTTTTTGTCTATTTAAATGAAGTTGTTTTATTTTTATTTTAAATTCTAGGTAAGTCAAAAGGAATTTGTAGGATATTTGTAACCAGTTACCCGTCCAGGAAGAATGACACAGAAAAGTCATGTGAGAACTTAATGGCCAGAGTGAGATACATAAATTCAATTCTGATCATTCACTGAAGAGACTCAAATGTTTTAGCTCACAAAAGGTGAAAGGATTTACTTACTCTGGCCCTGGGAGTTTTGTACTTGCTGCAGAACTCCATCATAGCTCCTTCATGAGCAAGAGTACCCCATACAGCTCAGCTTGGGGCCTGGTGGACATACAACCTCTAGGGGGATGCAGGTTTCAGTTCCTTTAGGAGCTATCTAGATGCAATTCAGGAAAAGGATTATGTGGAGTTGGAAAGGAATTGAATCTAGACTCTAATTTTTGGGGACAAATATACAGAGCTCCTGCCTCTCTTGGGGTCATACTTCAGGAGGGATGGCCAGTGCACCTTCCCTTTCCACTTGGGATCATAAGTGGAAAGGGTTGGTGTGAGCCAAGTACAAAGATTTCTGACCTTTGTCTTGTTTCCTGGTTGAATCAAGGTAACTCACCAGTCAGCCTAAAGGGCTTTTCAGCCTGAATCAGCCTTTCAAAAAGCACTAAGAGCTGCTGAACCTGAAGCCACAAACAGGCTTTTGATCTGGGTATTTGTTTTTCTTCAAATGGATCTGAATCTGAGATGTAACCCACATTCTCCAGAGAGACAGAAAAGTGTGACACTAAGGTTCTTGCTTGCTGTTAAGCTTCAGTGCCCTCCTTCCACTCAAAAGTCAAGAGGTTTTGAGAGCTAATGCACAAGTATCAAAAAGCTGAACCATGATTATCAAAACAGTAGGAGTGGTTTGCAACATGCCGGATATTCAGTCCAATTAGGAGCTGAAGCACCCATTAGCAATCAGAAAATGGACAAATTAGTTTGTACCTACACAAGCTAAAAATGTTACCATTTAAATACTACTATTTAATGTTTTGGGTTTTTTTCCCCCCACCCTTCTTCTTGGCATTGACATTCTACTCTGGGATGGCAAATTTGTTCATGGAGGTCCAGTACTATCCTCTCTCAACAAGAAACATCTGATGCCTGTTTATTCAGGGATGAAAATTCAATGCTTTTAGCCCAAATCAACTCAAAAGCAACAGTATCTGGCTCCCAGTCCATTCCTGATCTTGATCATCAGTGATGACTGTCAGACTTCTGCTTTTTTTTCCTCTTACAGAGATTATCCAGTGTCCTTTTGCTGTGTCTTCCCGCTCATGTTCAAATATTTGTTGTCTTCATCCAAGAAGCAACAGAGTCTCTAAAGAACAGCAGAATTTTTACAACTGAGATATTTCATGCAGCTCAATCCACAGGGTATTAATTGTTTCTGGTTTCCAGATGAAACACTGTGAATTTTAAAATTCCACACATAATGTTCCCAGCAAATCAGACATTACAGGTTCACTTGCTAATTATGTTCCTGTACTTATTCAAGTGACTTGATCTTGTCCTGCTAGTTGGACTAATGAACAGGTCTTATGGCTTTGATAATTTCACTTCTGACTGTATTTGCATTGGCAATTCTCAGGGAAAAGAGATTTCTCACTGTCAAAAACACATAATTTAAAGCAGTTGAGAAGTGACACAATGAAAGAAACAGAAGAAGGAATCTTTACCTTTGTGAAACTTTTGACTGCCATGGTAAACATACTTTCAGGATGAGTTTTCAGTTTTCAGCAAAGCATGTAAATTAACACTGGAAATTAGTTCCTTGTGAGGAAGGCCAGCCAGGAATACTTCCACACCAGCCAAGCTCCATATGAATTCAGATTTGCAGCATCTCAGCTCTGTAATGAAGAAAAACTGAGTTTCCTGCACATAGTTTTCTAGATGTTTAATTCAGCAGGTGGCTGCCACTTTCTATCCAGGATATTCACCTTTCTAACCCCTGCTCCAGTTATAACACTTTCACAGAATTGGAATGTTCCTCTTGCAAGAATTTAGGTAATTGCTGAATTTTTTTTTTTTTTTTTTTTTTTTGCAGATCTAAACAATCCTATGATCTGTCCCTCCTCACTGCCAGACCTGTGCTATTCCCTGCCCATTTTCTGCTTACTGTGCCATGAGATCTTTCAGCTCTGCAAAGCTGTGTTTTTTCTGCAGGTGACACATAGAAGCAATTCTTAAATTCCTGCACGCATTGTCTCAAATCCCCTGCAATAGAAACCACACATGTTGCAGTTTTTATTGCTTTCCCTAAACCCACTAAAAGACTAAAATGCATATTCTCAATTGCTATGAAAGTTACAGGTTCTTTTAAAATAATTCTTTCTGGTACAATTGTCTACTAAAGAAAAGGGGAAGAACTAAAACTCCAAACATCAAAAATACAAAGATAGCCATTGAAATCACTTTCAATAGCCTTCTCTGAAATGTTCCATGCAGTTATATGAATTACATTGCATTAACCTTACAGTGGTCGCATATTATCACAAAAGGAAAAATGAAAACGTATTTGAGTTTGATGATTTAAGGGGGGGTGGGTGTGCATAAGGATGAGAGAAGCGCAGCTGGCAAAAACTGTGAGTGCAATGTCAGTAGATGGCACTCGGGCTGCAGCACAGCCCTGTCCCGCAGGGATCCAGCAAACACAGCACTGGGGAACAGACAGAGGTGTGGGAGGGGTCCCAGGTCCTGTGCCCGGCACTGGGGGTGGCCAGGCCGTGGAGGGGCCAGCTCCATCCACGGGGACCTGCTCGGGACAACGGGAGAGCATTTTTCCCATTGCAGCTTAGACATCTTCCCCTCCCTGCCTGCCCCCTGTAACCATCCTGAAACTGTGAGAGGAATGAGGGACTGGGCTCCAGACCAGTTTTAAGCAAGGGTCTAATCAAAGCAGGCAGAGCTGTCACCTCTCAGCAAGAGCTTAGGAAATAAAACACAAAGCAGGACAGCTCCCAGTTCCTGAAATTCATTTCTAAAATTAGTTGAACCCTCCCATTCACAAGAGCCAGTGGTGCCCATTCTGACCAAGTGCCTAGAGCTGTAACCACTGAAAATAATGGATGTTCTTCTTTGCACCCATAAATCACCATGTGCAGGTACTGTTAATTTTTGCCTAAACTTTGTTGCCTCCTCACTGCCTGCAAAATTCCTTAAGAAATGTGAGGAAACAAACCATTAGAACTAACCTACTTAGTATCTTCTAACTCTGTTCCCTGGAAGGGAATATTACAGCTGCTTACATCTATTAAGAGTGAGCATTTCCTTTTCCAGTGCAGATACTGTTGGCATACTGGGCTGAACTTAAAATGTCTTTAAAGCTGGATCAACAAGGTCCATGAATATTCAGGCATTAAAGAATTTGGGTAGATACCCCAGAAGTGGCAAGACCCAGTGCTGAATCTAAAGCTCTCCCAGCTTTTTGTGTTGGAAATACAATTCAGATGGCTTTGTGCTCTAATGGGAGCATTGAAGACTATGAAACAAATAAACAACTAAAATCATTCTCTGTTAATTAAAATAAGTATTTTAGCTTTTTTTCCTTCTAGTGCAGCCAGTGACAATGCTGCCCCTCACAGAACTGCACACATTATTGCTCAGCAGCTGCTGCTTATCCATCACTTTGGATGAGAAGTGTTGCTTTGCTCTTCCCCCTGGTGAGCAGTAATGCATGGGGACAAAGCTGGCCAGGGGTTGTTTTCTGAAGGGCTCGGGTCACAGACAGCATTTGTTCTCTGTGCCACAGCTCAGCGTGGAGCTGGGAAAGCAGGTATGACAGCCACAGATGCAGGGAGTGTGGGAGGGAAGCAGAAGAGGAGGGGCATGTGGAAGCTGAGCTGCTGCTGCTCTGCTGCTGCTCCAAGCTCCCAGGGCAGCCTCATCCTCTGCTCCTCTGGCAGGAACTTCTCCTCTGCCACAGCTGCACCAACTGCCAAAACTGTGAGCGACACAAATTCCTCAGCTCCTTTTACTGCCAGACCCTGGAATCATCTGCACTACAGACAGAGAGAACTCGGAAGAATCATCTGAAGAAAATTACTCCTCAAAGGAAGGGCACGGATTGGAAAAGGCAAAAGTTCAACTCTGGCTACCCCGACAAACACAGACGTGCCTGTCAGCAGCCAGGGCTGCAGTGACTGCTCCTTGCCTGGCTCCATGGAGGAGCAGGAAAACAACTTTGTGCTTTCCTTTGGAGCCAACACCAGCAAGTGCAGCCTTGAGACCAACCCAAGAGAGGCCCCAACATGCTGGGCAGGAGCAACCAGGGGTGGCCCAGAGGTGGTGATTGTACCAGTGCTTTTTGGGCTGATTTTTCTCCTGGGAATGGTGGGAAACACGTTGGTGTTGGTTGTTCTGGGGCGCCTCCGGCCCGGGGGACGCCCATCCCGCAGTGCCACCAACATCTTCATCCTGAACTTAAGCATTGCTGACTTCTCCTTTCTGCTCTTCTGCGTTCCCTTCCAGGCCACCATCTACTCCCTGCCAGAGTGGATCTTCGGTGCCTTCTTTTGCAAGTGGGTTCACTACTTGGCCATGGCAACCATGCTGGTCAGCATCTTCACCCTGGTGGCCATGTCTGTGGACAGGTACATCGCCGTGGTCCACGCCAGGCGCTCGCCCTGCATCCGCAGCCGGCGCAACGCCGCCCTGGGCGTGGCTGTCATCTGGCTGCTGTCCCTGCTCATCGCCATCCCCGTGGCCCAGCACCAGGCCCTCATGAGTGGCCATCAGCAGGCTCCCAACAGCTCTTTCTGCTGGGAGCACTGGGCAAACGGCTCCACAGCCAAGCAGATGTACAAGATTACCATCCTGCTGGTGGGATACCTCCTGCCCCTGCTGCTCATCACCTGCTGCTACGCCAAGGTCGGTGCCAGGGGTGGGAATAATGTTTGAATGGAGGGGAACATCCCAGAGTCTTGTGTGTGTATACAGCAACACAGCTAAATAACTGATCCAACCCTTTCTATATTCTCTCCTGGTACAGAATGCTTTTTTGAGGCAGGGGGAGGGAAGGAAAATAGAGAATGAAATTACAGCTGCTAACAAAAAGGATTATGACTACCAAGATGACACCCAGCCAGAACCCAAACCCCCTAAAGACTCTTGCTGGTTTTCATATTATTCATTTTGTTCTTTCTAAATAACAAATGTTTGTTACTGGCAAGAGGAAAAATCTACAGAGGGATAAACATTTCCAGGTTATTGCTGTGCTGTAATCAGGTTTCAAAAGCTAGATCTAGATGTTGTTAACTGAGAATTGCCTACAGTGCTCCAACACTCCATATGACCCTCCCTCTGGAGGGTGAACCACTCCTACCACTGCATTTGTTTGTGCTGCCTTCAGGAGCAGCAGGACAGTCCCACCAGGGTACAGCCTCCCCTCTGCCCATGTGCATCATCAGCCTAGGGAGTAAATTAACACAATCTGAGGCTTAATATAAAATTCAAAGTCCATACGAAAACTCCTGTGGATTTCAGCATAGTGCCAGCTGAACTCTAAACATATGATGAACTACTGGAAGCTTAGAAGGTTTAATGCTCTTTCCAAACCTTGTTTCTTGAAAAAGAACATTGAGGGCTTAGAATTAAAAGTCTGAAAGCATCAAATTCATCTTTTAATCATGTTAAAACAATTATTTTAAAATTTTTGTGCATGTTTGAGGAGTTCAAGTATTAATGCACAAATTTCAATTTCCCCTTCAATATATTGCTCCTTTTTTTCTCCCAAGGTTTTATACCATCTCCATACGAAAGTCAAGAACATTTCCAAGAAGTCAGAGAGATCAAAGAAGAAGGTAAATATCTTTGGTTTAATTTGTACATTGATTATAATGCAATAGATATGCCAGGTTTATAAAGTAATCAGCCTGCTCTGTGCTGATTCCAGTTAAATTAGAGCTGTTACAGTTTCTGTCACTCCTTTTTGCCTATGAATCCTAACCAAATTTAGCTGTAGATTATGTGTAGTTTCTACTGGTTCATTACATTCACTAGCATACTCTCAATTTTGTTTGCAATATATTTATGAGGACCAATTCATAATTGGTCTTGCACCTGCCCTGTCTGTAAGGATAGAACTCAACTGCTATTTGCAATATTATCTCATAAAATGATAACTATCAAAGTTATAATACACCACAAGCAATATTTACTATACAGGTGTTCCTTTCACTTTCCCCTGAGAGTGTTTTTGAATATGTTTTCTGTCTTCATCTAACTTCAGGTGGGTTCTGATAAACATTCATTTAAACACCTTTCCTAATTCAGCACATTATGCAGCAATGAGCTGCTGTGCATTGCCTGCTGCAGGAACACCACCAGACCTGGATGGAACAGACTGTGTTGAAGAACACTGTGTCTTTTTTTGCCTGCTGACTTTTTGATGAATGCTGATGCTGCTGCAGATAAACTGTGAATTAAAATGTCAAAACCAATAGTATAATTTCTGTATCAATGGTGCAGAGTACAAACAGAAAGCTGAATCAGAGTTTTGTGTGTTTAACAGCTTCTATGAGAAAAAGAAACCAAAATGTGTTGACACTTTTGATAATGCAAAATGCAGCAGATAAAGTGCTAAGAAGTACTGTAATTCCACATAGTATCATTTCATAATTTCACAGGTTTGAGAAGTTGTTTTAGATTTCAAAATCACCAACCGATCCCTAAACTGGTTGATTTAAACTTTCCTCCAGAATTTCCTTACTTATGTATGAATGGCATACTACCTATTTTGTTGCTAATTTTTAAGAGACTGCTACCAGCAGTTGAAAATTACTACTGCTACTTTCCTGTAAAGAAGTTAAGAATTTCATTTATGACATTTTTCAAATGTATTCGCTTGCATTGTTTTCAGATTTGCTCTGTAGAGTTGGATGAAAAAATAGCTCTACAATTTATTCGACCTTGAGTTTTTTATCAGCTATTGCCAAGAGGATCCACATTAAAAAACACCTTTGATTTTACGTGCTCAAACAAGTTAGTGGTGCAGCACTTTTTCCTCCCTCCCCTTAAGTACTTCCCTGGCCATAATTATGAAAAACCTAATAGCAATTCTTGATTCATGTGGCACAGTTAGGCCTAGGTAAATAGGTGATCCTTTCAGATAGAAAAATGAAACACGTTCTACATGCAAACACATCATCCTTCACAATATGTCTTCTTCCAGCCCTGTCTGTGTAGAAATTGTCCATCTGCCCTTCCTGCATGCCAAACATCTTCTTTAGTGTACTTACTTAAACAAGTTTTTTTGTTGTTGCAAACACTACTCAACATTTTTTAGGGAGAATTCCTTGGGTTGGTTGCATACATACTCAGTTCCTGCATGTGCTTCCAAAGTATGCTTGAAGCACAAGAGGGAGAGTCAGCCTTTTAAAGCACATCTTCTTAAGAACACTTCACTTTAGAACTTAATAGGAAACTCATAGATGGCTGTCAATTGTGTTAATCTAGCTTCCTTCATATGTACTTAGTTGGTCCATTTGTGAAAGTAGTTGTGTTTGGGTTTAATTCATAAACTTCGTCAGAGATTAAGTGAACAGATTTGTTTATTTAACTGAAAGATGCTTGACAAGTTAAGCTTGAGCCACTTTTGGAAGGTTAATTTAGTATGTACAGAACATTGAGTTTGCTCTGAAATCTGTGTGACTTCAGTGGCTAAACCCTGATTGCTTGAGCTATGACAGAAAGTGTAGCACAACAGCAAAATCCTCTCACATGAGTCACATCTGTTAATTCACAATGTGTGTCTTCACCAAACTGATACAGAAAACAAGGTGTCATATTCATAAAAAAGGATAGTCTGAAACTATGGCCATGCAGTTCCTGTTTCATCCCTAAAATTTCGACAGAACAGGGCATTTGAGCTACTATCCTCCTTCTCCTCTCAAGAGAATGGGGTCTGGGTTTGCTCCTTTTGGATATTCCCCTTTGGATTTGGTTTGAGTTTTTTCTGTTTGGTTTGTGGGTTTGTTTTGGTTTTAAACAGTTAAATAGTAAATTTTGCAAACATCTTTTTGTTCAAATCTCCCAATGCTCGTCTGGTCTCCATACATGAGTAAAGGTCTCAAAATAATCAAATTGCAGACTCAGAGTCCTTGTTGAGCAAGATTTTCCAGTGAAATAGTTGCCAACATTACCACTACAGTTTGCTCTGTCACTCAGCATTTCAGAAGCTATAAGAACTCTACTCAAGATTGAGCACTTTAAGATAAAACATAGTTAAGAAAGAAAGCAAATGCCATAGACTTCAGGGAATGGTCTTGCCATAAGCAGCATTCCACATGCTGACTGGAAACACATTGCTACTGTTCTCCATTGTAGGCTGCTTTTGAAAAAGTAGTACTACCAAGTAAGATTTTTTTAAATGTCAAGACTTATTTCTGAATCTTTAGCTTTCATTGACCATGCTGGAATCTTGGTGTAATTTCAGTCCCACCACCCCCAAATCCTGTAACACTGATGACAGGCAGAAGAGACATCATTCTTACTCACATAGTTTGAGCCATAGAACACAGAAATGCATTAAGAAGCATTACTGGGACAAATCCAAGTTAAAGCCACCTGAAAGGTCATAGAGGAGCTGGTATTTCATCTCCTATTAGTACATCCTGGAAATTTGGAAAGAGCATGTGAACCACAATAAGACAAACATTTACAGAACAAGTTGGACACTGCTGAATCCAGGCCTAACGTGATTTCTGAAGAAATAGTGATGGCACAGCCAAATGAACAGCCCCAGTGTTGTGCAAGTACATGAATGAGTTTCCTAGGTGCATTGCAGCAGCAGGGAAAGCAAAATAATCCCGGATTTAACTGACTCTAAGCATGTGAAGCATATTACTGCAGCCCAGGTACTTAATACAGTAGCTCAACTTCCCCATTTAAAGATCATACTGTATCAGTAATTTGTATCTATGCCTTTAAAATGAAAAAAAAAAAATTACAAACTTTATTTAAAATAAATCAAACCAACGGAAACAGGAAACAAAGCATAAGGAACTACAATAATAGGAATTCATTTTTCCAAGAAGTGTCCTGGTTGATTCTGTACCCCCTTCTGCTGCTTTGTGACACAGCATGGCTCCCAGTGCCTGCTCCCTCCAGCTGTGCTCCCTTTCCTCCCTGGAGGGTGCTGCCTGCTCCCAGCAGAGCAGGACCTGCTGCCCAGGGCCCTGCAGAGCTGCAGGAGCAGATAAGCATGTGGTAACTCTGCCTATTATCACTGTATGGATACAAAATCCAATTAAAAATTAAAATAGTGGTAGAGTTTTGATTATCCCCCCAACCAGATTTTGTTTGAATGGGTCCAGTTTGTGAATAATCAGAGAGCTCTGACAGCTGTCACCCTTTCCAAGTCAGTGTTCAAACATCTGCTGAAAAGAACAAGTTTGTATTTAGCAGAATCCTACAAATGACATAGAGGCACACATCACAAAAAACAAGAAAATAAAAAAACCCAAAATGTTTTGTGCTTGGGTTGTGATCTGTAAGATCCTAAGTTAAAGGATGATTATGTTCAAGGTATAGCAATCTTTTCAATTTATGCACACATGAAACAGTGAAAATTTCCCTTGCATAAAGGTTGCTGCATCCTGACTTCACATTCCATTATCAAAAGAATTTGATCCTTAATTCAGATTCTCACTTTGAAGTTTTTATATAACTTTGCCATCTACATGTCAAATGCTGGACATGCTCAATTTAAAGTGTGTTTCTATTTATGTGTATCACCTGTGCATTAGAGCAAGGAAGATGTTTAGAACTTTTTGCATGCCTAGACTGAAATTCTACATGATGAACTGAGACTGTGCCTGCAGAAGAGATACATGACTGGCTGTTTCCCCATTTAATGCTGTACTAGCTGCACGAGTTTGCCAGCCTTGAAAATCAGATGGTGTGATGCTGCAGGATTCTCCTTTGAAGCCTTGGACAATCGTTTTTTGAGGCCAGCCATCAAGACCACATGCTAAGAAATTCTGTGCACCCCTCTATGACAATTAAGTATATTTCAGTTCTCTTACCTCTTTTGTGAGCTGTGCAGAGTACAGCAAGCCTGTAATTTGGCTCCAAAGAAAGTTAACGATTCCCTGTCTGACTGTGTTGCAAAATGTTTCATAAGTGGCCAGCCCCAGGAACTCAGATCACACATCTGCCTTAAATAAGATGATTTAAAAATGGAAATTAATGCAAACTAAGGTCTAGCATAGCTCTGTGTTGTTTTACTGGCCTCGGAAGCACACCAGGGTTCCTCAGTGTTTACTCAGTTCTGTCTTGTGCATCTTTAAAGAACAAATAACAAGCCTTGCAAACTGAACAATCTGAAATGCTTTTTCAAGTTTAAGAATGTGTCTGGGGAAGTGAATTTTGCAGCTATTTTGCAAACTCCCTTGAAAAGATTGTAGGAGTTGTGGGACCTTGAGGCCAAAAGCTTTAATTAACAAACCAGATGAGCCACTTAAAGATAACAAATTCTTTGTTAAAACATGTGCTTTTCTATTGGTTAGCTACAATAGAGAGGTGAGCCGTGCTTACCTGGCAGGTTGGCAAATCAGCTGTTCATTGCTTCCAGAGCTAAGTAATCACAAAGACACACATGGTTTATTTGGGACACTCCCTGGAGTGCTGCACTTTGAAGGCCATGAAGAGCCTGAGGTACAAGATAGAGAATTCCTTCAACGTAGATGAGTATTCCTGAACATCTTGGCCAAGACAGGCATATAACAATAGCACTGTAACTGCTCTCCTGTACACTAAACTAATTATTTAGCTATTGTCCATGCAAATTGAAGGTTTTCATATAGATGATGAACGTGATATTCAAGGTCTTGGCATTTGAACAATAAATACAGCAAAGGAACATGGAAGATCCCTGGATCCATCAAGCAGAAGAAAATAATTCAGAAGTTAAATCCTGCACGTTGTTTGGAGCCCAGGGCAGCAGGAATTAAGAGCATCATTACCAATTAGAGCATAATAGAAATATCGCAATGCTCAAACACATTTATGAATAGAAAGTGATTAAGTTTCAAGGGCATCAATAGAGGAGATTAGTGGCATAATCCCAGGCTGAGAGATGTGCAGATGAGCAGTTGGAACAGTGCAAGCAAGCTGCTGGGAAATGAAGAGTCCCTCTTAGCACATAAAGCAAGTAATCAAAATGATTATTTCATTCCCTCCTCTTCTTCATGACATCCAACTGACATCTCTGGCTCCAAGAAAGAAGACAGAACAATAAGAAAGAATACTTTCAGTGTGGTTTTCAGATCACTGAAGAGTAGAATTAGACTCAAGTGTAATAATAAAAATAATAATAAAAAAAGAACAGAGTGCAATTAGTAGTGCTTCGATAGTAATTGAAAGATGTGGGTGCTCTGAAGTAGAGACAGCTGCTATCTAACCTTTAAATTACTTAAGAATAGTTATGCCATTTTCTAAACATTTTGTATTTATCACTAAGCTATTTCTGGAGATCAGATTGTGCTTGGGACCTTTCTGTCCATTCAGTTAAGAACTTTATGTGCAAAAAGAAAAAGAATGTTTGCAAATCCATCAGGGGGAGTCAGATTTGCCAACAAAACAAACAAGAACGTGGCACCAGGAGTGAGGAAACTGGCAGTTTTCACTGTGCACATTGACTCTGAGCAAAGGGATGTTCTTGATTGGGTATCCCTGAATCTAAAGCCACAAAAATTGTCTTCCTCAGAGGACGGTAAGTTCCTCCAGCAGTACAGTGGTATATTGCACTAAGCCACATGTATTCTTTTAGATGCCTGCAGTATCTAAAAACAAAAGCTTAAGGCACCTGGGTCACTACATTTTTTCCAAGTCTTCACTACAGTAAATTACAATATAGGGTAATGTCTGTTACTCTGTGGTTTACCATAATGAAGTCTGGGGCAGTAAAAATGTGCACCAATTGTCTCTCAAACTTTAAAGGGAAAAATACACAAGTTAGAGATGAGCATAACAGGAGAAAAGATTTATCAGTAAATCATAATCAGATATCAGACATCCTCCTACAAAGCAGTAATAAAGGAAGAGTCAATTGCAATTTGCTGATAAGACAGTGTGGAAGAACAGGCACAGGCTTCTTTATGCTTCTTCATTTAGAATTATGGAAGAAAAAAAATCTCACCATTTTCAGGAAACAGCAGTGGTCTCACTAATGAAGCACAGTTTGTCTGCAAGCCAGTACTGTTTAATAAAAACCTAATTGAATGTTCTTTCCCATTTCTGTGTGGCTGAGGTACACAGTAGAAATGGATGGTCTGATCAGCTCTGAAAAATGATGTGCAGATGAGCTGTCTCCAACTGGGACTAAATTAGGAAAGTGACAAGCCCTCTACCCCTCTACACTGTTCTGTCCACTCTATATTTTAATCTCAGGAATGTTTATTAATCTAACATTCAGGTAGTTCTTCCTAAAATATGTAAATCTATGGAATATTTGAAGCATTTGACTCATTACAGGGCAATCTTAATTTTGCCCTTGAAAAGATGCCTGACACGTTGAAGCAATTTCATCAGAAGCTTATCAAGGACAACAACTCTAAACACAATTAAATGTTAACAAATTCATCATCGTCCTGAATATCTCCAAAAAAAATGGGGTTTTAAACACATTTTCCAATGCTTTTTGAAGGACGGGGAAGGCTGAAAGAAAGAAATAGCTTGTTCAGGGCCAGAAGAAAAATAATCAAAGGGCAAAAAAAGAAAGGCTGGAAAACATAATTAAGAGGCAGATGACCTACAAAAATAGTGAAAGAATAAGCAAGTAAACTCAACACAATCTGCACATGACAGAAATAAGGGGGTGGGGGGGAGGAGTAACAGAAATTATTTGACAAACAAAAATATCTCCTTTATTTTCCACCAAGCTATTGCTTCACTGTACAGCTTAAACACATTTATTTTGCCTGTACAACAACTACACTGTAAGTTATTTCCTGGAGCTGCTTGAAAGACTTGTAGGAATAGTAAGACTTTAGTGGCCAGTTGTGGCCATTGTACGTGTCTATTATGGACCCACCAAAATTTCAAAGTCGAAGCAGAAGATTTGCATTAATTGGGACAGCTTGGTCAGCAGTAATGCAGCAACTGTGCAAACTGTCACAGCCCATGGAAGAAGCTCAAACAGTACACAAACTATTTGGATCAGTCCTCCACAGCTGGTCACAGCCCACAGGAACAGTAGTTTAAGCTACAGCAAAGTTACCACATTAAAAGCCAAACAGTGTTTTGTTTCAGTTTCCTCTCTCTTAACTACCTGTTCCCTAAATTGAGAAAACAGACACGAGGTCCATTTTCAAAACCTGTTTCTTGAATTATGAATTATGCACATTAGTTCTCCAGTATTTTCTGTGTTTTCCAGCTGCAAAATCCCAAAAAAGCTGGACCCCAGAAACAGCTCTGTGCTGTTACACAGCAACTGCAAACCCATTGTGAATTCACAGCCCCGTGTTGAATGGAGAGTTTGTTATTTCACAATAAAAGGGGGGGAAAGCTAGGTATATAAGGCTTATTCAAAAGAATATTTCAGTGCTTGTATCCCCTAATTTAAGCAGATGGATGCTCTGAAAGGTTGCCTGGGTAACAAGCCTAGGCTATTTAACATTGCTGGAGGGTAAAGAAGTAGCACTATTATTGGTGAAAGCTAATGATGGGACTGTTCATTAATCATTTCTTTGGTGCCCATCACACCACACTGGGTTAGCTAGACCCCACAAGACCACTAGGTCTGTGTCTTTCAGTCTCACCAACTTCTAATCATTCCAGTCTATTTTTAAGGACATCATTTGGCTCCCAGCATGGTTGGTTTGAGGATGCTTGGCAGGGTAGTTTGTTCAATCTTAGGGGAGCATCTTTGTTAGCTCAGTGTCAGACAGCATTCTGGTAGGTGAAACAAGGAACAACCTGGAGCATGACAGGTACACAATAAACTTACCTTTCATTACCTTAAAATTGCCTTTCAAAGCTAATAGAACCTTATTTGAGAGACGTATTTGACAGAAATTCCTTTCTTTTACTTGGGTTGTAGCTTGATCAAACACAGTAAGATCTTCCTTAGAGAGGTTAATGGGTTTAACTAAATGTAGCCATGATAACCACTGACTAAATGAATTTCTGTTCACTAGAAAAATATCCCTTTTCTTGGAAAGTAACTTTACACTATTCACTTGAAATCATGCAAGGGAATTATTGACCTAGACCAGTAAAGCTGTAAATCTTGAGCTGAAATGAAACCTAAATTTAAATTTTTCTCCACTGCTTTTCTGCAACTTGTACAACAATTCCCCTTAGGGGAAGGATATCATCTGCATGTTTGCAAGTTGTTACATTTATTAAAATAACAAAATAGAAATGAGAAACACTAAATATCAAAGTTAAAAAGAAAACATTGTGCAGAGAACCAAGTGGGACAGGAGGAGGGAATTCACCAGCTGTGTATTTGCTACAGAACCCCAAAATTGAGGGATTAAATACACAAAAATTGCTCACCTTGCATTACCATTTGTGTTTTTGAAAATTCATGAAGTCTGGTGGAATTAGCCCTACAAAAACATCAGGCAAGGATCTTATGGCCCCCAAGTCAGTAATCTTTGAGCCTCTTTAGGCATCCACTGAGTGTTTCAGAAATAGAAAGTGTGAGAAAAGCAACACTACCAGCTTTCCTAAACTTGAAAAGTGTGATTCTGTTCCCACTTCTCTAAGTCCTCAGGGTCTTACAGAAAAATGTTGAAGTGAGTTACAGCTTAATTTTAGTTACTGCCACTGTTAACCTTCATTTTGTAGGGAGATCTCAAAGAACTGTTTTCAGGAAAATTTTACCTCAGGTCAAGCTTTGGGACTTACAAGTGACAGTGTGTGCCAGAGGCTGGCCAGCTAACTGGGAGCAAGCACTGCAGGGGCACACACCTAACCCAGGCAGCAAGGCTGGGATCCCACAGGCACAGGGAGCCTCCCTCAGGTCATCACCCAGCTAGGAATCTGTCTAACCAATGAGCACTGTGTATTTAAAAAAAAAGCCAACCCAAATTGTATGTGTTGGTTGTCTGGTTTCTCCTGTAATAAGGAAGACACAGAAAAACCTTCCTCCTCAGGCTTTGTTACTCCTCTCAGGAGTGTGTTTACTTGCAAGTTGTTTTCAATAGCCTTAATGTTCCTCACCCTCCAGATGTTAGGGAATATTATTTCCACTCTTCCTTGTAACACAGCTAGCATTGCTGCAGCCTTTGAACTGTTAGAAGTTTTACAGGCGCTACCTTAATTGTCTAGTTATTTGTTTGAGCCAAAACCAGTCAATCCAAGTTTACCAGAGTTTTTAGCATCCTTTTTCATATTGTCATAATTTGCCCACCTTGCAGTTGCCAGTGTTGCCTGTGTTATGCTGCCTTCACTACTGACAGAGGAAAGCAAACTCAATCCACAGACTCACTTGATCACTGTGACCATTTAATAGACGATCTTGTCTCTTCCAGACGGCGCAGACAGTGCTTCTCGTGGTTGCTGTGTTCCTGCTCTCCTGGCTGCCACACCACATCATCACCATGTGGGCAGAGTTTGGGCACTTTCCCCTGAACAACATCTCCTTCACCTTCCGCATCATCTCCCACTGCCTGGCCTACGGGAACTCCTGCATCAACCCCATCCTGTACGCTTTCCTCTCGGAGAATTTCCGCAGGGCCTGCCGCCAGCTCTGCGCCTGCAAGCTCGTCCTGCGGCCGCTGGCTGCTGAGAAACTGGCCAGAGTGCGCATGGAGAACTTCTCGACCACACACTCCACCACAAACGTGTAAGCTGGGCTCACAAAAATACATTTCAGGAGGAAGAGGAGGGAAGAGTTCTGTCTAGGGAGGACATGCATACAAGTGTGTTCCAGGGAGCAGTGGAGCCTGCAGAGGTGTGGACTTTGCCAGGTTACTGGAGTGGTAGGAGACATATTTCCCTCTTGCTGTGATGATATGTGGCAGAGCCTGGCCTAGGGTACCTTGCTAGTCACTGGGCTACGTGCAACAGAATTATCTGAATGTCCGTAAGATAGAGCCCAAATGGAGTTGTAGTTATGATCATAGGGTGTAAAATAAGATTCACACAGAAGGTAGAATATGCACAGACAAGAAGACAGCAGTAATTTTGTCTGTAGACAGTCATCAAGACATGAACAATGAGTGATGTGACATTCAGAGAACAGTTTGGGGGATGTCAAACTAAAGTCTTTGGATGCCTTTGTTTCTTCAACTAATTTAACCATGTGTGAGCTCCATATACATTTATCTCACTATCAGTGGTAGGGTCTCTAAATCTCCTTGAAGACTTTGCTGTAGCATTTACCTATTGAGCAATTACACTTTTCACATGATGTGTCAGTGGCGTGGCTATCTGCATTTGTTGGCTTTGTATCAGCTTATACATGCCAGGGTCTGAGTGCCTGTGTGCTCCTGTGTGTAATTACTGCTGTTAATCACTGGCTCCAGCAACTGTCTCTTGGTGAGCAACAATAAGAAAGTGGTATTTCTCAATATATGCTTAAAAAACGTGATTTTGTTTGAAAGTACTGTATACAAAAGGTTTTGTTGGTAAATACAGTGTTCTCTTGAGTCTATCTATCCAAGGCTTTTTATTAGACACTTTAGTATATAAATGCCTGAAATTTGTGGTGAGGGGGTTTTTGGGTTTTTTGTTTGTTTGAGTTTATTTGACACTGTTGGGATAACAGTGCTCTAGCAACAAACAGGCAAGGGTATTTGTACCAAGTTCAAGGTTACTATTTGTAACTATATAAAGTGCATATTACTTCAAAAGCAGGAAGCAAATGTCTGAAAGAATTTCATTATTTCACTGTGTTGTCTAATTTAGTATTTCTGTGTGCTGCAATCCAGACTGAGCTGGATTTTATAGATTGCAAAAATGGGAGTTACAGAAGTTAAAACTACAAATTATTTACTGTCCACGCAATGAATGGGTTTCTCCAGTCTCCAAATAGATCACTCTTTCACTATATTTCAAAAACTTGGGAGCTATTGTATTAAGTAATTTTACTGCAGTTTCTAACTTCCTTTAAGAGCCCCTTAACTGTGCAATATGAACAGATCACATGCATTGCCTGATCCTTGGATGACTATCTGTGCAAGTTTTCTTTGTTTAAGTTTTACTCTCAGTACACTAAGAGTAGCTCCAGTGAATTATTTCCTTACAAACTAGATTTAGATCTAATGCTGTAATCTTCTCATTTACCATAATGTGGAAATCTACTATTTCTACATTCCAAGTCATTGCACAGCCTGAAGTGGGTAGCATGGGAAAAACAGCCACTAAAAGAAAGGGTTATGGCAAATCACTGCAACAGAAATCAGGGCTAAAATGCTTATTTGTGTGATTATTTACCATGGATACAAACTAGCAGCTAGATATGAAAAAACCTCAGCTTCACTTCAACTCTCTTAGTTTGAAGTAAAATAGGACAAAGGCACAAAATTCAAAAGAAATCACTCACTCTGTTACATGAGAGTCACTAGAACCTGTGAGTAAACATTCTTCCCTCATTTAACAAAAGACATTTTCCAGTGTGTTGGGGTTGGAGTTTTTTTGGTTTTTTACATTCAGTTCAGAAACTGGACATGTCACTACAGTAGGCAGAAAAAAATACGCAGGAAACACTTTAGGGCTTTTCAGTTTTATTTAATATAATATGAAGGAGCAAGATCCCATTTCTCAGTGAATGGTAACTATAAAATAAATTAAGCACTCGAAAGAGCCTTAGGCATTATTGTGCCTTCTCATTCCCACTGTACTTTACAGGTATCTGGTCTAGAATTCTCTGAATGAACTGCTGCATCACAAGAAAATCAAGCATCCTTTTTGTCTCTAACTACTCAGGTTTTTTTCTCCTGCCACAGTAGCAATTTTTAAGTTTCAATAACAAATGTTAGCTGATGGTGGTGGGCAGTAATGAAATGCAATAGAGCCGTGTATCATATAGACACACTTTCATTTGGATTTGAATTTAAATTATGCCTCAAAATAAGTAAACCGTAAGTCATTCTTCGATATTCTCCAAAAACATTCTGTTACTCACTAGTTTCCTTTGGGAAAGCCACATGTTGTGATGGCTGTGCAAATGAATACTGCAGCTTCCAGAACAGTGCACAAAGTTAACCTGATCACCTGGTTCTGAAACTCGATTCTATTCTTTCAATCTGCCTTACACACAGCAGCTCATTCACTCTGCCTTAATGACCACAAGGTAAGCCCCTACCAGGGAATGCCTGGCAACCTGAATCAGCCTTCTGTAGTTGAAGGTTTATTAAGGGAGTCCATTCCTGGGAGACCTGTCCTTTTCCGGGCTGCAGTCTCTATTTTCCGTACCAGGTCCACGTCCCACCGATGGGTGACAAAACTAACCACAGCTCCAGCTGCCTTGCTCCCAACGCGGCCGACTCTCCCGGCGCGGTGCAGGTAGTCCTGCAGGGTGTCTGGGAAGTCATAGTTGACCACTAGCTGCACACTGCTGGTGTCCAGCCCCCGCGAGGCAAGGTCAGTGCAGACCAGCACAGACACTTCACCCTTCTGGAAAGAGGCAAAAATGCCAGCTCTAGCAGCTGCCGACATCTGCCCCTGCAGCCTCAGGTGCTTGATTCTGTGGTCGTCCAGGATATAGCTCAGCCAGTTGACAGTGCTGGCACTGTTGCAGAAGATGAGAACAGCCCCTCCAGACGATGGGCGCTCCTTGAGCAGCAGCAGCAGCTCGGGCAGCTTGTCCTTGCCTTTGAGGCGGACAAACTTCTGCTGGACGTGAGGCGGCAGGCGGTGCAGGCTCTGGGTGCTGAGCGTGACGAACCGGCCCACGTCCGTGAACTTGGCCAGCGTCTCGCTGAGCCCCGCGGGGAAGGTGGCTCCGACCACCACCACCTGCGTCCTGTCCTCCTCGGGACCGGCCGGCCCGGGAGCGCCGGCGGCCAACGGCGCGTGTGCCAGGATCTCCTCCAGCAGCTCCGTGAAGGACTCGTCCATCAGCGAGTCCGCCTCGTCCAGCACCATCCAGCGCAGCCTCTCCAGGGCCAGGAAGCGGCGCCGCAGCGCCTCCCGCAGCGCGCCGGGGGTGCCGAGCAGCACGGCGGGGCCCGGCGGCGGCGCCCGCAGCTGCCTCCGCAGCCCGCCCGCGGCCCCGCCGCCCGTCAGGCCGCGCACCGCCAGCCCCGCGGGCGCGCACAGCGCCGCCGCCACCGCGCCCACCTGCGCCGCCAGCTCCCGCGACGGCAGCACCACCAGCCCGCGGGGCGCCGCCGGCCCCGCCGCCTCCGCCGGCGCCTCGGGGCGGCCCAGCAGGCGCTCCAGCAGCGGCAGCAGGTACGCCAGCGTCTTGCCGCTGCCCGTCTCGGCGGCGCACAGCGCGCTGCGGCCGCGGCGCAGCGCGGGGATGGCGAGGCGCTGCACGGCCGTGGGCCGGCCGATGGAGAGCCGCTCCAGGCCGGCCAGCAGCGCCGGCTGCAGCCCCAGCTCGGCGAAGGTCGGGCCCCGTCCCGCCTCAGCCGGCGGCGCCTGCAGCGCGGGAGCCGCCTCTTGTGAGGGCTCCAGCTGGAAGTAATCCCCGTACGCCTTCCGGTGCTTCCAGCCCGCCGACACCAGCGGCGGCTGCTCCCAGCGCCCCACGGTCTGCCAGCGGGGCTGGCTCAGCTCCGGCCGCCGGCTCCGCAGCAGCAGCTTCCCGGGACGCGGCGGCGCCGCCTCCGTCTGCCCGCGCCGCCGGCGCTGCGCGCCCCGCTGCAGGCGCTGCCGCAGGGCCCAGGGGATGCGCACCACGGCCCCGGGGGGCTGCGGGCTCCCCGCCGCCGCCGCCGCCCCGCTGCCCGCCGGCCGCCGCGGCAGCAGCAGCGGGAGGGCGAGCGCGGGCCCAGCCCGGGCCAGCGCCATCGCGGCCCCACGTGTGTCGCGGCGCTGCCCGATGACGCCTGAAAGAGGCGCTGGCCCCGGCTCTCCCCGCCCCGCGGCAGAGCCACGCGAGGAGGGTGAGTGTGGCGGGCGGTGCCGCTCCCTTCTTTCCCCTTTTCTCGTTGCCATCTGAGCGCCTTCCCCTCGCCGCCACCGCGGGAGCAGCCGCGGCTGTGGCGGGGGCGGCCCTGAGGGCCCCTCGCTCGGCAGGAGCATCCCCCGGCTCCCTCACGCCGGTCCCCGCTGCCCGGAGAGCCCTGACACGCCTGGCACCCGCCACCCCTGCCCGGCAAAGGGCACATCTGTGTTTAAATGACACCCCATGGCAGTGCCCCCGGCTCTCTCTTCCAGGTGATACAGCGACAGGAATGACGGTGAACACGCCGCTGTGCTTTAGAGGCAAGAAGATCCTGGCTCCAATGGTGCGAGTGGGAACGCTGCCAATGCGTCTGCTTGCTCTGGACTACGGTGCCGATATCGTGTACTGTGAGGTACGGAGAAGGAGCAGATGAGGTGGTTTTATCTGATAACATTAAGAAAAGTACAAATGGACTTTTTTCACTACATGAGTTGTTCTTTCTACACATAATTTTCTACTAAAAATGAGGAAAGAAGACTATTAAAACATTCCTCAGCTATGACAAATCCATATTTTAAGGCTGTCAAGTAACTGTAATTTAGACAATAACAATTTCCTCAAGTTATACTTTTATTTCCACTTTTGAGGGGAGGGTAGTATTTTTCGTTTCTATTTTTTTCCAGTAGAGTCAGAACTTTAAAGGAACTTTGAATACTGACCTTATGTCTCATCTGGCTAGTTCTGCTGTGCATCCATATGTTTCTACTCACAGCACTGCTCTTCTTGTTTCTTAATTACTTTTTTTTAAAGCTGAAAATGGGGTCTGGGGTCCTCAGCACAAGAACTATGTGAAGCTGTTGAAGTGGATCCAGAGGAGGCCACTGTGATGATCAGATGCTGGAGCACCTCTCCTACAGGCTGGCAGAGCTGGGATTGTTCTCTCTGGATAAGAGAAGGCTCTGAGGAGACCTCACTGAGCCCTTCCAGTACTTAAAGGGGGCTTTTAAAAAATGAGGGGGATGAACTTTTTACAAGGACAGATAGTGATAAGACAAGAGGGAACAGTTTTAAACTAAAGAGAGGAGAGCTTGAGATTAGGTATTAGTTAGAAGTTCTTTAACCAGAGGGTACTGAGGTACTGGGGCAGGTTGCTCTGAGAAATTGGTCTCTCTAGATAATTATTTAATAAAATGGGCAACTGTTTAGAGCTGACTGGCTGAAACAATTCAACTCACTGAGGTTTTTTTTAATCCTTTCTACTCAGGAGCTGATTGACATAAAGATGCTGCAGTGTAAGAGGGTTATAAATGGTAAGTATGGGATTTCTTTTGATAATAATGTAAGAAGACTCTTTTCTAGTTAAGAGAAAGGGTGATTATTTCTCTGAAGTATTTTTGTAGTGATTATAGTGATGTATCAGTGCATCTCACTGAGTTATGTCTAGGGGCTTGCAACAAACTTTTGAAGTGCTGCCCTAGACCTGTCTGCTGCTCTATGATTTCAGATTTTCAGTTTGTTTGGACTGCAGTAGAGACAATTTCCAATCATAGGTCTTTTAAAGTGTTGGCTGCTTGTGACATGGTAATATACACACCTTGTAGTTTACTGCAATAAGGAAGCAACACATACAAGATCTCACTGTTTATCATTCATTTGACTTGTTTATCATTTATTGACTTGAAGCAAGGGCTGGTCTTGTAATTGTTACGTGAATGTCACTGCAAGTTCTTAAAAAGGTATCTTTGAGACCTGGCCCTGTTTGAGTGGCATAGAAACAGTTGTTTGCAGTGTCCCTGCTGGGAAACAGAAGTTCACTACAAATCTCCTCTCTCTTCCTGCCCCTTTCCCAAAAGTAGTACTGTTCATCCTGGCTGAGTTATCATTGGGCTTTGATACTTTTCAAAGAACATCAAATTACTTTGATGGCATTTCATTTACATACAAATAACATGGTCATATGAATTTTTAAAATTTTTACATTTGTACTGAATCTTTGTCTGTTTTATCTGTTTCTCATTCCATACAGAAGTACTAGAAACAGTGGACTTTGTTGCACCTAATGAAAGAGTTGTTTTCAGAACTTGTGAAAGGGAGAGAGAGCGTGTTGTCTTCCAAATGGTAAGAAACCAGATACTCTTCTAACAATGTAGTTAAACAGGGAAGTGCTGCTGCCATGATATCAGTCCAAAGCAGCTCTCCCTGATGCAGACTGTTAATTTCTTGGTGTTTCAGGGGCAGGTAAAGTTTGACACCAAATGTGTTGCAGAATTTCTGAGCTGTTGGTGCAAATCAAGATGCTACATTGTGTGCTTTCCTTACAGTTTTTTTCAGAAGAGGTGATTAAGATAACCTCTGTGCTCTGCAGAAGCTTGTTTTAATAACAGGTATTTTAGGTATATTTCCAAACTTATGATTTGGAAAATAAATTGTGCTGATGTCTGATCACATGTTGAAGTTTTACACTGTCCTGTAGACAGTCTCACTGGAAAGACTGAAAGAAATGGCATTGTTTAGTACAGATATGAGAGGATTAATCTGTACATTAGCATTGCACAAATGGATTAGAGATTCTCTCTGCTGAAAAAAAAGAAGACAACAATTTGGTCTTAGAGACCACTCTGTGTAGGACAAGACATGATGGGCTGGGAGGGAGGGAGAAGCATGAGTGATCTGCATTAGATACTGAAAAGACCTTTTTCAGTTGTAATAGGAAGTAGGTTGCTTGTAGTCTGCAGAATTATTACTAGTGGAGCTTTTTAAGAACATTAAAATAGGTATCTGTTGCTGAGGGGCTAGGGACATTTGATATTGCTGCAGGGGAAGAGGGCAGACAGACCCTTTGGATCCTTTTTTATATCACCTTTTATCATCCAGTGGCTGACTCCAATATATGGTGTAGGTAAGTGTTTTAAGTATCCAATGTTACCTCTGAGGGGTCTCTCTCTGTACTAAATGTTCAGAACAAATATAGTTGTACACATATGCAACTAAGCCTTATTATTTTATTTATCTGATGATATTTTGTAATATAAATCCTCTTCTTTTGCCAACAGGGTTCGGCAGATGCTGAAAGAGCCCTGGCAGTAGCTAAGCTTGTGTAAGTTATCTTCTCTCACCCCCTTCCTATCATGGATTTGTCTGGACTTTTTGGACAGAGGAATTATTGTAGAAGACAGTTTTTAATGATTGAGAGCATCAAGGTAGCTCTTGATAGAATCAGGAAAAGATCAGCTGCATAAATTCTATGCTGGAATGTTTTTTTGCTAGTGCAACTGTGTTCTTGATCTCTTTGATCTCTCCAGTATGAATTTCCCTGGGTACTGTGAGCTGCAAGACCAATATACTGAAAGTGTCCCTTACTGTTTGTGGTTTAAAGCCTCCAAAAAGTATTGTGCAGAAATGAAAAGTGGCTCTCAAAAAGGTGGTTTTAAGCCTCCATTTAAATAGATGGAAGTTTCAATAGGACTTGCTGTAGTGCTAGTGGTGATTTAGTGATGGATATACTTTATATAGGATTAAATATATAGAAGGTATTTAAGATGAGTATATGCAGCTTCTGCACAGCACTGGTCATTGAAATCTGTGGACAATCTGATCTTTAGACTGTCATTAAGATTTATATATTTAAATAAGTGAGAAGCTAAAAATTCAAAAGTTTAAATAAGCTTTACCTTAAGTTCTCATTTATGCCTTAATGATGGTGGAAGAAAGGACCTTGAAAGATATCTGTTTCTTGATTCTTGTTCTAATATGCTAAAAAATATTTTAATTTTTCCTTCTCTTTCAGAGAGAGTGATGTGGCTGCTATTGATATCAACATGGGATGCCCAAAAGAATATTCTACCAAGGCAAGTGGACTTTGATTACTCTTAAATGAGCCTTTTTTGTCTTGGAGGTATGGAATGTGGAATACATGGCCTGGTTTCCAAATTCAAGCAGTAAAATTTTGATGCAGAGAAAAAATAAATTTAATTTTTTGTAGTAAACAGAACACTCTAGAAGATGTCTTGGCTCTAATACAGTAAAATAACATAAGCTGTTAGAAAATTAAATTCTTAAAGGCTAGATAAAATGAAGTTATTTGTTTAGGGCTTTTTAGTATTTTTTCTGAAGTCATCAATTTGTTGGGTGAGTGAAATAAGTTCTGCCTAGCCTTAATAAAAATTGAAATCACAATTTGTCATCTGAGCAAATAGATGGCAAAAGCCAGTCACAACTTAGTAATGCTGAATTCAATTATTTAACAATTTTAAGTGGGAAGACCACTTAAAGATCAGTTAAAACCTGGGGTTCTTTTGGTTTGGATTTTTGGTTTGTTTTTTTTTTTTAATAAAGCACATGCAGTTCAAAATTAGCCCTGTATCTGTGACCAGAGTGGAGCATTCAAATTGATTATTAGGACTGTTAAGCCACTTGGTCTAGAGATAAAGGATCAATAAATTGGACTATGGCACTCCATTTCTATGTCAAATGCTTCACAGAACTGTAATTAAGAACAAAACAGCAAAATGTCCATCTAGGATGAAGATCAGAAGTTCAACTGCTGATGTATGGTTATTCTCCAACAATAGTTCTGGATCAAAAACGTTTGTACAAAAAAATTGTTGGCCTCTGCATCTATGTATGCAGATGAAACAATGTGGGAATAACAGCTAAAATATTAAATTGTTCATAATTACGTTAATTGTACATAATTTTTGTTCAATAAAGGCACTTGATTGTCTTAGTCTCTTTTTTAAATTGTAGTGTGTAGACAGAAAGTACTGACCTAAAGACTTCTCAACTGTAGTGTGTAATGTTAAAACAATAAATTTGTTAGCTGTCATTTAATGAGGGGAAAATGGATAATTATATTTGCTAAAAATAGCTTTCTGATTTCTGTCTGCTCCCTAAAGTGATGAGAGCAAATTGATGTCCTGAATTACTGCTTACTTATTCTGATACAGGTCTAAGAAATATTGTACCAAGGTGTGCACTAATGCTCCTGTATTTTAAATTTTTCCATTTTTCCTTAATATAACATTGAGCTTTTGTTGTGACCTGCTATTAGGCAAAACAATTGAGTTGAAAAATGTATTTGCCTGGTGGGAAACAACTTCTGTCTGTTTTCCCAGGGAGGTATGGGAGCAGCACTGCTGTCTGATCCTGACAAAATAGAGTCTGTAAGTATCACCTGGTGGGGTTGGAGCTGCCTTGGAAAGAGTTGGGCACTGTGCTCTAGTGGCAGCAGGAATGAGTTACATAGACATCAAATTTGTGATTGCTGGAGTGGAATACTCAGTTTAGGACACTGGAGTTAAGGTTATAGATAAATATTCCTGATTTAGTTCTCCTTGCCATTATCTAGACTATAAAATTGCTACCTTCTTTTTTTTTTTTCAGTTTAAAGACTTTCAGTGTGGTGCAGTATTTGCAAGTTTTACATGTCTGTGCATGTAACTTGAAATTACCAGAGTTCATTGGTCATGTTATATTAAAAGCAGTGTTGAAACTCCAGCAGTTAATTCCTCTCTAAAAATCCAGTTGAAATCAACAAAGTAGAAGCAAAAATATCTTAGACTAAAAGTGTATCTGCTTAAAAATTGTATAAAATTGTATATTCAGTTACAGATTGTGTATGTCTGTCTAACATGTGAGATTCTTTATAGAGGAATAGTAAACAGTGTTACATTATTCTAGCTCATTTTTGAGAGAGAAAGGAGGAGAGTTTTAGTAATGCCACTGTTGTGATCAGGTTTTTGTCTTTTTTTTTCCAGATATTGACCACCCTTGTTAAAGGAATTTGTAAACCAGTGACCTGCAAAATCCGCATTTTGCCCTCAGTAAGAACATAAATCATTGTGCTGAAGTGTTCAGCTGTTACTGCTCTGATTTACTATCAGTTAGAATATATGCTGTTCTAGTATCTTTCATTGTGTGCCTGTGCTGTGAAATAGCACTTGGGATTACAATTAATGTTTGGGATGCTGTCCCAGCCTCAATGGTTATCTGACCTGCAGGTGCACAGACTCTGATTGTGGGCTTGCCAGATTCTGTGATGTGCAAGGGCACAAGGCTTTTATTTTCTAAATTTCTCAACTAAGTAATTTTTATGTCATAGAGGTACAAAAGGGTGTAGGACAGCACCCCTTGAGCAGCCAGTAGATGCTGTTAATTCCTGTTTTTCACATGGGTTAGCCAACAGAGTATTGTTTTCTGTTCTTTCAGACTAATGTTTCTTCCATACTGTTCTTGCAGTTAGAACAGCCAATGAAGTTAGGGGATCTGTCTTTTTCAGGATCTTTTTCCAGACTTTTTTTGCAGCTGATGTAGCTTCTTTACTGCTTTTTTTACTACATAGTTTTTAAACCTTCAAGAGATGATGTGCCTTCTCTTTTAAAGACTGATTATTTTGCAATTGGGTATTTAATTACTTGCCTAGGTACTATGATTGCATATGACCTAAATAGATATTTCAGTTGATGGATGAACTGTTCCTGAGCCAGCTTTGTTCAGAAGTCATTCATGTGTTGGGATAAACAAATGAAGCTTGTGTGAAAAGAATCACTAACCAATCTAAGATCATTTTGGTTCTGAAATATTAAATCAGAGAACTGTCTCCTTTACCCTAGAGCCTCTTCCTTTTTGTTTCAAGCTGGTTTTGCATAATGTCATCCATCAGAACAGCAGGTGAGCTTCTGTCTCTGCATCCCTGCCAGCTGGGACATGTTGCAGTTTTCAAACTGAGTCTGATATGTTTGGGATGAGCCACAGATATTCCTTCAGCTTTTTTAAGGAAAATTTTCCTTATCTTTTTTCATTCTCCTTTTCCCTAAAGATGCATAAGACAGGCTAATGCAGCAGTGTGTCAATTTTATTTCTACTTTTTAAGAGCATTTTAATTGTTTGAAGATAGGGTGGGCCTTTTGATTTACTGGACATGTATGAATGATCTTTAGAATTTTTTAGATGCTGGTTGACATTTTTAAGACACATCTGAGATGAATATTTATAGTTCTGTGATTGCATGTTAGGTTGATTTCAGAAGGCATCCTTTTACTGAAAAGAATTTGAATTACAATTTACAGAACAGTCATTAGAGAGGACTTGCTAATCAAACGTTCCAATCATTTTCAGTTGACAGTCTGAAAACCTATTGGAAAATATTCTCCTGCTACAGAGTATTATGTTACCTGGTTTGAGAAAGTTTGTTCAAGGAAGTATTGAAAATGGACTCTTATTTTTTCTCATTTTTTCCATAGCATGTATTTCTTTAATTGAAGTATTTATTTAATGGTTGCACATGTTTCATTATTGATGAAAGACTAGAATCACACCCCTCTTGATAAAAGAAACTTCCAGCATTTGTTTGTACAATGGTCACATGATAGTTATTTTTGCTTTGAATTAAAATCATGTCAGTCTGTCTTATCCCTCAGGTTGAGGATACTGTGACCCTGGTGAAGAGAATAGAGAAAACTGGCATTGCTGCCATTGCAGTCCATGGAAGGTAAATTGATTCTAGGCAAGAAAGACTTAGATTTTTTTAGTTTGTTGATGACTGTAGCACAGTATGCTATGACTGGTATGAGTGTACTCTACACTATAAATACAATATTTGGTTTTGATTTCAGCTGTTAACTGAATGGGTGTTCTAGGAAACCAATTCCGTAGTTAGGAAATTGAACTGCTTGCTCTTTTCCTAAATATTTTTTCTCAAAGACCAAATAGAACTAAAATTGTCTTCCATACTTTGTATCTAAAAAAATCAAATATATAAAATAAATAAGCTGAAACAAGTATATCCCAATAATCCTGTGTCATGTCTGTTGTGGTTTAGAGATCTATAAATTTCACAGGAAATCTTTGGTCTTGTCTTTTTTATTTGTTTGTTGGAAAGGAAGAAAGAGGAGAGGCCTCAGCACCCTGTCCACTGTGATGTGATCAAGGCCATATCTGAAGCTGTCTCCATTCCAGTAATAGCAAAGTAAGTTGGACTAATTAGCTATTTATGATCAGATGCCTGCACTTAAGATTTAATAGTGCAGGAAAATGAGCCATGATTAATTATATTAGTGTTGTTAATTTTTAGTGGAGGATCTCATGACTTCATCAAAGAATATGCAGACATTGAGACTTTTGAGAAAGCAACAGCTGCCTCATCAGTCATGATTGCTCGTGCTGCCATGTGGAACCCCTCTATCTTCAGAAAAGATGGCTTTTGCCCCTTGAAGGATGTCATGCAAGATTACATCAAATATGTATGTTTTTTTTAAGATCTTACTTAAGAATTGTTAATCCAAATCTTACTGCAATATCTTAACTCCATTTCAAAGATTGGTTTTCTGGGGGTATTTTAACATAGTGCATGTGGCATGAGTCCTGCAATCAACTCCTGTTTTCTCTGATTTTGTTCAGAAAAAAAGAAAAGTTCAGAAATCTGTGCTCAGAAAATATGCTTTTTAGCCCTAGTTTCTTGGGAACATTTATGAGGCTTACTAGGCTATCTGAAAATGTCAAGAAATTAAAAAAATATGTGGTCAAACTCTTTCAAAGTCACAATTGTACAAATTGAACAGATCATTATATACAATATACATTATTGAATTTGCACCATTGAACAGAAAAGTAAGTGCTCGGTTGCTCCTGCATTCACTTTTAAAAATTAATTACTTTTCATAAATATTGTCAAGAAGTATTCACAGTAGGGAAGAAAAGGGAATGATTTGCCAATAAAGTAATGCTGTATTGTAGTGCTGTAGCTCTGTTAGCCAAGTCATCTAATATATAAGGTTTTATCCACTGTTTGAAAGACAAAATTTTAATGTAATAGGAAATCAGTCAGAAATCTGTAACTTTGATTGTGTTCATAAATTCGAATTCTTTCTTTTTTTAATTTGAGCTCGCTATTAGCCAGTTGCTAAAATATCAGTGCGTTGCTAGTAATAGGTCAGGTTTTTCTTCAGAAATATATGAGTCAGTTGAACTTTAGTTCATGAAGTCATGCCAAAATAATCAGATTATAGTCACATTCATGGGTAGTGTTGAATATGTTACTGAGGAAACTGCACTGTGGTTTGCCTTTCAAAATTGGTTGTGGGAGTCATCAAGAGACCATGTGCAGTATAGAAGATAAATTTGTTTGGTGTGGTTTTGAATTCTTTTGTCTCTTTTCATCAGGCAGTGAGATATGATAATCACTACACCAACACTAAATACTGCTTGTGTCAGATGTTAAGAGAACAGCTGGAAACTACTCAGGGTAAGAAGCTCCACGCTGCACAGTCCACACAGGAGATCTGGTGAGCATGAACTTCAGAAAAGGAATTGTACTCTGTCAAACTTGAACACCACTCTCTAGCATTGCCTGGCATTTCACATAGTCAGAAGTTGCAAAAACCCTGAAAATAACCCCCAAAAAATCTAGATGGGAGATGTGAAATAACAGAATTATCTTCTCCAGGTTTCCTCTATGTTCAGATGTTATATATTTAACCCTAAAACTCTCTATTCAGCACAATAATTTGAGTAGTGCTTCATTGAGTGACATCATTTGTCCAGTATTTCCATGAAGTGATTAAGAAAAATTTCAGCTTGTCTGAAATTTTGTGGAGCTTGTCTTCTTCCAAGAATATTTATTTGATGTAGCTTTCCCTCTTGCATATGGGTTTTTTAATGTTATTGGAATAACATATTTGTTTTAAAATGAACACATAGAAACTCAAAACTACATATCAGGGTTGTCTGGTTTATGGCACTTAAATGTAATTTTTTCTGCTGCTTTTCATACCTGGAATGTCCTAATGAATGATGGCAATCCTTTTGAGGAAGTATAGTAGCCCTAAAAGAATCATGTCATCCTGCACATCTGAAACTGACTGGATGAAATTTTTCAGTGGGACAGACAGAAATGAAAGAACAAAAATATTGAAAGGAACCATAAAATAGGCTGGTGAATTAAGATTTTGCACAAAATTAGGGTAATTCAGATTTGGACACATCCCAAATTGAACAAAATAAAGCTCTGAGCTTGCATGTATCATATCCATATGTTGTGTGTTATAGTTATCCTTCTGATAGAAGGGAGGGGAAGAGTCTCCTTGTTTTTTATAAAATCTACAGTATGAAACTGTTTGATATCTAATGTGTATGAAAATGGATGGAAATGTTGAAAGCTTGAAATATGTTGAAAAACAATTTATTGGTTTCTAGCAAACCGTAATCAGCCTTCTCTTCATGTTCAAAATGAATTGAAATGCTTGCAATACTTTTGCCATTTTATTGCCTTTACCAATTTTGGCTTTCTATAAACCTGACCATGATTATTACATTACAGTATAATGAAGAGAATTTGTATTGCATATATAAGGGAAGCTAGACTTCATTTTCTTAAAGGAGCAGTGGAATCCATGAAAAACATTTAAACTGCAAGTTACTTTTCACTTTGATAACTTAATGTAACACCTTTTAGTGTGCTAACAGAGTAGCTATTTTGATCATGGATTTTGAGTTTAGGAAAAAAGATATGGTACAGATTGGAACTCTTGCAAATTAATTGAAATTTTAGCATGAAGGGTGGTGGTGTTTTCTATAGTAAAATAAAAGCATGTAAAATAAATACTGTAAAGTAATGGTGTTACACAGGTAATTTGAAGTCTCACAATTCATACACATAAACACTGGATAGAGATTTAGTGTAAAACTATAGGGTTTATGTGCTATGCCTAACAGTTTTTAGGGGCTTCCAAAATTTTTGTTCTCTCATTTTGTACAATATGATGCAATATCAACTTTGAAATGGACTGAAGCAATGTGTGTGCAGGAGAGTGGAACAGAGAGAGCCTTTTGAAAATTTATGAAACTGCTTTCTGCCAGCAAACTTGGTCTTTTAACCCCTGTTCTGAACAACCTGTTTCATGTCCAGATAACTGAGGAACATTCACTTTTTAAAAATGCACCAATTTATCTTGAGACAAAAATAGTGCATAATTCTACTGTCTCCTGGTGGTGAGGATGGGTTACAGCCATTTGAGCTTTAAACTATGTGCTGAATGCAAGAGAACTGCCTGCTGCTCTTCCCCCAAAACATTTACACAACAGTATGCAATAAATTGCCTTCCCTTAGAAGCATAAGTTAGTGTTGTTCAGCTTCATTGCTTTTTTGCTTGGAGCATTGGAGATGGCTTTGTGGGTAGAATTCATTTTGCCATTGAACAGCCCCATATCAACCAGCATCCTTATAACAGAAAGTAAAAGTTTATTTCATGCTGCAGGTTTTATTGCTGTTATCATCTGCAGAAAATCAATAGTCTCAGTTTTTCAAAGTAGATCCTGCCTGCCATAAATTTTAAAATTAAAATGGTTTGAGGCTTTTTGCCTTTGGCTAAAATCCTGGTTGCTCCTTCTCTTTATTTGGGCTTCTGAATAGTACTCTGAAGTCAGAAAATCTGAGATTTTGAGGGGTTTGGGTGCTATAGTGTTTATTGCTTATAGTATTTTTAATTAGAAGAAGAATCATTTTCCAACTTTTGTCTCCTATTGCCCTTGTGGAGCTGATGTACCAGGAGTTACTCTGAGATGTTTGTTTGCTGATTCATCCAACTCCAAGTCATTAAAAGAGCTAATAGCTTGAACATTGCAGCACCTGTATTTCTGGGTGATTCTGCCTGCACTTCCAGGCTACAAATTGCATATGTAGTGCTGGAAATCAGAACATTCTTATTCTACTTGTAGCTTAACAATGTGTCTTGTAAGAATTGAAAGAGAAACAATGTAATGTGCAGAATACAGCCAAACTTCCACTTAGTTCTCTGTACTCTTAACATATGCTGTAAGCACAATTGATTTCTACATTTTCTTTCTCTGTTATAATGTGACACAAAAATTTATAAAATGATCTCTAATATAAAGGAATTCTGTTTGAATAGTGAAGTCTTTGAAATGGGTGACTTCTATGAAGAAACCACAGCTGTTTTTGAAGCAAAGAAAACATCTTTAGAAACCAAGACACAAGATGAAGATGACCAAATGGAAGATCCAGATGTAATAAAAATGGCTGTTAGATTTGACAAGTAAGCATGCAAATCAAGTTGTTCATCCTCTTGCATCACTGAATAACAACTGTGAGGTTGACAGTCTTAACAGTATTTTGAAAATGATAATTTGCAAAACAGCATTTACTGAATGAATTCCTATGAGGCAGTAAGTGAACATCATTGTGTAATCACCATTCTTCCTGTATTACCTGACTTCTTGAGAACTGAATGCAGATTTTATAATTTTTTTTTCTTCTGCCATGTGCAAAGGGCTGTAATTCTGTCAGTAACTGAATAAATTCCAACATTTCCTACCTTTTTTTCATTTGATTATTGCTTCATAACAGAAGCAGCTTCTCCTTTTATCTACTAGTGTTTAATTGGTGCTTATAATAAGAAGTACCAAACTGTATCTCTCTTCTCTGTCACATATTTAGTTAGAATCTTCTTTCTAGTAAGTATCTTTTCTCTAGCTGTGTTATTACAGGATGTAAATGTTCAGGAAGAATTAATAAAAAAGTCTAGATTTTATTTTAGATGTTTCGTCACATCTATTACTTGAGTTACCTAATGAGGAAGAAGCATATTTTTCATAATTTGAGCTGTAAAATTAAACCTCAAATAACTGGTAATACAATAAGCAGCACTGTCTGTTTTAAAATAGAACTTTGTACACAGTTGTTGACCACAAATTTTTCTGTCTAGGCGAGAATATCCACCACAGCTCACTCCAAAAATGTATCTTCTGGAATGGTGTAGGAAAGAAAAGCATCCTCAGCCTGTTTATGAAACTGTGAGTCAGTGAAAAACCCTTTCAAACCTCTTCCTCTGCTATGTATATGAAATCAAATATTTTAAGATTCAAGGTAGTGAGAAATTCTGCTTCCCAGTCTGGTGTAGCTTTTTCAGAAAGCAACAGCAGAAATGGTAATGTACACAGGTATGAAAATAGCAGCTTATTTTATTAGAAAATAAACTCAGTCTGCCTTTGATTCATGTGTGAAAGAAGTTGCTGTAACTTCTTGGTCATTATATAGGAGCCCATGACTGACTTTCTTTGGCTACTTCTAAGTATTAAGGCTTGGAATGTTTTTTTGTACAGCAAAAATATTTGCAGCTTGGACAATTTCTTAATTTTTTAATGTTGAATATGTACGGTAAAATTTGTGGTAAATTAGAGTAAATTTTAAAGTTATGTTAATTTTTTTTTTTTTTTTTTTTTTTAATACCTGTGAAGAAATGTTGATGATGTTTCTTCTGTAAATTACATTATTGGTTTTTGACAGCACCTTCTCTTTTACTTCTTTTTTTCTACAGGTTCAAAGACCCCTGGATAGATTATTCTGTTCAGTAGTGACAGTAGCTGACCAAAAATACCGATCCACTCTGTGGTAAGCCATCCTTCATGGATTTTTCAGCTGGATTTTTGTTTCTGAAATGTTGCTTAAAAACTTAGATTAAAAGGGTATTCCAGTTTATAAAAGGTTATAAAAGTTTGATAAAAGTCTGCTGAAAGGTGCCTCCTAAAGCTACTTCTAGGAGGGAGAAAGGATTAAAAATGTTTGAGAATTGAATGTGACGAGAAGAAGTAAGCACTGGTATAATCAAGTAAACAGTTATAGATTTTAATTCACTTTGTGTTATTCCATAAATTGTATTGGAAGGGGAGCAAATGGGTGACCCAGTTCCATTCTGTATGTGATGAGTTCAGAAAGAAGCCAAGGAAGGCAGAGGGGAATGTTGGAGGTTATGTCTTCAGCCACTACAGCAGATCCACTCCCAATAAGAAGTCAGGACTAAGTGTCTATATCCAGTGGAGCAGAGGACAGTACACTGAGTTCTTGGAGATCACAGTTAATTAACAGCTACATCCAGGGCTGCTCTAAAGTTTCCTGATGGTATTTTATACAATCATCCATTAATACTGGAGTTGACTTGAGGCATTTGCACCTAAGGTGATCTTGATTTAACTGCAAAGCTGGAGCTCAGCATTGAACATTTTAAACAGGACAAGTGCACACAACTGCTTTGCAGCCTTCCTTTTCAGAGGCTTTAGGAAGTTATGCTCTGCTGATAGGAAATTTTGAGAAGAAAATGTTTTCAAATACTGACTTTCACAAATGTCTTTCTCAGAACTGACAGAATTTTTATTATTATGGGACAGTTCCTGCTTTTGTCAGCATTAAGGAACTTGTACGTCTGTCAGAGTACTTCCGCCTGAGCCTGTTTCAAGAAAAGTGATCCTTCATAACTCAGTTTTGTTCAGTGATCAGATTTGTAAAAGTTACCTTTCTGAGGATTTTGTGGGCCAAAAACACATTGACTATGTACCTTTGAAATGGAGAGTGTTTGAGAGACAAGACCTGATAGAGACAGATTTTCTAGGAATATTGCATCAGGAGTGATGCATCAAGTGTTGATGCACCTAGCAAGATTGAAATAATTTCTGGAGCTGACCTGTTCTGTTCCTCTGCTGTGAGATGGCTACAAATGCTGTTTGTTTCATGATGTTGCATCAGAGACAGGAGATTGTCTCATGGCAATGTAGAGACCTCAGTTTCTACTTTGACATGTGCTCTGTGTGCTTGCTCTTCAGGGACAAGTCCAAGAAACTGGCAGAACAGGCTGCAGCTATTGTCTGTCTGAGAGCCTTGGGTGTCCCAGAGGGAAAGCTCTGTGAGGGAGAAAATCAGCTGATTTCCAAACGCAAGAGGGGAGACCAGGAGCCCTTGATTAGCAGAGACCATGGAGAGGATCTTGCTGAGCCTTCCCATAAAAAAGGGAATTTTATTGAAGAAACTGCTGACGTGACTGTGCCGAAGATGCCACGATAGCAAGGAAATTAGAGGTTTCATGCCTATGCTGATACAAATGAGCTTCTATTTGTATATCTTGCTGTCCACATTTCATTTGGATTCTCTCAGAGACAGATAAATTTCCCAGTTGTGAAACATGCCACTGAGGTGTTTGCTGTTCACCACTCTGTCCCTATGGTGCCTTTCAGACAGGAACTTGATTTTAAAGAACATGGAGAAGTTAATTCCAATAATAAACTTTTTAAAAATACCAGGTATCATCAAAGCAATTTTGCCATTGGTTTCAGTACTTGTTTTTAATAAGTCTACAGTTTGCTGGTAAGAGATATATTAATACAAACAAAGGAATGGAACTGTGTATTGGAACTGTGTGGTTAGTCAGAAAAATCAGTGTAGGAAAAGAATTAATAGCAAAGCGGACGTGGTTGTGTCAACTGAGTTCTATGCACATTTTGCAAGCTTCGTTTACACCTTTGATGTATCAAGAAAAAGTTTTTTTGCAGAGAGAAGGACTTAAAAATTGTAAGACAAGCATTAAAATAACATTCTTCTGTGACAATTTCTACTATGTTTTACTCTTCAGAAATATGGTGGTAGAATTAACCATCCTTTCCTGGTCTTAGGTGTTAACAATTGTGTCTTTCTAGTAAGGAACTGGAGCCAAGCCTGGTAGCAATTGGTTGAATGAAGGCCCTTTGAGTTTTTTTTGTCTTTTGAACTTGCAAGTCCTCGTAAATGTCTACAACTAGATTATTTGCAGTAATGGCCATCCAAATATGGCCTTGTATGTTCTTGAAATGTGACCTTGTTTGTCTCAGTAATCAGCTGTTGGTGATACAGGGGTCTTGATCAAAGGCCTGTGTTCTCTTCTTTGTTTTCCATCATCACAACTTCCTAGTAAACTGTAAGTGCTCTATGCCAAGGAGGATACAGACCCTGTCTGATGCATGGTAAGTCAGCTGAGCTTGTCTGATTTCAATTCCAGTTGGGAATCCTCAAAAGAATGCCAAAAGAATTTAGACATTTCTGTTATTAACAGTTTATTGAAATGGTGGCTTAGTTTCCCTCAACAGTGCAAGGGATCTTGAGATGATCTGCTCTGGTTTGAAAGCAAAATGATGGGGATATATCATGCCATGATCTCTAAAGTACTTTGTATAAAGAATGTACAAGATACAGTTTGGTTGTAATCCATAAAGAATCTTTCTATTTAAAAATTTATTCTTTCCTGAAGTGATAGTGCCTAATTAAACCATTCTTTTAAAAAGGAAGAATAATATCTCATCAGATATATTCAGGGTTATGAAGTTCAAATGTCTGCTGTTTAGATTAGAGTAATTTAAAGTAAATCTATGTAGTCTAGGAAGAAGGAAGATTTTGCAGTAAATGCACTTTAATATGTTTGATATAATTTCAGTGCTACAATTTTACTTTGAAGCACTAAAAAATTTGCAGTATGAATCAGAATTTTCAGTGGTAGCCCTTTTCCTTACCTGGATAGCTTACTTTTGTCAGAACTATTTGGAGCCATAATAATAAGGAAATAGTAATTTTTAGGTCCTGCTATCAGTGTAGTTTGCAAGGTCTAATGTAATGAAATCATGGAATATTTGAGTGTGGAGAGGATCTCTGGAGGATGTGTGGTCCACACCCTATGCTCAGAGCAGGGTGAACTAGGGCAGGTTTCCCAGGACTGTGTCTAACTGAGTTTTGTACCTCTTCAAGTATTGAGACTCTACAACCTTTCTTGGCAACTCATTCCAGTGTTTGAGCACCCTCAAGGTAAGCAAAAGTGGGGTTTTTGTTCTTCTTCTGCATGGAATATCCATATTTCAATTTGTGCCCATTGCCTCTTGTCCTGCCACACAGAAGGCTCTGGCTTAGTCTCCTATTCATTGTCTGTCTAAAAGGAAAATTGAATCTTTGGGTAATACAGATGGTGATGCCTAAGAACAGTGTGGACTTGTATGGCAGCAGTTACTGTGGGTCAGTGGAAGTTACACTGGATTGAGATAAGTCAGTCATGAGAAGCATGTTATTTCTCTTTTGACTCAGAAAAAAACCCAAAAAATTACTCAGGAGAAAGTGTGTCACTGCTGGCTTGGACTTCTTACAGAAGTGAGATAGGATCATTCAGTTTAGGAGCCAAGGCCTTCATAACAGTATTTGCACCTTGAGGGTTCTTATTTCTGGTATTTTGTCATGTCATGTTAATGTGCATCCCTCTGCCTCCTTGGTACAGCCTGTGCAGACTTTTCATGTTCTTCCTTCCAGCCAGTGACTCCATGCAATTCAGAGCACAGGGTTGTGATGGGAGGTGAGTGTTCCAGTGCTGCTGCTTGAGAAGGTGTAAACTTGGGTTCATTTCAACATCTGAGCAGATTTCTGCATCATGCTGTCATAAATTCTCATGTAACTGTAGTTGAAGATAGATACCTTAACACTGTATGAGTACCAGCCTGGAGGTGCTTTACTACTCATATTACAGAATATGTGCCTTGGCTTGGTTGATGGACAGAGCTGGATAAAACTGGCTGCATAGTTTGCTAGGAGTGAAAAAATTTCTATGTTAACACTGGTCTGCAAAGTGTGCATATTTAATCAAATGGGTGCTAAACGTTGGTGGGAGGGATGTTTCTGTTTTCTAATAAGTGCATGTTTTCAAATCCTTCCTGAAATTATGACATGGTTGCAGTGTTACCTTACTCCTGTTAGCTCTCTGCACCAGTTGTACACATTAATGGGGTTGCCTGTGCTGTAGTTATGGATAGGCCAAACAGAGCCTGTGGAAATGAGAGTGAGGAGTCACTCTGTTGGAATGAGCTTTTAATGCTAAATATAGAAGGGCTGTGATTCTGGCAAATAGCTAGAAAGTGGCACCTTTGATCAGTTTCAGGAAGAACTAAAGAAAAGTTGTACTTGTGTGCATATATATCTGTATATATATGTGTGTGTGTATATATATGTGTATATAGGTGTATGTAGTGCTTGTCACAATGTTGTGATTTAATGACTGTTACATACTTTCATTCCTTGTAACTCTGTTACAACTAATGTGTGATGACTTCCCCTACTGTGATCATTCAATTCATCCTAACCAGTTCTACCGAAAGGATAATTCTATTTATCATGTGTGTTCCCTTCTTAGCACCGGTGGTAAAGTAATTACTTCAGTGACCAGTGCTTTCCTTCTAGAAATCGTTACATTCACATTGCTTTTAAAGAGCAGCTGGTTACTCTGGGTGAGTTTCTGTGTGCTTCTCTTCCCTGCTGTACCTCCTGGAAACAGAAGGTGGCAGGTTTTTTTGTTGTTTTCAGAAAAATACGCTGACTTCTGCAATATTTACCAATCCAGCCATTGCACTTCAGCATTCTTGCATGGGGTGGCAATTGAGACCACAGCTGGGTTGGAGAGTATTTAGCTTCACTTTTCAGATTTTTATTTATTTAGTTAGTTATTTTATTTTGATGTGGTGTGAATATGATACTTGGTCAATACTGATGAAAGCTGTGCTCTATTTTAAGTATTTGCTTGGTGAAAATGTTTCATTATTAATCCTATGGAACTCAGTGAAGCAACTGGCGGGTTTTTTCCCAGGGATACCATCAGCCAACAAAAAAACCAGTTGTATTCTTTTGTTTTTTTTTTTACTTGTTAGTGATGTTGCAGAGAATATTTGTAACGATACCTGCTGAAGTGTGGTCCATGGGTATGGGGAAAACTGTAACTTGTCCTCCTTGTATTCTGCTTACTAGAAATGTGAATGGGAATGCAGAGATATTTTTACCAGCCTTTAGTGTGGATGCACTCACTGTGGGTCTACCTCGAGGGCCTTGCTGGCTGGAATGCTTTTTGGAATGTCCCGGGCTCTGAGCCCAGCCCCGCCCTGGAATGTGAGGTTAAATGTTGGCGGTACAAATACAGAGTTTGAATATCAAAATCCTTGAGTTCCCCAGCGCTGCAGTTTCAGAAACTGGCAAGTGAGCCACATGTCAGCTCAGCTGCTCTCCAAAGAATAAGCATGCCTCGGGTTGCTGGGGAAGGAGGGGGAGGTGGGATGGTTTTTGTTTTGGTTTGGTTTTCATTTACCCGTTATGACACGCAGAAGAACGTGCTTTTCAAACACGTCAACTGGCAAGATCGTGAGAGGTTCCAGACAGGTGTTAGCTGGAAAGAGTCTTCATTCACAAAAGCATTTTACTGCCATTCTTTAATCAAACTAGGAGCTCAACATAATGAGAGCTATTGCCATTTTAAACAGGAGCTTGCTTGTGTTTGGGCTCCTAGTGAAGGGGTGATGAGATGGCCTGTAAGGCTTAAGTTCCATCTGTGCAGGAGACTGACGCTTGAGGCTTTGAGTCAGAGATGCTGATGACAAAGCTGATGAAAAACATTAAAAGCTAAATATGGAAAGCAAGCCTTTGCTGAGGAGGGAGTGCATCAGGTATTGTTAAAAAAACAGTTGCCTAGGTCATTTAAGGAGAAGAAGTGCTGAGCTCCAGGGGGAGTCTGGTTCGGTCACCCATATTCCAGGGAGCTCTAACCTCAGTGGGCTATGTGAGAAGAGGCTTAAAATATGCCTCACTTGTGGTGTTCACTTAGCTCCCAAATGAAAGTGTCTTCCAGGAGCTAATGGGAATCTGCTGTTAAACATCTATCAGTTAAAGAAATAAATATTTTTCCCTCACCCTGGTATGGTGGGAGATTCTCTGTTTTTGGAAAATTATTGTCTGCAAGATATCCTTTTATGAGAGTTTACAGAGAGAGAGCACTGTGTAAATCTAATACTTTATTCATTTTAAATTAATTTTCCTTGATAAATTCTGTAAATTTTTAAATGCTTCAGTATGTCATTATGTTCCTGTTCAGCTGCCTTTAAAAATAATGCTTGGTGATTGGAACCAATGGATATAATCTATGTATAGTTGTGAACATGCATTTTTTGATTAGTATTCTGTTGCATAGAGCTGGCAGAACTAGGTTTGAATACAGATTTTCAACCTACTTTTTAGCTGGTTTAAAACTGTATAAACTTGCTCCTTTTTCTAATACTTTTTTTGTTGATTTGCAGACTTCTCTAAGCAATGTTGGGCTGCCATGCACTTGCCACTGCCTGTGCACAGGTGTTAGCATGGATTGTCAGCAGCTGGTCATGGGCCTTCATGTTAAACTTCTTACACAGAAACTTATAAAGTGGTTTTCCTCATTGTGGTCAAAGAAAAGTGAGCGTTATAAAGATATTTTACTAAAGCTTGTACATTTTTGCCTTTTTTAATCTCAAGTGTTGGAAAATATTATCTTTCTGTGTAAGAAAAAATTAAGGCTGTAACTGAACTTCATTGGGACTTACCTGGTTTCATTCACTGTGCTTATTTACTTAAGAAATGGATTGCTGCAATTTTCTTTTAAGTTTTCAAGCAGCATAAACTTGTTTCTTTTTTTTTTCTTTTTTTTCTTTTCTTTTCTTTTTTTTTTTTTTTTTTTTTTTTTTTTTTTTTTTTTTTTTTTTTTGTGGTAGTTTACTGTTTCATTAGCTGTCTGAATTGCTATAAAATTGAAAGCAAACTTTGTGGCCATCTGTGTATCCATTCTAGTTAAATACTCATATTAATCCCAGGCAACAAAAAGTTAAAAAGCTGAAACCATTGTTTCCTTTTGTGCTGAAAGAGACCCAAATCCTGGGCAGCAGACAGAACACCAGTAAACATGTGTGGGTTGGGGCACCTACATGAGCCACAAAACCCATGAGATCTGAAGGATGTTAAAAACAATATGGGGCAGCTTCACTTGGGCAGAAGTGTGCATCTATTTCCCCTGTGTGGCATACAAAAGGGGTGTTTGTAAGGTTTGGGGTTTTTTTATAAGTTGATTTAACATTGTCTATTTGAATCTGTAGGTGTAAGGGAGTGGATGGTGGAGTGTTTACAAGGGCATCAGAATGATGATTTCAGAGAGGTGCAATACTGGGACTGCAGGATTCAGGCAGTAAATCACTGTACAGTTAGACCATGATACCTACCTGTCACATCAGTGGCATGCTAATTATGTCATGCTGCCCTGTGACATTCTCTTATTACAGCTAATAGCAGCTTTTATATTTTGCTGTGCCTGAACATGGAAAACAACTGTAGTTCTTAGAAAGTTTATAGCCTGTAGGCTGTAGAAATACTGCTTTGTGAATGCTGAATTAATAGGGATATAATAAATTACCTGCTCTCCCATTAACTTTTATCAGCATGCCAAGTGTTGCAATGTAGACTGTAAAATCTGTGGTAGTTTGCTCACTGGTGTTGGTAACATGCATGACTCTGCAGCATGACCTGAGACTGCATATCCCATAATGGCAGCAATGCTGGGTGAAGAGATAGAGAGATTAGTCACTGCTGTTTTTCTGTGCAGTAGACTGGTACAGCATTTACCCATAGATTAAACATTTACCCCTTTTTCTTGTGTTCCTTTTTAGTACATGTCTGTAGTAAGATTCTCCATTCTTTGTAGAGGCAAAATGTGTAATGCAGTGTTTATTGAAAGTGATGCCTTATGTCACAGAAGCAAATACAGCTCAAAGTGGGATGGAGGGAAGAGTTTCCATTTAACTTTGTAGAGAAACATACTAAAGACAAACAGATTTGATCCACCCACACTCCATTTTCTTCATATCTCCTCATTAAAAAAAAAATCAATTTAGATGAAGAGGAGATTTTATAGAAAAAGTTGATATATTTTCATGAAAGGAAGAGCTAACCTCATCCTGTTAGAAAACATCTTGCATCTTCACCTATCACTGCCTGACTGCTATTGTGTACTGTTTTCCTCTCAGCCCAGCCTGTGAATTCACCAGATCACCTGGTTGGAGAGAACGTTTCACCCACACAGCTCACCCCTCTCACTTCCCCTGTGCTTTAGAGCCCCCATGTCACTGTACTCACAATGCAGACTCACAGTGAGCAGCTAATTGTATTCCTTCTTACATTAGGAATTTTTATTGGCTGTTCTAGGACTGTGACTTAAATTGATTTTCACTAAATACAAAACTAAATACAACTCAGCCCTTAGAGAAGAATCCATCGGCACATTTTTAACAAATTTTGGAATATTGACAAAAGCTAATCTTAGTATATTGATGATACTCTTCACTCAGGTCTTTGTGGGTCGGGAAGAGGGTTTTCAAATGGTAATTCAGGATAGCTTCTGCTTAGTTGTTTTCTTAGCCTATGTTAACTAAGAAAGCTTTCATAAACACCTGAGCAGTCTTTTTAGCTGAAAATAAATAGTCACCTTGTCAATCCTGGAATTTCCATTGCAAGCCTTTGTTGCATCTCTGGGTGAACTGAAATGAGTTTGGGATGCAGCTGTTAGACCTGAACAGTATTGTGCAGGTATTGACTCCCATTCAAGAAGGTTTTTAGCTGGGGTGACAAAAATGTGTGTTGGTTGTTTTCCAGTCTTTGGTCTGCAAAGATTGTTTCTGTAGTAGAGAGTATTACACAGCTTTTTCCTTGAGGTTTGTAGGGCTCAGTTGGCAACATCCAACTGCTGCCAGTGTTGGTTTTCCTTATATTGCTTACTCACACTGCAGCTGGGATCCTCAAGATCATGTGTGTACAGAACATCCTGTCGACAACCTCAGCACAAACATCAGTGGCAGAAAAAGAAAAAAGGCAATTAAAATACTTCTTAGTCTTCAGTACAGTATCTCCAGATCAGGACTCAGGTCAGTGATAAGGACATCTGTGGAGTTTGTACAGTTACTGTCTGTAATGTAGCTGATCTCCTAAAAGAATGTAATACTATTCATTCTTTGGCACTTCTATGCAAATTAGCAGAGAAATTAGTGCCATCAGATATACAGACCAACAGATGCACTTTTCTGTTATGTTTCCTTATGATTGAGCTGGGAACTCTCTGGAAAATTTATATCCAGTATATTTCACATTTATTGACAGCTGAATATTGCACAAACAAGTTCATAAGCTAAGCATAGGTATTAAATTTATTCTGTTTCATTTCTGTCAATTGATCGATCAATTAATGAACAATGTACAGTATTGAGCTCTGTCAACAACTTGAATCTATATAACAGTAATACACCCCCAGTGCATGGTGAACTGCTGTAGTTTAACACAAAACTCAAATCAAGAGGATCTTCCTTGATAAGTGAGGAAGTGGCATGATCTGTCATTAGCTTCCTTCTAACGAGAAACAGGTATCTGCAACCACATCTTTAGACTCCCACGCCACTGTGGATATCAAGATGTTAAACTTGGTTTATTTTAAAGGTCATCATGTGAGATCTCATGCACAATTTCTAAGCCATAAACAAAACATAGCTCCATAAAAGGAAAATGCAGATTATCAAAAGTGAGTGAAACTTAACACAGCATCTAAAAATAGACTCTGACATTACTTTTCTGACTCAAAAACATTAGCAATTATGCACAGACCTGGGTTCTTTGGGTTGATGTGAGGAAAAAGTTCAGATCTGTGTGGAATATAGTTTTATCCTGTATATGATAGCAAAATCCAGAATAGTCCAAATGTTGAGAGTATGTGAAGTCTACAGTGAAGAATTTATCATCTAAGAGAACAAAGCTGAACAATAGAGCAGACAGGATATAACTACAAAGGGTGAAAGGTAGGGAGGAGCACGAAGCTGACTGACCCATTTTTCACAAGAGTAGAGGACAAGCTGGAGTACATGTTTTTGCACTTTTTGTGCTCTGTGACAAGGATGGAAGTGGTGAAGCAGGAGGAAGCTAAGGGACTCATGGTATCATCAAGACAAGGAGAAAGAAAAACATTATACAGAGCAGCTTAAAGAATGTGTTGTGGATGAACTGGTGAGCAGAAACTTAAAATAGTCAGGGATCTGGAGCTGGGGTCACATGAAGCAATAGTAATGTCAGGGGGAAATTGTTTGCCATCTCCATGAGTGCTTTTATTGGTAATTTAGATATGACTCCAAGATCCTGGATGATGTCCTGAATTCAGATCTACTCACTATATACATGAGTATTGATGTATTTTCTTATATATGATTGTTGACAGGAGATTGTTTAAAATGGAAATCAGCATTTTATTCAAGTTTTCACTAGTTGAATATAAAGCTTTAGACTGAATTACTTATAAAGGATGAAATGCTGGTTGAATTAGATGGATTAGAGTAACATACTTTCAATCTAAGTTCTCACAAACTTAAAAGCTATTTAGCCAAGGAATTTTGCTCCAAGCTCTTTTCTGTTAGAATTTTTTTTAATTGTGTGCTTAAGAAGAAACTGATATGCAATAATTAATGGGGACTGCATGAGATTTTTCATGGAATGTGTTATATTTAACTGAAATGGGAGGTGAACTGAAGAATGCTAAAACGGGGTATTGAATGACCATCAATTAAGGAAGTTGCTACCTGACCTTGAGTCTCAAAGTGTATTGGAAGGACACTGTGTTTGAACTATGTTGCCATTATATTATTGGACTAATTAGTCATGAAACTAAGCACATTTCTCAGAGACATTCAAAGCTACTAAATAAATCCTTGTAGCATTGGTTTCAAATCTGTTAAACTCTTTTTTCTTGAAAAGAAAAGTGGAGATACAACTTAGGCAAGAGACTATGAAGGCTGACTTGGCATCTATTCTGAACTCTTTCACACTCAGAAGTAATTTTCATCCCTTTACAGTTCCAGATCCTCTGTTAGAATAGACATACTATGTTATCAAGGCTCACATAGTAGGCTGTGGTTTGAACCAAGGTACCAAGTCCTTGCCTTCTGCTTCTTATTGCAGCCTTTTTTTATTCTTACCTCCTCCCTTTTGCCAACACAGACACTTGCTTGTGATTATTTTTATTTTTCAGCTGAATCAATTCCCTGATTTGATTCACTCTGGGACCACACAAGTCTTAGGGCTGCCACAACAGCAAGGATGGCACCTTAGTGAGAAAGGGTACCTGGGAATGGAGAGTGCCTAAAGAGGGAAAATGGGGACTGTTGGCCAGTATTAGTCAGTACAGCCAAAGCTTCACTAGCTTCAGGCCCAGAGAAATACCCCCCAGCAGTTCATATTAGTCAAATGAGACTTGCAACTTTCTTGCATTAAATTATCCCTACAGATGATGAAAGTCATGGCAAAAGAGCCCTCCTGAACAAGGATATGATACATTGGGAGACAGTTTGCTTTTTAAGTTGTGTGATTTCTGGGAGCAGTTAAAACAAATGTTATTTCCATGTAATTGAAGTTGTATTGTTAAAAATACCAGTTAAAATGACTGGCTACTGGCAGAAGAGCTAGACCAAAACAGATCTCTGAGCTGGCTAAACTTCTCAAGTATTTATGCAGTTTGTAGAACATCATGCACCCCTGCAATGAAATCTGTGCTGCAAGAGTTGTGCTAACAACAGCTGCTCTACTGTCAGGCTGGCTGTGCTTTCATGAGACCTAGCTCTAAAAATGCCTCCAGTGTCCATACACTCTCAGACACATTGGGAATCATTGGGCCAGTATCTGCATTATTTAATTATTAAAACAGTTGTAGTTCAGGTGGACTAGCCACTGATTTTGATGGAAGCAATGCAATTTTGTGATGGAAATCTGCATTTCTGAGCCTAGATAGTGACTTTAGGGAAGACTGTATCTTTCAAGCCCTAGACATATTTATTACTTCTTGCTAGCTCTCAATAGGGATCATGGCAGCTGATAAACAATTCATTCAAGTGTAGAATCTGAAATTAAATATCTTGTTCTACCTCCTTTATCCTCCCACTATTGTTTCCTGAAAGCAAACATTTTGAAATCATTATTGAATCCACAGCCTACTTGTAAATGTTTGCCTGGGGAATTAGTGCTATGGGAGAGGTTTGGGTTAGTGTCTGTGTAGGCTGAAATCCTCTGTCTGATTTGGATGCACTGTGATCAAGTAAGTTTTACAAGTGTGACTTGTGAAGTCCATTCTAGAAAAGTACAGTAGAGTCTCCTCCTGCCCTTGCATCACACTCTCAGTTCTGCAAGTGCAACTGTATGTACAACTATCTGGCCAACTTCCCTGGGGAGCTGATGCAGAGTAAAAGCAAGCCTGCAAAAGAAAGTGGGTTTGTTAGGTGGAATTTTTTGATAACAAAGGGCCACTGCTGCCAGAAGAACCACTCAGGAAGCTCCTTTATTCCCCTCTGGGATGCCTCTGAACCAGGTTATATAGTTCCTGGGCTACCCAGGGCCCCACAGTTCACATTACCAGATGCTTTGGACAATGTCTCAGTCCTAAATGAAAGATGAAAACAGATACCTTTTCAACACAGAAGTGGCAGCTGGAAGTATTTAAAGGGTAGATATTGGCAACTACAAATGAGTTGAAATGGAAGCTAAGTGAATTCTTGTATGTCTAACAGACAAACAGCATTCTTGTACAAAGTGAGTTGTCTTTCCTGGCAGTAAAGCACTCAGACTTGTTTCTTGACTGGATAACAGATGCTGTGCTTCTTTTCTATGCATGTAAGATAGCAGCATTTAATGTTTGGAGGAAAGTTAGTCTGCAGCAAAAAAAAAAAAAAAATGTGCCAATTCAAAGTGTGGACAAGAGAACAAATATATTTCATCTTGCAGCAGATTTTGAGTTAACTGGTTTTAATTGTAAGAGATTATTTTTAAAATAGAGCTGCCAGAGGCTAAATTTTGCAGATCATTAAATATAAATAGTTTTTTTCCAAATGGCCATCAGTTCTTCTCTTTAAAGAAACTGCTATACAGTTGCCTACTCTTATGAAATTTCTGGGGTTTCCTAGTGAGATTTCCCTCTTTTCTTCTAAATCATGGTATTCATTCAGTTTTTATCAAGGTATTAATAGCTATGGTAACCAACTGTCAGTGAGGACCTTGTCCAGTCCCAGGAGTAACAGGAGCCAACAAAAAGGAACATTTTTCTTTCATTCCTTTCCTATGGTTCTCTTTGAATTATCTTTTGATAATTTGCCACAAAAAGCAGATTATTTTGACAGAACCAGTTTAGGGAGTGGCTCCTTGTGTAGCCAGACTGGGCAGATCTGAGAGGACTGACAGCTAGAGGTGCTGTGGAGGAGCTCATGTCTTAACACAGACCAGCTGCACTACTCTGACCATGTCCTCAAATTCAGCAATGCTCCTTCTCAGATCAAGGCAGGGGAGATGGAAACTCTATTCCTAAAGTCTCCTGTGATACAGAAGCCAAATAAATGTTCAGTTTATAGTTTGTATGATTTCTGAATGATAAACTTGAAGTTCTGAATGCTCTAGACAGGCAGATGAGTCTGATCCTTTGCTTTACTTGGCTGTGAATGAAGCCAAGGTTTGCAGAGCAGTCCTCTGTACTGAACTGCTCCCAAAGAGCATAAGGGATGGAAAAAGGGAAGGGAAAGGTCCAGAGGAGATAATTGAAAAAAAAGTTGTTCCAGGATCCACACTAACCTTTTTTTACTACTCTTTGATGCTGCTCCTGAGAATTTATTATTTTCTAAATGAATGAGGTGATGACACCTTGAACAATATGTCTTCCTGAGGAGTCCAGGTATTTCTCACAGCTGCTGGGATAGGTGACAGACAATCTACACAGTTATCTGTGAGCCATGTAATATATACCTAGGAAAGCATATAAACTTTTGGAACCATTACTCACACTTGAAGGCAGATTGGCAAAAATAATACAGTTGGCTCCAGTCTCCACGTTCCTACCACATCTATAAGCCTAGATAAGATAGAAGCTCTTTTAAAAGGATTTATGCATTTGAGTTTTCTTCTGGCTCCAGATTTTTTTCTATAGATTAAAAAAACACAAGCATGAAGGATTACCAAGAGTCGTTTCTGAAGTAAAAGATTTGGGAGGGGAGGAGCAAAACAAAAATGTGCCTCTGTTCCCTAAAACAAAAGCAAATTCTTTGGAATCTCTTTATGGAGGTTCTAAATAGGGAGTATATACCCTGGTCAGTGTGTGAAAGGTACTTAGTCTAGTCTCAGTGCCCTTTAGAAAATATACCAGGCCCTGGAAATATCACTGGGGAGGCAGATCTGACCTGTAAACAGACTGAGTGTTAGGGATTACCTCCTGCCCCATGGAAAAACAAGTACTCTATTATATAGAGTAATAACTCAACCCTCTATTCATAAAAGTGGGGAATGAGCAGCTGCTTAACAGCTCTTTTTGGTGTGTTATAGAGCCTTTAAAATTCTGTCCATGAACTTTTACATACAAATACCTATATTGTGTATCTGGTTTGGGGGCAGCAAACATACTGAATCTTGGAAGTTTGTACATTCATGTGGGGTTATAAAATAGTCTGCATATTTTAGTTTTTAATTTCCCAATAAACTGCAAGAGTCAGTAACAAGAAGCTTGTTCATGCAAAAGCAGTGTGAAATTGCAACCTTATCCAGGGTGGGAGAGAGAAGGAGACCCCATGGAGGGCTGTGTGTGACCCTTTTAAAATAGATATCTCCTTGGTCCTAATAGTGCAAGTCTGATTTATAGGTGGATCAGGGAGCTTTTGCAGGTTAAAATCTTTATTTTCCACAGTGCTGCCACTCCCCTCCAAACAGTTTTTTTGAGGGGAACAAGGCAGAAAGAAAAGGAAGTAACAAGGATGGTTTAAGACAGAACTGCTGACAAAAGCAGCATTTGTCAGACTGTGTCCTGTAGATATTAGCTGCCTTTCTTGATGTGGATGTCTGTGACATTAGAAATATTAAAGGTTTCCCAGCAGAGCTAGTCCAAGGAAATATAAACCAAGCCCATTTGTTTAATTATAAAAAACTCCCTGATCTATCAAAAGGGAGAATTGCCACTACAAAAGAGATGTGATTCCTTCAGCTGCCCCTGGTGAGGCAGAGCACTCAAAATTTACATGTACACCATGGCCCTTCCCTGCCCATATGTGTATTTGTCACATAAAACTGTTGGTAGAAAAATTTCAACAAGTTGAAGTAACTTTAACTTTTATTACTAATTTTAGAGGCTATATCCAACTGACTTAAAATGAAAAAAATATAAATTTCTGAAAAAATTTTCAAATTATATGTAGTTTTGGAGGTAACTTACTGATGGTAGACTACTTACTCCATTAATTGCTAAAACCCAATCCTACTGCTGTGTGTGGTGAAGCTTCATCTCTAGGAACTGCCATAAGAACTTGGTGGGTGTCAGAATTACAATTCAAGTCAACTGAGAGGCATTTTTGATTTTGTGCCATGTAACTAAAAATCAGAACAGAAGTTGTCTTTCAAGTTGAATATATGGGGACTTTTAATCTTGTAAAGTGAAAACAGTTCTCTCTTCTTTAACTGCATGCAGTTTTTCAGTGCTAAGCAAAATTTTACATTGCTGTCCCATTGTCTCTTTTAGTAACAAGAGGCAAAGTGAGTTTACGTAGGAGAAAAGTCTCACCATAATCTTCTATTTTTAGAACTGAACTCTTCCCCCACAACTCCTGAAGACAAAACACAATGTGTGAGGTTGACTACCCTCATCATATTCCAGCTGAAAACAGAAATAAAAGTGCCAACATCACAAATAAGCCTTTTTCTCACAAGACTTACAGCACATTTTTTTCTGACAGAAAGCATTCAGATGAATTTCCAAACTCTTAGATGTTTATCTAAACTATACCCACAATTTTTAACCTTTTGTAGCTTTCCTTATATCTGTGACTAAAAAATACATTCATCAGGGCCACGGCTTAGAACAACAATCATCCCTAGTGGACAAATAGTTTGTTTTCAGAGTTACTGTTATGAATTGTGGGGAGGGGAAAAACTGATGAATTGTTGCCTAAGTGTTTTAAAGATTCTCTCTTATTTGAAGTAAGCTTTAGCCTGTTTTTCCTGATTTACTATCTATTTCATATACATCTTTCTGACAATGATCCTTTAAAGTGATTATCCTTCTCTTTACTGAATGCAAAATGTCTTTTAAAGAAAGGTCAACATGAGGAAATTCTATAGCAAACCCTGTAGCACTTATAATAAGCCTCATTATTTACTGTTCAGATTCACTTTCTGCAAGTTTCGCTGCCGACCAGCCTCATCACAGCTTTTCTTCCCAAGTCACTGAACAGCAAAGTATTCAGAGCATTTATCCTGAGATCCCGTCTGTTCGTGGTGCAGGTTGGCAGGGGTTTGGGGCTGGTGGGGCGCAGGGATGTGACGGAGCCGGAGCGTTTCTCGGGGCTGGTTTTGTCTGATGCACGCAGCCCGTGGCAGCGCTCTGCCTTTAGCCTGGCGCTGCTGACACAGCTCCGTGGGGCCGCAGGGATCTGCGGGTCAGAGCCGGGGGAGCTCACGGCCCGGGCAATCCTCCCCTCTGCCCCTAAGAAAACTGGCTTGATTATAAAATGGAAGCTGCGCCAGTTCCCTCGGTCTGGCTCACAGGGTGGTCTCACAAATGGTTCTGCTGAGGCAGCTGAGCAGATGGGACGCTTGCAGGGCACAGAGGGAAGGAGCAAACCATTGCACTGGCATTGCCTAACACCATATTATTATAAGCTTCTGAGTAAAAACAGATGCAAATATTAAATTTATTTCCTAATACTTGTAGCTGTAACTGCAACTTACCTTAATGGCTAGGTTGCTGATTTTAAGGGAGGAGGTTTTGAGATTTAGGTATTATAACTTATCGTGTAGCCTAAATTAATTTATTTCTTCAAATTGATTAAAACATTGTTAGAGAAAAATCTGTAGTTAATACACCCCAGTTGGCATTAATGGCAGTCTAAGTAAGTGGTATGGATCAAAGCATTGCTTTTTCTGCTAATTATTCTTTAATTGCTAGGCTAATATCATCTTTGGTTTGTTATCTGGCACAGTAAAGATACATGTTTAAAACAGCTACAAAGGTCCTGCAAATGGGATCAGGTCTGGCTCTGTTCCCTGGATTAGAGTGTGCTCTGGCATTCAGTCAAATTGAACCAATTCCAGTGATTTCTGTACTGTACCTGACTTGGGCTGGCTTTTCCTGCAAGTCTTGTAGGTCAGAAACCTGTGATTATGCCTTTGCTGCCTTGCATTCATTCTCCATATGCTGTTCTTTGATCAAACCTTCAGATAGCCCATGGTTAAAAAGCTTTTTTTTTCTTTCCTTCCCCAATCTCTGCAGTCTGGCACAAGGCAAGCAATTGACAATTTTTACTGAAGCAACAGATTCATTCTTATCAGTACCTTATTTTTGAAACTGGATGTGTTCAGTTGATACAAATTGCTCTTCTTGTTTTAATTTTGTGGAGAAGGAGATGCAACAATAGAGGAACAGGAAAAGGTTACATGCAAAGCCCTGTCTTTTACATGTTTGTTGTGGGCTCATTGCGAAATTGGTGCATAATGAGAGAGCTCTGGTACACACCCATGGAATACCTCAGAGGATTGGCTCTGAGGCATAGGCAGGTGGGCTGTTGGTGAGGAAAACTGAGGTGGTCAAGTTATGACTGAGATACAAGTCCCATCCTGATTTATTTTCCCAGGGAAAGATCTGCAGTTCAAGCGCTGTGGGTAGCGTGGTTTATTTGAAATGTGACTGCAAGGGAGTGTCATGAGTGACCGGGGGTGCCTGGGAGAGGTCACCCCTTCCCCGAGCACCCACCAGGACATGGATCCGAGCCCGAGCTGAGCTGAAAAACCTGCTTCTGAAAGAAAATGACTCCATTCCCACCTTGTTCTGCCCCAGGCAGAAAATTAACACAGCAGAAGTGAGACATTTCCATCCGGTTTAGTGAGTTTGGGCAGTTGTCATACAAGGGGGTCATAGGGAAGAAAGTGTGGAACTCCCCTTTCCACACAACTGGAGCAGCAATCCCACTGCACCTTTACTGTGCTCCTTCTAGCAAACCACTTTTACCAAGTCATGCTGGGCCATTGGTGACTTTTCTGCTGAAAGATGTTGCTGATCCCATGTTGGAAGTATCAGCTTTGGTGATAATTTTAATTTACTACTTGCCTACAGCTAATTGTAGTTGATGTCAGCCTTTTAGCAGCAGGCTCTGGGGCTCCCAGAAGGGAGGTTGACCTCGGAACACTGAGGGTCCCAGACCTTCTCCAGGAGCTCCCATCCAACACGAGCTGAGCTGGCTGAGCCCCTCCCGGATCCCTACCGGATAATGAGCCAGCTCAGGGAACCGAGACAAAAAGTTGCTTTCTTTGGAGCACGAGCCTTGAACTGGCTGAGGTCCCTGAGCTGCCTTAGTGCTCAGTGCTCACATCAGCACAAACCACCCGGCAGCCAGGGCAGGGCGAGGGCCAGCCCAGGGCAGCTGTGAATTAGGTTGGCTTAAGGTGTTAGAGAAATACACTCTGAATGGAAGCAGAAAAAATATAAAAACTTTCCTTCCAGAATACTGTTTTTCTTGAACAATTGAGCCACTGCTTAGAAATACAAGGATATTAAGCACAAAGGAATTTAAATCCTACATAATTCTAATTTAGTTTTTAATTTTGAGTCATATTTGGGCCAGTTATGTTATGAATATTGAAGCAGATTTCCCAAAAAAGGAGTTATTTCCACCCTTTCCCTTTTGTTTAAATACCTGTCATTCTGGTGATATTATGGGTTAATTAGTTTATTTTCTGAAATGTATTTCTGGGATATTTTCCCTTTAACTACTTCAACCCATAACCTCATGTTCTGAGAGTTACTTAACCTTTGGTCTTGTACAGTTTACTGGCAACCATTCCTTTCCTTTTAGGATTTCTTATTTGTGATTCCCTTAGCAATATAAACCACATATAGCTACTATTTCCTAACATGAAGCCTCACACAGACAATTGACGTTACAGTTAATTATCAGAAGACTGTTAGATATTTCACAAAGTTATTGACACCAGACATGCTGTACATTAATACCAAATGTTTGACATCATTTACTGTAAGAAGAGATTGCAATCTCAGATTAAAAGCATATTAAAAAGTAGATCAAATTTATTTTCCAACTAAAGGACTACTGTAGGAAAGAGTTAACATTGCTTGGATATCCTATGTGTAGTTCTATGCCTTAAAACGTTTGGATTTCCTTCAAGTTCTGCTCTAACATTTCTTGGCTTACAAATGTTTTCTGCACTAATTTTAAAGCTTCATTTTAAACTCTTACAATCAATTTTATGTCTCAATAAATTATTTGTTGGGGAATCCCCAATGAGAAGAAATCCAAGAAATCCAGTAAGACTATATTTAATACTCTGAAGATACATAAATACCAATGTTGAAACTATTTTTAGTTTGATCTTTTGTCTGATTCACTGGTCCATACCAATTGTTTTGAGCCAAGCACAGTCAGAGCCTGGTAGCCAGTTGAACTGGGTTTACAACTTTGGAAGCTGCTTAGACGAATAACTTTCATGTACTGTCTTGACTGGAAAAGATTAATTTTCAATTTATGGTCATACTGCAGCAGACACACCCCTCCCTTTGTGATAATAAATACAAAACTGCATTCCATGATATGGATCTTTAATATGTTGACTGGTTCTGGAAAGTGCTACTGTAAAAAAAATTAAAGTATAAAATACACTTTTTCTTCATACAGATAAAACTTGGAGCAAGCAATGTCCCATTTGGTGCCTCTGGTGCTTTAGAAGGCTTTTCCTTTTAATGTTTCTTGAACAACTGTATAAACCCAGAGGATTAGAGTCTGCTGCAGGAGAGCACCAAGAAGGGCAGCTGTTGTTCTCTTCAGCATTTTTTTGCTGAGCCATCAGGACAGCTTAATGCTAGTACATGCTAAAAAAGTCATGCATTATAGTGATTGTGGGTACATACAGTCCTGCTGAAACCACTCCATGGCTGATTGATTGTTTCTCCTTTTTTAGTTTTGCAAAACTGGAGAAGATGTGTATGTTTTAATTCAAATGGAAAGCTAAGTAGCAGATTCCAGAGACCTTTTCTTATCTGAGTATATTTAGTTCAGTAAAAGGGTTTATTAAGTTAAAGAAAAAATTGCCATAAAACTACTTACTAGCCCCTCCCTGTCTGTATTTTGCCCATCATCATGGAGGTGACCAGTTTCCATTATCTTATATTTTTTGCCTCCCAAATGTCACTACCTGGATGTAACTACTATTATGATACTTTAGACTTACAATCACAGAAATCAGAAATAAATGACAAAATTAGAGAGTAGTCTGAATGCTGAGCAATTTTCTAATGCTACATTTTGCAATAGTTGTCTGCTTTCTAATTAATCAACAGATTGTGAGCCTCAGTGTCAAAAAATGCTTTTTAAAAAAAGTCAGACTGAATAAAAATAAAACTGAATAGTTAATTGTTTTTCCCAGGAGGCAGTGCAGCCTTGAATGCTTTAAATGTTAACTAGCAAACATTTTAAATGATAAAGGCACATGACATTTTGTACAGCTAATCATATTTTCAGTCTGTCAAAGTCAAGCAATTATAACGCCTCAAAAAATTATGCAATGAAGTACATGAGAAAAAAAAAGATTTTGAGCTCTCTAAAGTATGTATCAGGGATGTATTCTGTATTTTAGCATGAATCACTCCCAATGCCACAGATTATAGGATTGGTTTAGAAAAATTCCATTTTTTAATGGGAAGGTAATCTATTTAAATATGGTACAGACCTCACAAATTATTTACCAGTCAAATAATACCATAATATTGAATTTTAAAAATTTAGCCTTTTCTCTTATTGGTTTTTTAATAGGAAAATACTTGTAGCTTATTGGTGTTATTGCTTCTTAACTTATGGGAGAACCAGATCCTGGTCTCCAAAGGAGTAAGCAGCAGGTCAAACATTTTATTCTGTATTTCTAGACAGATGATTTGTGCATATTTAGGCATCTGTGGCCTTTCTGATAATGAAAGCAAAAGGACTGATCATATGATTTGGTTTTGCTCAATGATTAAGTGACATGATTGAACCCTTGCAATAAGATTTCTAGTTTGAATACATGTTAAAAATCAGGTTTTTGCGAGCATTCATTTAAACTCCGTTATTTTGTTCAATACAAATTACCAGCCAAACCATTCTTTTTATACATAGCTGATGAATAAATATATAGGATTTGCAACTACAGCAAAACTAAATTAATTTTAGTGGGTGAACCTTTTCTGAGTAATATTCTTCCAGAGCTGACTGGGATCACTTTAGTAATTGAATAGTTCATTCTCCAGCTAGGAAAAATACTGAGATAATATTTAATCAGTTATTCCTTTCTGTGTTTTGTCTTTTCTACTTTCCATAAATTTTTAATATACAGCAGCACTTTTATCCCTATCCACTCTGCCAATATATAAGGAGCTAGATGATGCAGCTAAGCCTGTTCTTGGGAAGGGGTTAGGGTAGAAAGATAAGGATCAGGACCAGGCAGCATATCAGATGGCTGACTGTAATGAGGATTGATTCTGTGACCAAATCAAATCGTTAAAGCTCCCAGCCCTTGCTCTGTCAAAGAAGAATCAACCCTCTTACATGCTGCAATCTGGACAGCAAGCCAGGCGGAAACTCAGTCAACTAAAAAATGGAGAGGCAAGAGCAGCTAATGAAAACCACCAGCTCTACTCCAGTGCAAAGGCAAAAATAAACGTAAAGCACCTGGCTGGCCTGTTTGACTTTAGACCAGGGTGGATTACAGCAAAAAAGACACATAAGCACCTGCAGCAGCTGGGGTACGGCAGTGTGTTCACATGGTACCTCTCAGCTGAAACCTGTTGTGTCCAAATTAAGACACTGAGTCAGAAAGCTCATTAGGCACAGGCTGAGCAAGGGGTGTGAGCATATGTGCTCTGAGATTGCACAATGGATCCACAGAGGAAAGGTGGAAGTCCCAGATCCAAACTGCCAGGGAACCTTGCAAGTTTTCCGCACCACTGGAACCCATTGTTTCGTGTTGGCTTAGCCTGACCCGAGCCAAGGACACCAGAGGGTTTGCTCAAGGCTGACAGTCCTGCTCACTCAAGAGTGAGCCCATTAGGCTTCCTATGGAAACCTGGGAATAGGCACATCAAGGAAAGTTTAATAATACATTTATTCTAGTTGCTTATTCTGAATTACGGTGAAAGGCTGTAATGAGGGGAAATACTTTTTTAAATTAAAATGCTGATGAAGAAACATTTCTTTATGGATAAGCAAAGTCTATGTAGCATTTATTAAATAAGAGTGTATAAGGAGGGATGACTTAAGCACATGAGGTTGTGGTTATACTTAAGCTAATCAAAGGATATAAAATATATATGTGAAATACAGAAAAATTATTGCACCTACAACTGTATGTGCATTACACTTGAACAAAACAGAACCACTCCATAGAGGGACCATAGTTTTTATAGATCCTTGGATAGAATAGCTAAAGGTACAGGGACTTGGGTTCCATTTTGCTACAACAGTTGTGATGCCTCTCCTTGTCCAGTACAAAGAGAAATACCAGCCCAAATGTCCAAATGGAGTGTATAGTAAGCAGTATTTCAGACTTGAGAGTCCTTACTCAGATGCACTTGCAATCTAAGTGAAAAGAGGAACAGAAATCATATTACCCTCACCTTAGAGGGAAACTAAGGCAATGTTTTGTTTCTATATAAATAGCAAGTTACTTGTGCCCCTCTGAAGTCTGAAAATTAGACTGCACGAAAGGGGAAGCTTGGAACAGAGCCCATATTTTCTACATCCCAGTACTGTACAAGAGGGCAGTCTGCTGGCTAGTGAACAGTCAAAAATGGAAGTTAAAATATGGAAAAGTAAGTAAAATGCCATCTTAGTCCGTTTTTCAAGGCTAAGAGCTTTTATGAAACCTCATTTGAGTTTCCACAAATATTTATCTTATGCAAACATCACTGTGCATTAAAGGAGTTTGTTCTTGTTCTGGTAGCAATCTCGGTTGTCATCTGATTTCACTCACAAACCACTTTAGGCTTTGTAATAAGACTCTAAGGTATCTGTAAAAGCAATCATTTCAGAAGCAAGTACTTGTGCTGGGAGTGTTGTTATATACTGATATCAGTAATAATGCTGCTGATCATTTTACTTTGTCTTCACTCCATGATCTGAGAACAAAATACTGTGAATATAAAGTCTGTGAGGAGAGCCATGCAGTTCACTGCCAGGTTTCTAGACCCTCTAGTCTTTTCAACATGTGTGATGGTAACCTCCAAACAGGAGGATTGCAACCTGCTCTGTAAAAGTCTAGAAATAAAAAGCAGCAGCAAACTTTATGAAGTAATGTCTGCTTTACATGGGATGTTAAACAAACAATAAAGCAAAGCAATGATTGTTTTATGTAAAAGTATATTGAAGAGAAATATATTAAAGTGCATTTAATATGACTGCAGTAGGTTTAGGAGAGCGATGAAATTTCTTGGGGAAAACTGTAAAATGGTTACATGAGACTGTGACCTCATTAAGTTTTTATGTGGGTATGTTTTTGTCAACACACACCGTGTAGGCAATTTTATTTTTTTTTTAACTTGGTAATCTTGCTATTACAAATGCCCCATTGATCAAACACCAAGCTCAAGATCTAGATAGGAGTATTGTAACTATGTCATGACAAAGGAAGACTTAAAAGGATGACTGTAGATTTTCACTGAAAATGTATCAAAGTTCAGTCAAATTGCTGTCTTGTACTCTGTGTTTTGCTACTGTATATTCTAATGCCTGAATTAGCACAACTCCTAATTTTGCTAGGAAACTTTCCAATGCTATGCAATCTACTTTTGTTTTTGTTTTGCTTTTAATTCCCCAATGGCAGAAGTTTCATATTTCACCCAGGCACTGGTAATTAGCCAAGGAAATTATTTAAAATGCCAGATGTCACATATTAAATATAAATAACCTATGACCTTGTGTGCAGAATGCAAGCCTCTTTCCTATATGACTGCTGAATTTAACCTTCTTCAACATAGGCTCAATGCTGAAATATTATCTTTCTCCTGCAGAACACCATTCTGCTTGCTTAAACAATGGATGTGCCTTGTTAGCTGTAAGAGACATAAAGGCTGTGATAATTTTGTTTGTATGCCATTTGCAAATGAGTTTAAGAGTATTAAGTATACCCATTGATCAAAAAATGCCCCTTGTTGTACTCATGCTTTCTTCAATAGCAGCTGTAAAAGGCATAACCATTGCTGCAGCCAAGGAACACTATCTGCTCAATCCAGGAGTCTTTCTCTGTGCTTTCTCATCTGCCCTTTCTATGCCACACTGGTGTGTGTGGCTTTTAAACAGGTCCAGATTCAGCCACAAATGGGAATGAGATCAAGCACATGAAATGCAACCTTCTGTGTTATATTGCTAATTCAAGGCAGTTTGGTTGATGGAATCATGCAGAATGAATGCCTGACCATGCGTCTTCCAAAGCCTCTTCTGGCTACAATTGCACAGCTGGCTTTGATTTGCTGCCCATAGGAAGGGGGGAGGAACCCCTATTACTCCAACACAAATACAGATCTGGGATGTGGCTGCAGATCCAGAATTCCTAGCTATCCAGCATCAGATGATGTGTGGAAAATAAAACACAGCACAATGTAGCCCTCAGGTTTTTGGAGCCGAAAGTCACAACACGCCTAAAAAATAGCCACAGTTTGGAAAGGATTCAAATACCACAGGAAGCACGTTCCTTCCTTCTCAAGTCACATGCAATAACTCCAGCTCCTGACCAGATCAAGGTGTATCCCCATCTGGATGCAATAACACAGCCTAGAAGCAACAAGGACAGAAACCACCTATGCATATTAAATAAATGAATAAATAAAGGAAACTTCTCCTCACAAAACCACAAGTGAAATAAAGTTGCCCTTGTTACTGCCACCGTTTCATTTCTCAGTAGCCAACAAAAGCCAAGTCAGCCATCCATGCCCTGGACCTCAAGCACCAAGGCTGACATAATTCCCTGGAAATTGATGTGAGCTCACTCACGTCAGTTGTTTTGCCAACTCATTTCCAGTCACACCCCAATTACTCTTTAGCTGTCTAGAAGAGGCTTGAAGGTGTATTACTCTTTACAGTATCAAATAGAGGAAGGATGTGCTTTTGGTGCAGTACAAGAGAGTCAGCAAAATGAAAGCTATGAAGACAAGATAAGAGGAAAGATTGATGTTGGCAGTGGAAGTACTGAACTCAAAGACATTGTCCTGGTTTGAAAGGACAGGTGTCTGCCAGTAAAGGCAGAAGTTTTCCTTTGAAATAGAGACTTTAATTCCACTCTTAGCTTTCTTAATGAATAGTGGAGACAAGAAAAAGGGGAAACAATATTTATTTTACAGTTAAGGGAAATGAGCAAGTCATTAATAACAAAATCTTTAATTTAGCATATTCACTAGAAATATACTCTGAGCATCTTATCAAAGAACATGGATCAAATACTTGTGTTCAAATCCTCCTTATGAAGAGAACAAGTTTGGTTGTATTTTTCACCAGGGACATGCATAATGAATAATGTACTGGTATAACAGAACAGGAAACTGCTGTGGTTGCTCCATTTGCTGTAATCTGACACAACAATTATTTAACAATAAGACAAAGTCTAATTCAGCTGCTTTGAAAAGCAAAAGATTACCCAAAAGTTTTCAGACAAAAATTAGCTGTTAAAAGTAATTTTATGTATAGTATATTTTACTGACTCGTTCATCGTAGATCTGTTTTCATTCAAGAATGTATGAGGGTTTTTCTTAACCACAGTTAATCCAATTACACATACTTTTCCAGCTTGTCTTGCTACGTGACCTTGGATTTAGAGATAAAAAGAGGCTACAGGCCAACTGGGTGTGAGCTCCTTATAAAGGTTGGGTCTTCCTTCAGGAGAGGGAATTGTCTACCCTAACAAGAGCATGAATCTTTGGTTTAAGTGTTGTAAGAGCTGTAGCTATAGCTGCTCATGTATTTCAGTAAAGAAATAGCTAGTGGTGTGTGGGAAGTGATAATGGCAATGATAGTGCTTTACAAGATAAGTAAAAAACATATGGCTGGTTTTACACTAGAAGCAACTTCCCATTTTGGGCAAACTCCTGCTGTCCCAAGTTCAGCAAAGTATTTTTTAATATTATGCATTCTGTTTTCACTAGAATTGCAATGTCACAAAGTAGCTTTTCATTTAGGCTTGCCTTCTTCAGCACAGATTACTGACCTTCCTCAGAAGTGCACACAGAGAGAGAATTCACAGAGAATTCACTGCACTCTGTTAAGGGCCCCTGGACTGAGGATTATTCACTGCAGCTAATTCCTCTTCACCTGAGCCTTCTTTTCTCACTTTCATTCACAGGCTCTAATGGACACATCCAGGTACAAATGCATGCCTGGGATTATGACATGCCTGCTTGGATCTGTCTAAACAGCAACAAAAATGGAAAGACACTGTGCATAGAAACAATTAGAATTATTTTAGAGTCAAACCATGTTGATCTCCAGACGGCCATAGAGTCACAACACACTAACTAGTTCAGCTGACTTTTCAACTGAATAATGAAACCTTGGAGATAGCAATGATATTTCTGATTAATATGTTTCACATCCCATAACAAATCAAACTGTGAATATTACATAACTGACTATAAGGAAACTTGACTATTTGTGAGTAGTAGTTTAAATCTCATCAATGCCCAAGTTTCAGCACAAACCTAAAATCTAAAATAGATCATATGTATTAAGGATTAATATTTTATTAATTCCACAGCACACAATGACTGTTTCATCAAGTCATAACCACAAAATAGAATCACAGAATCATTTAGGTTGGAAAAGATCTCCAAGATGATTGAGTTCAACCTTTGACTGATCACCACCTTGTCACTCAGACCAGAGCACTGAGTGCCATGTCCAGTCATACCTTGGATGCCTTCAGCAGTGGTGACTCCACCATCTCCCTGGGCAGCCCCTTCCAATGCCTGACAACTCTTTCCATGAAGAAATTCTTCCTGATGTCCAACCTGAGCCTCTCCTGCCATAGCTGAAGACCATATCCTCTCATCCTGTTGCTGATTGCCTGTGAGAAGAGGCTGACCCCCACCTGGCTACAGCCTCCTTTCTGGGAGTTGTGGAAAAGGGATAAAGTCTCCCCTGAGCTTCCTCCTCTCCAGGTTGAACACCCCCAGCTCCCTCAGCCCCTCCTCACAGGACCTGTGCTCCAGACCCTTCACCCATTTGCTGCCATTCTCTGGACATGCTCCAGTACCTCAATGACTTTCTTGAGCTGAGGGACCAGACCTGGACACAGTACTCAAGCATTAACCTCCCCTCAAGTCTCTTTATGATTTCTTAGAGTGCAAATTCCAGACACATCAGGACAGTTGTAGTTTCTATATTGCCATCTCCTGCAGCTCATGCTGTAAGAACAATTTAAATTCTACATTTTATTTTGCCCTTCTTTTTGTCTTTCCACCTTAGTGCAAGGCAAAACTATAGATTGTGCTATATTATCATGCAGGCAGAGCATCCTGAAGTTTCTGTGATCTTCAATCTGACTACTGGGCTTCCTTCATGGATGACATGCATTGCTGAGGAATATTTTAATTAGTTTTCTTGTAGTTAAAAACTTTTAGATGCGTATCTTATAAAATGCAAGGCTTGGAAGACCCTATTCCATGCTTTAAAATTCTTTTTGGAATTGGTTTCGGAGAATTCCCCAGCGCTCCAGAGCCTTGGAGCAGAGCTGTGGTGAGCAGAGAGCGAAGGGCATGAGGAAGTGCCGCAGTGCAAGCCAGGGTGCCGGGCACTGGAACAGGGGGAAGCGAGCCAGGAAGGAGTGCTTGGACAAGGTTCTCGGGCACGTGGGGGGATTCTCGGGGTGCCCTGTGCTGGCCCAGGAGCTGGGGGACCCCTTCCAGCTCAGTATTCTGCGGTTCTGTCTGCTTGATTCCCACTGCTCCCACTGAGCCGGAAGGCGAGCAGCTACCAGCTTTGAGTCTCGGAGCCAGCATTTGTTACCCAAGCGACATTCCTCAGCTTACGCCATCCTACCTAATTATTCCAGTCATTAGTTGGTGCCAAGAGCACCATCTATTTACATGCGGTGTTTTAGAAAGTAACTCCGCACGCCGCAAGGGAATTCTGCCCCTTTGCTCTGACGTGGGGCCGTCTGCGCTTTGCAGGAGAGCTCAGGGAGCGGCTGGGACTGGGACCGGGACCGGGACCGGGACCGGGACCGGGACCGGGACTGGAATTGGGACCGGGACCGGGACTGGAACTGGGGCTCGGGCTCGGCTCGGGCTCGGGCTCGGCTCGGCTCGGCTCGGCTCGGCTCGGCTCGGCTCGGCTCGGCTCGGCTCGGCTCGGAGAGGGGCGGGCACTGCTCGGCGGCGGCGGGGCCGACACGTGGCACCGCGCCCCGTGCGCGGCCCCGCCCCCCGTGCGCCGCTGGCCTCGTCCGATTGGGCGCCGACCGCCGACTACAACTCCCGGCAGGCCCCGCGGTGCGGGGGGCGGGGCGAGGCCGCCTCTCTCTCAGTTCCTCGGTGGCGCGGGCGGCGGTCACGGGGCGCTGTCGGTGCGGTGACGTCACGCGGGAGGGCCGGCGGGCCGGGGGAGGCGGGGGCCGGTGGGAGGGCTCGCCGGGGCGGGGCGGGCCGGGGCGGGGGGCGCTGCCCGGGGCGCGGCGCGGGGGCGGGTCCAGCCGCAGCCCGGAGTAGGCGCCCGCCCCCCCCCCCGAGTGACAGAAGCGCCCGGGCACCGGAGCTTACGCTGGGGCCGCAGCCGCCGCTCTCGCCGCCGCCCCCCCTCCGGCCCCTCCGCCGCCCGGTGTTATGCGGCGGCCCTGAGGGGCGAGCGCAGCCCGGCCGGACCCGGCGCGGCCCTGAGGGGCGACGGGGTCTCGCTGCGCCTCGCCGGCCAAACCCATGACTACGGCAAACTGCGGCGCCACCGACGAGTTCGACTTCAGGCTGATCTTCGGCGAGGACGGGCAGCCCGGCCCCGGGCCGCCGCTGGGGCCCGCAGGTGCGCCCCGGGGCCGGGAGGGTCGGTCGGGTTCCTGTTTTTCTCGGAACGAGGCGGGGAGGGCAGCGGGGGCTGCGCCGGCCCCGCCGCCGCGGGAGGCGGCAGCCCGGGGGGAGAGGCGCCGTCCGTCCCTCCGTCCGTCCCTCAGGCCGCGGCCGCTTCCCGGCGCCGCTCCCGTTCCTCCCGCGGGGCTCAGGGGCCATCGGCCGGGCCTCTCCTCGCCCTAACAACTTTCTTTGGGAAAAGAGACCCGAGAGTTCGCGTGGTGCGGGAGGAGCCGCCCCGGGCGCGGTGGCTCCGGCGGGGAAGAGGCCCCGGGTTGGATGTGGTGGCCGCACGCCCCCCGAGCCCGGGGAGCGCGATGGGGCCGCAGCGGGACGGGCGGAGAGCAGCCAAGAGTTAACGGGGCCGCACCAGAGCAGTGCTGGGCACTTGCGATGAAAAGTTTCAACCGAAGTGTTCCCCGCGTATAGAACATCCCGGTTACTCCAATGTGTTCTGCAGACTTTGTGTACGTGTGGAAGGGCGAACACCGCGTGTCGAGATGTGATGGCTCTTTGGGTCCGTGTGTACAGATGCACGCAAACATCTCAGAGTGCTTCCATTTGACTTCGTTTTATAAAAGTCCTGTTTCGAAAGTCCTGTTTTAAAATGCTCGTATTTCTTGAAACTGTAGAAAACAAAGTGTTCGCTGTGAATTGTGGTGTGAAGAATCAATAAGGACCAGCTGTGCCTTTTTTAGCTGTACCAGAGTTTGATGGCTGCGTGCTTTCTTTTCTAACCTACTTGAAATAAGTTTTAATTGGTAATGGGCTGTCTTATGTCTAAGTGTTAGATGATAAGATAGCTCTGAAACACGACTGTATCCAGGCTAAATGATGCAGCCATGTTGTTTAGTTCTCTGACTCTGCTGTCTGCCTAAGTTAATTAGAAAAAAATATTGTTTGATACAGTCTGTGTGCAAGCACACAGGATTAACTTGGTAGAAAATCCCTAACTTTTTTGATGCTCAGATTTAATTTTCGCATTTATTCAGATAGGGGAAGACTTTCTTTGCCTATTTTCCATCTCGGTGCAATAGCAGATGGTGTGTTTTGTGAAGAGGCCCTGAATTCTACAAGCTAGATAAATACATTACAGTGCAGCATGAAAAAACAATGGAACACGTAAGAACAAACGACAACAAAAATTATTTTGACACCCCCGTTCCTGTTATTTTGACGTGAAATTGGTTGTCTAAACTATATTCCTTTGTCCTTGATGATAGATAAGAATGAGAGAACAAGTTTCTCAGAAAACTGGAAATACTAGTGTGGTATCAACTCACTGTCATGTTATTTGTATTTGGGTAGCATTCTGTTAGAAGCAGTTTCAGGTGTTACTCTGAATACAGAGAATTTTCCATGCTTGATAAGTCAAAACTCTTCTTTTGTGAAAATTTAAAATGTTATATTTGGACCATGAACTGGTTCTTTTGCTGTAGCTCTCACTAAGAAATCCTGCATCTGAAACTCAAGTAATTTCACTGTTTTGTAGAATTCTGGAGATGATCTTGCCTGCTGTGCACAGATGTGGCCTTCAGGGGAAAAGGGTTAGGCTAGGACTCTGCCTTCATGTATTCTATTAAAGTATTGCCAGAGCTCATCTGTTAATTCTGCCCATGTATTTTACATATATGAGGAACTAGAATTCATATGAGAGGTCCCATATTGGAAATCTATTTTTTCCCTTTCCCCTCTTCCAGATATACTAGATTAACAAAAAAAAAAAAAAAGTTCTTATAGCTTCCTAAAGCATCTATTTCATAATCCCATATCACTTCCTTCAATGGTGGTGTCCACTGAGCTGTGAAGTAAGCATAAGGGTATTTTTTTTTCCAAATGTATGCTAATAATAAAACACATAGGTCCCAGGGAAAGTTGCTTAACTTGAAATAAATAATACTAAAATTGCAAAGTTTTCCATGATCATGGAGAACACCTAAAAACACATTCTGATCCTTCATGCTTTGTCTCTAGAAGTTTGAGACTGGTCTTCTGATGAAAGAGGTGTCTGGTACTAAGTTCTTGTGCAAATAAAATGGAAATCTATGTTAATTGTGTCTTTTATACTGAGACTTCTCTGCAGTGTTGTGAGGATTTTATTCTTTTATATGTGTAGATATATAAGTATATACAGTTACGTGTTTATATTTAACTGTATTTGTAATCAAAAGCAACAAAAGTGAGCTATTCTTTAATTTCCTTTAAATACTTTTGATATCTGAACTAATAAGAAAGTGCTAGTACCAGGCAGTAGATTATCCTTTTTATGATATTAAAAGAACAGTAAGAAAAATTAAATCAGCTGAGATCTCTAGTTATTACACAACAATTTCAGTGGGTTGCAGGACAACATTTATAGTTTTGTGCTAAGTGTCAGGAATTGAGACCTCTGTTCTGCATTAGTACTTCTTTGCTTCATCTGAAAGTTGTTCCTGCTGCAGAGGAGAATGCATGAAAGGTGGTGTGAAGGTGCTTGAAGTCCCTGCTGTAGTACTGCAATCTTTGCAGCACCCTTGGATTGAAATTAATGGAGTAGCCCATTTCTGATAGTTTTTGAGTGTTGATAAAAATTTGCTCAGGTAATTCCTGAATTAAAGAGTCTCAAAAGCTCTTCAGCTGCATTCAAGTGAATGTTAGGTACTGAGCACCTTCTGCAAACTCTTCTCTTCTGTTTCTCTGATTCTTCAATGTCCCATTCCCAAAGAACAAAGAAATTGTCACTGTGGTTCTGTAGTGTTAAGCACTAAAAGTGTTTGGTACAGTTCTAGGTACTAATGAGCTTCATCTTTTTATGACAAAGAAATTCAAGCCTCCAGTGCCCAAAGGTAATGCTGTAGATCACTCTGAAGTGAACCAAATCTTTGGTGTGCTCTTTGTTGCAAAATTTGGGGTAGGTGCAGTAGCATCTGATTGCATCATGCCACGTTGTATCAGTTGCATTTGAAATGCCTAAGTCAGCATGTGCATTTACAGTATGTTCAGGTCCTGCACAGTCTGCTAAAAGAGATTGGCATGCAACTGTCAATGACAGTGTTTGATGTGCCACCTGGTTTGGTCTTTTTGATGGAGAGACCTCGGATGTAATATGTGTCACTTGAGTGATTGAATTAGCTTGAATGTGTTTGTAATAATGCCCTCATTCCCTTCACCACCACCAGTTTTGCAATACTATTCAGTGTAATTTTGATAAAATTTGTCTAGAGTTTATTAAGCAATTAAACTGCATTGAGTTTTCCACGCTGCTGAGGACATGTTATACTTTTTAAATGTTAAACTTCTCAAAATGGAAGCAAATACAAGTTGCTATGATATTTTCTGAAGTTTTAATTTAGGAGTTCATCTTCTCTTTTAAAGAATTATTTTTTACAAAGTAAAAGCTGGACTTGGAGTATATAGTACTAAATTTGGGGATTTGGGATCTTGTAAGATTCTGTGTCATGCAAAACTATTTCTTACTGAATGTGAAATCAGGACTAACTTAAAATTAGAGGCTGCAAACTGTTCAGTATTCAGAAGATTAATTACAGATGAGTTATTGATGCTGCTGTTCAGCATCCTGTCTAAAATGTTCTTTTTATTTCTGATTAAGTATTCTAAGAGCTGAAGAGGAGCTAATGTTTTGTTACCCAGTGAAACAGAGTAATATGTGAGTTTCACCCTAACTTCCACCTTTTGTTCTTGGCTTTTGAAGTAGAGAAGGAGAAATTAATATTTCCATTTAAGTAATCTTCTCTGGTTGATTTTGTTTATTTGCTTTCCACAATATCAGGGCTTTAAAAGAACTGATCAGACTACCCTCCTTGGACTTCAGGTTCATAGTGTTTATTTTCTTTTCTTGGAAACCATTAAACAAGCTGAAAATGGGCTCTTCATATTTCCTGTGACTTAACATTTGGTGAAGTAATACTATGTAGTAATATTTTTACAAATGAGTCTTACAATATCTCTTACTTTTCTTCTGAAGAATATAAACAAAGTCCCAGTTCTGTGATGAATTTTGTGACAGTTCAAAACATCGTTGTGAGCTGCAGCCTAGGACACTGTGTCTGGATTTCTGATTCTTTCATTGATTTGCAAACTTCTGCTCCTGTTCTCTGATATTTTTTTTCCTTTAGCTTAGAGCTGGTAGGTTACTGGATATCATACTGAAGTACACATTTTGCTACAGTGACTGTCAGAGTAATCTGTTCTTTTGAAGGTTTTTGTGTCAGACCTTTCTCTCTGAGCATCCACGAGCTGCTTGGGCTGCTCAGCAGTTGTCTCCTGCCCACATACCAAGTGCTCTGAAGTGATGATGGGTGCTGGATTTTCCCTCAGCTAGGCAGAGTTTTCTTGTAGTGAAAACTGGCTCTGTGTATGTGATATTTCATTTAGGTATGTTGTTGAAGTCTTAAAAACCACTGATTGGTACTGAAACACCACCACAATACTAGTCTTTATAGCTTTGCCATCATCATTAATATGTAAAGTATCCTTTTTCCCTTCCCAGATGTGTGCTCATGACTGGAATTGCTGTCAGGGATTGTTGGTAGAGTTTAAGGCAGCCAAAGGTATTGACAAGACTTTGCAGCGTGGTTGAACTTTTTGTTCTTTTCCCCAAGGTCGTGATTAAGGTAAATAGTCTTAAGAAAATCAAGTTGTGGTAGAAAAGAGAGTATTATAATTAGATTGAGCGGAAAATTAAGGGCTGGATGCTGGCAGTAGCTGTGAACATGAGGTGTGAGTTGACTGAGGATTGCTCTTGGTGAAATTTGGTTTTGTGTTTGAAAGAGTCGGTACACAACTGTTGCAAAGTTTGCTTTCCTTAGCTGAGTAAGGGGAGCAGGTGAGACATCTTTTGAAGTCTTTTTACCAGGCTACCTTGCACAGCTGTATGGTTCGCTTGAAGTTTTACTATTTTTTTTTATATTTTGATTCTGTTTAGATTTGGTTGTGTATATAAATGGGTATGAGAGAAAGTCTTTGTACAAGATGGTAGCTGTGGTTAATATGTATAATTTGAGCCATCCATATAAATACAGCTGTCTGCTCGTCTGTTAACATTTGCTATACAAAAGGGTGTTCATGTGGGTTAAGAATAGGATCAGCTGGTGCAACTTTAACAAAGGAATGAATGGATAAGTTACTTGAATCTGTTTTGGTTTTTTTTCTCTCTTAGATATAAGTGACACTTTCTAACAGAAATATTTGTTTATTTATTAGATAACTGAGTATTAAATATATTATGATAAATCACCACTTGCAGGAAATTGAGCTACTATGACTTTATTTTACAAGCTAGTGGATGCTGGTATCTGCATGTAAAAGATTGACACACAGGGACACAATGCAAATCAGTCATATAGGCTGTGGTTATATAATCTGCTGATAGGGGGGAGGAGGGAAAACCAAACAGCTGCATCTGACCAAAAACAGAGGGTCTTGTGACTTCAAAATAGCTTAGAGAAACACTGAGGAAGAACCAAAGGAGTACGAGTACTAAAGTTGTATCAATGGAGGCAAGAATTGCCTGGCAATTAAGAGATTAAGGTGGTAATCCTGGCAAACTGACATGTTTGAGTATGTTGTGATTTTTCACAGTATTCTGGATAAAAGAAATCTTGCATATTTGAATTAAGTTTGACCAGGATGAGACTGTTTAGAGAAAGTAACAGAATCTTTTCTGTGGTATTGCAAAGCAGTTGTCATTGCAGCTAATCTAATTTAATGGCTTTTCTGTTTTGGCAGTATGGTTCTTTGATCACTACATAGTGTATGGAGAGTCACTGTGTATTGCAGGGATTTGAAAAAGGTCTCTGGTTTGACAAAATGACACTTACTTTGTTCATTAATTGTTGCACATCACTCTTTGTCCCCTTTCCCCCAAAATGAATTGTGGGCAGAGTATAAATGAAAACAAATCTTAAGATTTGGCATGTAGGAGATGGTCAACGTGCAAAAACACTTGGGCTAGTGCTTTTGTCATATATATTTCTGAAAACTGGAAATAAACTTGTTCTTTCTCAAAGTAAAAAGTAGCCCTCTGCTTAAAACATGACAGTCCCATTCCTTTGGCCTGTGTTGTCCAACTGGAAGCAGCTTGTCAGATGGCACCTGAAGTGTGTAGGCAGCTCAGTAATGTTGCTGTGAATGAGAGAGAATAAATTGAGTAGATGGGGCCTGGGTCAATAGTAAGCAGCAGTTTGGCTGTTCACAGCAATAACGTAAATATGGGAGTTGTTGCCTCAAGCTGCCCTAGTGGGCCAGGGAAGTACGTGGAGCAGACTTGGCAGTGAGCCCAGCCAGTAAAACAACATCCAAGGCCTTGCATTTGTCCAGGCATGCCATGTGGGTTCGAATGACAGTGGAATTTAAGATGAGTGAAATGATCAGTAAGGCTAAGTAAAACTGCAAGGCAGGAGCAAGCTTATTAAGAAGCCAGCATTCTCTTCTGCCTTTATTACACCCATCTGTGAGTGTTCTTGTGAAATACTGGCCAAAGGCAGCAGTAAAAAGTCGTAGAACTGTTCAAAGTCATTCAGAGAAGATAAATTTGAATCTGAAGCACTGCAGGTCTGGTGGAAGGAGAGAAGAATGAACATTCTGGGGTTCTGACTGCAAACCCATGATCTTTCATGATCTAAAGTCATGAAAACAGAATTCTGTGTGTGGTTCAATTTGGTTATGTGGTGATTTTGGTGGGTTTTTTTAAAGCAGAAGCAAAAACTTTGAGGTTGCATGAAAGATGTTTGTAGGTAAAAACATGAGCAAGTACTTACAGCTAATTTATTAATACCAGAAATGTAGTATCATATTATTTAGATTAATATTTAGATTAGTAGGAATTGCATGTTTAAAATGACTTCTAAGGCTGCGCTTTGAAGACTAGACATCACTTGTAAAAATGAGAAATATTTTTAATACAGAAAATATTCTTGAATGGAGTTTAATATTTCTGGTAATTTTGGGGGTTTTCTTAGCAGGTTGTTGGAAAGGGTTAATGAGATTCTTCATGTTTGAGTGGCTGCTAACCTTGCTTTTTGGGCAACAAATGCTGTGAGAAATGTTTTTTTAATCCCATGTTTTAATTTTTTAATGGTTTTAGAAAAAAATGGAAGGATGACTTATGCATACTTTCAGAGAGGCAATATTTGCTCTGTGCTAGAGAGGGAATGAAATTGTGCCTGATTGTACTTGGGCCAGGGCTGAAACTGTCACCTTTTAACTAAAGTTGTTTTACAGAGTAGCCGTCTGTATCTTCATAGCCAAAATGAAAGTGTAACAGAATGACAAACTGCTAGTTCAGTAATGTTGCATTTATTAACTGTTAGTGACAATGATTCATTGCTTTGATGGCTGCATAATAGCCTGTAATAATATCTGCAGTGATGTATAGCTGCTCGTGTGTATCTTTAGATGCTTTCTAGAAGTCATTCTCTAAGTCAAGGACATGAAGATGAGGAGATTCAGTCATTTGGGATAACTGTACTCAAACAACAAGGCCATAAGGAAATGCATTGTTTAATCCAAAGAACTACTAAGAAAATCTGTCAACATTTTGTTTTTTGCATTGCTTCTTTAAATTATGTTACTCTCTGTTTTTCATCAGTGTGATTTGTAAAATTTAGTCTTTTAAGAGCAAATGCTGCTGTCCTTCAAATTACCAAGTTTTTGTGTTGGGGGCAGGAGGTTAGGCTGATGTACAGTATGTGGTGACACCTTTACTCCTGCTGAAATAAACACAAGCTATTTAGGACTCTGAAGTTACACGTGGTGCAGTCATGAGGCTTGCTAATATCACCATCTGTATTTTGGGGTGTCATTCTGAACTTGCTGAAAATAATGGTATTCGTGCTCAGCTTCAGCCTCCTCTTTTTCATTTGGCTGATTTGTGTTTCTGCCTTCTATTGTATCAATCTAGCAAAGTGAATTCAAGGTGTTTCTGATTATACATTCATGTGAGCAGATGGGAAAACAAGGCAGTTTCAGATTGTCATTGTGGCTCATTATAGTTCTTTGATATACATAGCCTTTGAGTTTGATGTGCCTGAAGTCCACATTGAAGCTACATTATGAAATATTGGTGAAAAGCTGTAATAATTAATGGTTTGAAATACTCAGTTAACTGTATGGTAGGACTGCCTGCTGTGGAATAGTTTGCCCTCTGTCATGCAGGCCAGCTGCAGAAGCACAGTGTAATTTGGCCAAGGTGTGAAGAGTTCCCAAACAAGTTTGTTCAGATATTATCAATACCAGTTCTCAGTCTCTGTGTTGTGCTCTGTTTGATAATCAGAAAGGGGATGCCTCCATTTCAGTCTCCCCTCCACTGTGTAACTGCTCCCCACTCGGACATCTTGCCTTGGCTTTCTGCTCTCCTTTTCTGCCAGGTTTCACAAAGACTCTGGTCTGTGTCACTGTACTCTCCTGTAGCTAAAATACACGTTTTCTTGTCTGTTTTCTTTGATATGGCCCTACTCAACACCTGATTTTGGAAGTTTGGCTTCTGCTCAGTGCTTGCTTCAGGACTGGAGCAGTGAACTGGCAGTGTCTGTATAGAGCAGTAGGAGGTGTAGCAGTAGCAGGTTGCTGTGAGCAAGGTCGTGTTAGAAGTCAGTGGTAAAGGCATCCATGCAGAAGTTAGGGAATTTAAGTGAGGGCTTCAGTTCATGCTCTTTGAATAGCTGAAGAGCCTTTTTAATGGAATCTGTTGGTTTTGCCCCCACGGAGGAAGAGTTGTGTGTGGTAGATTGGCCCACAATACCAAGAATCTAGGCAAATTGCATGTGGCAATTACAGCACATGATGAATTCCCTTGTTCCCTTCACTCAGTATTTGCCTCATCTCACTTACCTTTATGCTCAGTCTGCTTTCAGTGAGTCAGGCACAGCACACCAGATTGGAGTGATCAGACTTCTCTCAGATCCCATGTCTACACATGTGAAATGCTCTGGGGTTGCAGGGCTGCAGTCCTTTGGTACAGAGTAAGATAGTTCATCTTCAGAGCAGCAGTGTCAAAAGGCTGCTCATACTGTCTGATAGTACATGGGCACAGCAGGTACTGTGCTGTTTCCAAAAGGCTGTACATTAATGTCTCTGAACTACTGGGTCATGTTAAGATGGCTTTTGAACTGACAATGAATGACAAATGAGGCCTCATCAAACTGGAGGGCAGCAACTTCTGTTTTGTCTACAAGGTTATTATGCAGTGAAATACCATGTCTTCTTCAACAATATAGCCACATGTTAAAGAAGGGAACCAAAGAGGTGCCCAGAGAACTTGGAAGCTTTTAAAGCAAGAAGCAGATTATTTTAAACCAATTTTTTAAATGAATAACAACACTTTAAGACTGAACCAAAGACTTTATAAAATTTTCATTAAAAGACATGCTTTATATCTATCAGAAACAGGGGAAGAGCTGGAGAAGGCACAGGTAGAAACACTACTTGGCACTTCCGGTTGTTATTTTCTGGTTTGTAACTGAATTTAAAATGACTAATTCTTGTTGACTCTTACAGTTACAAGTTGAATTCTTTACCAGCCTTGTGCATAACTTTTTATCAATGTATCTCAAAGCTGTTCTTTCCCTATTTGAAATCTAATACAATTACTTCCGTGTGAAGCTGAATGTACACTAAGACAACAGTTCAGGTTTAAATGAGTACCAGGCTGTGGCCTAAGAGTTTATTTAGTTGCATGTCACATTTTTATTTGATAGTGAGCACCAGTGAACACCTGCAGTTCCTGTCCTGGTTGCTTGTTTCCCCCCATGTCCTAAAGCTTGCCATTCTGTCAGTTGTGTGTATACAGGTGTTAGTGAACTGTAAATATGTTTGCCAAAATCATCTGTGTTAAAAGAACCTCTCTTCTCATTTCCCCTCCCCCTTTGTGTGTGAAGGTGTGTGGGAGGGTGGTTGCTGCTGAAAAAACCTTAGTGTAGTTACACCCCAAGAGCCAGTATGTTCTTATTTTAGTCAGTGTCAGTTGTAAACATTTGATATGCTGGATTATTCTCTTGCTTAAACTAGTGTAGCTTCTTTATTCTTCTATATTTCTACCAAGGATAATGAATTCTTATCCCGACTTGAATTTGTAAAAGACTCATTGATGAGTTCCCACTGTTGAGAAGATTATTTTTCTTCTGCATTTCCAGTATTCTTGCTTAACAAAAGAAAGAGTGAAATTGTCACTGGCACAACAGAACAGCCTCTGGCATACATGATTGACAAAAGCAAAATCTATTTTTATCCTTATTTGCATAATTTGATATGACCATGAAACAGCACAAAACCATCAAAGAGAACAAACTGCTTCTTGAAATGAGACTTGTAAATCATCCTTTTCTGAAAACTTAAACTTGCAGTACTACTCCACACATTGCTAACTTTGGTCTAGAAGGATGTTTCCCCCTACTCCACCCTGCTACCTGAATTTCTTTCACAATTTATTCTTTTCAGTACCATATTTGGCTTGCTAGTCGGTTGTACTGCTTATAAATGAATACATTACTATGTTTCAGTTTGGGGTTGTGGGTTTTTTTAAGTTGTTTTTTAATCTTCTAGAAGATTGGTTCTGGAGAACCAATAGCTTGTAATGGAAAATTGGAGTTAAATATGCAATTATAGAGCTTTTGTGCAATAGTGTACCAAGAAGAACTCTGATCAATCATGTTTTTAAGAGCATGAAAGAAAAACTTTTGATTATTGGCTATTTTGTGTTCCCTGTGAAGATTAAAACTCCTCTTTTATCCCAAGAAATATTTAAACTTCTGCAAACCTGCAGAATAATGAAATAAAGAATCAGCCACATATGCTCTTCATCCTGTTTTACAAGTATTTTTGTAACCATTGTATTCAGAAAGAGATAATGGTAACTGTCATGGCAGAAATGGAAAACAGGAGAGTTGGTCATTCTTTTTAAAGCTTGTGAGTGAGACAGACTTGCCTAAGAACACTCATGATGTCTGTGTCAATATTCAGGTCTTTCCTCATGCTATTTAAAGGACTTGATTACTGATCCCGTTTTCACAGTAGTAGTTTTATAAGACCTAGGTCATGTTGCACTTTCTTCTTACCTTATAGCAACTCCTATTGTCTGAAAATGTTTGTTTATGGGCTTGTAAACTTAGAATAATAAAACAGTTTGGGTAATTCTGGCACAAATCTTATGTTCAGACATTTGATAGTAATTGACCTTCCTTCTCTGGAGAAATCTGGCTGAGTGCACAGCTGCACATGTGCATGTGCCAGTACATCATTGGGGAGTGAACAACTGGTGGGCAAGCATTGCTAGTCCTAAATGTGCACTCTGATACAGCAAGTAGCAAGCAAACTGTACTTTAGGAGCAGTTGTTCTGGATATTATTTGATTATATTCCCCAGTTAGACAGCTTATGTTGAAGTGTAGTTAGCAGCTTAGTAAGGGATGAGCCAGCATTGTTTTAGTACTGAACAGGAGCTTCTGTACACGAGGCTGTTTCCAGACAGTAGCAAATGTACATTTAAAATGAGCAACCTTCTGGTTCTCATTGACAGTAGATGACACAGATGCCTGATGTAAGATTGCAACAAAAGTCTGCAGTTTTATTTAGCTGATACACTGTGAATATAGAGCATCTGCTCATTTTTGTGATCCCTCAGAACCTGATCTCAGCAGGGTGGGGATGAAGACTTCAGTTAATTTCTAAAGACTCATGGCTTCTCTGTGCATGGCAGTGTTAAAAGTCTTAGTAAGTAAAAACAAAGCTGAGTTTTTCTATGCTGTTTGTCCAGAAAATCTCCTTTGATTGTAAAAGAAAATTTGTTTGACGTGGGTTGTTCTTAGGAAACAGTGACTTGTTTTGTTTCCTTGTCTCCTTTAAAATGCTTTCTGGAACAAATAAACTATTAATACTACTTCTAAAACTGATGTTGAACTTATTGGCTCATAATCCTTCAGTAATTTTTAACCTTTTATTTAGTCCAGTTTTCTATACTCTGTATTGCTGTTACCTTTGTTAGCAGTTCATTCTGTTGTCCTTACTAAAGCTTTTTAGCACATTTAGCACACCTGCCTTTTCAGTGTCATGAAGGGCTTTTGATGTGAATGGTGCTGCTTCTCTTGGTCTGTGTATTTTGCTGTGTCTGTCTTGCCTAGCTTCTTGCCCCCATGTGCTCGTGGTAGTTTTTGTGCTCTACCTTCATAGTCTGCCCTAGTTTTTGTGTCTTGAGTGCTTTCTTATATTTTATGGTCAGTGAAGGCCTCATGACTTGGCCAACTTCTTTATTGTCTCTCCTCCCTCAGTAGGATTGTTTGAATATAATAGCTGCCCTACTAAGTAACCAGATTTCCATAACTCCTTTTTTTCCCTTGGTTTACTCCATAACTCTTTTTACCTTACACTAGTTTATTGTGAGATTTCTCTTTGTTTGTTTACCCTCTGCTTCTTGAAGTCCTGTGTTGGATTTGTTTTGTGCTGTTCTCTCTGCTTTCTCTTTTAAGGATTATTGTCTTAAGTTTTTTTCATTCTTACTTTTTTCCCCCCAAGTTGTATTTGTGTCTGTATATTTACTAGTTCCTTAAGATAGGTTAGAAGGCTCTTCCAGACTGGATTCTCTGCAGTCTGTATTAGGACAAAAATAATTCAAGGTAAATAATCTAGTAGAATTAATGGCATGATTTGTAAAGATTTTAGTGTTGTCCATTTTTGGGAGCAGCTAACAGGTGCTCATTTAACACATGAACTATAAGGGGGAGGATTTATGTGTGCAGACTGAAATAAATCTACTTGTTTATCAATTTTATGAAAATTATTTGGGTGATTTAGACTTCAAACTGCATTGTGTTCACAGTGTAAAGTGTGCTTTTGGGGTTGGATATTCATTAGGCTTCTTGCTTCCTGTTTTGTGTGTGTGCAGCTGGGCAGGGGTAATGGGACAGTGCCAAACTCAGGAGAGGCTGTTATGTCAGGAGAGGACCAAAGAAGCCTGAGTCAGAAATGTTCTGTCTGCACCATCTCTTCCTCTGCTCTTCCCAGGTGCTCGTGGTAATTCTGGGCTCATCTGATCTCTCCACCTCAGCCTCGTGAAGATTAAGTTCTCAATGAACATGTACATTTTGTAAATCCCTGTGACACTGAAAGTAGAGAAATTGTCTTAAATATTTTAAGATTTCTTGATTATTGGTGCAAGAGGAATAAGGCTCGTTGCAATGGGGAGTTTAGTGCAAACAATGTGCTGCTACTGTTCCTAAAACCATTAATGACAATAAATGGTTATACACAGGGCTTGAAGACTTCCAACTGCTGTTTTTCTAAAACATTCTTATTATTATTTAAAAAGTTCTGTAGCTGTAACTGTTTTATTTTTAAGTTTTGATAAGCTGGATAATAGCCTTTATTATGATTGCCTTTTTCTTCCCTTGATCTATGCTTTTATTAATACTGAGTTAGGAAATCCATGCTCTTGCACATTAATACACCAACAGATGTGGAAAACCTACAACCAACTACTGTCTGCATTTCATGCTTTGTGATGGAAAACAGCAAAAAAAAAAAAGACTCTTAATTAATGCTGTAAAAAATGTTTGTTACCCTAGTGAAAGGACCAGGAAATGCAGTTTTGGTAGTGCTCAACAATAATGAGCTTATGTTAATTGTGTGCAATATGTGCAATAGCCCTTCCTGAGAATCCTGATCCTTTCACTGTGTGCATAGTTAGAAATCAACCTGTGCTGATTGTCTGTGCTCTTAACACATATAATAGTAGTTAATGATATATAATTATCATTATATGATGGGTAACTGTAATATATACAAAATTACTCCTTAAATGCAATGTATGCCTCCTTTAATATATTTCTTGTTCCCTGTTCATTAACCTTCAGCTTTTTTTTTTTTTTTTTCTGAAGCCTGAGGAATGTAGTCCATTCCTTGGTAACAATTCACTTTCTCTTCATTTGGAAATGCTTCCCTGTCTCTGAAGAGCTGATGTTTTGTTTCTGTTTTAGTTAATTTTAAGCTGATTACTATTAGTGAAATTGGTAATAGACTGACTTCATTAACAAACTAATTTTTTCATCATGGAAAGGTCTAAAATACATAGCTTCCTGTCTGAATATTTTAACTGATTGTGAGAGAGACTACATTTATTTTAAAACAAATATTAATAGTCTGCTGGTACTCAGAATAAAAATAATTTTCAAAAAAGAGCTAATGCCTAGATAATGTCATCTAGCCTGGATTTATGGAAAATTAAAGAGTGAAGACCCTATTTACAAGTGGAAAGAAACAAGACTGGAATCACAGTGGCTACAAAATATGAAAAAAGTTGTCTTTTCTGCTTTTGTTTCAGACAAATGTCTCATATTGGCAGTTAATTCAATATTGAGAAGTGGGGCAAGAAAATCTGCTTCAGTTCTGTGAGACAAAGTTGCTGATTTTGTTAACTGGACTTGTGCTCCCTCTCAATTGCTTGTTTTTCTTTGGAATATTTCCTGTGTTTTGGATAGGTTAGTGAGATCTGAGAATATTTTGTTTTGCCTTATTTTGCTGAACAACTTGTGCTCAAACTTCATGCAACTGCACTGAAAAATGCTATTTAGCATAGGCACTTGATAGTTTTCTAACCTACAAAAAAATATACCTTAGGAATACGATTCTTCATAGTACCTCTAATAATATTCCTTGTTAGGCCTCCTTTGTTTTTAGTAGTTCATAATCTTCATTCAAGTTTGAGTCTCTGTAAGATGCTTTCTGTTGTTAAAGTAGATAAGTATTATGTGTGTGATGTACTCGTGCTTGAAAATATTGACTGGGCTTGCAGAAAGTACCCTAGTCCTATCTGTGTCAAAATGACAAACTTTTAATGATTTTTGAATACAATTTTTAATTAAAAATGGAATACTGTTACAATGAAGATGAAGTTTGAATTGAATGTTCAAGCTTAGACACTTCCAGGATTTCAACCCACTTTTCTGTTTGTATTATATTTTCAATGATTGGAGATGTGTATCAACTGTGAAATCTGATTGAAAACAGGATTTGTAATAAAAAACCATGCTGTAATCATCTTTGTAAAATAGACTGGGGAAGATTTAAAATTAAGAATTGTCTCTATTTTGTGTAACTAGGGTAATAGGAAATGTCTAGGTTGTTGATAACAGTCATACCTTGAAAGCAAAGGATTTTGTTTATGACATTTATTCAAGTATTGCATTCTGACTCTTACTACTTTTTTTATCTTTTAAAATTTTGTTTTCAGATCTTGAGTCAGATGACTGTGCATCCATATACATCTTTAATGTAGACCAGCCATCATCCTCTGTCAATCAGCCAATTTGTATTCCTCGCCATGGACTGCAGTCTCACTCCTCTCCTACAAGATTTCAGAGTCACAAAAACTATGAAGGCACTTGTGAGGTACCAGAATCCAAGTACAGTCCACTAGGTGGACCCAAACCCTTCGAGTGTCCCAGCATTCAAATCACATCCATTTCACCCAACTGTCACCAGGGGATTGAGGCCAATGAAGATGAGTTACACACAAATGGCACAGAAAATGAGTATATGGAAAGGCCTTCCAGGGACCATCTCTATCTTCCTCTTGAGCCATCCTATAGGGAATCATCCCTTAGTCCAAGCCCTGCCAGCAGCATTTCATCCAGGAGTTGGTTTTCAGATGCTTCCTCTTGTGAATCCATTTCCCATGTTTATGATGACGTAGACTCAGAGCTAAATGAAGCAGCTGCTCGATTTACCCTCGGCTCTCCCTTGGCATCACCTGGTGGTTCTCCAAGAGGTCCCAGTGATGAATCATGGCAGCAGCCTTATGGATTTGGGCATGCCTTGTCACCTAGACAGTCTCCCTGTCATTCTCCTAGAACTAGTATTACAGATGAAAATTGGCTGAGCCCTAGACCAACATCAAGGCCCTCATCAAGACCTACTTCCCCCTGTGGGAAACGCCGACACTCCAGTGCTGAGATTTGCTATGCTGGTTCTCTCTCTCCTCACCATTCTCCAACTCCATCACCTGGCCATTCTCCTAGAGGAAGCATAACAGAAGACACGTGGCTAAATACTTCCATTCATAATGTTCAAGGCCTTAACTCTGGCCTTTCACCATTTCAGTGTTGTACAGAGACTGATATTCCTCTAAAAACCAGAAAAACCTCAGAGGATCAGACTGCCACTTTATCTGGAAAAATAGATATCTGTCCTGAAGAGCAAGGTAACTTGTCATCATCCCTTGAAACTGTAGTAGATGATTGCTCTGGATCTCAGCATACCTTGAAAAAAGACTTGCCTGGAGACCAATTTCTTTCTGTTCCTTCGCACTTTACTTGGAACAAACCAAAGCCTGGTCACACTCCTATATTCCGGTAAGTGGTTAGAAAGTAACTCCTTCCTGTTTCTTCCTCTCCTGTGCATCTTAAATAGACATATAAATGTCCTTGTATTTCACTGATGCATTGAGATAAGAAAACTTTTTGACGGCAGATAGATGTTACAATTAGGAAAAAACAAGTTGAGATGCCAAATACACTTCATCTTTGAAAAATACAGTAGACTCATTGTAAGTAGGATTAGTTTTATTTAAGTAAAGTGTATATGCACAGGGCCCAGCTGAATTAGATGTCTGTGATTTTGTACATGCTTTTTGCAGTTCCATCTAATCTGAGCACTTGACATTTTAATATAACTAGGGAAGCCTGACTTACATGATTTTATAAAGCTGGAAGCTCACAAAAGAGATGGGGAGTTTATTTGCTTTTGGGTCTATTTGCTTCTTCAGGCTCATATAATTCTAGAAATAGAATAAAGAAAAAATTTGTATGCCATGCTGAAAATAATACAGGAAGAATGGATGTCTGGGCTGTAGTTCCAAGGTATTTCCACCATCCATGACAGAATTAAATTAGAACAAAAAGAATAGAATTAATAGAATTAAAGGTCTTTTCCTTTTGCAGTCCTGTCATGTGCTAGCAGGACGATTTCTGAAGAAAGAGGGAACTGGTTCAACTGAGGGAAAAAGTCCTCCTCCATTCCAGTCTGTTACTTTCTGTTACTTAATGGATCAGCTCTGTGCTCTTTCAAGTTATAGAGCTTGTATAAATTGTTCAGAAGTTGTCATCTAGCTTGGCTTGTAGCTAAATATATTTAAACAATACTTATTCAGCTATTTGGTTATTTTTTACCTTATTTTATAACCACTGATTTTAATTTCTCTCCACAGAATTGTACTGATTTTAGTAAATAAAGTGATTTTTTTTTTTTCTCCTTAATGTTCTTCCACATATCTGTTTATGGATGTAAAATGTAACAGTAAAGGCACAAAGCTGCTGGCTGAAAAAACATCTGTTCTACCAGGTCTGAAACTACTGTGTTGCCAGATCAGTTAACTGTCCTCAAGTCTGCAGTTTTTTTTTAAATTCCAGTGCCATCTGTTAGTAATAGGTGTTCAATCTGTTACTAGAGTATTTTCATTCAAACTAAAACAATGGTGACTGTTTTTACTTAATTGTGTATTTTGGAATTGTATTATATTTATGTAGGATACTAAGCAGTCCCAACGTGGCATTTTTGTTAGATTGCAGGCTAACAATGTTCACAAAAGGTGAGCACCACTGTAGGGTTAGAGGTCACAAACATACAGGCATGGGATGTGGATCTATGGTTCTTCTGTGGGATAAACAAAGTGTTTTAAAACACAGGCAACTCATATTTGTTTCCTCTTGTACTACAGAGAACTGAATAAAGTGTTTTCATTAAAAAGTAAAAATATTTTTTAAAATGTCAGACTTTATTTAGAAGCTGGAACTGAAGGATTTCTATAAATATAAGATGGTCAAACAGACAGAAGACAATAAAGACTACACCTATACACAAAGAAACTACATAAATATATTAAGCTGTGTACATTTGCTGCCAAAAATGTCAGCTGACTATTGAATTAGTGGAAATAGCTGCACTGGCAGCTGTATCCTCGATGAAATGTTGAATTACTTAGCAGTTGTAGGCTGTTACACAAGGGGCTATGGCAGTGTGCATCTTCATTCAGTAGGTAAAACATTCCATTCTATCATATAATATTTTGTAATTTTGCTTCTTGTAAGCCAGGGTAACTAACTATTACATTTTATGAATAAAAATCAAATGCAAGAAGATCTACTGTTGCTAAATAGTTGATGGTGACCAAAAGTGAGCATATTAGTTGCCATAAAGAATTATATAATCACTATTTATGCATTTATTCCATATTGTATGTACAACTGTATTAATTGTAGTATAAATTACAAGATACAGTAAAAATAGTACACTTTTTCATGTCCTGATTGTATTGTCAAGCACAAAGTAGTGCATGAAGTGAGCAGGAATACTGACTCCAAGCAGATGAGGTGCACACAGCTGCAATAACTGACCCCTGGTAGAAAGGGGGATAATTTGCCCCACGTATTCTGTGATGTGAAATGTGTAGGTAGAACCTTCTGCTCTGAATGCTCTCTAAAGTTTTGAAATCTGCTATCTACTTTATCTGTCAATCCCTCACCATGTTTTTCTTCATTCTTCTGTTTTCAGTAAGTGTGCGATGCTTAACAAAATCTAAAAATGTATAAGATGCTTTTGAGCATATTAGTCATATTTCACGTGCCATCCAAACTGTTTTGTTAGATGACAGCTTGTTATTTGGTCACAGAAACCCATAATCTGTCAGTCAGTGGCATATGAAAAATGTCTGTGTATTCCATGCCCTGAGTCCCATTTCTGCTCCCTTGTTAAAGATAAATGTGGGCAAGGGCCTGGGCAGGACCACTGCAATTCCTTCCTGCAAGTGAAAGAACTGGGCAGCAGCTTCTGCACAGGGAATAGTACAGGAGGTGTCTACTGATGTCACTTACCAGTTATCATGGCAAATTCAGTTGGCCATTTTACAGAATATTCAGCAATGTACTTGGTAATTTTATTTATTAATGGTTACTCTTGTTACTGTTTAAGATACCTGTTTCTTTCATCCCCAGCCTCCCCACAGGGTGATGGATATGACATAGTTTTATCTGTCTCGTGTTTTCCTTCCCATCCATTTAAAAAAACCCTTCTTTTTGGGGTCTCAATGCAGTGGTAGTATGTCCAACCTCCTCATTTGCATTTTACCCCAACATTCCACAAATGCACTCATTTTGTTACTTTCTTGCACATTTGCTGTTTGAGTTGTGAGAGTTCCAAAAAGTAGAAAAAAAGGTCAGGAAGTCTGTTCCCCAATACTTTTTTAATTGAACAAGGAGAATGAGAAGAGTTTAGAGATGACCTAGAAATCTCTACTGAGCAAGTGATATAATACAATACCTTTGGTGAGAATTTCACTTTACAAGTATAATTCATAAAAGATCATCAGCATTGCTGGTGCTAACCTTGGTTATGGTGTTCCAGGGTTAAGGACCATCAAAGACATGGTCAGCACTGGTGCAGGTAACATGTTGCTATTTTTTAGAATGGTCACTGATAATGCAATTGAAAATCATGGCAGTTCTGTTATTTTTACTTTTAAGTTTGGTTATTGTTTGCTTTAAACATAAAATTTTAACATGATTGACTAGTGGAACAGTAAACCTTAGGTTTGGTAAAGTGGATCTTGAGAATTTGTGTCTCAAGCAAACAGGCACTTTGCATGGTAGTAAACTTAATGAGTCATTCACTTTTTCTTTCTTTCTTTAGCCCCACAGTGTTTGATGGCAATAAATGGCACTTTTGTTTTGCTTTAACCAGGCAATATTCATTAATGGTCAAAAATCTTGAAATAAAAGCTAGTTTCTTTTACTTCCCTCGTGGAATTCATAGAGATTTACACATAGATATAAAAACTACACATACATTGGTGTTTGTCTCCAGACTGTTGTGTCATGAATTTAATTTATGACACTGAGAGGTGATGGGGACATCAAATAGCTTCTTGGTTCCAGTGATGATGAGCAAACAGGCTTTGGCAGATGTATTTACAGCTCAGAAATCTTTTTGATGGTAGGTATGTAATGGCAAATTGTATTTTACTGCTGAAAACGAGGATGGCTGGCAATGTAATTAATTAGATCAGAAAAAAAATTTGTTTAAATCTAGTGGTAGATAGTGGAATACTTGGGAAAGCTGTTTCTGTTATTCTTTATACTTCCAAGAGAAGGATTTAGAGAAAAGAATTATATCCCATTTTTACCATAACTATATTGGTCCTTCAGTCTTTATCTTAAGAACTTCACTCACATTGAAAGATTTCTATAGACAAAGTTAGTCTGCCAAGTATTTATCACCTTATTCTGATAAATAGAAATAACACCAGCTATTCTACTAGCAAAACTTTTAAATGAAAATGTTTGCAAATTACTGACTTTGAAGATAAGGACCCACTTAAGTGAGACATGCAAAGGAACTTTGAACCTCTTAGGTTTTTAATAAGCAAGGCTATCACTGTCATGTTTACACACCATTAATGAATCCAGGGAAATTCAGGTAGTGTTTAATAAGGACCTTTGAGCTGTACCTGTTATTCATCTCTCCGCTTTGCTCTGGGATGATGGAACAGAGATTTCCTTGTGGCAGTTCATTGGACCAGTACTCTGACAGAACTGTGAGCTGTGGCTCTGCTAGGAGCAGAATGGTGGTATTTTGAATGTAAACAGTATTAATAAAGTCTATTGATAGACCACTGTGGCAGCTGGAATGGCCCCAAAACTTCTTAATTTCACAGTTTTTCCACCAGTGAGAATATGACTTTATTCTAAACAATGAAGAGCAGCCACAGCAGTATTTTGACTTTACAAAAGTTCTTGAAAACCGTAGTATTGGATCATAGTTATGATTTGAGATTCTCAGGGGGTTGCTGTGTTGCAACATTGGCTTGTCACAGAATACACCATGGGTTCATCTCTGCAAGAACTTGGGATGAGGAAAAATGTGGAATAGCCATTGTATGGTCAGTGAGCTTTTTCCCTTTTGAAATGTTGGGAGAAGCTGTAAGTAGAAAAATATTTTTCTGCTGCAACTAAAATTTATTAAAAGTATCTGTCTTGGAGATCTGTGAATCTTGACTAGTGAAGGAAACAGGAACTTTTACAACTAGCTGGAGATACCCCACAGTATCTTTGAAAGGTTGCCACTAAAATTAGTGGCAAAAAGAGGTAGGAACATTTTCATATGGAAATAAAAATTCGGTAAAGCTGGCAGCTCAGACCTACTTTCCCATTTTCAGCATCTGGTACAAAATAGCATTGCTTCATATCAAAAAGTATTCAAAACATATGCAGATTTGTTATTTCATGCACCCCTAAAGCTGACATGATTTTTCTTATTTGATATTGGATTTTACATAGAATGAAAAACCCCAAAATACCAAGAGTTTGTAGACTGTATTCTCTTGGGCTTTTGAAGTTATTCAATGTGCAATCTTGTGGGTTCATGTGACTTTCTTAAAGTGACAGTGCTGGTTAGAAGTTGCCAGTCTGCTTCCCACCCCTTAGTTCTACTTGAAGGTGTACAGACATCTGGGACTCTAGTAAAATAATAGGATTAAAAAATTTACACTTCAAAATGAGCCAAAGCTGGATCACTGACTCAGTTCAATGTGCATCTCTATAGTATTTGTCTCAAAAATGTCTAAGGATGATGTGGAAGCAATAATATGTAAAACAAGGCAGAAAGGTGCATGACAAAGTACCATAAAACCTTTAAAAAGTCCACTTCTGCTGAGAAGTTCAGGGATAGAGACGGCAAGAAAAATATTCAGAGAGAAACAACAGTTTGGATATCCAACATCAAAAGGGGAGCAGCTGTAAGTGTCAGACCAGCTGCATCTAGAAAACATCTGTTTGGTGCAGTGCAGCCTCAAAAGCTGTGTCATTTACTGGGGAATCTGTTCTGGAAGCTTTGCAATTGTTTAATGTTTTAGGCATCTGCACATGCACAGTGTACTTCCTTGCTCTCTCATGCTTTTATTTTCTACTTGTTTTCAAAGAATGACAAAATCTTGAGACTTGGACTATTTTCTTGTCTGCATGTTTTTTCTAGTGTGCCAAATATTTTTTCAAAAGATAATTTGCATCTGTGTCACATTATTGTTAATTAATTGCAGGAGGTGTAAATGCCTCTGAGCCATTGTATGGAGAGTGGTCATGAGCAACAAATACTTTTTTCTTGACTGAATTTATCATTCAACTTTCAGTAATACCTCCCAATATCTGGTGTATAGCCTGTGGTGCATTAGGAGAGTTCTCTCAGGTGCCATATCTCTTCAGTGTATACCAACTATTTTGACACAGAAATTTGGTTATATAGAGGATAGAAAGATTTTCAGAAACACTACTAAAAAATTCTCACATGCAACACTTCTTTTACCCCATTTTAGTATTTTCTAATCCGGATATTTTTCTCTCCTTTTCAGACTGAAGACTTGAATCCTTCTTTCAGTAGCTGTAGCAGTAAATGGCAAGATGTAGTTGGTAGCCAGTAGTAGTATTTAGGCAGTACATCTTGGCCTGTGGTGAGTGCCTGGAAGGACTGGGCTTACACTGCATTCCTGACAGTTCCCTGTTTTATTGTTGGCATCACCATCATCTCCTACCCAGTAAATGCTATTGCTGTGGGAGGGCCAGTCATCAGACCTCCTTATGGAGGGGAAGATGGGGGGATGATTTTTCTCACATTTCTGCCTTTCAGTAAGAAGAAAGTGAAATATACACCTTCTTCCTCTCATTGCTCCCAAAAAGGTGCTTCAGGAGAGAGGGTTTATGTTATAATGCCAGCTCTCTCCTGAAGTGCACAGCACAGGTGCCATGAAACAGCAGACCAGCAGCCTGGAGCTTGTTCTCCTCAGAGGAGGCCAGCAAGCAGTGCCATTTCTTCTCCCCCTTTCCCATTCTTAATGAAGACATTTCTCTGGTAAAAGGTATATCTGTGATGCTGCAGGCTGAGCCTAAGTCCTTCCAGATACTTCCTAAAGACAGAGATTTTTTATTTTTTTATTCAGTCCAAACATTTATCTTCTTTCTCAACTTTTATGTCTAGCTGAACTCCCCAAAAGGAATAATTTATCTGTCCTGGACCTGCCACTATTCATGTTTGTGGATGTTTGCATTGATTGGTGGAGGGGTTTTACCCAACTTCCTGTGAAGTGGAAAGAAATTAAATTGAGCTTTCCCAGATGATACAAACCAATATTTGTCCATCATTTTAAAACCTAATTTGCTTTCCCTGTTGGTCAGAGTAAGGTAGTATAAAACTATTTTAAAACAAGTTTATTTCTATTACAAATGTTTTTGTTTGATAGACAATGCTATAGATGTTCACTTTTAAATGTTCATAATTTAATTTGCTCTACCAGGTGATTACTGGTTTGAATCTGACTTCATCTTATTAGAATCTTAAGTCTATAAATCTATGCAGGTTAAAGGGTAGGTATGCAAACATTGGGTTGAAGTTCTTCCATGTTATTTCTATTACTGTATTTTGTTCTTCTTCCCTGGAGTGACTTTGCTGCTGTGTGTAAGGGTGTGTCAGTGGACAAGCTGAACACACCTTTAGGTCTCTTTGTTGCCTGTTGCAGTAAGTCTTTCTGCTTAGATAGAACAAATAGTATTTTTAAAACTTCTGGTGATCACATAGTGTTCATTTTAATGATAGTTAACAAAATGCAGTGCTTGCCAAAGGAAAACAAAAATAGCAAGCTGGAAGATAATATAGAGTTAAAATTTAATGACTGGCAGGTTGAGTTTAGACTGTTCCCTCAAAACCACATTTGAATTTGCTTGCTAGGTTAAAATGTGAATATAAAGGCATTATAGAGTAGCACTGGTAGTGTGTGGCTGGGGGTCACAGAGTACCTTTCTTTTGTTCAGGTGCTGGAAATAAGAAATTCCATTGTAGTTTAAGGTTTTAATGTACTGACAAAACTGTGAAATTTTCACATGACAATTTCAGGCTGATAGTTATTCTTATTTGGTTATCATTTGTTAGGAAAGTGGCATCACTGTATTTTACAGTGAAGGATTTGTGCTGTGGGCAGGTGGCACAGTTCATGTAACCAGTGTGCTTATCTTGATTGCAGCACATCTTCATTGCCACCTCTTGACTGGCCTTTACCAAGCCATTATGGGCAGTGTGAACTGAAAATAGAAGTCCAGCCTAAAACTCATCACAGAGCTCACTATGAAACTGAAGGAAGCAGAGGAGCAGTAAAGGCATCTACTGGAGGACACCCTGTAGTAAAGGTAGGAACTCTGGCTTTCATTAATAGAAGGTAATTTTTTAACTTAGTTATTAGTATTTACAATGCTGTGACTTGTTACCTTTTGTGAAGCTTACAGCCTTTTCTGGGCAAGATTTTCTCCCTTAAATGTAATGATAACTGTTTTGAAAACACTGACCAATAAAACCAATTATTGTTGAGGTCAGAATTCGATGTAAGATCATGGTAAATTAGACTTGACTTTGGCATCATACTCTCTTTGAAGAGAAAGATATGGGTTTGGTCTTGTTGGAATAACTGTGTGCACGAGATGTGATGTGCTCCTCTCTGACTTGGAGTGTTCAGGTGTGTATACAAATATCTGCTTTGTGCTGGGAAGACTTCTGGGTTGGTTATGGATAGTCAGTGTTGTCTCCTAAAATATCCACAGTGTCAGCTGACTCACACACCCTCATTCACTGAACATGGGGAAAATGATGCTGAGACACTGTGGGGTTTCTTAAGATGCCTTGGTTTGTGTTTGCCACATCCTTAGGTGAAAGCAGTGTCTCTTTACTTACCTCAGTACTGTTTAATGGTCTTTATCTTAGTTCCAAGCCAGGTTAAGACAAAATTTAATGTCTTGTTTATAAGTCAAATCAGACAGCAGTTACAAAATCTTTATGAAATGAAGAGGGGAGAAAAATCTAATTACATGAAGGTTACAGCAGGTTTTGTCTTTTTCCTCCAAAGCCAGGATATTTCATGTTCTTTTCCAGTAAAATTATAGTCAGTGTTTCAGTTCTAAATCTTTTGCTATAGTCTATACATTAAAAACATATTTTATATATTTATCCTCTTCCAGTAGTTGAAAGTTGGAGACCAGATGCAAAGTGCTGATAGGATTGGCATAATCAGTTTCTTTCTCCTACTCTTATTGTGGTATAAGCACCTTATAGCTTATTCCTCCTCTTTGGCAAGTGAATTTATTTACATCATTATATTTCATCTACATAGATGAAGATATTCTAGCAGAATTTAAGTGTCTTGGATCTGCTGGTCTTAATTTGTCTAAGCAACCTCTGCTTTCCAGGCTCTTCATCTGATGAATTTCTTCCATCAACCTGACTCCTAATCATATTCTTTGGGCTGTTTATCAAACTGTTTCTTCTCTGTTAACTTGAACTTTTTCATTACACCTTTTTTCCTCTTAAAGACTTTGTATCATTTCTTTCTCTCCCTCTAAAAAGGATTGGATCTTCTTTCTTTAATGTCTTTTCTTGTTTTTCCATTTCCATTCTTAAGCTGAGCTCTTTGTCCAGCTTCCATGTTCCCTGCAAAGTTGCTCAGTGTATTTCTTCTCACAGTACTGTGGCCTAACCAGTGCAACTGTCTCCTTTTGTCAGACCTACAGCATTTCTTAGCACAGTGGAGACAAGGGTCAGGTGCTTCTTAGGGAAGTGTATGCTGCAAACTAGAGAAAGTTGAGGATGCCTGGGCTGGGCTGCAATGGGAAAGCTGACAAGACACGTTCTTTCATGTGGAGTATTGTGTTGCTTTAGTCAGTGGAGGACAAGTAGACACAACTTCCACATGCCAAGGTGCTTGCAGTGGAATTTAACACATCATTAATGAGGACAGAAACCTGGGAGATTTTAGCTGACAAAATAAATCTTTCCTGAACTGCTGTGAGCTGCATTCAATATAGTTGAATTTTTTTTCCCTGGGTGCTTATGTTTTGCACTAATGTTTGCATTAAAGGAATTTATGCTGATATTTGTAAGATTTGACAAACAAGCTTTCTTTTTGATCATAGGCTTTCTTTTGCTTACAGAACTAGAACTTCTAAGCTGCAATATGGGATGATTCTAACTGCAGTAATGCAAGTTAGAGGAAACAGATCTGTAGTGGGTGGCTTACACCAATGATTTTAAAAGCTATTTGCATTGAAATTGTGAAATACCTTGATATAGGAGAATGCTGTCTTAAAAATGAGGATGGCATTTTTATGTCTCACAATTCTCACACTTCAACACGTGCATTGTACTATGCCTCTCTAAATTAAAATGAATGCAAATGAAAATTAATATTCAACTTCACAATTTGGTCTCTTCCAGCTGAATTGGAAATGAATTGTTGTGTTTGATAGGAGATAGGAAGTTGTTATGAAACAAAGAATTGATTTGTATTTGCTTTTACTTACTGCTGGGAAAAACAACATGAGAAAGGTCAGGTTTGAAAAAGGTAATACTAAACATCTGTAAGCAGGCAAGTTTTACTTGACTTTCATACAAACTGAAGTGTTTTCCAGTACTTCTGGAAGCTTATTTCAGAAATCCACATCACAATATGCATTGTTACTTCTTTCTGACTTTTCTTTTTGCCGCTCTTAGCTTTAGAGCAGTCACTTCACATGTGTGATCATTGCAGTAAAGTACTCAGCATTATCCTATGTAAAATAACTGTATGTTTACCAGTGTCAGAGATGAGAAAGCAGGTGGGTAAATAGAATAGAATATTTTAATTGGAACAGACCTACAGTGGTTGTCAAGTCCAACTGTCACATCTTTGAGTGCCTGAAGGCTCTGTGCTTTTGTTTCTTACACAACTTGTTTTGCTTTTGAACATTATTTTATAGAAAGGTGGAGTATTTTAATTTCCAAACTGTGAAGCCTCTGTAGTTCTGCATGTGCACTTGATGTATTATTTAAAATAAAGATTTTTAAGATAGTACATGGCTTCAAGCCTTTAATGTATTAGTGCATGTCATTAATCTATTACTAATACTGTACCACACCTGTTGCTAGGACACTAAGCTTCTGACAAATTTGGCATCATCTGTTGTGAGTACATTTAATCAGCTTATTTCCAAATGGGAGGAAATTAAATAAGTGGAGCATCATGCTTTGCTTTGTATATCTCTTAACGTTAAGAAAGCTAATTCTATAATGATGTTCCCTTGTTTTTAGCTTTTTTTAATGCAGAACATTCTAAGCAGCAAATACCTTTAATTTTAAGCTTTGCTTTCTTGGGAGTATATTCCAGCTAAACCTTGTCATCAGGTACAGTTTCTTTTACCTTGGTAGAGAATCTGCATGATAATGCTGACAGTTTTCATAGGGAAGGAATAAAGAATATAGCAGGTTTGCAAGGAGAAAGGTGGCATGTTGAGCTTTTGTTATCCAAATGATGTGGAAATTTTGTAGTGCATTGCCAGGAGACAGCCTCTGAGCTCTCACTATTTTTACCATTCTAATTCATAGGTTAGAGTCTGCAATTCACCCATCTACAGAGCCTTTTAAACAAGTAGCTGTCACATTTTATCCAACTCTAAATGAACATTCATCATTACTTGAATTTCCACCCTTCCCATGGGTCCAATTGTACATAAAATAATGTTTGCACTTACAATTTGCTAGAATGAGCTTTCACTTCTGTCTGAAATGATAGGGTTCTTCATGAGACCTCACTTGGATAATGCTTATGATCAAAAACAGAAAAGCCTTTTAGAGCAGGTAGGTACCTGATAAGACTCTCTCTGGGATAGTTTGGGGTTTTTTTAGTTTTGTATCTTAGTTTTCTGATCTAAAAAGAACTTTTTAAAATAGCAAACTTTTATATACTGTGTTCCTGCTACTCATGTAATTTTCTGCAATTTTCTGAACTCAAGTATTTTAAATCTAATAACATGTTTTGGTAGTAAATTATAAAGGCTGTGTTGTGCCCAAGTAGTATTTCCTTTTCTTTTGTCCTGTTGCTAGGGAAGAAGGTGATATCCATGGTGGTCATCTTGTAACCATACAGAGTGGTGTTCTCAGGGGCTGTGGGCTCACAGCTACTCCCTAGCACCATTCTGTGTGTGAGGAGTGTCTATCCTGGGGCCATTGGCCACTGTGGGAGGCACTGTAGGTGTGAACTGTGATGGGGAAATTGGTTCTACAAGTGATGATCTATCTGCAACAGACATTGTACAGAATCCACTTACACCCTGTGTATGCAAGGTAGAGTTGGAGTGGAGGTAGCTGTTAAAAATTTGCCTGACCAGAAATATCTTTTTATTATACTGCAAAGGGTTTAAGGATAGAATCATTCTGTTCCTCTGCCATAAGCAAAATTATTTCTGTAGCAAATTCACAGTAACAGAGGAGGGGAAGCATCATGTAATCCATAAGGACAACTCAGAGTTCTGCAGCTGAAAAAAAAAAGATGTGTGGTCAAAAATTAAAGCAATATTAAATAAAGACCAGTTTAATTAAATGGCTATGCACTGCTACTCACTGAGAAGTAGAGAGTTGTCTTCTGTGTGAGATGTCATGAAGACCTGTAAATGAAGGACTCAGTGTCAGTTCTGTTTAAAGAGATTGCAGAGCTTGAAGTCATGACAAGCACTGCAGTGGAAGAAAAAAGTAGACTAATTGAGCAAAAGTAAACTCACTTTGAACTGCTTTGAAAGTTCTGAGACAGGAATGTGTTCTCAAAACCTTGTCAAACTCTGTCTGAGTTCTGATGGAAGAAACTGCAACCAACAAGAGAAGGTCTATCCAGGCAATGTCAGATGATCTGATAAAAATAAATGAACAAAGGTTGTCTAAATGAGTGTATGTTTCCTGGCCCGTAATTCTGTGCCTATCACCTTTTCCCAGCTGTTCTCTGGGGCCAGTGCATGTAACTACTTGAATATCAGGTATAATATTGGAATTATTCCCCTTCTCTATGTCCAATAAACAACACGCTTCTTCAGTGTTTTGTAACTCTTCCTGTTCTTCCTGCCTTTCACTCTCTAATTTTCATTTTTGTCTTGGAAGTTTGTCCTGGTTTGTCCATCACCAGAAGGCAGGCTGTATGCCAGCTCTAGTTGCCTACTGTTGATTGGTGACAGCAACCTGCCAATAAATTTAAAAGGCAGAAGGTAAATCTCAGCCTGTGTGAACTGTGTAATGGGCTGTCCTGGCAAGAAACATCGACCTTTGGATGTGATTCTGAAACTATGTATCTTTCAAGAACAGTTTTATGATTCATGCATCTTCTGCTTCAGAATCCCAAAAACAGATAGCAAAAGTGATGCATCTGCTCACTCTAGAAAATGCAGTAATTGCTGTGTAACAACCAATAAAAACAGTTATCTGCATTTTGTATCATGGGTTTACTAAAAACTTTTTTCTATAGGTTATGTGGGAACGACCTTTCCTATCCCAGCAATACTTGTCCAAAAACTCTCCATAGTATAATTAGCATCTGGATTTGTTTCAGGAGCAGCACCCCTTTTTTTCATGAGTATGGCACATCCAAGTGCAGATGGATGATTTGGTGGCTGGTTGCATGGGACTGGCAATTCTGCATTGTGTGTTAGTCTAATACTATTTTAGCTACTAAATTATATCCTTTTTTGCATAGTGTAAAATGGGACAGGACTAAAGCACCTCAAAAAATGCCTGAATTGCCAGTATTTGAAACACTTTCAATGCTGTCTGCAAGCAGTGAGCATGTAAAAGTGTGAGATTTCAGAAACAGAAATCTAAGTTTTTAAACCTTGAAGAATGTTCTGTACATGTGTAAACACATGGTACCATGACCAATAATGAACTGATATTTGCCATTACTCTTTTGCCTTAGTCCTTTGCAGGATCTGTTTGTTTTTGTGATGACCTTTAAAGTGTTTTTAATTGGACTTATGCCCCTTCCTAATGGTTTATTGAAGCTTGTTCCTTTCATCTGTCACTGATTTTTTTTCACTGTTGCAAAGATCTGTACTATTTTAATGTCTTCAAGTCAGTCTACTCTATAAGATTATTTAACAGAAGACAAAGGAAGAAGATACTTTTCTGATGTGTATGCTTTTCATTGATGTAAAGATGGACTAAGTAATCAAGTGATAGAAAATAGTACTGCACTTCAGGAAGGAATTGAAATAGTTTTTTTGGTTCCACATATTGAACTTTAAAATCAGACATTTAACTTTTTGTAACAATATAACCTCTGCAGAATCAGAACAAAATTCTTAAAAAATTCCAATGTTCTGTTAAGACCTTCTGAGCCAGTGGCTGGGATATTGTATGATAGATCTGAATGGAGTTTCCTTCCATCAGTTTCTGCAGTCTGTTTTTAAGTAGTCCATTGGAGATTATAGGTCTGCACTCACTGCACCTCTGCAAGGGATGACTGTGGTCAGTTTGACTTTCAGTAGCTTCCCTGAGCTCTGCTTTCTTCATTTCATGCCCATGGTTTGCATCAAGTTTTCAAAATGTAGCTGTTGATAAATTCACAATAAATTGTATCACTGGTATTAGTCATGGTGTCTTTTGTTTTAAATTATGTTCATCTTCGTGCCCTTGAATCCTTGTCATCCCTTACTTGTCATCTCAAGTCATAGTTGATAGATGTGCTGCTTGCTTGGCAGACAGCCCTTCAGCTTTTAAACCCAGCAGTCCTCACAGTCTCTAGGAAAGTCACTGCACATCACTCAAAAGGGGAATTATTGTGGAGAAATGTCTGTAGAAAAAATGTTCAGTTGATCAAAGCCATGCACTGTTGCCTCTCTGATACCACTGTCCCCAAGATTCCAGGCTTATGGGTCATGTCTCAGTTTTCTAAGAGGATAAAACCTCTAAGAGGCTTTTTCTTTAAATCAAGTTTTCGAAAGAAACTGTATTTTACTTTTGAGGTGGACTGAAATTCAAGCAGTGACAGTTCTTTTCCTTTAGGACTGTTTAGGTTTCATAGTGAACTCTACCATATTTTGCTCATTTTGCCAAAGTAAAAAGGACAAGTACCTGATTCAGGAGAACAGCTTTCTTTTCACCCTCTACAGCAGGCCTGCATTCTTCTCTCTTGCCTTTCTTACCTTGTCACTCTGGGGGGTGTTCTAAGGAATAGAGAAGTCACTGAAATCCATCCAACTGCTGTGAGTGTTATCAAGGGGGAAATAACTATTTACAAGCTACTTTTCCTATCAAGGTGTGGAAAGCCTTGGAAATATCCATCTGAAGTAAATGCTTACTCAGTGCTTGTGGCTCTTTACACAGGTGAGATTCCTTCCCTGTTCTTCACATTGGAACTGAGGATTTTTATATAGATACTGGTGCATTTGGTGAAGATGGATTGTTAACTTCAGGGACTTGATTATGCCAAATTTGTCTTGTACTTCAAGATATGCCCTGTTTTTAGGGAGGCCTATTTTAGGTAAAAGCTTGCTTTCTAATCAGCCTACTTCACCAATCCAGTAATGCCATAAGCAGTGAATTAGTTGCACAAAGGCAAAGGAGCACTGAAATCATCTTCAATTAGCAACCAGAAAAAAGGCACATGAAAGATAAAACATGAGTATTAAGCCTCAATGAAAGTTTGAAGCTTGGCAATTTTCTAATAAATGCTGGAAAGTTTTGCAGGAAATATGCTTTAAAAATACAATCAAATAGGTTTTGACACCATCTGAATGTTGATAGCTGAGTATAAAACCTAACTGATGAAATTATCTTTCCCCTGCCACTACCACCCCTTACACACACCCCCAGTTACATGTTTTCTCTTAAATTCTAAGTTTGAAAGTGTAGATATACAGAATTATGACATCATTTCTGGATTCAGTGACACTTAGGTATTTGGGGTTTTGGATACTTTGGTTCAAAAACCCAGACTATTTCCAAGTATACTAGTGATGTCTTAGGTTACTGTGAAGTGTGTATTTCCTGTCAGTATTTTTTGCCAAGCTTTGTTGTATGTCTTAAGAAATGACATTTTTGCCCTTGAACAGAGATTGGTAAGACTTAGCCTACAACAATAAATGGAAAACATGGACAGAACCTTCCTCATTAAAAAAAAAAAAAAAAGGTGGGATGGGGAGGTTAAAATGTTAAGTATTAGAGACTAAAAAGAGTCTTCTCATAAGCTTTTCAAGTTGCAAGATTTTCTTTAGATCAGAGCATGGAACCAATGATATGTGAACCAGCTGTGTCCCAAATATAACTTGCATGAAATCTGGAAAAATGCTAATTTATTTTTTCCAGGTTGATGCCACTTAATTAATGTGAGCTCTTTATTTTCCTCAGCAAGGAAAGGTTCTCACCACTGCCACAAAATTCCAAGTTTAAATAGTGCTGTCTTGAGTGATCAAATTAATCCATATAGTCTCTAGCGTGACACATTTTTAAAGGATTTTCCATGTGTGCATTAAGGAGTGTTTTTGTTGCATAGAAAACAACTTGGTGATCTAAAACTCTCTCATGAAGTGGCTGCCTTTGTAGCTGGTTGGTAAAAGCTCTGAAGTCCCAGTGCCATGCAGGGGTTTCCTGTGTGCACTGTAGTATTACGGCTGGAACTGCTTTGGCGTGCAGCCCTTGTGGCTTATCCTGTAGTGACCTTCAGTCTTTAGCCTTCCAGCTTTAGTTTAACTTACGCAGGCACTGACCTTTGCTATGGAAACGATATAGAAACACAAAAACAACTTGGCTGAGTTTCCTCGCAGAGCAGTGGGTGGTGTATCAGGATTCTGTTACAGAGGAGGGTTTCTAGAGGTCACTAGTGACACAGTGCAGCAACTTACTGCTTGTCTGCAGCACACTGTTTGCTCCTCCTGGGAAAGTGCTATGTCTTTTTTTTTAAAGGAAAATTAGCAATTTTTTGTTTGTAGTGAGCAATTCTAATACTGCACATTAATGGAGTAAGTGCTGGAAGGTGTACCTGAAAGCCTTCCTAGGACTCAACCAGTAGTTCAGGTTACTGTTCCTCTCTAAGTGACCCATGACTGAATCTTGAGCACACTGATACTGTAGTGCCTTACCGTAGTGCATCTTCATGGTGCTGATTCTGCAGCACTTGCCAGTAGGTTGTAAAATGCTGTTTATTGAAATACCTATGATCTGTAAAAAGACACTGTGTTCTTATTGTGTATACTAAGGTGAACTAAAGGTACAGATACCATAGCTTCATTATGTATTTCAACAAAATATAGTCTTTTTTTTCTCTAAAGTTAATTAAGTACTTATTTTAGTTAAAAAACAATTCACAGGTTGGGGTTTTTTTTTGATTTAAATGTTTGGGCTGTTCAGCATACAGAATTGTGCATAAAGCATATAAGGTAGTAAGAAAATGTAACCCTGCTGTCAATGCAATTAAGAACAGTGAATATTTTTTTTTAATGAGAGCAAAACTGTATTTAAAAGGAATTTTTCCCGATTTAAAGTTGATTTGGGGTAGTAAGTCTTCCTCATTATTCATGAGGTAGGTATTGCATCAATAATGGCAAGTCAGCCTGGAGTTGCCAGCTCACTTATTAGACTAGATTTAAGTAGGAAATGTTCATTCTAAAGCACAGATTTGTCTAATACAAAAGTTGTTTTTTTTCTATGCACAATCTCTCCAGCTGTCTGAGTTTCACTGGCACATCAGGCTGTCTCATTAGCATGCACAGCCTATTGAGCTTACTGGCTTTTGGCTGTGGCTGGGGACACTGCAGCCTGTCCCCTGCTTGCTTAAGGCTGGGATGTTTCCTTTGACTGCACCAATGGGGCCTCATCATGCCCCGAATTGCACCCTGGGCTGGAGGACATGGGGGTTATTCTTCCTTTCCCCACTCCCAGCTTGCTTTATTGCCATGGGTATTGCACACATTGGTTATATTTATACCTTTACATGTGAGGGTGGGGAGTGGTTCTCTTCTTACCTAACTTTGAATAAAAGCAGTAAATTGCCTGCAATACCAAATATATATTTTTTTAGTCTCTGCTACCTTGCCAGTGTATATGGCCACAGAGTCTCCTGGGCAATACCAGTGTGACTGCTGGCATGGGGGATGTTTTACCCCCCTAAACTGAGCTCCTGCTCTGTGTAGGCTTCTGTAGAAGGTGGTCTTCATGCACTGTAGGCAGACCAGCTTCATTTTTCGAGTATCCCCCACCCTTCCTTATCTCTGGTATCACTAGTATCTCAAGAACTGTTGTGTACATGTCCATTGTTCAGCGTGGGGAAGATTAGCCTTAATTGGAAATTAGCTTTGTCACAGTGACCGCATTTGGAAGTCAGTCAAATTTTTGAATAGGTCTGGCTTGTAATTTTTATAATTCCCAGTATTAGAGTGAACACATTTCACTAACGTCACATTTAGGCTGGATTCCATTGTGTTAAGATTTAATTTTAACTCTGAGGAAAATGGATGGTGGAGTCACAGTGTTGAGAACTTGTGACAAGATGGCTGCTGTAATGCTAAACTAATACATGTCCTAATTTTCATTAAACTCCTAAAATAATCCAGACTAATAAAAAAATTCAAATATTCATTTGATATTTAATGAAAAAAAAAAAGCTTTTGGAAAGACACTGGAGTTCTGCATTAAGCATGAAAAGGAAGTTGTGTATATATTTAATTGATGTAACAGTCCCTATGCTCCACTGTGATCACAACACTAAGAGGAATGTTCCCTGTGGTCCTGATGTTCCTGTAGTTTATAGACCACTTCTGACAGTGAAGGGAGAGAAACCTGACAGTACACTGACTGTCACAGGAGGTTCTTCACTGTAACCTTTCTAAATGCTTGTTTATCACACTTATTTACATGGGAAGCAGCTCTGACCATCTAGACTATCTTCAGTCAGTGGCTGAAGGGATATTTTAGTTTGGTTTGGGAGTTATTTAGCTGGATTTAGCTCTTTCTGTACTGAGAACTCCAGGGATAATATACTTGACAAAACAAAGACTTTGCAGACTACTGTTGGAACTTAAATTTCTATTCTTATCTGAGAAAGCTCTAATAAAAGTGACAGGCCTGGTAGGTGCTGCCACTTGAATATAGAAACCAGGGGTTCATTTGGTCCATAAAACTCCCTGCCAGGAGTGATGCACCAGCAGTGGGGCTTCTGACTGCTGGGTGTGGGTGTGCTTTGGGCTTTTGTGCCACTGACTACTGGCTTAAATTACTCTTCTAAGTAGGTTAAATTGACATGTTTTGTTTGGTTTTTAAGTGTTAGCTCTGTAAAGAGCTAGGATAATATTGTTGTGTGACTAAATAACTCTCCCTAGAGACAAAAATATTGACATGACAAAACCACGTTTAAAGAATGACTGTCTGGCCCTCCCTCCCGTTTGAACATAGGTTGATGTCAAAGTCAATGAAACGTAAATCTCCAGTGCAGTTTAGCAATTATGTAACTTGCAGCCTGCATCAATCTGCCAGTTGCAGGAAGGTGAAGGAAAATGAATTTGTAAGAAATACTCTGTAGGTTTCAGATTGATAGTAGCAGGGGTTAAAGGAAACATGTTACTGTTGTTTACATTTGCTTCCTTAACAAATTACCCACAAACTATCATAAAATGGACTTCTAGATTCAATTTTTTTTTCCTGCTGTTTTGGTGTTGAGCCAGAACTGCTGCAGTTACCTCAAGCAACAGGTGATTTTATGGCAACTGAGTGCATTGGTGGTTAGATGCACATTTGAGAACCAGAAAGATGTGTAAATTAGTATTTGCAAAAATTGGGGGTTTAAAGTATTTTCTTTGCCAAAAATAAACCAGACGTGATTTTCTAGACATGAATTGAATCTTCTTATCCTAACATGATACATTTTAATTCACAAAACTTCTTAAGTTTAATGAAACTTGTTATTCCATTTCATACTAGAAAAGTTAAACGTCTTAGTATTTCTAGAATTTAGGTACATCTAAGTGAAATTGGTAATTGGTAATTAGAAACAGTACCAGAAACAGACCCATAGCATAGCTTTGATGTAGAAATTCTGTAGAAAGAAAAATTCTCTTTGAGAGATTAAAAAATAACAACAGTATTTTGATATTCATTTGTTCCAGTAATTGTTGCCAGTCCTTGTGTTTGGAGACAGATACCTGTACTCCGTTTTCTGCTTGCTGAAGACTTTGTAGAAGTTTGAGACAAAATACTACTGACTCTTAACTCTTTGGACTCGTTGTGTGTTGTAGTGTGCACACAGAGGCAGTGCAGCCCCCTAACCTGTTGCTGTTCCCTGTGCCCTTCCCTCAGCTTCTGGGCTACAGCGAGAAGCCGGTGAACCTGCAGATGTTCATTGGCACGGCCGACGATCGCTACCTGCGGCCCCACGCCTTCTACCAGGTGCACCGCATCACCGGCAAGACCGTGGCCACCGCCAGCCAGGAGATCATCATTGCCAGCACCAAAGTGCTGGAAATTCCACTTCTTCCTGAAAATAATATGTCAGCCAGGTACATCGCAGCATGAGTTGGTCATCGGGTTGCTATGTGTAGTTTTTATTTTCTTCGTTTGTGCAAATGTGAAAGAAGAATCTTATAAAATGTGGGTCGTGATGAAGAGACACATTTCTTAAAGTGAGCCAGTGTGAGAACAGTCAGAAGTAAAGAAGCAGAGAGGCAGGGAAGGTCTTGTACAGATGTGTTATATGATTGAGGTTGTCTGTCTCATGTGAATGATTGACCTCTGTGTGGAATAGCAGCTGAGGTTTGATGGGTACACTTTGTCATTCTCTAGTCCTTCCTAAGCTAGAACTAAATATTGGTCTCTTGCTCCTTGTAAATGATGTTTACTATGTTAAATAAGTCATTTTGAAGGTTAAACAATGTGCAATAAAAAATAATCTTTTAAAGGTTCAAAAAAGCAGCAGCTGGACATTTACAAGACAAAATGCTTCACCAGTACTTGCTGCCGATTCCACACTAAGCATTCTTTTAATCGCAGACATTTCAAATAACCCTTAAATACCATAATGTGAGGAAAATAGAACAGCTTCAATCTTTAACAAACTGAAGGCTTACAGAGTGAACTTTGGCTGTAGTTTGATTTTCTTCCATTTCTTTTGTGATCCATCTGTCCATTCTCTATCTCCAGTATCGATTGTGCTGGTATTTTGAAACTGCGCAATTCAGACATAGAGCTCCGGAAGGGAGAGACAGATATTGGAAGAAAGAACACCAGAGTGCGCCTTGTGTTCCGTGTTCACATCCCACAGCCCAGTGGAAAGGTCTTATCTCTGCAGACTGCTTCCATACCTGTTGAATGCTGTAAGATTGCTCTAACTTTTTTTTATACATCCTTTTTACTCATGGTTTCTGCATGTGTTAGTCGTAGCGTCATTGTGACAATATTTATTGCCAGAATTATGCATAACAATTGCGTGAAAAGCATTGTGTGTAAAGAGCTCATTTACCAAAAGTTAATGGTACTTGCCAAGTGGCACCTTGGAGGTTTTAGAGGAGAAACAAGGGTTTGGGCTTTAACCTCAGTGCAGTCATACAGCAGCTTCAGTAGTGCCTGTGTATGGGCAAAGGCAGTTGATACATCTCAGTGAAAATATTCATTCTAAAGCTGATACCACTTCATTGACAAGAGTGTGTACCATGGCTTTCCCTATACTATTATCTAGTGAACAGCTGAACTTCTAGAGAGTTGATTTGTTAAATACTGGCACTAAGGAATCAAGGAATGACCTTAATCTGAATTTTCCCTAGAATTCATTTTATCTAGAAACTACTAAAGTGATTTTTAATCCAGTAGTCCTAAACTAAAAATTGAATTTGCTGTAACAGTAGAGACTGTTGGCATTCATGTCTTCTTGGTGTTTCTTTTCTGTAATTACGTAATTTTAAAATAATTTTAAAAGCAAAGATAAATCATACACAAATATGATCTGTGTATGTAAACAGATGGTCATTTTAGTTTCATCTCTGCTTCTTCAAGTTAGAATTGTAAAATAAATGTCATTATGATTAAAATTGTGAATAATAATTATTCCCTTAATAATTCTAAAGCTCAGCGATCTGCGCAAGAACTTCCTCAGATTGAGAAGTACAGCATCAACAGCTGCTCGGTAAATGGAGGCCATGAAATGGTGGTGACAGGATCCAATTTTCTTCCAGAATCCAAAATTATATTTTTTGAAAAAGGACAAGGTAAATACTGTCTTGCTGGGTTTTTTCAAATCATGTTCAGTACCTGAGCTTGATTTTAAGAAATAAGGATGTTTTAAAAAAGGAAAAAAAAAAAGTCCTGAGTAGTAATTGGAAAGTTCCTTTGAGCACTGTTCTATGTGCTGGTAGGCAGTTATTAATGAAGTACAAAAAGACAGAGAGTAACTAACTTGGAATGTATCTATTTGAAAAATGCTGTTGGCAGATCATACCGTGTATTTGCTCCTTCTTATTATATAAAAATGAAAAAGTGCAAATGGAATCTAATTGAAATGTACTATTTGGCATTGATGCCATGTTGCATCTAATTTAATCAATGCATAGGAACTGACTCCTTAGCTAATTAAATAAATGCTAGTTAGAAAACAATAAAACATTAATCTGAACAGCTTAAATTATCATTTTGGTGATTGTTTGATTTGAACTCTCAGGAAAACTTCTCTAAAAGAGGAGTGTTATTTTTATTAGCAAATACAATAGGTTATGTAGTGGTGTGTTTTGCCACACAAGCTGAACACCTTTGGAAGAAGCAGAGCTGCTGCAGTGGTTCCCTGTAACACCCTGTGGCAGAGTGCTAGGCTCAGGGTGTGGGTTATGGCAGCTCAGAGCACAGGTGGCTGCCCAGGTGATTCCCCCTTGCACCTTGCCCATTCGACCTGGGGTCTGTGGGCTCGGGGCAGGGAGGCACCGTGACCCCGGGGCTGGGCAGGGAGGGGTGGCCTGGGATATCTCTGCTGCTGACTCAGCCTGCAAGTCATCAGCAGTTTGTTTGAATAAGCACAAGTGGCAGCAGCAGTTTAACCACCCTTCAGAAAGGTTTCAGAAACATGAGGAGGATCCTCACAGCACCCAGAGCCTCCTCTGCAGCTCAGTGTGCCTGTGTGGGATGAGCACACTGCAGAGCCCTGCACAGCAGCCCAGAGTGCTGAAACTCCTAAAGCATCTCTGTGCTTTGTTTACAGTGCATGTCTGCCCGTTTAACGGCCTCTTTGTGACTGAAAATAAATCCAGTTTTATATTAAGTCTTTAAATATTTTTAAGATGAATTATTAAAGTGTTAAGAAAATGGTTTTTACTTGAATTATTTGTAAATTTCTCTCAACAGATGGACGACCTCAGTGGGAGGTAGAAGGGAAAATAATTAGGGAAAAGTGTCAAGGGGTGAGAAACGATTTTTCTTACTTCAGAAAGCTTATTTTTTTTAAATGCGAAAATAAGACATTTTCATTGTTGTTCTGAAATTTAGGCTTCATTTATTAAACTAAGTAGATCACTGGCTAATTCAGACAGACAATTGGAGACTTCTAAATTGTCTTAACACTATAAAGTAGCCATTAAGAGGATGCTTTGAAGGAACTGGAAATAGCATGCTTGTTGTCAAAGCAATGACAAAAGAACTTGAAAATCAAAAAGCAGAAACTTAAGATCATTTTGCTAATGTGACAAATTACTTCCAGTGCATACAAATTTTTTTTAAAAACTTAATGATCCAAAATGCAATCCTTTAACTGCTAGAAGGTTTTTTTTGTGCTCTGGCAGATAAGCAAAGCATCCTTTAGATGATATGTCTATTTAATTAAAGCATTATTCTCAGAGTACTTGTGTTTAAAAGAGGATAATTTTATCCAAGTTAAAGTTTGCTTATAGTACTGTTTTACTGTTAATGTGCATAAACATGAAGTTTGCCAATTTCAAGATATTAGTGTGCTTTAGTTTTACCATAAATGTTTCAGTTTTTCTGTAATTAATAGTTTCATTTGCATTTAATATGTAAAACTTTTTTTATTGCCTTTCCTGTAGGCAAACATCATACTTGAAGTTCCTCCATACCATAACAAAACCATCACAGCTGCAGTTCAGGTGCAGTTTTATCTCTGCAATGGCAAGAGGAAAAAAAGCCAATCTCAACGTTTTACTTACAGACCAGGTATCAAATGAAAAATACAAAAGTTGCATTTTTTTTATTTTGTTTTTTAAAGTGACATACAAATATACCTCAGTCTTGTCCCTTTAACAGGTACATAGGGTTAGCTTTGAACTGTTTGTAAAACAGTTACTAAAGCTTGTCTAATTAAAAAGCTGAAATATAGAGTAATAAGCTCCAGTACAATGACTGCAGCCAGTTATTTCTTCATTACAGTTTCTACACAATAATTTTTGCTTTCTAATTTCTTTGAGAATTATGATGAACCTCAGAAGCTGCTCTTTTTAAATACCCCTGGCAATGACACCTTATATAGTGAGATCATAGAAGAACAGATTTGTGCATTTTTTTCCACTCTCAAATGTCAAAAAAATTAAAAAAAAACAGGTTTAGATAGAAGGAAGATCAAAGTATTTTTTCCCCCACTCTGGATACATTGCAGCTTACTGAGACAACTCAGCTTGTAACTTAGCCAGAAGTGAAACCAGGACATGTGAACTGCAGATGTAGTAAAACAGTCTATTCCCTCCCACCTGGTGTGAGGAAGAGCTTACACCAGACATGGAGTGCCTGCTCCTGTCCTGCCCCTTGCTTCATTTCACAGCTGTGTGCCCATTTGGAGCAGTCACAATTCCCAAGGTTCCAGTGGTGGTGGGGACCCTTTGTGCTGCTTGGAGCACTTGAAGTCAGATATCTGAAGGAGTCTTTAAAGTCAGATAAGGATATTAATATAAACTTCTTAAAACTTCTGTATATGCTGACAAAGCCAACTTCCATTAGTTAACATAATTTAAAATAAGCTGTGCTCACTTGTGCTCTAAAATTACCTACTTTTTAAATTTAGGCAGTGTTACTGGGGTGTCTGGTACGCCAAGTACACATTAACTGTGTTATCAGATTTCTGTGGTATTTGTCAACTGTTTTTCAGGAATATCAGCTCCTAAGATAGTTACATATCTATATTGTTGTTTGAAATATCTCCATTTAAATTATTTAAATGGTGGAATGAAATAATGACAGTTACTACTTAAATAAGAAGCAAGCTGAATTGTAACTGCAGCTGTTATTACAAAAGCACTTAAAACACTCTATATGTATTACAGTTCATTTGACTGTAATATTTAGTTAACTGTATTTTATAAAGTAGTAAATGAGCATTTTAAGTGTCAGAATTTTTCTACTAGTACTTAAGATCAGCGTCTTGTCGTGAGCCTCCCAGTAGTTTAAAAAAGAAAAACCTTTAATAAACCTGTAACTGAAAGAATGTCAGTTTGTAACTTATAAGAACAGTTGTTGCCATCACTGAAATTGAGTTGCTGTAATTGAACATGGTGCACTACTCAAACTAGCGTGCCTATTGCTAAAGTTCAGCTGTCCTTGTGATCAGAGGGAAGGAAAGCCTGAGGCCTGCTAAAAATTTCCTTCACCATTCCCTGGTGCGTGATACTGACCTCACATCTGCCTATTTTCAGTGGAGCCCAGCAGCAGCTCCTCCCCTCTGGTGACAAGGACATACTTTAGATGAACTGGACTTTCTCTGGCTGGGTTACAAATGTCTTTAAAAACCTACGTTGCATAGAAGGGGAGATACTTGGATACCTGCTGAGAGAGTTTTTCTGGCTTTGCAGATGTAGAAACAAAGGTGAAAGCAGAGCAGAAGAAGGGAAACAATGACACTAACAGTGCTATTGTGGTTGTTAAACAGCAGTTGGTGTGTATTTGTCACAGGGTACAGACGGGCTGGAGTTGTAAAACCCTTTTGCTTTTTCTAGTTATAATGAAGCAAGAGCACAGAGATGAGGTGGATCTGTCTGCTGTTCCGTCCCTGGCCCTGCCGCACGCGGGCAGCGTGCAGGGCCTGCACTCGATGCGACCCCAGCTGCCTTCTCCAGAGCAGGGGCACCCCCATGACAGCTTGCTGTCCACATCACCCAGGAGCCTCGTGTGTCCCGTCCAGCCCCCCTACACGGCCATGGTGACCTCGGCAGTGCCACACCTGCCACATATGCAGGGTAGAAACCTCAGTCCAAGCGAAGAGTGTCATGTTTTGCCTCCTGCTGTGGTTCAGTCTTTTCAGGTAACATCAGCACCTCCTGTGAGGCCTTCTTACCAGCCTATGCAGTCTAACGATGTGTACAATGGACAGCCTGGTCTTCCCATGAACTCTGCCTCCAGCCAAGGATTTGATGCGATTTCGTTTCCGCAGGACACGGCCGTACCTCACTTGATAAATCTCAGCTGCCAAGCTCTACCACCAGTGCAGTTCCATTCTTCAAACGCAGGTTCTGTGTCAGCATCAAGTCCAGCGGGACACCCTCTGGCACACGCAGCTCATTCGGGACAGTCGTCTGCTCACCTGCCCTCGCTGGGGTACCACTGCCCGGGCAGCGGGCAGGGCTCCGTCCCCTCTGCCCTCAGCCGCTCCCTCGGCCCGGCTTCTCCCCAGCTGCAGCAGGTCCCGTACCATTCTCCAAACCCAGCGGCCGCTTCTTCCCCATCCCCGACGGCTTCCCACCCGCTGGGCCACTCGCCGCTGTCCGGCCCCTCTTCCCCGCAGCTCCAGCCTCTGCCTTACCAATCCCCGAGCTCAGGACCCGCCCCGTCGCCGCCGCCCGGGAGCCGCTCGGGGCAGCACTCGCCGCAGGCCGCCAGCCCCGCGCTGGCAGCGCTGGGCACGGTGTCACCCCTGGGGCCCCACCCCGTGTGTGACTCATCTCCCTTTGCACCCGAGGGGGCCGCTGTCCACATCAAACCGGAGCCTGAAGACCGGGAACTGAATTTTCAAACCATAGGACTACAAGACATCACACTAGATGATGGTAAGTGGATATAATACTGCAATACTGGGGTTATAGTGGACATTAAACTACAAAGTGGGTGTGGGAGGGTTGTTTTGTTTAGAACACGGTGCTCTTCACAGAAGGAAATTTATATCATCAGTATGAAGTCATATTTTTGTGTCCAAAGCAACAACTTGTTTAAAACTAATTATATTGGCTGTTAATTTGTAGTTACACAATTCAGGCATTTTAGTCTGATTTGCCCTCAGATTTTGGTTTTGTTGTAAAACAAGGCTTGAGGATCAACTCCTGCACATTGACACCTTGTATTCAAGAAAGTCATTTGAAGTATGTTCTGATTGTTTCATTGATATGTTTCAGTGAAAACTATAATACCATACCTAAGTTGCATAGATGTAATTTGGAGTCTTGTTTATTGGAGTTGTCCCAGTTTTGAAGGGCAGGCTGGTGTTTTGACAATCTATCACATGTGTTTTGGCACTGTCTTGGTCTCCTCACAGATATTCTGTAGATACCTGTCATCATTCAGCACCTCTGCTCACAGTGGCTGTTTGCTTTCTCCACTCTGGCTACCTTTTTGAGAAGTTCACTTGTTTAACATAAGCAGAACAAAGACATAATGCTAAAGGCCAGACTATGAAGGACTGTATTGTCAATATTTGGACAATTTTTAAATTTATTTCTTAATTAAATATTTATTTTCCAACCAAGTGAAAAAAGAAGAATATCAGATCCTAAGCATCATATTATTTGAGATGTAGATGCAAAGGAATTTAAAAGAAATATCAAAATGTCATGCTGATAAAGACTGGAAGAACAGAAGACCTGGCCTTAAAAGTTGTGTACAATGGATGAAGGGAAGAGACACAAACAGTGTCTCTTTTCCAAAGTAGCCTTAAATGTTGTGGTTTGGGGTTTTTTAACCATCCCTGGTAATTACTTAATTGCATCAGCAGTATAATACAGACCTAAGTGTAGGCCATCTGTTAAGTGTCGTGTCAGCCCCAGCTTCTTGCATAAATGGAGCTTTGCTATTGTTACCTCCAGACAGTACTAATAAAACTTAGTTAGAAATGCCTTTAAAGTCATGGCACAGTAGGAAGAAAACAAGAGAAACCAATCTAGTTGAGCTTTCAGTTCAATGGCCACCTTAATTAAACAAAGCTCTCTTTTTAGAAACACTGTTTATCAATCAACTTAAGTTTATTTAGAAAGGAAGGAAGAGACTGATTCTGTCAAGGACTTGCTGAGGGGAGAAAAGCAAGGCTTTATGAAACAGCACACAGCAAAAAAAAATAGCATTTTATACTTCTATACAGAGGAGAGAGAAAGAAATGTTTCAAGAAGTGTCAGGTTAGAAACTACTTCTCTCATCCTTCTCTCCACACCCACAAAAAAAAAAAAAAAGATAAAGTAGAAACAAATCAGATAAAACTAAATACTCTAGTTAGATTGTTCACAAAGTAAGCAGAAGTGTTTAGCACTTATGAGCATCTTGGCAGTATGCACAGTAAAAAGAAAACTTTTTCTCTGTGTCTCAACTATTTGTTGCTTTTTGATACTATTTCCTTTGCTTAGGCTGAAAGTACTGCCTAGTTCCTGTGCTGACAAAGCCGTGGAACACAAGGAGAGAAGCTGTCAGAGCACCACTTGCTGATGGTTCAGAGTACAGTGAACATGGCAGTCAAATGGCCACAGCTTAACTAACTTCTTTTTTTTAAATGATTGTTGTAGAAAAATTAAAGAAGTTCTGATACCTGCTGATTAAACATACTTCATATATGGAAAATTGACCGTGGATTTAAATGCTGAACTTGCCCTTGGCAGCAGCACTGGGTTTGTGAGCAGATTCCTGCCTTTCCCTTCCATGTTGGCTCCATGTGATGATTTCCTGGGGGTTGGGTTTGGGGCTTGTTTGCATTTCTAGTCTGCAAATACTAATCAGATGTCGAGCATGAAACCTGCTGTTCCAAAAGTCTGGAAGGGCACAGTGACAAGAAGCAAAGCTGCTCAGTTCTCTCAGTGTGAGTGGATACTTCCTCTGCTTAATCAGCTTTAAGGGGAAAAAAAACCCCATGTTTACACATGAACACTTTTTTTAATAATTTATCTAACATATTACTCTGGTTTAAAAAAAAAATCTAAAATTTCTTTTTATGTATAATTGAATTTTAGTTTCTGTACAAATAGAGCCAGGCAAAAATAGCAAATAGGCTATTCTGCAATAATGTTATAACAATTAAAGAAAAAACTCCAAACATAATTACATACATAAAATGAGTGTGTTGATACAATATGTTCTCTGAGCTAATACATCAAACCTGAAAGCTCTACTTAGTTGGAAAATAGATTTTTGAGGGTAACCAATTAAGGCAAATAAACCTCTCAAAATAAAACACTAAGGCAAAGCCAGTTGAAAATTCTTTAAATCATGTCTGGATTACTGGCCTTAAATATTTAAATCAGTAGTCTTAAACAAAAAACACTGAGAGCATAAATTATGTTCCTTCTTTTAAGTAATGTACACTGTTTCACAATTAAAATTATATTATTTCTTTGCCAAAAAAATAAAATATTTCAAGAAATATTTTACAAAATTTCAGTGTACTATGGAAGTGCTATCCCATGATAAATTAATCCCAGAATAACTGTGTAGTTTGACAGTATCTGATTTAAAATTCTTACAAACAAAATCCCAACAAAAAAATCCACAAAACTGGGAAACCCCCACCTCCAGGTGTGGCAGTGTGGATAATAGTTACATAAATTCGTTTAAGTAAGACCCCTAGAATTGACTTCCTGCCTCTTCAGCCAATACTGAGGTTTTTTCTTAAAAATATACCAAAACACTTCCAAATCACTACATAATACAGAGCTACAAAGCTGCTACATCCATCAGTGCTCAAGCCAAGAGCATCTGGATTACCCTCAACCCAACATCTCCTGGAAAGTGTAACACATTTGCAGCTTCCCTGCAAAGTCCAAGGTGTTTGCCAGTGACCAGATGGAGAATCTTTCACAATTTTGTTTATTCCTTTGCCCTTTACCTGGGCTCTGTTCAGACTGAGGACAGTTACACAATGCAAAGGCAGATCCTGCCCAAGTGTCTGCACAAAGGATTCTTCTTTCCTTTTTCCCCCCATACTGAACTCTGTGTGACTCTTCATTGTCTTGTTTTTCAGGAGGACCTTGTTGATGTCCTTAGACTTTTCTAGTCTTCATATTTTATTTTTTACTTTCATGTTTTGTTTCCCCTCTTCCCATCCTTGCATCCTACAGGGAACACCTTCTAGTTCACTTGTAACAAGGGATCAAAATGCATGAGGTCACACAGATAAAAAATTCAAATTACGTTATAAAATATATTTGAAACAGCACAATTTCAAAGTAGGATTGTATGCTACTACTAAAAAGGTATTCTGAAAAAGTTCCCTTTTCTTCTTAGATTTTTGCAGTAGTCAGGCTGCAGAAGCTCAGAAACTTTTGGGCTGGAATTAAGTTAAAGCAGCTTTGTGCACTTTTATTCATTAACAAGTCAGCCCTCTGGAGAACACCTCAGGTTAACATTTCCCTGGATAGACAGTGTAATGTTCAGGGCAGTAAATGTTCAGTGTAATGTAAACAAGGCAGCTGAAGTGACTGGAAATATGCAGCTGGTCATTTCTGGCCTTTCCCATCTCCATCATCCATACTGGGCTCTGCTGCACACCCATCTAATAAAGTTTTCTTCCCCATTTGAAGAAAAGTTACTTAAAGTTAGTCTGGTTATATGATGAGGCCTAATTAATTTCCACCCCCTCAGTTTTTAAAAAGTGCTCCTAATGTAGTGGCTTACCTATTCCCACTGTCAAGTTTTAGGTTTAAAACTGTTCCAATACTGTTGATCTCAAATTTAATCTTTTGTGGTTTGCAGTTTGGAAGGGAGTTTACCTTGGATTTCATGGCTTTCTACAGTGATGAGATTTCTAACATGTACACCTGCATTTAACCATTTCTAAGGTGGTGTTTGGCTGTATTCAGCAAACCAGGATGACCTTCTACTAATCCTCTTACATTTTGTTACTCATTGCATCTCCATTACATAAAGCTGGAGATTAGAAAATCCAGTGTGTGCCTTTACTATAAATCATAACTAGAAATCCCCTAAGCACTTTGTGTATATAAAGCAATAAGGCTGCTTTGTCAGACATATTCCATGTAGAACTCTAAGCCATTAGCATTCATTCATTTTAACAGTTCTGTGATAACTCTCTATCTGATAAATTATCTTGCTGGGAAGCTCCTATTATTCTGATCATAGCTAGAAGACTTGTACATCTTTGCAGGCAGCTTTTTTTTAGCTTCAGCTAAATTTCTGAATAATCAGACTGGTGAGAAATATAAAAATATTGGAGAGGGACTATACTTTGTATTTCTATCTTTATTTAAAACTTGTTCATTAACAGCTCAGTGTTAATTAAGGCAGTGTCCTGCCATTGGAGGTCTGCAGAAAGCACAGAAAGTTCTGAATGCTGGAGTCTGGTGTAGAGTGGAGGAGAGCAGCTCAAACTTGAGATGTACATCTCAAATCCAAGGTGTTTTATTGTCTCCTGAGTACAGAGCAAAGTGTTGCACTTTGCAGTGTGGCCAGGACTGACTCTGACCTTCACTGTGCTTGGAACTCTCAGAACAATCCTGCACTGAAAGGCATTCTGAAAATAATACCAGTAGGAACTGTTTAGCAAAGTTATGTTCAAAGTCCTTCTTTCTTAGCATTCTGATTATTAAATCTGTGTTGACATGTGCTATCCATGCAGTAAAAAGCAGTTCTGCAATGAGATGTTGAGGTGATAAGGCAGAACCTGAAATGTATCGAAAGATAATGGAAATCTACTTTGAGAAATGTGTGTTATGAACAAAATAAAGATCCAGACTGAGCAGTAGTTTAAAAGCTGAAGGGTGGAGCAGTGAGCAAAGGGGAAATGTTTTGCATCAGGGGTTGTCAGAAGTTAAAGGATCCTTTGGCCATATCTTCTAGGGGATTCACTCACTGTGTCCATAAAATCTGTGTCAGCCAGGCATCCATTGAGGAGACTAGTTACAGATTTCTAGTGTGTAAAAATGTCAGCTAAATCCTCAGGTGTCTATGGCCACCTCTTCCTGTGAGAGCCACAGGACATCTCATAACTAGTGCAAAGTAAACTCAACTGGCTCACCCTTCAAAAAGATTCCCATTCAGGAATCAGAAGAGGCTAGAGACTTCTTCCATCAGTGCAGGTGGCACTTCTGCACCAAAATGTAGCTGCTGGCCATTGCCAGCAGAACTGGAAGGAGCTCAGCACACCTTGTGACCCTGGGAAAAAATCCACACAGACCTTTCAGCACCACTTTCCACTGCCTGGCCCATGTGTCCTCTAGAGCCAAGGCTTGTGCTGAATTCTGTGTCAGACTCAGCTCTCTCTTGTGTGAGAGAGAAGGTAAACATTACTGCAATGGGTTGGTTTCACCAGAATACAGAAATGCAGAGTGTGACAACAATAGCCAAGCCCATGAGCAGGGTATTTGTTAGTGTAACAGCTGGTGCTGTGATCCTGCAGGCACATTTAGTTTTTCTGTACAGCTATAGATATAATATGCACAGGAAAATGATACTCCAACATTCCATACAGTTAATTGAAAAAAATAAAAAAAAAAAAAGTAGTACTGCTTCGCAAAGTTGGCATTAAACCTGAAGTTACTAAAAGCAAGCCTGGCCTGTGGCTTGTGATGGTGTCTTGCAAGGCAGCTCACCATGTCTGTGGTAGTTTGCCACAGCAGCCATGGTGACATGTGCCTCGTTTGGTCTCAGCTGGCTGCTCCAGCACAGATGACTGAGGGTTAATTGCAGCTTGGCAGCTTCCTCTTTTTTGTTAGGGAGAGTTGACACTTGCTGGTCATGTGGAGTCAAAACCAGGCTAAATATACTGCACTGAGCAATGTGACGTAATTGCAGGGATTCTTCACATAAATTCAACTGCTAGAGTTCTGTCTGGAGCTGACAGAAGAAGGTGTGTGTCCCAGTAAATCTGTGCTGCAGTCTGCCCATAATTCTCCTTAAGGTTTGCTGATCCTTGCTCCCTCTGTCAGGAGAGCAACTCACTCACCTGCCCTCTAAAACACACAATTTGTATCAAACTTCTTCTTGTGATGCATATTAAAAAAACTCCACTCTGTGCTACTCACTGAAGCAGCACAGCAGACAATCATGCATTCTAGAATATTTTGGGAGATTTGCTTTTCTAAAACCGGTACATCTAGATTATGTCCCACAGCCCACATATCCTGCTTCAGTTCAGCAGCAGTAAAGGATACACAAGCTAAACTTTTAATCAGATAGTACTACAAAAACAGGAAATTAATTGACTCCCGTAGGAAGAGATCCTGAAAACCAAATAGGATGACTCCAGGAGCAATTTGGTCTGCCTGTATCCATAACAGAACTCTAATTTTAAGTTGACTTCCTGCTTTGACCCAAACCAGGTGCTGATAATTGAGGGTTTAAAGCTTTTCTTAATCTTTCTTTCCTTAAAGAGTGAGTCAGGACAATGAGGTCTTTCAAAAAAGTACAAATTTTTGATCAGTTAAACAGATCTACCAGGTGTCATTTTTCTTGATTTTTGTTTCAACTTCCTAGTTTTCATTTTGGCTTTATATTCTTTGTTACAGAATGCATTTTAGGAGTGCTTAAGGTAGTAAAAAGCTTTCTCAAATGTTTAGGATATTACAAAGTACTAAGGTATTTTTAATGTATATTTTTCGGGTATCTCAAGTTCTGTCTAATGTGTGTGTGTAGAACAAAATCTTTATGCTGTATCACACAGTTGAAAAGGCTGTTGCTTTATGTCCCACGTTTCCCAAACAAGAAGCAGTGTGTGCCCAAAGGCAGTGCATGCTCTGTTCCAGAAGGGGCTGGCTGGAGATGTTGTGTGTGCTGTGCATGGCACAATTTGTCAGGGATTGATAAAAGCAAACACTCACCACTGTCAGCAGCTTTGGTAGTGCACACAAAAACCTCAGGATCTTGCTAAGTATGAAACTAATTAGAAAAATTGCTCGGAAACATAGTTCCCTGCCACAGTGATATATAATCCTTACTGTATAAGCTGTGCTGTCTTTATGAAGCAGAGGCTGTTGCTTTATGAGCTAATGAACTGTTCTCTCTGGAGGCTTTTTGTCAGTGTTTGTTGTCTGCTCTTTTGAAAGTTTCACCTTTCTAAAGAGGGTTGTTGACACAGTTAATTTGTTTCATCATGATGCAGTTTCCTCCCCATCTCCCTGGATTCATTAGATCTATATTTAAATATCACTTTCTTGCTGTTTCTATCATAATTGATGGGGAAAAATGATATTTTCTTATCTCCTATTATTTGACAAGAGTTTCTCCTTAATGTATCTTTCCCTTCACAATGGCAGCGGACATTTTCATTGGAACCCAGATAATGCTTTCCACTTCCCATTTAAACACATGTAACTTTACACTTTGAACAATTAAGCATAAGAAGTCACCCAAAGAGGTAATTTGAGCTGCTTGAATTTCAGAAGGAAGTAAGAGTAGATTCCTTTGTTCTCCCAGGAGTCATCCCTAATCAGGGCTTAGAAAAACAAGTGTGTGCCTCTATCCAGAAGGCACAAATTAGCAAGGGTCCAGAGTAATTGTGTTAAAGCCTAGTTGACTAAACTTGCAACCCTGTCTTGGGCAGGAAAAAAACCTGAATCCAACCCTGTTGTAAGCTCTGCATAGCCACTAATCACAACTGAATAAAGACAGACTTGTTGGTTAAAATAAAGCACACACTATTTGACATTGATTTCTCCTCTAGGAAAAGCAGTTCCATGAAATGCAGCTCTGCACTAGCTGCAGGGTTTCTCAGGTGGGCCAGGTCTGAGGGAGCCAAGATAATTTGGTGTTCTGCCTGGAGCTGTGGTGGCCCTGGTGCAGAGCCATGCCTTGGGCAGGGTGTGCAGGACAGCTGAGAGCAGCCACAGCTCCCTGTGCTTGGGGGAGAGGGAAAATGGTACCAAAGGTTTTGTTTACTGAGACTTTTGCCTACCCTGGAGTTGCTGTCAAAGGCCACAGGTACTTCTAATTTGAGCACAGTAAGTAAAGCATATTGAGAAAACTGAAGGAAGAATGTTCTAAACACAAATGCTAAAATCAAATTTAAGTAGTATAAATACATGATGATACAACTAGGCAGACATCCAGAAAATTAACCATTACCTTTATGAATGGCTGCTGAATGAAAAGTAACTATACAAGTAAATATACAAGATAAGTGATACTGTTTTTAATAGACACTCTGATAACTTATAAATAGTTACATATGTCACATACGTAGTGTTTGTGAATGAAATGGGGTATTTAAATTTAGTGCTATTAAAGAAGAAAAATGAAAATCACTTCCTGGTTGAGTGAACTGTAACTTCTTGGTTTAGTCCAGTCAGTAGTTATGTCTGTCTTCTTCTCTGACACAGACAGTTTTATCTCTGACCTGGAATACCAGCCATCAGGTTCAACAGAGAAATGGACTCAACATTCAGCACTCATGTCCAACTCCTATGTGGAAAATCTAGAGGGTGAGTCTGCTTACTGAAATGCTTCAATGTTTGAAATTGGAGCACAAAGGAAAGGGGAAAGTGTTATAAGAGTTTTAAGAGCTGCAAGTGTAAAGCACTGTTTAATACTGAAGTACTGCTATAACTGGACACCTATATATTCTGAAATAGTTGGAAATTTAGCATTTGTGAACCAGGTGTACACTCATTTAGTAAAAACCTCCACTCAAAGTGTACAGAGCTGCCACAGAACTTCCTGAGTGCTGTAGGATCCAGTAAAGCAGCAGAAGGGAATACAAAAATCTTAAGCCAAATATGGGCAAGGTAGAAGAGTGGCCAGATCAGTTAACTTAGAAATTTGGAATGTTTCTCTTTTTCAAAAAGATGAAACAATGATATTTTAAATAGATGGAATACAGTGGCATGCACCACCAGTCAGGGTATTAGGAGTTATCAGTTCATAACTAGATTTAGAGTTGAATGTGCATTATAATTGAGTAAGAATGTCTGGATTTATTTTTCAGCTTCTTTATTTCACATGTAAGCAAGATAATTATGCACTATGACTCTTCTGAATACTAATGATATGAGAAATTGTTGCATGTTATATTGGTCTTGTTTGTGTTTAGACTTTAGTGGTTTTCACTTTATTACAAACATGTCTAAAATGCTATAGAAGAACTATACTGTCCTTTTTTTTCAATACATGTACACATACAAATACCTTATAAATACTTATAACACGTTCTACTTTCTCCATATATTTTAAAGGTTAATAACTATAAATGTACAATAGATTTGGTAACAGTAAAATAACAAGTTCTTCATAAAACTTACACAATTACTGTGTAGACTGATCCTAAGCTTGCTTGTGAAATTGAAATAAACCACACTGGTCATTTGCCAGCTTTCAAGAAACTTAATTCTGCTTTCCTTACCTATCAAAATGTTATTGGTAAGGTAAGAAGCTCCTACTTGGAATGGCAAAGCCAGAGTAAGGACTGTACACCAAGCTGACATTCCTATCTCTTGAAACAGCCAATCAGTTAGTAAAATATGAGTTATAACTTAGATAATTTCATTGTTATATACTATATCATTGCAGTTCACAAACTGGTAGGTTCAAAATAATTGTTGAAGAGCAAGAGTTCTTGAAAAATGGAAATTCAGGCTAATAATAAAATAATCCTCAAATGCCATTATCCCCAACTGAAAAATAATACATAGGATGGGAACCCCCAAATTTAGGCCTGTGAAATGTACTCTGACAGGTCCCTTTTAAAAAGGGCACATAAACAGAAACCCAGACCCAGAGAGAAGCACATTTATACACAAATAATGTACTTTTCAAATGCAATCGAGAAACATGGCATTTTTAAAAATTAAAATAATGGGTATTTTATGTATTTTGCATAATGTAGTGTGGTATTAATACAAGAGATAGGATTACAGAGAAGTAGGATGATTTTGTACCTTGAAGATTGCTCAGTGTCAAATCAGACAAGTTAACTGTATCCACTGCCAGTACAGAATTCTTGCAGAGCCAACTTTCAGGCTTAAATTAGGAAGAGCACAGCTTCTAAATTATGATACTGCTGCAGAGGAGAGCAACTGTGACTTTAGTGTGCTGCAGGAGATCAGAGCATCTGATCAAAGGCAGGAAGTAACTAATGGAATACTTGAGTCATCCTTTATAGAAGGGGCAGGTGAGATGACTGCTTCAGGGAGTACCAAACCTTGAGGAGAACTCACATGAGGAAATATCTCTATTTGATTGAAAAGAATGCACAAAAACTTGAAAAAATTAAATCTTGGTTTGTAGCAGCTTCAGCATCACAACATTTTTGACTTAGAAAAACCTAAAATGCTTGGTAACTGCCAATAAAGAGATTTGCTTGCCCTGTAAGAAGTAGATTAGTGGCTTCCTTCAAAGAAAAAGAGGTTACTTGTATTATTCCCTGAAAGGCCTGTAGATTCAGGAATTTCCTTTTCTTATATTGTTTTATAAAATATATATACTTGGATATACTTCTCTTTTCCTTTGTGGTCCAGTACAAAATATTTGTGTTTTAGCACACAGAGAGAGGATACTAGATACAGAGCAACTCAGAAGCATGTTAGTTTTTGCTTGACATTTGATTAAAAAAATAATACCTTTGCTTTTGATATTAGAAATTCAAACACCTTAAAAACACCTTAAGAAAACTTCTTACTATAAATTCACAGTTGGGGGGGTTTAATTTATCCAAACCATTCAAGATTTTATTATTAGAAGCACCAGCTTTCCTGCTGATGTCATGCTTCATAACACAAGAGCTTTGTTCTGTTCAAATCTGTGAACTTGGATCACTTTCTGTAGGTGGGAATTTCTCTGGAGGGGTTGGTCAGTGTTGGAACAGCTGCTAAAATCAGCACCCATAGCTCTGGGCATCACTCACTGCACAAATGGCTGAGCTGTTCAACCTAACTTTAGGTCTTTAAACTCTGGATTGCAAGTGTGGAGACTCATCCTGAGCAGTTTGATTCTCAGGCTGTGGCTTTGTCAGCTGTCCAGTGCAAGCCTTCAGTGGCCAAAGGTGAAGCCCTGGGGCTCAGGGGGAGGGAAGCCTGGGTGCTCCAGCTGCTTCCTCTTGTGCAGTGAGCAGGAGCTGGAACAGAGCACAATGGGTAGTGAAAACCATGGGAAGAACCCACTAAAACACACTAAGTGGTTGCTCTTATTTTACAGCAGTTCCAAAAGTCTGAGATACTTCTACTCTGTTCTACCCCTACTGATGTTAGGATGCTGCTTCGTATTTTGCAATTTTTAATTTTGTAGGCTGGAGCCTGTATCTGACATTTGGTGCTTTCTCAGTGCAGTGTGTTGCTCCTTCAATGCAGCACAGAGAGGGAAAAGCTTTGCAATGCAATATTGCACTGTCACCAGTATTGACCAGGCCAATCTAATCTGTCTGTAGCAGATTTTATTCCTACCAACTTAACTTCTGTTCTGCACCATCTATTTTTAACTGTTAGTGTAAATTTGCCATCCAGCTTACATTCTAGATAAATACTAAGGGAGGAAAAGGTGAAACTATTGCACATAAAGTAACAGCAGAAATTCTGAAGTCTGGGAAAACTGCCAAAGAGGTCAATTACATAGAGAAAAGTTGTTAAAAATAATTTCCATTTCACAGCCCAATATTTAAAAAAAAAAAAAGGAGGAAAAAAAATCTTAAAAAACCACTGTATCACAATTTGATCTGTGCCATATCTGAGAAGTTTTCAAAGTGCAGTTGCCACTGTTGTATGGAGGAATATGCCACATGTGTATGCAGTGTATTGTGTGCACCCCTCTCTCTTTTCATCTGCTCCAGTCTTTATTTCAGGATCAGTGACCTGGACTGTTAGCACAGAAAACACTTTGTAATATTTTTTATGTCATCCACTCAGTTGGCACTGATAATCCAGAATGATTTTAGATATCAGAAGGTACCAAATGATTACTAAATATTAGCAAGGCCTCTGTAATGGTTTGGTGTGTAAGACATTTCTGGTTCCTCCTGATCTAAGGAATGAGTACAGCTTGATCCCAAGCTATGGCATCAGCAGTGAACACCTGGCACCACAGGTACCAAACAGGCAAGGATTTAACTGCAAGGAGCAGTGGACTAAAAAGCCAAGGTCCTACTTACACAACTGTTCTTCTAAGTCTAATAAAATTGACTCTCTCCAAAGAAGCAGCAAAACTATGAACCACAGAACACACATGAACCTGTCAGACAGGGCACAGAGAACATGAAAACCATCCTGGGGATCTGTGTTGCTGAATCCCAAACAAGCCCTGCAGCCTTCCCCTGCAAACTTGTGCTGGAGAAAGGAAATGGTATCAAGCCAAGGAGGCTTAACAAAGCCATACATGCTGCTTTCCCAGTGTCTAGTTGCTAATGGGATGGGGCTCTTAAAGTGAGCAAAAGGGAGTATGAAATCTTTCTAGCTATATTTTTAGGACAGAGTAGCCCCTGCAGCCCATAGTCAAAACGAGGGCAGGTGGCATAAAATGGTTTTTTAGAAGTAAATAAATTCTATTTTGTTTGTAAAGTATCAGCAATAGAGCCTGAGCTTGTCCTTTCTCAGAATTGTTGGAAATTTGCTCCTCTCCCAATTTGTCACCTGAAGAACTTGAGTTTTTCTAGACATTGTAGAAAACCTGTATTTATGTGCATGAATTAAGTTTTCAATTTTAATCACAGACTATTACATGTTGTGTGCTTGCCCCTTATACCATGCATTCAAATACTGGCTTTGGATTTCTCTTTAAGTCTTTAATACAAGAAGGAAAATGCTGTATGATTTCACCTTCAGCCTTGTACATTTTTATGCAGGATTTTCTCTCTTCTTACTGACTACATGATTTACATTTAAACTGCTTTAATTTATACCACTCCCCATCAGAAGGACAAGTTCTGATAATGCTGGTATTATATGATTATTATATGTGCCGTGAAATATTAGAGACTGATCTGAGCTGCTGCCTTCTGCAAGTTCTGCTTTCTTTGAAACCTTTATTTTTTACCCTCATCTAATCAATGGAGAGTTTTCTGGAGTCTGCAGGCCAACCCCAGTCCATCTGTTGGGTACAGAGTTCCAGGCAGCTGAAATAGATGTTATAAAATAGGAAGATGTGTTAGTTGGGAGGCCAAGGTCTGTGAAAAAACACCTTGGCCAGACACAGCAGGAAAAGCATTATTTTTTTAAGACCTGCAAGGTGCTCTGGCAGAACACTGATTTACATACTTACTTTGAAAAAAACACACTTGAATACTGTTGGATTTATAAGTTAGCAATTCTTATAAAGTCACTTTGACAAATAAGATTTCTCCACTATAATTCTCTGTTGGAATGAAGACATGGTCCTGCATTTGCCTAAGAAATGGTGGATATTCCTAATGGAAATCTATCCAGATAAATCTGTATACACCACATGCTAAAAAGTATTGCAAAAAAAAACCCCACTGAGTTACAAAACAGCTTCATATAAACAAATCAGTGATTATTTAGAGCAAAGCAACACCAACTAACCTGTAGCTTTAATAATCTACCTAATGACTTCTGCAGAAGTTTGGCAAATAAAACCCCATGTGGCCAGCTATTGTCTTCAGTGTAATGTGTTTTAAGGAGAATGCAGTGCCAGTGGCTACGTGCTGTTCAGTTAAACACCTCTGACTGTGGGAACCACAAAACAGTGCAGGACAGACCAGTTTGTGCTGATGGTGCTAGTACAGATACAGATCAGCCATCAAAGCTTAAGTGAAGTAACTAAGAATTTCAAAATATTGAACTTCAAATCATTATTTTTAATATGTTTTTACTGTAGCACTCATGAAAGTTTTAGCAGTACTGAACAGCTGGGGCACTCAATTTGCACAAAGCTGCTGTTCAGTAGGTAAGAGCTGTTGGAGATCATTAGAGCAAGCTAATGAATGCCCTGACAGAAGCTGGTGGAGTACAGTTCTTATGAATGATCATCTATAATTTGGTTGTTTGTTTGTTTGTTTTAATTTGTGAGGGTTTTTTAGCAGATGTTTACTTAAGCATTCTGTTGGCCTAACAAAAATACTTGGGAAAGTGCCCTCCCTGCAGTCACACAATTTCCAGTGTTGTAGTGCAGTTTAAGTCATTGAATGACAGGGTTTTTTGAAGCCAGATAAATTGCAAATCTTGTAATGCTTGAGGGAATTGGCTTTTCCATAGCATGTGTGACCTGTTGGAACCTTTGGGTTCCACACCATATGTGTAACAAGCTGTCCTTGCACTCCTAAGGAGAAAACCATTGCAGTGATCAACTTGTGGATAACAAACACCTCCTCCATTACACACAGGGCTGTGGCAGGAGGTGGTTTTAACACTTTCCTGAATGACTTTAAAGGATATAGACACAACCTCTTTTCAGAGCTGGATTTTCTATGTTACATGGACTTCAATCTATTCACAATATTAATACATTTTCTTTCATAGCCACTTATGATCCTGCTGCCATGAAGGGCAATGCTCAGGCTGTTCAGTGCTATAAACACAAAGAGCAATTTACACCACCTGTAGATTGATTTTGTTATGCTTCTACCAGACAGGAATGGTTGGTAGGAAACTAAATGCTGCTATGAAAAATTAAGGAAGCATTAAGGAAGGTGGTGAAGTGCATCAACACTGTTCTGTAAAGTTACCAAATGAAGAACAAAGTAGCAAAAGCCTGGGTTCCAAGCTTGTTAAGATGTTCAACAGAAGTAGCTTATTAGCAGAACAAAATATTCTAAACATAAAAATGGTCCTTAGTCAAGAAAAGGATCCATTAAATACCTGTTTATAGGAGGTTCAAGCAAAGCAATGCCAATGATTAAGGAAAAGCCTCCATAATTCAGCAATTCAAAGTTTTGCTGAGAAAGATATTATAACCTACTGCCCACTCAGTAATGGGAATCAACAGACCTCATTGCATCTAGCAGTGAAATAATATAGATCATGGTTATAGTCCAATATTTTTCTAAAATTTTTCATTATTATTTAGTGTGATATTTTTCACATCCATGTAGAATGTTATTCAGTTTTCTTTGATAACATTACCAAGGTCAATTTTTGTAAAATAGACATTTCTATCACTGCTTTTACACTTAGCCTTTAAAACGATAATTTTTATCATCTTCCAACTTCAATTATCTTGCAATCAGTTACATAAGATTTAGAGGAAGACTCCAAGATTGTAATTTCTTAATAACCTGGGTTATTTTTGTCACATTCATGGAGGTATCCCTCACTTTTAAATAGTACAATGATTAAACTTTGCCGAAGTTGACACACATGAATACATAATATTAGTTCATCCATGGATATTTTCCTAAATTTTCACTGTAGAGAAATTGACATACAAAATTTAGTTACTGTGGTTTCAGAAATGCAAATATTCACTAATAGGTATGTAGTGTTTAAAAAGAATATTCTATTAACCTGAATCCAAGTTCTGAGGAAGTTCTGTAAGTAGCCTGAAAGAACCAGGAGTTGTTAGAGTTATTTGTTGTGCTTGTCACACTTTGGAACAGGAGTTCTCTGGGGAAATCTTGATAAACCTGACCTGTGCTGTGCCTTTCAGTTACCTGCGTGTCGTGAAACTCATGTGCTTATTTTCTTCAGGGGGCTTAGGGAGTCTCCAGCATGGATTATGGCAGGACATTTTTCCCCACTTGCTTAACTGTTGCTGAACCAGGCTCCTCATTCATCTCCTGCTATGTAACAGCACCAAGGCTTAGCACTGAAAGTATTTCTTTTTTAAAAGGGTTATACTGATGAGTTCTGCCTTTTGGAAAGTATACAAACTTTTTAATATTTCTTCTTTATTTTTTTGTAGTGAATGAGATCATAGGAAGAGATATGTCACAGATCTCAGTGTCACATGGAACAGCAGCAGCCAGCCAGCCTGCACGTCCGTGTCCTGGATCTCTGGAGACGAGAATATCTGATGGAATCCAGTAACGGATAAGCTAACGACTCAACATCCATGAAAACTTCACAGTTTCTCTGAATATTTCTTCATCCTCTTCCTCTTTAGACTTACTGTGCTTCCAACTCTGTGGCCTTTATGAACTGGAACAGTGGATCCTTGCAAAGCCCTTTTAGTGGGTTACATTTTTGATGTAGAGACAGAGCATTTTAATTATAGTTCCTCAGATGCTGTAAAGAGACTTCTTAAAATGGACACACAGAATCTACACCATATATTTTAACTGTTTTAAAGTTACAAACAAGCTTTGCTTTTTGCATTTAAATAGAATACTTTTATATTTTAAGTGCTTCAGATGTGTGGAGATGTTAGTTTGCTCTTATACTATTCACAGTCTTGAACGTGGAAGATTTAATGCACATCTTCAGTGTGCTGCTTGCCCTTAGAGGTAGTATAGTTTGTAACTGATGATTTGTAACACCTTTTGGTCATTTTGGAAAGCCTTTAAAGCTTCTGTTGTTTAATTTTTTTCTTAATAAGACCTTCCAGTGGCAAATCATACCTGTCATCTGAAGCCAATGCCACCGGAAGCCATTGTGTATATGAATATTGTAGCGTTTTCTTTCTTAGATTCATAGGAAGCAAAGCCAAATGTAGATCTGCACTTGTTTATAAACTGAAGATGTTACTTGATAGGCTGCAAAAAGACCATTCCATCATGAAAGTGTTGGGATAGAAATTACATTCCAAAATTTAACTTTTATAACTTTGTGGATAATCTTCCTGATCTTTATTAGCACAGGCTCCTTCTTGAAATAGCTTTTTTCTTAGAAAGTTACATTTGTAATCAGATTTGAGCAGTAGGATTTTAGGTTAAAGAACAGCAACATCAAAGCCATGTTAGATACAGGAGAAAATTTAATGTTTTGCTGAGGATCTGAATGTTCCCATTAATCCTGAAGAATATGGTTTTGAAATAACCAATTCAGTGGCATTCAAGTTTTCAATGCAATAAATCATTTGATCACATCTGTATCTTTTATATGCTGTATGCCCGACCATGCCACTTGGAAGTCCTAAGGAGATGACAGTTGCAGTTCCTTCAATTCAGGCTGTTTGTAAATGTCAGTTTGCTAAAAAGTAATTTACTGTGAATTAGTGGTTAGGGAGTATGATGTGTCCATGTTTAATTTTAAAGGTGTAAAGCAGGAGTTTCCAAAGAAATACTCAAGATTCATCACAGCAGCAGTAAACTCCATGCTGTGCTCTGAGGATGTGTCTCCCCTATCTCCATAATCTGATGAATTTGAAACATTCTATGTCATTATTTAAAAATCTCTGGCCTTTCCAATTAGACACATGAAGAGGATCCCACACTGCCTGTGGAGGTCACACACTTCCCTCCCCCAGGAATCACTCATTAACGGAGCTCCCCTCCATGGAACACACAGGGTACACCAGTCATGGAAAGGAAGGTCACCAGTACATGGAACTCAGAACAGCCAACTAGTGTTCCTACTAGTTGCTCATTTGGGTGAGCCATGACAATCTAATCAAAATTAAAAGTGAATTAACATAAAGAATTAGAAAATTAGAAAGTAGATTTGCATTGATCCAGTTGTGGCTACATGGGGAGCACATGCCTGCTGTAGTCTTCAAGTGAATGAAAGGGTCTGACAGTGGAGAGCAGCGTTGAGTTTTAACACCTGGGAGAGTAAACGCAGCTTCTGCTGATGTTGCATTTTGGCAAACAGTGGTGGGGGAAACTTTCCATTGAGCCTTTTGCTGGCAGAACCTTACACCTGGGGGAAGTCAGTGCCCAAGCAATACCATTACAGTAGCTATAATCACATCTCTGTAATAGCTGAATCATGAACTTCTAAAGACTATATATTATGTGGGTAAAACTGTAGTTTTATCATGTCCTTCCTTTTAAGAGTGCAGCCTGAGGCTACTACCTTGATGTTTCATAATTATTTCAAACAATTTACTGCAAGGCCACCATGTACCTGCTGGGAATCTTAAGCATCCTTTTTCTGAATGTACTGTTCAGTGGTGTAAATCTTGACATTTGCAGGAAATAATTGGCAGGGCTGGAATCTGAAAAGTGTGATATTGTAATTGTCCCTCAGCAATGGTGCTTTACTCTGTCCTCTACTCGTGTACATTGAAGATCCTACAAAGAACTCACATGCTCAGAATTACAGCTACTTATGTTTTTAACACCTTCAAACCAAACCAAACCACACAATCCTGTAAACTATGTAATTGTCTCAGAGTGTGTGTTGGTGGCAAGGCATGTTCCAGTTTTCATTCATGTATTGGGTCTTTTGCATTAACCATTGTTTGTAGGAGAATTCTGAGTGAAAAGCTTTTCATACTGTATGGGATTTATGCTCCTTTATCCTGCTGGTACAGACTCTCCTTGCAAGTTCTCCAAGTAGCTGGAATTCACACTGTACCTAAAATATAGGAGCCCAAACAATCCGGAGTTGCTATGCACTAAATTTTCTGATGCCTTTAAATACCTTGATGCCTGTAGACATAGAAATGCTTTCCTATTTAAAAATGAAATTTAAAAAAAATATAGCTTTGGATACTAAAGCAGTTTTGTATTTGCCTTGTAAAAGCTTCAATACAAGGGTCTTAATTTTGTTTTAGCTTGTGTGATAACGTAGATAAAGACTGTTAATCTTGTATAATTTTAGTGGTATAAAAAGCACACGATCTCTATTGGACTATGCAAATTTAATTAAACAACAAAACCCGGCAACTGTTAATATTTTGTTGGCATCCACTTCCTTGTCCTTTAAGTCCTGTCTTCTCCCTGAATACTTTTCAAAAATTTTTAATAACTTAGATTATCCTGAAGGAAAGCCTTAATGATGAGGTCAAAGATCGATGTTTAGGGGAAAAAAACAAAGGGGTAGCATATTAATCCAGGGGGACAGGGGTGAGTTCTGAAATTACCATAAACTAGCAATCTGAATTTCTGTAGTAAAACTTACCTGTTATCAGGGGAACTGCCACCCTTTTTAAACCAAAGAATGAAAAAGCAGTTTTGTTCTGATACAAAGCTTTGAAACTCTATTTTTGATACTCATAATGGATGTCATTCCTTGAGGTTCGGAAATCGTTCAAATTGAAGTTTTATATTTAAAAATGTGGGACAATAAAGATTAAGTTCTAGATGTTTACAGAGCCTTGTATTGTAATTTCATGTACATTTTGTATTTTAAACATTTTTGTAAGTTATGATTGCAGTGCTACTTGCAGAAATAAAGGGAAAAACTTGCATTTAGGCTCTTAAATCATAGTGTTCAAATAAATAAAAATAATGCAAATGCATTGTCATTTATTCAAAATGCAGAACCAGACACATGGGAAGAAACTCCGTTTGTGATGGGGCAGTAACCAGCTGTGCCAGGCTGGGACAGGGGAAATGAGGACATTGGATATTCTCCCTGCAAGAGTGGTGATTTTGAACAATCTGATAGGAGAGTGTGGGGCTCAGATTAGAGTCAGCACCAGGGACCCTCCACCTTTGTAAGGAGTGTTCAGCTGTGCTGGCAGAGTCTCAGTCTGCACAATACTGCTGCTTCCCCATTGTGAGTGTCATTGTTTCAATGAGACGATCACAAGATTTTTTCCAGAAATAATTATTCAAGGAAGTTCACAATAAACAATAATTTCCATTCCTGAAAGGACATCGTCCTAGGTAAGATGTAGTTTCTGAAATTGTTTCCGAAATAAATGCGAAATTCCAGCAAAGTTTATGTTATTTGCCAAATGCTGGCTGATCAAGCAGTACCGAGGGAAGTCCCTGTGGGCAATGTGTATCTCATCTCCGTGATCTTGGAGCTACTGGACAGGTTTTGATCTCCCTTGCAGTTTCTTAGCGGGCCCTTTCCTTCCCCCTGGAATCCCAGTGAGTGTGGGACTGTTCCAGGGCGGACAGGGGAGCAGGAGCAGGGGCGCGGGGATCGCGGCCAGGCTGGGATTAGCGCGCGTCCCGGCCCATTGCCTCCAGCGCTGCTGCCAGCTATAAATACTCCAGAAAGGGGATGCTCGAGTGCCACCAGCCCAATGCGCGGTAAATATAGCCCAGGTTTAGTAAAAATAGCGCCGGCAGTTTGAGAGCTGTTCACATGTTCTGTAGGGTGATTACCCAGGGTATAATTAGCACACACCGGCACCAGCAATAAGCCATTGACTGCGTCTCCTTTGCCGTCAATTCAAGCCGCCTTTCAGATGCAAACGGGCCGGAGGCTGTTGGCTCGGGACGATGGGCTGGGACAGGACAGGATCTGCAGTCACGCCAGGGCGGGCGCAGCTCAGCACGGACACACGCACTGCTCCTGCTCCATTCCAGGCGGGGTGAAAACGCCACTTCTACCCTGCAAAACACTGCTTTGGTGCTTCAGGTAATCAGACAGAAGGAATGTCCTGTTAAAGTCAGTTCCTTTAAAAGAGTAACCAGAAGTTTGTCCATTTAGGACCCAAACCCAAAGGGAATGCTGGCAGAAATCAAGGCTTTTTAATTCTCATATTTTATCCACTATTTCCTTACGATATTCCACAGTGTTGCTTTTGCTGTCTTCTGCTGCTTGTTTCTGGACCTCTCTCTCTCCCTTCCTAACCGTGTAAAAGACCATGAAAAAGAAAAAAGGATTTTCAATATATTTAAATTTATGCATAGTTTTGCATACAGGCTTCTGGTTAAGGAATTTAACACTGAACTTTATTCTACCTGCTAAAAGGATAATTTTTATCAATCAGTCATTCTTAACATACAAGGCATTGTAACTTGCAGACACCCTCTAAGAAATTATTTTACAATAACCTACTGTTACCCTTGTTAACATCTGCTACATGCAAAAGAAAACTGAAGGGAAAAAACAGACTAAGATACAGAAACAATAGAAAAAAGAATATTTACTTTGCAAAGACATGGATGCTCCATTGATCTTGTTTTTGAAGAGATTGATCCACTAGAAAAGTCAGGCTATACAAGTTCTCAAGCTGTTTCTGCAAATGTAAAGTTTTCATTACATTAGTGTTTTTTATTACAAAGAACTAAAAAAAAAAAACCAAACAAAAAAAAAAAAAAAAAAAAAAAGCCCCACCTTATCTCCTCCTTCCTGTCATTGCTGTGACACCTGCTGGTAAGAGCTGGAAGAATGTTTTTAGTGTGTGCTTGTTCTTCTCTGTAATTTTGATCAAAGAAAAGTGATGCACCTAAAGAGGACTTGATATGAAAATATTGCTTGGGAATGCAGTGCTGGATAATCAGTGCTATCATATGAAGTAAACTGGAGGAAAAAGGGAACAACTACTCTTCCAAGTTCTTGTGACAGTGGAATGATAAATGACTGATGATTTAGAAAGGTCCTTCTTGTAATGAAAAGAAGGAAAGACAAGGAAGCAGCATGCTGAAAATCCTGAGGGTGGAGAAGGCAAATATTTTCTAGTAAACAGGCAATTATATAAAATAATAACCACCCTACATATTAACAACTGCAGCATCTCCACACATGAATGACTGCAGATTCTGGAATCAAAGACAAAAGCTCCTAAGCCCAACTTCTCCACATACCTGAGGTTCTGGCTGTAACATCACCATTAAGGATTTGGGATGGCACAGAGCATTTTCTAGGACAAAGTATGAAAGGTCAGGGCTGCCTTCCTAAATTTACTTCAGCTTGGTACAGAAGGTGTGATGGATTCTTCTCTCCCAAGGTGGCAACATCACTGCAACAAACACAGAGCACAGAAAAGCTGAGTGTTGTCCTGTATGCATCATTATTTTTTTCTCACAGCAATAAAAGGATCTGTTTGTAAATACCTCAAGAACTCACCAGCCAAGTCGTTCTTGCAATGTGCTGGAAATGGACAAGACAAACTTTTAGCAGTCAGTATGTCACTGCTTTCAAGTAGGAAATTCTCTAAGTATGATGCAAGAACAGATTTTTCCAGTCTTCTTTCATTTGAAGAAGTGCCTCAGGAGCTGCTGCACAGCCTGTTCAAAGCACTGGTTTTCTATGATTTAATGAATTAAGGTTTACTTTCAAGGTTTGCCATTTTAAGAATTGCATCATAATAAAGGTGTGACAAGCATTTAAAGGTCAGGAACAGCTGCAGTTGACAGCAGACCTGCTTTCAGATTTCCAGTTTAGCTGCCATTGGTTCAACTTTACCCTGTGTGTTTTCTAGGCAGGGTCTCCATGTGGAAAAGTTGCTCATAGGACATTAATCCTCACACCTGCCTGTCACAGCAGCTCCTGCTCAGGTCTGTGCTGTGTGATCAGTTCCTGCTGCAGCTGTTTCTGTCTCCAGCTGCACTGATCAGCACACACTGTTTTGCCAGTACATGCATTTCTGCATTTACATATTCCCACCACTTCTGCCCTTACCAGGAATAAAAATTTGCTCATAAAATCTTCAACAGAAAGCAAATATGAGAGGTCAAGGATAACTTTATTCGAGTAACAGCAAATATCACCCTGTGACATTTGCCTGGCTGTAGTCACAGTAGCTGGAAGAGTATAAGCCATCAAGCCAATAGGACAAATAAGGCAATACTGAAACTGAATTAAGTGCTACTATGGGATTATTTTTTCTAAGAATATGAAAAAAGAAGCTATGCCAAGAATGTCATCATTGCCATCTGACCTCACCACTGACAGAAGTTATAATGGAAAAGTTGCACAAACAATGGAGGATAACAAGCAATCCAACACTGGCCAAATCCCAGGCTGAATGACATCGTGGCTTGGAGAGGCACAGCCATACATTTCATGGCTGTCAGCAGAGTTTGCTGAGAGTCTCAAATGCTGCTTGTCCGAGCCTAAACCCTTGGGAACTAATCCAGCTGCTAAAATGACACTGGAGACTAAGGTTTCCTTAGCTAGAAAGAGGAATACAAAACATACAAAAGACAGAGAAAAGGGGGAAAAGAAAAAAAGAGAAAATATTTTGGTTACTGAGCAGGTCTGTCTCTAATTACAGGCTTCCACTCCCACAAAAGGCTGACTTCAACTACTTTATAGCAGAAAGCAGGAAAATCTCTAAATTCTTCTTAGTTATACTTTTTAGATAGCAGTAAAGCTGCAAAAATCATCATTTAGCTAAGCAACAGTTAAACTGGCTAAGCAGGCCGTGTTCCAATGTAAATTGTCCCATTTTTCTGTGCCATTTGTGCCCTCCTGCCCAGACTGCCCCCACAAAGACTCTGCCTTCATGACTATTGCATCATTTTCATACATTTGTATCCTTTTCACATATTACACTAAACTCACTTTTTTTCCAGCAACACATGAACCCTTTGCAGGTCAAACACCATCTGGACCAGACAAGTAAAATGGAATTCTATCACTTATGATAAAAAAATTTCCTGTTTGGTTGGAAGGACATGACCTAAAACCAGAACAATTTTGAGTGACATTAAATATTATATTCAAACAGTGACTCAGTTGTTCATAATCAAAGTAGAAAAAATTTAGAAAGCAATTAAATATTGTCTTTACACTCAGTTTGTAAGATAACTTTCAAGCTAGCTGGTGTTTCTTCCACTCAAAATACACTCAGGTGGCTTCACTGAAGGCCATTTTGCAGACAGTAGAGATGTGCTGCAGATGGGCCCAGCAAGCAGAATCAGCGCTGGCTCCATGTAACAAAAATTATCCTGAGGGGTGGAGTTAATAAGAAAGAAAGCACATTATTGGGATTCAAGGAGCTGAGTTGTTCAGCTGTTCTGGAAATGTCCCCCAAGCTCTCAAATTTGTTTAAACAAGTGTCAAACCTTCATTCGGTGTTACTGGCACTCTGTCAGCCCCACAGATGTGTGACTGAGGATCCTGTGCTCAACAGCAAAAGGACATTTTTCTACAATTTTTTTCTCTTTTTTTTAAAGAAGGCAAATTGCAGCTTGATGTGGGGCCAGGGGTGTTATAAAATTTAATTCACTTAGAGATCCTATGCAGTTCTAATTCCCCCCAAGAAAAGTCAGGGTAGGAAGAAAGCTGACTAAGGACAGTTCTCTGGGGTCTCTTTTTCTGACAAACGATGTGTGAGTGCTCACAAAACACACACCTGAATCCAGGTTAGACTTTGTGAGCTCCCCAAAAGCACAGACATCTGGCTTAAAGCAAGAAGTTAGTGGCAAACCATCTTCAACTTTCTATTTGCAGCTGAAAAGGAGGTTTAAGATCACATGCCGTTTGAATTATTTCTCTCCATTTGTATATTATGAGTCACTTTACTCTCAGTAGGACTCCTGCAAAACAAACATAAGCAAGCAGGAATAGGAGATGAAATCTCACATGCAGAAAGGTCACTGAGGGAAACAGCTCTGGTCTGCCTGCACTGAAGCAGCCAGGGCTCATCAGGAGGGTCACAGCCTGTGCTGAGCTCCAGAGATGTCCCTGCTGCTTCTGCCTCCAGTCAGTGACGGGATTGTCTCACAGCCAGAAGAGGCAGATGCTGACAGCTAACCCTGATACAGTGAATCCAGCTGAAAGGCAAAGCCTGAATTTCTGGTTGCACTCCTGAGTCTTCATCCCAGGGCTGACCACAGATGAGTTCAGGGGAGATTTGCTTCTAGAACAAGAAAATGCTGGGAAGCCCATGAAGGAGAAAAGGTTGGAAATCTGCTCCCCCTGAGTGCTCGGTACTGTGTGGTCTCTCTCAAGGGCCGGCAGTGAGGGGACAGAGCCACAGACTGACACAGGGCCTCGGTGGAACAGCAAGGGGCAGCACCTATGGAACAGAGAAAATTCCACACCCCATTGAGGCAAAACACCCAAGCAATTTAGTAAAGGATGGATGCTTAATGGCTGGAAACGTTTACATACATACAGAAGGGAAACAGCCTTTATTGTAACTAGAAGGGTGGCCCAACTCTCCTACTCAGGAAAAGAGTAAGATCTGGAAGAAAGGGGGTATCAGGTGAGATTAAACCTGCATAAATCTTCTAGACGACTTGAAAGGGAATAATGGCTGTAAAAGCTAAAGACCAAAATTGTGGAAGACACAAAGGCTAAGCCCTTTAGTAAGGTTATCAGGAAGGGAAAGAGCACAGCTGATTACTGCACAGAGAGCTTTCTCACAGTATAAATACAGCTAGACTAACATGGGACTGGTTGTTTATCTATTTCTATTCTTATGTCTTTAAAAACAAAACAACAACTAACCTGATTGCTCTGAGCATTATGATTAAACACAGATTCGCAATCTTAATCACTTGACTCATGCTAGTTAAAATAATCTGGGTTACTGCAAGGCATTCCTTATCCTCACACATGGTGAATGCAAAAAGTGAGGCCTCAGGACATTTTAGCAGGTGACCCAACCACCCAGGACTTCTTCCACTCCATTGAAATACCAACAGAGCAGGTTCCCAAAGGCACAGCTCCAGGAACTGAGTTACAGCACGTGTGCCAGAGAAGCACTAGTAATTTCTGGTAGCTATTGGCCATACTGGAGGCTCCCTGCTGCACATTCAGGTTTTGAAATTATACCAGAACTGCATGGCTCACACGGGGCAGAACATCACAGCACTGAACAACCTTTAGTAAAATACACAGATATCTTAGGATGTACTAAAAATTCAGTATCACTGTATCATAGATGATTTGTGCTATAATTTTTCTATCATGAGGTACTTCAAATAAATGCAAAAAAAATCATGTTAGTCACCAAGAAGACAGCTTCCATCCCTCTGGAATGCAGCAAGTGTTAAATATTTATAATAAAAAGACAGGATTTAAGAAATATCATGGCTGGCTGAAATAAAGGTGAGTTTCAAGCAGGTATTATGAAATTACCTGAGTTTGTGCAGGCTACTAAGGTAAATGTTTTCTTAAGCAATTATCATTTGAATTGCGAGTTATTTTCCACTATGTCCCACAGAGATAACATAAAATCTCTGTTAAGTACTGTGATCACCAGTTCCCAGAACTCAATATATGTTTTGGTTGACATTTCAGGTCACATATAGAAAGCATTTTAGTGTCTTATTGCACAAAGTGCACCTTTTAGTCCCAGTCTTTGCAAACATATTGATCATGAGCTGTTCTGCCCGATCTTTCCCGTAACTCAAACTTTCAGCAGTTCACACCTTTATCAGCAGTTTCCCTCCCTACTCCCAGAAAAATTCACCATCTAAAGTCAGCCCCAAACCAAAGCAACTTTAAGCTGCATTGGTTCTTTGCCCCTCCACACTCTTAATGGACTTAATGTGTCCATATCAGATTCCATTCGGGAGGAGAGGAGAAGGACCAGTTCCCAGCAAGGATCAGATGGGTTTGGGTGGTGCACTCACACCCAGCCCTCAGCCCTCCCTGCACTCTCCGGGGAAGAAAATGTGGGGAGGGGGCAGGACAGAGCTGCTCAGGGGCTTTTCTTATCTGCAACTCACATCTGCAGTGGCAGCAATGCCTCCTGCCAGCTCTTGGTTAGAGAGTGTTATCTCACTCCATTCTGTTCCTATTATTTTTGTATTTAACGAACTCCTACCCAGCTCTGAAATTCTGCTGTTATGAAAAGAGACTTGGGTTCATCTAATGCTTTATTTATGCTCCAACAGCACATTCACTTAACTAACAGATGGTGGCTGATGAACTCTAGAAATTTTTAACACAGGCTTCCAGTTTTATTAATTTAAAAGTAATGAATAATTCATATATAAACAATTAATCTGATGTCCCTTTCTTGTTCTGACAGCAGTAGAGAAGCATCCAAACCACATGAAAAAATTGCTTCCAACACCAGCCATGCACAACTGCCCAAGAAGTCTTCCATCTGTCCCTGCCACTAAAGGTACTACATGAAAGCCAGTATTGCACAACTGGTGGTTTCTACAAAATAGATGCAAAACTAAAGAAAAGGACACAGGAAGGCATATTTAAGAAAGGCAGCATTAATTCTTACAAAACAGATTCCTGGTATCCTGCACTGAATGTCTCAAAAAGTTAAGTAACAAGAATCAAAGCAAATCAACTCTCTATAGACTTATTTTCTAAAAGGTAGTGCAGAATTTTGTACAGAAAAACCTCCTGATAATAAATGATTCAGTGAAGGCTTTCAGGAAGAAGAGGTATTTTGGAAATAAAAAATGTGTCCTTCAGAGAAAAGGTGCTCCTGCTGTAGTAGGGTTAAGAGGAAATTTTTGTTGTTTGCTCTGTGCTGGGAACATTTAAATTATTTTCTCTTTTTTGTCTGCATAATTAAGGCTGGCCTTGCTTGGCCTTCCAGCAACTCCTGCAGCCGCTGCAGTGGCTTCACCCAGCTGGAGCAATGTTTACAAGGGCTGCAGAGCCGAGCTGTTCTCAGAACAGGCTGGGTGGGCTGGAGCAGGAGCACAGAGTGCTCACTGACAGCACAGCCCTGCTCCCAGCTCCTGCTAAAAGCCAAACCTGCCACCTCCCTCTGGCAGACACCCCTTGATGCTTCCTATAAATACCTTCCCATCCCTGGCCTTCCAGAAATGTCCATTAAATTACTTTTACAGCAGTGAAGAAAGGATTATTTATAAAGCTCCACATTAGCAGTCTTTCAGGGAATGCTGCAGTAAGATAAATGCAAAGGCATTTTTGAGAGGAATGCTTTCCCATCATGAAGCATTATCAAGAGAACATTATCTAATAGATTTGAGACAAAAGGCTGTATATGTGGTTTGATTATTGGTCTGAAGTGAACTGCATTTGCTGTGTTCACAAAAAATTTACTTTGAAAAACCAACTTTCTTTGTGCCTCAGAGTGAAAGTCTGAACAATTTAAGTTGGGGAGGGGGAGGGGGCAAATGAAAAAAAAAATTCACAAGTTGCTGATCTTATTCACTGTTGAGATATTATGTGGAAAAGAAAGATAATTTTAGATTAAATATTAACATCATGCTTCAAATGTACTCAAATGTGGCCAAAACCAGATGAGCTCATTCCACAAACAAAATCTATACTTGGGGTATTATCAGAGCAAACCTGGGCTGTTGCTGTGGGTGGATTGTGACCCAGCCAGTGTGTGCAGGCCATTCAGGGAGATGTTCAAGAGAAGCCCACAGCAGATCCCCCCCTGTGCAGAGCTTACACAGTGCCCACCCTACTGAACAGAGCATGTTCTGAACAGGGAAAGAACACACAAAAACCAGACCAGTGCCAGACCCCTGAGTGTGGAACACAGCCTGGGCCATGCCACAAAGGTGTTCTGGAAGCACAATCTGAGCAGCTGCCCATGAGCATCACAAGGCAGGACAAAAGCTCTCCTTTCACACTTATATTATGATATCTTCCTTACTAGAAATTGCCACTTTCATTTTCATATATAAAATCCCCATAACAAGCCTGCCACGTTTTACTGCTTTTGGCACTACAGAGCCACCAGAGTGACAGATCCTAGTTTGGGTTGTTTTCCATGTTACTGATGGTTATCTATTTACAAACCTCACTATTGGTGGAGAAGTGAGACTGAGGTCTTAGGTTTTGTTTGCCATTCCTGAAAAACATCAATCGGGTTTGGGGTGATTGAAGAACAGCATGCACGATGTGCCTTTATGTAATTCCTAAAGCACAAGAGCAGAGGCCATGTAGGAGAGGAGAGAGGGTCCCTGGGATTCTCTCAGCACCTCCCAGTGAGGGGGATTGTCACAGCAGTTACCATTCTGCACAGCTGCTCTCTCACACCACCATCTAAACAGGGATCTCAAAGCACTGCATGTTCCAAAGGTACTCAGAATGAAAGGTACTGAAATCCCTTGGGTTTCAGTGTTCCACTGTTGATTTGGGGAACACATGATGGAGTGTTTTTAATACAAAAATTCAAAAAACACCCTATGGTTTATGTGGGTCAAAAATAAAAATGAATTATAAACCGCAGAATCTTATTTTTCGTGGGTACACTGAACAATAGAGAAAACCATTCAAGTGGGGGTGGGGATGGCAGTGGTTTTGAGCATTCAGGAAAAAATGCAAGTCCTCTTAGACAAAGAGTTTGCAGAGTTCAATTTTCAGTGGCATAGTGTGCTAAAGAGCAACCATTTTTTTCCTGTATACTTCACAAATTTTATATCTGAAGCAAATATGAAACTGAATATATCTAAAATCAACAACAATACATAGGAATGAGAAGAATTTCTGAAGGGAGATGATGTGCTTGCTAAATAGAATTCAAAAGTTACTCTAATTCTGTAATAGCTCTTCTGAAGGATTTCTGACTCAAATGCCAGAGTTACAAATTCAAGGGCTCCAAGAACCACAAGGCTTGTCTGCTTCATTACTAGCTCCATAATTATTCCTCAAAGTTATGCATTTTTTACAGTGACATCTGCACAAATATTGCATGTTCCCCCTTACTAAGCCTTGTTCAAAGGGATGAAAACTGAGGTGCTGGCATAACAAAAAACTGTTGCTTGGCTCTTCCTTCTGATTTCACACCCATTTCCTATTCTGTATCTAGAGGCTAAACCTTCATTTATGCTCAATGACAGGCAATGAGCAAACTGCAATTGGATGCAGCTCCTTTCCCCCACTTTGGTTTATCCTATTTGTCTCAAAAAACTCGAGAGTCTGTAACTTAAATCAGTTGTGACTTCAGTTCATGAGACCAGCAACATGAGCAGAGCTGTGCTGGGAGCTGCACACACTGAGCCTGTGCTGCTGGGGCTCTGGAGCTGCCCAGCTCAGAGCTGCTTTAGTTCAACCTACAACACACTGGGACTGATTTCTAGATTTGAGGCTCTCCAGAGTTACCCCAAGAGCAGCCTGCCAGCTGTGCTGCCCTTTGACACTGGCTCCTCCCAGCCCATGGCAGTGTGGGCTGGTGCTGCCTCCTCAGCACATCTGCAACCTGCTGTTCCTGTTCAAACAGCTCAGGAAACATCCCATCTCCTAAACCATCACAGCAGCATTGCAAACCCTCTGGAAACTGCAATATCCAGCACTGCTCTTGCTCTGTAGCTGCAAGATCTCCAGGCCCACTCCAGCAGTGAGTTCCCACTGCAGCAGTGGTGCTGTTCTGCCAGAGTAGCTGTGTCTGAAAGGAAACCACAGGAGGAACCTGGTGCCAGGGAGTAGAATAGAAAAAAACACCTTAACAACCCACAAACCCAAAATATTGCCTTCACAATCTCCCTTGTTGTCAGCACACTCTCTGGGATGTATCATCAGTGTCTAGGCCCATGGCCCTACAATTTTCCTTCTCCAAATCCTCTCCAAAACAATCCCCACAACCTGAAAATTTAAAATTCTTTCTTTTTTGAGGGCTTACTTTTTACAAGGTAAGGCAAAGTCACTTTAAATAAAACCACTGACACGCTGTTATCAGTCACCAATATCTTTTAGCTGAATGAAAATATTGATTTCAGAGACAAGCAAAAGCTACATTTCATTGGAAATATGGATCCTGCCATCTTTATAAGCTTTCTCATCCTCACAAGCAAGAGAAATTGTCTTTTACTGTCGTGAGCACTACCAAGTCTAACTCCAGCTCTAACTCTAGGATATATCTCCTCATGGCCTGCAGATAATTATCCAAGCTGTGCTCCAAATCCCATCAGGAATATGATGTACCTGACTTTTGCTAAGACATTTCGGAACAATTTAAAAGGTAAATACCACATACACATAAAACATGCAGCATTGTAAGCAATATGACAGTTTATATTCCAAGGCATAGATATCCTAAGCAAAATTGATTGGTTTTCTAAGTTTTTGCACTGCTTTTCAAAAAAGCCAAACTAAAACAAAAGAAACAACCAACCCACCCTTCCTCGAAACCAAAGCAAAAAAAGCCTGGTCTTTTCAAGGACATTTTAATTTAATGTGATTACTACAATTAATATTCCACGAGTGTAGCTTGTGTGGATTTTCACAGTAAAATTCACAGTTCTCAAGGATTTGATGCATTGCATCAAACCAAAGAAAGGCAGGCCTAATCCAACGGGAATGAGTCCCACATTTTCAGGGCGTGTTTTACTAAGAATTCCCAGGACTAAGTCCTAGTGACAAATGTTACACTCCAGATAAGGCTCAGACTGTCCTTTCCTCATTTTAACCTCTCATGCCCTGACCAGAGAGGAGGAAGGATCTGTTCCTTGCCAGCCTTTGCACTGTGCAATTCCATCACACCTTTGCATTCTCCCACAGCAGAACTTTGTGTGTCTTCAATCCTTACTGAGAGCAGTCCCAGGGAGATCTCCAACACTGAATTTGTTCAGAAAACAGCAGGAAAAGAGCTTACTCTTAAATCTCAAAAGCTTTTACTCAGTGCAGCAAAGACAGCTAAATTCTAATGCTATTCTATTGTACACAATAGAGATTTTCCCAAAAAACTACCATCAGTTTTTTGGAGCTTCTAATAGAAAATTCCACTGTGACTCCCCCTCCCCAATATACATAATTTTTTCTCTCCTCAGCTTTTCTGTTGTTCCCTTCCAGCTTTCACCTATTCTTGTGGATAATAGTAAGCAGAAGTATAACAATATTTCCTTCATTTTGCTCCCATATACTTTCAAGTATTACTATTTTAAACTTACCCAGAGTAAAGATTTTTAGCATTTCTGCACATGAATACAAATTTTAGGAGTTATGTTTGAATGAAATTCAAAGATCTCAAGTTATTTTAGAAGGGAATATACACACACAAGTGATTCATGGCAGTAGCACATTAACTTTTCCTCTACCTCCAGCAAGCAGAAGATAAAGTGCTGATAACGAGGAATGATTAAACCCAAATAGCAACAAGGAAAAAACTTTTCAGAAGTTAAAGGGTTGTAACAGCCAAGCTGGAAGATAGGGATTAGCACAGGACACAGAAATCAGAACAATTGCACCTTCATCAGGTCTATTGTAAAAGCTGCTTTCCCAAATGAAGCACAGCATGTTCTTCTTATTTTCACTTACTGTTCAACAAGAGAAGAATGTCCTAGGAGGTCTAGAAGCAGTAGAAGGCCCTGTTTAAAGTTCCCAGAGTTGAAAGCAACAGAAATTTACAAAGACAACTCCCTTGTTTGAGAGTTAAGGATTGTGGGTGAGAGAGTTTGTTCCTTTTTCTAAATAGTGAAAACTACTGCAACCCCCAAACTCTCCCCCCACCCCTTTTCAATTACCCTTGAAAAATTTAAACAGTCCCAAAATGTGGCAAGTGCTGGATCAACTCAAGATCTAATACTGAACATTAAGAACCTCTCTCCATTTTTGCACTTCTTTCTATATGATCTGCACACTACCGTGTGAGTATCTCACGGGATCCTCCACAGGGAGAATTCCCAGTCTCTCAGTTTACGGTGTTAACACAACCAAAGGAAATGCCCGGAGAGACGAGGATTAAAACCAACAAGAACAACAAACTCTGTCTGCCCAGAGCAGTTTAACCACCCCCAGCAGCGAGGAGAGCAAACAGGCTGAGAAAGTCAGCACCTCTAGAGAGGAGCCCTGCCAGCACCGGGGCTTTACCAGAGCAGCCAGAAAAATGAAGAGTCATTTTCCTCCCATTTCTGCTCTAACACACTCTGTTTGCATCGGGGTGACACTCAAAGCACTCCTTTTGTCCAATCATTGCCACTGGATTTCTGGCTAACATTTGACGGATTTCTTTTTGTAGAGCAGTTTTTAGAAGTTAACTTTTTCCGACTGGACGCAGTCAGATACAGCTGTGATTTGCACAATTTCAAATCAGTTTGTACATTTCAAAGCAACTGTATTGAATATCAATGAACTCAGAAAACATTTCTAATAGAAAAATCAAGCCAAGTTTGAAAAAAAAAAAAAATAAAGAGGAAAAACAGCATAACCAACTTAAGTGAACAATTTTATGGACAGCAAAATGACCTCCGATTTTAAGGCTGACATACACCAGTTTTCCCTGAATACTCTGAGTATTCACTGAAGCTCCTGCTAGCAGGGAAGTCCCGCTGTTTCCAGTCCCCTCCTTGCCAACCCCGATGGAAAGGGGACATCTACTGGCAGCTAAAGACATTCCCTCAAAGACACAGCTAACATTAAATCGCCAAAATTACAGCACTACCTCAGTAACGTTTACAGAAGGGAAGGCATTTTATTTAAACACAACTTTATATTATCAGCAAGCACACAGAAAGCAACAAACAATACTTATTTTTTAAAAATCATGTATTGAAAGTAAATCGATTACAATAAGACAGCAATAAAAGAAATGGCAATTAGCAAGTCTAAATTAAATGCTGTCATCTTAATAATTGCATTTCAGCTGTATATCCAGCTAAATAATACAGTAGCCCACACCAGATTATATAAAAAAGAAAAGGAGGAAAAAAAAAATCAGGTCTCTTGTTTAGTTTGGATTTTCTTTTTAAAAAACTTTATAACAATATCTAAAAGGGCAAAATTATAAATTGACTATAGGCAAACCTTGGCAAATCAGGAATTTTCTGGTTTAGAATATTTCAAGTTTTCCTTACATGCAATCAGCTTTTGGAAGACACTTCTAGTGACAGACTCCAAATAGAACAGATCTTGTCAAATGCAGTTCTATATAAGAGAGGTTAAACTGTCAGTCTTCATCAGCAGCTCATTTTAACTGACTGAAACAGAACAAATACTAGCTCAAAAATGAAGGTGCTGAAAAACATATATTCTTTAAAAAATGAGGAATCTATCTGTTGAAAATATCATAGTTCACATTAACAAGGAAAACTTGTAGCATGTCTTGGGCAAGTCTGCTCTGCAAATAAAGAAATCCCAAGAAGAAACACCTGATCTGATGCACAGCTGCAACTATTGAAATAGACAATGCCTGTTTCAAATTCTTCAGTTTCACGTCCAACAAAAGTAATAAGAATAAACTATCTTCTGTCTAGGCTGGACAGGAACATCCCATGGGATGGGCAAATATAGAAATCATCTCTAGGTAAAACTATCATCTCAAGAGAGTGGGAGCAGAAATGACTAAATTAAACATCTCCAAACCAGCACTATTAGAGGTGTGAAAGCAGAAGAAATGCAAGCAATTGTAATTCTGTTCCTCAGGTATACAACATGGCAACACAACTGCAGGAGAAGGAGTTTACTGATTGTGAGCACAGAAAAGTCTTTTTCGAGAATCTTTGAGAATCTCTTTTTTGGGGATTGAGTTTTGTGGCTGAGCGTGAGGACTCATTCTTTAACAATAAAAGTCAAATCAGAGTTTTTTACCAAACTTCAGTTCTTCTTTGGTAAAACAGTTAAAGCTTAATGCTTTTTAAATTTTCTGTTAACACACATGCATGTAAAGACAGAGATCAATCTGAAAAGGCATTGCCACACACCACGGTCTAATCACTAAGTGGATGCACTCACCAAAGAATAAAAATCAGAATAAAAATCAGGCCTTCCCCCACGCTCCCAGCCCTCTCAGTGATGGGAGCCATCGCCCACACACCTGTGAGGCAAGTGTTTATTTGTGGAGGAGAGCTCTTGTGCATAAAGCCAGCCCATCACCTAAAAAGCATCTGCAGAAAGTTGCGGGTGAGCCTCGCCGAGGGACGCTGTTTGCGGCTCGGCTGCGGAGGAGAAGCTGAGGGGTCAAGGGCACCGCTGGCTCTGCCTCAGCTGCGGGCACGGCGCGGCCGCAGGGCCGGGAACGGAGCGGGCACGGAGCGGGGCAAGGAGAGGGGCAGGGAGAGGGACACGGAACAGGGCACGGAGCGGGCACAGAGCGGGACACGGGGCGGGCAGGGAGCGGGGCAGGGAGCGGGGCACGGAGCGGGGCACGGAGCGGGGCATGGAGCGGGACACGGGGCGGGACACGGAGCGGGCACAGAGCGGGGCAAGGAGAGGGGCAGGGAGCGGGACACGGGGCGGGGCAGGGAGCGGGGCAGGGAGCGGGGCAGGGAGCGGGGCACGGAGCGGGACACGGGGCTGGGCAGGGAGCGGGGCAGGGAGCGGGGCACGGAGCGGGACACGGGGCTGGGCAGGGAGCGGGGCAGGGAGCGGGGCACGGAGCGGGGCATGGAGCGGGACACGGGGCGGGACACGGAGCGGGCACAGAGCGGGGCAAGGAGAGGGGCAGGGAGCGGGACACGGGGCGGGACACGGAGCGGGGCAGGGAGCGGGACACGGAGCGGGCACAGAGCGGGGCATGCAGCGGGGCAGGGAGCGGGGCAGGGAGCGGGGCACGGAGCGGGGCAGGGAGCGGGACACGGAGCGAGCAGGGAGCGGGGCAGGGAGCGGGGCACGGTGCGGGGCACGGTGCGGGCACAGAGCGGGCACGGAGCGGGGCACAGAGCGGGCACGGAGCGGGGCAGGGAGCGGGGCACGGTGCGGGCACGGAGCGGGGCACGGAGCGGGGCACGGAGCGGGGCACGGGGCTCCTCCGGCAGTGCCACAGCGCCTGCGGCACCGGGTGCGGGCCAGCCGAGCCCCGGAGACCCGGAGCGTGCGGCCCGGCCCTCAGCGAGGCCAAGGCAGAGCAAGAGCGGCCGGCGGAGCTTCATCCCCGGGCCCTGCCGGCTCCTCACGGGACCGGCCCCGGGCAGAGCGCGGCTCCGGCACCGCCGAGGCCGCGGGTTCGAGCCCGGCCGGGCCGCCCACGTTAGGGTTGGATTTGATGGTTCCTGTGGGTCCTTCCCGACTCGGAATATTCTGTGATCCTGATGGATTCCTGCCCCAGCCACCGCTACTCCGTTTTTTACCCTTCCCCTTATTTTTTTCTCTTTTATCTTTTTTTTGGACAAGACCACAGAGTTGTCAATATGAGCAAGAAAGTTGAAGTTCAGAGGAAGAGACAGGGCTCTGGTCTACCCAAAATGCTGCCACCGCCCTTGCAGTTTTACACAGACAACTACTAAAAACTAGAACTACACATTGGTCCCATGTCCCGCTCGTTGGGTTTCACACACAAACCCACATCTGGAGCATCCCCAAGTTCACTTTCTGGAACTGGCTTCCAGCATCTCATGCAGGCAGGGATAGCACAGCAGAGGCTGATCGGCAGGTACAGACTGTGCCCGTGGCACAAACAGAGCCCGGCTGCGGTTTGTGGTGTGGGACAGCTCTCCAAAGCAATGTGCTCATTGCCAGCCAAGCCATAAAGGTGTTGAACGAGTACGGGGAGTGTTTACACCTAAACCATGCTGATGTGACTGAGGTTCTCCATTCCTCAGCTTGCCAAGGAAGCAGAAAACCTCAAGTTCCATACAGCTTTTATAAGAGGAAAAATCAGAATGTTTCAACAGCCTGCAAAGCTGTGACCAGCTGGACCGTGGCAGACTGTGTGTAATAAATGGACTGCACAGCTACCAAATTTTCCTCCAAGGCACAATGAGAATGTTAATTGCCATTGCACAGTCCTTTATACTCTTCCAATTACATTAAAAGTAATATTATTGGTAGTTACCATTGTGCAATCCTTTATATTATTCCAATTAGATTAAAAGTAATATTATTGGTAGACTTTACCAAGACTAATACTGAAAACAGATTAGTGCAAACACTCCCACTTAAAAACAAAAAGCTTTCCCTCCAGTCCTACCTGATTGTGCTGAAACTTAATTTGGGAGGTTTTGATGATGAAATGGTATCTGTCATGAGATGTGTCTGATTTGAGAGATACAGACCTTCTCATCTCAATGTGATTTCCTTCCCTTTCTCCATTTTCACTACAAAAAGGCTGGCTGGCTCTATCTTGACTTAAACATAGCATTTTGGGTTGCACAGAAAAGCGAGTGACCCATTAGGTCGATTAAACGCAAACAGGAACATGATTTCAAGTTCAATACTTTGTTTCCTCTGGCAACAGAAAGAGAACACTAAGCGTGTAAATAGTTACATCATGTTGCCTAAAATGTGTTGCACTAGTAGAGAAACACACATCCTACAGATTTCTGGTGTACTAGAGCATGCAAAAAGACAAAAAACCAAAATAAACAAAACAAAACAAAACCCCACAACAACGGAAAAACCACCACCACAACCCCAAAAAGACAGAGATGTCACGCAAAGTACAAATGCTCACCTAAATCTAGGAGAAAAGTGTGTAAGGCTATTTATCAGACTGATGCTCTGTGAAAATACATTAAACCAAAGCATAAATTACTTTCAAAAGACAATGCACATTGTAAGCATCTCTTTTATTTATTGTAATGTAAAGAAGCATACATCATTCAGTTCTTTAAAGTACAACTCAAATTGTACACTAACAAAAAAAGATCAATTCAGACATCCATGAACATGTCAACAACAGAATTCATTACATTTTGCTCTGCTGGTATTGCACTTGGAATGGTTTAGAAGTAAGGCACAGTAAAAACAAAGTCATTTAGTGCTACTACAGCAGATGTCTTTTTTTAAACACATGCTACACGACGTAAAAGTACTTCTAGCTTATGTATATACACACACAGGGAAAAAGAAAAAAGCATGCACTAGAGAATTCAGATTTCAACATATCTTGCTGTTTCATAATATACAAATAAAGTAGTTTAAAGATGTAAACAAATTGCATGCACATAAACTAGAGCAAAATCTTTAATACAGTATCTGAAAGCTATTATGCTTAAATAAAAAAATATAACTTATTAGTACTCAGGTTTATGTGCCATTTTTGTCCTGTAGAGATTAAAAATTTGGGTTTAGGGCAGGGAGTTATGGGTAGAAAGAGAGGATTTTTCTGGTTTTGCTGTTGGTTTTATTTTTTTGCTTTACACATTGGCAGCAGTACACTGGTAAGAAGGTCAAATATGGCTTTGCAAAACAATGTCTAATGAAAACATGAAAAAGCACAATTGTGTTTGGGATTCAGCATCCTGATATTTTCCAGTCAAGAACAAAACAAAACATAACTCAATATGATCTATGCTTGGAACTGGTTAAGCCATGTATTTCAAAAGACCTTTCTAAAGACATTTAAACTCTACAAGAACGAGACACTTTGTCAAGTGTAAACTCTTTTAAAACTAAACACAGAAGAATCTGAATGACTCAAGCATCGCTTTCCACTTCAAATGCTACTGAGTAAGTTTTGCCCGTGGCTGCTGTAGCTGAAGTGCTATTGGACTGTCTTCAGAATTAACTATGTGCCAGGAGTGGCTTTGCTTCGCTTTACACAGGTACAAAAGAAATTAAGTAAATTAACTGCATAATTTTTGGTTTCACTTTATCTTTGGCATAGGAGATGCCATTTTTCAAATCAAAAAGGACATGCACTATGCTGCATTCCAACATGTTATGCTGAAAAGGCACATTTGCTGCTGCCTGGGTGGCAAGGGAAGACTTCTCATTTTGCAAAAGGCACGGTGATGAGTGCAACATCCTTTCCTCATCCTCCAGAGAGTGTTCAGTTAGACCAGGTACAATTGTACACAGTGGCTTCCCAGGAGCTGCCCGTTTCTCTCAGCCACTGCTTTCTTAGCTAGATCCAGGCTTGGAAAAGTCACCAACGCCTCACCACTGGGCTGGCCACTAAAGTTGTAAAGCATGAGGATGGAATCTGCTTGGAGCTGCAATGGTACAAGAACACAAGAGAAAAAAAACAAAACTATTAAGACCAGAGACAACACCTGAAAATGCAGGTTTTAATGCTGGCACATTTTTTAGTGCATCTGGCGCACTCAGTTCCTGTGTCCATGGTGAAAATATTCTGGATGTTAAGAATGGGAAGGAGAAAGAATCAAAGATTAAAGGAATTTCAGCTTTTATCTTAAACAGCAGCACCTCTTATTCTGCTGAATACAGTGCTGTAGACATAATTCTGTTCAAAAATTTTGCTAGAGAAGCAATTGAGACTAAAGGTTGATAAAGAGTGAGAGTTATATATAGGAAGTGAATGGAACAAGAAATCCAGTCATGAATAATTCTTGTACTGTGTGGACTACTGGCCAATTGACAAAGGCTATTAAGGTATGTCAATACTCATAGACAAAGTTCAAAAAACCCCAACCCACATGCAAAAAATAAAAGAGCTGTATGAGTTCTATGTTGAGAGAATGAGCTGAACTCAACACAAGTATACAATGCCAGGAAGGTTTTTCAGAAAAATTTAGTAAAATTTGGGGCAGTTCGACTGAAATAATTATTGTCATCTTAACAAGGCTAAGGAAAAGCAGGTTAATAGATGAGATTTAGTCATTGGAGTTGATTTACTTTGGAGGGCATTTGCCCTCATGAAGTCTTAAAAAGCAGTTCCAAATTGCTGAGTTCAAAGCAGACATCACTGTCAGCCCTATTGTACCCCATCAATTTTCCATAAGATGCAGGAAATTCTTCAAAGTTAAATTTGGAACTCCTGGTTGTTGGATAGAAATGAATCTCCGTGAAGTTTCAAAACCAGAAATTTAAGGATCAAAAGCTCAGCATATAAGGTTAGTTTTTTTGAAAAACAGTCAGAGTTAGACAAAGCTATGCTGGAAAACCAAGCAATTTCATGAATGTTAATTCAAGTTCATGTGACACATGTCCTCTTGAGTTCATAAAAGGTTAAATTATTTAAGTGTTTCATTTCTGTAGAATTTATGTGTGTCTGGTATACTACAAGAAATAGCAGACTTCTCAGTTATTACCTATAGCATTTCATTCATATATCATATATCAGCTTTACATTCATACCTATGAAAATAAAGCAAGTGCATGCTAGAGCTTCACTCACCCAAACATTGAGCAGGCAGCAAAAATATTCTTAAAATATAAGCAACAGTACACTTTAGAAACCAAAAGCATGCATAAGACAATACAAACTTTCTATGATTTCTTCTCAGACAACTAAAGTTAGTAAAAAAATAGCATGCAGTAAGAAATCCAAAAACAGATTTAAAAAATCATGTCTAAAGCCCACTTCTAGTTTGGAAACAATCTTGGTTTATTTCAGAGTAACCCTCCCTCAAAGAGAAAGCTGTACACAACTTGGGTTGAGCTGCAAATCTGAGCTAAAAGATGCTCTTCTCTAAGCCAGCTCTTTGCTGTTAATCCATATGGGATCAACTCATTTACCATCAGTCTAGAATAGAACTTTAATATTCCAGCTCAGAGTCAGCTGAAAACACACATGGAGCACAGTTAAGACCTCTGAGCACAGAGGAGAGGTTTAAAAACATAGTTTAAATAGCAGTATTGGTGTAATACCAATGTAGGGATCCACAAATTCATGTTATAACAGTTGTATAGAAAGTTACCAGACAAGTCTACACATTCTGCAAGCAACATAATTAAAGAGGTAAATTAACCCCTTCAGTTTAATTTTAAGACATACTGGCTTTACACATATTTCTAGAGAAATAGATTTTCTGTCTGTACATGTGTGTTTTAAAATTAGATTCAGATTCACAGAAATTTTTTCCTGGATACTACTCTGTACCACTTAGAATTCAGACTGAGCTACTCCATGAATTAGTCAAAGACTGTTTCCATGTCATACTTAGTAGAAGCCAATTGCTGGTCTGTTTTTCCAGTTAATCACCAGACCATGCAGTCTATCTGCTCCTTACAGATCTAACAGAGAAAACAACTAATTTGGAAACTACTGAGTTGATGGTTGTTAGTGAAAGTACATTTGTCTGTGAAAGTAGGCACAGAATGTGACTGACATTATTAAACTGAAAGCTTCTTCTGTTTTTTTCTTAAGGAAAAAGCAAATGTACTAACTAACCAGTAGCATTTTGAATGGAATACTGTAGTACTGTGGCATCATGTACTCCACAGAGGCCACAACAAAATTTCTCTAATAATTATGTGTGAGTGCCAAAAATACAAGCAAGTTTACTGTTAGCAAATCTAGTTAGTTGTATTAGAAAGTCACTATACCCAAAAACCTCTTCTGAAAAAAACTAATGTAATATTTCATATTGCATTAAGGAGATCAAGAAAGAGATATTAATCTCTAGCCAGTTATGTGGTATGGAAAAGACAAAGCCAGAGGTCTGGGGGTTTTTTGCACACACATTTGTGTGTGCTTTCTAGCAATATTGGGGTGAGGGGAAATCATCTTCTACCACTATTAAGAGGAAAATATTGGACTCAAAGGTTCACATGAGATACAAGCATCAACAAAGCCTCTGGAAGTTGAACACACCATCTGAGCAGAACCAGGCAACCACACTACCTCCACCACTGCTGCCCAGCAGCTACAGATCACAGATGGCCCACGTCCTGGGGTTAGTTGATTTTTGAAGCAGAAAGACTAACACCAGGATCCCATTGCAAGCTACTAAGGGGGAAAAGCCACAAGCAAAGATGTCTGTAGCACCAAGCCCTTCTTTCCCTTCCCGTTCACCTCTGGAGCCCCAGGCTCTGGCAGTCACATCTTACCTTCTTCAGAAGTTACAAAGAGTTACAAACAGACCCACTCTTTCGGTGCTTGTAACACACTCCTGGCTTGATCGCTCAGCTGAATTAGGCCATTGTAGTCATCAGGTGCATACTACAGTACAAGTGTGACATGGGACAATCAGCAAGAGAAGGAACAGGCTGGCACAGCAAGCCACACAGACCATCATTTCCAACCACAATTAAGAGCATCAGCTATAACAACTGGCAGGAGACACTGCATTGGACAAGCTATTTTTATGAAATATAAAAAAAATGCATTAATTGTATTACTGGTTGTAGAAATAAAGGAAATGCTTGTGGGGAATATTCTAAATTATGTATTTGAACTGCTTCTCATCAAGGAGGGGAAATAACTCAGACCATGAAGTGCTCCTTTTTTCCTTCCACTCATGAGATGGCAGAACCAGGTAACCAAACTCTTACATTTTCACAAGCACAATCATGAGCCCAGTAAAGGCTCTCACTGGGACAGATGAGCATCTTCCAGCCTGCACACTGAATGGGGGATCAGGATAATTGTATGGATATCATTCAGATCTTTTATGCACTCATATAAATGAAGTGCAACTTCTTTAGGGTAGAGTGACCAACACTTGAGCTGTAGACAATGCTTGTACTCCATAGACTACACCAATGTAATGAAAGAAAATCAATGCCCCAGCATGAATGCATTCACAAGGTAAAATAGCATTTATCCTAGTGTAGAGTATTTCTGCACTGGAAAATAAAATAAAGTACCCAGTGTAACAGCATCATGATAGATTTGTAGAAGTAATATAAAAGAAAAATAATGACTGTACACAACAGTCACACCAACAAATTTGAACAACGACCACATATGTGAATCAAATCTAAGAATTATTTGAAATCCTGAACCATAATCAGTCATACTATTGGCCTGGTACAAATATGACATACATAGTCAGAAAATAAATTTTGGAGAATATGAAATTGTTCTTAGCACATAATCATTCCAAATCACATATCCTGGAAAGGGACTGAGCATTCTTACACATGCTGCAAAGATTACTTGAGTGGCTTCTATAATCCAGAAGGGTGTTTATCATAACCTGAGTTGTAGAATATCTCATTGGCAAGAAGAGTTTCCTGTCTCTCCCCCAGACAGACTAATGTTTTTGCACTAACACTATAAATGATTGCCAAATACACACAATGTAGATGCACTATGCTACCTTTCCTTTGATATTTCTATAATACAAAAAGTCTCCTGCCAGCTTAGGGAGAAAAGGGTATTATATTTGGGCATACAGGACACTCATCCATCCAAAGGGAAGTTGAAAAGAAAAACACCAGCCATCTCAGTACACACCTTTCACAGAAAACAATAACCAAGAGCCCAGAGAACATAAAAGAAAAGAACTCCCCAGAACTGTACTACTGGATTCTAGCCACCTTCACATCTAAACCCAAGCCATTAAGTAAAAGATAAATATAAGAAGTATTTTCTAGATAGTCTCTGCCAGGGCAACCAGACCGTGCAAATATTAGATTTATCAGTTCCCAGACCTGCCCTTGAAACAAATCTACAAAATGCAAGTTTACTCTTTGGAAGGAATGTCTCAAGATAGTACATACTTTAGATTATCAGTAGATGTACAGTAGGCAATGTTCTATAGTCTTACTCTTGTAAGGGACAGTATTTCCTAAGTTACACTTGAAAAGGAATAAACAATGTGGAAAATATCAAAGTTGGAAAAAATATCCTGTACGGAAATGTCAGAGCTTAGGCAAAGACCTAAAGAATGCCAGAAAGAAAGAAAAATAAATTCATCAAATAGAAACAGAAGTAGCTTCTAATCACAAGGATAGGTAAGAGACTGCAGTCAATTAAAATAGAAGCTGTGGAACAGTTCAATACACAACAACAATTCAAATAAAATGATAATTACCCTGATTTGCCTGAGTAAGCACATGATTGTGAATATTTCTGATTCTGTCTGCCCCATAAGAACAAAACAAGAATATCCAACCACACAGGAAAAAAACAATGGTTAACTGATTAATAAAGATGCAACACACTATACTTTCTCCTTGAATTTCCTTTTTCTTCAACGTATTTGATTGCTTTGTTCTTCTCTTGCTGAGAGAAATATGTGACTGCCTTCCCCTCACATACTGTGCACAGATTTAACCAGGTCACTAACCAGTAAGTCATTGATTTCCATTGCATTTTTGCATTTCCTACAGTGCATAATCAAAGCTCAGTCTAAAAACAACACATGCAAAACAATCTAGAGAAAATAAACCACTAAAAAAACAAAACAAAACAAAAACAAAAAAACCCAAAACAACACAAAAAAACAGCATTGAAACTGGAAAGTATATTTAGACACACTCCAACCAGAAAAAACACAGGAAAGGAAAACATCATAGGCAAAATGGCCACTTCAGCTGCAATTCTCACCCAAACTACCCATAAACTTTATTGCAGAACAGTTCCCAAAGGGAGCTCTCAGACTCTGGAAAAAAGCCTAGTTAGACTAAGCCTGGAATATAAAATCAGATTTAAGGGTAGGTAACTGCAACCTTTAGCACAAGTCAGGAGAAATAACCTAAACTGGCTTTGCCCTTAGAAGAACATCAGTTGTACCATAAGACTGAAATATCTGAATGCCCTGTGGAACAGAACCTGAACATTGTGTGTATCAGAGACTAAAACAGGTGATGCCTGCTCCAAAAACCAGCGGCACCCTGTTCCAGAGGGTGACACTTTAGTCTCTTGCTTCCAGCGTGGGAGGCAACAGACAGAAACTGTAACCACAAATTTACTTGTCCCAGTCTCACAGATACTTTCTCCACACAGGCAACATTTCTAGGTGGGAGATAAATTCAGAATAAAGCAAAACAAGCAGCGTGCTCTATTCTGAGAGTGTGGGGGTGAGCATGGAACAGTGTCTGTATTGCCAGATGATTTCCAATCCCACTAAGTGGGAATTCTTCCTTGCCACTTCCTCTTCCCTGGTCAGAGGGTGCCAGCCCTAGGCAGGCACACAGATGATGGGGTATCCCCCTGGCAGACTACAGGGAATCAGATTTCAAAAGGAACCCAAAGGAAATACAGAATGCTTCTTTGTTTAAGCACACGTTTCAGGAAAAAAACCCTCCTAATCCCTAAAAATTCAGTAACAATGAAGTCTGTTGTCCTGATGCAACGGAGAGATGTCGTTAGTTTCTTTGGAATGTAGCCATCCATCCACTTTCCTTCACTTCCTGGCTACTGTTCTAAACACAACTCATCCTCCTCCCCTCCACCAGCATTCTGCATCTCTGAAGCCTTGGAGGACTAATATACTGCAAAAGCACTTTATAGCTACAAAAGACACTTAAGCCCAGTTCAGGTTTAAAGAACACTACTTAAGCTTTTCATATGTAGAAACATGAACACAAAGGAGTTTTTACATTTTTATCCCAGCCTTCTTCAGGAAATTCAGGGGGCTTTAAATAAAAGTTCAGATGGTGACCATGGCCCCTAAATCTTAGTCATCTAGTTTGGTTTTTTTAACTGCTTTACTTACACATAACCTACCTAAATAGCAAGTCTGCTTTCTAAGAACTGTCCCACAGGGCTTTTTTCAGGCAGGCATGAGTTCACTTCATGCCAACCTCCAAGAAACTGGGCAAGTACTGCTAAAAAGGAGGCTGAATACCAGCCAAGACAACAGCTGTGAACTAGTTTTTGGTCAGCTAAGATCATGGGCACAGCTAATGTGCATCTGCTTTTACATTAACCTAACAGCTCTTGTCATGATATCAACCCTGTCACTATTTGCATTCTCCTTAAAAAAATTTTTTTTAAAACTGCACACCAACAACAACCAAACAACAAGAAAAGAAAACAGAATGAAAACACCAACAAAGTCAGTATGTGAAGACTAAAATATTTTGCATTGATTAATTTAGTGGCTAAATAGTAAAACTCATCAAGTATTTAGCCACTAAATAAAAATAAAAATACTTCAGCAAAAAATTTTGTTCTGCCATGCACCAACTTCACATAAATTCATCACAAGTGCTGTTCATTTAATATTTACTGGAGTTCTCTCACTGCTTCTGCAGCTGTACAGAGTGACAGCCTAAAGTTCTGAGGAGTTCTGCTGTGTATTATCACTATATTTGCACCACTTCTCCCTCAAACTTTATCCCATGGTGTGAAACATAAGTTATTTTTCTGAATTCCTGAAGAGTCTCCTCTCAATCCCATGCATGGATCTCCAACAAAATGCCCAGGATCTGCTAAGCAGCTGGTGAATGCTCTGGTGAGGGTTTTGTTGTTCTTGTTTTGGTTATTTTGGGGTTTGTTGTTTTTTCCAATGTGGTTTTAGTTGGCTTGGGTTTTGTGGTTGTTTTTTTACCTTTCCTTTAGCTATGTATCCAGCATATAGTTGGACTCAAATCAATGGCCATAGTGCTTTACAGTACAACTAAAAAGCAGTTTAATGTGAATTACTGAATCAAAGAGTATTAATATATAGCTCTTTTGAGGATTACATACACTAAATATTATACAGAAAGGTGATGGGGAAAACTGCCATCTCCCTGATTCACTATTAAAATTCTTCCTGGGTTTTTCAATTGCTCAATCCTAGTTGCAATAAATACATGCAAACTGGAAGGAATTTTCAGCAATAAAAACAAGAAAAGAGAATTACAATAAGCAGCTGAGCTGCTGAAACACTAAACAAGAGGCTAATGCTAATAAAATTAAGTGAAAATTATAGTGCTGATCTGCAGACTTTTAAATTATTTGTTTTTGGAAGCATGTACTGATGTTGAGACCAGATTGCTGAAGCCCATGATAGGCAAAGTCTGTCTCTTAAGAGGCAGGTCTGGTATGAAAAGTGCTTTCACTTAAGTAGCAACATGTGCACATGCAATATACAGAGCCCATGAAGCCTGAAGGAAAAACCCAGAGGAAAATAAAGCAAGAACTAAAACCTAAACCCTGCTCCTTTCAGACAAGGACACACAAAGACAAAAATCACCCTTCAATCCCAGCTCTTCGATCTGGTTCCCAGAATACCAACACTGAAGTCCATTGAATACCAGCATCAGTTAATTGTACAGAGATTAAAACCATGCCCAAACCACTGATGATTGTATTAAGGGCTCACTTTATGAACCAGCAGAAGCATCGTGCAATAAATCCTTGGGTGGCAGCAGAAAATGAGAAACAATGTGAAGAAAGGGGAGGAAAAAAGAAAAAAAAAATAAAGATTAGTTATTGCTGCAGAGATGCAATATCGTCCCATTACAGTAAATCACCATCTCTTTTTCCCCTGAAGGAATGAATGAGTACAAAACTAGCATTACCACATGTGGCATTCCAAGAACAATTCAAAAGAATTCCTGGCTCTTTGGTAAGATTTTGACCCTGATCTCATTTGGACAACATCTTCTAAAGAAATCAAATAGGTGACCAATTTAATAACAGCAACTGATAATCACAGGGGGTTGTAGCACCAAAATATAGGTTTCACCTTGTGGCAAGATTTCTGTTCATCTGACCATTTAATTGTGCAGTACAAACACCAGGACCTGCTCTCCAAATGCAGAAATGAGGAGAAGGGCAATCTGAGCATGAGATACAAAGTCCAGATTCACTAAACTGGAGATTTAGTGAAAGGTACTAGAGGTGGTCACTGACCTGTTCCATGGATAGACAGGGTCAGGCCACATCTTTCAAAGGTGGAGTTACACTTCTAGCTGAATTTCAATTTAGCAAATAAGCTTCCACACTTAAAGATTTAATACATCCATCATCTATGCAACAAAACCCCCAGCCAGCAGAAAGCAACTAAAAGGGAAAATATCGATGGCTAAACAATAGCATGAATGATTATTACTAATGATTATTAGCATCATGAAAGCCACAAATAACTGAACTTTGTTTGAACTCTGGAAATATCTGTGAAAGAAAAAGTTCTAAAATACAAGAATATTCCGTTTCTTTTTACTATTCATCAAAATTCACAACACTTTTTACATGACTATCTTTTTCTGCTGAAAAACTGAGTATGCAAAATGCTTTCAAAACATAAATGTAAAGTTCAAGAAGAGACAAAGGTAGAGCACTGCATCTTCCAAATACTCAAAACTTGGAACACACATTTAAGCATCTCTTCTCAGATACATTAATTTGCATACCAGACATCTGGCGCAACAAATTAAAGCTCATTGTCTTGTAAGAATATTAAGGTTAAAAAAAAAAAAAAAAAAAAAAAAAAAGGAAAAGATACTATGCCTGAATCCTTCCTATTAACTCTAGCAATATCACTGTAATCCCAGAATGTTGAAGGACAAACATGCAAAAATTGTTGCCTTTTGACACAAATCACTTGCTCACTTGCAGTGTTTGAGAGCCACAAAGAGGATTTTAGTTCAGGGCTCCCAAGCAGTACCCAAAAGGGCAGAGCTGGTAGCTGTGTAAGTGCTTTACCCACAGGAGTTAAATACTCACTAGAACATACCATATTAAATTACCCTTCCTTTTAGCAAAGATGCCATGACAAACCATGGATGTAGATACAATATCCTCTGAGAGAAAAGGCAGAAGACATGGAAAGCCATTCCATGAATTCAAGTAAAGGCTGCTGGAAAACAGGGTTTGTACCTGGTGGTTTTTTGTAATTTTTTTAACTTACTAAGAAGATAAGTTTCTGTTTGCTCACCTGAGAGCATTTCATCAGTCCATACAGACTGATATTACCTATAGTACATTTGCTGTCAGTTTGGACAGCATGGATAATACAGATTTCCTATAGTTTGCAATGTAATACAGCTTTAATGAAAGATGTTCCTTCCTGTAACCAAAACAAATAGCACTTGAAACAGTGTTTTACCGAGGCATCTGTGCCTCTCTTTTTGCAAATCACCACACCCAGATCACAGCACTCTGCATTAGAAATCTGCAAACTTTAAGTACTGGAGGTCAAACACTGACCCCACCAAAAGGCTCCCACCACCAGGACTGAAAATTTTGGCAGCCCCCACTTTCCTGGGGCAGCACCTTTGCAGCCCCACTCACCCTGGGGCTCTGAGATCTTCAAACTCAAACCCCAAGCCCAGACACCAAACCACTGCTTCCAAATCAGGATTTGTTTATTCAATGAGAAGTAAGGCAAACTGTGTGTTATTACACTTCAACCTGCCAGTTGGATATACAACATGCAGCTTGCACACCTGTGTGGCAGCTTCCAAAAGCACTCACTTGCTCAGTTTGCCCTCCACTGATCAATACTCAGAGGTTTCAAGGAGCAGGCTGCATACTAACCTGGTACCCCTGGAAGAAACTGAGTATCTCCTTCATTCCTGTGTTATATGGCAAGCCCTGCATCCGGACTAAGGCTCCAGGCTGGGGCAGGATCGGAGTGTGGGTGGCAGTGGCAGCAGCTGCCACAGCTCCTGGAGGAGCTGCAATGTACCCCACCGTGGTAGGAGATACTGGAGGACTGAAAGAGAGACAGGGAGCAAAATTGTTACAAAAAACTGCTTCTGCTACTCAGAACAGACAAAGATGAAACCGAAAATTTAGATTTGAAAATAATCCAAACACCACAGAAAAGCAAACAGTCCTGATTAGATTGTTTTGTGCACTTTTAAAATTTCTCTTCAGCCTCTCAATCTATTTTTAGAGAAAGGAGGGAAGGGGAAATAGTTAACACTTGTAGTTAAAGACATAAGGAGTGACATTTGTTATTTCACAGGGGAGTAGGAAAAAGTAGCTACAGATGACTTGTTTTAAGATCATTAATAAAAGCACAAAGAAATAAAGGAGGGGTGTGCCATAGTGTAAAAATGAGGAAAACGCCCAAATCTGGCATTTCTGAGCCACAAAACAGTGAGTAGTTAGCATTTCCATCTCTATCACGGCCTATCTAGCAAATTACCAGATACTCAAGCTAGCAAGTGTCACAAGCCTAAGAGCTATAGAGAACAAGCTATTTCCCCACAACCCCTGTACCAGACTTCAGTGACTCATGCTGATACCATCTGTGGGAAGGGAAAAGGTGGAGATCTGCTTTGCTTTCACATGTAAAAATGCTCTTTGGTTTCACTGATTCACAAAATCAAACCTAGTACTCACCTATGATGAGTCTTTCAGTACTGAAAAACAGTACTGTAAGTAAAAGAACAAACTAAGAGGTAAGGGTAGAGGTGTATATTGACACAGCATCTCTTTTGGCCAAGAAATTGAACTGCCTTGATGGCATTGTCCCAGTGCCAAAAAAACCCTATGAAATAATAGGCCAACATTATCATGAGATTCAAGCAGAACCTACAGGGGAGATGAACCCCCCTATAAGGTCACAGAGAAACAGTTAAAATGGTTTCTGCCTCTGTTGCTGAACACTAAATTCCCAGGATTACCTACACCAAAACTGCAAATGTAAGAGCTGCTCACAGGCATCCACAGAATTGCCTGCTGCTCTGGGATGAGAGGTCAAGAGGAGCAGTGAAATCTCGGGGTTACCTGGGCTAGGTGAAGAGGAGCAGTGAAATCTTGGGGTTACCTGGGCTAGGTGAAGAGGAGCAGTGAAATCTCGGGGTTACCTGGGCTAGGTGAAGAGGAGCAGTGAAATCTCGGGGTTACCTGGGATAGTAAGCTGTGTAGTTCATGTAAAGCTGAGCAGCCTGGGCTGGGTAGTAGGTAACAGTTGGAGGAGCAGCTGCAGAGGCCTGGGGCGTCCTGGTAGTTGGCAAGAGAGCTTGTGGCTGGTAAAGGGCTGCTGCCTCTGCAGGGATCACAGCTGCTGTTTGGAAAGCAGCATAAGCTGGTGGAGAAAGACCTAAAACCAAACCAGGTCACAGCAATAAAAAGCAATCAGAATGGAGAACTCTCGGGTGAGTAACTCCTCTCCTACAGCAATGTCATTAAAACCATCTGGGCATGATTGATGAACTCTTGAGCAAAGACTGCTCTCTAGCCTCTCCCCTGGAGACCTTTGCTACCTCCTCAAATAACAAGCAGGGCATTTGGAATGAGTAATTCCTAAAAGTTCTCAACTCCTAGACCTGAGCAGCCTTGTCTATATGTAGATGGAAAGTAGGGAACTTCAGAGGTATTAAAAGAAAAGCATAAAGCCATGTGCATAGAGAAAGCAGGAGTGCACACCAACACACCCTCGTGTTTTCTAACAGAAGTTGTACTCTGTGGGACAAAAGCACCATAATAGTAGCTACACATGGGCATCCATAACTGCTGATGACCATGAGACTCCAAGTATAAGCTTCCTACGACTTCAAAAAGTATTTTTAGGACATAGAAAATGGAAGACAGAATATCCCACTAGATCACTAGTCTGATGCATTTTGATGAATAAATACCTAATTTGTACAGGAATAATAAACTTGGCTTGGTGTGCAGTCAAATTTGGTTTATATACTATATTTGGAAGCTTTTTACTGTTTTGCCAATACACATCAGTATTTGTTTTGTGATTTGATAATGAAACTAATTAGAACAGTACAGTAAAATTCCATTATAGTTCCTCAGTAAGGTTTACTGTAATCTTAAAAAAAAAATAAAATCCATCCAACTTCACCACTCTATGGTTGGTTAGTATATCACCCAGTGGGTGTTTTCCATCAAAAATAAGCCCAAAGAGTACCTTCTCAATGCTCTGAGGCAAGATAGCAAGAGCACTCATTGGCAGCTGGAATATAGAACTTCTCCCCATTTTAAAAATCCCTCTCATTCCAAGTAGGTTTCACTACAGGCAAGTCTACTGCAGAGCTCAGAAGAACAGTACACCCATAAAAAGCAAAGTGTGCAATAATTTCACTGGCAAGGCCTTGCTGCCCTCTACTCACCACCGAAAATACAATAAAAATGCCTCTGATCAGTCCCATTATTGCCCAAAGGGAACAATTCCAATCTTAGCATGTACACAGATGGATGATTATTGATCATGGCAAAACCCGAGTCAAAAGGTGAAAGGCCACAAAGCTTCAGCACCTACCACATGTCAGCCTTTAGCAGCAGAGAGCAGAAGAATTGGAGACTTACATGGTAACTTACATGGCGGTGGGGATAAGCCACTACGATTTAAAGTGCCACCCATTAAAACAAAGTTCATCTCCTCTCCAGAACACTGAAATACTTCCACATAACGGTCCTTCATCATTTTTTTGTGACATTTTTGAGCGACCATAAAGGCTTTGTCAGCAGATTTCATTTGGATAAAAGCATCACCTGACGGTCGTCCCTAGGGGAGACAGGGAGATAATTGTAGGTCAGTCTGTTATTAAATGACCCAGATCACAAGAGATGCAGAAAGGACTAAGATCAAACATCTACCAAAAGCCTGTATCATTATTCCTTCTCTGCCATAAGTGACTCACAACTCAACAATTCTATTTAGGAGCAATAAAATCAAGACTCATGCAACAAGTGCCCAGTTAACACAATGCTCCTTCAGTCCTCTGCAGAAAGAAACAATCCTTGAAACAGTAGCATTAAAAAAAGTTTGGAGGTCTCTCATCCAAAAGGTGTTCAAAGCAGGACTTTCAGTTTACATCAGGCCACTCATGGCCTTCTCCACCTGAAATCTGAGCATCTCCAGGGATGGAGATTCCATATCACCTCTGGGAACCTGTTCAGGTGCTTAGCTAATTTGTCATTGTGATTTTATTTTTTCTCTTTTTACCCAGATGGATTCTTTTATTTTTTAAATGCAGTTTATTCACACTGTCTCTTATTTTTTTGCTGTTAATCTCTAGGAAGAGCCTAACTTTTCCTTCCCTATGACTAGTTTTGAGGTAATAATACAACAGCATAAAGTTCCAGATCCTTTAGTAAATCCCATAGCTACATGAGAAATTGATTTCTAGGTCTGATTTTCTGCAGTCTGACAAATATACCTGGCTGTAAAAAATACAAAAAACTTCCTTAACCAAAAAAATACACACACACACAACTAAAAATATAGATCTCTCATTTGTTTTCTTTAATACCTCAGTATTTCTGTCATTCAGAACTTACTTTTAACACAAGAGGGAAAATATACATCTCTATGATCACATCATTAAAACATACCCAAACCACAATTTTTAATTATCAACTTTCTTTAAAGCCTGAGCAACTGCTAATCAAGTTATAAAAACTTCATTTTGACACAAAGATCACTCAAACTACGCAGCAGGAACCCTGAAGCTGACAGAGCAGCTATGCCATCTAAAGGAGGCATTTCCATCATGTGTCTCCAGCCTCTGGCTGGATATCCTCCAGGATAAGATTATTCCAAGAATAAGCTTCATCTTCCCTAGGCTGATGCATATATACATACAGAGAGAGAAAAGGAAGGGTGTATGTAAAAGAGGAAGAGAAATGAGGCAAAGAAGGCAAGACAGACAAAGAGAATGTTGTATTTTCCCAAGGTTGGAGAAGACTAAAGCCAAGATCAGGTAAGCTGTTGTGACTTCTAACCTGTTCAATCACTGCAAAGTCACTCCTGCCGTGCAAAATGCTGTTACCTGCTGATTAAGGACCATGTGAACTCCATGGGGCTTGATATCCCCTGTGGCATCTCCCATGAAGTCCAAGATGTCATCGATGCCAGCAGTGTAAGGAAGCCCCCTGAGCCGGACGCAGTCCCGGATGCTGCCCGTGGCAATGGTGTAGGGAGGGGGGATCACTGGGATGATGGGAGTTGGAAGAGTTGGAATCAGAGGTGTTGACATGTATCGATTAAGGACCTGTTGGCAAAAAACCCACAATCATCTGTCTGAGCACAGAGCAGTTCTCAATACTATTTCCAACATCATAGAAAAAAAACCCCTTCTTACACCTAATTATTGCAGTTAATTTCCTGTTGGGCATTTGAAAATTTCAAACTCAGAAAAGGGGAGTCCAATGAATTCAGTTTGCTAGACTGCAATAACAAACTTTTCTCATGTCAATATAAAAAAGTTAATAGCCAAATACTTATAGCATCTCAAAAAGGAACATCTGAAATCACATCTGTGCTAATAAAGTTGCCAGTATTGCCACATATAGTTCTTAGTTAAATCAGGGTAAATTAAAAACAGCCATTTTAAAAGAACTGAGACCTGAAATAACTAGTAAGTAAAAGCACTAATTCTAATTTATTCTAAAACCTGATTGGTTAAGTGAGGGTGTTTATTTGTTTAACCAGTGCTCATCTCCAAGTACAGAGTTTCTGAGGAAAAAATAAAAATTAAAGATAAGAATATGACTTGACTTTGATCTCAACATTTTCTCTTGACTCATTTCCAAATGACAAAGGGAACATATGACACATGTTGGGGCTTACTGATGAAAAACATTTTTAGTGATGACTATCACAAATAAACACATTCTACTGAAAGAGGTACCAAAAAACAGGTTACAAAGCTTTAATTTTGTTATTTGGCTTTGGGAGTTTGTTTCAAGAATCTCCTTGAATACATTTCAGGCCAGAATATCTCTCAGCTGTGTAGAGAATACTGCAATTACTTTGTATTAACACTTTACTTCTTGTAATTACTCAAACAAGTAGCCTTGTTTGTAATTACTCAAACAAGAAGCAAAGAAGTTCAGGTGTCAGCCTGGACAGCTCTCATAGAGGAAGAAGTAATGACATATTGGTAGAATATAATTTATAGCCAGGTCACCCTAAAAAAGTGGAAGCAGAGACTTGGTTGCTGTGACAGAGTGATTTTGCTCCTTAGAGGATTTTGTTTCACTCTCTCAGGAGGGAAGTTGTGGGGGAGGGGGAAATGCCACTTCCCAATCTTCACAGCACACAGATTCTCAGCTGTTGTAATATCTGTATCACAGTAGTAGCAATAGTCCACAAGTGTGGATATTCTTCCCCTTGCCCAATCCCTTCTTCAGGAAGGCTTCACCTGCCTTACAGGTTGCACAATAACTGTGTTACGTTTTTATAGGCAGTAGTTATGCAAAGACAAGACCAAATCTAATAGTGGCTCCCAGTGGTTATGCAAAGACAAGACCAAATTTAAAAGTGGCTCACTCTGGAGCCACCAGTGCAGAAATATTCTGCGTCAGGAGGAAAAATATATAGGAAAACAAAATGAAATGTATTATCTCAGGGAAAAAAATTCACTTCCTTTCACCCAAAAATCAGATACATCCTCTTAATTCTTAGCTTCCAAGAAAGCAGTTTCTCATTTCATGCATCGAGATTTGGATATAATATTAGAAATTCTGTACATGGAGACTAGCATTTAAAGACAATACTGCAGATTTTCAAGAAGCATTACTACAGTACTATCAATCTACTTTATTTTTAGACTTATTTTTGTGATTTCAAGTCAACTCTTAAGGAGAAGAAAATTATGTAATGACTTTTACTTTATGGCCTGAAGGATAGTTAAAAAACAAACAAACAAACAAGCAGTGGCAGCTTAAAAAAACCCCAAAATACCCCACCCCAAATAAATGAACAAAGAAAAACCAGTGCTGCACAATTTTCCATGCCCATTAGGAAACATGTGTTGGCCTTTCTTGACATTTTTCATATAATAAACATTCATGGTTGTCTACAACATATTTGTGTGCAAGTGCTAGAAGAAATATTTCAGCTGTTCAGTTTTGAGTCTCACAACCAATAGTTACAACCTGTTGGACCTCTGCTGCTGTGCTCCTGAAGAGTTCAATGTAACGTTTTCCAAGTATTTCTTTGTGCTTTTTAAGTGCATTCTGTGCATATTCTTCACAGGAAAATAACACAAATGCATCTCCTGTGGGCCTGCCATCTGGGTACTTGACAAAGAGAAGTCCCTCTTTCCCTCCTGTGACTGGGCACTCCTGCCCCAGGAATCCCAAGACATCTTCCTGAGTAGCAGTGAATGGAAGGCCTCTCATCCGGATAATAACTTGATTTTCCTTGGATAAGAACTGGGCCACTTCATTGGAGGTGCCTGGTAGAGAGAGAACAGCACATGGTTGGTGCTGGGCACTCAATTCCAGAGCATTCAGCAGCAGAGAAGCTTAAGGAAGATTACAGGAGGTGAGTAGAAACACATCCAGACAAGATCCACTACTAACTCTCAGCAATCTATTTTGAGGGGAAAATCTCTTCAACCTGCAAGTGTTTCATATTTTAATGAAATTGGAACAAAGATGAGATTAGAGTGAATACAAGATATATGGATGCTTCCACTGCAAAGGCTGGTTTTCCTCCCAAGACCTGTCTGTGAACATCACAGCTCAGTTACAACCATGTGAAATCAGAACTTGACAGGGTCAAATATTCTTGGAAGGCAAAACAAGAAAAGTTACTTCATTATCCATTTGCATCCTCAGTAAAGGAAAAAAAAAAAAGAGCTAGAACAACATTCCTATGAACTTAAGTAATCACACTGAACTCCAGCATCACTTACCTCCTGCAATTTTTAAGAATTCTTCTCCAGTTGCTTTGTAAACCTTGAAAGAAAGAAAGAACAAAAAGTTCACATGAAATCACAATGTTCAGCTTTAAGCCACAAACACTCTTTCACAAGCAAGAGAATTGTGTTTTGGTACTTTGAGCAAAATGGAAGTGTAGTTTGGTTTTAAATGAGAACATCGCCTAAAATATTCAGATTTCTCTCCAAAGGTTTGTTTCAAGTCACAATTTTTTACCTCAATGTATCTGCTACCCATGTGATGCTTGTGCCTTTCCAGAGCAAGGTCTCTCTGTTCAGAATTGACAAATCGAACCAAAGCCTCCCCATTTCTTCTGCCTTGAGAATTCAGACAAAGAGCCACACCACCTCTGGAAGGTAAAGCCAACAAATATAAGCTTAATCTGAGTCTTTAATATATTTAACAAATAATTGTGTAAGAATGGTAAAGGAATCAGACTTTAATATGAAGATTACAGATTGAAAAATAAATACTACTATCCACAATTTAATTTTTGTTGTAACACAATTGTATTTTAAAATATGCTTCATTGAGAACATAGATTTCATGTTGTTCACCAATTCCTCAACTCCCATAAAGATGCAAATTTGTCCTTCCTATTATCTCAGAGATGCACATTTGAACTTCCTCATCACTCTAAATAAAAAAAATATATTTTCTCAGTGTTGGAGATCTGGAATATATATCAAGTGGCAGGTATGCTAAATAAACTCACTCTCTTCATATATATGTATACACAAATCTATACACAGGTATATACATGAGCCATATGAAAATTTATTCCAAACAGTACTTGGAAGTTTCTGAATGTGGCCTGTTTAAGAGGTACAGAAGAATAATAAGTTGGCACAAAATGAAAGCTTGGTTCAGGTCCTGGCCTCTGCTTTGATTAATGCAATAGGAGTTTCTCCCTTTAGATACCTGCAATAAATTAATGTATGTTGGTTTTCAATTGATGTCTCTTTTCTTCTTCACTCATTTCAAAACTTTTTCTTGCACACCTAAGGCTGGTAAACCTGTTCAGCTGTCATGGCCACAGCATGGGAAGGGGTCAAGTGGGGAAAGACTGAAGGGCTCCAGTGGGGAGAGTGGGGGATGTGTGCTAAACAAATATTAAGGGAACTTGCTATGAAAGGCAAAGTGATAAAGCAAGGCAAATTCTCCTTATCTTACTTGGCAATGTTGAGTCCTTTGAAAAATCGAGCGATATCCTGGTCTGAAGACTGCCATGGCAAACCTCTGGCACGTATTACTGTCTCACTGTCCACAGTCTCAGATTTGCTGCTGCACAGAAAGAAAAAAGAAGGCCAAGTTTTAATCCAGGTTTTTCAATATTTTACCAAACTTCAGATTGCAGCTAATTGAGTTGTAAATTGGGAGCATATTTTCTGTTGAGACACTCCTATCTCCATTATTCCTTTCAATAAAGGAAAGGAAGACAACTTGAATAATTCCTTTATATCTACAACACTGAAGATGCACGATGTTGTCACCACATTGCAGTTCCTTAAAAAAAAATACAGGAAAACTGCCTCAATGCAGAGTAATAAGGAACTCAATTTTATTTGAAAGATTCAGCAAATTCAAGCAAGACTAATTACTTATGCCTAAAATATTTAAATCTGGTCAATTAAATGCATTTGTAAAGAGTGAGCCATCCTGTTCCTTTGTCCCTAAACCTAACACCCAGTTCAGCATGTAAAACCACTTTGGGAAGCACCACACAGCTCAGCTCATGCAGGGTGCACTGGCCATCAGCACTGTTGACTTAGGGAAAGTTCACAAATATTTCTTCACCCTGGCTAAGATAAGCCAGCCTTGCTGCCATGCAAAACAGAAGCAAGAGAACAAAGAGCATTTAACTTGCAGTGACTTTAAAGAGGTGGACTGAAGTACAGCATGCCAGCCACAGTCTGTCTGCACTGGAGTGACTGCAGAGTGCACTGTGCTGTTCCAGGAGCCAACCTGCTTCCACATGACCATGGGGAAATATTCACAAGCTTTCCTTGCTGTACACAAGATTCATCTTTGCTTGTAAACAATCATCACAAGGGCACTTACCAAGGACCTGTTTCATACTTGCATTTCACAGTTTCAGGCTCAGTAAATACGTGATCTGTGACAAAACAGGAAGTTTAAATATAACCAGGGTCAGAGATTACTTAAGAATGACAGCACCACTGCCAATTCTTTCAGAAAAGAAGGAATTCAGCATGCAGTATGTATAGTTAACTTACTACAACCTTCTGAGAGCATGCTGAAAATGATAGCCACCATGGTCTTCACTTGCCACACACCAAAATCCTCCTCTGCTTCATCTGTCCCTAAGCCTAGATCTAAACAGGTGATTATAGAAAATAACAGAATTGCATAATCCTTTGTAAACAAGTCATAAGGCTTTCCTGATATTAACACAGAACTAGTAATCAAATGTACTGGTCTTAGTAGGGGCATGTGGCTATTAGACATGATACTCTGCTCATAAACTGGTTTATATTCACTTTAACTCACAACAGTTTGAAAACTCTTGAGAGTTTAAATAATTTCAGTGTTAACAGTCTGAAAAAGAAAAAGCTGAATAAGTTCCTATCACTTTAAACTGAACTTTAGTCCCATTCAGATGGACCACAACAATTTTACCAATTTGGATTTAGATGTAGAGTACGTTTTGGGTTTTGTTTTTGCTTTATTTTAAACTCAGTCCAGTCAGGGTCATGCAAGATAACTATTACCTGCAAACAGTGGAAAAGACCCACTGACAGCTCAGCCTTTCCTTTAAGATCAAGAACCAATGCAAGTGACACTTTTCTTTGGCAGATTTATTAAACATGATTTAGAAATCAATTCGATTCAATTTTGGAAAAAAAAATTACAAGCAGAGCCACTTCCCCAACACGCTTAAGTAGCCATTCCACTCACTTTATCTGTGAGTTTTTAAAACCCACGTCTAGTTTTTATTCTTCTAAACTCTGTTACAATCACAGAGATAAAACTCAAGGAAGTTTAACTGGTTGTGGTATATAAGCTGCAGCAAAAGGATACATTCTGCCATGGTCTTGATAGTCTGATCTTTCACGGCGGCTGAGCTGGGGTAGCAAGTGTGGAATTCTTTGCGCAGATCATAAAAGGAATAGAAGCAGTCTGACAACATGAAGTTCTACAAGGAAGGCAAAAATGTTTTGTTTTTCTTTTTTTGTGCACACACTATCCCTTTAAATTTCAATTAATACTTTTGAACTGCATGAGGCACTCTCAAAAATCACATAGTTCCACGTCACCAGCTTGCTGGTGATGGAGCAGTTTGGCTCCTTTGTAACACAGTTCAAATTCCATAACTCTACTGTACTGAAACTCTACATGAACAAAGACAAATAGCCACTGGGAATCAGACCCATGCAGAATAGGTGGAGAGGATGGCTGGGAAAAAATAATTTAAAAATATCTAGGTTTTGCTGCTTAATTCCCATTTTGGACACTATTTTATCTTTTGTGGCTACACTGAAAAGCAGATTTGTACCAAACCGTGATGACAAATTTTAAACAAATATTGGCACAGAGCCCCTACCTTGCACAAAGGCAAGTTTTTCCTCCCTGTACATGGCAGAGTGCTCTAAATCCTCCAGGAACTTGGAGCAGAAACTGCTGCTTCATGTGGGAGTAGCAAACAAGCTGCAGCTCTGCTTCCCATTGAATAAATGCAGATGAGGAACCACTGCCAGGCCACATCACCACCTGTGTGCTTACCCTCCACAGGACACTGGTTTAACACAAGCCTAAGCAAAGCAATAGTTCTCCATCACTTCTGCTGAGATTTGAACTGTACCTCTCTTTACACTCCTCATACAGAATTGAAAGTACTTGTATTGCTTGTATTGTCTCTATCCTGGTTTTCCTAATTTTCTTCTTCCTTTTGCTCGTCTGAGTAATGTGGCTGACTTTCAAGAGCAAGTGCCTAAAATAACTACCCAGGGCTCAGGCAGGAAGGGGATCATCTTCAATAGTCTTGGGACACTCTAGTTCCCAGAGTGGAATTGCATCACTCCCCTCCCAGTGCTGCCTCCCTGCACCAGTTCTGATCTTGTACCTTCTTGGAGGTTTCCGGGTGGAGAACTTGTCGAATGAGTAACTGGCCATCACTGCAGAGTGTGTAAGAGCTCCTTCCAAGTACCTTCAAATCACTGGATACCAGCTGACTAAACTGGAAAATAAAGTGAAAAATTCCATTGTACTGACTGAAAATTTCATGCACTTGCCATTACTTCAGCACTCTTTTTTTGGAGGAGATAAAGTAATTCAACATTTTGTAAAAGGTTCTGAAAAAAGGTGATGGAGAATAGACATGGGCCTCTGATAAAAGCAAATAAACTGTATGCAATTGTGGAGTAAGAAAAAAGAACACCCATAATATAATAAAAAGACTAATTAGGAAGATCTGGCAGAATTAGGAGTTCATATGAAAAGTGATCATATTATACTGGTAATGTGGAAAATTTGGACTAACTGTAATTTAAGTTATTAAATATTTGAAAGGACTTTGAAGATAAATCACAATATTGATTTTGCAATGCCTTTTCTTCACCTATAGCACCTTTGATGATATTCTTAATAATTTTTTTTTACTTAAAAAACCCTACCCATCAAGATTTATTAATGTTTCAAAAGCAGCATACTAAGAAAAGCCAAAACATAAGTAATCCAATACCTTCAAAAGTGAAATTATGATCAAGTCACATCCAAGCTAATAAAGTTTTTGGTAGAGATAAAGCGTTACTTTAGATTGCATATATTGTATTATATAATACATAGTATTAAATACTAGATTTTAAAAAATTATTTCCAGCTCAAGGATAACTAAGCCCCAGCAGATTAATTCTCAAGAGGAAAGGACTCCAGCTGTGTTATTCAACATTATTTTCCATCCTTAGATAAGTTTCCAGCCTTTTATTACTCTATACCAGTGTTAAATTCCAAGCTCCTAATAAGTCAACTAGCATATTATAGTAGCTACATGTATCATAGCAGTGAGCACTAGCTTGTTAACTAACTTTCAAGGGGACAGATATAATTATTCTAAGCTTCCCTCTTGATGCTATTCCCTCCCAGGAAAGCATCACTTCACAAACAAAGCAATAATTACAATCATGGTGCAGTAGCCACCCACTGCTCTCAGCAACAGCTTATAACTGCAAAACAACCACCCCTAAAAGCAAATTACAAGTTGACTTGAGACTCAGACAATATCTTTGTGCTGCCTTTTAAACTGTGTGTGGGGAGAAAAGAGTTGGTTTGTTTTATCACAACACATGTGACACTTTACATCATTACAGCCTGTGTTGAGGAAAGGTGATGTCCTAATGACCTGATCCCACAACTGCACAGAACTGACACTGAACAAGTGTTGCAACACCTGCAGCCCAAAGCTAAGGCTCCACAAGGGAAAAACTGTGTATTGAACATGATTTAGAAGGAGCAGAGACATGATTACCCAGGCTTTAATTCAAAATAACTGCTCAAACCAATCCAGGCCCTTTTCCAAAGCTGACCAGAGTTCCACTACCATTTTGAGCTCAGAATCCTCTAAGGACACCAAAGCAGGGAACTGAGGGGCAGAGCTGAATAAAGAGAGGCACTCAGCTCAGTGTGTTAAGTTGCTGCATTTGCAGATGTATTTACAGATATAGATACAATCATATCTAAAAAGTGAAGTTATTTAATAGCAGAGAACATATTTAAAATTATAAGGGTGAATATCCTCCCAAAACAAAAACCTTTATAATGCAATTCTCTGCAGGCTGCCACATACACAAAAAGAACAAACACACCGCACAGACAAAATAACCAACTAAAAAATCAACCAACCCAAAATTGCAAATTCACAAAGCCTCTTCCCTCCCAATTGCTAGTAAAGGTTGTGTTCCTACCACAAGCTGAAGTCTTGAAGAACCTGAGGCTTTAAAGCCAGTTATTGTTCAAAGATGATTTAAAGTCAGAAAATTGAGATCTGATATTTCTCAAAATACCTCTGTTGATGTGTAAACATCAGAAGCAGAAGAAAATTCCAGTGGACTCCAAAGGAACCACTTTAGAAAAGTAGTTCTGTGCATGGCCACAGTTGCAGACCAACAACAAATATTCTCACCACAATAACACCTGAGGAGGATTGCCTTCTTACTAAATGCAGCAACTTATTAGGTTCTTTTTTAACTAATGGGCCCAGTAAAGACCAAATATTTATAAAAAGGGATTGGAAATGGTGATAGGAATCAGCCTCCAGAGGGTGCACAGGGATTCTCACTGAAAGAAAGCAGAGTCTTACTGATGAACAGCAATAAAACACTCCCCACACCTTCAACTTTGTACCCTGTGTCACTGAAGATGCTCAAGAGCCAATACAGAGTGCAGTTAGGGAGATATTTTGCTCAGATACAGAAGAAATCCAACCCACACAATCTGAAGAAAGCAGCAGATGTAAGCAGCCTCCTGTTGTACATGTAAAACATAAGAACTGTAGATCAAAAAGACTTCATCAAGTTAGAAAAAAAACTGAAATTAAAAAAATAAATATGTTTGTGCAAGGAAGGAAATGCTCAGGTCAAATGGTGTAAGTCAAGTTAGTAAAAATCAAGACTGTTGCACTGAAATATTCACTTTTTCCAGGTGGCTTTCCCACACAATCTACAGCTGAAAAGACAACAGATATTTTCAGAAGCTGGTACTGAGAAGATGCCAGTGTAGTAAAATACTGCTTAAGGACACTGATAAGCCCGGAATTCCAAGCGTACTAAGGTTTAAGGAACTCCCAAGGATCTGCATTTGTTTTTGTTTTTATTTTTACTGAGTTTAAGTATTTGAACTGCATATTTATTAAATGTCAGAGATAACATTCAACATTGCAAACTCCTTTCCAATGGGACAATCAACATGTCAAAACAATTCCCTACTTTTCTTACCAGATGCCAGCAGCTTAAAGTGCCTTCGATAAACTGCCACAAGGTTGGCAGGCTTTGCTGGGAGTTTATTTAGAAACTTCTATTTTAAAAGCAGCCTGTTTCAAACTTTGGGGTGCACTGCTCTGGAAGAGGACAAAAAGACTGTGGGAATAATAGTCAGCAGACATAAGCAATCCTTCATTATCCAAACCAGCTTAACTATGGCCTGGGTTAACTGAGAGGACGGAGTAGCAGAGGGAATGGGAAGATTCACCTGGGATCAGAGCAAGGGGCAAAATAGCCCCAGAGGAACAACAGATATCTGAGCTTAGCCTGAAGTAGCTTCTTTCATCCACAGGAGATGTCTCCTAATTCTGCAAAGGTTGACTATGAAAGGCATAGCTGTGAACCAGCTCTTGCTGCTATAAATTACACTGGACCCTCAAGTCTTTCAGGCAACAGATACATGCAACACAAGTGTCCAACATGTTAAAGCAGCTAGGGCAGATGTGTTTGTAAAGCCACATCAGTTGAGCAATTCAGCATTGCCCAGGAAAAGCCATCTTCTGCCTCCTTTCTTGCACCACAGATTTCAGGCAGCATTTCAAAAGACAGCCTTGAACCAGCATCCACCCAAATGGAGCAAGCTAAGGACAAGTTTAGACCAGCACTGGATTGACATTGTTTCTGTCTCACATGTTGTACAACCCATCCACAACTCTGTCATTTCATAAATTCCACCCCCATCTCCTTCACTGCACTAATAAAAACCATCCCTGCTGTCACTCACCTTCATGCTGCCCTCCAAGCACGCCCCCACTCCAGCAGCAAAGCTGCCCCACCTTAACACTGCCCCACCAAGCTCACACACCCTGTCTGCCCTGCTCATCTGCTCCTTCCACAGCACTGCCACTGCTAATTACCTGTTTGCATCTCACAACCAGCCCTCATTGCAACTGCAAGAACCAGTCTGTGAGCATCACCCTCCACCTTCACTGCTTATTCCACCAGATCAGTCTCTCCAGCAAAGCTCTGATGAGTCATTCCATAGTTAAAGGAATATGTTCAATAATTCCACACCCAGATTAAAAACTGAACAGAGAGAAGAGGAAGAATCAAACAAGCTGCTCTGTATATTTTCCTTCATGAAACCTAAAACAGTTCTTAGAGAAGGCGGTGAGAGGGAAGGACAGACTTTGAACACCAGTTTGAAAAACTGGCTAAACAGGATTTTGGTCATGTAGCTGAAAGTACAAAGAGATTGAAGAGACATGTTTTGCCAGCAGCAAAGCTGGATGAAAGCCAGCACAAGCTGCTGTGTTTTTTGTAGATGAATCCCAAGGGACTGAAATAACAGCCTCTTCATGTTGCCTTAAATATAGCTGAACTAAGATGTGGATCTTAGAGAAACAAGAAGATTCTTCATTAAGCTTTTTTTACAGTTATGATGCATGAAAAACTAAAATAAACATCAGTCTATTTGGATATTCTCATTTCCCTTACTAAAAATAGCTCTCATCCTTGAGAAAGGCCACTGCATCTGTGCTGTATCTGTGCCTGGCATGGTAACGAAATACTGAGATAATTCAGTCACAGAAAGCACCCATCCTGTCAAACAGAACCATTCCTAAAACACCATGGCACTCTGGGTGATTCTCTCTAAATCACCTCTGAGAAATAACAGAAAATTCAGCTGCCTCATACACACCAGATTTCCAGCAGTGAAAATCTAGTGAGTCTTTAAAACTGTGTGCTTTCCTTTAGCCATGCACAGAATTTCTCTGTTTTGCTTCTTTTGGCCCTACTGACCCACCATGGCTAAGACAAGACAAAATCATCCACAGAGCTTCAGAATTAAAGCCATCCTTGCAGTTTAAGATGGTCTGGAATGCCATGCTAAAGTATAACAAAAATCCAGAAAACAGCTTAGTTTGTAGTCCACACTTAAGCTAGATGGGAATTTATTTTCAAGTAGAAAGTCAAGTTATATCTATCAATATTCTTTGAACAAAGGATGGTCCTCACAGTGTAGGGATCTGGTTTCAAATCAGTAGTATCAACAGGATGATAGTAAATTGGCCAGAGTTTAGAATTTGATGAATGCAGATAAATACATGGTCTACTTTCTGACAGATCAGCATATCAGGAAGTGCTCATTTTTTCATCTGTGCCACCTTTAGATTTAGGAGGGTGAACAGATCATATCTGGTCCATTCAAAATTGGAGACATGAGACAGAGAGATGATACTTGATTTGTCTTAAAGCCTCTTGAAAGACTTTGAACAGGCTTAGCAATCTAGATTAGTGTTTTGCAAAAAAAAACTCAAGCAAAAAAAACAAAAAACAAAAACAAAAACAAAACAAAAAACCCAAAAAAAACAGAAGCCACCAAAACAAACAAAAATCCCACACTGAAACTTTTTCAGGAATTATAGCTTTTGGTCATTATTAAAAAGAAAATTTTCAGGAATAACTTATAAGAAGAGTTATTTTATCTTACTTAGGCCCTACATTCTGATATACTCTCTTGAACTTAAAAACCCCTCATATTACTGAAATGAAACTGTTCCAGACAAAGTGAAAATAAGACTCCACAGATCTGTAAAGTACCCTGAGTTGAAAAAAGTTTTGTCTGAGACACACGAATATGCACTGCTTACATTTCCTTTGCACAAACCTGTGGCTAAAGCCACACTGTTTATAATCATGGATGTTTTCCAGTCTAACTTGTATTTAAAAAAAAATCATCATCACTTATTAGACATTACTGTAATTCACAACATTAGAACTTTAGACTCTCTTTCAGGTCTTTGGTGTGAGTCATTCTTTGCTTGTAGCATTGAGTATATAACAATGATCAGTCTCCTTTCAGCTAACAGCAGCATGGGAAACAAAGGATAATCTTCAAAAAGGTTTCACTGAAGATTTTCTATTCCCAGTTCTGTTTCAACAGGCAAAAGGTGCTGCAGTTGTTGCCTCAAAGCCTGATTTTATGCTAAGTCCTCAACAATTTATTCCAGAGAACACCCAAACCCAATTATACAGTTGCAGGTGTGGTTCCTGAAAGAAGATCTCCAGCAGTTGAACAAGGAAAGAGGCTGCTGAGAGAAGTTACAGGTTCTTCATCATTGAAGATACTAAAGACCCAAGTGCCCCTTGCTGTCAGGGCTTGGGCTGGACAATATCTATTGCTACCTTCCAGCCTCAGCTGTTGTGTGACTCCCACCACTTTGGATTGTTTTACCCACTCTGCAGCTCCACCAAAGACCAGGACACCAATGCACCACAGTGTCTAACTGAGGGGCTGGGGTGTCTGGGAAAGGACATGATTTCTAGGATGGGAAGTGAAGATCTAGAGTTAAGATGCAGCCAAATCTCATTAACAGAACCTGTCTGCCACTAGAACATAAGCAAGATTGGAGCACCACTGAAAAACAACATCCAACAATCCTGAAGTCTGACCTAAGACTTAAAGGTTCTAATACAGCATGAGAAAGAAAACTCAGGGGTAACAAGCCATGGCTTTGGCATACCCAGCTTGCACACACACAACATACCATGACATGTCAGCCTAGGGAAATATTTTCACTTGGACTTTGTGCCTCAGTTCCTACACCCATGAGGGTTCCACATTTATTTACAACACTCTCCATGGGCAGTTTTCTGCTCCTTCACTCTCCCAGCCCTGGTGATAATGTCAGCCTTATCCATGCAATGGAGGAATTTAAAGCATGTCAATACTACTGGGAGGTGCACAGACTGCATTTCAGCACTATTTACAAGTATGATAACCCTTTATTGTGTTGGGTAACTTTTTAAACAGAGAATCCTATAGTAAGCCCTTGCCTTTGTTCATCTGTTAACTGATATTCCACACGGCTGATAATGGATACATGGTGACCTTGTACTAAAATTGCTGGATGGAAAAAAAAAGAAAAAAGTGTAAGCCCCAGTGTAGCCACAAGCTACAAATAACTTCTTTTTCCCTTCTAGCTAAACAGGGGGGAAAATACTGTATTTAGATCCCATTCAGACATAAACATGAAAAAGAAATTGCCCCTTGATTTTATTTCTTTGCAAGGCAAACACGCAGGAGATGACAGAGACAGACCAGATCCATTCACAAAAAACATTTAAAAATAATATGGCCAGTGGATTTCTCCTATTAGGAGGAAGGCAATTATTTGCTCTACTGAACACTAATGCCTGAGATTATTTAGTGACTGCAGACTAGCTTGGACAAAAGCATGGGGTTCATTTCCAGTTTGCCAGAGAATCTAATTTTGCTCAATATGACTGGTCAAGTTACATATCACCTTATGCTTCTTGATGGCCTAGAAACTGCATTAAATATCAGAATGAGGAATCAGTCACAAAGGCCACCATAAATGTACTCAAGAGAGACATTACACAGCAGCCAAAATGAGTTAAGAGTCCAGACCCATCTTTGGAATTTGCAAATGTAAGAGCAAGTTTGCCCTACTAAGTCTCAAGGAGAGGCAGGATGTGGCACTGAGTTTCAGGCAGCTTCTCTAGCTGTTCCAAAGCCATTTCCTCCACATCAGCTGCTTATTTAGACTCCTGTTGTTGCCTCTCTCACTGAAAGAAATTAATTCTTTTCCACACATACCATGAGTCAAACATAACAATAGGGTCTCAGCTATCCTAGGCATGGGGCTCTGCCATGAAATTCCAATCACGAATCTTCAAAAGAAGTAGTAGCTCAACAACATAGAATTATGCTTTTAAATGTATTTATGATGTTCACTTTTATTTTTTTACTTTGTTGGGCAGCTGAAGTTACAGGAAATAATATCACATTGTCCTCCTCTTTGTTGTAACCTCACAGGTCACCACAAGTCTCTCAACAGAGAAAGGCCTACAGACACTTTTTATAATTACTGCAAGACTTTAAGTGGGAAAATGGAACATATTCTTCAAGTTTATAGCATCCTTCCACTCAATAAAACAGAGCAAATGCCTTTAAAATTCATTATACTCCTTTGGAATTAATAGAGGGATTGGCAACTTTAAACTTAGCTGGTGAGAGTAGCCTACAGCTAATTCCCTGCATAAAAATAAGTTTTTTTGGCATTGTTCAGCAACAGGTAGAACATGAAATACAGAAACAGAGCAACAATTGTCATGGTTTGTCTGTCCAGTGACAGACTGTGGAGCATAGAAAACAGACCATTGTGAGTCAGGGCTGTGATAAACTGTCTTAAAGATGAAACTTCCACATTATTTCTTTCTGGAGTTCATTTTAATTGGGGCTGGGTCTTTGCACAACAAAGTAAACATTAGCTAACTAAATGCTTTAATTCTTCTTAGGAAAGAATGCAAACATCTAAATATCTGCCATGACAAAGATCTGTCCAAGCCATGCCACTTGAGCATTTTATGACCATTTTTGATTAATTATTTCTTAGATGGAAGTTTGCAACACCAGATTATTTGCATGCTTTCCAGCTATGGTATCTACAGCATCTAATTCAGGTAATGCATTAAGCATAAAAGGCAAGACCATGGCTCAGGCAATCTGAATGTCACAGCAGTCAGGTCACAGGCTTTTATCTTCAAAAGCACAACCTGTTTTAATAAGAGAGTGTTGAAATATGCAGAGTACTCCACAAATGAGCTACTTGAAGTTAGCCTTGTGTAAGATAAAGCACCCCAGCCCAGTAACATAAGAATTTCGGAGTTTGTGGACTTCCTTTACTACTACATTATGTGTCAGGAAACTGCTAAATAAAGAAACACTTACTGAAATAAACTACATTTTCACTTTGAATTAATATGAGTGAAAGAGGCCATAACTATCCAAATAATGCAAAATAATGCAAAAATAGGTATATCTTGCAAAATAATTTATCATTTGTTAGCACAGATTATTCATAACTCTGACTTTAAGCAAAAAAAAAAAAATTCTGAATACTTCTAATAAAAATAAAAAAAATCCCTACTCTGTCAACCTTTTACCTACATTTCAAGCAGGTTTACAATGGTGCCTCACACTCCTCACAGGCTGCTATCAGCTCAACTCACAGAGCAAGTCATTACAGCCTGAAAGACAAGGTTGAACATACTTTCCAAACTCTAGGTTTTAATTAATGCCATGACTGCAACATTTCCCAAAGTCTTGATATAAGCACAAGCTCTCTCTCAGTGCTCTATACCTCCCCCACTCCCACTCACCTCTGTTTCAAGGACAGACTTTCATTAGCTATGTGATCTTTAGCACTGGCTCTATGCTTGGTACTGCTCTATTTACTCAACACTACCTCATTGTTTGTAGTGCAAGCTTAACCAGTTGTAGCAGAATAGCCAATGCCTGCAAAATTAAAGCATTTTTTTCCTAGTAGGTTGTTTCTCATGTTGTTTTTGTAGTAATATGCAAGGAAAGTAAAAAGATGAGACAACACCAAAAGAATGAAGAGGCACTAATCATCCACAACCCAGTTTCCTGCATGATTTTCTCATACTCCTGCCTCTCCATTAAACTGTAAGAATATCATAAGCATGGACTTTCAGAATAGCAGCCTTGACATTTATGAAGGATCTTTGCTTACATAGGAATCCAAGTGGTTCATGATCAAACCCTTACAAATATCAGCAAAAGAAAGTAAAACTTTCTTAAATTGACATTGTTTTTCAAATGGGGGAGTGTTCCCTTTCTTGTACAAACATGTTTTCACAAATACATAAAGGACAAGTGGAATTAGATCCCTAAATCAGTTTGCCTTCAATCTTTCAAGATTTCAAGTCACAGATTAGGTAAGCACAATAATTGGTTATGACTCATAAGGAAAAATGAGAGTAAGAAATTATTAGAGATATGATTTTAGCAGTTCACAACTGAGTAAGATCAAAATTTACACTTGGCCTCCCAAGGGACTCAGACATTCCCAACACACAATAAGGACATTAATGGTTACACTATTTGGATGTTGCTTCCTCTTACAGAACTACATCCTGTCTTTCAGGTAACTTACTTCTTCCAAAGCAAGTTCCTTGTGACTGAAAAGACTTGACATGAGTTTGTCTGTGAAGCAAGTCACAACTTCTTGTGATCAAATCTTAGCATCTGAGAAAGGGTGTTTGTTTATATTTTCTTTCATTTCATTAAGCATAACCACAAGAACAGCAGTTTTCTTCTGCACTTCATATTTACAGAGTGCTATTTCACATGCTTTACAATAAACTGAAGTCCATCCTGTGTAAGTTTTATTCTTTTGTAAGAAATAACATGGAGACACTCAAGTTATCAATCAAGCAAACTGCAAAACTCCATCACAGTCATTCTTGTGACCAACAATGTATTTCCAGCCATGTATCTCTCATGACCCCACTCCAATGGTATTTGACTCAAGAGGATTGGTGTTTTACAATATCTCATGTATTTCTTAAGCTGAAAAGTTAACTTAAATCAACTTTCAGCTACAATAAGGTCTGTTACATAGCAAAATTTCCACAGGGTTTTTTTCACTTTCATTTTTCAAGTTGCATTACTATAGTTCTACTTTCCTCTTAGTGCAATTCACTGCAACAGACTTACTTATCAGGAAAGTAAACATCTTTACAGAAGCTACAGTAAAATTAATTTCACACACTGCTAATGTCCACACAGCTCATTGCAATGTTAAAGCACATGCTTATATTTCTCTAGAATAAAAGCCTGAGAATGGAAACCCCACTAATTAAGTTTTGATTGCAGTTCAATAAGAATGATAACACAATTCAGAGAATGTTCTAGAACTCTAGCAACAGAATCTTTTATTTTGAGCTAACAAGTGTCAAAAATCATCACAGGAGCCTAGTTTTTGCAAAAAGGAATACAACTGTTTCTTAACCTTAAGTTTCTAACTAATATTTTAGTATTAATAGAATATTCATTTCTCAATCTTTTTTGCCACACTCTGCCCACTGCAGCTCTATGAAGAAAGGCAGCAGAAGGAAAGAGAAACTAAAATATTTTGAATCTGAAGTTTGGGGGAAATGGGAGAGTTGGTTTTAGTTATCTTTTGTCGCTCATCAAAAGGGGTGATCATTTGAATTTCACTTCCCAATATCTTTTGCTTAATATTTATCCCATAACTCACATCTACCTTCACAGCTTGTGGATTCAATGAATGAAGGATAAATAAGCAAAGCAGCTGTTTGTGAACAAAGCAAGAACAGAAGTACACTGGAGCAAGTTGTGAACAGTTTAAAGAATATCATAGATTTATCAGAGCAAAGCACTGAAACAAGATTTATAGAACAAACATGACTTCTGACTCAAGACTCTCTTAGAATACATGTCAAGGTGTCATTCAGAGCATCAATATTTCCCACCTTTTATTGGAATAAGGTTGTAGCTAACAGGAAACAACCTGATATCTCTGCAGGGAACAAAAAAGCTTTTCCAGAGCAGATAGGAGATGGCAAAGACATGAATGTAAGAGAGAATTACTGTTTATGTTTCTAATTAAGAGGTACAAAATTTCTACTTTTAACCACAGAAATTACAAAACGAGACAGAGCTGACATCATGTTGCTAAAAAATAATCTTTAATCAGCATTTTAGTTCTGGTCACAACATTGCTTTGCTAACAGTATCAATTCTAGCATCTGTGCATCAGTCTGAGCCCAACTGCTCAGCAAAGAAGTGCTGCAAGAGATTGACAGATGTTGCCCTCCTTTGGCTGCACTCAGTTACCCAATAATTTCATATACAACTTAAGAGTGTTGGTTTATGGAAAAGAAGGAAAAAATCAAGTAAACAGACATACAGATCAAGGAAGTGTGCAACCCTTTCAAAATGCTACCAGGGGAAGGAGAGAAACAGCACAGGGTTGCAGACAATGCTGAGTATCCACACAAAGATTTCTAAGCCTGCTTCCATGTTAACAGCAAGAACAGACAGAAGAATTACTGTCAAAATAGTAGAATACAAATCATAGAATCATTTAGGTTAGAAAAGCTCTTCAAGATCATTGAATCCTACCATTAACCTAGCAGTGCCAAGCTGACCACTCAGCCATGTTGCTAAATGCCACATCTACACATTAAAATCCTTTATGCTTCACTTATTCCTCAGCTACTTTTGAAAACCCTGCCAATAATTCATTAACACATTTCCAGTGATTTTTTCAGTAGCTACTTAGAGCAAGTTAAAGGAAAGTTCAAAGTCTCTGAGGATCATGCAATCCAACAATCTTTGTATTGAAATTCTTCTACCCTCTATTTTGTTGTCTTTCAATTACTTAAAAAAACCTTGCAAGAACAATTTCAGGAGAAATTCAAGTATTCAGACATAATATTACAGCTGTGGAAACATCCAAATGTATTAGTGACACAGTTTTCAAACATGGCACATCACTCCCTGTGAAGACAGGCACCTCAAGCTATTCTGGAAGGTCATAGTAAAGTTTATTTGTCCATATATGCTAATCCCAGACTTGGAAATTAATTGCTAGTGTTAAACTTTGCCAGAAAAATTAGCAACATCTGCTATCATAAAAAAGTCTACTCATACCCATCCTCAAACCACTGAGTTAAATTATTCACATATCTTGAATATTGGCACTTCTAGTTTTAAGAGAAGATAGCCCAGCTTGCCAAGGGTATCACACTTTTATGCCTATAAGGAAAAGAATATGCAACTTTAGACAAATTCCTTTATCTAATTCTCAGCCCATTCTGAAGTGCAATGTACCTAAATACAGGAATAAAGCAAGGGAGCCTTTCTATTTCCTACAGGGAATACTTAAGGAATTCAGATTAAAGTATTGCAGCCTTTGGAGAAGGTTTTTCCACACAACCTAACAGAACATAAGTACTGCCAATAACAAATGGATTCACATGATCTACATATGTATATTTCTGTGTACATATATATTTAATATACATAACAGAGGAACTGTGACAGTTTATGCTATCAAGTCTTTCCTGGGCTTTTTGAGGGAACAGATTTGAGTGTTTCAATAATAATGTAATAGGCTACAGAGATGGGTAGCACTGAGGATTTGTGAAGGGAAAAATAGTTTAGCTATACCATCAAAAACAGAATTGGTACTAAGATTCTGAAAAAAGAGTTAGCCATAGCTAAAAAAAAAAAAAAAAAAAACCAAACAATCCACACTGCTACAGGAAGCTTTAGCACAGCCTTAATTCCCCACAGAAAACACTGATGACATTCCAATAATAAATATGCAACATAATTTAACCAATACTAATCTACATTTATCAGTGAAAATAGGGACTATTGGATGTTAATAAATATGAAAACTCTACATAAGGCTACCTGCACACAGGACACTCAGTCCTCCTATAAGAGCAGGAATCTATCACCTACCTGCCCTGACAGCCTTGTGTCTACCAGGAAATCCTCTTCACTCACTGCTGATGCCAAACTAAGGCCACAATTTCACATAAATTGCTCAGTGCCCTACTTGTCTTAAAGTGTTACCCTCCTTTCACCCACTCCTTAGTGCTACAGCTGCCCTTGGGGAAACTTCCTAATCTGCCATACATGCATCAGACAGAGCAGAACCACTCCAAAGCAGAACTGCCTTCAGCTCAGAGCAGTGCCCTGCTCCAGCTCACTTTGCAAAGTCTTCTGTACTGGCAGGATGCAGGTGAGGGAGGGTCATGGAGCAGCAGATGCCTAAGTGAGAGATGCCAGTGGAGTGTTCATACAACAGCAGCTTGAGCACCCAGTACAGGGGCAGAATCAGCTTAAGCTGGTATCACCATCAAACATGTTGGATCATGAAAACACAACCAAAGGGTGTAGGTTCACAGGACGTGAGTTTGGACAGCAAAGCAGTTTAAAGTTCCCACCCCACCTGCTCATTTCAGTGATGCTGTTTACAGCACAGCTTCACAAAGAGTTTTACTGACACAACAAAAAGATGGCAAAGCCTGGCATAGGGACAGGAGAGAAGATGGCTTCACTGCTGAAGCCAAATCTTGTGAAACAACACCCCAAGTATTTGTTGTGGAAAGAACAGCCTGTCTTGACACTTGCCAAAGGTTTGCCGAACACCTGCTCCAAACCATCAGAACTCAGACCAGCAAATATGCCAAACACTGTTAGAAGTTTTATTGAGGTGATGTAGTCACCAAATAATGTGAAGTTGCAAGACCAACCACAAGACTAAAAAAAAAAAAAAAAGCCACCCAGCATTTTCAGATTTTTTCTGCAGTTTGATCACCGAGAGGTGTATTAAAAATAAATTTAAAAAATCATTTATCCAAAATGAAGGTGTGACAGCTGGCAAGGGAGCCAAGAAAACTTTCTGCTAGCACATTGTGAAGAAGCTGCAGAACAAGTTTCTCCTAAAAAAAAAGGGTTGTAACCGGTTTATCAGGTTAGAGGAATTCACCAGTTCTTCCACCTCTCCCCCCATCCCATTTGTTTTCAAATGCTTGTTTCTTGCTGAATTTGCTGAAAATAAATTGCACCTGCAACCCAGCTGGATGCTCAATAGGCATCCAAACATGTTTCAGGGAAGTGGCAATTTGCTATCAGCTGATAAAGTGGCAACCACTCAGTATTTTCAAGCTGAGAATATTAAGAATATGAATCAAAATATTCACTGATGTATTTGATTCAATATATTCAATCAGTCAGACTAGGAGAATCTTTAAATTTTTTTTTACTATTTAAATGTCAATCCATAGGTTAAAATTGAATGCTTTCAGTAGGTTCAAAAGCAAAGCCAAGTCTCACATGAGAATGTCTCCCTTTTTATGTATATCATTCAAAGAAAGATGGTAATTACAGCTAAATACTGCAGACAGTTCTCCAAAATTATTAGCTCTTCTTAGACTCATCCTTTGTCAGGAAGACATGCAAATATCTCCTTGCAAAAGGAAAGTAACATGTCTTAAGGCAAGTCATGCTGATTCAGCCAGGTTTTCTGTATGGGAGGGATTAAGTAATCCACAACACTTTCAACTTCATATGGGATCTTTAGCTTAGAACCCCCGTGGCAACAATCAGAGAAGCACATGAGGTTGTCAGCTTTTTGATGACAGAGTAATGGGGCTGAGAGAAAGGCAAAGTTCATTTTGGTTTTGCTCTTTAAAAGCAAGGTTCCATTCCCGCAAGGTTTCAGAGAGCAACCTGAGAATAATTGCTCTCCCTTAAAAGCTTGCAAAGTGGGAAACTATAAAGCTACAGCAGTTAACTAGAAAAATATAAATAACATGCTAAATAAGCTAGTCCTGTGATTTGAGGATCTGAACAATGAAACCTGGCAAGAATGCCCCAGTCATGCAGGAAGAAAACTATTCCCCTTGGTAAGGAGTGTACCTGATGCATGTTTAGAGGCTTAGATCACAGGCTCAAGACACTTCCAAATACACACTTGAACAAGAGATCTCTCACTTGTTTTGTTAAATAAAAATCCTCACAGTTTTCTACTCAGTAGCATTCTGCAACATCTCAGCTCTGAGTTCACCATTACTGGTCTCACATCAGAGAAAGTTATTAATGTCATTTGGAGCTAAATGTATCAAACAAGGTGCCTCCAAAGGGCACACATTTTATGACTTCAGGTAACTATTTCCCTGTCATTTGTACATGCTCTGTTCCCACAAAGGAAAGCTATCACAGCATTGCACATCACCCATGAGAAAACACAGATGGATCCCATAACTGCAGTAGTGCCTGTAGAATCAAATGTTTGCTACCCTGGACAAGCATTGTGTTTAAAACATTGCAACAAAACAGAGCATGCACTCCAGCAAACAGCTTGGTTATTTGAGGGCACTCTGCTTCAGGGGCTTATCTTGTGAAATTACAACAACCAAAACTTACTGATAAGGAACACTATTTCAGAATATTTCTTGAGAAACTCAAATAGTAAGCTGTTCAAGATGTAACATTTTAAGAATATGAAGTAAAATTGAAATGATGCATAATGATGAAGTGCCTGGTTAAAAGCAGGGTAAAGACTTGAGCACTGATTACAGGCTTTTGGTAGACCCCATCATTGCTGGAAAGTGAACTACACAACAATAGAAGGAGACTTTCTGTGGTCAGAGAAATAACTCCAGACCTACAGAGGCTGATCTACTGTTTACCAGCTACAAATCACTGATTCAGAACCACAGAATGTTTGAAGTTGAAAGAAGCCTGTGAAGCATGGATAAAAGTTACAATGGATTTGTGCTCAGTGATTTTCACTTCCCTCTACGTGTAGAGACTGGGAACCCAAGGCAAAAAAATAGAAGCAGGCACCAAAACTTTCATTTACATGATTGAGACATGTGCTAAGGTGAGCAATTTTCAGCTGCATCATCAATTTTCTACCACAGTCCTGGCAGGGTGTGGAAAGCTAATTTCACATAGTCTATAACATTATCTCAAATCAAGGTACAAGTCTACTTCCCTTTCCTCCTCCTTTTCAAATAACCACTTCAACTACCTGTTGCTTTTGCCAATCAAAATGCTTAACTGAGAAAGAAAAAACCCTGTATATGTTGCCACCTGACTCATCCTTAAAATACATGATGCAATTAAAATATCACATGGACTTGTCTTCAAAATGCAGAAAAGTATCTACTATTAAGGAATACAGAGTTCTGCTTTTTGCCACCAAATGCAAGTGGGAAGTTGAATTAATTCTCTCCTAATTCCCACAGGAGTCAGGACACAGAAGGGAAGGGAAAAGAGTTTAGGTAAGGTGTGTTCCAGAAGACTTATGATGGAACTGACCACATCATAACTAGAATCCAACAATTAACAGCAAAATCATTATTTAGTTGCATAGATATGCAAACAAAAAGGAAAAAAATTGTTGTTTTTCAAGAGTCTCTACCCACCTACACACAAAGGTAGTATTTCCTTTTATTTGCTAAAGCAGACCCACCTACACTGCAATTTACAGCAATAAGATACAATCTCTCATAAAGTATTGAGTATAATTAAAGTGTGTCTGTTATAAAGGTAAACAGAGTGTACTAGGCTAAGCTGTTCCAGATGTCTTTAGTGCAAGATCTGGGACAAGATCAAACCTGCAGCTGCACATTTTCTCAGGGGTTATAATAGCGCTTTAAAAAAAAAAAAAAAAAAAAAAAAAAAAAAAAAGGAAAATCACCTCTCGGTCCAGCGAAACAAATGCAAGTAGAACAAATGCCACAGCAGTCAATGCTGGCAGATTTGAAGCTGCACAGAAGTTACGTGTTCAGACACTGCAGTGTGTAGTGCTAACCATGCAGTATCAAAGAGAGTTAGGACCAAGTCTGCCAAGTTATCTGTGTCACCAGAAGTTACAGCAACATGAACCTGTTCTACTGCCTAAGCAAGTTTCTTGCTGAAACACACCTACGAATGATTCAGACAAGGTGTGGAAAGCCAGGCTTATATGTTACACAAAAATGTACTATTGTATTTTTCCATTCAAGCACTTTTTGTGCTTAGAAACGACAGTCAAAGCAAGCAAACTTTTGGGAACTGCATTATGTACACACTATTTGCACAAAAGTTTTTTTAAGTAACTCAAATCCTCTTGAGCTGTAAGTACCATACAAATTTTAGATTTATTGTCTCAGTGTAAAAGTAAATGAGCCAAAGAACAAAACTACAGAAAACAGAAAAAAAAAAAAATCAATTTAAAATCCAGTCATTAACTCATCTGGAAAAGAGCAATACACAATAAGCATATGTGATTTTACATGAAAGGTTTTGAAAATTTCAGCTGATTTTGAAAATAACAAATAAGAAAAAGTTTTTAAATATAGATTAGAGCAGTAAACCTCTAGATTAGAACCTATCATGTGAAGTCTGAAAGTTTGATTAGCACTGCTTTATTAAGCAGTACTCTTACTGGCCTACTCTTTTAAGGCTTAAGAAAAGCTTGGAATAAAAGTAGACCCATCAAAACAACCAGAAGTCAGATCTACCAAGGACATACAGCATCAGCTTAAATACTCTGGTATCATCTATAACTCTTTCAGAATTATGGAGTTCCCATTTCAAATGGTTCAGGTCTGTTTTGGGTAATTTATAAACTAGCATGAAAATCTGCTATTGATTTCAAAATGAACAATAAAATTAAAGTCTATTTCCTCTTTCAAATCCGTTGAATCTCGTTCACAGGCTTCACCCTGAGGAGCCCCTGCTCCCACAAGCTGCACCTCACCTGTTGAAGAACCCGGTCCAGTGGTTCAGCTTTGCCCAGTCCCTCTGGTGTTAAGCCACTGACTTCGCGACACTGGTCACTTAAGTCCAAGTTGTCTGCTTTCACCAGGGATTTGTGTAGTGTCCCTACCTAAAAACATTTAAGAAATTATGGACAAAAGTGAGGAACAATGGAATTAGCTCTGTATAGCAATGTGTCGAGACTGCAGAAAAATCAGAAAGGTGCAGTATCACCTCCCGATAAATGCCAGGAGAAAACGCATTTGTCTATTTCACAAATCGAAACCTTTGGCCGCGGTTTCTCTCCCTCCCACCCCGGAGAGCCACGCTCTCTGCTTCGGAGCATCCGAGCCCATTTTCATAAGGCCTTTTGCAGTTAGCACCGACTTTTGCGGGAGTTGTTGAGTGCAAAGGGAAGATCACTTAATATTAAGGCAGTTTCATGAATACATTAATTAAATTGATAGTTTTGTTTGTTTTATCAAAGCCCTTCATCTCTAGGGGGTTATTTAAGATAGGGCTTTTGGGGAGGAAAAAGATTAGAGATGACTTTTAGGTCGGCCTAAAAAATTAAAAGAAGTCAATATTCTCTTAAAGGTTATCCAAACATTGGTTAAACAAACAAAAAGCAGGCCCAAAGGGTCCAACGGTGAGCATGAGCCGGCTCCCAGGGGAGCGAGCACGCTCGGAGCCACCCGGGGCAGCTTTTTGTTTTAAAGCTTCAAAAGTCCGTAGACATCCTCGAAGCCGCGCATGATTTAAGGCGGACGGGGCAGTGGGGTGTGGAAGCGGCCAAACTTTTTTTAAAAGTTACTTTTTCCCATAAAGACGGAACAAAAAAGGAGCTTCCCGAGGCAGCGGCCCGGGCAGGGAATGACCCCGGGCGCGGCCCGCGCCTCCCCTCGCTCGGTGCATTTGTGAAATGAACAAACGGCTCCGGGCGGGCGGCGAGCGGCCGGCACAGCCCGCTGCGCCCCGCTCCGCTCGCCCGCGCCGCCGACGCGCCCTCGCCCCGGATATCGAAGCCATACCTTCTTGCTGTGTAGATCCACAACTTGCCACACCAAGAGAATTAGTTCCCTCTCATCCGAACCCAGTTTAGCCCCATATGCACCAGCTGTTGCCCCAAACAACACCACCAAAGAGTCACTGTGCGAAGCCGTCATGACCACAGGGGGAAACAACTACAATCAAAAGCAGAGGTCAAAAAAAAAAAAAAAAAAAAAAAAAAAGAGAGAGAGAGAGGGGAAAAAAATGCAAAAGAAAGACACAGTAACAAACAAGAAAAAAAAAATAAAACCAAAAAAACCCACAAGGCTCACCCCCTACCTCCAAGTAATCAAAGAGAAAAAGAGCGAACGAGGAGTCACAATATAAAGAGAAGAGAAAGAGCTATTTAGGAGGTTGGGTGTTTGAGAGGGAAAAAAATAAAAAACATGGAGAAAGCAAGCTCCCATCTCTACCTGTTCCCGGTGATCTCCTTCCCGGGGCAGATTGGGAGGTGAAATTAGCAAGCTGTGGGTTTCTTTCCCTCTGACATCATGGCAGAAGCTCAGTCTGGACTTTTTTTTTCTCTCTCTTTTTTTTTCCTCCCTTCCCTCTTCCCCTTCCCCTTCCCTGAGTTACCTGCCCTTGGTGCAGCTCATGTGACTCTAGTCAATCTCCCAATGGGACAAGGCCATTGGGCCTCTGGAAAAGGTGTAGGAGGGACGGAGGGAGAATCAACGCCTGGCTGATCTGGTCTGATTGGTTTTTGAAGGCGAGCAGAGGCAAACTCCCTTTCTCTCTTTAATTCTGCCTGCAGGAAATGCCTGTACCTGCTTTCAGTTCGGCGGGGTCCCGCCCGCATGCGGGGCTCTGTGCGCCCGGACCCGCGCCCGTTTCGGGGGAATCTCAGCGATGTCCCAGCACAGTTGCTAAAACATAATTTATGATAATTTATGAATTCCACGAAAGAAAAGTCTTTACCTGCTTCTAAGTAATTGTCTTTTGTGCACGTTGCTGTGTGTGTTTCCAGCTACCGACGCCAATGTTAATGTGTAATGAAAGTGTAGTATTCCACCGGGAATTTTAAGGGATGTTACAGGCAGAGAGTACTTCGCAGTTTAGGCCCTATCCTTCATATAGTTTGTAAAGATGAATCTTAGTAAAACTTTTTTTTTTTTTTTTTTTTTTTTTTTTAATTATGTACCTAGGCACTTTTTGCAAAAACACAGTATAAAGACCTGCATTTTCCTGCTACAGCTGCTCAATAAGGAACTAGGCATTAACTGCAGCCCAAGAGGAGAAGCTTTTCTCATCTCTTCTCTCATCTCTTTTCTCATAAGCTCATCTCATAAAATGTAGATTCTCTTCACAGAAGGCCCATCCGGTTTCTACTTTTAGTCTATCTTAATTCTCATAATTGTACTGTTACTAATTTATCTGAACCATTCTAGCTAAATGAAATTAAAAAATAATATTCTAAAATGTCTTTTAAAAATCCTTAAATAAATGCTGGCCTTCCTGCCATGTCACACATTTCAAAGTTATCAGATTATGCAACTGGCTTTTCATTCATCTTCTATCCACAACCCTTCCATTCTCTGCCCTGAAATATACTTGCCATTTATTGATCTAAAAAATCTAGAGGAGTGACATGGTATGTCTCAACAGAACAGCAACAGGATCCAGTTCCTGAAAAACATATGGGACAAACCCTTGTACACTGAGCATAAAAAAAAGTTAATTTGTAACCAAGATCTTGCTGAAATGAAGAGTTATTGCTCACCTTTAGCTTTAATCCTGGCAGGCATATTTATAGAGGTATTCTTTGTAGGCTCCATACGAGGATAATATCCCATAAATGTAACTGGGTGGAGAAGAAAAGTTTTAAATATGGACATTCATGGTTATGGTAGCTCAGTACTGTGATTATTCTGCTTCTTTAAAATAGATCAGTTTTACAGTTAGAGCACTTGAGAACACTGAGGAGATTCATTAAAACCATTGTGCTTGCAATAGGTAAATGTCTAGTGGCATTTTCATTCTTACTGCGAAGGGAGGGGAAGGGAAGGGAAGGGAAGGGAAGGGAAGGGAAGGGAAGGGAAGGGAAGGGAAGGGAAGGGAAGGGAAGGGAAGGGAAGGGAAGGGAAGGGAAGGGAAGGGAAGGGAAGGGAAGGGAAGGGAAGGGAAGGGAAGGGAAGGGAAGGGAAGGGAAGGGAAGGGAAGGGAAGGGAAGGGAAAGGGAAGGGAAGGGAAGGGAAGGGAAGGGAAGGGAAGGGAAGGGAAGGGAAGGGAAGGTGAAAAGAAACTATCTCTTTTGCTACATTATTAAAAATTTCTATGAACTGAATATCCTGATGACTGAAGTCCTTTTCTTAAAGACTAGTAAAAGGATGAAACTTTGAGACATGAGATCTGGAGTAATATCCTGGCTGGATTTAGATCTGCAGAAATATCTCAGTAATCTTTCAGAGAACATGGATTCTTTTGTTCCAAACTATATGATATTGAGAAGTTATTTGTCCTCATGAATATTTTACTCATCAGTTAAAAGAAGGAAAATGATGATGATATCTAACCCTATAAAACGGTTCTAAATACCCTGAAAAATTGAATTAACTTTGAAATTTGGTCTAATTTCAAAACTGCAATCAGTGGCAGAGCAAGGACGTGCACCAAAAGATGTCCAGAGCTCTTTTAGCTATTTTTTTTCCCTGTGATTTTGAGAGACAGAGATATTAAATGGAATAAATATGGAACCTTGGTATTTCTCCTCACAATAGGGATAGTAGCAAATTGTCTGCATGCCTCAGCATCTCCAAACTGAAATGGCACTGGAAGCAAAAGATTTGTAAGTGATGTGTAAGCAAATCTGAGAAGACATTTAGATTTCATACCCATTCAGTCCTCGGCTCCTGGATTGGTTTATAATATAGTGTAGCAATATTTGCTGAAGGAGGAGCTTACTGTAACTCCTGAACATAAACCCATATGTAAAGAATTATCCTCTCTTTAACAACAAATGAGTGGGAAAGGCATGGGAACAAGTGCTCAGGAGTGTTCTTTGATTGCTGTCCAGATGTTTGGAGAGATTTGATTTTTTGGTCTGCCAGGTAGGTGTGCCATGATTACAATGCACTGTAGAAGCCTTGAAATAATTTCCATTGAGATATCCACAAAAGCTCAGCAATCTGCAGAAGAGCTTCAAAACTGTGGTTCTGATGGGTTGCAGGTACCAGCACCATCAAGCCACACTGGAAGCATTCACTTAGAATCCTGTATCAGCTGGAATTTATTTCTATTGACTTAAAGGTAAGTTAAAACATAAAATTGGTGACTAGACAAGATAAATAAAAATGGAATTACTTCTATTATTTTACATAGCTTCTCTTCTCTATGGGATAACAATCAATGCAGTGGTTAAATCCTACAAAGGTTTTGTACATGCTCAGTTCCCATTGGAGTATTGGTGTGTGCTGTTTAGCCAAGTTTCTCCAGATTACACTTACCAGGCTTTTGAAAAGCCAAGCATTTACTTTTCCACCAAACTTGTGGACAGATCAAATGTGCACGCATAGTAGTATCTTCCATAAATATTATTATAGATTTACATCAAAGTTAATAAAAAGTTTATAACAAATAAGCTGAATTTCCTTTTTTCCTTTTTTTTTTTTTTTTTGTTTGTTTGTTTGTTTGTTTTAAGATTGGAAGTAATGCTGTCTGTCAAATAATATAATGAACAGTTTTCTGGATTTACAATCACTGAAATGATTGCTGACAGGGACCTCTGCAAGCCCTCTTGTCCAATGCTGGCTTACTGCCAGCACTACATTGAACCAGCTAGTATTTTATCACAGTCCAGACATGACTTAGAAACCTCCATGGATGACCCACTCCAGTGCTGCACTGCATTGCTGATGAGAAACTTCCTCCTGGTTGCCAATCTGATCTCACTGCTAAATTTTTAAATAATTCACTGCAACTAGTTGAGACAGGATCTTTAAGCTGTGGTAAGTTAGACAAGCCATGTGATACAATTCCTGTTACCTAATGAGATGAATATGCAAGTGCTTCCTTACCCTTTCAATCTACCTTACCTGTGATTCAAAATTGACTTTGTGCAAAGCTTTATTGCCTTTACAACCAGCCTAAATAAATTTTCATTGCAATTGTTTATTTTTTCACTAGTCTCAGGTGTAGTATAATATGAGAAAGAAAATTCAAAGGAAAATATCCTTCTCGTGGCAGGTTTTTAAGCAAGACTGGTGTTCAGTCTTAGATCAAAACACTTCTATATACTAATCCATTTCCTCTTTGCTCATTGAAAAGATATAGCAGTTTACACATCTGTCAGTGTGGCAGAATATGCAATAGTAAAAAATAAGCTTTTTAATGATAAAGTTAATCTAGTGAGTTATTTGTTACATAAGATATAAAGGAAAAAAGTCCATTGCCAACATCCTTGCTACCATCACTATTAACCTAGTGAAAGGAGTAAAACCATAAATCGATAACAATATCCACTGCAAAAGCTGAAAGCTAAAATGGACTCTATTATTCACTAGTATTTACATGCAATTAAATAGAACAATCTTCTGAATTTATAAACAACAAAATTTAATATTACACATTTATGGTTCAACAGGATAAAGTTATATCCTCTTGGGAAAAGACCAAGAGTTTAACTCCTCATAATAGTAAATGAGAATGACCTAATATCTGCATAAAGCATTCAATTTGGGCCATTTGGTACTTTATATTTAACAGACCAACTCAGAGACTTCCAATTATAGCAGTAGCAAGACAGGAAATTCAGTAGTGCTTTACCCTTAGAGAAAATTTTTGTAACACCCCTTCAATGAATCAATGATATTCAGCCTGTCATATTCCCACACACATAACTGCATTCACACTGCACAGCTAGAAAGTTCTCAGAAGTTCACTGAACCACAAAATCACTGATGTTTCAGAGTGAGAAGTGTCCACAGCCATCTGGAATGTTGGATTCCAGTCATTCATTTCCAGTCACCTTTACATGTAAACACTAAATACAAGTAGACAGCATTAGAAATGTAAAGGCCATTATCTCCATCAGAAGATCTGCATGCTCCACACTGCTCTCACTTACTGACAGTTGAGAATCAGTGCTGCAATATAGAAGTGGAAAGAATGATCATCAAATACAAAGAATGGTATACTGGAACCCCAAGTTATTAGGTCAAAAACAACTGTAAAGTTTACACAATTAATGATGAATCTAGGCAGGTTGCATCTTCTCAAGCTTTACTGAAAATTGGCTGATACTCGTCTCTCTCACAAGACTATTTTGGCAGAAATTTCTAATCTCTGTCTGCTTATTCAGATTGCACCACAAGCTCTCAGCTGACATAAAAACCTTGATAAAAAAGGAAGGTGTGTTCCTATAATATTTTATTACCATTTCATTTTACTGCTCTGATATTTAACCTGTTTCTTCATTAGAATTTAATTAAACTTATTCCACATACAGATATGCTAATACACTTCTTTTTCTCACCACAGTATAAACAGAAGTAAATTATAAATGCAAAACCTAAGCAAAACTTAATCACCTGTTGAAGTACTTGAGTTTTAAAAACATTTCATCGAAATGTATAATTTGTATAATAAATTGATGAATGCAATTATGTGTATCCAAAGTAGACATGATAGGACCTATCATTCAATGATTTCCTGATCTTTCATCTTGGTTATGGTTATTTTGCTTCACTTCTACCAGGAATTGTTGCATACCTATGACAAGAGGATTTCAAACACACCCTGTGTCCTGTTCTATCCAACACAAAGAAGAAGCAGACCTCTGATTTTTTTTTTTTCTGTTTCTGTTTTCACTGTCCTGTCTTGAAAGTACAAGTTTTTCAAAAAGTCTTGTCTGACTCATGACTACCAGCCTCTAGCAGGACTAATGCCAATTTCTAGGAAGATTAGATGAGTTTATTTTCTACTCTACCATTTGCAGCTTGATAAGACAACTATAGCTTTTGCAAAATAATCTGATTTTTTTTTCTACAGCACCTCAAAATGTAATTGCTTTCATGGAAGACTGTAATTCACATTTAAATATATTATATAGTTACAGTCATGTCAGTAGAGTCATCAGATCCTCACTCAAATAAATTTCCTTGTTCTATTCAACAAATGCTCTTGTCACTTTAACCTCTGATCATGATTAAACAAGTACCTTTCTTCTTTGGCCTGATGCTGGATCTTACACACTGTGGAAGTAAGATAGAAGTTCTGTCCTTACAGATACATCCAGCTGATACAGGAGGGTGACATGGTTTCCTGAGAAGAAATGTTCTCAAAGAAACATGTTGCACAGTCAGTAAATGTATTCAGACAGAGAGAAGACAGGTATACCTAGATTTTTCCTTTTGGCATACAGTAGAAATTTTAAGTTTAAGGCGCCATATGATGCAATTCAGTGCATTTTATCACTTAACAGCAATAGAATTGCTTTATAAGCACAGATAATAATTAAGCACATGCAAGCAGCTGCAATTCCCTTCACAGCAAGCTGGAGTTGTGATAATATACCCTGACAGAGCTGTTTCATAACAGCCAGTCCCACCCCACCTCCTTTCCACAGCCCTCTGCTAAAGTGGCACACCCTTGTTTGACAGGAAATGTCACCTTGTGTTCAGCCATTCCTTGCTTTCCTCAAGTAATTATTTCTCTCATGGTGCGACACAGTTAACATACATTAAGATTTTGCCTTTTCTACACTGAAATACACGGTGGTGAGGAAAAGAAAAAGAGCCCTGGGGTAAATGAGGGGAAGTTACCTGGCACATTCTGGGAGTGGCTCTGCCGTGACTTGGGTGAGCGCACTAATAACGCTCTGGGTGAACTAGATGGCAAGGACATAATTAACTTTAAACTACTCCTTTACAGGCTCTAGTGCCCTTCTTTGTGTGAGGAGGGAGTCTGAGGAGTCCAATCTGCTCCTCTGTTCTCTAAAGTGGAGTCATTCGCTCATTCGGTTCAGTCACCCTGCCAAAAACAAGACAGTGACTCATGGGAATGGGCAAACAAAAGGGGCACTTCATTAATCCATGGCTTTAGGGCACATCGAGCTTTTCCAGGGCAGGTATCACTGAACACCTGCAGCCTCACTAAGGGCAGTCAGGCCAGCTGTCATTGTCACACGAGTCACGATGGGCAGCATTTTACACCTACTTTATATAGACACAAGATCAAAGATTGTGGGATCTTCCTGTGTCTTCAGAACTCTGGATTACATTCTATCTATGCAGGAAACCCTATCAGAGGATGCATAACACATCACGTTTTTGATAAATTAATGTGTAAATTTCTCCTTTTCTCACTACACGTCTTGCAAAACTGACTTGAAAAACATTTTATATTTTGCACTGTTATCAAAAGCACAAGATTTACCTGTCCAAACCTTGTGAATCTGTTTGGTTTAGGGAAACAAGGTGGAGCCCACCACCTTCAAAGATTGGCTGTTTCAATCAAAGATGTGAACATCTTGCATTCTCAACTTTTGATTTCCACAAAGCCTGTTTGTTTTACTTAGGGCTAGCAGTCCCTGTTGCCAAGGAATTGCTAGGGAGCTAAGCCACACCTTTATGAATATACTTAGCACTTCCTGCTCTGTGCAGCCTTAAAAGCAGTCTCCTCTACTCCAGAGAGATAATTGGAGGTTAAAAAAACATAAACATCTACATCTTAAGATCTTGCCTGGCTGGCAAAGCCACCTGACTTTGTGCTTTTGTTCAATAGTTCACACAAGGTCTTGGGGAAGTATTTACCATAAGATGTATTTTTCAGAAGAATTCAATGTTTGGGATGGTGATAATATGTTTCTCACCCTTTCATCTGTTTGAATCCAGAGCTTCCATTGGTGGGTGCTTTGTGACGACAAGAAAATGAATTGGTGGGTTCCTCTGAAATCCCTCTAGGCTGGTACACATGCTGTAGGCTGACTGGTAGCTCCAGCACACAGGGTAAGGGTTCATTATTTGTAATATATGTAAACAACCCTCTGTGTTCTGAGGCAGCACCGTGGTGTAATTGCTAGACTACCTGCATCCTCCTTTTTCTGCTTCATCTGTAATTTAAATTATTATACAGAAGGATTTGTCAGTCCTGTTGATGCTCAGTATTTACATGAACCTTAGGAAGTTGTGTTTGCTGTTTGTTTGGGGCTTTTAACATAGTTTACTTAAATAAACAACTTCTAAACACACACATTCAATACTATAAAACAAATTTAAGCACAGAACTCATTGCTGAAAATTAAGCTGTCTGAAAATGCCTAAAGCACAGGACACTCATATCAGAAACCTTCTTACTGATGAATCAGTCCCACAGTTTCATAGATTTCCCTCTTTATCCATCTGTCAGATGCAGAGTATAAAACTGTCTTTTGTTTTATTGTCACTGCATACTGCAAATGGGACTTCAGACTCCCACTTAACACTTCTTACAGTTTTCCTGATGTTACAAATGATAGCAGCTTCTAAGGCTTGGGTGGGTAGTAGGGATGATTAATAAAATATGGTTACTGGCACAGCAGTGAGGTGGAGTAGGTGTGAGTAATTGTATTCTGTGGGAACTTAATCAGAGTCCTCTGGTTCATGGGCATGAAAGTATTTTGTATTCTCAGCATTTCTAAGAAAGGACAGAAAATCAACAGGATCTTAGTGCAGGTTTCTTTTAGGATTTCTCTACAGAAAGATACAGACAACAGTGGAAAATTAAAAATTTGGAATAAAAGTTACTTTATTGCTTTTTTTTTTTTTTTTTTTTTTTTTGAGAATGAAATTTGCAGTGCACATTAGAATGGTGTAGACTCAAAGGCAGTGGGAAAGAATTCTCACTTGAAGACAAAACTTGTTGCACAGGCCCAAAAGCACCACAGGGAACAGACGATGCATTTGAGCATGCAGTTTCATTGTTTGAAAGGAACAGCAGTCTCCTTAACAGTCCAAATACATTATTAGGGGGCAGAGAAGAAGGTTGTGAGCATACACATAATGAAACTAAACTAGTGGGTGTAAAGTAACGGCCAATTTCATTTATTTGCACAGTTTATCTGTAGTAGCAACCAAAGCCCCAGCAGGCAAACAGCCTGGACAGCTGGTGTGGAGGAATGGATTCCACAGCTCTGCAAGGATTTCATGTGAAGCAATACCCTCTAACTGGGATTAGCTGCCTTACTCAAGACCAGGCTCAAAAGGATTTACAAAACTACTATATACTATATATATTCAGAGTCATACAGTAACACCTTCATTGTTCTGTGGACAATATGCTGCATCAGAAAGACTTGTTTTTTTCTCACATGTAGAAAAGAAAATGCCCCTTCCTTAGAAAAATCATAAAGGATAAGGGACTGGTAATATGGGGATTAAGCAGGCAGGATTACAGTCTCAGCTGAGTAAAAATGGTGTATGACAACTGACAAAAACTGTTAAGTCCCTTTCAAGAAAAGGGATTATTAAACCAAGAGTTCTGCAAGTCACGCCTACAGTTCCTGGTTCTTGGACAACAAATATTCATTGTCAAATAGTGCTATTTAATATAAAATGGGCTCTCTTCTATCTTCATGTGCCTTTCCACAACACAATCAAGGCCAGCCAAAAGCATTTGCCACATTTCAACAGGGAACTTGGTCTAGCATTGGTCATGATGGTTTGTAAAACAGTTTAGGAATACTGAGGGAAAGGATGGTCACTGGAATGCTCTTAAGCTCGTAAAACCACAGTTGCTACCTTTATTTTTAATATGGAAAAAGAAAATGTATGTTTCAAGATGTTGCAATGCATCAAGAAAAATTAGCATGGGCATGAAACACTGAGGAGTTTATTTGATCTACTCTCCTTGACTGAGACAGAAGACAGTAATTTCAAAAGCATTGTTTGTACATGAAGGAAAATCAGAGCTCGGATCTATTTGTTTCTTTAGCCCTTTAGAGAATAAAGACATAGACTGCTTGAACTGCTTCAATGGCTTCAACATCAAATTTCAGTGAATCAAAATATTAAAGTTCAGTTTCCTAATGTATTTCCTAAATAAAAATACATCTTTCAAACAAGACAACATTAACATTTGGATAGCAAGCTCATCAAAACTGATGGTGATCCCACATTACAGACAAATATGGATGTATATCTACGTGTACATATACATAGTTCCTTTGTAACATAGTCATTTTCATTCCTCACCTTTCTGTTCCCTCAGAGTTTTTAAGTTTGGGCCAAAGGCATATACTTCATCTGTTCTTGATTAGCATTTCTGACTTCTTTAATCTTCTTTTAGTTCATATTTTTCTATCTTTGTCTCAAGTATCTGAAAATACAGAACATGAGCTGAGTACATAGCAGCACAGAATAATCAAATGTCTGTAGAGATCACAGGTTTCCCACAATAGTATTACAAGTATAAATTGAATATATATTTCACACATCATTTCACACACCATAGTTATTACTGTCTCTCACTGCTCTGCAAGGAAGAAACACTTCAAAGAAAAACTGCCTTAGTAGTTTGAAATTTACATCTGCTATAAAGCTATTTATACTTAATTTCACGTTTGATTTCAGTGTGACTCTATCATTTTCCTACCAGCAGTAGATATGGCCTTTTTTAGGAATGACTGCATAGGAGAAACATGCTCCTTCCACATGAGTGATTCTTCTTGGTACCTTTCCTCCACCCCTCCCAGCAGTGCCTTCATGTTTAAGCAGCTTCACTCTGAAGTTACTATAGCTGTGCAACTCCTGCTCATTGTGTAGCCCTTAATAATTGCTTTCCATCTGGATAATGCTGTTGCCATATACTCTGCATAAGGCTACACCTTAAACACCTAATAAAATGGAGTTCATGTCAGAACAGCAAGGATAACTTCTGAACTGCTTGACTCAATGCAATTTTTTCATATGTTGGTTATGAATAACAAGTGTTGCAGGAGGAGTGCATAAGCTCTTCTCTTTTTCTCTTCATTACTCCTCCTTCTGTGTACACACACACCAAAATATGGCCACTGTTGTAGTCCATGTGCTTCAGTTTGATATCCTTGATATAAAAAGCAGCAGAAGAGTTTCTGAGGATTCAGGACTCTGGATATCTGCTTCCACTTGACAATAGTATGAAGTTATATTTTAGCCATAATTCAGGAGACATTTTCTCAACAAGGTTTTTGGAAGAGGATGAGGATATAATACCATTGATAAAGAGCACACAAACCAATTCTGTGTATTTCAATCCAACTCCAGCATCAGGCTTTAGCTGCAAGCTGGATCACAACTGAATTTCTTCTAGGGAATGCAAAAATTCCAAATGTGATGTAAACTGCATTCCTGCAGAAGATTTGGTATGTCTTAGTATTTGCACAGTTTCTCAAGAAGTTTCACTGGGACAGGACAGGTATCAGATGTGGAGGCAACATTCAGCACAGAGCTAACTTGTTGCATTCAAGTTCAACAATGCTTCCTGTTAATCAGACTCAACTGAAGTCAGCAAATAAAAGACTCTCCTGGGACTTGTAAAAATTAATTTACTAGTCATGAGCAGAACATGGGTGAATTCCTGTAGAAAGTTAAAGATTTATTGTCATTACTTCTTGTATCAATTAGCCATATTATACTTCCTGGACTCTGGATCCATTCTAAATAAAGAATGCATTGCTGGTGTCATATTCAATGTAACCTATTCCTTTGCAATATTTAGTTGCATTTTATTCCATCACAGAAAGGTATGCAGTGATTGCAGGTTTTAAGGACTTTGGTTGTATTTTTCTTCATTTTCATTTTGAGCTTTCCAAAATTGTGTCCTTTGCCCACTGCTAAAGGGCAGAATTATGTTAATGGAATATAATTCTCATTTAGTCTCTAGAAGGCCACACACTGCTCAGGTCTGCAGGCAAATGTGCTCTAGAGAGCTGCATTTCTGTTCAGCCATGTAACTATGAACCTCTTGCATGAGATGCTCTAGAAGATGGGAGTGAGGCAGTGTCCCACAGCAGTGCCCTGCAGTTCCTGCCTTACCTTCAAATCAATGGTGTTAGCAACTGAATCAACATCTCATACTGAATTTTCTCCTCTGTACTCATTCAAAAAACAATCTTAATTTGTTTGCTGTTCAAGAAATAGTAGAGGTAACCTTAAGCTGTACCTCAACTATTTTTATGGTTGGATCACTGAGCTCATCTAACACCATTCAGACTTGCAAAGTCAATCTTATATGATGAACTTCATGTGAAGAGATTCTAGCTTTTGCATGTTTTACAAAGTATTATAAAAGAAATATCTGCTCAGAATTGCACAATATCTTTTGCTTCTTCTTTCTCTTTGCTTCCTGCAAATTAATTCTCATAATTCTCCTTAATGTCCTGGGAAAATGACAGTCAAATTTTAGCCAATGATTAGACTTTCCCTCCAGATTTGTGTGTTCTCTGGGCCAATTTGTATTTTTTACCCTGGAGAGGAATATCAAAACAAGTAGATGTATCTGAAACTTACAGTAGGCATGTTCAAACAGTAATACGTCTCACACTTCTTTTGCACTACAAAGAAAACCACAGGATAATAAACTCATCCAATTTTAAGTATAAAATATGTATGTTTATATACATATAATAATGACATGTGGGAATCTAATACAAGACTTTCATAATATAGAGGTGATAGACAAAAGCCTCAAAGAGCCCTTGGATATTCTTCCCCTTTCCCTTTCCCTTTTTAAATAAGCATTTTTCTTTATAGCCCACCCAGAACTAGGTCTCCATTGAAAATGTTCTTGGACAGTGATTACACAATAAATCCAAGGCAAGAGGACAAACATATTCCTGCACCACTGTACAGTTTGTCTCAATGAGGCAGGTGGAACAAAATAATATTTTAATTTGTTAGAAAAGAAAAATACCTGAATATTATACATGAACTACAGCTCAAAACCATAAAAATAGAGCAAAAATTTACAGTCCACAAGAACTTTCAGCAGTAGCAGTATCTGTTAGTAAAAACACATCCTGTATATTAAATGATAAATACCAAATTATTTGTTGAGTGTAGCTTACATCATTACTTTTAACCTTCACAGCTGAGTAATAGAGCATCCTCTTCTTGAATATTTTCTATTATGTAGATCATGTAGTCAAGCTATATCCAGAAGGAAAACACAATTCAGCTCTCATGTGGCCTAAAGCTAGAATTTTTTCATATATTGTGTGAGTTGTAACTGGCTAACACAGAAGTATGTTTGAATAGCTGGCCTGGCAAAGGTCTATTCAGCCTCAGAGTAAAGAAAACGTTTCCACACCCGGGATAGATCAATAGGTCTGTGTGACAACATATTCAAGAGTCCCAGCAGCATTGCTGAGAGAATGCTGGACTAGCATTTATGAAACTTCTGAATTCCTCCTGGACTGATGCACTGCTCTGCCATTTTTCACTTTCCTCTAAGAAGTGGGCATGATGACTGCAAAACTGAGGATGTTTAAGTCTCTTTGTGTTTTGTTTCATTGCATCCTTGAACCAAGGAAAATTTCAAAAACTTTAATATTGAGATATTAAAATACAACAGGCTCACATGACCACCTGCAAATTTGAGTTGAATTCTGAACTTAAACTCTGCTCAGAAAAATCTGAAATTTGACCTTTTCAGGTAAAGCTTCTGAACATAACTTTTGAAGTTAAATACTACAGCTAAGCTGGTTTAACAGCTTGGCATTGCAGAAGTGGGAAGCCCTTGTTGCTTCCCCACACTTCTTTTTCCCAGCTTTAGGTATCCCATCTCTTTGTACCTGATGTAGTTGTGGTCATACTCTGGCTGAACCAAAACCACTTGTTAATCCACCAGTAAAACCCCTTTTGATCACCAACCAGACTGACTTAATTTTGTTACTGCCAGAACCTACTAACCTGAGGGGCCACAGTCAGGAGGGAGAAAAAAGACTCTTCTTTTAGCAAACCATAAAACTGGCCAAAGCCATAATGCAGCTCTCCTTTCATTGCTTACACAATGTAAAAAGATGATTTGATGTTTTTAACTGGGGTTTTAGAACTTGTTTTGGCAAGTCAATTTTCCGGGGAATTTTTAGAAGCCTTGACTCCCTAACTATTCTTCAGCTAAACTAAGTCACAGTTTCACAGCTTTTTTCTTCTTGACAGGTGGTTGGGGCCAGAAATGCCATTTTAACTATAAACTGCTTTCATAAGTACTGCTGTGAAGAGGAATCACCATGATATCCTGCCCTTACAGGGTCCTTCAAACAAATACTTTAGTGTGACAGTAATGTAATCACAGACTTCCTTAAGGGAATTCCTTGGCTTAAGTACTGTGGCATACATTTTAGTCATTTTAGTAGAGACCATATTGATCTAAAGACAGAACAGTGATGTACTTCAGATGCAGGTACAGAAGGACACAAAACAATAAAGTGACACTAAGCAGCCAAATTCTTAATGGGTCAGGCACTCATGGCTGCTTAGCAGTATTTTGAAATACCCACAGCAACTACTTCAGCCTCTGGGTCGTTAGAATATTACATTTTCAAATATTTCAAGAATGACAGCTAGAGCACGGAAGAAGGAAAAAGCTGAGGCAAGAGTAGTACATCACTGTCCTTAAACTTTTTATACCACCAATGCCTGAGACAGAAATTGATCTTGAACAAGAATGTCAGTCATTGTTTCCCAGAATATCACAAAAACCTGACGTTGTGAAGGGCAGATCTTTTCAGATGCACAACCATATGTATTATGAATGTTACTTTCAGTTAGTTCTGCATATACATCTATAGTAGTATGCACAGACACACCCTTTAAAACTGTTCCTTTTATTAGGTATAACTTTAGTCACCTACGAAGTGGTTCAGGTTTTCAAGAAAAGACCCCAGTCTGATGGCTGGAATAGTCATTTTATAAACACCCTGTCCCCGTTTGTTAAACAGCTTTGCTCATGAATAAATACCATGCAGCATTTTTCCTCTCCATCCCCACTTTTAAGAACAAAAGCAGCCTCAGGCCATCGAGTCTTCCCCATCATCTCTTAATCGCTGAGAAACAGCTTCTTTCTCAATTGTTGTTGCTTAACTAATGCAACATTTAACACCCCAGATGAATCAGCACTGAGCTACGAGTAACCTTCTGGCTACCGATCCTTCAGCTCCACAATGCTAAATTTACTGATGAAAGTGCCCGGACTAAGTTCGGGCTAAGAGTTCAATTTTGGGAAGTCATTCTAGAGCCGACATTTGCATATTTTCTCACCTCTTCTTCCTTTGAATCTGTCTCTAGAATTCATACATACAATTCATTTCTGTGACGTGGTGTTCTCCGATTATCAGAACTCATGTCATCTGTTGTAGTTTTTGTTCTTATCTGGGCAGATCCTAGATGATGTTCGAACTTCAGTGGTTCAGGGCTTAGTACAATACTTATAGAAATTCCCTGTATGGCCTTACCAAAGATCGCAATGAAGCATTGTGTTGGTCGAGCTATCGAAAAAACAGCAATTCCAGCCAGCAGAAAGTTTCTCTTTTTCATCAGAACTAAACAAGAAATTCAAGTGGATGATGGAAACAAGAGAACAGGTTTGTTAGAAAATCTTTCCTCAACAACATGAATATGATACATATATATACACACACACCTTTTTTTTTTTTCCCCAGAAGTTATTAGTTAGGATCGACAAGAATTAAATCCCTTGATATTTTTGCTGGAGTTCTAACTTGTCCCTTGTGTGTAGGTTTTCATTTTTCCACCCCCCAGTTTCATCAAACAGAATGGCCTCTGTGTAATAGAAATAGCATCAGTTAACAAGATCATTTCTTCAAGCATTAACAATTTCAAACAGCAAATAAAATGACCCAGAAATCAGAAAACGATTGTGTTTTTTTTTTTTTTAATTTGTGTCTCCCCACTATCCCATCCAGGAAGAACATGCCATATTTTTAGGCAAGTGCTCTGTGAATGTTTTCCTGCAGTGGTACACATGATCTCATGCAGCCTCAAGAGGCGAAGGTGGGGCTGCGTTTATTGAGCAGCCTCTAGTGGTTCCCCAAGGAGCACCCAGGGCTGTAACTGCGTGGGCTGCAAAGGCAGCAGGAACCTGCTCACACCTCGCACTCAGAGAAATGCTCTGAAATTGTCATCCTGCCTAGAACACTGAGAAAACTGTTTGGCCTTTCTTTAGCCATCTCCAGTTTAACAGAGAAATTCTTCTAGCAATGAAAAATCTTTATTAGAAACCAATAATTGGAATAAAACTACCTATTACTGAGAGATTGCTGCTTAGGCTGATAAAATCTTCATTTCTAAAAGAAGTGGTCCTTGTGCAGCGGCAGTGTGAGCCAGCCTCCAGCTGCAGGTTTGGTTCAGTGAGAGGTTGGGATGGATGGGGAGAGGAGGGCAGGGCATGGGAGGGATGGAGCTACCAGAGTTCATCCTGCTCAAATTAAAGTTCTGTGGAACTGCCTGGACCCAGCACAGCCCAGGCTACCTGAAAGTCCTAGACCTGACCCCAGGGAAATAATCATCTCAATTAGTGTCTTACAGAAAACAGTGTCAAAAACTTTATATAGCACTCTTAATATAATATAAAAATGTCTGGCATATGAAAGACTGAATATATAAACCGTGAAAAAATTAAGTGTAAAATTAATTACAAAGGATTTAAAATAGTTTCCATTGTTTATAATTATACAAGTAATTATAAAGGCTTTATAATTGTTGCCACTGTTTATGTGTAAATACACAAGCTTGGTGCTCTAATATTCCATTAGCTTGAAAATTTAATGTAAAGGACTTCAAGCTTACACAGACATTTTGGGCTCTGAAATTTACAATCCCATATCTAACTTTTTTTGTGATGATAGACTGATATTAATTAATTTTTTTCAACTTTTAGTACCAGCTTTTTTCCATTAAATATCAAGAAAAGAAAATTCAGCAGCATATGTGTTTGTTCATATGTAAAAACTAGTGATCATCACAGCAAAATAATAAAAGCTATATTTGAAGTGTCTACTTAATAATTCCTCTGACAACCTAGAACTTTAAACTACAAAAAGCTCCAACCTTTTTTTTCAGCCTCATTAGGATTCTGTGAAAAGATTTTTCAGCTGATTCTCTGCATTTGCATCCTAAAACTACTGTTGAAGCTCTTCCCACCAGTAATTAATTACTCAGGGAACGGGCATGTTTTCACTACAACAGAGATCCACCAACCCTGCCCCGAGGGGAGCACAGCTGCCCCACCTGTCAGCATGCAAATATGCTTGGTATGCCCAGTCACATTCAGGCAAAGCCTGTGAGCCCACGAACAGAAAGATTAAGGTTTCCTATTACACTGAGGCACGTTTCCAGCAGATCAAAACAATGGACTAAAGGGATACTCTGAAATTGGGAAGCCAAAAGTGCAAGATTTTGCACTTCTACTAAAGATAATTTGAACACGGGTTTATGAAACACAGTGCAGCCTGGGGTTTGATTTATATTTTTTTCCCCAAATGCAAAATTGCTTTTGGGTGAAAAATGCATCACGACTTTAGATCATTGAATCATGTCCTGAAATAATATCTCATAAATCCAGGCTCACACACAGAAGTCTTTTTTTTTACAAAGTTAAAGAATATTTCTGTAGTCTTTGCTTTGTTCTTATTCCTTGGTATTCCAGGCTAGTCCAGGATATTCTCACAATGTAGGAAGTGTTAGGAAAGTTTGTCATCTGAGATCTGAGAAACAAAATGATGAAATATCTGGACTCTCAAGAAATTATGTGATGCAAATGGGATCATGGAACACAAAACTCTTCCACAGTCTTCTCCACAGAGTGGTGGTGTCAAGGTTTTGCATCCTTTTAATTTTGCCAACATAAGAGTTCACTCTCTAGATCTTTGTGGTTTGGAACAAAAAAAAAAACCCAAACAAATGTGCTTGTGTCCTTTTTTTATTTGGCAATGTTAAAATTCCCTTCTATTTTTTTCCTCTCATTTGCTATTTATTCCCAGTCAAACTGCATGTCATCTCCATTCTTCTTCCTTTCTTCTCAGTAGAGATGAGGGAGTGAGTGACATGTCCTATGCTGTGACTGCAAGCACTTGTGTTGTTCTTAGGATAATACAGGAATCTGCCTCCCAGCCACCAAAGCTTGCTCAAGGCACATATGGAGCCTTCACTATCAAAATGTAACTTATTGTGCATATTTTTTATCCTACCCTGAAAACCTACATAAGAAACTGATTTTAAGTGGGTAAAATTACATTCTTAAAGGCTGAATCTGTCTACAGAGGAAATAAAGCCCAGGCTGTATTTTATTTCCACATCCTTTAAGCATCATTTCTGCTGATGCTGAAAATCAAGGGCCCAGTTCAGACAGATGGGTTTTTATCAAGAAAACTAAAGTGGGAGCAATATTTATAAAAACCTTTTAGTCACACACTGGATTGTAATCAACTTCATAGTTTAAAACGAACTAATTCCAGTTAGAGAAACTTTGTCTAGCAATGATTTATTTTTACACTTCCTGCCCTTCAGATTGGTGGACTGGTGTCATGCAATGACAATGAAGCACTTGCTTAAACTTCTGAATGGAATAGATACCATTTTGGAGGCCAGTGAAAAGAAATAACCAGTAGAACTACACCTGAAAATTGTCTCTTTGCAAATATACCAAGAAAAATACCAAGAAGATATCTGTGAGAAAATCAGGCAAGTAGTTCTGCTTCTTTTTTCTGTAGTTACCTGATTGATCATCTTGATGTCAATTTATCAGTTACATTTATAACTGAATACTCCTGAAATGTATGCTGCTCTCTAGTGGCTTCCATAGAAACAATAAAGCACAATTCTACACTCAAAAACTGTACAAAGCAAAAATCTACATTTCAAACACTTGAAGAAAGGGATTGTCTTGCTACTGAGTGTTTTCTGTAGCAAAGTCTGCTTAAGGAGTTCCTTCTCTCCATTTTGATACAATGGTTCACACAACTGCTTGTAAGGCTGCATAGTGAAACACTCCAAATGTTAAAAATCACCCTTTTTCTTAAGATATTAAAGGTTAAGTTAATACAAAGAAAATGAGTTATTTTAAAAACAGATAATTTCCCTGATCTGATGAACAGAGAGATGTACTATCATCAAGGACCTAGCAAGAGGATAGAGGTACAAAGTGAGCAAACTTAGCAAAATGTCTTTGTCACTGAGGGAAAAACCTGAACCCACATCCAAATTCCTGATTCTTAAAGGTTTCTGTGAAGTGGCTGTGCACAATCAGCTCCTGCTTTGGCAGTGACCATAACACTACCAAGACAAATCAGAATGGTACAAAACAATTTATACACACACAATTAAAATAAAATCTTTCAGAATTGCTGTTAAAATCAGAGGTTCTGTTAACATCTTTCATTTTTGCCCCCATCTCATCTTTACATTTACAGGCCTCAATGAGGTTGGTCCTCCACAGTCATTTTCACCTGTCAAGCAATACTCCAGCTAGGTGCCAGTTTTTGCTGAATGTTTATTTATGCCCAAACCTGTCTTTCACAATATCCCTTAAATCTAGAAAACACTGCTCAAATTAATTAGTATTCAGCTTACCAACCTCAAGACATGTTTATACTCTGATGTTTACAGTAAACTGCCAGTTACAGTGGAGAGGAAGGTTGCATGCAAGGAATTTTGATACCATAAACACTGTTTACTTCCAGCTTCAGGAAGTCTACTAAGTATGCAAATAACTGGACTTGTTTCTCTGTATTACTTATTATTTCTTCCATTAAATTAGCTGCTACAGCTATTGCAATATGGCTGAAATAAATCTCAATGCATTGTTTGAAGATAATGGGACACAGCTATTGCTGTGTCTCTTCTGTTTAATACTGTGGTTGTATTAAGTAATTTCCATGAGCAAAGGAGCAATTACCAGGAGCAAAGCTGCCCAATCAACATTTATACTCAGGTAGCACTGTGCTCAATTCTCCTTTTAAAATTTTTCAGACCCAAACTGATTTTAACTGTATTTAGAAACATAGATGTTTTTTCCTTAAAGCTGTTAGGAGGATATAATAAAACTTACATTTATCTGCCTTACTTTGGCAAAGGACTTGAAGGACTAAAGCTTTCTCTTTTACTTCACTCCTCACTCCATATCCCAAGGGAAAAACTCAGTCATCTGTAAAACAGGAAAGGAAATGTAATAGACTGAGCTCCATCAGATCAAATAAGCTTCACCACAATAAACTGATTGGATTCTATATAATATTATGCAAGAAAGAAAATCATGGATCCCTGAAGTTTATAAGCAGAAACTCAATTTATCCCTGATTTCTAATGTATTTTCTGTGCATAGACATACACACACAGAGAGAGGAAAAGGGCTGTTCCTAGCAGGAGAAAATCTTTGACATTTCTGGTCTACTCAACAAGGGTTAAGAGATAGTTTGCAAATAGCAAACTTCATTATTGCAGTAGTAGCTCTCACAACGTTAAAGGACAATTCACTGAGAGTCACAAAATAAATTCATGATGTGTTTAGAAAGACTATTCTATTCGTGCATGATGTCATGGATTTATGAAGATGAGTTGAGAAAATAGACATACAAAATAGTGAACAGAATAATCAAATCTCTCATGGTGTAATCTCTGTTGTCAAATGCCACATGAGGCTGTTTTCATTTCCCATTTCAAATTATGACAGAAAGAAAATTCATGGGATAGTTTTGCAAGATATAGGGTTAGCAGGACTTGTGTTAATCCCTCAATGCTACAGTACCTCAAACCCATTTTTCTTCCAATATTTGTCAATTTCTTTCCTTATGCACCAATATGAACAAAAGTGCTGTAAAACCTCTCAGAGAAGGGACTTGAATGACTGAAAGATATGGCTAAGGAAACGAGGGAAAAGGAAAAAGCAAGAGTATGAATGTAGGAGAATAAAGTTTCAAACTTCATTTGAATGTTAATGCAATATGAATGTTACAACTGTCAGAAGAGAGATACAAAGAGAAAAAGGACAAGTATACCAAAAACATTTGAGAAAGACAATCTAATGTGGAAAGAACTGCCATGAAATCAGAGTCTTGAATCTTTTTCCAAATTACCTCTTGTGTTTCCAAAAACTTGTACAGAGGTAACTTAATCTACTACATTTTCTGTCTGTAAAATCAGAGAGACTGCTTATCTGATAGGCAACTTGGGTATAGAAAAATCTGTAAGTAATCTTCAGACCTATCAGGTTTCATGCTCTAAAATGAGATTTCCACAACCTCTTCCAAACACACATTCTCATCCAGCCAGCCCTCCATACCTCTGCTGGGCAGTGCCACAGATTTCTTTTCCTTCCCACCTCTCAGGCACAGTTCCAGGCTCCCTCCAGCCTCTGGTCCCAGCACTTTTCCCACACAGCTGTTCCAAGGCAGCTGTGGGACCTTTGGGCAGAACACTACTTGTTTGAGGGAATCTCCTGTTTGTGCAGCTACAGATCTAAGATGCTACAGAACTGGAGAGTCAAATCCCTTGGGTGATAGAAGCATCTTTTGAAACAAATATTTGGCTAGATCCACAAAACCAGAAAAAGTCAAATCTCTGACTCAGCCTATTTGACAGGGGTTAAACAACTGAGTGAACAAGTTTGATGTGATAAAAAGTGCTGTCTCTTACTTTACCTGAGGCTTTTTTCCTATTTGCTAGTGAAGTCTTGCTCCTTTGCAGCCACCTGTGGTTGGTTTTGTTTTGTTTGGTTTTCTGGGAAAGAAAACTGGAAAAGAAAAATACATGTATTTGGGAAAATACTCCAATTAAAATGCTATGCAGAAGGCAAGCAAGTGTAAAGAGAACTATGTTGTTCAATAGCAAACAGCATTCACAGAAGAAAATTCAAGCAGATGTAGCCAAGTCAACTACAGAAGAATGTAAACATTCTGTAGCTAGAAGACTAATAATGAGTACAAAAGATATATTGTTAATACAAATGATGGAATGAGAAGAATTATAAACAAGTCATTCACTGAAAGAAAACATTGAATTAAGCATTCAGTGAATAAGTTAAATAAAAAATATATATTTTTTAAAAGCCCCACACCTGGAAATGTAAACAAAATTAGTATTGAGAGAGAGAGATGCCAAACAGAAAAGACGAACAATGGAAAAAAAGTGGTTGAAAGCCATAGAATATTTTCCAGTTTACTGTGAAGGTTGGATTTAGAGTAAGGAATATGAAGGCAGGGTATTTATACCACGTTAAGTTAAACCTTTAGTTTAAGAAAATAAATTGAGAAAATTTTCTCTTTATTTTTAGGTATAGTTGATAGACAAATAAGGTCTTCCCTTAAATTGCTTCAGGAAGTGCTTACTTCTCTTCCTACAAATTAAATAGGGAGTGCAGAGAGTGACACGTGGCTGAGCCAAATCAACAGTTCTTGGAGGGAGGGAGTCCTGTCCCCACCTTTCCAGCTTTTCTTTCTTTCCTCTCACATCTTTTTTGTGTTGCCTCTGAAGTTTATCTGATTCATTTCAAGGTCAGGCAGCAAAACTCACTAACTTGGCAAAAAATGTACTCTTTGGAAGGTGGGCAAAGGTAACTTGTGTTTTTTTATCAGGCTGAACAACCTGCAGCCAGATGAGCTCCAGAGGTGGCTCAAGGTCAGCAGGGGGATCACATAGCCAAGAGCAGAGGGGGTAACAGGAGAAGGGCAGGGAAGAGGTGAATGCTTTCTGGCAGCAATTAGCTTTTAGCTGAAGTCAGCCAGTTTTGTAACTTAAGTACCTCAGTTAAATACAATAAGTCAGATGGAGGGAGCTGTGCCATTGCCCTCTGTTGTGTACACAGAGGGGGTGCTATTGCTGTTCTTGAACTTGTATCTTCATGTCCTAATGTTTCTTATCCATGTGAACCAAATCACCTCCCCAGATGTTTATTAAAGCTGAATTAGGAATATCCTCCACTGCCAGCCTCTCCTGTGCTATTCTGCTCCACAGCACTGCTTTTTTGTTACAGTACTATGACACAAGAAGCTGGTATTAGATTTACATTATTCTAGGTTTTATTGCAAATCTCATTATGCTTGTTGAGTTTTACTTTTAGCCTCAAAATCTTACATAATGCAAATAGATGACAACCTGCATTTTCAAATTTTCATTTCTCAGTGGTGTTCTCTGTTTTCTTGTTTATAGAGCCTTTGGTTATATATTTAAAAATCCCTGATTCTTTGATATACCTTATATATACTCCTACATACATTAGTCAGGAAGGCTTTGTGTGGCATTAAGATTAAATTTAGCCAATCTACATTTTTTTTTTCTATTTCTAATAACCAGGCTGCTTGCCCCTATTAACTGAAGGTTAAGCAGAAGGTGAAACAAGGATTCTGCTGCCTGTAGGAACAGATGTACAAACAAGCTGCTACAGGGCATGTCAGGGTGTGAACACACAGTAGATCACATGCTCTGCAGAAGCTCTGCAACCTGTTCCTTCTCTAACTTGTTATGTCTTCTTTCTGCATAAAACTGCACTTTATGAAACCTTGTTATCCAAGAGGAATTTGTGTACAATATATACTCATTCAGGTTATGTGACCATGCTGGGCCCTTTGTTCTTAATATACATTATTTTCTACTGGGAGTTACAATTTTCCAATATTTTTAGATAGCAGATGGATCTCATATTTCAACCACACATGCACATGCAATAGCCTAAGTATAAAGAAACTTGTAGACATCAGAAATCTCATAATGAAGAGTAAATAGACTTTTGGAAACCCTTCCAAAAGATGAAAAAACTCTTGAAGTGAGCTCTTTTTTTGGGGCTAATTTTTATGTGTCCCCCAGGGTCTGTCCCTGCACATGGTTGTCTGTACACAAACACAGTTCCTATGTGCTGACTGGCTCCTCATGTTGCTTGAGCAAAAGATAACATGATGATTTGTTAGCTCATCAAAACTTTTCTGAAAAGGTATAATTTTTCTTTGTGTTCTGGTGGATATGTAAATACTATAGATCCTAAAATAAACAAATGCCAGAGGCACTGGGATAACTGTATTACATAAAACTAAAGTTCAGAGAAAAGTTGTGTGTCATCTGCAGCACCTGCCCAGCCCAATGTGCTGAGTATCAGGGTGAGGAGGGGAGAGCTGAGAGGGCACAGTAACATCAGCACAGCTGCATCCCCATGGGATTGTGAGGCACAATGGGCTGGAGCTAATGCACACCTGAGATAAATATGTTGCAGAGTGAGAAGGAAATACATTTTGAATGAATGTACAGATGTAGCTTTCACCTTGTTTGGCTTCTCGGAAGTATAATTTGCCCAAAATTAAACTAATCTACAAAAATTCTGTCCTGTGATGCTGTGCTCATTACATCTATATAGAAAATACACAATTATTTACACATTTAGAAACATAACTTTATAGGTCTGATGTTAAAATCACAAATCATGACACAGCATATCACAAAATGCAACAGGAGTCTCACATATATTAATAATTTTAAAAAGACATTTTCATGTTTCTAAGACATGCCACAGTAGCCTCTGGGCTCATTTCTAAAAGAAGGGATTACTTGTGATGAACACAAACCAAGTCTTTGTGTATGATCTTATCTGTAAGTATTAGAAATAACCTGGGATTCCAGTCTCACCTCTGAGACACATTGAAATCAAATAACTAAAACACAGTGGTTCACTCTGGAAATTGTTATTTTTTCATTTCTGCAAAATTATTTTTCCAGATTAAAATTGCTTTTCAGATTGCTTTATGACTACACATTCCTTGCTTTTGCTTAAACATGTTTAAAGACTTTTGCAACCAAAATATAAAACTTTTATTTTAGTTAAGTTACAGGAAACTTTGTCTATAAAGGCAGTTATTTATAGCTTTAATATGTACTTCAGTCATTCCAACTGTACCCTGAGGAAATGTTAATTTTTAAGCTTTAATGTATTATTTTAATGTAACTTTCTCTGTTACTATTTCTGCCTTATTCTCAATTCAGGAAGCTACTTGGAACCCTTACTAAGGTCAATTCCACACTAGTTTAAGTCTAACTTCCTTAAGAGGTCGATCTACAAACCTACGTAAGTAGTGTAAATTCCTACAGAATTTATATCAATTTGATAAAAAAATTACATGTTTTGATAATAAAATTGTTGAAATGCTTTGCCCACCTATGCGTTGTTATATATTTAACTACTGTAATATATTATTACACCTATTTCACTCTTACAATGACATTTACTGTGCAGTCTTGAGTACCTCCCTTCACCTTCTGTTTTCCTGGCTGCAAACAAGGAACAATAACAGCACAGGCAGGAGTCACACACAGCCTCTCTGAGCTGTGCACTCAGGTCATCCAGACATCCCCTCTAACTCATTCTTACCTTTGAGGCCCCCTTTGATGCATAACGAAATTCCTACAGGAATATTTTATACCAAATACAAAACTGCACTCCTTGCCCAGTATCAACAACCGTCTGAAGTTGCTGTGAATGTGAATTCTACATAGAAAAGAACACAAACAAAGCTCTTCTTTTGAGATGCAGGTAATGTTGGGCATTTAAAGGAGTGCCCTCCTGACCCCCGCTCATGTCCTGAGGCAGCAGATTGGGTTACTTGGTATCATTGCCTTGGCTTGGATAGCTGCTCATGAAGTTACAGAGTTTTAAAATTCCTGCAACACCACTTACTTCCAGGAACACCTGCAGCTCTGGTTTCCATAGGCCAGTTTTAAATTCAGTAGAGAAATATTTCTCTAATTTTACTGCCTTTCTTACTAAGGCTCCCCTTAATCTCTTGTGGTCTGAATGGAGTCCTACTAATTCTGTTAAACACTGCAAAGAAGCAATTTTTCATCTCCTGAACTTATTTTTTTGTACAGATTAAAATCCTTCTCCCTTAAATAATAATATAAAAAAATTAATGTTTTATTACTTATTTGCTATCATGAAATCATTAATTACGCACTCAGAGTTAAAGTTTAAAAACAGATTTCAGAGATAATTAACTGTTTCAAATTAGTTCATGATGTTATATAAAAGGAGACAACTATTTAGGTTTTTTCTGGCATTGGATTTTTTTATTTATTACTGCTTATTTTATACTGCTCTTTGAAGACTTGAATACACCATAATATTAATCAAAATATAGAAAGCTGCTAGCTTAAGAGAAGCTTATCTTTGTCTTCTGATCAGTCAAAATTTGTTTTCCCGTGGGTCTTATTTGCTTGTTTGTTCACTTTACAGCAAAGCAGTGATCTAAGGCACATTTGTACATCAGTTACAGCCTTTACCAGTGATCAGATATACATCATACTTCTCTTTAAACAGGAATGATGGTGAGCTACTTCATGGATGGAAAGGGGAACAAGTAGAATGAAAAGGAAGTGGTTTTACCTCAAGCAGCCAAAGTGAAATGTATGTTTGCACTTACCCTGAAAGTAGGAAACTTCACTTTCCAAGCTCAGCAATCCCTGTTTATTTTCCTATACAGATAGGAAACAAGAAGGGATTTCCTTGGCACACAAAAAGCAGTGGCAAGGTGGGAATTTGGCAGGGTATCTATTCACTATTTTCTCCCTGTGCTCTGAAAAGAGCCAGCAATGGGCTCACCTGCCATGGCAGTGCTGCAGATCTGGCCCTGTGAAGCCACAAGGGTCTGGCTGGGGCAGCAGCTCCTTCAGAAATGCTGTTTCCAAGCTGCCATACACACTTAGGAATGAAGCAACTCTGAGAGCAGCTGAAGCACAAAAAGGATGTTGAGCCCTGTTGTGAGGAGGAATGTGTGTGTGAGGAAAGAGCAGGACAGACCACACTGCTCACCTCCCACAGGGAAAAACTACACAAAATGCTCCCTGGGTTCCTAAACAGTCACTTGGTTTGGTACACTTCAGTACTTGTGGATAACACCAGTAATTTAAAAGGTTAAATAACACCACTATCCCTCTGTGAAATTATCAGTGTGCCTAAAATGATTTACCTGAGTTAAATTAATAGCAATAAGGAAACAAGTACTCTATAACCAATGCAATATTAATTTGGTTCTTGGGAAATGCATAGCTATGTTTTCAAACACATACCAAGCTTTTTATTTTTTTTCTTCTCTTGTGCTCAGGATGCTAATTATTTAACTTTATTCAACCAATAGTATTATTGAAATGAAATGAAAGATCCTATCACATGGCCAACCCAACAGTTACACTGGGCTATTTAATTGTCTGCTTAACTCAAGCCAAAGTTCAGTGACCCACAGCAGGTGAAATTCTCATGCAGAGTGTGATAACATCTTTGTGATCAGAACAGTGTATGCTTTCCCAGCTCTTGCCCTCATAGAATTTCTGTGTATTTCCAGTGGTTAAAAGATGTAATTTCTGTATCTTGGAGAGAGCAAAGTACATTTCTGTGTATCAAAGAGAGAAAAACTGTGATGAGACTTGGAGAATCAAGGAAAGAAAAGGAGTCAGATGTAGGAAAATTACTCTGAAGTTCTCTTCTTCATTTGTAATATTAAAGGAATGTAAGTATAAGTGAAAAAATAGCAACCTTGAAATGTTGAAGTGTAAAAACATCACCATTTTTTTTCTAGGAAGCTCCCCCACTTTTTACAAAGTTGCCTAACTTAAGCCATTACATAAAATGGCAATTGTGGCTTACAGGCATTATTCCTTGAATAATTTGCATTTTGCTGTTCTTGTTCTTTGTGTTTCATTGCTGCTGAAAATGTATCAGGCCCCTGGGTGCACTAATTGTCTTAATGACCCTCCACTCCACAGACCCATATAAATTCAGGCCTGGAGCTTCACCCCCTATTGACCTGTGTTGTTGGAGTGCCTGTTTGAGCTCTGCCCTGGCCATCCCCTGTTGGTGCAGGTCCTGACCTATGATCTGACTTCCTGATGTGACCCTGACTGACTACTGTGGTCCTGCTTGGTCATCACTGGCTGTTTCTGAAGATGCTTTTCCTCAATGGATCTGATCCTCATCCTGACCTTGACATACAGATTAATTCTTGGCTTCATCCTTTGCCCAGCCCCATCTGCCCAAAACAAAAAACAAGAACCTGGAGTGAACCCAGAGGCAGAAAATCTTCAATTTTCATTTTACTTTAGTTGTCAAAGAACAAAATAAGGTGTGAAACATAAAATAGCTGGGTTTTCATGTAATATATCTTGGGGTAGAATTTAGGGAAATGGTTATTAGGTAGAAACCTTTAGTTCATGATGCCTTCTTCCTAGAAGTGCTATGAGAAGATCTTCAGCAAAATCAATTTCTCCTCATCATTTTAAAAGTAGGATTAATCAATTAGTGTAATGCTATTCAACATGACAAATGTAAGAGGATTAAGCAAGCCTTGTTCAAAGACACCAAAACCATTACATAGAGAAACTAAACATTGCAGTAGAGAAAAAGGGTATTTGAAACCAAATCTATTGATTCTGTTTTCTGCTTTTCTCCTAATACTTCTCTTATTTTCTTAAAGGCAAAACTTTTGCAATTTTCTTATCATGGATATCTTTAAGACTCCAAGAAACATTTCTAATTTTAACCACAAGGAAGTCAAGTCTTTTAGAAACTTTTTGAGAGCATCTCAAAACTACCAAAAGCCTAGAAACCAGTAATACCACCTGGCAGGAGATGTGGGCTACTCAAATTGCAGTCAAGATCCAGCTCAACATGCTTATTGATGGTTTTGTTGGGGGAACATGGAGAAGCTGTTTCCAGCATGGACTTTTTACAAACTGGCATGAGGCAATTACATCTTGTCAGACATCCCCAGCTTGCCTAATTTATGCAATATTTGAAAGAATTCAAAACAGGGCCTAGGCTCCTGAAGAGTGAGAAAGAAATGAAATAGATCATTCTGAAATGAACTCGAATTAATGTGTTTGTTTGTGACCATTTCTGAGGTTCAATGACCTGAACCTTAAATATGGTTCACAATTGAAACAATGAGCAAAGTACTTCACTGCTTGTTTCAGTGACTTCCAGAGTATTAAAATTAAGCCTAACTTTTTAAAATAGAAAAGCCACATGGTGGCAGGAGAGAACAAGGCATGTAAAAAACCTGTGCTGCTAAATGCTTCCCTCAGATTGAACTACATAATGTTCCCTTCTACAGCACAGATGAAGGTCTGTGCCTCTATTTTTAATCTAACAGGCACTAACATAACTCATGAGTTGCAATGTTCAGAAAACTGTCCATGACTTCTAAGTTTCTGATGCTACTCAACAAGTTCACCAGGAATTATACAGCAAATATTAATATTACAGTAACTTTTGAAGTTATGTAATAGAGTAAGGTATTGAATTTGCAACCTATTTTCAGATTGTCTACACTGTAATAAATTCCCATAGCTCCAGAGATGCAATGACTAAAGGTGATCTTCACACAGCTGATTTCCTATCGTGACTCTTAGGGTGACAATACCAATGACAGGCCATGAACACTGCTTCAAATTCACAACTCTATGACATTTAAATATTTAGCCTTATTTTTTTTTGTGTAATGTGCTATACCATAAAAAGGTCTGCTATGCAAAAATAAGAAGTCTGACTTTTCAGTTTAAGATCCAGTAAGAGGAAGCTAAACTACTAATCCTCCAATTTACTATCATCTGAACTTATCCTTGACTTTAATCACAATACACTGTTTGTTGATGTCTTAGTGTAGTTTCACACTGTTTTCTAGTTAACAGCTAGTGGAAATAGTGATTCACTTACCTGCACACAGTGTTAGTACCTACAGGTGAGGCCAAAACTGAAGATGGACCAGTTGCTTTTGCAATCAAGATATAATTCTGATAGCTGACTTCTATTAGGTAAATAATAAGTGGATTTTGCTGTTTAGCAGATGTAAAATTTGGATTCCTAATTAAAAAGCTGTGACTCTTTAGCCTGTATTTGAAGACTTCATGGGATCTTTTAAATTAATTCCATCATTTAAATCACTGACTTGACACTTTCTGTAAAAATAATTTTCTTCAAATCTGAACATTTCTTCAACTTCAATCTATTTTAAAATGTTGAATCTTACTAAGAACCACCCACATGGTTTTTAGCATATTTGATTTAATGGGAAAGAAGACAAAGAAATTCAATAGTATATGATTCACTTATCTCCATACCTATCAGGGCAAGAACTTTCTTAGGACTGTAAACAGAGTTGTAAAGTTTCTGAAATCCTGGTGTCACTCATCATAGCCCTGCTCACACCCAGCTCTTAATGCTAGCAGGAGCAACATAAGCTACTCACCCTCTCAAAGGACAGGCTTATGTCTCTCTAAACTCTGGTTTATCAAATATTTTTTTTTCTTTAACTTATTGACCACCAGTGTGGATCACACTGAGGAATTTTTTAGAGATTAACTGATCCCACAAGAAAGCATTTACAAAAATCTGAAACTATCTTGCAACAGAATAGTTTTCACTTCCCTGTCTGTTCTCTTTCTATACTCAGCTCTCATGGCTGAACTTCCCAGTTTCATTTTAAATCCATATTATTCTTAATAATCTTGACTAAGTTATTTTTCTTGTTTTTCCACTCAAAAAAAACAATAACTTTTCCTTTGTCTCCCCTTTTCCCAATATATGCAGGAAGTGGACAAGAGCTGTACACTAACCTGTAGAGAAAACCTTCACCAGTGTTAATATTTGCTACTTCTGCCTCTTCTAAAACATTCATCCTTTATCAGAGTCTTTCTTGAATGTGAAAGAACTTGCATTCTTATGTTATTTCTGTGCCATTTGTTAGCTTCCAGGTTCTTTTATTCCTTTCACCCAGGTATTGCAGGCAAATCTTTCATTTGGTCCTGTTAATTATAACCCTAAGAGTTCCATAACTGCAGCCTTAACTGTCTTTAAAATGTATATTTTGCTCTACTTCTTCCTAGAAAATGTTCTGGTGATTTAAAAAGATATTTTTTGTTAATATAATGCAGCTGTTCTGTTTCTGCTTACAAATAAGGATCTCTGATTTCTCTTGTGCTCCTCCTTAAATTACAAGTTGCCTGTAAATATTCACAAAGCTGTCTTGTTTTAATCCAGATATCTATTATAGCTCTTCTACCATGATTCTTACAGAAACATTTTGATGTCAACAAGCAACAAATAGTGTAAGGCTGATACTTCTTATTTACATCCTTTTCTTGGATGTATGAGCTAAAAATTCCTCAAGCTTTCCTTCAATCCATTTAATACAAGATGAATTCACTTTAAGCAGCATAATCCTACTACAGCAAATGTGAAAAAATCTTGATGTAAACCCATGGAATGTTCACAGCAGGTTCAGGCTGAGAAATACCAAAATGTTAAGAGATAAATGTTAGAAGATTATTAATTTTTGCAAATGTGAGAAATCCAAACTATCTGGTCACCTCCTAGTACTCAGTGTTCCAAGCAGGGTTGCACTGACTCCACATCATGTTCCCTGTACTTCAGTGTAGTCTGAGGTGGTTTGACTCAGGTGACTGAAGTGGCTTTCAGCTCAGCTCTCTGCCTTGCTGTGTCATGAGAAACAGCTGCACACTGAAACCACAGAGCAGACTTCATCAACAAGGGTAGAAGGGTTAGCAAGTAAGAAAAAAAACAAAGAGGAACTCAAATGACATGAAGCCTCTATTTTCTCAGTAGAACCTGAGTGTGTCTTGAGTTACTAGGAAGCCACTACTTTGATCTAGCTTCAACAACACATAGATGTGAGAGCATGTTAGCACTGATGGAGTGCTATACCTGGCTGCACTGATAGGCCTGATATGTACCTGCTCAAGGAAGCAGCAGAAAAACAAGTCATCTCCTTGTATTTTTAGGTGGACTCTTATGGTCCCAGTTACATGACTGTTGTGTTGACAAAAATATCAAATCAGTGAGGATTTTAACTGTGTATACCAACATTTGCAAGAATTAACTCTGTTTACTCTACATAGAAATAAAATAAGTTAAGGTTGCCTTCAAAAGAAATACAGTTCTTAGAGATGACTGTCTACTGGAGGTAGAACCAAGGCCATTAATGTGAAATTAAGAGGTACAGCTCCAGATCCTTGATGGACCTCCTGATTTACAAGGACTTCAGTACTGTGAGTAAAAAGGAGTGGAGAAAATGTGAAAAATTAATATTGAGGCAGATAATTCATGCACAGACTGATAGAAAGGAAAATACTAGTCAGGCAGCTTGTACTAAAGTTTACCTGGGTGTTTTCTCACCCTGCAATTTGTGAACTGCTTGACTTTTTGTGGACTAGAAGTTCAGCTGCAGTGCTCATGTGCTCATGAGATAGTAAATCTCCTCGTCTGTTCTGTGTTGTTGTTGAATAGTGAGTGACTCCTATCTCAAGAACATATTGGGAAATACAGCTTCACTTTTTTATGAGTAGATAACTGAAACTGCTGGGTTTTTTTGGTAAGATAAAGCCACACTGCTATTTGCAATGGCAATTAAAAGCCATTAGAGGGGTGAAAAAGAGTGGTAGGTAAAGGATGAGGTAAAGTCTATAGGGTTTTATCTGTTGCTTACTATTTGCTGCAAACAAGATCTTGCTAAAGTTTTGTTTAATTTCACAGGAGTCCTATTGAAGGAAAACCCTCTGTGCCATGGAGTTTTCTCCTACTCAGGAGAAAAAAAAAAGATAAGCAGGAATAACAAATGCATATGCAAAGTTAAGAGTAATATTCTCCCATTAGCAGCTAAGGATTTTACTTCCCCATGTTTATTTCAGTGTACAAGCTAATTCAATACAATATATCCTTTACTGTAACACATTCAGACTTGAAAAATTAGTTTCTGGTTAGTATTTGTAATTTCTTGGAAAAGATGAGTAATGTAGCTATTTAGCAGCTATCCAGAAGAAGGAATGTGAAATTACAAAATGCTTCATAATCAGTAATTATCTTGATCTTACGATAAAATATTGACTTAAAAATATACAAAGCAAGTATAAAAATGTTAAGCACAATTGAAATAAATAAAACTTCAAAAGCAAACACCTGATGCTGTGCAATTTTTCACAGTGAGTTTACACACATTCACAAAACTAAAAGCCTTGCAAATACTGATTTCATTGGTTTCTTATGGCAAAGTCCACTATTCTATAAGAGAAGAAAAACTAACACTTTTATTTGCAAGGCAAAGTTCTTATGATATGAGACACTTTGTACCACTACCATAATTTTCCTACACATAAAAAAATATATGAAAGATCTCTCCTTACTCCTGATCCAATTCTTTCGCATTTTAATAAACATCTTGGAAGCTTAACTTCTTTGAATCAAAATTTTTTGAGGATACTCAAGGTACATATATTTAATACATAAAATTGTCACTGAAATATGCCATGTGTTTGCCATCAAATACAGCATGCAATCTGCAGTGCTGTTTGCCATACAACAGAGTTCTCATACCTCCTGCTTCTTCTGGAGGGATGTCACACTCCACGTTTGACTTGTTCAAACCTGCCCCAGCATAATACAGTAAATGAGCTTGACTGTGTAAAGAACCCTTATTAATTTACAATCTAAATAAAGTAATGAATAAAAATAGCTTTAGATTTTCCATTGACCGGAAGAGTTTTGTGTCATTAGTACACTTTAAAACTATTCTTAACGATATAAAGAATGTAACTTCTTAAATCTCTAGATTGTATAAAGAGTTTTGAACATGTAAAATTTTTTTTCTGAAGAAAAACTTAGTTTTAAGCTTTCAAAGTCTCTCTTTTCCACATGCAGTTCTTTTCTGTTTTCTGCACACAGATCTTCTAGAAATAAGAAATAATTTTAATGGAAAGTAAAAATGTTGCATTCCTTAAAATTTGAGCTTTTAGCCACCTTGTTGAGGTACTTTGCAACAGTGAAATAGTGCTCATTTAATGATGTGAATATTGATTTATGAACTGAAAAAGATTGTTAATGCCAATTCTTATAAAATGCACAAAAAAAAACCCAGAAAGCTTTTATTTCTCTCCAGCTTACTGCTCAGTAAATGAAACTGAGAGAATAAGGAGAAAGGACTGCTGAAGACATGGCACAGATTATTCATTGAGTTCTTTCTTAGAGATTTTCTGTGCCTACCAAAGGATCTTCACGTCTGGCTACAACCAGACTTCTTTTCTTGTCTTCCTCTGTTACAGTCTGACTGATCTGTTCAAACAGCTTTGACATCTTGGCAAACCTCAGGTGGTTCTGAAACCTTCGTGCAGCAAAAGCATAAAGGAGAGGGTTAATACAGCTACTGATGAATACAAGTGCTCCAGAGATGTACACTCCTTTGTCTACAATTTCTTGCAGTGCCAAAGACATCTCATTAGAGAGTTCTATTTCAATTGAAATAATATCCAGGACATTAAAGACATGGTGAGGGAACCAGCACAGAATGAATGCAACCACGACACTGGCAATGAGACGTTCTGATCTCTGCTTGGATCGGAAAGTCATTCTCCTTATTCTTCTTGCAACACATGCATAACAAGTGCAAATAATCAAGAAAGGGATTACAAAACCTCCAAGGGTCTCCAGCAGAAGATACGACACTTTCTGTCTATTAGAGGAGTAGTTGCGACATGTGCATAGAAGCCGACCGTTCGTTTCCTCTGTCTCTTGAAATGGAATGACAGAAATGCCAAAGGCAGTAGACAGGAACCAAATGAGGAACACAATCAAAGAAATTTTTTCTTTTCTTCTGTATTTTTGAATTGTGAAAGGGTAAAACACAGCCAGTAGCCGCTCCAAGCTGAGTGCTGTAATCAGAAATATACTGGCATACATGCTGCAGTAAATAATGAAAACCAGAATTTTGCAGGAGGTGACTCCGAAAACCCATGAGTCAGCAAAAGAGTAAATCCAAATTGGTAATGTGATCAGTACAAGGACATCAGCAATGGCCAGGTTCATGATCAGCAGGACTGAAAGAGAAACTTGCTTCATTTTTTTACAAACAGTCCAGATGACGATGCAGTTTCCAGGGGTGCCAATTACAAATGACAAGCCCAGTATTATGCAGACTACTGACCTCACAATATTCCATGTTGAGTTGCCACTGCTTTCCTCAGCTTCACTCATTCTGGAAATTCTTCACTTGTCAGTTGCTCTGAGCTCTGTTTTTATTCTGCAGGTGTTGGTGAACTACTTGAAAGTTCTCCTCTCACTGGTGTTCTGAAGGCTAATACAGACTATGAGCTCACATCCTCATGCTCACCCTTACAGACATCTGACCACATATGGCAGTTCCTGTTGTTTAAGAGGATGGGTATTTTTGCATACAAAGCAAAAGTAAAAACACAGTGCAGGACCTGAGTTTGCTGTTAGTTATACATCCATTGTGCTTCAGCAAAATTTACAGCATGTTGTCCCTATTTAAAGAAATTTGCTACTGTTTTGATGTTACTGATCTAATCAACAGCTCTGAGAAGAAACCCTTTTTATACTATTCTATTCTTGCTTTTATGAATACCTTGGCATTTTATTTTACATAAAACAAAAAAGAGGGGTGGAAGGTAAACTACAAATGTGCATTATACGTGTGACACGTATTTAAAAGCACCAAAACTTGTGCTTAGTACCTTGATGTCACCTTTTTTAATTCAGCAGAAAACAGTCATATTTTATAGTATTTTAGAAATGTTCTGGCATGAAGGAAATTGACTGGTTTTACTATACTGGTACAATAAAGTGGGTAGCTACTGTATTTCTAATTCTCTGGGAAATTGCAGTTCTTTGCCAAACAATAACCATCAGAGTATTCAGTCTGGATGTAGAGTTATAGGAGAAAATGCTTTATGACAGAAAAGACATGATTCCTTTATTGTCGTCCTCTGCCATCAATGGGCTATGACTTTTATGACTTTTCCTAGGAAACTTGGTAGACTATGGAGTACTCAAATCCTAAATGAATCCTAAATTCTTCAGTCTGGCCAAAGAGTATGAAACTATTTTGTTATCCTGCTTTCAAAACATCTTTTGAAGTTCATTTCTAAAGTGGTAAAGGAGGAACTAGAACAGCAGAGCCAACAGAAATATTCAAGAAGTGGAACTGGAAGGGTATTTACAATAGAAAAAGATTCACAGAAACAAAGGAGTTATTTATAGCTTTCTCAAATTTAAGAATGTGATACAGATTATTTCCCTAATTTTAAAAACCTGGCAAATGGAGTGCATAGTATTAATCACAAAGTATTTTTCACCATGGAAAAACAATTGTAACATCAGCAGCCCCAAAGCAGCTTAGCTGCTTTTGCTCTCATAAGAGTATAATGAGATCAAAAGCAAATCCAGAATAACCCTACTAAAGTTAAGTATTATATCTTCAAAACACTATTTCTGTAATACAGATTTTAATTGGGATTTAATTTGATACATGATTCCAGTTCCTTTCATTTTTAACTACATTTAATAAATATTGGATAGGGGAAAATATGAAACAAGTTGTTTGTATTCTGAAGGGAATTTCTGAAAATCACTAGTGAAAATTAACTAACTGGAGGAAGTGCTGGGCAGTATCTCTTCTTCCAATGAAATCACCTTTACACACATTGTTTCTCCAGAAGTACCTTCATAGACTATTTTTAGTTTATTGCCAGTGGCATATCTCTATAGAATTAAGCTGCAGATTTTAATTGGAAAAAAAATTAAAAAGGAGAGATGCCCAGTACCTCTTGTCACTCAGTGCTGAAGGTTCTTTAAGTAAAGTCAATCTAGATTATGATTGTTGTGTCACACACTGATTATCAAGACTTTGACCTGAATTGCAGAGGGCTCAGGTGACTAAAAGCCTACATAACCAAAGACTCTAGATAGTAAAGAAAGCTACACCAATTACTAGGAATTCTGCTTAACTGAAAGCTTAACTGATAATTGCTAAAAATCCTGTGTAGCAGTAAGTAACGGCTAGAAATTGTAGATAACAGTAAGGTATGCTGATAAGTGAATTTTTATGTCATAATCTATGGTCTTGTGGCCAATTCTCGTTCTACCAAGGATCCCTAAAAGGACCTGTATGTTCTGTACCATTGTGTGACACCTCCACAGGATATTTTTGGTAAAACTTTATTTTGGTGGAAAACAGCAGTTGTTTGAACAACCATTGGTGTAAGTATAGTTCTAGTCCAGTAGTGTATGGATGTGGTTGAACTTCTGAAGCATCTGGCCTTTCATTTTCCAGAAATGTGTTTCTCCACTGGAGTTGAAGTTTCCTTGCCAGATGGCCTATGCCTCTGGCTGTGTCTGTCATTTAAGCAAGAAAACAAATAAATCTGAACTGCAGCCACAGTCTGGAATTTCTGCTCCAGAAAAATCCCAGAGAAGTGTTGAACTGCTAAGATTTGCTTGAGTAAGACTCTGAAGCCAGGCTATTAGACTAAATATCTCAGACATTAGAGTTAGCATTAGCTTGGGAGCTTTTTTCTAAGCAGCTCTATTTGACTGCTGGATCACTATGAAAACTTCAGACTGTAAGCTGTCTTTAATACTCTCTAAAAGTATCTGACTGTTACTTATTAAATTTAAATTAGTAGTACACACTCATGGACAATTTAGCAAATATTTCCATTAACAGGAGGAGCAATACAGTGTAGTCAATAACTGTTGAAAACAACAGTGGCTAAACAATTCAGATCTTGCTCACTGTAGTGCCCACATCTGGATGGGCTTTAGTGAATGAATGCATTTGGACTTAGGACCACAGAAGCTCTGGTCTACTTTATCACAGCAGTGAAATCAGGCTGCATCTGTATGTTTAAAAAAAAAAAAACCAAAAAAAAACCAAAACAAAAAAAAACCCCAAAAAAACAGTTTGAGTTTTTTGTGTGCAAATATTATATAGAATATTATATATAGTGCAATAAGTCAGTCATCACTACAGGAAACTTTCTGTAAGTTTGTTACTTTTAGATTGGCAAGTAACTTCTGAAAACTTTCCAAGCTCTAAAAGTCCATGCTACTGTTATGAGACACTTTAAATAGGATTTGCTTTGCTTTAAACATCAGATGTGTTCTTCTCTCATCATTCAAATTATTTGCTTTACTCTTAATGAATGCACAAACTTCCCTCTGGTGGATGTTCTGCAATTTACATTACCAGGGAGCATTTTCAAACAGCTGTGTTTGCATCCCTAAATGTAAATTGCAACTGATATTTTCACCTTTTGCACATTTATTCTGAGAAACGGAGTTTCACTTCAAAATGCTGAGTCTTTGGGCTAAGAGTCTCTGCTCAAAGTGTGTCCATCCCTCCATGCTGTAACAGCATCCTGGTAATGATTTACAGAGTAGCTAATGCATGGCAAATGGCAAATCCAGAATGTGGAATTGGAATTTAGAACTCTACCAAGAAGACTTCTGAAATCCTCTTTACATTTTGTCTTCAGAAGGATCCCCTGGATGTTTCTCTAGTAGGAGATTGTAGAGCAATGATTATCACGTATCACGTATCTGCTGAGACGCTGCAAACTGATGTTATAAGCTCATTTATTGTTAATGTGAAAGGGAAGAAGTAATTAGTGTGAAGCCCTCAGCTCTTCAGCCACTGAATAGAGGAGTATTTGCAGGATTTGTTCAAATGTCTTATAACAAACCCAAGTCCATGTGCTACTGAGGACAGTGTGAAAGTGCAACACTTTTGCCTTGATCAGTGAACTATGGGCTTCACAGCTGATCTAATTGTTGCTTTCTTATTATTAGAAAGCTCCTATATAAGTGAGATTTCATGGGGAGGTGCAGTAGCTAATAATGACTCTGCTCAGCAATTACTGCAAAGGAGAGTGCAGTGTAGGAAAAGACACACACCAAACATTTCTAAGGTCTTGCAGTGTTGTGACAGCAGCCCACGGGGCAGCAAGTACAAATAAGAACACTCCCAGTGCTGCTTTATCAGAGAGAAAATAACTTAAGGAAGAACTTGCATTATAAAGTTTGAAATATTCTGTGCTGTGTTAATCAGTATTCTAACACTAAAAATTTGTATTCCTTACCCAGCTCAGTGGCAAATAACAATAGTTTCATATGGCTGGCTAGAGAAAATATTTCCTGCTTGTTATGTTCACAGAAAACTGCTTTAGGACTTGTGACAAGCAAGTGCTTCCAAGCCACCTGTGTATGTGCATGAGACATGTTTACATATTGGCACCTTTCTTGCCCAAAGACTGATCATTGACAATCACAACATGTTTCCATGGTGAAAACCACTGAGAAATATTTTCCTTGTACAGACATACCAGGTGCATTAGCTTAGAGGTGTTAATTAAAATAGTGAAGAACTGTATTCATAATTCTGACTAAAAGCAGGAATATTAATAACAATTATGGAAGAATTTACAGACACCTTTTCTTGACATTGTGGATGTATACAGTTTTAGTGTCTTGTTACAACACTAGCTTTTGAACAGTAAATGTATAGAATTGTTACAATTTAAGGCAAGAATGTCTGGTTCTGATTCAGCTACTACTAAGTATCTACTTGTACATAAACTGTTGCTAGCCAAATCCTCAACAATATAAGCACATCTGGCACCATGGTTGCTACTGGGTAAATCAAATACACTGTTTACACGCTCTTCCTTTTGAGTAATAACTAGCAGATGACAAACACTGCTTGGATGATTTGCTGCCAAACATGACTTGATTTTTAAAAAAATTGTTTAGCCAAACCTACCAAGGCACTTCTACCTTGTTTACTGGGATTGCACGTAAAATATTATTTTGCTATATGATTATGATCATGATTTTTGTTATGCAGCAGTAATGAAAGCAAGTGTTTAGCAGAGCATGTCTTAGTGAAGGACCTGTGAGTGCAAACAGATTAAGACAAGCAGGTACTCTGCAGTGCCTGAGCAGCAGCTGCTCTGCCTGTGGGGAATCTCTGTCTGTGCATTGCTGTGTTTGCAACACAGGGTGGCACTGGGACACCATCCCTTGGTTTTTGGCTGAGCTGCAGGCCCAGAGGTGCTGCCTTGCTCTGCATGGGGTTCAAGGACATGGGTCTCCACAGAACTGATTCTTTTGCATAAAGAAATTATGTGTTTGTGACTAAATTTTCAATAAAATTATGGAGAAAAATAACAATGTCTTTTTTTTTTTTTTTTTTTTCTTGTCTTGCACATCACATTATTTTCTAGATACTCATGTTTCTAGCTCTCTCAGTCCTGTTTTGATACATATCCATTTCCAGGGCTACATTCTGTTTTAACTGATCTAGTAAGGACAGCTTCCTCTGTGACAAAAAAAAACAACATTAATCTCAATAAATAAATTTCATTTTCTATGCCTCCAAAGGAACAAAGTTTGGAAACTTTTGTAATTATATTAACAATTGGTCTTCAGTATAGTTTCCATTTTATGTTCTCTTGGAAAAGCAGATTAAATTGTGGTCTCTTGTCCAGCAGATTTGAGCACTTCTGAAGACTTACTTAATTCCTTTATTACACATGCCTTAAGCTTGGTACCAGTGTGACATGAAATCTTGATTTTGTGTCAGGATGATGGTTGATGGTGCTGAAATAAGCAGACTATACTGATTTTATGGGGAATACAAAGATCTTTCTTTTGCTCTGCAGCAGCCACCACGTGTGTGTTAGGAATGCCTGTGTGCTCAGCCACTCAGTAATTAGCATACCTGACATTCTGTTCTGCAAAGCCAGAGAGACCTGCACCCTGAGCCACCCTGCTCTTCAGAATGGTCTTGTACAAGTCTGAAACAAAAAGTAGTCAGGATTCATTCTGAGATGCTACACAGAGCCACACTTACAGCTATTTAGTAAATACACACATACTGTATGGAAAAAGTGTAAGATAAGGAAACTTGAGGCACAAGTAATGTTTTATTGTTTCTGTACAATTTCTATATAATATTAGAAATTACAGTGAACAATAATAACTTCTCCATTAAATGAAGTGTTTTTACTGGAAGAAAGTGGTAGCACCATTTTCATAGTTAAAACACATAACTATTTATGGAATTTAATAGAACGTAAAGCTAATAGACTGTAAGACCATCTGATGTCATATTTTTCCTATATTTGACTCTTGAGCCTAATAATATTATCTGTTTTTAGGCAGATTTATTTCTTATGTTCTTGTGCTGAGATCAAAAAGTGCTTTTAGCCCAGTATCCTGTCTCTGGTAGCACCACAAGCAGGTGTTTGGAGAAGCATGTAAGAACAAGCCATGTGTGTCCATACTTGTCCTACACATTCTCTGGTATTCAATTACAGCTGAGGAGTTTCTTGGATCAGGGGTGGTTTCTGTGTGTTTAATAAAGCTTTGTGGACATTTATTCTGTAGACTTCCTAAGCCTATCTTTGAACTCAAGTGAACTTTTAGCACTGCAGCTTTGATCCATGTTGTGTGAGGAACCACCCCTTGTGTTTGTTTGCTGTTCTGTTGGCTCCAGCTGGCTCCCCACAGTTCATCTGTTGGAAAAACAGTGAGCAGCACATCCATGTTCATCCTTTCCACAGTCCTTCCTTGATAAAACCTCACATCTGCCAGTCATTTCTTAGTTGCAGGCTGAAAAGTTCTTACACACATGAATATACCTACACAACTTCCTGTACCCTACATAGAAATTGTCCCATACTTTTAATCATCCCTTCATTCTTCTCATTGTCTCTTCATTCAGGTCTTTTATGTTTCTTTCAGACAGAGGAACAGACTACTTCTGAAATCCAATAGTTCAATTAAACCACAGTGTGCTGATAAGGGAAAATGAAAGAAATTAAGACACACAGAGGCCAAAGCTACCTCATCTCCAGTCTGTTTGTCTTACCCTGCTGCAGTGTAACAGGGCTGGCCATACTGCACTCGAACATGTCCTTTGATTTTTTTTTCTAATTGGGGATTAGTTTAGTTTACATTCAAACCAAAAAAATAATAATTAGCTTTTGTCTTTCTCAATGCCAGTCTGTGCTCTAGGATTTAGAAGACTTTGTTCCAAAGGTCACTGTGTCATTCTTCCTTCATTTACTGCCGATGCTTCACAATCATAGAAATCCTCATGTGATGCAATTACCTTGTAATCCTTAAACCATATGTTATCCCCTGACTGGTAGAGCTTTATATCTCTGCTGTGTGTCCTATTCTGTGCCTAAACCACTAGAAGTCAAGTATAATCTAAAATTGCCATTATTTGGTGTTGTATGAAAGGCAGCTTTAATTGCATCTGTTATCTTTTTCTAGGTGGCTTTGTGTCTTGCTATGCCTACAGGGGAAGGATTTAATCCTCCATGATATTGAACAGTATCTCTTTAACACCTCTTCTTCTCTGACACAGCAAATGTGTGACTCCTCTTTCTCTAATGATTGTTGTTTCCTGTCTTTTGAGTTTGTGACTGTTCACAAGGCCTGTGGTATCCTACCACAACCACAGTACCACTGAGGCTCTCACTGCAGCTCTGCTGCTCTGGCTCCCCTCAGGGTTAGCTGCAGGCACCTCATGCTGACCCAGAGAAGTGTTTGCTGTGTTCAACACACTCTGATACACAGGGCTGGTTTTTTCACATCTTGGGATCTGTTAGTGAGTGAAAAATAGACAATATGGTATGGAAAAAAAACCAGAAGACTCTTGGCAGACTGCTGATGGGTACCCCTTGACCATATTACTAGAAATACCCTTTGGCATGACAAATCACAGATCACTTGATCCATGTTCTAGTCCTCTGGTTGAGGTTTTGAAGGTTCAATTTATAATTTATTTGTTAGATTCAATTTATAATTTAAGAGATTTGCTAGGTTATTGTCATCATGTAATAACAACTTCTATGAAAGTTTATAAAGATATCAAGAAGACAACTGTTAAGGATATAAAACCAGATTTTACCCACACATTTATAAAGAACAGAAGCACAAAAGAAAAACATCAGTTCTGTCTAGCAGATTCCCAAAATGAGGAAATATCCAATGAAACAGAATAAGAGAGCAGCTTTGAGAGAACTACTTTCTACAGGTAATCAATGCATCTTTGCAGCACACAAACAAAGCAGAACCATTTTCACAAGTTATGTTAGAATGAGGTCCAAGTAGAAGAGTTGGAATTGCCTCATAATGGTATAACTTTTTACAGGAATACTCATGTATTTCTTGCTTTCAGCAGAAAATTTGTTTTCATGTCACATGAGAACAGCATCCATTTTTTACAGCTTCTTTGGCTTGTAATCTGAGCAACTTCACATCCAACTGCCAAGCACTGATAGCCAAATTAATTTCACCATACCATGAAGAAACTCTTGTGAATATTAGTCCATTGTCAGTGTAGCATGGCAACAGTATTTACAACATCTCAGGCTGTCTTTAGCATACTAATAAAAAAATAAATTCCAATAAATCCATCTTCTCAAAGTACAAGTCCAGATAGCCTTTGGCAAGCTTCTCCTTTCTAATATGTCCACAAGTGTCTCTAAAATATCATTATGCAGGTTAAAACAGGACAGGTCAGTTCACTGTCACCTGCTTAAAAAGTCCTTTTTTCAGTGTCATTACCAGGAATGTATTTAATAAAATGATGGAATTTTATTAGAATTTTCACTTTATATTCACTGATAAATTTACTGATGCAAATTTGATCATAGCTATGATTTGAACACAAGGATGAAAATAATGACCTTCAAAAGTCCCTTCCAACCTTAATTTCCCTGTAACTGTATTTTTGCACTGACATGTTTGACAGAGGCTCACACGTTACTACTCATGATGCTGCTGATTCAGGCATTCCCCATGATTAACTGTTCCCAACTGCCTGTGTCCTTCAGTCTAGAAGGGAACTGTGTCCTTACAGGAATCACCAAGCAATACTTCTTAACTTAATCTGCCCAAAGGATGGGACAGTAAGTGCCTGTACATTTGTAGCTTATCTATCCCTTGCTTTAGAACATGGTACCAGCCAAACAGCAGATCAGGCATTTCTTTTTATATTCAGTGGCAGTCAAAACTCAGATCTTAACAACTAATTTGTAAATCTTCTTAATCTTATTTGTTTTTGCATGCACATTTCAGAGCCAGAAGAAAAAAATCTTTACATATCCTTTAAACTCAGGAAAACCCTCATTTTTTAATGCACCAACTAAAGAGGTGCTCTCAGATTGTTTCTTATAGGCTAAAGGGAAGTCTCCCAACAGATGTGCTCAGAGTCAGATGGTTTTCCATCCCTCAGTGTTGGAAAAATTTTGCACTGAAAATGAGTGAGTGAAACCTTAGGGAGATTAGACGAAGACCAACACCCCCATTGATACATGACTAAATTACTGATACCAGTTTCAGTTTCTTCTGGACACACTTGTGTTTGTCACTAATCCATCGGATTCAGTAGTAGCAGTGTTGTCTCTTCAGAAGCAGCTCTGAGCTAGCAGATTTCCTAAACCCTCTACTTCCTTGTGGCTTCCCTGACACCCTGTCCAGCTGGGATACCAAACAAGTGTGACACTGGATGAAACTGCTTATTAAACAGTGGGCTCTTGCCTTTTCATTATATGTGGACTAGAATCCTGCAATGCTGCTGCTTGACTCGTGTCACTGTGCCCTCTCTAACCACACTCAGCCTTGTAAGGCTTGTTAAGCTTTACAGTGACAACATACCAAATTCTGCTGCTTCTCCAAATCTCTGCTTCACAGAAAAAAGTACCTTGTCTGCAGATTAAACCACCTTGTCAGCTTTCTACCTCAGAGGGCCCAAGCTTCTCTGCAGAGCAAAAGGTGTCAGGTTCTAGCACTCTCGCAATGTGCTGGGAAGTTGTTGTACTTTGTGGGAACTTGTGCAAGACATAAATTGTCCCTGAGGGTTCAACCTACTCAGTTTTCATCACAACATGGATTATATTTTCAACACTTTTACTCATATATTCATCCTACACAAAATTGTATCTCCCCATTTTTTCTTCCCATACCACCTCTTTTTTTTTTTTTTTTTTTTTTTTTAATTCCATATATTGCCTAATTCTTCAGTGGTCCAATCCAGAATACCAACTCTGAGTAAATCTTGAGTTAGAAGTCCCACTAGTTAAGTCTGAACATTCTTGCTAAAAATTTCTTACTCCAAGATTCTAACAAATTTCTCTTTGAACAGGAATTCTGAGTGTTAGCAATTAAATCCTCACCATTTACTATGAAACTCTCTTACATGTATGGTTTACAAGGACAAATTGATCTGCTTTAGCAAAACATTAGCCAAAGAAGTAATATGATCTCTATTATATAGATTAAAGGTTTGAAGATAGGAGAGATGACAGTAACTGTTAATCTGTTAATTGTGGTTATCCCACCTTGACTCTGACTTTGTGGGTTGATGGTTATGCTAACCTGCATTTCAGTACTCCCATTACCCAACTGCCCTCTTCCCTTTTTTCCAGTCTCTCTTTGACACTGTAACCAAATTTAGCCTGGAAGACAAAGAGGAACACAGGCTTTGTTTACTGTCCTAATGCTACAGAGCAGCAGCGTGGGGAACAATATGGACGTGGATGTGAAGTGCTGAGGAAGCAGGGAGAAATGAAAGGAAGAAGTGTCTTTGCAGCCCTGGTTCAAATGCATGGCAGGTTGTGTCCCGGGACTGTGCTACTGCACTGAGGGACAAGGACAGGGTCCATTTGTCACAACTCTTTTGGTTGTCTTCACATCTTTCTTTGAAACTGGCTGTCCTCTACTCGTGTGTGTAACTCAGCACAATCATGTTGGAGGGTATTTGAGTACAAACACCACTTAAATGGCAAGGATCAGAGGCAAACAGAGAATTCTGTTCAATCAAATGAAAGACATTTAAGCAAACAGTAGATTTCTGGAAAGGATTGTTTCTTGTAAATAACCAGTGTGCAAACTCATATCCAATTCATGGCCTTTGTCAAGTTGCCAGGGCAAGCCCTCAAAGAGTCTTAAACAAAGATAATGCTACTGACACTGTAGTTTCTGGGACTTAATATAATTTATTTCTATGGTGTGGGTTTTTTGGAAGAAGTAAGGAATATTTTCTTAGAAAATAGATTATGCACACACTGGTAACAAATGGGCCTCTGAAGTATGGATAACAATTTTTTTTTTCACTTAATACATAAATAAAAAGGTGCAGTCTTTTTATCAGTAGTTTAACTGTAACAAATGGAACATTAACCATTTCTAGCCAGCTTTGGATATGAAACATGAAAGAAGCAATATATAGAATGTATTTCATAAATACTAGTAAATAATGAGCTGGCTGGCATTTTACTGGCAGTTCAGGTGTGTGGTTGGTTCTGTTATTCTTTGAATCTGCCTTGGATGATGCCTGGTAGATTTCTGTGTGGCTACAACATGTCCCTGAACTGCTGTTAATCTACAAATGCCCTGTTGTCAATCATTCTCTGTGGAAAAAGACCTGGATTGCTATTCTAACAAAGCAGCCTTTAGAAATAATTACACTGACTCAATTAATAGCAGGGTATCATCACCTGGAAAGCAATGGTGTGTCCAAGTTCCTGGGTTTGTGGTGCGAGTGACAATAGGACCAGGCACTGTGTGAAAACAGAAATTGCTGCACATATTTAAACCTCACAAAGGCAAAGAGCTTAATGCACTTTGTGTTTAAATGCAAATGGTCCTGATCTCACAAAAGGAGACAATAAAAGAAATAACTAACAAATGCTGCTTGATTCATCAGCTGAAAGACCTTTATCTAAAGAGCCTGAACTTGCAGGAATAGCTGTTAGGTGCTTAGGAAGCTTTTCCTGGGACGGAATTAGATGGGAGAGTATTTTAGTGAAGTGTGGAGACATTCCCAGCTATCAAAACACAGCACAGAGCAGCACAGAGATTTGCAGAAGAAATATTAAGATTGGTTTGAAGACATCCAGAGCAAAATCAAGAAGGAAATGATTACAGAAGTGATACATATGTGATAATCACTAGGAGCACTTGTAAGTGCTGACAAATGCAAAGTGTACATGGAGCCTTAAAGGCCTGTGCTCTTAGGGGCCTACAGCCAGGCACAGAAAATCTGTCCCAAGATGATGCTTTGATGCCACCCAAGGGAACCCACAAGACATAAAGGACTTAACAGGTGCCATTCCTTGAGCCTCATGTCATAACACAAGTGATCCCAGCCAGGCTATTTGGACATGTGCATTTTGGGGCTTTTGAGTATGAGAGAAAACTGATTCCAGGCACAATCATTCTTTTAAATAATGTTTTCCCTCCCATAAGGTTTTTTGCTGCATTTTGTAACTTTTAATTTGTACACTGGGTTCCCTGTTGCAATCAGTTTTAGTCAGTCATACTTGCACACCCTGTAGTTTGTTTTAGTAGGAGGTCATTTCATGTCAACACTTGCATGGTGACTAAGCACCTGTCTTTGGGTTTGTTGGCTGTAAACACACAAGGTGTGGCTGCTGCCTAGAAAAATGCAAGTCTAGATTTAGACCTTACCTTCCTTGAATGATTTGTTGCTTTTTCTTCTCTTTTTTAAGTAGGAAGATATATCCTTCTCCTTCCATGTCAATGCCAAGACCACACAATTTTTCTAAACTCCTCTAAGTAGGCTGTGTACCTGGTACCACATTCTGCCTTCACACACAATCTCTGACAGGTCTCTCTTCAGGAATTACAGAAGTTGTTGAATACTGAATTCAGTGAGGCCAGAAGTTCTACTCCTACTTGGTTTTCACTCACATCCTCACTTGTGATATTGTTCACGCTCGTGTATTAACCACCCAAGGTAGGAATGTTCCTGAAAATGAGTAGACCCACTGGGGGATGTAGGAAGCCATGAAGTAGAGAGTGCAGTGCTCCTGTTGCAAAATCACCTCTTCAGAAATAGCTTTATTCCGAGCATGAATTGCCAACATCTGGCTCAGAAAGGGTGTTTCCACAGCAGGAATAGATACATGACTGAATCAAAGAAACCTTGTCCAGCCCATCAGCACAATCATTATGATCAAGAGCTGTGATTACACTGGTTCCAAGTACCATTTTTTCCCTATTTAATTTCTGCCTCCGTGGATATTCTTCCTTGTTCCTCTCCATAGGCAGACACCCACAAAATGACCTGTACACCAAACAGAGCACGTAGCCCCTACTAACTGGCATTGCTGAAGCATGAAGGCTTATAACACTTCTGGTTCCAAATTACTGTAATTACAGGACTGCTTGTTCTTGTTACATGTATAAAGGTCTAATGATTTTTTTTTTTCCCCTCTCAGTATTGCCAAACACCTGATCTCAGGGATCCTCTGTACCAATTAGCTGTCATGTTAGTTGGGTGTTGCCTGAAGTGCAGGTATGCCCATGAGCTTCTCTATCAATGCTCAGCCCTTTGACCGTGTAATACTAAAATTCCCAGCTCTTCCAAGTACTTCGGCTTTCCTTTCAATTATTCTGACCACGCCCCTTATGCGCTGCTTATTTTTAGATATGTTTTGCAGCAAGGCCCATTTTTTTCACTGTTGGAATTTATCACGACTACACAACTGTAGACGTAATAATGAGAGAAAAACGTTCTCCTGCATGTCCGGAGCAGCTGCCTGTGCCTGCGGCCCGGGCTGCGACACTGACAGGGCATTCGGCAGGGATGGAATACAGCCGGGGCTGTGACACTGACAGGGCTTTCGGTGCGGATGGAGCTCCCACAGCCGGGGCTGTGGCACTAACAGGGCTTTCGGCAGGGATGGAGCACAGCCGGAGCTGTGACACTGACAGGGCTTTCGGCAGGGATGGAGCACAGCCGGGGCTGTGACACTGACAGGGCTTTCGGCAGGGATGGAGCACAGCCGGGGCTGCCACACTGACAGGGCTTTCAGCAGGGATGGAGCACAGCCGGGGCTGTGACACTGACAGGGCTTTCGGCAGGGATGGAGCACAGCCGGGGCTGTGACACTGACAGGGCTTTCGGTGCGGATGGAGCACAGCCGGGGCTGTGACACTGCCAGGGCTTTCAGCAGGGATGGAGCACAGCCGGGGTTGCCACACTGCCAGGGCTTTCGGTGGGGATGGAGCTCCCACAGCCGGGGCTGATACACTGACAGCGCTTCCCGTGGCGGTACCGCGCCCCGCCAGCCGGGCCCGAGCGGCGGCCCGGGCGCTCCGCGCTCGGCGGTGACGCGGCGGGGGCGGGCCCGGCGGGGCGGGCGGGCCCTTTTCTGGCCGTGCCGGGCGGCGGGGCCGCACTCCGGCCGGGCCGCGGCAGCCCCGGCGCAGCGGTGGTGGCTCTCGGCCCCGGGGTTATGCGCAGGGGCGATGTTCCTGCCGGCTCTCGCCAGGCTCCTCCCGTGCTCTGGACGGAGCTCCTTTCCCAGCCTCCTGCTCCTCCTGCTGCTGCTGTGTCCCGGCGGCGGGAGCGTGCCGCGCCGCCGGCCCGCGGGGCCGCCCGTGGTGCTGGGTAAGAGCCGGGGGGCGGCGGGCGGGCGCTGCGGGGCCGGGCTGAGCTGAGCGGAGCCGAGCTGAGCCCGCCGGCCCCGTTACCCACCCCCGTTGGGCGGCGCGGGGAGCCGGGGCGCCGCGGGCTCGGCACGGCCGCGGGGAGCGCGCCCCGCCCGCCGCGGCAGCGCCCGGCTCCGCGGGGCCGCAGAGCCCGCACCGAGCCGCGGCTCCAGCCGGGGGCTGCCTTGGCCTGGCAGCGGGCGGGGCACAGACGAGGCTCGCTTTGACATGCTTCCAGCTCATTAAATAACGCCAGAGCATCCCTGCTTAAGTCTTTCCTCTCTACGAACGTTTCGTGGAAGAGGTTGGAATCAGATGTGGAAAGAGGAGTGATTGGGTGTTCCAGCAGTTAAATTGCAAAATTAAACAAAAAAGGGCTTCCTTCATCGTATAACATGAAGAACAAGTGTTTATTACTGGTCTGTGGTTTCACCTGTTAACACAATATAGTTTGTAATGAATATGCAGGTGATATTAATATAATAGTTAATAAGTAATATTTTTAGTTGCTTTTTGTATCTATTGTTAAGAAGATGTAAATAAATTTTAAATGTTTAATAACTTGTCTGCTAATTCTTGAGCATCCCAAGACAGCAAGTGTTGTCTGGTGACAGTAATGTCAGTAGCCGGTCCTGTGAATATATTCAGCCTGCTGCATGTTCTTATTATTGATTAACCTTGATGGTCACAGGGGAAGAAAAACTAAGAAGATGGGAAAAATGCAAGGAAAAGGATTATCAGTGGTATGTTGTTCAGTTCAAGCTCCATTTCTTGATAATAATTTAGGCTCTGATGGTGACTTTGTTACTACTGTTCCAAACTTCTGACTTAGAAGGGTGAACTCTAAAGCATCATTTTAAAAAATGTTCTTGTTATCTCACGGAACAGTGTGTACAAATCCACAGTTCCTAAAAGGCTGCAGAACTGACTGATAGGCTGTGGATTTGGAAGTAGAAACTGCAGAAGGATGTCCTAAGAGGCAGGAGTTGAAACAGGAAAAATTCTTTGAATTCTCTCTGGGGAGGCTAGAAACAATCTTTTGTGCCATCTTTCCACTCTGTAGTGCTGGGATGTAGCAATAGGCCTTGGCACTTGCTCCAATGTAAGCTTCTTGATGGCAGAGATATCTTAGTTGCTGATCCAATATTGAACTCTATCTGGGAAGGAATCAAAGATTTAAAAGCACTTGGGAGAAAGGGTTACTGATTGTAGAAGTGTGGATTTCCTACTGATGGATCCGCTGTAAGTATATATGTTCCCTAAGGATGGTTTTAAGAACTGTTGCTGACCTACATTTCCTTAAGAGACATTCTGGTAAATACTGTGTGTTGAGCACACGTTCATCCCAAGTGTTTTACAACAGACTGACTTGCTATTACAGTGAATTTTTATCAGATGGTGCAGAACTTGCATCTCTTAGTGTTCTAATCTGTCTCTACATTTTAAAATTTGCTGGAGTTTTTGCTGCCCAGTCCTCATCTCTCTTGTATATGTCACATGTTAAAGTAAGCTTTTTAGGAATTAAAAGTAATGAGGATGGTGGAAGGGTTTAGAAGAATAATTTAGGGAAGCATTCTAAGTGCTGGCTTATCACAGGTGCTTGGGGGAGGGATACATCTGGATACACAAATGAAAGAGATTCAGAGGTGTAAGGCTGCATTATACAAGCCTGTACAAGGTTGAGGTGAATCTGGAGCCCATACCAGGTGGGAATACAGAGTTAATGCTCCCTGATTTATCAGTCTGGCATCTAGACTTCTAATTTCTTATATAAGAATTTCAATTTTTTAAATACACTGTTATCTTATAGGTTCTATAAGAAACACTCACTCTTGATCTGTTTGGAGGTTAACACACCTTAGTAGAAATGGGAACTAAGTTTGGTAGTAGTCTGTACATGGCAAGTTGGCCTCCTGATCTTAAGGAATAAAGAAAGAAGTGCTGTTTAAAGGAACATTGTCCAGCACAGTGATCACTTCAGAAAATGTTTTGGATGAGAGATGGTCACAAGACCCAGTGTAGCTTGCTCTTAAACCTTTTGTGTAATGACCCCACTTTGCAGTTGCACTATGCTCTTACCCAATTAACAGAGGGGGAACTAGAGCAGAATCTTGCAAAATATGGAGTGTTGCTCATACATGGTTAACTTCTGTTCTGCTGCCCAGGTACTGACAGAACTGCTGCTTTGAGGAATCTCACATCTGAAAACAGCTGAGCTGCATGAATACACCCTTGTAACTCTTGGCCATAGTTGTAATGGCAACAGCTCTTAGATTTGGAGAGTCCCCAGCTGGCTCAGGTGAAAGGTGGTTCTCTGGAACAGCTGTGCCAGTCTAGCAGCTCATATGTGCTTACCCAACTTTCCTTGTACTTATTTGTTGGCCACTTTGTGGAGTCCTTTGTCTTGCTAAAGCATGAGGAAATAACGTGGTGAGGAAGAAGTGATTAATTTTGAATTACTTTAATGGAGGAACTGGCACAAAGAACATGGAGAGGGGCACCATGCCACCTGGGTTAAGCTGTTTTTTAACCTGGTTATGTGCATGTTCAAGGTGCCTTAGTAGCAGGAGCTACTATACCTGGAGCTCAGTTTCATTCATACCAAGGGAGCTACACCAGGGACCAGATTGCCATGGGTAGTAACTGACAGCAAAATACTGCAGTGCAATTGCTCAGTTTTCTCTGAGATTTAAATAAAAAAGCATTGAGGCATATTCATGTAATAGTGATATCAGAGAAGAAGAAGAAACAAGTGAAAGTCAAAACCTTACTTGCAGAGGCTGCTTGAAGGCACAATGCTCATTAAAACCTAAGGTGATTGTCTCAGATTCCTTTCCCAAGTGTTTTGGGGGAAAAGGAGACTAATTATGATGCTGACTTGCTTTTATGCATTTTTACCAGTGTGTTCAATTTAGCCAGGATGATATAATCACACAGAAAAATCTCTTTCAAGAACCAAAATAACCCACTGAAAGCTTCTGTTCTAATAAAATATCTCCTAAAAATGTATATTACTTATATTCTATGCATTTATTTCTGCATATCTGCTTTATATTTAGATGAACTATAATTTTTTACACTTCTCATCAATTTGGTGATGTTCAACAGGCTTGTCTTTAATGTAAAGTAGTTTTTGTGGCTGTTCTTCCTCCTTCTTTTTCTCATACAGTCTATCAATTATCACTGCATACTATCTTGTGTCTTTGACACTTTTGGAGCTGATAACCCATGCCTATAAGATCAGTGTTGGATGCACTGAACTCTTTACCTTTTAGAGCTGACTCAACACAATAACTATATCAACGTTCTGATACCTTCTGCAAACAATTTGTTAGGTACTTGGCTAAAGTTTTCTAGAAAGACACCTAAATGAAGTTTGTTAATAATTGATTTACATGCAAAAGAGCTTTGCCTGTGCATTCCTGCTGACTGCTATTGAGCTGTGTATGTTTGTATGGTCAGCTGGCTAGATGTCAGGAGTGATTTGAATGTTTATGCCTCATGTGATCCAAGGTATCTGGAAGTATCATGTGAGATGTTGTTTGCTTTCTTGTTCCTAATTTTAAACAAGGCCTTTTCTATGGCAGTCCAGGGAGTCTATGAGCTACTTCAAGACATTCTTCTCAGAGGTCTGTAGTAAGAGTTTAGACTTAATTTTCCTGGAAAGTTAGTTCATTTTGTAGGAAGACTAATTTATAGAACCAAAAAGACAACAGTTATTTGAGGAAATAATAATGGTTAAAAAGTTACAATAGTTGATAAATACCCAAAGACATTTGCGTTTCAGATAAAAGTAGTAAAAAAGTACCAACTACTGGCTCTCTCTTTTTTTTTTTCCCCTCCCCCCACATAAAAAAATAACTTGACTCCTCACCCTGTTATTAAATAGGATCCTTATATTTGGACACTCGTTGAATGATCCTTTTTTCTTTGTTATCTGGGAAGTCTTAAGGCGAGTCACTTTTAGGGTGCAGCTTGCTTATTGTCTCTTGGTGGGAACTGAATCTGTCATTAAGAGTTAAGGATAGTGATAGGCAGGAGTAGGAAGGTATCCTAAAGCTAATTGCTGCAATTCACAGTCTGTTACCTCTCTTAAACTCTTGCTTTTAAACTCCATGCTTTTCCATACAGTTTAGTCGTATGAAAACACATCCCAGAGGAAGATCTACTAGTTTTGCCAGGGCATATGAGACCAAAAAATTAGCCAAGAATGCTGTAAGTATTAGAAGTGAATTTGGCTTATTGATGTGAGTTTGTTAGGATTAGCATCTTTGTGAAAAAAGAGGATGTGCTAGAACTGATAGAACACAAAATCTTATGGAAACACTTTTTTCTGCTGAATGAGAAATCTGATTTTTCCAAATATTGCCGTTCTGAAATCAACAGAGGAATTACACAGCTGCAAATTAGGGAAGCAGGGTGCTGTTGAAAATCTTGTCTGGGACATCCGGTCTTAACTAGTGCTGATGTATTTTGCAGAACTTCACAAACGAGTTATTTTGGGGTCAGTCTGCAGGCTTTAAAAAGTAAGAACTCTATTGAATATTTTCAGCAAAACAGCTTAGAAACCACAGATAATGGTAGATGAGAGGATGAGGAGAAAAATTGCATACAGGTTACTCTGCCTGCAGGTACATCCTCTGTATGGTCTGAAAGCAAAGGGAAAGATGTTTTTCCACTGCTTTCAAATTCCACCGTAGAAAATTTGGAAAGCTATGTCCTTAACCTACAGAATTAATCTTCAGTGTGTTATTTTTTAACCTGCTACTTATAAAAAAACACTGAGTAGTTCTCTAGCCCAAATGTAAATCATTAACACTTTAAACTGGATGAGGTGAGGACTGAAGATCTTGCATGTGTTTTTTTCCATCTCAAAACCCAGAATTTGTATTTGCTTCCTGTAGATTTATCAAGAACCATCTTCAGTTTGCAAGGTGTACTTCAGAAAATAAAAAAGCCCCAAGCTGTGAATGATAGTGTTTAGCAGGTTCACTGTTAATATGGAACTGTAACTATGACAAAAGCATTTTTGTTAATCCCTGCTTTAAAATCAGGCATCATACTTGTACATAAGAATTTATTTTTTAAATACAGTGTTTATCTTTGCACAGGTAGAACTTGTCCCTTATCTTTTGTTTAGAATTGAAAAAATTGCCATTTTTCACTTTGTCCCTTATCATCCCTTGAGTAAAATTCAATATGTCATGTTTCTCATCTTGTGTCCTGTATTGTACAGCAGCACAACCTCTATCCTCCAGAAGCTGGAAGATAAAATATCTTAACTAAATGAAAGTTGCAGTTAATCTAAGATCATTCCATTAAGTCCAAGTGAGACTTTGTACAGTTTCCTGCTTTCAGTGCTTTTGTTGATAGATGGATCTTGACTATAATCTGAAACTTCTTCAGCTGTGAGTTTTCCCTACTCTGAGCAGGAGTGCTTGTGATTCAGTGCAGTTTAGAAACCTCAGCAAGTTTTCCAAATTCTAATACCCCAGGTGTTTGTCCCAGTCTTTGAAGGGTTTCTTTGCTGGAAGAACTTTATTTTTACCCGAGGAAGTGAAATTCTAGGCTAGAACAAAATGTCACTCTTCTTTGTTTTGCATTGAAACCAAAGACAAAATTAACCTGTTCTGTCCTTGGCAGGTCTGCTGCTGAAACTGGCCAGTCAGGAAAGATTGATATAAATAGAATTACGTTCTGTTCCTTTTCCAATTAAAAGCACTGATACAGCAGAAGCACGAGACTGGAACAAGTTGTTGCCTTAGTTTTCTAGGCAATTACTATGTAGGATTTTGTGAGTTTACAAGACTGAACTGCAGTAAACTCTTTCTAGGGTGTGAGGCAATGCTGTAATCTCCCTTATTATGCTTTCCAGTATATCAGAGTCCTTGAAATATGACCTAAAATAAACCATGGTCAGCTACTGGGCCTTTTAACGTTTCACTTAAGGTGACAAAAATAAAGCCCCTAAAAACCTAATGAGAAAGTTGAGCTAGTTCATAAAGAAATCCTGAGGTATGTCCTGTGGTGGGACATTACCTGCAGTGGTTGGAGGTTGTAAGAGTGTGGTTATCTGAAGTTTTGGCCTTTTTCAGTTCTGCAATAAGTTTTTTCTAAAAGCACATCTGATTTTGCATTTAAATTAGGCATTCTTCTAGAAGATATCTCTTTCCTTAAACCATTTCTAAGTGTCAGTGTATTATAGAACTCAAACTATTTGGATTACAAAGTTTACTGGGAGATAGGAGGAAAAAAGAGATGGGTAGACCTGCATTAAAAAACTTTAAACATTGATAAGCACACCCTAAAAAGGTGGCTTTGTGGGCCTGAAAGGAGTGAAGGGAACCCTTAATAGTGCCTAGCTTCTAAATTTTTCTAATACAGAAACTTTACAGTTACTAAAAAGTTTATGCCTCTCTGGTTCTTGAGGAAAAAATGACTAAAGGTAACACAATGTAAGAAGTTTCTCTGAAAACTTAATGCTAAAAATTGTTAGTGTTTGGTTAAGACTAATTCTAATCTGTTTCCATCTAGTGTTTAAAAAACAATGAAGAATAAACCTTAGTCAAAGGAATACTGGCATTTAGTATATGCAAATACTCAAGACCCTTTCCTCCAAGTCTTACTGATGTAAGGTGTCCAGAGGAAAAAAAGTAAAACTGTTGTTGCCAAAACCTGAATGTAAAAATAAGAAGCTGCATTTTAACATTGTTAGCCGACTATATCTTGTGTTGTAGAAGTCTGGTCTTATGTGAAGAAGGGAAGATAAATAATATAAATGGATCATTTACTTTTTGCATTTCTAATGTCAAATTAATAGTTTGCAGGCAACTGTTTAAAGAGAACAAGGTTATGCAGTTGTGATGCTCTGAGGAGTTTGGTAATGTCCTAGACAGTTTTTTTTTTTTATACCCATGGCCTTATATGCTCTTGTATAGTCTGCTCGTTGAAGTTAGGAGCTGTTCATCCAGATTCCTTCTACATGTTGGTTTCTCAGTTAATGAGCTTTGAAAAGTCATAATATTTTCAGTGGAAAATGTAAATGTAGTACCTTCTTCTTATGTAGTACTTTTTTCACAAATTGTAAAACCTGATGGTTTTTTTTTTACTTTATCACTTCTGGATGAAGTGATGATGTATACAAGGGCTACAGTATTTAGCTGTGTATACTACAACAGAAAATGTTATATGCTTTAATTAACTGTCTCCTTTTTATATATCTCTCTACTTTTTATACTTTTCAGTTCCAGGGGACTTAGGTAATCAGTTGGAAGCAAAGTTAGATAAGCCATCAGTGGTGCACTATCTCTGCTCTAAGAAGACAGACAGTTATTTTACACTCTGGCTGAATCTAGAATTGCTTCTGCCTGTCATCATTGACTGCTGGATTGATAACATCAGGTAAGATCAGAAACGTTGCTCTTTGCAGTTACATCCTTTCCTTTGGCTGACATGCAGAATGCTTCCTTTAAATTCCTTTCTGATTCAAGAAATAAAAGTGGAAATTCTGCTGGGTGAACTAACAGGATGGATATGAAGATGTGGTTCTGTTGCATGTGAGGTAGCTGTAATTGCTGATGAGGAGCAGAGGCTCTTAATTTCTTCCACTTTTTCTTCTACCAGTGGCTCAATGTAGGTTTGAGCAGTTGTTAGACACCTGTATGGCCTTATCTCAGGGAGGAGGTTTTCTGCTCCATTTTTTTTTTTCCAAGCAATAGGACAAGAGGAAATGGGCAGAAACTGATGCACACAACGTTCCACTTGAATTTTTTTGTTTGTTTTAAAAATTGCCTAAATTAAAGCTTTCATACTATTCCATAATTCAATCTGCTTTATTAGTGTTCCTGTAAAAATTAGATAAAAACTTGTATGGAAACAAGAAATAATTACCTGGTGCAATTAAAAACTATTGTGTGGCATGTTGCTTTTTTATGAATGAACTAAGCTGTTGTAAAGCAGTCTGCTTTGTCTGGCCCTATGCCTTATGGATTAGAGAGATTTTTGTTAAGAGACTTGTGCATCAGTTTAGATTCTTAAGCTCCATCTAGGGGCAAAAACTTGCATTCATAAATGGCAATTGTATTGATATGGTACTAAAAACAAGCCAAACCCCAACTGTAATAATAGGGATGATTAAAGAAATAAACTCTTGACTCAATGCTCCAGATTCTTTGCATCCTAAGTTGATTTGAAAAGTATTTTCACAACATTCAGTACCTCAATATGTTTCCTGAGGTGCCAGTTGTTATTAACAGGAAATAAAATATTCCCTTATGCTGGTATGGATGTTTCTAGTTATAGTCTAGTTTTAGGTGGATTAATATTTTGGGTGTCCTACTGCCACATTCCTATGTTCTTTATAAGTTTTTTTCCATTTTGCAGCTTGATGCAAAGTCAAGCAGTAAAGAACTATATAAAATAGCCTATATTTTAAAGATGAAGTTGTCACACTTCTGTATACTGAGTTTTACAGGGACAAAAAGTCTTATATTCTGCACATAAAGCATTAAAGTAATTGTTTGCATTGTATAACCTCTTAGCCATGAGAGTACTCTGATCATGTCTCCTTGGGTTGGGTTTTTTCCTCCTTCTGAGTAACAGCACTTAAAGTTCTTGTACTGCACTCAGAATGTAAGACCCAGTGTAGTTGAGGGTTGTCATGTGGCAATAAAACATGTTTCATGGTTTTTTTTCTTTGTTTTTCTTCCCCTCCTCCCCAGGCTGGTATATAATCGAACAAGTAAGATTACAGAACCACCAGATGGAGTGGATATCAGAGTCCCAGGATTTGGGCAGACATTTTCCTTGGAATTTCTTGACCCAAGTAAAAGGAGTGTTGGTATGTACAAGCTGTGTCTGGAGTGCTTTGTCACTTGGAGGGTTTTTCTAGTTTGTCTTTATGCAACAAGCTTCTGACATGTGATTTCAAATTACAGTTCTGTTAGCTCCCTTGGCTTTTAGGAGTTTTCATTACATTGTATTGTTTTGTTTGTTGTGTGGCCTGATAGATTGAGATAAGAAGATTCCACATTATTATTTGGTGTTGTATCAAATCTAAGTTTGGTGGATGAAATTTGAGTAGGCATATTGAGGTCAGATGCAATGGGTTGAGTAAAAAATTCTGTGACAGAAGCTTGACAAGCAAAACTAAAATAAAAGCACAAGTTCTGAATAAGATGTTCTTTGGCCTTAGGAATGGGTTAATTGGATCAAGAGATATGGTACCACAATGTGTAGCTCCTTGCCTTTTGCTGGTGTCAGAATAACTATGTAATTGCATTTGTGCTGCAAAAGATTTCTGCATTAGTGGTTTTGCAGGGTTTTTTGTTTGGTACTTTTGTAGAAGTCATGTTTCAGGGAGCACTGCTAAGCTTTTGTGAGTTGTTTGTTGTGGCTGAAGACTGGAGGAGCTGAATAGTCAGTAATGCACTGAGCTTCACATGCTGCCTAACATGGATCTGTTCCTTAAGGGTAGTGATGTGACTAATGATCTGCACTAGGTCACTCTAATAAATAGAACAGGGCTATGATTAAATTCTCCACTTGCTCTAAACTTAAGTATGACTCTGATATCCAGTAGACTGTTCTGACACTGTTACTGGATGCATTTAATCCTGGTAATCCTTAAAACCTATGTGTCAAACCTTGTAATAAGAAACATCTTTCAATATGCAGTCTGCAACTGTTTCCCTTTTTGTTATTAAAACTTTATGTTCAGTTACTTAATTCCTAGTTCACTACCCAAGAGATAAAAAAATAGTTTTGGGGTAATTTCCAGAGTTCTGCCCTGGGGTACATGATAAGCTTTTGTTTCCAAGAATAAATTATGGTGAAGTCCAGGGCAGCTGTTATACCCCACCTGATATTAATTTGCAAGCAACAAAAGCTATGACTGATAAAAAACCTTCAGAAATTATGTTGCAGTCCAAGGGTAAACTTTCCTCTGCTGAATAAAATTTATCGACTTTGTGTATACTACATTTGGCTGCCAAAATGTTTGAGAGGTCAGCCAACTAGTAAGAAATTTTAATAGTGATACTCTCTCCATTTTGGTGGATAGTGAGCATGACTCATTTTGTTTTATGTGTGCAGCATTTTAGATAGTTAAAGGCATAGTGCAGGTTTAGTGTGTATATATGGTGTCAGAGATAATGCCTCTGGAACTTTTTTTGCAGTAGTGGCTGACAGCTGCTTTTCACACTAACCTTGTTAATCTTCTTCTCTCTTATCTGATATTTACAGGAAGTTACTTTTATATGCTGGTGCAGAGTTTAGTAGACTGGGGCTACAAACGTGATGAAGATGTAAGAGGAGCACCTTATGACTGGAGAAAGGCACCAAGTAAGTAATATACTGTTACATTAACAAAATGTTGTCTCTCCTAGCCAGCAAATAATATATTCTCCCATCCTTTATAGTTGTATCTAGAAACTTAGTTTTGTTTTGTCTTGGGACCTGGGTACTCCTGGATGCAAATGCAAGCTCTGTGTTGGGGTTTTTATTTTTCCTTCTTTAAACAACTTGCTACTTAAAACTTAAAGCAGAACAAGACAACAGAAAAAACCCATTTTACCAAACCACGTACACACAAAACCCCAACTCCTCCCATTTAATATTGGAATTTCTAAGGTCTACATTATTAATTCCATAGATAGTTCAACACAGTTTTTGTTTTTTTTTTTTTTTTTTTCTAAAGCTCTGCACTCACAATTAATAATTATCACTGTTTAATCTGTTCTAGATGAGAATCAAGAGTATTTTGTGGCACTTCGCAAGATGATAGAGTTACTGTATGAGCAATATGGGAGCCCTGTTGTCCTGATTGCCCACAGTATGGGGAACATGTACACCCTCTACTTCCTCAACCACCAGCCCCAGGATTGGAAAGACAAGTACATCAAGGATTATGTGTCATTGGGTGCTCCATGGGGAGGAGTGGCTAAAACTCTCCGTGTGCTGGCTTCAGGTAGGTAATTTGAAGCTTTGCCCTGTGTTTTGTGTGTAGTGCACAATACTAAAGAGGCTGTTGACTGTAAGACTGCAGGATGAGAGTTTAGGGTACCATGAAGGGAAAAATACTTTTTTGTAAGTGATGACAGCTTGATGTTTCAAGCCTTGCAATCCAGCTGTTATCTTTGATAATTATGGGGGTGGACTGAGATTTTACATCCTGTAACCAGGAGCTTTCTCCCTTCTTGACCTCTCCTGACCTCTGTTCAGCAGATTGTGTTGTCAGCTGTTTGGTCTGATTCCTTCTCTTTCTGTCCCTTCTGCCACCAGCCTGATTGCTCTCTGTTCAGTACTGCAGAGCTGCCAAGGACTCCAGGGCATTCTGCAGTTTCCTTTGATTAAAGATCACACAGCTCCTTGAGGTTAGCATTAAAGGAAATTTGTAGAGATGGTGGGGTACTGGTGTCCACAGTGTAAATATTAGGTGAAAGTTATAACTCTGCATATTAGGGAAGTGAATCTTTGAGGTCTCGGGTATAGCACACTGGATATGCTAGAGACTAAAAAACAAAAAAATTGAATAAGGCAGCATAATGTACTTCACTAAGTAACTGAAAATGACCGATGCAAGATGTTCACTTACCCCATCATGTGATACCATAATTACATCATGTGCTTTGACATTTAGTTCTCGATGTTTCCGGCTTGGTTCTGTAGCTTGTTTCTGGCTTGTTGGTTTTGGGTATCCACTATCTTCTTCCTGATCAAAGCTGACATCAAAAATCAGACTTCATCAAAATGCAAAACACACAGCAAGAGCCAGCCATGCATGGACAGAGCAAAGGATACTTTGCTTAGCAAAGGCATTTGATTCTGAACAGTAGTGCACTACTCCATTACTAATTAAAAAGCTTGACTCAATACAAGCATCCAATTTACACAGTGTTAAAGCTGTTGAAATGCCACTGTAAAAACTGATTTCCCATTTCCCACAGTCTTTGTCTGACATATTTACTTACTACAGAAATGGCAAGAAGTGAACAATGTTAGTATCACCCTCATAAAATGACACATTATATAATTCTGTAGTCACATATCTCTGTTGGATTAAAATTTTGTGCTTCTTACCTTTTGTATGGTTTATAATGTGTCTCAAGCAAAGTGGTTAATTCTACTAATGCATAATGAATGCCTAAATTTCTACTAAAACATAGTCAGTTGTATTTTCATCTGTATATCTCTTGTACTAAACTTCTGTGGTTTTTAGCAGAAATTGAAGAATCACGTGAGACAGTTACATGGGCAAACATAATATTAGAATGTACAGATTTAGGCTGTTTCTGTCTCAGTTATCTGTAGTAAAGCACCACCATCAGCCCTTGGGCTGCATTTGTCTATTTAGGAGTTTCTCAAGTTATCAGGGTTAGTATGCTGAAGAGTTGTTGCTTTAAAGAAAAACCCTGCATTTCAACAGGAAAGACAAGGCACTCTGTGAATGCATTCTTTCTGCTCCTCTTTATAATATGTGATGCCAGGAACTCCATGTCAAATCCACAGCTGTGCTATCAAAGTGGTAAACAGTGCACAGGTGGAATTGTTTTCAGGAGATTTCTGTGATATTTTCTGTTGCTTGTACATGTGCTTTGCTGGATCCCTGTACAGTGGGCAAAGAAGCAAAGTTCACAGTGGTTTGTTTCTATTTTTAACATGTTGAAATGTTAGCAGTGTCTTCCTTACACCTAGTGTTTGTTGTGACTGATATGTCTGCTTGTTTAAATGTGGTGTTGGCCATTCTGTACTTCTTCACTAATGAGAAAAGTAAGGGATTTGAGAAGCTCTTTGTAACAGTTCTATAAGAGAAAGCTGGGATAGTCAGGTTCTGTGTTTGGTTATTCTACTGGAAATAAATCTTGCACACATTCCTTTCATTGTTCAGTTCAGAACTTGGGCTTTCTTTGCTGAAAACTGCCAAGCAGTGTTCAGTAGCTTAGTGGTGAGAGTGGACAGTGAGCTGATTACACCACACAGTATCATGAGACCCATTTTTCAGGACCTTTGTGATTCTTGCTGTGCATTTGAATTTTCTTTGTCTGTTTCAGACTAGCTGTGTCTCCATATAGTCCTCCTAAAATGGCATTACTGTGCTTTGTGTCTTCTTGCTGAAGCAATAGTGCCACCCCATGGAATTGAAATAGCACCAGAGTATATTTTTCAGGAACAGTGGTTTCAGTTGCAGCATTTCAGTTTTTATGGCAAGGTTGACCTGGACCACTATATGCTGCAACCACCTGGATCTAATAATGGAAAATAAAATTCAAAGTTCAGCTGACCAAAGAATTGATGTATGACAGCCACTGTGATAATGAAAACAGAGACTATAAACTCATGTCTGTTTCAGGGTTTTGGTTGTTTGTTTGTTTGCTTAAGTGATCAGTGTATTTGTTAAGCAGCTTTTGATTTTGTGAAGATGAAAGAACAATTGTTAAAATATGCAAAAACGTGCATGTAAATGATCACTTAGTCATGTATTAGTTTAAGCCATTTGTTTCAATTATTCCATCAATCATATTTAAATTTTGGAAGTTATTAGAAGTCATTTTACAGAAGTTAATTTACAAGACAACCATAAATTAGGAAAAACTTTTCCAATTGTCACTGTAAGCCAGAGGAACAAACTTCTTACTCACGTTATCACCATGAGTGCTACTAATTGCTGCTGATTAAGATTGATGTCGTGCTTTATGGATAATGAAATTCCACTTTTTTCCCCTAAGGTGACAACAACAGAATCCCTGTTATCAGTTCACTCAAGATCAGAGACCAGCAGAGATCAGCAGTTTCCACGAATTGGATGCTCCCCTACAACTACACGTGGCCTCCAGACAAGGTCTTTGTAAGCACCCCCACAGCTAACTACACCCTCCAGGACTACTGGAAGTTCTACAGGGACATTAACTTTGAGGATGGCTGGCTGATGAGGCAGGACACAGAGCACCTGGTGTTCCAGATGAGCCCGCCCGGGGTGCGCATCCACTGCCTGTACGGCACGGGCGTGGAAACCCCCGACTCCTTCCACTATGAAAGCTTCCCTGACAAAGAGCCCAAGATTTTCTACAGTGATGGGGATGGTACAGTGAACTTACAGAGTGCCTTGCAGTGTAGAAAGTGGGTGAACATGCAAAAACAGGAAGTGGTGATGCTTGAGCTTTCAGGAAACGAGCACATTGAAATGCTGTCCAATGATACTACTATCTCCTATGTGAAAAAGCTGCTCTTTGATTTGTGGTAACCTTGTGTTGATAGTTATTTTCCTCACCTGTGATGCCTTCCCTTAAATAAGAGGAAATGCCTTTTAATCCCTTGTTATTTAGATATTTGAATTATTTATTTTGCTTTTTTTTTAAAGGTTGTGTTCAAGTTGCTTGGTGTTCTAAATGATCATTTGTCTCTGATTTGTGTTTGATGCTTCATGGTATTTTCACATTCTGCAAATTTTGTCAAATATGCATTTTGGTGCCTCTGGTGTTGTGTCCAATGATCATACAGACTTTCATTTGGAGATTGTGCAGCCCCTTGCACATACCACATGGAGTCATAGATCCCAGAGTTCCTTTGTGTGGTCTTTTCAGGTTTGGAGTGGAAGGCTAGGAATGGTATTAACAATTGGGCAAACTCAGTAAGCTTTTTAAAGGGTCTTGCATATTCTGATCCACAGTTCCCAGTAGTTTGTAAATGTGCATATCTATTAGGTAAAATAGTGAAAAGGTCTGCCTTGGAACTGTGCTACCATTTTTGTAATCCAGACTTTTATTTATTACAGCCTGGGAGGTAAAAAGATAGATGTGCGAACTACTTGAAGCTCCTTTATTAGGTGCCCTACTGTGTTATTTTAGAAAGAAAAACTGTTTTCTCATCAACTTCTAGAATCCCTGATCACATGCAGTCTGGAGTCTGAGGAATTCTCAGCCTGTGCTGTTTCTCAATGAGGGAATGAAGCTAAACTGGCTGGTGCTTGTAATAACTGAGGCAGTGTGGAGTAGCACATAAATCAAAGCTAATTGAATACTGGCAAACAATCTATAAGGTATGGAATTACATTTCTGGGTGGAAAACATAATGGATGGTGAGCAGTATTCAAAGAAAAGTGAACTTCTGAAATGGAGTGGGGAATGGAAACCAGCATAATGTTGTATAGAGTATTAAACCTTGTTCTCATCAAATACTTTGCCTCTGATCCAGTTACCTGAATAAGCAGTGATTAGATCAACATTGCATTCCACTGAACAGAAATTTTTTGCTTTAGGACTAAAAGTAGTTTCCCATAGATTAAAAGTTTCATTTTTGCTGTTTCAAGAAGTTGGGACATGTGGTTCCTTAAATGTTTCTATAAATACAATTCTGTAATTTCCTACAGTGTTGTTCTACTCAGTATTAAAATAGTGATTTCAACTCTGACCTCCACAGAAGTGCTGGCCTAAAGGCCATCATATTTACCACCTTGATTGCAGAATCCTGTTGGAGAAATAGTTATACTCAAAAGTTCTCTTGCTTGCTTTAAAACCAGTCATCCAGTTAGATTGCACTTAGTTTTCTAAAAACACAGCTTTGAATGCTTTCAAAATGCTAGGTTCTCCTAGAAAATATTTTAAAAGTTTCAGGAACTCGTCAAACTATTAAGGGTCCATTACTTAGGAAGCTGGATTTGTCTAAAGACTGAAGTTTTAACTATTTTGGTAGCATGCCTAAATTGTTTTCTGCCTTTGGACATATCAATAAGATGTGGATGGGCTTGAACTCTTGCTGTTGTAGAATGGAACCAGGAGGAAGTTTTAAAGCTTTAGTTTTAATTCAGAAGTCTCTTGTTAATTCAAAACAATTTGAACTAGGGTCATCAACAAGCTAAATATCTTACCAGGTTTTAACTTCCCTATGTAGCTTTATTTCCCCCTCTGCTTTTTTTTCCTAGTGCTTTTGTTGAGGGAGTATAGACATTTTCCCTCTTTTTAAAATGGATCATTAATCTTGTCCTCTCTTGCACAGAACCCTACAGTCCAACAGCAATATTGCCTAGACTTTTCCAGAGTAAGTACTGAGTTTCCCACAGTCTTTGTAATGTGTAATTGTTGAAATGAAAAAAAAAAAAAAAATTACATTTTAGCCAAGTGATCTATTTTATGAAGGGCTTGTCAGCTGGATAAGCTTCAGGATTGTGTTCCAAGAGTGCTTGAAGATGATAAAGCTCTTCCTTGGTCTGGCTCAATTTTTGAATAAATGGCTATTGGAATGAATTACAGAAAACAGCTAATCACAATCTGTATTTCCTGCTGAAGGAGAATGCTTGTTAATAAGCACTGGATTGAGTGGAGCTGGAGGCTGTATTGCAGGATAGCAACATAGCCATCAAGGGCTGAAAAATGAGAAAATAATGTAGGTAAACAATTCTTAACCTGATGTGGAGAATGTTTGTAAGATTCATTTGGATCCTTGCCCATTAATCAGTAGCATTTTCAGTCTTGTAGCAGGAATTTAGCTGCAGGGTTGGTTTTTTTTTATGATTTGAAACTCCAAAATACGTGATTCAAAAAAATGCTTGTTCTTTTTCCTCTTTGTTTCTTTAGTACTTTTTAAATGCACTTTGTGACCCAAAAGAAGAAAAAAGCACAACTCTTATTCTTTTCTAATTTTGACAACCTTGTACTGTTATAAGATTAGTTGGCTGTATCTTTTAACCTAAAGATTTCTAAACCAGTTTTCCATTAGTAGACAAGCCCTAGAGTATCTCCTTAAAGTTGTGATAGTGAATGTGATAAAATGAAGCTGAAGGTTTTTTAAGGTTTTGTTTGTTCTGTTCTTTGTCTCTATAAAGCCTTGCTGTGCTGTTGTAAAGAAATGTGTGTACCAGAGTCCTAAGTACTGTGTAAGAGCAAGCACAGCAGCTCTGGTGTTCTTTGATTGGATGTGGTGCATCTGCAGGCTGTAGTTTTATGTTCAGGAAGTGTGGGGGCTTTTTGGATTTTTTTTTCCCCCCCTACCAAATGATCATCAACCTTGTCATTTGCAGTTTCTTGCATGTTAGGATGCAGTTCTCATTGAGAAGTGAATGCATTATTGCACTCTGTGTGTGAGGAGTGGCTGCTCTCTGCAGCAGATCCTCTGCAGGGACTGTACAGAGCATTGCTATTACAGCATTGAGCTCTCTCCATTCTTGTGGGGACAGAGGTCTGAAAAAAAAAATCTTTAAGGAGAATGTGGCACTTTCATAAGAGGATTAACTCAGGTGCTTTGCCACACTGCACAGCTGAAATGTCTGAATTCACTAATGTATCTTTGTTATACCTAAAGCATTAATTATGTGTCTCCATAATTTTTACTCGGTTTTATTCTTCCAGTGTGTTTTCAGAAACCAAAACTAGTCTTGAGGACCAAATGTGTTTCTTATTTTTGACAATGTGTATAGAAAATGCTGAAGAAGCTTTCAGCTGTCATTGTAGTTCTTCTGAAAAGGTTCAGAGTCACTATGTGATTCTGTATAAAAACAGAAAGCTTCAATAACTAGCAATAATTGCAAAGGATTTGCAGACCAAAGGAAGGAATGTTTGGTATTAAGGTAGTTCTTGGAGCACAGTGTGTTCAAGGCCCTCTTAAATTCAGGGAATGTTTGGCAGTGACTTTGCTGCTCTACACTAACCAGTATTTTGTACAGAGCATATTCTGAGGCCTGGCATTTTATATGTTCTTGTGTATGAATGTGTTCAATAGATTTTGAATATTTTATTGTCAAATTTGATAATATAATAAAGTTGATCTAATACAGATTGTCTCTTGTTGTGAATGATGTGCTGTCTCAGTTCTCAGAGGAAATGAAAACTTGGTGCTGTTTTTCTTCCCTAAGGATGCATGGTGTCTCTCACAGTAATTACTTCTTACCTAATCTCCCAAAAGCATCTACTGCCTTGTGGTACATTTGGAGTTCACTGTTAATTGTTCTTGAATTTATGGAGGTGTGGGACTATTCAATTTCTTTTTGCTTGCAACTTACTTGCTTGTCTTGTGTTAAAAAAATGTTCTCGGGATGCCTTATAATTCTACTCAGGTAATTATTTTGAAATTAGTTCCTCAGTCATGAAGTGTTTTAAATGCCTCCAGTTGCCTTTATACCATTGGTTTCTAAACTGAACCACAAACTCTTGAATGATGACCATACAGTTTTGTAGTTGTATTAAACAATCTTTTTCCAGTTAGAAATAGTGCATTGTGGCTCTGAATAAACTAATGCTAGACAGTGATTCTGTGAGCATCTAGGTTTTTTTACCATGGTAAAGACTTTAATACCAGTTAAGTGTTAGTGACTGCTGCTCTCCTCTGTGCCCTAGAGGAACTATTTGGACATCTTGTCCCAGCACAGGTCTTGTTCTTGCCTGCCTCAAGGTTCATGACTCCATATGATTGCAGGAAAAAGGGGAATGTGACATTCCTCCAGCATCCTGTAGTATGGGAAGGTCCTGCACTAAAGCCTGGCAAGAATCTGGGAAGGCTGAGAGCACAGGGAGGAGGAGGAGAGGATGGCAATAGGTCTGGTAGAGGGTGCAAAGCCATGGAGGGACACGTGTGGTCTAATGCTAGAGTAAAGATCTAACACTGGAGTTAGCAGGGCTTGGGCAACCTTCAAATAACAAAACTACAGTCACAGATTGTCTGATGCTATTTTGCTGTGCAAATCTTAAATGATTTAATTAATGATGGGATTGCAGTTTTGAGAAATGACTTAGAATTTCTCTTGCTTGAGTTGTGGTTTTCCTCCAAAGGTCTAGGTTAATAGTTTGCTTTGAGTTAAGACTAATGTCCTTTGTGGTCATTCAGATCAACAAATAAGTTAAATGGAGTATTTAGATCCCAAATCAGCATCCTTTAGGCAAAACCAGAATGTAGTATGAGCCCAGGAAATGCAAGAAATACACAATCTTTTACTAAAAATAGTGATGTTAAGTTTGTTTTAATGGTTTGTGTACATATATATGCAGTAGAGGGCAGTAGTATGTAAGTTACAGAGGATTTTTAGGTAATGTTGAATGGCATTTGTGTTAATTTCACCTGAGAGATACAGGATTGCAGGGAAATGAAGACCTAAGTTTGATATGGAGAAAATGTTTCCTTGTCCTGAAGCAATTGTACATATGCAGACTCTGCTACTGGAGGAATTTTTTTTTCTATCTGATGTGAAAAGCAAGAAACTCTAGCTTGATTCAAATTAAAGTGAAACAGTCTAAGGCATGAATTAGATATTTACTCCCATTTAATGCTCAGAATAAAGCACATGGTGGACATTGCAATTGCATGGAGTGGATTGGTCTATAGTACTATGATGTACAAAAGAGATCATGTGTTTTTGAAAAAGTGCTGCAAATGCTGTCAGCTCTGTTTTCTTATTGCACTGCTGAATAGTGAATAAATCTCATACCTCAAAGTTTTCACTTTGCTTGTAACCACTGACTCACACCTAGTAACCTTTCTGGGAAGGCAGATTTATTGACCAAGCTGCAATTCCATGTAAAACTAAAAATGTCACCTTATGTGAGTAAAATCATCAAGACAGATGGTAAATTTGACTGCATGAAAATAATGTGCCTACAGACTAAGGATTTTCATCACTATTAGTATTTTTGAGATTGTATTATGTCTTAGGTAGTCAAAGAAGGATTCTAGTCCAGTTCTAAGCAATTAAGATTAGCCAGGAGCACTGCTGTTACCTTAGCTGTGCTAGCAGAGCCTTTTACCTGTATTAAAAACAAAAGGCAAAATTACAATATAGGAAATCTCACTAAATACTTATCATGACTAGATACTATTGTGATCAGTGCTGATAAAAGATGACAGTGGAATCTGTAAACAGATCTGGGAGACAGCAATGGCAAGGGGGGCAGTAATAAGGAGTCCTTGCCTATCCACATCATGAGAACATACTTTCATTGACCCAAGCAAAGCATATCCTGCAGGAGCCAAAACATGGATTGGCCAGCCCTGCTTCCCCCAGTTCAGGCCTGGAAGGACAAATTGTGTAGTGAATTGTTAAAGACGTTTCAGGAGGAATAAATTCATAATGGAAAGAATGGTATAATCTCTGATATGTGTGAAATCCTCCCCCTGGCTGTAAGTGCTTCAGCTCTTGTGGTACTTCTGGGTGCAGGAAGTACTGATAACCCTGTTTGACTCAGACACAGGAAAATTGTTTAAATTCCTTTAGGTAGATCTAATCATGCAACTAACTCCAAAATTGTTCTCTTGTCATTAAACCATCTTCAGTCTGCAGATCATTTGTAAGTGGGTAAGGGCAAAGCAGCCATGCTCCTCTTGGCTGGAGGAAAGAATACTTGAAAAAAATGTAACGTGTGAATGAATGCATTTTCTGCATAACACACTCCTTGTTAGTAATTTCATCTTGCTGAACTAACTCTGAGTTCCAAAGTCATTTATGCCTTATGAAGATGCATCCTTGTTTTTTCATCTACTGATAAGTATATGTTGCTTCACATTTTCCATGTTTTTATTATGTTAATTAGTACTTTTATGCCAGGCTATGATATGATGAAGAAAAACAGAGCTAAAATAGAACATGACTGGGCAAGGGGAAATGCTTTCAAACTGAAAGACAGTAGGTTTATATTGAATATTAGAAATAAATGATTTACTGAGATAGTGGAGAGGCACTGACACAGGTTGCCCTGGGAAGCTGCCCCATCCCTGGAAGTGTTTAAGGCCAGGTTGGATGGGGCTTTGAGCAACCTGGTTTAGTGTAAAGTGTCTCTGCCCATTGCAGGGAAATTGGCCCAGGATGATCTTTAAGACTCCTTTCAACCCAAACCTTTCTATGAACATGAAAGATTTGAAAACCACTAAGTATTCAATTGAAAAGTTCCTCAGTCTAGTTTTGGCTCCTAATCCAGTGACATAAGCCCTTTCCTCCTTGTCTTCAATTCAAACCTTTCCAACCAGGCTTTTGTCATTGAGCCCAAGTATTTTTTCTTGCTTAAATGATGCATAAGTCTCAGCACCTAATGCAAAAATAAACCTTCCAAAGCCAAACACAGCATCAAAATCTTCCATGCAGACAGAAGCAAATTGTCGATAATCAAGTGTTACTTGGACTCTTTTTGGCAAGAGTCCAAATGCTTCAATAATGGCAAATTACCCTAAAGCAGCCCATGTTTTCTTAGCAGGGATGCCTATACAGAGATAGCATTTAGCTCAGAGCTTAAGGGAGTCAGGAAATCAGAAAACAGAACTGAAATGTCAGGCAGCAGGAGAGGCTGGGCTGGTAGAATGATGTCTGTGGGGCTATGATGTGTTTGTGTTTGTTTTTAAAATCTACTTTCTCAAAGCAAAAGGAAAATTCTGACTCCATGAGAGAGAAGGAAAAAAACATGTAATTAGCTGGACTGCAGTTACTGGCAGCCTACATCAAAATCTACATAGCAAGAGCTAACTTAATGCTCCCTGGCCAGAAGAGTGTGATGTTGGATTGCTAAACAGCAAAGACTCTGGCTGCCTGGGAATCCTGAAGTTATTCAATATTTGCACAGGACCCATGCATGGATCATGTATCTTAAGAGAATGTTTGCTGTGAGAAGCAGCAAAGGATCTGGATTTACATGTGGAGATGGAAGACATTGTGTCCTCTTCTCCAATTCCACTTAGCTGAAGTCATTCAGCACTGCAGGTTTCAGAGGCCTCTGTCCATGGTGAGAGGCTTGTCCAGCTCTGGTCTCCAGCCTTCAGCTCTGAAGATGTTTCAGCTCCTAGATCAGGAGCTGAGACTCTCCTAAGGACCACAAGTTTCACTGTATTTTGCCATTTTTCATGTCTTCCATTTTAAGAATACAGAGCCTAGTTTACTTCATCTCCCTGCTCAGAGCAGCCTGTGCAATAAATTCAAGGTCATCATGTTATTCTTTTTCCACTTTATTACCACTGAGATGTGGGCATAAAAACACAAGACAGTACTATACATCTCTAAAACAGGAGTATCACCTAATTTACACATGAATTTTTCTCTGTTGCAGCTTAACAGTAGAAAAAGACAAGTTTTATTACCTTATTCATATGTTTATGATCTGCCTAGAAGGATTAAAATTGTAAAGTAAAATTTATACCTTTTGTGATGATATCTCATAGGATTTAGGTAAGGAAATAGTTTGGTACATAGAAAAAGTTAGAGTTTTAACTAATTTATTTTTAAAAATAGCCAGATTTTGTTAATGTATAAAATAAATCCATTTTATCATATAATAATGACCTATTGGATGTATGCCTAAGTGTGACCAGCTACCAGCAAGTATTTTTTTCAGAAGCAAGAAACAGTGAGGTGCACAAGTAAAAATACTGCTGCTATGATCCTTTGCTTCTATCCTCTGTTAAATATTTACATATTCAAAGTTTTATGTAATTTTTCAGCTAAATACAGTTTTTGTGATACTTAAGGTTTAACATTGCCCTATTTCTGTACAATGAAGCAACCAGGATTTGGGATCACATCTACATGAAAAGGTCATCTTATACTTACTGTAAGGCTGTTCTTGGGAATAAACACCATCAGGCCCTTAAGAAACAAGATACATTAAAGGAATAGAATGAGATACCATCCACTTACTCCTTTCAGAAAGGCTTTTGTAAATGCAAAGTGTATGTTCAGTCAGAATTTTTTCCAGAATGTTCCAGGTCAATAGAGTAAACAATGTAATTTGTTGTTTGTTTCTATTTCCTGTACTCCAATTAGTGAATTGAGAAATTAAACTGATTTGTCTGGTTTCACTAATGAATAGAAAGGTCAGGTTCAGACTGAGTTTTCAGAAATGTACAAACACACGGTCCATAAAAATACTTTTGCTTACAAAGAAATGGCAGGTTGAAAACAGGAAGTGCCATATTTTTCTCTGCTGAAACAAATCAAGTTGTGATAAATAGCAAGAGCAGTAGGGTTTAGACCTGACCTTACATACCATTGATTTTACCAGCACAGCTCTGAGCTCCAGTTGCAAGCAGGAACCACCAACAGCACCAAAAGAGACTGGGAAGCTCTGGCTGCCTTCAGCAAACAGGAGCAGGCTCTGGAGCTTCCTGTAAGACACAAAACTGACTGAAGCAGCCCAGAGCACGTCACTGAAAGCTCCTGAGACTTGTCACAAACTTTTACTGATAAGCTATTAATTACTCCTTTGCTGTTGTCATGTCATCCTTACTATAATTTTGTTATGAATTGGCTGCAGAGAAAGAACTCGTTTTCTCCCCACCTCTGTGTGTGTCATCAAGACAAGCAGTGAGTCAACATGAGAACAAATTTGACTTCAGTGGTATTGTGGTTTAACCCTCTGCAAGATCCTTGTTTCAATAGGCTGCATCTGCAGCTTTCTAGTCCTCAGCACAGGACCACCAACTGCTCAGAGTTGATGCACAAACTTGTCTCAGTAGCAAAGTTAAAAATTATGAAATGCCTATTAATTCAAAATGGATGTAATGGGTAATTTTCAACCCACTGCACTTGTAGTTTGGGACATAGCTATAAGACTCATTTACTTTTCTAAATAAGGCACCCTATTTCAAAAGGTGTGTGGGAAGTTATGCACAAATGCAGTCAGTGGGAATTTGTATGCTAAACTCCCACATTGCATTAAAATGTCCTGCACCACAGGAGGTGGTATGTAGGAGTGGGTGGGCAAACTTCAGAACAGAAGAAGGTAGTGAATCACTTGAAAAATTCTCCTTACTCTTTATTTATGTATTCAATTACTTGTTCCAGTTTTTACCTCCTAAGCATTCTTATTTTACATGATTATTTCAAGACTGAATAGAAGTGCTATATTCTTGATGCAAACCTGTCTTTACTCCCCCTTCCTCTTCTCTTTAAATTTGAGATGCAAAATCCCAATGCAAGTTCCAAATCTAGCTTGCAGTTGTCAGATATTATCCAGGATTCCCAAAGATGTACCCCAATTCTTCTACACTTGAATTTAAAGACATTCATATTTTGTAGACAAACATGTCCTGTTGTATTGTTCATGTGAAACAGGAGAGACATATGGCACATACTGCAATTCAGACTTTCACTGGATGCATCAAGAAATGCAACTTTCCTCTTTGGTTCATCCAGGTGTTGAACTGCCCCAGAGTTGGCAAACAAAATGTTCATTGGTTAAAAAGCTCTCCTAGAAAAATAGCAGTGTTTGAATTCTAGCACTGCATGGCTAGAAAAGGGACAATAGGGGGGTATCTACATGATTCTAGAGCAGCAAATAATTAGGGCCAGCTGACTGGACTGAGAGTAGTTATACCTTTGACCAAAGATGGTATTTTTAAATGGTCACAACTGATTCTGAATTTGTGTGTTTGTGCATTTTTCCTTTTACAGAGAATTCAATCCCAAGTTTATTGCTTTTAAAACTCTCCTCAGATTTACCATCATTCTGCTCTCTAAGTTAGATTTGCACTGGAAAGTCTACCATGGGTGAAAGCACAGCTTCTAATTCATTACTGAATTCTCTATTTCTGGTAATTTGCAAAACTTCTGCCTGAAAAAACTACATTTAGTCCAGAGGCTTATTATATTGTGCTTTCAAATTAGCTTGTGACTTCAGTTCTAGACTGGCAGGGTTTCATTAGAGATGTTTCCAAAACTAGTAATTACCATCTTAATGAGCCCTTGAACATATTGTTTATATTTATAATTAGATTTACAGAGGACACTCGATCAGTTCAAACACAGCTGGGTGCATGATGCTGGCTGAGACAGTCAATCCACTGAAAAGTCCAGTCAGACACAATTGCCTTTTGACAAAGATTACTGAGCACTGAGAACTGGCATCTTGCAATCTGCAAAGCTAATGAAAATACTGCTGCTTTGCATATTCCACTATAAAAATGGTGATTCTCTGCTAGACAGAAGATTTTTGATTTTTTTTTTTTTAATTTTAAATCAAGCTGACTCTCAGTTGTGTTCCTGATGAGCTCTACAATATTTGTGGATAATTGGGATTTTGAGGTGGGGGGCAAGTGGTGTCTCATTCACTGAGATGCTTAGCCAAAGGACAAGGGGGAATGGCTTCTAACTGAAAGAGGGTAGGTTTAAATTAGATTTTAAGATGAATTTTATTTACTCCTTCAAGTCAGAATTGTTAGAACAAGATCTATAAGTCCTTGATCTTATAGAAACTTTCTTAACATCCACCTGATGGCCAGTCCAGAAATGATGGGGCCTAGCACAGCACCAACTAAACACAAATCTATAAACCAGACATTACAGCAATTCCTAAGGTTTCATCTCTATGTTGCTAATAATAAGCAATGTCTTTGACCCTTTAAAATCTAGAGAAGAGAAAAATATTTATGTACCGGTCAGGGTGATCTGATAACTTGTAGAAGTACTTACCTATGTAGTGCCTAATGTTAATTATTCTTTACTGTGTAATTTCTTTCTTCTTCAATATTTTTTTACAGTGCCTTTCTGTGCTCCATTTATTTCAGTGCTTTTTCTACCCACAGTACAGTTCTAACCTCCAAACATGCCCATGAAAACTAGAGGAGCTCCATGGAAACTAAGGCATTCCTTTTCAAACTGACTAATTTTCCTTACATAACTGCCAGAAGATGATCTGGCAGAGCTAATGCATTGATGAGGATGCCTAGAATATGCAGGCAATGTATTTACAGAAACTGATGCTTGCTTTAAAAATTGTTTTCTATACTTAAGTGCTACTATTGTCTTCTGCAGCTGGAAACTAAACCAGGAAAGCTGTATGTTCCATTTTCTCTGTTAGAGCAAACATGCTCCTCAAGCACACCAGCTGCAGAATAGAAAGTGAAGTTTTAAGCCGTAACATTAGAAGTTAACATGGAGTTCCTAAGGCTGACTGACAAAATTTCCACTCTTAATTTAAAAATAAAAATTAATTTAAAAATTAGGCTTCATCTTTGTCACCCGAGCTGCAGCAGCGTGTTCACACTCAATAATCTGCATTGCCATAGCAACACATGCTTGTCAGATCAGGGCTGAATTCATGCAGGAGCCTCCCTGCAGAAATCTGCTAACCCTTAGATATGCAACTCTAGAATTCACTAGAATTTCTTTTTACTTTTAGAAAGGTAAAATTGTTATGCAATACAAGATAAACATCTCAACCCATCTGATCTGAATCTGTGTGACTTGCTTTCTAATGAACAAGAGTTCTGAAGTGCTTAACGCAGCTTGAAACAGAAGTAGATTATTCAGGTTTGCATGTAGGAAATTGTAAATGAAAATAGAACCATAGATTATACTGACTTGGAAGGGACCCACAAGGATCATTGAGTCCAGTTCCTGACCCTGCACAGAACACCCCAGAAATCCCCCCCTGTGCCTGAGAGCATCATCCAAATACTCCTCAAGCCCTGGCAGGCTCGGTGCTGTGATCACTGCCCTGGGGAGCCTATTCCAGCGCTCAAGCACGCTCTGGGTGAAGAACCTTTTGCTAATATCCAAACTAATTCTGCCCCGGCACAGCTCCATCCCTTCCCTCGGGTCTTGTCACAGAGAGGAGAGATCGGTGCTGCCCCCCCACTGCCCACGATGAGCTCTGCCCTCAATCTCCCACCTGAACCAGCCAAGTGCCCTCAGCCACTCCTCTATTTGCCATTAAATTATGGTACACAGCACTGGACATCATCCTGTTCTCTTCAGAGTCAACTGAGAGTCCTCCCCCGTTTACTCTTTGTAGAAAAATATTTGTTCACTTTTCACCTATAGGCAGTCACAAGACACAAATTCACTGTCATTATGCAAAACCGGATTAAGCAAGGTAGGGGTGCAGAGATAAATGATTTGTGCAAGTTTGCATATAAAGTTGGCATGAGAAATACTGTTTTGCAGCTCTAGATCAGTTATTACTGCATTTATCATTGTTACATATGCTACCATTTATATTTTCACCATTACCTGATTAAAAGAAGAAAAAAAAGCAATAATAAAATCTCTCAGCTGATTACACATTTCATCTTGTTCTGGGAATTCACCACATAGGCCTGGTTTTCACTCCAGTATGCTGTGGTTTAGAGCCTTGGTACTTTTTTAATCAATCAAACTCCAACTGGATTATCACAACATTCCTAATTCAGGATGTAACATAAATACATAATTTAAATGTTAATCTTTAGAATAGACAGAATTTAAGGTTTGCAGTTAGTAATCTATTCCACAGAGAAATTCTTCTTTTCAAAAACATGTTATGAAATCTTTAAAAATATAGACCTGATTATGAACTTAATCTATAGTTTTAGGTTTTCTAGCCTCAGAGTCTTATTGGTATTATTGAAATCAATAAATTCTAAAATACATTTGTATCTGGGAGAGAAAAGATCCCAACTGAGTGTCCTGGGCTCCAAAACATACACTGTGCCATGTGAATACCCACACAATGTGTGTGTGTTTTCATTCAGGTAAGAAAATACAAATTTATTTTGCTGTACTTACATACCTAGGGTACCACGCAATAGCAATGTTGCTATGGGAACAGGTTTTCACAAAAGTAGATCACACATGAGAGGCAGCACATTTTTGGGTGTTTTTTGTGTATATTATGCCAGAGTGGATAGTAAGTATATCAAAGTAAAGGCTAACTTGAAGTCCTACATGCCCTGATTTAAGATGAGATTCTATTAATTATTTTGCATTATATTTTTTTAAGGATTCTACAAAGCACTACTTGTTTTCTTTTCCCTCATCTGTATGTACTTTATATTTAATGTGTAATTTCCTATCTTCGTATCAAGTCCTCCCCTTTTATTTGTTTTTCCCTAAATATATTCATAATGCTCATTTACTCATTCATTCTTCCTGCCCATTATATACCTTTTCCTTTCTTTTTTGCACTCTTTCTCTCTCTGTGCATATTTTTCTCAGGATTTTGAACTCTCTTTTGTGTATTTTGCAGTCTCCCTTTACTCATAGTGTTAACCCCAGACAAAACACTCAGCATTTGCTCTGACATGAAGGCCAGCAGACAATCAGAGCCACTGTAACAATGCTTAGAGTACATTTTTTCATTCAACAAAACTGAATATGCACTTCTTCCTTCCACTTCCTCAAAAGATAACCCAAGAAGAAGAGTCACTTCTGCTTCTTGTTTTATGCATTAAAAGAAATATGGCAAAAAGACATACACTTTCATTAGTTCTTTCAAAATCTCTCAATAAATCAATTTTTCAGAGTTTATTTCCTACTGTGCAGAATAGCAGGTATGATGTTTTTTGTAAACTGCTGGTATAACCTTTGCATCCTATAGAGAGTTTCAAAAGCCTAAATCCCCAAAACTTTAAAACTGCAAGGTAACACAGGCAGCCAGCTGAAGAGCAGCTAACGACTGTGCAAGTGTAGCAGTATTCCAGAAATCTGTCACAACAAATCCTTCTTTTTAAATGCCCACAAAAATTATTAAAGATTTTTGTACAAAGATTTTGACATTAAAAAAATGGTATATCATGCCTTATTTTGACTTAATATGTATTGAAGAAGACTCTAGACTAATAACTTGCCTGATGAGCATCCTGTCCTGGGGTATAGAAGCCATATTGTGCTTCATTTGACATTTTGAGCTGTTAGTCAGACACCAGCAGTGTCAGGAAAACGTCATCCAAAGTGGAAGGTAATATATTCAGATCAGTTCTACTTTTCCAGCTTTCTGATTTCTTCCTGTTCCATGATTATTCTTCTGCATCAACATTTGCAGGAATTTGTAATTCAAATATAGAATTTTTCAAACACCAGCAGCTCAAGTTCCATCTGGGATTTGAACAGTCAAGCTGAGCTCCTTCTGCCACACACAATACTTACACCACCACTGCCAATAAATATTGTGAAATTAGAATTCTGCAGGCAGACTTTCTAATGAACAGAACAATTTGCTCTTTCACACTCTTACTATGATTCTAATTCTGATTCCCATAAAAACTAATTTTGTGAGGTAACATTTTTATATCCCAGTCAGTCAAAATGTTAGCCACATAGCCCTAAATTCATGTGCATACTTAATAAAGTTTTAAAAACTGAGTATGAGTGGCATGTCTACATGAACATGAACTGAAAGGTGCATAGCACCAATTGTGTTTTTTTTATTTTTAAATTTTTTTTTATTTACTCTTACAAAAACACAGAAGACTCAGCATATGCTTTTATAAAATTTAGCATGCAACAGGAGTAGTGGTATAATTAGCTTATACATACAAAGCCAGAAGAGATTTCGGAGTTACCCTCTTTATGCTTAATGTATTCAATTAATTAAAAACACCAAGATCTGCAGTTTTTTTTACTGTATTTCAACAGACATTAATTTTCAAAAAGAGTGTGTTGCATTTTTGTAAGATGTGCCATTTAATCTTTTCCATTTATAGTCCACTACTTCCCCTGCTGCTAACTCAGAAATAAAGTAATTCTGAAGTTCACCATCATACTGAAATTATTAACTATAAGCCATTTCCCTTCTTCAGCTATAATCAAGATAAAGTTGCATTTGACAAGTATTTGAAATAGTTCTCATTTCAGATGAGATGGCTACCACACCACAAAACAAGCTGCTTCTATACTGCTTTGCCTGAAACTGTTAAAAATGAGGGCAATTTAGAAAATTGACACAAGCTCAGAAAATAAATATCAGAAACACAAAGAGCTTGAATATAGTGAGTTTTTCCATTTCTCCCTCTTGTTTTGAAGAAAAAGAATGACATATAATTATGTGAGTTATTGTGTGAGGTGGGGAAAAAAACCCCCAGGTATTAATAGCTTTGTGAAAGGTCTTTAAGCACACATAAGATACTTAGTGACTGCATGAAATCCCATCTGTTTGTAGGATAAAAGCAGAATAAGTCAATATTGACCAATTAAGCTTACTAAAAGAATATACCATTACATTGCAAAACATACAGTGTGAGTAATCCTTACAAAATCTCTGAGGCTGTTAACAGTTTTCCCTGTCCAGTTATATGCATTTAGAAGCCCTCAGAAAATAGTTTCTCTTTGTCATTTAACTTCTTGGTAAGTATAGCATGAAGTGAGCATTTTCATATAGAATGCTACAGGTTTCAGCAGTTCCTTAGGCATAACCACCAAAATGCATGGCTGTAGCTGGCAGAAGAGTATTTTAATAGATGTGTATCCACAGACAACAAGGGTTATTGAACAGAGCACTACATGGCAAATATTAAATTAAACAGTCAGTAAAAGCAGGTGTAAACATCAGTTCTTTACTGACTATGCTCAGTAAGCATAGACAAATAAAGCATAGACAATAAAGCATTTATTCCTGAACACACAATATTTCAGAAAATCCCCCAACTCTCCAAGTGTACTGTCGATGAAGGATTTTGCAGTTGTCCTCCTTTTGGGGAGTGTGACACTAGATGGCACATCACACCATGAAATGTGTAATGAAGTGTAAGAAAATGCTGCTTGCACTACAGCACACTACTCATTTAAAAAGCTCCTTTAATCAATTCAGTAGCATTTCTATATTAGACTCCAGGTCTGCTTCTGAAAAAGGCCCTTGAAGAATAAATTTCATACAGTATTCATAAGTAGATGTTTAATTTACTACTAAATTAATCTTAACAGGCTTTATTATATATTAAACTTTTATTACATTAGCTGATGCTAAAATACAATTTAATATCCACATGGGAGTCATAGGTATTAAGTTATGCTTTTCTTTTAAAGCCATTTGCAAAATAACACCACCCTGGTTTAGTGCAACTAGTGATGTTTTACTGTCTAAACCATTATTTTAATTCACATAGTGTAACTACCAATCTTGGAACCCAGAACTGATAGCAGTTCTCAGTACTCAGAACTCAGTGATTTTTTGCATATTAGAAATTACTCAGACTATAAAGGTTAGTTGTAGTCCTTCAGAAGTCATTTTTTCATGAGGTGAGGTTGTGTCACAAATCACAATGGTCAAAGCTGTACAGCTCAAGGTCTGCAGCTCTCCAGGCAACCAGTATATTTTATTCATAAGGCAAGTATTAAGCACATTTTTAGGCCTGTAAATAAATATCTATGATTCACCTAGGTATTGTATTTGTGATGCATGGTTACACAAAACCCTTTAAATAAATTAGATCTGGATCTGTATTTCACATGCCTTGTAACAGCTTAGAAACATTTAAGCAGGAATCTAGCAGGCAGAATACTCTTAAGTTACACTGATGTTTGATGCATGGATGCTGTAACAAAACACAAAATAATCTCTGAGTAAGATTTGGCATGCACTTCTTTTGAGCTCCATGAATAAAAAAAGAGAGCTTCTCTTTTCAAAATAGAAATAAAGGAAGATCTCATAGGGAAATAATTCAGTCAGGGGAAAACAGTGCTTATATTTGCTTTCATATAAAGGCAAGGAAGTGAGAACACAGAACAAAATGTAATTTTTTCCAGAAAAAAAAAGCAATTTTTATAACTCTATTTCATATAAACTGAGTCAAAAGCCTAGAATGTTTTAAATGACAATGTAATTGAAAGAAAAAGAAGTTAAATGGTTGCCATGGCTGCCTCCAAATGCCTTCATATGCTTTCCCATCTTTATTTTTAATCCCAACTCTGAATTTATGTCTTTTACTACCATGTCAAACATTTTTCTTCAGAAGTCTATTCCACTGGGTGATATCTTTAGCTGGTAAGGCCAGACAACTTTGGGATAGTAAGTCTCCCAGTCCAACATTTCAGTTCAACATTTTCCATGTTAAAAACACGACTGAAAAGAATACTTCAATGTCTAGTTCCTCTGCTATGCAACAATAACTTCAGTTAAACAGTTATAGCCTTATTTACTTTCTCAGCAGGATTTTTCTTGTCTCTGGGTAGATAACCCAGTCTAGAATAAGATTCTCTTGCTGTATAATATGATTTGCTCCAATTACATAGGAAAAAGAGCCCCTGGTGCTCTAAGTTCAGCTAGGCAACCAGCACACCAACCACAGCTATTTTGGTAGCAGCAGCACCTTACAAAGTGGGCTCCACAAAGATAATGTGGTTAAAACAGTTTCACTCAAGGAGGCTAAATTGGCAAAAATAGCTTTCCCTCAAATGCAGTAATCAGGCTTGTATTTGCATGTTGAAATTACAGGCAGTTTTGCATTGCAAACAGGTTTGTGGCAAACCAAAAATACCGGGTTTTTTTCTCTTCCCAAAACCCACATGTTGATTTATGCTGTCCATTAGGTAGAAGGAAGTTTCCTCTGTCTTCAAAATAAAGCAATCCTTTAATAAAATGAGTTTGGACTTTGAAATGACAAAATAGCAGCTGGGATAATGTAACCCAAAGACAAACTCTCTCCTGTCATAATGTTGTGGCTATAACCACCATAATCCCTTGAATTCCATTATTTTTGAAGAAAGATCCTGGCTTGTCCTACCATCAATGAGGCACTGTTTCCAACAGAATTACACTCTAATTCAGACAGTTTAGAGTATGCCATGCTTTTCCTCTGTAACCTAAGGGGCAAATTGGAAGTTGAAAGAGTGGTCAGCTTCCTCATGAGGAATTGATGCTAACAAATTATTAATGAAAGAACTGTGTTTGCTGTTATTTCAACACAGTGTGAGGGTGCTTTTAACATATTTTATATAGAAATCATGGTTTAAGTGCAGCATTATGTGGGATTCCATCCTAGGATGGACAAATAAAACACAAACAATAAGCATTGGGGGGATCTACAATTTCAGCCAGTATCTAGATACATATGGTTACATAAACTAAGAATTATCAGTGGGTTTGGAGAGACTTGATTTTATTTGTGTCATTTCAGTTAGTGATAGTGCTGGAATTAGAAGCTGAAAATCCAAGGATGCAAAAAGATTCAGAGATAGCACCACAGCCCTGACCTAATGTGAAACTCCTGTGCTGTGAGGAGAGCAGTTTAGGCTTGGAGGATAACAACCACCAACAGCTCTAAAGTCACTGTGGGATCATGCATGAACACGACCTTGTGCACAAACTTTAAATAGCAAAGAACAAAAACATGAAACAAAATAACCAGATTAAAAGGCTACCCTTTCAAAAATCACTGGAACTGTGTGCTATGTACTTTACCATTTCAAGCCCAGACTTACAGCCTTGTGTTAGCTAAGTCCACAATTAAAGGGAGAGATTCTTCAAAGAAGTCAGCAGTTTCCATTTAGGATTGAAATGAAAAGTCTCCTAAACTCCTGCTCAACCAGCAAGTTTCAATCATTTCATGTATTTTTAACATGCCACTGTTGCATTTTGGGGGTCTAAATATCTATCAGGCCTTGTTAAATAGAATCTTTGATGCAGTGTGGCGAAGAGGTATTAGAAAAACATTTTTCTTTAAAACACAGTTTTAAAAAACCAGAACCACTTCAACTAAATTATCATCCAGTCTCTTACTGCAGCCACATTCTTGCAATGACTGTATTGAAGTGCCACCTTCTTTGCAGCAATAAAAGCCCTACAGATCTGCCACCATAAAAACAGAGTTTTGTGGCATGCCAGCTGGGTGCACTCCTCAGATTTGCATCCTTAAAACACCCCAGGTAGTTAAAAAATCTGGTAAATTTATCCTGACATTTCTGATTTCTTTCTTTCTTTGTAAAGGGTATTTTTTAACATTCCAAGTCTAAACATCAGCAGAAAGCAAAAGCTGGAAAGCTGATCACAGTACAAAGCTGACTAAGAAGGAAATAAAAGAAGAAAATGTACATGCTTGGATCAGAAATCTGTTTGCAGTGGTAGATAATTTGTACACTTTTCCCCTACTGCATCTGAATTTATAGGAAATAAAGCCAAGAGCAGAAGACTACTATCACTCAGGAGTGTAGTTCTTGAAGCTACAAAATTCTGAGTACTTTCTTTTACTGTTTCAATTTGACTTTACAAATGGTGTTCTCCATTTCTTGCACTCATTGTAAACTACATAATTAAAAGACATCATACTCTGCCACTAAAGAATTCTTTGTTCCCATTCCTTTTCCTAAAATAAATTCAAGTTAAAGTACATTATTATTATGGATGTCTAGGAAAGTAGAATACATCTAAAGCTTTTAAGTGCTCCTTCCCTAATTCAGTTATTCACATTAAATTAAAAACTTTCACTTCAGAATGTGGAGTTGATATTGCTATGGCAACATTAGAGGAGTGAATCCACATTTTGGAAAGATTTGCTATCCAGATTTGTTGCAGTATGACAAGCCAGAGGATCCACTCTGGCACCCAGTGTTTCTTATCACACTCAAGAATGGGGGATTAAAAGAACCAGGAAGCAGGATCCTCTGCTGACACTGCAGGTGTTCACAGATTTAACAGTGGCCTAGCAAAAACCTGGAAATCAAAAATAAAGGCTTGTCCAAAAAATGTCAGTAAATTCCCTCAATGTAGGACAGCAAGCAATGACAGCAGAGGAGTGAAGTCTTCCAGTCCTTTAGATGTCACAAATTTATGGACAACAGAGTAAGTCAGGTTGGACTGCAGTTTATTGCAAATTGAATTTATAACCAGCAGTAGAGATTCAGTATTTTCACTCTGCATAGCAATTTTTTCCAGTAACACTCTGGAAAGGTTTAAGTAAACAGGAACAATTTGTTCAAGAAAAATGATATCTCTATGACTGTTATAAATGTCCCATATCATCTTATCTAGAGCAAATGCAAAGGAAGAAATTTAAATACCAAAAAGAGACTTTACTTAGACATATGTCAACTATACCAGGCTTAGCTGAATACCATATGCTATGGAGACATGACTTACATTCATATCCATATGCAAGTTAGTGACATTGTGCTTCTCTATCAAATTAATATTTTAAAGGATATTGCAGAAATAGTGGAACAAGGGTAAAAATCAGATTATACAGGTAGATTAGCCTTTGGCATTCTCTTTACCTTACTTTAAAAATACTTTCATATTGGTCTGTATAATTTAAGAAAAATTCTTTAAAGAATAGAAGCCAAGATACAAGGAAAATTTAGAAACATATTCCATTTAATAAAATCTTACTAGATCAAAGCCACCCTAGGCTTAATTTGAAATTCATATGTTTAAACCACAGAATGGAAATTTCCAGTTATATTGAAAGCCATGTCCTGCATATAGACTTTCCTTTTTGGAAACTGGAACCACAGCCTTGCTCTTTATTTACTGAACTTTCTCTGTACTTGCTCATCATTGAAAGTCTGTCATTAGAGACTCTCTGCATAGTTCCAGGCCAAAAAGCAGAACTATTTCTGAACCTTTGCAGCAGCAGAGGTAAAACAGGGATACAAATAGGAATTCAAGGCATGTGTTAACATTCAGGATCTTGAGCAGAATTCTTTAGGCAAACAAGAAGGCAAACAAGAATGAACTGCAAATGCTGTGTACATTAATCCTAGACGAACATATGCAGCAGAATAAAATGAGCTGTCATTCATTCACTTTACTTCCATTTTTTTCATTTTCATTTCCAAATGAGCACCTAGTTTGAAAGGAATCCTGTTCCCTGATCTTCACTATGATTTGCCAAAACTAGAGAGCTTGCTTGAGGTGTTTTCATGAAGAGTAGTTTAATTTTTTTGCTTGAGTTCAGTTTTTAAGGATCAGTGAGTGAACAACTGCATATAATTGTACATCTTTCAATGTGAGGAAAAAAAATGGAATATTTCTTAATAATAATGTTGTAGCTATGCTGATGTAGGGATCAGGAAACAATGATTTTATAGTCTAAAAACTGCATGAACAAACAGAAGCTCAGCAAGTAGAAAATTGTCACTAAAATCTAAAGTCAATCTGGTACATGCTAACTAAAATCAGACATATTTAGCTGTTAATTTTGTCTTATAAAGCAGTGATTATCTATCCTTATCACAGCTCTTTTTCAGTTTAGTGCTTATGACAAAACACTGCTTGTTAGTGTAATATTAACATTACTACAGTAATATTTTAATGATTCATGTCTGTGTGGAACAGAATTGACTGGTTAACCATTGTTATGATCCTCCAGCTTTTTATGGCTTAACAAGCAATGTGTACTCACAAGTGTTCACAGCCTAACTGTTTAATCTCCTTTGTTCTAGGGATCTTACTATTATCTGGAGTTTGATTTGTTAATTCTTAATTTAATCAAAATTCAGAAGATTTATATAGCACTTGCACATCAATTGTAACATTAACTCTTCATTCACAAAATTCTCCTTTTGGTGCCACGTGATTTTTTAGGCCATCTCAAATGTTTAAAATAAAGTAATTAAGAAATTCTACATGGTTTGAGGAAACCATAGCAAAAAACAGCTTTTGTAGTTATAAAAGACCCCAAGGAAGTGCAAATGAACAGTTCTGCATATTTTCCATGAAGCAAGTGAACTCACTGTGTAACTATGAAAAAATAATCCTATTATTGGAGTTCCAGGAACAGTATAAGTAACCTACATTCCTTTTTTTCTCCATTCCACATAAATTCTCTTGATAATCTTCCTTCCATGCAAAGATGAACTATCAAAGGAACAATAGAGAACATACATATATAAGAATCACCAAAATCAAAATGAAGAAAGTCCAGAGTAACCAGACTTCTCTGTTTTTCAGACCACACTTGAACTCATGAAGTCAGAAAACACAGTGTCATTATGTGCCTTAAACAGAGCTTTTTATTCCATTTGTGCTCCAGAAGAGGAACTGTGTTAGGTGGATATAAATATTGCTCTTTTTACATGAACAAAAGCAATCGTCTTCATTTTTTCTGTTCTATTTAAGTAGTTTCATTGCTGGCTCTGATGACAGTCACATAATCTCCTAATTCACAAGTAATGTAAAATCTGGCTAATGAGTGGCAAGATTTATTTTCATATAACTGACTACATATAAATTATGCAAATCTAGATGCTAGAAATACTCAGCATCTTAACTCTTACTTAACTTTTCTGATTTGCTCAGTTGAATCCCCTTAGAAATTGAGATAATATTGGTTGAATATTTCAGACTTTGAACAGAATTCTTGCTTATCATCTAAAATTAAATTATTAGAATTTTTAAAGAATAATGTCTGTGTTTATCACTATCATTGCCAGTGCAGAGAGGATCTGTTTTTAAAACATCCACATGCATTTAAAAAAATGCAGTTTAAATCAGCAATCTAAGCCAGGGTTTAGAAAGGGGCATTAGGATACAATACACTACAATACAATATGTTGTATTTTATGCTCTACAGCAGTGAAATTAAATTTTAAAATGAGCTGGAGGTTAAAAACTTCTCTTAAACACATGGCTATAGACACTCTTGGAATTATGATAAAGGCTAGTAATTTATCTTAGTTAAAAAAAAAATCGTATAAGTTCAAGATTGCAATTAATTACTGCATCTAAAGAAAGAACACCAAGAGAATGAACAGGATGTTTTAGCACAGAGCTGCTTTTAAGTTCTCCTTTCTTTGTCTGATCCTCCCTGTAACATGCAAGGAAATGCCACCAGGCAGGGATTAGTGTCACACTCCTGAGGCTGCAGTAACTCCAAGGGATATTCCATAATCCTTCACTCCTAGCAGAGGATCCCAGCTCCAGAGGGACCCATAGGAACACTCTGAATATTTAGCACATAATGAGGAGAGAGGCTTTGGGCAGGGCAAATATGTAGGGAGAGGGAAGGTTGTAAATTATTAAATGTTTCAAGAATTACGACTGTTACTAAATGACTGCACAGTTACACCATGTATCATCTGTAAAGGGTGATTATGAAACAAAGCAATGTTAAAACAGGATGCTGAAATCAGTGTAAAGAACTCAAGAACTGTTCTCTCTTGACAGGTTTATGCCATAATATTAGTAAAATATCTATAAAGATAGATATTTTCAAAACCTACCAAAACATTTAGCCAGAGCATTCTGCTACTAACAAAAAAAACTAACTAAATATGTGCTGTCTTGGATAGGCTTAAAAATGCTGCAGTATAATAAACATATCTATAAACTAATCTCTTAGAGAGTGTTGATAATTTGATGTGCTTCTGAAGAAGAAAGCTCAGAATACACAACTGTTTTTCATATTGATAGTTTAGACCAGGTGGCAAAACAATTACAAAATTTTAACTTGCTAAAGTCCTCATTATATTTTCTCATACTCTATTTACTCTAAAGCTTCCACTTAAATTTTTTTGTAATAAACAGAAAAGAAGAATCCCCTCCAAATAGTGCTAAATTGGGTATGTGTCTACATAACAAAAGTCAAAATCAAAATTCCAGCTTGAATGTATGTTGTGCATCTCTTTGTTACTGGTAAAGTACATCTTACCTTTATCTTTGCCAAATATATGCATCATCTTTAACATTATTTTCTCTGAGAATTGCTACTCCTGGTAAAAATGTGAAAAAAGAAAATAGAGAAAAGAAATGGTCACATTGTACTTTCTTAAGGTCATAATATAATTTGTCACTCCTGTTACTATAGAAACAGAGTGGATTTCATCATTCTAATGCATGCAGTGATAATTGTTCTGCTTTCAGTCCATGGATAGGTAGTTAATGGTGCCAGTTGCTGTTAGCACAGACACAGACTATTGTCATCTAAGCACAAAGCTGCTGTCTCCTGCTCTGTCACTGTGAGCTTTCCTAACCATCAGCAATTCATATGGGAACATTCAGGCAGAAGGAAGAACTGTTCACAGGCCTCCCTTCTGTGGCTGAAACAGAATTCCCTGCAGGAATTATGTTTTCAGATGAAAATCAAATAAATATGACACAGCACAGAGTGTTTCTTCAGATTGTCCTGTCACGTCATTGCACAAAAAGTGTTTTCTGAGTGGTAACTTACAAAATTTGCATTGTATTGAGAAAAGCTTCAGTTGACATCCTATCTATAGAGGAAGCTTTTACTGTACAGCCAGATACCATGAGCTTACAACTCACATCTCTGTGCAACTGTGTGTTTTAGCCTTGAGATTATCAACAGATCAATGGGTACTAAATAAATGTAAATCCTGTAGTTCTGGGAGATCACTGTTATTCCACGGGTGCTCAAATTTAGGCTCATTTAGAACATGCAAGTGAAAAGCAACACAAAGTGAAAGCAATATGGGATAAGAGAGCAACTGTCCAAATTTCAGCAGGATCCAGTCTCAATCCAAAACTTAGCTGCATCTGTTTTACAAACAGATAAAAATGAGCAGATAATGGGTTACTGAAAGTATTGTTATCACTTTTACTCAGGTTTGGCTTAAAACATGAAATATTTATTCCCAATCAGTTATTCTCAGTCCATGTTAATTTGGTGATAATTAATGGAAGTTATGGGAAATATTAACTCCTTATAAGAGATGAAGCTAATGTGTAGTTTAAATATTAATGAGCTTATTCTTTATAAGGATAACTGCAATGCTTAATATAGATTAGCCAAGCATACAGATGCTTTCTTAAAATTGTCATGCTTCAAATCAATAGGGTTACAGGTTAACTATAAAACACTCTTTTCTGTTCTTAGCCTTCCTCACTCAACACCACGAAATACATAAATTTCACACAGGATTTCCCTCTGACATCTCTGTGCAATTTGGTTCTGAAACACTTTCATAAACCAACACTATATGAAAAGCAATTGGCTTTTCTTGTCAATTTTCCCAGTCTAGAACTGACAAAAGTGCTGTAATGAATTACAGCAGTGTATGATCAAAAAATAGACATTTATGCAAAGTACTATGAAAACTGATTTATGACTGGAATTATACTTGGAAAGGTCTGTTTAGAGGTCCCATCTGTGAACACAGAAAATTACAACAGACAAAATGTTGATGGTGGTATAATTTGTAAATACCCATAATGACATTAGCTGTTGCTGGATGGATAAAACCACCAAGCCACACAGCTCCTGCACAGTTGTTTTATTAATTATTTCTCCTCAGATCCTAAGAATTGTAACATATGGATTCTACTCATGAGGTTTTATTCTGTGTATCCGTGTGTGTTTCTGACTCCTGAGATTTTCCCAATTCTCCTGGGAATCATCTCTCTGTTATTCATACATGTGTACATACATACCCTACTTATTTTGTATTTAGGTCACATCAGCTAAGAGCACACAGCAGCACCAAACAGGTCACCATATGTCCAAAAATTCCAGTTATAATTGTTATGTATGTGCATTCTGAAACACATTTGTAAGCATACACATTTGTTCAGAAAAATGTTAACCACAATTAGAATTTTGGCAATATATCAGTCACACAGTAAACTCAGTCTTTGGAGAAACATCAGGGTTACATGAGTTCTCCACAGTGCACATGCTCATACAACTTCCTCACAAATCTCAGGCAAATATGACAGCCTTGTGTTTTCTGAAGATTTTACTTTCTTGGCAGACAGCCAGGCTGAGAAGATTCTGCTGGAGCCCTATAAGCCATAGTTGGTAATATCTCACTTCCTAGCAAGTATATATAGAACTAAGTGAGAGGAGAAACAAGGTTCTAATTCTGCACCATTTGACAAGAGCCCAGTGGAAGGAAAACCAAGAGTGTTCTCTGCCAGTGTGGCTTGCTGCAGAAAGCTGGAAATGGCTGTGACCATGATTCCTCCCTGGCACATTTGCCCACAGCCTGGCTCATTTGCTCAGGACAGGCATTGAGCTGGGACTTGGAACAGAAACAAAGCGTGATCAGTAAAGTCTTGTTGACTTTTTTTAAACAAGTGTTTGCTTTGAGCAAGTATAGCTAAAATAAATAGACCATAATAGGAAGAGAGTAACTAAGGCATGCTTCAGTAGCCAAATTGACTCCTGTAACACTTTGCTATAGACAATATTAAATATTTCACCTTCATTAATGATATGATGTATCAAAATATACTGTTTTCTAACCTGAAACTGGACCAGAATGCACTGTGTGGCAAAAGACAAATGAAAATAAGTAAGAACAAATTACATACAGTGGTATGAAGAACAGCAGTACAATTAAAATTTGGAGAGCAATAATCCAGCAAAAGTGGCATTCTTTTCATATTCCAAGTATCAGGTAGTGAGATCAGTACCTTGTAAGCAAAACTGAAGCATGTAAAGAACCTGTAACATTTCAAGACAAATCACCTATGCAATTGCAGCATTTTTTATTATAACAATACAATCATATAAGGCTGAATGAACTCACAGATAAACCAGTTGGGAAAAGTTTCCTGCAAAATCCACATACAGAACATTTGTGAGCTACTTAGATGAGACTGCATCTTTCTTCAGGGAAAGCTGGGGAGAGAATCCGTGTCTGTGATCCAGGTCCTATTGAAATCCACACAGATTTTGCACAAGAAATTGAATCAGCTTGCTTTTTTAGAGATGTCTTTTGCATGCAGCTGTTAATTTTCTCGATAGTTTTGTGATTTAATTGTATTTCCCTATACTTGGCATGGTGGGCAACACCACAACAAAGAGAAATATCCTCACATGTACCAGAATCTAGAACTCACAGGACACTTACTAGAAATTTTTAGACACTAATATTGAATACTTCCAGGCCATGCACCCTTTACAGATATTAGAGAGGGGACTGAGACAGGAAATCACTTATTAACAACATTTTAATGTAGGCTGCCTTGTTCAGCAAAGCAAATTGGATCTAGGAAAAAACCTTTCCCTATCAGCTCTTAAAATAATTCAGGTAGTATTCTGCCTGATCAAAAAGACTAACCAATTTCCTCCTGACCACATCCTTCTCTGCTCTGACAGTGAATGCCATGAAATAAAAGCCTGTAGGCACATGTTGGAGTAAAAATATTTTTAGATTTTTAATCCCCTGGCTGGATACAGCCATATTAAATATAGATTACTTTTTATGACTAGAGATAAAGTGGAATGAAAATAAGAAAATTGTCACTGAATAAAAAAGAAGTGTGTCAATGAAGGTATATCATGTCCTGTAGATAATACAGTATAGAGAAAGTTAATGTAGATGTTCATCACATAAGGCAGAACAATGAAAATAATATTTCTGATGTATATAATTTAATATTAATAATTTATAAATATAGTCTTACTCTAATTCCATGACTGAACCATTATTGAATTTACAGGGTCTTATTTTAAAATGTCCTCTATACAAAATGATATTCAAGCCCTGCAACCACCATTTACATAATCATATCTGGGGACATAGAGAAAATACAATGATTTTCCATTTTAAAAAATCCTAAAACTCAGTGTTATTTGTACTTAAAACACAACAATTCAGTTCCTTTAGCTAGTCTTGCAAAAAAAAAACCCAGTCCCATTGCACAGAAAGATTCCAAACATAACTTAGAATTATAAATAGTATGACAAGCTGATCTTTCAACTAGGTTTTCACTGTACAGGTGCAGTCAACAAGTTGGACTTTTCTTGTTATAATTAAAAATATGTTGGCTTTCCATTGAGGTTTCAGGGTACCTCCTTTTGTTATGGATAACATTTTACTTTCTACAAACACATCTGCCTTTAAATACAGAAGTACCAATCTAGCAAACCAGGCAATCCTCTCTGTGTAGTTGACCACCCAAATGCCAAGATTTGAGTGGGATGGAACTGTGAAGCTGTGGTGAGCAGTGAAGGGACTGCTGGCAAAGGCCACTGTGAAAATTAACTGCCCACTGAACAGTTTAGCAGCAGACAGAGAGAAAAAACATTAAATTCCATGTTTTAAAATATCACCCCAATTTATCCAATTTATTGCAAGATTCATATAGCCTATCTTTTCTGTCTGGAGCAGAGTGCATATAGGATAGATTGGAGAAAATGAAGGTGTTTCATAACATTCCTGCTACCTTCAGTGAAAGCAGCAAGGCTTTCCCATGAAAATGCTTCTCTGACTATTCCAGAATCCAAGTTTACTGAGTTAGTCTGGAATCTTAATTTAATTTATAAACTTAAATCATTTTTGGTACATCTTAATAACATATATAAAAACCCAAGGGGAAAGAAAAAGGGAAAAAATCAATTCCCTATCCTTTGTGCATATCTCTCTGCTCTGTTTACATAAATCAGTTGTTTATAGCAGGAAAAAAAGGAAATAACCCCTTTACTTCCAACACAGGAGGTATCTAACTAGACAGCCAATGGGGTGGTAAAAGTCCTGCATTTTTTTTTTTTTAAAGCATTCTTTCATTTTTCCCCCCAAAATAGTATAATTTATATGTATGATTTGGTCTGGTTTGTTTTTTGTCTTTTTTTTTTTTTTTTCCAGAACTAACTCTTTTCCCAAAATGTCATGGCAGACATCTGAAACACTAATCAACTGAGAGACTGGAAAAGTTCTTAGTGGCTAGAGTTTTCACAGAATAAACACAGCCACTTAGCAGTGACTGAATTCAAGGGCTCTGCCCCAAAAATAATGCAGAACTCCAGTTTTACCTATTTCATAGAAGGAAATAACATTAGAGTTCAACATCTCTCCGCTGATGAAAAAGGGTTATTTGGGCTGAAACTCCATATTAAAGTGTAATGTTCATTTTTGTGAAGTAAGAATCATTAAATAACACTGAAGCATCTATTATTGCACAGTGTTTAAAACATTTTGAACTCATAGTTCTATTTCTGGATGTTTCTTTGTCCGTGTTTGAAATTTTGAAATTGTTCACAGCTCAAAGAGGAAACTGAAGGCAGCCTTTAAATAATTGTCTCTGCAGATGAAAGAACTATATTTTGAAGATCTAAGGAGTCGAGAAGAGCACAGTACCACAAAAAGGCAGTTTGATTACAGAGGGTCAGACTAGCCTATGTTTCATCAAGTGTTATACATTCTGCTTTTAAAAAAACCTTTAAACTTGTGGAAACTTTCAGTATATTACAGTATGTAGACTTGAGAGCATAATCCTACACCTCTGCTATTTGTCTTTGCAGAATTGCTCTCTCAAATGTCTTCTATGAAGAGTTCATATTAGCATGTTGACAGAATTCTCCTCTTTTCATCACTCTTCCTAAGAAACAGGTGTCAGCACACTAAAATTACTTCTGTTTCCAATAGTGCCTGCCCAGTACTGAGCTCCTGGTGCATTTTCCAGCTTCTGTTTTTTTATTTCTTCTCCAATTGGAAGATCGTCTTCTACCAATGGGAGTCTGAAGGGAGGGTCATTTGAAAACCTCACCAGTTATGAGACACATAATTGTGCTCAGATTGGACACTGGTATAAACCAGCAGGAGTCAGTAGTTGGGCACTGGCTCATTCCAGAGCTGAATTTGATACTTTGTGTTTATATTAATTGTTTCTCCATTTCAAACAAATGTTTATTTAAAGCTGATTGAGGTAAGAGCTGACACAGTGTGCCATTTATATCATCAGTGCCTTTGCCACTTCAGCTCAGCAGGTTTTACTTTGAAGAAGCAAAAATAGCTTCATCAGACAGTGAAAGAAAATCTTAACGTTCTGGTTAATCAGCAGCAGTCTGTGAAGAAAACAGCAAAGTAATGAAATCTCCACTTCTGAATAATTGTACTTGGGAAGCAGTGAGATTCCAGCATAAATTAATTCTGAGCATCCAACTCAGTTTTCAGCTAGAATCAATCAATCAAGTACTGAAATGAAATTCACAGCTCTTCACAGCATACTCTTTTCAGTAGGATGCAGAAAGATTAAAAAATAGTATAAAATTAAGGTACTAAATTATTTTTTTCCTGCACAGGACATCTATTATTTGTACAATAGAAATCAGTTACTGATGTAGAAAATTTTAATAACCTTATATTCTCAATGTTCCAAATCCAAGTGATGGATACATTGAGGTATATTCCTCAGAATTCTAACTAAATGTGATTTACTACTGAAGAAATGTTAGCAGCTCTATCCTAACACCCTGCCCCCAATCTTCTGTTGTTCTGCAATCTTTGCACAAAGTTCATAAAAAACTCAACTACAAATTTTGAAGAGGAGTCCACATCAACCATACTTCTTAGACTGAATTTATCATTTCAACCACTTAAGAAAGTATAATGAAAAGAAAGCAGGTGAAGTGCTATTTAAGATATACCACAAAACTTGGGGCCTTCACCACCTTGAAGTGACAGGAAAGGGAAGGAACCAGGAAAATTTTTACCCACAATAGTGTCTTGTACAGTGTCAAGTACCCAGTCACAGAAAATGAGAATTGTGTAAATAGAATGCAAGAGTGAGACATAAAAATGACATCCTAGGTTAGAATTGGGCTGTTATGGGTAAGCCAAATGTAACTCTTAAGATCATTCCACCTTAGCTAATCAGAATTTATAACTTGCTCCAATTTAAGTCTCTGAAGTGCCTGAAAACATCTTTTGCAATTTTATTCCATCACTGCACACATCTGTCTCAAAGAAAAAGTGTCCTTAAATCCATGAATATAACATATGCTACTTATTCCATTCCTTTGGGTACTTGACCAGTCTTCCAGAGCCCAGAGAAATTTAAAAGCCATAAAAAAACCCTAGCAGAAATTCTAGATCAATTAGATAAAGGTTTGCTACTTTGCTAATAAAGGACAAATTTTCTGTAGAAAAATATCCTTATTGTGACTGGAATTAGCTAGAAAATGTCTCCATTATTCTGCTGTGCTTCAATGCAAATGCCTAAACTTTTAATATTCTTGAAAAAGTTTTAGCAATTTAAACTGCAACCTGTGTAATCCCTAGAACCTAGCATTTTTCAAAGTGGGATTTTTATCTGAAGAGAGACTCAGTCTATTTTATCTTCAGACTACAATTCAATGGCTTCTGCTGAGGGTCTTGTGACAGGGGAGTTTCTGTGGTAAAGAAGTGTTCACCCTAGAGATCAGTAATAATACCAAATAATTTCAATATATATAACACCAACCACTGAAAAAGCACCCTGACAAAGAAACATAAACTGTTCATTGCTCATCAGGACCATGTTTCCATCTAGATGAGAGAGGAATTGAAAGTAGGAAGGTTTAAGTTTTCTAAAAATATTGTCAGTATTAGAAAATGCATTCCTTAATATAATATGTAATTTTATATAATAAAATTATATTATTTTAAATTCTGAACAATTAAGGAACTTTTCACTGTTTAGTAATCTCTGCATCTCAATTAATTAATATCCACACCAATTATTAAATTACTGAACTGGTCCTCATTTGCAATAAAACAAAGACCGTTGTAACATTATGTATGAAATGCTGTAGAATTGGCAACCTTACTCCAGTCTCTTCTATACTGAGTGAATTTTGTTACCTTGTGGTGGCAGGAAAATTATCTATATCTCTTCTATGCTTTACTGTAAGAAAAAAACATATGCAAACTTTTGCTCTCTTATTTTTTTTCAGTTACAGATTGTTTAAATGCTAAAATATATTTTAGACTCTATTTCAGCAAATTACTGGGGGAATGTAAAGAGAATTCCTTCATCTGCTTTTCCTATACCTGCACAAAAAGCATTCCCTGCTCATGGCCAAGGTGTGCCATAGAGACAAGAAGAACCACAGGACACTTAACTGTGTATCAACCAGACAGAGACAAAACATGCCAATACCGAATATTAGATGAGATATATCTTATACTGTAAGGACTGCTTCCACTTACTGATACAAACATGGACTCTGATCACAGAAAACTGAAGGTGCCCTTCCAGGGAATGGTACAGTATCTCATTCCAGCCAAGCTCTCTGTAGTGCCTCTGGAAGACAGACAGAAGGCAGAAATTTTGATGTTCTAGAAGTATACAAATAAACACTTAACTAAATAAAGACTTGCACACTTGGTTCTGCTAACAGCCCCTTCATTATCTTCTGCAGGTGCAGCAGCCTCTGCAGGGGGAGACCTGAGCTTTGATAACAGCTCTTCTGGTTATTAGAAAGGCAAAGAACAGGACCTATAACAGCCTTTCTAACACCTTCAACTAAAAGAGAAATAGTTAATTAACCTGGGACCAAATCTGAAATTATCACATCAAAGAAACAGATCTGAGAATTAACAGTACATTTAACAGTTTTGTTTTCTGGAAAGATAACTGGAATGACTGTCAATAAATAAGCATCTTCATGAGACTTCTGAAAAATAAACCAATTGGAAGCTGACCAGTAAATGAATACTGCTGAAAGGCAGAACACAGAGCACATAAACATATGATGGTTTTGCATCATTGGAACAAGTGTCATATATGTAACATTTCCTCTGCTTATCCCAGTATTCAAAGTCCTGCTGTAACAGTTTCTAAACCACAAAAACTTACAAGTTGACCAAGTATCAACTGAGAGTTTAATGTTGTAAAACGGAGTATAGTTTTCTTATTTCTCATCTCTCTCTGAAGGATGATGATTCCTCTTTCCCCTTGCTGGAAAAGCTGAAAGCTCTCTGTTCATTTGTTACGATATCCCAGGAGATCAGGAGAGACAGAAATTACACTGTCATGAGCACAGCTCTCAGCATTTGCTTTCTGGCTACAGCATCTCCAATTTCAGTTTTGTTTTTAATGCTCGCTAGTGACCCACATCAATGCAGTTCTAAGGCAACATTATTATGTAAAAGTCACTACAGAGTCCAAATTAAAGATCTCATAATTGATCTGAATGATGTGTTTATCCATAGCAGAAGGCTTGGATTGCAAGGCTTGCTTCTCCTTAAACTAATGGTAGTCTCCTCTGTGGTCTCAGTTGCACTCTTTATTGCTTAAATTAGAAGATCAAAATACAGTAGTTAGTAAAGATGTTTTGGACCACATTCATCTCTGAAATTACTCCTGCAAGTTGATAAAGAAAAAGTAAGCATTTTTGCTTTAAAAAATCACAGTGAAACTAGTGTTTTTCTATGAGAGGAGCTAATTATTATTGTACAGACAGGCAGTAAATTTAGAAACAGAAAAATAAAGCATAAGCAAAAAATAAAAGATTTAAAACACTGTCTAGGTAGATGCTGGCTTCACAGATGCCACAAACAAAAAACCCCAACTGGTTTAAACTATGTGATTGCCCACCTTGTGGTCACTAGATCTTAATTTCCATGGCTTGGGAAAACTTTTAAACTTGTTTCTTTGTGACAAAGCTCAACATAACTGTGAAAGTGATGAAAATTATCATGAGCATAGGAAAAGCAAGGCAGTAAAACTACTTTTGCATAAAAATTCTATAAAGCAATGTAGAAAAGTCTTCCTCAGCAGTAGCTAACTACAGTTCAGTTTGTTTTAAGCAAGATTTTGAGTGCAAGTCAGCCACTGCAGTTGCTACTCAAACTCTATCCAACATCATTGTAAAAGTGATTTTACAAGCAGGAATTATTCAATGTCATAACTGAAGCAGAACTTTGGCCCTTGTACTTTAATCAATAATGGGTCACATATCACAAGAAGAAAGATGTTGTGTATCACAACTGCTGTAAGAACTAGCAAAATCCTGGGAATGAGCAAGGTTGGCAAACTGTAGCAGCCAGCCCTGTGATGCTGCCACAGCAGACAAGAACATAAACTTCTTTTTGAAATACTTGGCATTATAAAAAAAAAGAAAAAAAAAATCTATTCCACCTGAACAGACCAGATCAGCAAGAAAGTATCCCCCTACCAAGGTTATCCATGACATTTTATTGATTTCTGACATTCTCTAGGATTTAAAGAGCATTATATCTACATAAACCAGTGCAGTATAATCCTAAAACATCTAATCTATCCCAGTTATTTCAAGCTAGAGATGTTTTCCAGCCAAACAGACCTAGCACCAGGACCCAAGGACTGCCTCTTCTCATGTCAAGTTGAACAGAACACAAATCCTTAATTCCTGAACTGTCATGAAAATGCTCCCTCGAAGTGAGTTACCCATGAGCTCCTGCATTCCTGCTCTCTCACTCAGGGATATTTATTTCAGCACTCTTCCCTTTCACCAGCACAGACATGTGCAGCTAACAAATCTTAGAGTTGAAAACTTCATTTTCATCAAAGATCGATTTTCTGAAAAGCACAATCACATCACCACATATGCACCAGTGTCAGAGCAGCAGCAGGTTGCAAATTTCTGATCACAGATGGCTGGGCTTGGCTTCAGTCTCCTAGGAACTCTAGCCTAAGTTCTTACTGGTTTGTGTATTTTACAGTCCACTTCTACATCCATTCCTATGTAATGCTCTCCATGGTTTTAAAATGCATTCATGTATTCCACAGATTCTCTGATAGGACATCAGTGATCCTGCCAGAGGGGGGAAAAAGAAATATTTCAAAAAGTCATGTTTACTGGATTTAAAATGATATGCTACTGATTTGCTAAGGGGGCAGATTAGACAAAGTGCTACTATGAAATGTAACTGAGCTTTCTTTGCCTACTGAATACTTTGGAACAGTCCACAAAAACCCTTTACCATTAAGCTCAAGAAAACTTACTGCAGTTCATTTAATCAGAATTCTTGCTAGCACAGATTCTTGTCTACACGTACTTACAGGCCAAGAAATCACTTACTACTGAGCCATTACAAAACCTCTTCTGGAAATTACTCTTGCTGACAAAAACAAACAAAAGCCAAAACTCAATTCTGTACTGTTTAGTGTCCTCTCAGAAAGAGCTGGCATATAAAGATTAAAAAAAATTCATGTGAATGATGAAAGCAAGAATTTAATTTATGCCTTATTTTCAGCCTCTTGTTAAACAAATCTTTCATTTATTTGTCAAGACAGATTTCATCCTTAGGTGTGTTCTTTGCTACTATATGTAATCCTCATGTCAGATATATATGGAATGCACATTTGTCTTCCACTTATAAATTAATCAAGCTAAAAAAATTGCAACAGTTTTTCATTCTCACATGTAGACATTTGTGAGCTCTAGTTGGCAAAACTAAAGAAATTAAAATATTCTTGTTATCTTCGATATCTTTTTCTAATTTTCTTAATATAATGGCAGAGTACAGAATTAGTCCAAATGATGAAAAGAAAGTGATTTTAATCTCATCCTAACCCATACCAATTATGTCTAATACATTTATGTACAGAGTTCAGAACTGAAAAAAGAAATAGGATGACAGATGCATAGTGACTTTCCACTGGACTTTTCTCTTTTTTATGCTATCTTAATCTATTCCGGGTGTCTGATGTTGCAGAAACTTTTAATTTACATTTTTTAGTACTTAAATACTGTTTAACTGATATTTTATACACAGAGGATTAAGTTATCTACTTGAGCAAAGACTTCAAAATTAGTCCTTTCTGATGATATTTTTACTCTACTGAGCGAGAAGCTAGAAAGACAAAAATTGTTATATTAGCTTGATTATGCCTATGATTAGCTCAGTCTTGTCTCCAGTGCTGTCCGATATCAGACACTGATTGCAGAAGCATAACAATTTTGAATCCATTTTGTAGGCAAACCAGGGAGTTATTTTGTTAGGCTCTGGGCTTGCTGTAGAGCTGAAAGTTTTCTAATAATTCTTAAAATCCCACAACATTAATGCAGTAAAAATCATACTAAATTGGTATAAAAATTCTGTTCTCTATTTTAAACTAGAAAAATCTGAAAACCACACTTCCTAGGTCAGCTTAGAAGTGGCTCTCTTCCAGAGGGCTCTAAAGTCCATTTCCAACTATTTAACAATTCTGCTTCTGGATGCTGGGAGCAATATTTACAGATCACTAGATGGCCTGGGACCCTACTGAAGGGAGGAGGTAAAATGCTCCATTGGATTTGTGGTAGAAGAGAATTCCGTGGCAAATTTAACAGGCCCTGCAAAATCCAGTTTGAATGAACACAGAAAGGTCACAGCTGCAAAATAAGCAAAGAAGGTTTCAGAGAAGAGTTCATAGGAAATACATAGAAAAGGCAGTCCTTTCTAAACTGAAAAGTGAGGATGCAAAACAAAGTCTGATGTTCCAGGCATGATTTTGATTGTCTTTAGGCTATAATTATGGTGATACTACAGCATCAAGTTCTCAGATCCATCTTATGTGAAATATTTATTATTGTCTTGGAGCAGTCAACACTAGGAGCTTAAGTAACAAATTTTTAAAAAAATTGCTCTAAGTGCTAATTTCTGTGAAGACTTTAGACCTCAGACCTCTTTTTCCATGATGCTTGTAGATTATTTCCAGTTCCTGCATATGAATTTCCCAAACCTAAGAGCTCTTTTTAAGACACCAGAGAAACTCGATTTATTTCAGTTTTCTACTTTCACTTATAGTAAGAGCTAGGCTAGATTTCCCATTACATTGTATAAACTACACTTGGATATATTTACCATGCTCTATAACTCAGTCTTTCAACTTGATAAAATAGACAGAAGATACTGGAATTGGAGAAATGTGTTAGCTTGTTATACCAAGTGAATTCAGAATGCATACGAGTAGAGGGAAGGTAAAGAAAAACATGTCAAGGTAAACATCTTAATAATTTGTAAAAGTTTCTGGTTCTACAAATAATATAACCACTTATGTATTTGAAATTAGGTGCTTCTTGTGAATTCTTGTAGCAGCTGGTAAGATCCCTGCTGCAGGTCATGCATGACAGTACAAGAAGAGTAAACAAAACCAGGAATAGCTTGTCCTAGTGAAAGGAGATGGGAACATTTTGCCCAGAGATTGCATTTTTATTTGATTAAAACTTCAGCACTTCTCATGACATTAAACCATTTAATTAATTTACTGGATGATTACTTTCAGTGCTATGCCTTTTAATAGAAACTTAACCTGCAAGAGAGAATTTCTGAAGTGAGCAGGACAACCAGCATACTTCAAATAACAAAGCAACTCATATAACAAAGCGTGTACATAATTCTAAAACAATCCCATAAAAATCTACTGACAGCAGGAGCACTGCATTAGTCAGGGTAAAGAGATGAGTTACTATCAAAAGTCAGGCTGGCAGAGTAATGTTTTTCCTGTTCATCAGTGTTCTAATGTGCCAAACAAACCATTGCAGATCACAATGACATCAAAGCTTTATATGGAAGAGGGAACTCTTGTCTTGGTATTCACTGTTAAACTCAGATCCAAATCCTTGGCTTATTTAATTCAAACCTGTTGCAAACATTCAAGCTACTGCCCATCCATCCAGACTGCAGGTTTGCCTCAGTTCTTCCTTATTGATGGGATTTCACACCTGAACAGATCAACAAAGAAACAAATACTAAGAGCTGAATCCTGAAAGCAAATCATTTAGAGATGAGAGCTCAAATGCAAACTAGCAAGTTCAGGAAAGAGATTATATTTCTCAATGTGCTGTTGACAATGGCTGTTACTAATTTTTGGCTCACAGGTAGTAATTTTCAAGAAATAATGAGAATTTGTTGTATTCCAGCACAGCTTCTGCACACAGAAGCTGTGAAAATAAAATACACCGTTGTCAATATTCACACAGTTTGAAGGAATGAAAAGAAGGATATTTGGCAGAAAGTGTCTCCAATTTTTAGGACAAGTTATGTGTCTACTTCACATTCTCTTTGTTAATAAACATAGATAAAAGGAATTGACAGCTGTGCAGGGGTCTTTTACATATGTGGTGGGCATGTGAAAACACACATGATTTTTAAATTTTATGACTGAAAAAATGTACAGAATATCAAGTTGAAGTCCTTGTGCTTCCTAGCTCATTCTTAAATACATTCCATACCCAATTATTTTAAAATAGAGTGAAAGAAAAAAAAACACCAGCAAACTTCAGTGCTGTTCACTACCTGTGACTAAGAAGTGTTTCCAGCACTTTTAATTTTAATCTCCTGACACAAAATTTAATTTATCTTGGTCCTCTGATATCAGTCTTAGCAGATGATGCCTAATGACAACATTCTGGTGTTTTAATAATAACAAAAAGAACAGCTATTTTATTTTATGACCTGTGATTGGTTCTGCACCTCTTCTATATTACAGTTAGATTAAAGGGTAAGTAAATATATTTTTTGGCAAGTTTTCATGTCAAGTGACACTGGATTGTGCATAAATAAATGCAACAAATGTTAACCAACTAAGGAAATAGTGTTCAAGTGCCACAGCATACAGCTTGTGGTAATGGTGATTATTATAATGAACAGTAAAAAACCAAAAAAAATCCATTTTACCAGATCCAGAAAATAGAGAAATGGTTAACTTTATAATCAGCATCCCAGCTGACTTGCAAGAACCACTATCACTCTCTTGGATGGTATCTTAGAAGAGCACAGCTCATCAGAAGGGAGAGAGGATCAGCTGCAAAGAATTTTTTTTTCTTTATGAGGAGATAAATGTGGAAATGAGAATTGATATTGTGTTAAGCTAGTTTAGGTTTGAAATGAAAGTCAGATAATTCAAAGTTATGATTCTCATAATTAGAAACTGCATTTACCCTTCTCTGCCATGGCACTGCAAAGCACCTGCTCACAGGAGCTTCACAGCAAACAGATGAGAACCTTCTGCTCCAAAACCCACCTGTGAACTCCTAAATCAGAAGATAATGTTATGTCTTTCATTTGCTGAACTTTGCTGGGATGCAGAGGAGACTGAAATGTTCTGTTGATATGACTTAATCCAGTTGGAGTATTTACCCACTGTAACCTTTTGTTTAGATGAGCTCTTGAGGGCCCACACTTCTCTTCCTGAGTGAGTACTGAGTATAAATGTGAAGTGATGGTCTGGAGCAAAGCCTGTGGGTGTGTCTGGGGTTTGTACAAAGGTCTGTTTGTAGAAGGGAAAGGTTTCATGCTGCCTTTCTTTGCTCTGAACTTATGCTTTGTTCAGCCCCGAGGAAGTGAACTGAAAGAATGAACTTGCAAGATGTGTGAAATAAAGTTTTAAAGATGCAAAGAACATGGCATTAACAAAAGCAGAACTGTCAGGTGTTAATAAGTTTAATGAAGAAATCATACATACCCTGACAAAAATCTTCAGGACACAATGTACAAAAACAAACAATGCATATCCCAACAGTTGGTCCACCTCTTTTTGCTAATATTGAGACTGCTCTCATTAAGAACAAACTTTTAAAGTAAACTATACACTAAAAGTTTTAAAGCTCTCTTATATGAGCTAATGCTTTTTTCAGTTCTCATTCCCTCTCCCAGGAGAAATTATCTTCATATTGCATTCAACAAATACACAAAAGCATGATGAAAAAGTATATTTTATTTATTTCCACTTAAGTTGCCAAATTCCCTTGATTACTTGGGCACTCTAAGCATTTGAAAATGAAAGATATTTCACTCATCTGCCAAAATAGGTGACAGAACCTTTGACACCAATGATCTAGGGGAAGCCACAACCTAAATTAGGCAGGCCTGTTGCAATAAATTGATAAATTACTTTTACAAAACTGCACAGCCCCAAATGGTATGCAGCAATTAGCAGAAGAGATTCTTAGCACCTCACCAACATGTGGAAATTCAACACTTTGGATGTGGCAGGGGATTGGAATATATGACCTTTAAATGTCTCTTTCAATCCAAACTATTCTCTAAGCAAATACTTCTAAAATTGAAGTATTGTACAATAAAATATATACATTTTAAGTATACAACTTGACTATTGTAAAGCTTGCTTTTCACAGGAAATATTCCAATAGCAATGGTGATTAAACAGCTTAAAATTTCTGGTACTTCTATGATCATATCCCTTGAATCTTTACCTTACTATTTTTCCAGAGCACATGACTTTATGGAAGCCATTAATGAAGGATGGGGAAACATTTTCCTTGGAGGAAATTGTGCCCCATTCCCCTTTCCCCTCACCTCCCTCAGCCCCTCAATTCAATTCTTGATTCCAATTTTGGTGAAGATACAATTTTAAAAATGAAAAATCAGCTGAGAATGAGAAATGAAGAGTTCTTTAAATGGCTTTAAACAAAACCACATTTCTGTTCATTCTCAATTTCACATCTAAATGGCTTGTGGCAATTGCTCAGCATAGATGAAAGTTCATAATCCTTTTAATAACAATTTGCCTGCTGTTCAAATCCATTTTATTTTTTGGTTAACTGAAGATATTTTGGAAAGTATCATAAAATCATAAGAAACCAATTACATTGCTTTGTTGACACAATCCATTTTTTATGTCACAGGGTGTGAAACTGCTAAAATGTTAAAACTGGAAATTTAAGGATGAAGTCACGCAGAAAAAGAACTCTGAGAAATAAATTGGAGTGCTCAGTGTCATCTTCATATTCCTTTAGTTAGCATTGGAGAAAGGAAATATTTAGCACAGAAATCCAGACTGCAGCAAGTCCTCAGCCTTCAGTGAGCATCCAACCTGAGCTGCTCTGAAGGTGGGATGATCTTGCACCTGTTGTACAGTTTGAGGCAGTTCTGCACCTACCACAGTGAACACTTTCAAAAAATGCACTCAAGTGCCTGCAGGAGATAAAAGCAAGGAGCTTGGCAGTCTGTCACTTGAAAAAGAAATATCTCTGATAGTAGATACCAAAAATGTTTCACTGGAGGAGAAAACTATGCCATATCAGAAAAAATGTTAACCTCTCTCAAATTCTGAGTCAGCTGAGATTTCTACCAAATTCATGTGTTCAGGTTCATTCTCCCTCCTGATTCACTTGTTGAATTGTCCTTAGAGGAATTAAGGATTTAAATAATCAGTAAGTTTTTAAAACTAACTACCTAGTGGGAATATATTTAATAAAAAAATTGTGAAACATATAGCTCTAAATACTAAAATCTTTCTTTCTAATCCAGAAATAATCACAAAATAGAGCCAACTAGCAAGATCAAATCAAGTAGCTACAAATATCTTCAAAGGCTTTTGCTTGTGGATTTTTTTTGTTTGTTTTTTTTGTTTGTTTGGTTTTTGTTTGGTTTTTTGTTTGTTTTTTTGTTTGTTTGTCGGATTTTGTTTTTCACCAAGAAAATTAGAAGGTAATAGAAAAGCTCTTCAATTCTTGACTTTGGTCTGATCTTTTGATTTATTATACAATGTGTTCATTTTGTCTCATCTCTCTAATATTTTTTTTCTTAGAGGTTTCTGCTTTAGTAGAATTTGTTTCAAAAAGCTCATTAAACTTTTTCCTAACTTTTTATTACATTAATTTTTCCACCAGATAGGCAGTATATTCCTTCAGTATGGACTAATACTTAATGAATTTTGTTTTAATCAGCTTAATTGTTTCCCTCCTCCCTGTACTACTTCAAGATCTATATTCAGATCAAATGTTCTTGAAATAATCTGTTATTCAATGTTAATCTGAGAATCAAAGTCAATTTTTTTAATAGAACCTAATAAGGCAAACTGTTTATGGCAATTATTCAATATTAAACTAATTTGAATCACAAAGCATTTTGAAATTTCCCAACTTGGATGCCCAAATGTAGGCAGCTTGATCTATGCTTAGGAATCTAAATTAATGGTCTGGCTTTTCAAATTTGCTAAGTAATTTTTTTTTCTCTAATAAGGCTTAACTAATTAAATCTAGCACAAAGGTAGTATTTTTGAAGGATTATGAAAGGGGCAAACACTTGGGTTTCATTTCACAATGAGCTTGCAAAAAGAATAATGATATTTTAATGTTTTTATACTAAAAAGTAACATGATAAGTGGCTTTCTACTCCAACATAAATAAAACATTAAACAAAACAGTAAAACCATCCATAACATCAATGGAGTTGTCTTCTAAAAACCAAAACATCCAATTCAAATGAATAATGAAAGGCTTCAGCACAGTTTTTACGCTTACAGTATTTACTTATAGATCATCTAATTTCCTCCTAAGGCTAATGTGGAAACTGGAAGCTGCTACCATACACAATCAATAATCCTCTTAGAAGCTTAGTGTGAGATACAGGAGACACTGCCAAAAGTAGTTGGCCAGAAATTAAATTCATTTCAGTTTTGTTGCTGTTGCTGTTGTTTTAAGGAGAAAGCAACTCAGACATTTCCCAGCATCTCTCATTTTGTTTACTGACTTTTCCTTGCAAAGGATGATGTTCAAATCTTCTAAAGCTTTGTCTGTCTGACTGGACCTTATTAATACAATTTGGACTTGGAAAAAAAACCAACCAAACATTTTGCAGTTCATGATTTCTGTGAAATGTTGGTTACAACACAGAGGGCAAATTCAGCTTGTCAGTCATTAAACACATTTTGGGCCCTGAAGAAGGTCAAATCACTTTTTGGTGATTTTGGGGTAAGAAAATACCTGGTTGCAGTAGAAAGTGGAATTCCAATGGAAGATCACATCTGATGAAAGGGACAGCAAGGAGCAGAGCCAAGTAGACTCAAATATACAAGATGTTGCACATTTTAACTAAGGCTGTTCTTGAAGTCAAGCAGAGAGAGCTACTCTTCTAGGAGTGATCCAGCCTGACTCAGTAAAATGATAACATTTTCAGAGAATGATCAGAATGGTCCACCATTAAACAGCTGCATCAGGCACTCCCAAGGAATAAAGCATTCAAAAGAATTATCCACTTCCTCTAGAGTCACTTAAATGTCTAAGTTATTAAAATATACATCCCAAGTGTTGACTGATAGATCTGTAGGCACATTTAAGTTTTCCCATCACTGGGCCATCCAGAAAAATAAGCATTAAACACGATTTGGAGAGGTTTCAAGTCAAATGTAAGAAAAAATTCTTGGATTCACTGGCAAATTCTTGCTTTAATGTTATTTTTTCAGGTTTTGAACAGAAGCTCTGCAAACCCCTTGTTCCCACAAGGGAAATTCAGACACTAAAAAGTGAAGGGAAATAATCAATGCAATGTGAGTTGTAAGGAAAAGGTAGTCTATTATTTTGAAATGTCTATAATCCTCAAAACTTGGTAATGTTATGCAAGGGGAGAGAACTGCCAAAAATCAAGTTAGGAGATTGCACCTCCTACTTGGAATTACTTTCAGTTCTGATTAAATAGCAAGCCCAAAAATCAAGAAAGCACAAGCATTTCCAAAAAATCAACATAAACTAGTGATCACTCAAAGTAAAAAGGACTAATCAGAAGAATCCTTAAATTTAGTAACTAAGATGTATTTTGTACACTGTGCTGAATCGTATGTTTTTTTTTTTAAATCAAGATTCCCCTTTACTGGGGACCTTTATATGTTATATAAATCCAGTAGTGAAGGAATGTGCCTGCATTCCCAAGGATGGACAGTGAGCAGGGAGGAATACAGATGAGTGCATAGCTCCAAACAGAATGATCAAAAATCAGAGACATTTTTATTTGCCCATAGAAATCAGGGCTGTAGTGTCTATTACATGTCATTAAAACTGTTCACAGGATGAGAGCTTGAGATGCCCTGATGTTTCTGGTTATTAGGACAAGACTAAAAGCAATCATCATCCTCTATTGCTCACTTGGAAGCTACAATTATCCTGGCCAGTAGGACTTGAAAAAGGACACCCATTCTCCCAGAAATCTGAAGCATAGTCTACTAGTCTGGATAATTACACTGCTTAAATTGCAGATCCAACCATAATTATTCAATTTGCTGAGCAACAAAAAGATCTGAAGCTGGAAATAAACATTTGGGTCCTAATTTGCAGTCTTTTGTACATTCTACCTAGAAACATAAGATTGGATTGTGTGCCTTCAACCTAAGCTTACGTGTTTTTCTGAGTGACTGTCTAAATTTAATCCTTCACTTTTACATTTTCTTCCACAAGGATCCTTCTAGATCTCAAGACATTTGTCAGATGGGCTTCAAAATGAGTTTTGTTAGACATCTAATGAACAAATAAGAGAAATACAGGTCAAGAGAAAGAAAAAAAAAAGAAATTTCAGACTGCTTTCCAATCCTGATGAGGTAAAAAGAACCTACCTACAAACTCCAGCACATCTAGTTCCCTGAAGATACTCAGATACTGCATAAATCATTCACCCCCATTACCTTATAAGAGGTAACAAAACCTCTTACAATATTGAACTCAATAAATGTTATGGCATCAGATATCTGATGACAGCTAGCTAAGTGTAATACTGCTGTCTTGAATTTAAACTTTGAGAGTTGAAAGAAATATTAAGTGAAAAAAATTACAAGAAAGTTGCTTTAATTATGCTATTTTTAACTTTCAACATTTTCTAAATGTAATCTGCTCTATGCAGTTGATTTGACTACAATTTATATTAATGAAGCATTTCAACAGCATACTGCTTTGCAATAAAAAGCTTGCAGCTACAAGCACAACACTGATTAAAATGAAGGTTTTGGTAGTAATCTGAAGAAAGCTTTGTTGGGTTGCACCCAGTAACTGAGAGGGGTTGTGGTGCTTTTTTCTCCCCCTCCACGGAAATAGAAACAACCTGTCATGGTTCAAAACTATCTCAGATTAAATTTATTGCATTTTTTTCCCTTGTTAGAGGAAGATTCTCACCCATACCCATAAAAAATTCCATCCATAAGTTATAGGCAGCCTCGAGCTAACTCGTGTACCATAAATACCAAAAGAGGATACTCTCTGTCAGCTACCAGATGTCTTCATGTCAAACGATGGTAACTTCCCTTCTGGTTGTGTGGTCCAACAGGTGATTTAAAACAAGTTTAGTGAGCTCCAGTGATTTTTTTACACTGCAGGCCTTCAGCTCTTGATAGTAAGCTGAATTTAGAAGTAATTGCTACTCTCTTGTCAAGCAAATGCAAGTGCTTTTGAAAGCCAGGGTTTATGGGCATTATTCTGATTGTGTTTAGGAAGATAAACGAAATAATTTTATTTTTAAGGATTCAGTGTTTAATTAGCACACTTGTTTTACAAAACTCAGCTGTAGTGACATGATATGTTTGCTTGCCTTTTGGAAACTGACACTTGAAATGCTGCTGTGCAAAAGAAGCTAAACTGAAAGTGCAGCAGTAGATTAAGCAAACTTGCTTTTGGGTGACCATGTCAGCAGAATATTTTCATTATCAAAACAACACTGTTAATGAAAAAACCTATCTAACTTTATTCTCTGGATCAAGTTTTACCTTCTACTGCCTTCAGATACAGTTTAGTCATTATGAGCCCTCTTATCCTTCCTTGGTGACAGCAGGACAGTCAATATAATCCATTCTCTTTTCTTTACACAAAGCACAGCTGCCTTATCATGAACAAGACATAAATTTTTTCCCCCATAGAAAAGAATATTTCTGCTTCAAATTTCTTTCTATTCATGTAGGTTTCACAGTGAGGGAGTCAAGCCACAGCATAGACTGGAAAAATTAATTTCCCACTGTGGATACTAATAAATAGAAGCATGCAATTAAATCATAACTAAAAATGTCTATTCATAGCAGTTAAAAGAACAAAATTTGCTGGCAACAATTTCAACACCTATCCCATTGCCTTACTGTGCACTATACCTTGCTTTCCCTGGTTTTTTCATTCTGTACTTTTAATCTTTTACCTGACTTGCTTCCCAACAATACAGCTCAATTGGAGATACTGCATTGTGCTCCATTTCATTTCTGCAAATACCACAGCTGTTGTCACCTTCTGTGGAGCCCACCTGATCACCTTCTTGCATTCTCCAGATCTCAGAGAACTACATCAAAAGATTGGACTGTCTAATTAAAGTCTTTTAGCATTATTGTCTGACAATTCCCTGTCATAATTCTGAAGTCTTGCACATTTACAACTATTTCACACTTTTTTTTTTCTCCTGGTTTGTTAACTGATGCTCTAAAATCAACTGCTTTCTCAGTTCAGTCTATTCTGTCTGTGCATTTGACATCTACGCTTAAGCAGTGATAAACAAAGCAATACAACTCCACACATAAAATACTGTGCCACAGTATCTCTCACTGATAAAACATTGAACCTTCAATGGCAGAATCATGAAACGCTTATGCAAGACACATCAAACCAGTTTGCAGTACTCTGTATATGAATTGGAAGGTCTAAAATTAATTTCAAAGCCCTATTTAGGTGGTGACTACTTAAGACCTGATCACTTAAGTCCTGATTAAGGCTGTATCTATGATTTTTTTGAAACAGTTGTATTTTTGAGTAAGTAACTTGAATTTCTTCTTTTATACATAATTTCAATTTATGAGACTCTAACTGTATATGGCTGTGCCATTTATTTTAGGTATACCATTTGGCACAATCTCAGCTTTTTTATTCTGTTAACAACTTAAGAGAAATTATTCTTACTTTATTCTGTCAGTTTATTTCTTTGCAAGGAAAAGAAAATGTTGGTCCTTTATGGTTATAATCTACTGAGGATGAGAAAATGGAGGTAGTGAGGGTGAATCATCACATCTGCTGTTCTTTCATTTAATAAGAACAAACCTTCGAAAGCATAATTGGGCAGTCCTTAGACAGAATGATCAGTGATCCTTCAGTATGTCTAATTAAATGTTTACTGAGACCATCAATAAGAATTTGGATGTACAAAATCTAAAATAAAGAAACACATTGTGGTATCTGTTGAAAATAACAGTAATTTTTTTCTTGCTTTCCTTCATAAGATAGATGACCTACTGAGATAAATGCAGGGATTTCATTGAAATTGGGAAGAAATTTAATCTTCTATCTGGGTTTCCCTGAATCTATTTTATGTGTGCAGGAAAATGGGAGTCACTGTCTCCAGGGTAAGCAGATTGGTTGCTGCTGACAACAGCACACTACAGCTGCTGTTAGCAGAAACCAGGATCCATGAATCCAGGAATTCAGCTATACTTGAATGGGTGATAACTCCTCATGTGAGATCTCAAAAAACTTTTCATATCTGATTTTATATATATTCCAATTTTACTTCTGTCTGCAATCAAGTGTAAGTGTAAAAACCTTAACCTAGCCAGAACTAATTGCAGATTTGAAGGTGGTTCTCAGGAATTTCTAGGAGTGCTTGGAAGCAAAGCAATGTTTGTCTTCTATTTTGGTGCCCAGAAAGTTACAGTTCAGAACTAGGGGTATGAAAGGGGAGAGAAGGAATGATGTGAGCTTTTGATTAACTATGTATTAAAATAACTTGTATCAAATTGTTTCAGCCACTAAATCCTTTAATTAAACATAATTTGAACTGTATTATGGTTTGAATGAATATATTAAGATTATTCACTACTATTTTGAAAATATTTTTAGTATGTCAATATTTCTATTTTTCTTTTTTGCTAAGCAAGACATAGCTAGTAGCTTAGCAGGACCATTTCAGTTAACAAAAGAACAAACTTGGCTTCATTAAGATTAATGGAGTGGGGAAACAAAGAGCAATGAGCAGGGAGTAATGGTGGCTGCCCTCCACATTAGCACTAAAACGTTTTCTTACTTGTGGTCTTGTACTTTGGGATACAGCTGCCTATACTCCTGAAGGTTTTCCTCAGGCCTTGTGTTTGCCTCAGTCAGGCTCTGGCAGGGCAGGGCAGGTTTCCCACTGTCTCCATCTCAGGCATCCCCCTGGGGAGGGAGCCCCAGTTGCACACAAAGCCCCAGCCTCGAGGAAGTACATTCTATTGTTGTGTGAATGTGAAGGAGATGCCAAATGGAAGAAATTGTTTTCCATAATTTGTTCATTACTATACCAAACCCACATCATGAAGGATCTCAAGAAACATTATTCAAAGTGAAGCATTTGCTGTAAAATTTTCATAAATACTTTCCACATCTACGAATATGTTTCAGTCAAATAAAAGTTGTAATAAAGTAAATGCTGTCTTAATCTTATCTACTGTACTTTGCTACAACTTTCTGATGCTGTAAAGTTCAGCAAGGTAGAGAACAGAATATGTAATTCTGATCTGAGTGAGTCTTGTGGAAACACTGGGGAAGGTACTTCAGGAAGCAATTTAGCAGTCAGCATGTAGCAAAGATGAGAATAATTATCAAACAGCTGTATATATTCCAAAGACTTATGCTGTGATCAAGTTAGCATGCTGGTGGCATAGAATGCCATATCATATCAGAAATCCATTACAACAGATCTGTCAGTACTTTAAATCCATGAACCACTATGCAAAATGCAACATCAGCATCAACTTTTCATGCTTTCAGCATGGCTGCAGAAGAGATCTTGCTCAGTAGGGTGTGACTCTGATCCAGTTGCTGTCTCCAAAACCAATTACATTTAAGAACTATCCAAGAAAGCATCCAAGAGTGGATGAAAAGAAATTGTTAAAATATCCACCCATTGAATAAAAAGAAGCAGTAAACCTATCTCCTGCACCACTAGTTTAGAATAAACCACATAGGGATGAAGACAACCCAAAGGGAGGTTTTGCTAACACAGTATGAATAAAACATACTGCTCCTTTTATTTGGCTGCCCCAGATTTCTGACATGTTTCTTGAGAGTTGGCAGTTTCTTGAGAGTGCAGTTACTAAAACCTTCTCCTGGAAGAGGGCAGTGCTTGGAAAACAGGATTTCAAAGTATCAAAAGCAGGAACCTTCATGCAGCTCACATGTACCAGATCCTCTGCACCATTTTTCAATGCCACATTGAAAAATATCACAAATTCAGGGTGAGATGGGAGCCCAAACTTCAAAATTTACTTGTTAACTGTTTTTTTTTTTTCTTTTAAATAACTCTTGAAAGATTCTTCTATTGCAGTCATTAGCAAAAGAGTAAGAGAACTTCTAAGTTAAAACTACACTAAATAATGACTTTTTCTTTTGATGAGCAAGTAAATAGAAAATACTTAAAAATACTGTACTATTTCATTTGTAAGTTAACTAATAACACATCCTGCTTCAGAAAATGCTTCATAACTACGTGAAAAACCCTGTATAAACATAGATATCACATACACCTTTCTAAAAGCCATCTGCAATTGGATTACAGGCTTTTATACTACATTTTCTGTAGTGTTTAGCTTTTGATGAGGCTAAATTCTGACTCTGCTTAGGTGCTCTAAGCTGCTAAACATGTATCATATAACCTACAACATGTATCATATAACACACAACATGTATCATATAACATACAACATGTATCATATAACATACAACTTGTATCCTCTATCTTCGGGATCTTGGTGGGAGGAAGGGAGGAAGGATGGCTTTTGGGATTCTCTCGAAGACTGTAACAACTATACTACCACTTTTTATTTTTCTCCCCAAAAACCAAAAAAAGGATAGTCAGACGGTGCGGGAGTGCTCCCCATATTAAACTAGAAGAGCCAGAAAGACAATTGCTGGAAGCAGTAAGTCAAGTGTTTAAAATCAAGTAGATGTGACTGGCATGAGTTCTGATGTTACTAAAGGTTCTCCAGTCTGAATAGAAATACAGTACTTCTTATATTCAGCAAGATGTTCTTATTTTTTCCTTTGTTGGTTTATTTTGGACTTTTTTTTTTTTTTTTGAACACTAATGCTTAAGGTTCCGATGTGTAATTCATTTCCAAGCTATCACACATTCAATTTGTTTTACGTAGGCCGCAGATAGCAGACTTTGCGCTTTACTGCAATATAAAAAGAAGTTTTTTCTACCCCCATCAAAAAATCCCGAAAGAGGGCAGGACGAAACATTTTGGAAAGTCTGCGCACCAAGCGCAGCGCCGCAGTGCCAACACCCGGCGCGGGGCAGCGGCCGGGCGGGCGGAGCTCCGTCCCTGCTGGGGGCGGCGGCTGCGGCCGCTCTCCCGGGGGCTCCCGCCGGGCCGGAGGCGCTGCGGCCGCCGCGATCAGCCCCGGCGCGGCCCCGGCCCCGCCCGAGCGAGCCCGCGCTCCGCCGGCGGCGGGACTACAGCTCCCGGCTGTCCCCGGAGCGCAGGCGGCCCTGCCGCTGCCCGCGGGCGGCCGGGAAGCGCGGCCCCGCCGCCGTTCCGGGGGCGCCGCCCGGGCCGGGCCCCGCCGAGCGCAGCGGGGCGGGGCGGGGCGGCCGCAGCGCGGCGGGCGGAGCGCGGCCCCCCCGCGCCCAGGGGCGGGAGCGCGGCGCCGGCCCCGCCCGCGGCGCTCCGTGGAGCTGTTCAGCGCCCAGGTGCTGAGTCTCCCCGCGGCTTACGGAGGCTCCGGCGGCGTTCCCTTCCCACCGCTCCGCGGCGTGGCCATGGGCCCGGCGCTCCGCCGCCTCCGCCAGGCGTTCTGAGCGCCCGCCCGCCCGCCGCGCCCCGGCGTGGATGCAGCAGCTCCAGGCGCCCCTGGCTCCGCGGGGGAAGGCGGCAGGTAAAGCCTTTCCCTCCCCGCCCATCCGCATTGCATCCCCCGCCGCCCTCCGCTCGGAGCTGCCGGCTCGGGGGGCTCTTGCCGAGCCGAGAGCCGGAGGCTGCGGGAGGCGCGAGTTGTGTGCAGGGAGCGAGCTTCGAGAGGCGGACCGCGGGGAACAAAGCCGTGCGGTCCAGATGCTTTTTGAGTAGTTTCGTTATTTTAGTTTCCGGGGAGTGGGGAAGGGAAGAGCGGGATGGGTGGTTAGCTACAAATATCTGTACTTAGTTAAATGTAGGGAGAAAATACCCTACGTATATTAATTTGCTCATGGAATCACATTCCTATTCTCACGGTTCAGCAGGGTAAAAGATGTGTTTGTCACACAGGTAAGATAGCGCTGTAGTCAAGACTGCAAAATGGTTTCCTTGAGTACCCTCCTTAACTGTAATGCTTGTATAGATTTTTCACTGCAATAATTTCTTTTTTCTTTCCGTGAGGATTACCAGCCCCACTGAAGAGCTAGGACAAGCAGCAGAAGGTCAGGGTAGCAGCCACCGTGTTTCTGTGACAAGGTGTGAGAAAAAGAGAGGAAAAATTCCACTGTATTTAAGGCCAAATGGCAAGTTGCATCCTACATGAAGTCGTTTACAGCCAAGCATTGTGCTGTTATGCCTGATGCTTCAGGCTTCCTCTTAGTGCTGGGTGATGAATAGGGAATTGAGCAAGCATATTAACCATGCATAATCAAGCAGCAAGTGTTCTTCACTGCTTATATGTGTAGTACCTTCTGTCACAGGATCAGCAAGTATTCCTGAGCTATCAAAAGACTGTTTCACCCTAAATTGAGTAGGATGCAGCTGCTCCCTTTTTCTGTTGTTTGAAAGACAGGTTCACTTACTCTTCTGAGAGTGGCAGGGGAAGGGGAATCCTGGCCAAACAGAAACTCAGCACTTTTCTCAGGTGTAGATGGTGAGAAAAGTTTAACTGAGCAGACCGCATGGAGTCAGACCAGGAACTTGTACAGTTTCTGTGCTGATTTTCAAAAGAAACTGAAGAACCAAACTAAGATTTAAAAATTGCTTCCTTTAGAAAATCAAATGCAGTCTCATTAGCATACATCTAGCACTTTGCCTTAAGTTACTTCTGCCCTGTATCTAGAATTTCTTTGTGTGTTAAGCATCTCCTGTTCCCCATGTTACTGTATCATTGTCAGAAGAAAGCAGGCAGAAAAACAGTTGCAGGGAGCAGAAAGGTAAGTGCTTAAAAGCAAAACTGTGGGACTCACATAAATTCGCATAATATTAAAGGTTCTCCAGTCTGGACAGAAACACAGTACTTCTAATTTTCATTGACTTGGCTTTCTTTTTTTAAAAAAAAATTTTTGTACTAATGATTAGAGTTCAGGTGTGTAGTTCATTTCTAAGATAGCATGCATTCAATTTGTCTTATAGAGGCTGCAGATTAACAGATTTTGTTCTTTACTGTAATAAAAAGAAGTTGAACAGATTGAATGCAATCTGACACTCATCTCACATCCGAAAGCTCTCCTTCCAACAGGCACCTTGGGCATGCAGGGGCATAACATCTGGCTTTTTTAACAGTAGCCTTTTAGGGATCAATTGAGTTAATAATTACAATAGTGCTTTACTGTAAAATTAAAAATCAATTTGTGCACGTGACTGTGTGCAAGGCAAGCTTCCCATCACACCAGCAGAATTAGATTCCTGGCACAGCTCCTCCCTACCTCTGCCTTTTAGTCTAAGCACCATCGAAGCCCCAGAGCACGTGATCAGCTATGTGTGATTTAAGTGATGCTATTGAATTTTTTCCACAGGGAACAATTACTGTAGAGTGACAAGTCAACCATTTTGATCTTAACAGATCCAGCTCTGTTTAGTGATGGTAACCATAGCATACCCTGCCTAGCTCAGTCTGAATATCTCACTATAGCAGTGCGCTTCTAATTTAAAAGGACACTGTTAAACCTTAAAATAGGTTCTCATTTTTGGGTAGGAATAAGTGGCTTTAGAAGGACGTTGTAGACATTTCAGCTGTATGTTTGCAGTTGCTGCTGCCTGCAACAGCCCTCAAGAAGCCACTAAAATATGGGAAAAGCTAAGCAGCATGCTCTGACCACACCCCTACATTGCCATAATTCATACACCGACACTCTGTGCTTGCTGCCACATTCATATTTCTACCTGGTCAGTTAGGACAAAGACAAAGCTGCTTTGTCCTAATGAAGCCAGTGCAGCATGCTTTTAATAGAGCCAATGATCTGGGCTTCCCAAAATATATTAAAAAGGACTCTTGTGTTCTCCAACATTGTTTATGCTAAAGGCTATTGCAAATAGAATATTTCTGCTAATTACTTGTATGTCAGCTTGTGCAATAAACAATCAATATTTTACTCATGTAGGATCCACTGCAACTTTCTGTGTCCAGTTATCATGCATTCAGCACAGTAAATTAAATCTCAACTTGCAATTTCTTTGTGGAAATGTTTATTTTAACTTCCAAAGGAGACTGCTGAAGTCATGGAAATGTTTCCATTACACTTAAGTAAAAGTCTATTTTTCAAAAGGGCTTGCACAGAAACCTGACCTGGATATATTTTTAATGTTAGAGCCACTGTTAAGATCATACTATACAGCAACACAGTAAGGGTAGGGGTTTTGTAAGGAATTAAAAAAATCCTTATAAGCACAGTCTGTACAAAAATGCTATAGTTAATAATCAACATGTGCTACAGAAAAGCAGAGACTTTTTAACTGTTTTCTGTATGAGAGAGAGTGACAGGACACATACCTTTGTATGGTATGGAGAATCAAAGTACTCTGTATTGCCAAAACATCTTTTTAATATTGTCCTTTAGGTATGGCTGAGATGCCTTATGTATTTTCTACACTCCAAAAAGAGAAAAAATAATTTTATGTATTGCATAGTGCCAATTTTCTGCTTGAATTCTAGCAATTCTTGGCATTAAACATAACTAGATTTTACTTATCCCCATAAATGCCTGTAAATTTCATATGATACTCCCAAGTCTACTCTTTAAAAAAGGCACTTAAATGCACACTGCAATAAGCAATTATCTACTGCTTCATTTCAGAAGAAAGGGCCTGCTAGCTAAAAATGAACAATCCCAGGTACTTACTCCATGTAGCAAGTAATATTTTCAGTGATTTTTGAAGGTTCAGCTTCTAACTACTAAATATTTGACTGTAGTGTTTAAGCATTTGTTTTAAGTTCTCCACAACACTCCACAAAAGAAGAAAATTGTAGCTGCACTCCAGGCATTATTGCTATAATCATATACTTTTATGTCTCATAGGTCAAAGCCACTCTAAAATCTGGGGAAGTGTTAGACTGTGATTGAATTGTGACATTGTTGTAAAAAGCAGCAATCCATAATTTGAGCTGACAGCACAATGCTGACAAGATTTGCAGAAATATTCACTTCCATTTAATTTTTGTCTTGAACAAGTAGTTTCTGAGAAATGGGCAGTTTGGAGACAGTATTTATGTAGAATTGCAATGAATACAAGATTTTCCTCCCTGAATAAGTTCTACTCAGCTTTGTTTCTAGTGCTTGGGATGGGGGCAAGAGGAGGAAAACTATGGGACAGAGGGCAAGCCCTGCACATGCAGTTGTATTTATCCACTGGGAAGTCACCAGATTTTGGTGATTCCTGACTTGGTCATACACATACTGCCCTTTGAGGGCTCTGCTGTCAGAGCCACTCTAAAAGGAGGCAGAATGCTGTCATGCCTTAAAGAAGTGACCAGCAAACATCCTCCTGAGTCAAAGCAGGAGCAAGCAATTTCATGATTATAGGAAATCTCGGTGAATGTGAGGGAGACTGAGAAATCTTTCAGTGTTGAATCTTGTGCTGCAAGTTTGAGGTTTAACAAGCATATTTAAAGAACAGAAAGCTCACTCTGTGTGAGCTGACCCCAGCCTCCTCAGTGGGAGTAAGTGCCTGGGCAGAATGCCTGCTCCTCTGTCAGTGATGATTATTCTCTCTGGTCTAATACTTGATAGTTTGCATTCTTCATTCATCTGCTATTTTACAGAGCAGAGGTGATGGACCTGGACTAGCACCTATTTGGAAGAACTGCACAAAACAATTTGTCCTGTTATCTTTCAGATTTCTTTTTATGCTTTTTTTGAGATGTGTGTTGGGTTTTTTTAGATCTCTTCCTACTTGTCCTCAAAAAATGCAACTTGACAAAATTTGCAAGTACAGACAGTATTTGAAGTATTCCATGTGAAACACACAAGACCAAATTATTGAAAATTTCTGAAACAAACAGACTTCCATTAGTTTCCATTTAAGATGGTTATACAGTCTTCTTTGCTGTCTCAAGGAGTACAGTTAAGGAAAAAATTTAACGTGGGTTTACTGTACAATCACACCCCCACCCCCACTCCCTTGTCTTCTAAAAGGCATCAACTTGAAGAGCATTCTATTACTATTACATAATTTCAAAGTTGAACCACATACAGCTGCTTAAATCTGAAAGCTGAGATAATAAATTCAAGACAAGTGTTTTCTCTGAGGTACTTAAGACTTCTGTTAACTACTGTTCCTCAAGTACAATTTATTTCAATATTAATAGCAAAAATACCCTTTAAAGTGACAAGCCATATCTGCCACTCAAAAGTACCACAAGCTTTAATATATTTTAAAACTGACTCAAGTAAAAGAGAGATAATAACTGGATTCCATCTGTCCCTCTTGACTATTTCAAAATGAGTTAACATTGATTAACACTTTTGCTTTAACACAGGGTTTTTAGCTTTTTCCCACCTATACTGTGCTTCCAGTAGAAGCTTTTCACTTTTAAGCAGGATGTCTTGCTTCAATCTTTTCTCTGCCAAAAGAAGAGTTAAGTGATCGTTTTATTTCTTTTACTTACTCCAAACATTGGTACTGCTATGCTGGAAAAAGGAGTAAAATTCCATAGATTTCTTTTGGGTAACTGCATTGCAAAGAGGCTAGAGGTAAAATTCATGATCAGGAAGCTGTGAAACTTTGTTTTCTTTCTTCATTAAGGAATTACTGCCTGGAAAAAAATGCAGAGTTTAATCCTTTCTGGGAAGAGATAATATCTAAGGAAAGTAAGCTGCTATCTGTTGAGGGGCTGTAACTTTCTCTACTGGCTACTCCACCCTTCCCATATTGCTAAGCAGAACTGTCTGTCATTGAAAACAATGAGAAATTTTGTCTCAGTGAGAAATGGCAAGTGAAAATACATCAGAATTATAACTGTGCTCTGAAACACTTTGAATATCATAGACTGGGAGAAAAAATACTCTGTTCCTGACTCCTTCATCACAGTTACTTCTGTGAAATCAGCACTGCCATACAGATGAGAGATCAAAGATTTATAGCTTTTCCTCTAGGAGTCCTTCACTGAGCTCAAAGCTGAACTCCACTGATGACCCTATCTGCAGAAAGAAAAGACAGGGAGAGTCTAGCAAACACAGCATGGACAGGAGTCTCTTATCCAAGCTAAGGAGCTAGCAGCGAAAATTGAAGAAAGATAAGAATCTTGTTAAGTTTATTATTTTTTTGTGAGCTGGTATGTGTTAGAAGATCTAGTCAGAGGATAGAGAGTAGTTGGTGTTCTCTTGTTGCCATGAGTGAGAGGAAAGAAGAATAAAATCCCTCTTGGAGTCCTTTAGTGCCTCTTTGAGAGAGAAAGAGAGGGAGGAAGAGACCCTGACAATATGAATTGCTGGGCAGGTGGATACAGACACTGCTGGCACAGGCTGGAGATGGGGGTCCTTGCTAGTCCCAGAGTCTGCACATACCACCCCTTTTTCATTGATAGAGCTTTGAGCTTTGTTACTCTGCAAGCATGGCAAGACAGAGCAAGTAAAGATGACTCTATGGTCTAAAAACAGCCCTTCATTGATTCTAGTCCTGGAGAAACTTTTCTTTCTCTCACAGCAAAGCTAGCAAAAGTACTGAAAAACCTAGTCCTGATAAGATGCAATTATGTAAATTACTCTATTTACTGCCAGGGTATCAGCTATAATGTAAATATTCCTTTGAAAGGACAATGTACAATGGAAATTAAGCACAAGAAGTTGGCTACCACATCCTGGCAAACCTAATTCCAGTGTATATTGCTGTAAACAAATGGAAATATCTTGGATATAAAAGGATTTTTATTCACTGTAAGAAGGCCTGAACTTGCCATTTCACCTTCCATGTTAGACTTAACTTTCAAATAACATGAGTGACAGAAGTAGGTATCTGCAACTTCTTAAGAACCAGTTTCCTGATAATTTGCCAGAACCTCAGTTTTAGCCAATATCCTCTTCTTTATGTCTTCAAAGCAAAACATAATGTAGCCAAGGGACATAAAGTGAAAAAGTGCAGGCACACCTAAATCTTTATTGAACATAGACACATTTGTTGAAAGTTTCTCTGATGCATAGCACACAGACTGCTGCTGCACATAACTATTACTTCTCACACTATTTTTTCTTGCACAAACAAGTTTCAAATGTCACACCTAAGAGGAGGAAAAGGATTTTTTGTTTGCTTAGTTATTGTAAATAAATACATCCATTATACCCATTCACTCCTTCACTTGGTGGTCTGCCAGCAGCTACCTACAATTCTTCAAATGGGCTCCACAACACAGCCAGAAAGGTGGTTTTCCTCTATGCAATCTCAGTTTCAAATTAATATATTTCCTCCCCATAGAAGCTGGGAAAATCCTGACAGATGGAAGAACCAGTAAACAGCTTCAGTCCTGGAATGGCTGCATATTAACTCTATGTCAGGCAGAGATTACAGCTCTAATTTCATAATCTGCCTCTGAAGAGCTACTTCTGACAACACTGCAAGGCCCAGCTCCAGATTTCTCCATTAAGAATTCACCTATAGAGTCTTTATATCACAACACAGCTGTTTCTACAGAATATGAAAAGTCACTTAATTTAGCTTCTTATTGAACACTTTATAGGTAAATGGAACAGCATCCCATGCCCTGTTTTTAAAAGTATAAAAAAATAATAGTAAGCTCTACACAGTGATGTTCCTATTACTTTAGGATGTTACAATGAGCATTGCTTGCCAACTGCTCACATAGTTTTGATAAAATATAAATCTATTTACTTATAGTACAATGTAAAAACTATGATGAAACTAAAGCCACAATGGAAAGATTTTCTTAGCCTAATGTAAAAGTTAAGTTTTTATTCACTTCACACTTCCTTAACTATATTGGTGGAAATTCCAGCTGATGTGTTAGCAGGAAATCTCTTTGGTAACTGAGATTATTTAAAGCATAAAACCTTGAAATCTTGTGAGGCCTAGCTTTTTTCCCCCCTTTTTCTTTTTTCTTTTTATTATTTTTTTTTTCCTAAGAGGGAATTAATTGAGATTCCTTTTAGTTAATAGCATGCTAAGTAGTAGCTAGCTCCTTCTAGCCTGGCACGTAAGTAGATTTTGTCTGCTCTTAAAATACCCTTCCAATCACATCGTGGTGAATAGTTTCATTCTTCTGAAACCATTTTACATATTATTTCAAGCAGAGTAAATTACTATAGGTGGTGTGTTCACCTAACAACAATGACATTTCTTTATGTTCATGGGCTAATGTTTAGTTTGAACTCAGTCTACAGAGTATATCCTGGTAGCAAGAAAGGAAGATAAATTGTAGCTCACCAGTTTCCTCTACATCTTTCTTGGATTTGGATACTTGCTCTTCTTTGCATAAGACAATTGTAGCTTCACTTCATGAGGGAAAAAGTGTATTAGTTACCAGTTCACTGGTGAAGATTTCTGGACAGTTTCAAATTTCTTTGCCTTTGCTGGTTATATTTAATCACAAGACTTGCCATGATCACACCTGAGCACCTCATTTAATAGGGTTTTGGAGATAATCTCTGCTGTCACTTTCCTACTGGAAGTCACATTCTGGAGTTAGGGAGTTGATTTGCCTGAGACAAAGACAGAAAAATAATTAATTTACTCTCACTTTCTTCTATGCTGCTGTCTTGTTTGACTGTTTTCACTTTCTGTGCACATAGGAAAAATGGCCTGAGCAATGGCAGAAAAACACTGTGTAACTTAGTAAAACTTTTCTGCACCACTGGAATTATTTATTACACTGGCATAAATTCTGTTACCAATATAGTAATCCAGCTTTAACTTTTTAGTCCAGTAGGGATGAATGTATTATGAACACAATTCTACCAGCATAAGAGCATCCCACTGTGAGAAGACCTGTTTCAGTGGCAATGTTTAGTTTGGAAGCAAACCTTCCTCAGATGGACAGTCCTTCACAAGAGGCATTAAATGACAGATCTAAATTTATCCTGAGGTTATAAGTAGAGTAGGGAAATAAAATACATCTTATTAGTTATGGCTGTAAGCACACTCAGTTTTCTTTATCATTAAGAAAAACTAAGTGTGGAAGAAATCCAGAAGATTACAAACAATGACATCTAACATGCAAATCAACTGGGAGTTTTAATCTTCTGGGGCTTCGTTGTGGACAGCTGCCAGCTGCAGATGCTTGGCTGACTAATTGGCACTAGGAATAAACAATATTTGAGTTTGTCCAGGAAAGGAACAGAAGGTCTGAGAAAGGATTATCAATGTACATTAAAAAGAAGAAAAGCTGGTATATCTCTATTGAAATTATTATCTGTGTGGTTAATTTCTGCTACTGAAAATTGCACTAAATATAAGTAGTTGTTTATAAAGCTCTCAACACTAACTGAATCTTAGCTATTGGAAGATTATAAAGCAAGTATAGTGTACAAAAATAAACCAAACTACTACCATAATAAGGAATACTATACTCTCAGGGCTTCATAAAGCAATTTTGCATCCAGGCCTGAATGGTTTACAAGCAAATAGAACTTTTCATCAAAAAGATTGCTGGATTGTTTAGCAACATGCCAGCCCCTGAGCTACAAGACAATCTATCCTATCTGTAACACTGATACCACCACAAAGAAGTTATTATCTAACTTATTGGCAAACAGTAACAATCTTACACTTCTCAGGAGCTGTTACCTGACTCGTGCACTATCTGAAAATACCTAGATCCTTCTTGCAGTGATTGTGGAGTTACTGTGCCACGACCAGCAGAGCTGCATTAGGCCTTCCTTGCATTCAAATGTGCAATCCCCAGGTACAGTTCAGGAACAAGTTGTCAAATTGAAGAAAATTACTCTAAAACTTTCAGGAAAATAAATGAAGTAATAGACAAACAACTTGCAAAGGAAATTGGAAAAGGGAAGATGCAGAAGAAAGCAACCATTAAGAGCCAAGAATGGGATAAAAAGGATTGAAATATAGGATGTTCATGGGCTGCAACAATTGTTTTAAAAGCTGCTGAATAAAAAATTAACAGCTGATGGCATACTCACTGGGACTTACATCTAGTCTGAGAAGGAGAGCTGTTAAGATAGTGAGTGAGCCAGCAAGACAGATGGCTTCTGAAGGAACTGACACTGCAAGAGCTGGAACATTCAGCAGAGAGGAAAAACAACAGCTATACCCATGAAGGGACTGCTGCCAAGCACGTAAGTGAAGTGAGCAGAATCTCACAACTTCAACAGTTTCTATAAAAATGTCGATGATGTGCTGAACTGCAGGCAATGTATAGGGCCCCAAGCTGACAGTTCTGCATCAGCATAGAAGCAAATAGACAAAGGAATAATTAAAAGGTCATTACCTGAGAAACAGCAGCAAATAGCTCATGAAAAAGAGATTTTACAAGTGAGGAAATGCTCAATAGGCATAAGCACTGAAGAGATAAACATATCACCTAGAATTCATTTGCAAAAACTACCTCTTTATTCAATATGAAAAACAGTGTCAGAAGCTAAGATTTATGACATCACCTCACCCCTCCTCACCACTTTAAATATCTTTACTAAGAATAAAATAGTTTCTCACAGCTACAAATTTACTATCAGTAACATTGCAGACATTCATAACAGTCAACTCTAACACCTGCATCTTGAAACCCACTCAATGTTTGCAGTCAAATTTCCACATACTTTCGAATAGTTTTAGTACAATCCAATTCTCTTTACACTGACACAAAAACCAAAAAACAGTCAAACGCTGAAAAATCTGGCCATAACATATTGTTGAAAATTGAGTCAATTAAATGCCCAGTGTTTAGGGGCTGTAGGAAGAGCAAGTTTGAGAGCTGAACAGCTTTGCATGCACAAGAAGGTCTCATGAAAATTGATCTCGAATTTTGGTACTGTCATGAGAATAAATAGTTCTGACAAAAAAGGAGGTTTAGGATAATACCCCAAATGAACACCTTATTAAAAAAATACTCTCTACATTGACTTTCAGTTAGCCAAGTTACTATTTGCTATTACTTTTCCTTATTACTTTTCCAGCCCATTACCGCTGCCAATCATTGAGAACAAGAGGGAAACTGCATCCTTTTTTTGAGTTCTGTGATGGTGTTTCTGCATTTAGCATTACCATATAGACATAAACTGAAATACACTTTGTTATCATTAATTGTGCACACTATAATAAGTGTTTAAGCTGTACAGTTAGAGAAAAACAGCTCATTGCTGAAGAGAGATCTCCAGAAATTCTTTAAGCACTGATGAGTCTATTACCACTACTGCAGTGGAAAAATTATTATGGCATGGACAAGTAAAATATTAAAAATCATGCCAAATTTTGTACAGAATATGATTATCTTTCTGGTATTTGGGAAATTAGATTACTTTTCAAGATGCAGAAAGGTTTTAATATAGAGGCCAGGCAAGCTAATTAAATAAACAGTATGGGATGGCTCCAAAACATTATAGATCACACATTAATGGAGAAAGCCAAAATAATTATGAAGAACTCAAGTCAGGCATCAATAAAGGTAGTAGGGCTTATTCATTATTATCCGTTAAGGCACCTTTTCCCTAGTATAAGAACTGTGTGGTTAGAAGTTTGTTGTATACCATTAGAAAGATACAGGTAAGGTGAAGCGAGGCTATTCCTCAAGAGGGCACTGGCACGTTATTATGAGGCCAACGTTTGATATCTCGGAAGAAATCTAACATTGAGGTGAATAGCACGCAGATCACACTTCATCTAGAGGAAAGCAGGGGCGGAGATTTCCCCTTCCACGGGAGAATCTCTGACCAAACCCCCGGAGCCAGCGCCGCCCCAGCGCCCTGAGCGGCCCTGCCCTCACACCGCGCTCCCGCCCTCACAGCGAGGCCCCGCCCCGCCGCCGGGCAGCCAATCAGAACGCGCTCATCACCTCCCCCGCAGCCAGGCAGCCAATCAGAGCGTGTTAATCTCCGCCCCCGCCGCCGGGCAGCCAATCAGAACGTGTTGATCTCTGCCCCCGCCGCCGAGCAGCCAATCAGAGCGCCTGGCGGGAAAGCGGGACCCGCGGGGCAGCGCGCTGCTGGCGTCGTCCTTGTGGCAATTAACCCGGCTAGGCAGTATGAAGCAAAAAGGAGTTTTAATGGCGGTAGCTTTCTTAAGTAATTAAAGTCATTTAAATTAAGTAATTTGTTATTAAATGAGTATTGTTTTAATGGATAATTTTTTTCCCGTCGGTGTGCAGGTCTTTACCCAGACTGTAGCGAGCTGAATCAAAGCCTGGTTACAGTTTCTCTTGCGGGAGGTGCAAGTGATGCTCAGGACACACGTGCCCATTTTCAGGGCATCTCGTGAGGGGCCAGCCCAGCACACAAAACAGGGAGTTAGACAAAACCAACAACAAATGATAAATAAGTCTTGCAGGACAATGTCTTTCCTCTGAAATCACTGAGAAATGATGAAAGCACAGGAAGCACATAGATCTGCCATCCTCTTACCAGGAAAATTAATCCACAAACACCAGAAGTTTATGTCCAAAAAGGAGACAGATGAGTCCTTTTTGCTTAATTTGAATAAAAGGAGAGGCCAATGCGCATTCCCCTGGGATCTCTCAAATTTTTGGAGGATTCAGCCTCCTATTTTCTGTCTCTCTTTCCCCACTGGCAGAGGTACTTGAGAGGCACAGACTTCCCAGAACGCCTGACATTCCCCTCTAATGAATAACCCTTCCTTTTAATTTTTAATTCTTACACGATTCATATTTTCCCCCTTTTCTTCTTTCATCTTCCAATATCCAATTTCATTTATCAGCAAACCTACAGTTTGTTTGTAAAGGCAAATCTCTTTTCCCATTCATCAATCAGTGGAACCCATCCCATTGTTTCTTTTATCTCTCGGTGCCAACCTTGTCTACCAGCAGATCTGCAGCTTGTTTGTAAAGACAAATGCGACATTCCTCTCACTCTCCTCTGCCCTGAGTGAACCTGTAGGTCGGGTAAGCACTCTTAATCCTCCAGGGTAGCCTTGGGTGGCTCTTCTGTAAGCCTCCACCAGATTTTATTGAGGCTTTAGGATCTTGGGATCAAATTGATTAGCTATTCTTTGTTGTGTTTGCTCAAGGGACAGGAAGGGAACATTAAATTATGCCAACCTGAGGTTACTTGCTAATGAATAATGTAATTATACACCAGGGTATTTAGAAGGGTTTTACATTTAATCCCTTATGTTTTTGTTTTCTCATAAGAATCATCTATGTTTAGATAAGCTAGAATTAACATCCTCTCTTTGAAGAGTCTGTATTTGTGACTACAGTAAAAAATAGTTTTTGTTAGGAAAATAATTTGTTTAAATTGTCAGGGCAGGTGGCAGAAGTAAAAAGCCAAGCACTTCATACATGTGTTTTAAAGGCAAGAATTCCTTAACAGATGCATAGAGATGCATGGAGACTTCTCCTCATGAATGATGGTTCTTTTTCTATGTGGCAGTTCAGGGAACTAATGGAAAGTGACTTACTAGTATAGCAACTATATGAATTGGCCAAACTGCCATTTCAGTTTTACATTTGAACACAGAACCATAAACAACTACTATACTGCTAAATTCTAATATCCTCAAATAAATTCTTATAACAGAGCAACTTTTATTCATGTCTTTGGGACAAAGCATTGTGCTGAATGCAGAATTTTGGCCTTGATATTTCATATTTTATGTTAAAGTTTAATTCTGTGAAAGCTTTAAAATGTGTAATTCAATCTCAACACTTTGTTTTAGAAAGTGAATTCTGGGGTGTGTGTTAAAGCTAAGTGATACCATTCTAGCCCACATAAATAGCACAAGATCACATTCTCTTTCACAGCTGTATAAATTTATAATTGGGTGAATATTCTGGTTTTGTCTTTTTTTTTCCTGTGGTGTGTGAACTGGGATAATTTACAGACATTGAACCTGATTTGATTACAGGAAAAGTAAGGTGTGAGGGATTGCTTCATTTCCTTCAGGCCAGCTCATTGTTCTGGCTCTTATCTACTGTCTCTAGCAACACCTCAGGCTGATATCAGTGAGGAATTGGCAAAAGGAAGATATACTCAGTGCTGGCTCAGAAAGACTAATATATAAATAAAAAGGAGGCTAAACCCAACAGTGGATGGTGCCAGCAAATGTAGTAGTAGTAGTAAGCTTTGTGATTTCAAATAGATTTATTTAGTAGATTTACTCTGTTCTAGGTTGCCTCTTCCCTTTTCCTCCCCTGGTAGAAAAACACTATCAGGACTCCCTTTAGTGACTGCAGTGTTGGTTTTGAACATATAAAAATAGTTTTTTAAGAGCTTGGAGCCAGGTTTTCAAGTACTTGGCATCTATAATTGGGGCAGATTTTCAAAGGAGGTTAGCACTGACTGTTCTGAGCTCTTGTGAAGATTTGTCCATTTTGATTTTGTGCCTAACTGAACTGATTTGTTGAAAATCTGGTCTCTGTAGCTAAGCATGACATTCTTAGAATGCTGTGAGGGCAGTAATAACACTTCCAAAAAAAAAAAAAAAAAAAAAAAAAAAGCTGTACAGCACCCCCCCACTCAGTTCAGTACCCCAAAATTGCCTCCAGAGCACAGAGGATGAGTAAGGCAGAGCTGTGAGTTGGTAAGTGCTGCCAAAGAGTTTTCTAGGATTTCACAGTGAAAACAAGTATGGGTTTTGCTACTTCTGTTCTGGATGTGTTTATTTAAAGTAAAAACTGTTGTGAAAGGAAGCTATAAATGCTAGTTATAAGAGTGCAAAAATGTCCTATGTATTTGGGAAGCCACTAGAGGAATGCATTAATTCAAATTTACTGTAGCTGTTGTTAATAATATTGTGAATTCTGAGATAACAGCACTGCTTGTAGAGTCGTGTTACCTTCTGACCTGGGGCCTGGGATAAACATTTTGATTGTCTATCACTGTAATCAATAGTGTGAGTTGAGTCCTATGTTAAAATAGTAGCAGTATGAACAAAATGAATGTTTTGTGTTGGAAAAAAAATTAAATCAGCCATGGGCCATCTTTTTTGCTGACAGAGCTGTTACAGGGTGGTAATATTGATTTATGTGATTTTTCCGGCTAGTTATGTCACTCACTCTTGCAGATTACTGCAGAAGATTTCTATTTCTGTTTTCGAATAATTCCTTTTATTTTAAATTAATTTAGTGTCCATTTCTGCAACGTTTTGGCCTTGGCTTTGGTCTCTTAATCATTGTGTCTGAAGAATGAATTATTAATTGTTGCAGCTGAAGAAAACCAATAATTTTAGTAATTTTCTGTGGCCTTTTGAGGGGAAAAGACAAAAAACAAAACAGAGCTTTATTTTTGCACACACTGTACTACTTTTGGGCTGTGCTTGCACAGTTGAAATAAGGAGTTTCAATAATACAGGATAAGCAAACAATAATACTGTAATTTTCATGTAGGAAGTGTGGGATACCTGCCTACATTCTAGGGTTGCATTTGTAGGATAGCTGAGTGAACCTCTGGTAAACAAATGAAAATAAACTGAAAATGACTACATTTGAGTTGATAACTCTGAGAGCAGTAAGATTCAGAGACATTCACATGGAGGTGATAAGGGAAAAGAGATGAGCTGCTGTTGAGATACCTGCTTTACAGACCTTTCATAAAACTGAAAGATTAAGGCTCCAGGTACAGTCCTATTTTGCTTCCATTTTGTCTGGATGGCTGAATGCAGGTTGTATTTTACTGGTTGCTTAACTATCATATTGTGTCATTATCCTGTTTTGTTGATGTCAGTGGCAAGTAAGTTTCATATTAAAGATTTTGGCCAGGCTTTGAGAAGTGTTCTTGTGTTCTTGTTAGCTATGGACACAAAGTTCTGGGGTTGGTTGTCTTTGTACTGTTGCATATGTGCACACTAATAAACACATGTAATGGGTCTCCTGAAGTCAGTGTGCCATACAGATTCTGTATTTACTGATATCAATTCCATGTAGCAGTTGCTAATATTTCATCTTGTGGTTCATTTATTTTTTGGAAGTAGAACTTGTACTCTGAAATGGCAGAGCAGAGCCTGTCCTACTCTGCAGTTCCCAAAGCTGTTTTCCCAGATATGTGACTGGGTCACTGTGCTTGCTCTCTGTCCTTTATGGCATGTACATCAGGGTCTCAGTGGTAAATAAACAGCTCGGGAAAGAGTTGCTTAAATTTTTTTTTTTATTATTATTTTTTTTTTTTACTAATTATTTAGTATCTTTAATCTGTATGTTGAAAGAATCTCAAAGCTGAAGAAGTCTCACAGCAGTAACAAGCCTTATTTTGGACAAAGAATATTTGATGTGCTTATGATAAAAGCGAGCATCCTTTTGTCACACTTTTGGAGTGGGTGGATAACTTAGTTGTGTTTTACATCTGTATCCCTTGAACGTCCTTCCTCAAATGAAAATTTGATTTGGTGAGGTTAATACACTGAATTTGATTCAACTTGATCCTCACTGACATTGTGAGCCCATTATGGCATCATTACTCTCCAATTACAGGCATGAAGGTGAGAAGTGACCTAGTAATGAAGGGCACACACCCAAAATGGTGTAGTGAGAATTTTACATGAGGCAAAAGGGGAAAAAAAAATCATCTGCACTAATATCTGCCTAAAAGCTGTTTGTCATAAGTGACTAATTTGAAAGAGTCTCCAAGAAGGGCTTGTGCTGAGCATTATTGTGCTGTTGTTGGGATGTGTTTAGTTAACTGTGCAGGGCTGCATGACGTGCCAGTGACAAGTGCAAAAAACACCATGAAAAGACATACAGCAGTCAGGAAAAAGTGCAAACCAATCCTTTCTGGTGAAGTTTCATAGTGGCCAAGACAAAAGTTCTGTGAATAGATGAAAAATGGTCTTGGATATAAGTTTAGTTACTTCTTGTCATTTGGAATATTTTATTAAATTATTAAATGTCATCTTGCATTTAAATTTGTCCAGCTTTCTGCTCTGGTTTGCTTTCTGGAAAAAATCACTGAAGTTTTCTAGGTGCTATGGAGACCGTGCTGATGTCAGAAATGTTTTCAGTGGGGGCCTGGAAAAGGGAACCAGATGGCTGCAGTTGATGGTGAGCATGGCTGGCTGTGGGTGCATAACCAGCAGTGGAGTGCAGGGCAGAATTGCTGAGCTGGCTGTGGAGGGTGAGTCAGACTGCCTGCAGGGTGAAGAGCCTGCAGAGAGGCAGAGGCTCTGAGCTTTCCCCTGGTGCTGCAGTCACTCTGTGTCCTGTGGTGTCCCCAGAGCCACCCCACATGGCTGCACTGCTTCAGTTCATGCCAGCTCAGGTGCCTCTCATTTGTAGATCTGGCCCAGATTACACTGCCAGTTCAACTCTGGGTTTTTTGCTGTCCCAGGAAATTATGAAGTATCTTTCTGGTGTTCTGTTGTCCTGACTTTTACAGACCTTTATTTTCTAGGTGGCTTCTATGGGGCTTTTGTAAGACCTGATGACCCAGGGGTGAAGAGACAGTACAGGTGTAGCTGGAAGTGTCTCTGTTAATGAAACCAATTCTTGGGTTTTTAAAGTATTGTACTCTTGGGTGATGTTAAATGCTGTTGCCTTAAAAAACTTATCACAGTATCTTGCATTGAATTGGAGCAAAGCCAGAAACAGCACCACCAAAATAGCTTTCCAAATTCCAGACTTCTCCCACACTCTGAGAAGAAACTCCTCCTCTGTGAACCTTGAATCCAATTCTGTGCAGCTGACACTGATGCAGAACTCAGCTGCTCAGGTCATTGCCTTGGCTCTGCTGCACAGTTCTCTGCTTGCCTCTCCTGCTTGCTCTTACAGTCACAGGAGCAGCTGCTTAGCTGTGATCTGCTCTGCCTTTCCTATTGTGTCACTTGATTTTAGTTTATATTCTGAAGTACAGATGAGCAAAGTGTCTCGGTGGTTTATTTACTGAGCTTTCTAACAAGCCTCTTTTGTTTCACCTTGCCTTGTGTTTAGAAGAAGCTGTTCTAAATATTTATTGGGGTCACATTTCTTTTTTCAAGTCCATGCCTTTGAAACTCTTATTTGCTGTGATACCTGTGAAGACTTTACAGTGATTAAACAGTACTTATTATGATGTTTACTTGTATTTTCCAGTGACTTTGTTCAGTTGTCTAAAAATAAAATGAAATATTCTGTAAGCTCTTCAGAGCAGAAACTGGCTTTCTGTACAAGTATTTAACACAGCAGGGCCCAGAAATCCAGGCAAGGGCCAATAATACCACCTCAAGAGAAAAGAAAAAAAACTGTTTCCAGATATGAATTATTTTTCATAGGAAGCAAGTGTGGGATGCCTTCAGGAATCATTTCTTCATAATAAAATGTGCATTAAATCTAAGAATATGCAATAATTTTAATCAAGCTGACATGTCTACAATGGAAAGATCAAGATTTTTTTATCAATGGTATTCAGGGCACCAGTAGCATTTATGTGAGCTAGAATGGTCTATGTGCCAAAATGATTGTGCTGGAAAGCTACAATTATTCTGTAAACTTCAAAATCCAGAATTCAAGATGAGAGGAGGCTGAGAATTTCTGCACTTGATTGGCTCAGGCTGAAAGCTGGAGAAAAAGCAGTTTGCCTTTTATGCATTCTGTCAGCTACAACAATGCTAACCAAAGAAAGTGTCACCTCCCTAGAGACTCTTTTGAGACAAATGTGCCATAGGGCAATAATGAATCTTAAAAGAAATTCATGATTGGAAAAAGCAGTGTTTTGCATATAAATGTTTCTAATGAGGTTATGAGCATCAGTCTTTTGTTCTATTAGTTTGAAAAATACCATGTGAATCATTGTAGCTTTTAGTAATTCAAGACATGAAAGGTGTTATTTATTTTTATTTGTGTTATGTTCCTTATAAATTATTAAATTATCCCGTGGCCAAAAATGCTATTAACTCTTTGAGACTGTACAGAAGTATTATTCATAACATCAAAAGCTTAAGTTGCTAATGGGTGACTTGGATTAGCTGTGATCAGCAGAGAGCAATTCCTATGATCTCCTGGACAGGAGTACTACAGGTAAGTAGATTAAAATTTATAAGGAAATCAATTTCTGCAGTGTTGTTGACCTGATGAATTTTTTAAGAATAAAGTTATATTTTAAAGCACCAAATAAGTCACTCAGATTTTGAAAATTTTTCTCTCACTATCTCTTTTTCTCTCTGTCACTATCTTTAGGGCCTACACAGCACAGATTTCCAGCTCATCTTTTTAGCCATTGGGAATTAACTCCCTGACTATATTTTATCTTAAGAGAATTAAGATCCCTGTAATTTGCTGGAACCTTACAAGAAAACAATCCTAACTCCAACTATGTTAGGAGCTGCTAATCAAAACTCAATTAGATCAACATTAAATTAAAAAGTATGTTAGAATATATTTTTTTGTGTTGCATGGGAAATTGATGATTGTTTCAATTGTCCATTTTCATGCCACAGCCATCCCAAACTCTGCCCACAGAGTGTGTCACCAGAAAAATGCAACTGTGCTGAGATTCCACTGCCACATGTGATTAAACAAATTTTGACACTTCTTGGAAATCTCACAAGCACATACACAAACTGAATTCTGTGCATAGATTTTTTTGGGCCAAGAAAATATTTAGCTGTTTGTACAAGTGTTTCCAAGTTCAGCTGTTGCAAAATTCTACTCTTAATATATCTATTTTAGTAAAGCGGGAATAAATGGTAAGCTGCACAGGGGTGTTCTGGTTTGTTGTTGTTTTTCCTCCTTGCAGAGTGCATCTCTAGGGAATGACTATTACAGGATGATCTGACTGGAAAAATCTGTGTTCCATTAAGACTTTGATAGAAGAAGCAATCCAGCCTATTTAGCAAATAGAAACTTTATCCCATTGCCTTGTCATTGTGTTCCAGTGGTGTTGCCTGAATAAGTTATGATAAAATAAAGGGGATTTGAGTTCCAATAAGTGGACATAATGCCAGTAGGTACTTTTCTGTGGTTCTGGAAAATACTGACAACAAGTAGTTTCATTTCTTCTTGGGTGTAACTGTGACCTGGTTGCATTGTGCATTATAACTATTACAGTTTTTCACTGGAAATAAACTTCTAAAATTTAAGTCATTCAGGAGTCCCTGGCAGTTCTTGCAACAAGGAGGGGATGAGAAATGCAAATGATAAGCCCTAATTGCTTACTGTGTTATTGCTTTCCTTTGCTGATAGGAAGCACTGTAGTGATGGCTGTTTCTAAGGCTTGTATGCAGTGATTCTCTTTTCCTGACATAGATGGGCTCCAGTGGGGACTGCAAATATTTTTGTCTGAAGACAAAGCCAGTTATGATGTGGCTTGTGCTGATCAATGCTTATTTTGCTAAAGTTTGGCAGTCAACAGTATCTGGTCATTAGCTGCAAAAATAGTGTAGAATCCTTGGGATGATAGCACTAAGAAGAATGATTTCAAGGTTTAATGCAAGTCTGAAACTGAAGGAAGTGCACCTGGTGAATAAGATGAGCAGTTGGTTCTGAGTTACTTAAATGTGCAGGCATTATTTGTTTTGCCATAAGTGACTTTATTTATCACAGATCTGGATTCCAAAATAGAGGTTTTTTTAAACTAGAGGTTTTTCTCTCCTGGACTATTTTAATGATTTTTTTAATACAAAGTTTTCAAGAAAGGAAACATTAAATTATTGTCTGACCTGAATCTGCCTTTTGCTTTTGAAGTCAAGTAGCCAGCCAATAGAAACCTGTAAATGAGTGGTATTGCACTCCAACTTTTAGAACCTGAGGAATTTGCAACAGGTTAAAGGTTGCAAATACTGATAAAAGTGTTTATTGCTAGACTATATTTGTGGATTGTAAGGTTATAGTGTTCTTTGAAATGTGTGGGAGAATAGCAAACACCCAAGAGAGGGGAAGGAGAATACATGGGAAAATAAGATAAATTGGGATTTTTTTGTTCCTGAGTATTAGAAATTCACTTATAACTGTATTGAAGTCTACCAATATTTCACATTCCTGTATTTTTTGTCTATTAATAATCACCAATGTATTCTTCATTCTTTACTGCTGGACAAAGAAAAAGAAAAAAATATAGGCAACCATTACAATGGTCCTTATTGATTCTACTATCTTCAGTTTTGGTTTGTTTTGGTTTGTTTTAGACTCAGAAATGCAAGGCTTTTCATGTGTCACATCACCAGAACAATACTTTTCCTTAACATGTTATACCTTTTCTCTCTTCAATAGTGACATCTCATAGAACTGACAGATTTATAGTTACTGTTTAATCTCTACAGAAAAGTAGAATTTGCACGAGTTTCCTGTTTCTAATCCCTGTTTGAGATAGCATTCTGTGTAACATGCTTTCTTTTCCTTAGTAAATCATGTTTGAAAGATTTGGCTGGTTTCAGAAATTAGTTCTGCTCCATTCTTAACATCACAATTCTTTGTTTTCCTTTGCTGTAAATCTGACTTCTGAAAAAATCTGTTATTTTTCAGACAAAGGCAAAGTTATGTCTTTTTTTATTACCTTTTGTGCAGCGGACATTAATTCATACTATACTCCTTGTTATAAAAAATGGTGAAAATTGATTTTAATTAAGTTTTGTGGGAGTGGAATTTATTTAATTTAGGCTTCCTTTGTGGTTAAACTGGTGTTGGTTCTACAAAAACACTGAAGAGACTTGCTGTACTGATCGTAAGATTTAGGGACAGGGAGATCTGAATTCTCTCCCTGACATTTCTTCATGTTTTCTCTGTATGTCAAGTTGAAATCTTGCTTCCTTCTGCCTTTAGAAATGCTTACAAATTATCCCTGAAAAATGTGCTGATTCATAGATGATAGTGCACACAGTGTTTAGCTTTGGGTTTAGGTGTTTGTGTGAGACCTTGTGCTTTCCCCCTAGATGAAAACAATTGTCTTTGAATATTCTTGACTGCCAGTACTTTCTGAAAATATAAAGCATTCTTTAGCTACACAGGTGTTTTTCTTTTCCTGATTGTGTTTCTCTACAGTTTAATTAGAGCTGGATTTTTAAGCTGGCATGGATTTATCAGTACCAGTGACCTTTTCTGCCGGTATCTTCAAGAGAACAAGGACAAAGAAACAGGTGTTCTGGCAGAAAGTTCAAAATAAAATAATTCAAAGTGGTTTCAAAGGCTAAGGGAAACATGCAGGTTACATTTCTGTGAGGAGTAGTCAGCTTGTGTAGCTTTGTGCAAGTGCACCATGAAACTGCTGAGTGCACAGCATCTCAGCTAATCCTCTGCACTTTTTCCATTTTCAGTAGAAACACATGGGCACTTCTGTGGGAAGTGTATTTCAACTTTGTAAGTCTGAGTAAAAATAGCTGCTTTACAGAGGTCAGAGCAGTCTGCCCTGCTATGCCCAGAACATTTCTTGGATATCTTTGAAAGCAGAGCTCAACACTTGGGCTGTGTCTTTTTTCACTTCAGATAATGTTTAAACTCAGTGTGCTCAAATGTAGAGCAGTTTTGTTTGGAATAGGCTTTGTCCCAATTTCTTGTAAGAGATGCAGCTGCTAATTCACACACAGCTAAATGACTGCCAGATCCTCACAGGGACTTGTGGCACCACCAAGACATGCTTAATTTATCACATGCACTTTTTATTACTTTCATTTGAAAAGTGGAGCAGTCTGTATTTACTGTCTATATTTGCTTCTTCTTGGTGTCAGGTGGATGTTGATGTGTTGTTAACTCTGATGCTTGTGCTAAAGGCACCAATTAATTTAAATAATCAGAACTCAAAGAAAATAGGAAGGAACAACATATCTAGGGAAAGAGAGCATTGTAGTGTCACTTAAAAACTAAAGCAGATGTCTGATACAAACAAAAGTTGCCATTTACAAATGGTTACTCCTGCCTTCTGCCTTGTTCGCCCAGGTGAAGTGTAATAGAAGTGTAAAGTATTATGAAAATCAGTGTTTTTCCAATTCTTAGTGATCATTAGAATGATGAATACCAATCTTCTGTAGAATGATGGTAAGGAACAATTAGTTTGCCATTCCTCCATCCTGCTTATGTGTCTGTGGTAAAATTCTTACCATGTACTTAGTTTTAATCCAAGAGAAAGTAAACCAACTTCATATATAACCCAGTTTGGATAAGCACTGTAAATGTTACATAGAAATTCCAATACTTAAAAAAAATTAACTAATATTACTGCTGCTCTATAACAGAGACACACTGAAGGGTAAGTGAAACTCAACATGTCACATTGGATAGGATGAAAGGAAAATAAACTGTAAAGGGTATCTATGTATAATCTAGTGACATAGACTGGCAAAGCTGCACCATCCCATTGATACTAATGTGATGTTGATTGTGACTCTTTTGATGTAAAGTTGGGGATTTCCCACTGGAAACTTTCATTTTTATAAGAAGCAGCAAGTAAGATGGTGTGATTTTGCAATTTGTTTTCTCTTTTCAGAGTTGTGGGAGATTTGCACATCCTGTCATAGGGTGTGTGAAAAACTGATTTATGCATAGCTACATGGATTTGGTAAATGTAATTAAATACATAATATAGATTTTAGAATTTTTGTTTATTTGGGTTTTTATTTTAATTTGTTAGCTTTAATCTAAAAGCAGTTGTAATTAACTCTTGTCAACAGGTAAAGGTGTCTTCCAGATGTATTGGCAGACTGTGGCTATCCTCTGCAAGAAAACATGAAAAAGAAGCAAAAATCCACATTAGAAATTTATACATTAAAAGCATCTGAAGATAGGTGCCAATTTTTTTTAACAGTCCTGAAGTTGAAATAAACTGCATTGATGGATCTTCAGAGTAGTTAAGTGCACTAATTTCTGTTATCACTGCACTACAAAACAAGTATTGTCATATCAACTGCAATGAACAAGTATCTCTCCATCTTTTTTGTTTAGATCTTCAAGGTGTTTGTGCCCATGTCTTTTACTACTGTTCCTGGATATAATAAATTTTGCATTCATTGTAAGAAAAACACATTTCAGAAGATAGTTACTGTATATATGCAGAATTATTCAATTAGGTATGACTAAGCCTAAATAAAGTGTCAGGTATTTCTGTCGATACCATTCAGAAGCTACTTCAGTATAGGTTAAAAACAAACAAAAATGTATAGTCTAGCTAAGGATTTGGACTTGTGCTTTCATATTCCAAATGATGACTCAGTGATATGAAGGTGTTCCGTGGAAATGTGCTCTGACACATGGTCATCCATCACTATGAGTCTGTGATCCCATAATAAAAAGTACAGAGATTAATGTTTTATTACAGCAGGATAGTTTTTACAATTACATATGTAATGGGAGAGGGAGCAGGGGGATTGCAAAGTCTCCATCTTTTTAGAATTAATATGGAACTCAAATGACCTAAAAATGAAGAACATTATGATCCTGGAAAAATTAGCTGGCTTAAGTTTCATTCTTCTCCCCATCATGGCTCATTAATGAGGAAAATCCTTTCCATTGCTATTTTGTACAAAGCGATATTCAGTGAGAACAGAGAGTGCTCACAGCTCCTAGATGACACTGAACCCTCCCAACAGCCATACAGAATAGTTTTATCTCTGCAATGAAATGTCTGTAGTTCACACTATGGTTCTTTCACTATGGTTTGTAGTAGCATTGGTTCTTTGTGCTCTTCATGTTAGAAATTACTGATAAAATAGGAAGAACAGCACTATGTCTGCTTGATTCTGCTTTCTGTGTCTTGGGCTGTCCAAAATTCACAAGCATGATCTGATATAGAAGGTGATTACTGCACAAGTCAATATTGTTTTCCTTAGTAATTTACAGTTATGAATGGTGGGAAAGTTTTTGATGTCATTGTTCATTCCCTCAAATTGACTAGTACTGACTAGTAAAACCAGGTTTGGCTTGAATATTGGGGAAGAGCAAGGTAAGGAAATCTGCCCTTAGTGACCAGAGTCATTCTATTTTGTTGTTTTCTTCTAATTCAACACCAGTTCTGGATATGATAAACAGAGCAGCTGATGTGTACTCTTTAAAATCTGGTGATGGCCACTGAAAGCTACAAGATGAGAATTATATACCTGATTAGGCTTGATTTAGTCAGTAGCAGACTCATCAATTTCTCAAGATGCAACAAGACAACTACACATTCTACAGCTGTCTCCTGAAATGTTGAGATCAATAGGGCTGGAAAAGGTCAGGGATTGGGGCAGTTTTAAATAACCAGACAAACCCAGGAACAACTCCTATTGAAGAAGGGTCATGGTTATTTATCCAGCCAGTGTCACAGCTTATCAGGGACACAACACTAATGCAGCTAATCTGTATAAACCTATTATAGACAGCAACTAAAAATGGGGGGAAAGGCACGCTCCTGAAACCTGGGGAAAGAGGAAATCCACTACTGTTGATTTGCTATGGATGGTACTTGCCAATGTCAGCATGTTGCAGTCAGTGGATAGCTCAGCAGGTACCCTGCTGATTTTATAGCTGATGTTTAGGAGGTGGGTGCAGTGGCAGAAATGCTTCTCATGTCTGTTGTGTGTCACTATTGTCATTGTGCAGTGTAATAGGAATATGATTTAGGGAACAGCCCTAAACTGATTGAAATTGGGAAGTATTTTGTTTATCTGCAACTGTGTGCTCAGGTCGAATCCTTTATTGTCCCATTTTGTAAAGCAATTTAACATTCTTGAACAGTCTTCAAGCTTGTTGCTTTCCCACATTGAACTGCTGTCAGGAGAAAATCAAACATAGCATCTGTTTCTCATTGACAGAATTCATAAAATGGAATGCAGACAGGATACAGAGCAGGTGTAATTTCAGCACTGCTGTTATACATCATTCTTCCCCAGCAATGGAAGAGACAAGTTCAGCCTGATATCCTGCACCAGCCCTCAAGGTGAATTCCTTTAAGCAAAGCTGTCAATTTTGTCATTACATCTCAAGTTTATATCAGAAGTTCTAATGAAAATATATGTAGCTTCTTTTATCTATTCTCTCACTTTAAAGAGAAGGGAAGGAAAAAAGAGTCTGATGCCAGAGTTGCCAGATTGATGACAGAATTCCCTGTTCCACTTCAGGGACTTGCATACTTGGTTGCCTGCCTGCTGTTAAATGTAACTGGGAACCTTAAAGGGATGTTTCATTCTGTGAAGGTGATTGCAGGGTTATAACCTCATTTTTCTCCTGCTCACTGCTTTGCTCTATGATGGTTAAAACATTTAAGAACCTAGTTTGAACCATCTGTTAAATAGATTTAATATTAAATTTTGGAACTGACTGGATGCTCAAATCAGCACATAATGTTTTGAATGGACATAGCAGCATGTTCAGACTAAGAAGGAAAAAGTGCAGTAGAGAGTTAGAGGCTTTTGAGAGTCTGTCTTTAATGAAACAACCTCCTCCCAAAAAGCATAATATGCAGAGTGGAAAATTAAATCAGCTCATGTTAGTTGGTGCCTTACCACTAAACCAGTTGTTTTGGCACCAGAACCAAACACTGTGGGAGATGGATATGAAGCAATTTCCACTTGGAATTTTATTTGGGTAGAGAGTTTGAGATAATTATTACAAAATTACTGTGGATCTATAGGGGAGTAAGTCCATAAAAACTTCAGATTTACTGCTGTTTTATTAATATAATTGCTGTCTTGCTGTAATAAAATATATTAAAATATTGCTTAAAATGTATCTTGTTAACCTTTCAGCAATCACAGACATATTAAAGCAGTGAAATTAACATTTGTTTAGAACAAATAAAATTTTCAAGTTTGAAAGAGCTTATATATAGTTACAAGCCGTGCAGGATCATTTTTCATCCATTTTTCTTTTTTACCATAGTAATTAGGCAAGTTGCCAGACAGCACAATGCAAAATTTTCTTTAATAGATTATTTTTTTACAGGCACTGCTGGATACATACAGACATCTCCTGTATTTTTTTTTCCTGGTGATACTCTCTCCCTGATTGTATTTTCCATGGGAAATATTTTAGGTCATTAATTAATTTTTTTCTAAGTCATCTACAGGCTGTTTGTGGTTTGAGCCATGGCAGCTAGTAAGGCAATTACTCACACTGGCCAGACTGTTTCTGGGGGTTTTTTGTCTTTGAGGTACCATGAAGATACTTGATATGGAGCAATGGTCTAGGGTGCTACAAGAACATTCTGGAATAACAAGTGCAGGCAACTGTCCTGTACATTTTACAGCAATGCAAGCATTTGAATGTGAGAATCCTTCTGCACTCAGGCACTCACATCTGTAGCTCCCTCTGATTTCCAGCATGAGTCTGTGCTGAGAAAAAACATTTTACTGCAGTAGTTCCTTAGCTCTTTGTTTTACATTGATTTTCTATTGTTGTAGGACTGGCTGTGTTCTCAAGAATGTTTTCTTTGGCTGAAAGGTTGAGGGTTTTTTGCAGACAACCAGGCTGCAGAGAAGGTTTTTTGTGTTCTATCTCATTTAAACGGCTGTAACACCATTTAACTCCAGTTATTGACCCATGGTACAGGGGATTTCTAGAACCTTAAGTGTGATTTTATGATATTTCTGATTTTATTGAAATGTAGTCTACATGTGTGGATTTGGTAACGTCTGTTTTTCATTCTGCTACTGTAGTTCAACCATTAGACTATGAATAATCAGATCTGGAGTTGATTTTTAAAAAATCAGACTCTCAACATTAGCAATTCACTTAGTAGTAGGAGTTACATTTATTTTCCTTTAAATATTTTTAAATCCCAGGTTTAAGCTTTCAGATATAAAATTTGAGTTGTTTGGAATTAAGTTGATAGTAAACAGATAACTTGGGTTTAACCAGTTTTCATGGGTTCAAAATGACCTTGGAAAGATTTTGTATTGTAGGTTTTCATCAGCACTAGTAAGCTATTTAGAAGAAACCAACCTCTTCTCTTCCAAAGTCTATTGTGAATTCAAAAGTCCGCTTCTCAGTGCTGTAAATCTTTTTTTTTTTACTACAGTTCAGTAAGTTACTTAGCAAAAATATACATCTTCTATTGCAGAGGCAGCTGTCTTTTAATGTTTATTGTACCTTTTAACTGAGACTCCAGCACAGTTTGTGTTAATCCAGACTTTTCCTGAGGATACAATACAGAATATAAAAACTTGTGTTAGGTTTTAAAACTCTAAAGGTTTCTGGTGGGTTGAGCAAATTTTATATTAGGTTTTAAGACTTCAAAGGCTTGGTTTGAATGGAGAATATTCTGCAACTAATTGCATCCAGAGAATCTGTGATGCTGTTTACTGAGAGAGCTCCTTCTTTTCATTTTTACAAGTGAAATGCAAACATTTTGCCTGATTGCTGCCATCTTCCAGAAAATCTGTGCTTCTTTTTGTTTGTGGGAGGAGTTGAGTGGTTTTGACCATTTTACATAAGCTCCACAGCACTTGAAATCTCTTAGTCATAGCACAGTAATAAATGCCTGTGGTAGACTTGATTTCTGTAGAGTCTGAATAATTGGAGTCTGAACAATGGATGTTGTGTGTATATGTGATTTGATGTACTAATACAATAAAATGCAATAATAATAGTAATAATAATAATAATAATAATATTCAAACTGATGCAAAACTTGGTCTTGCTGAACCAAAGGGAATTAACTTGAGGATATAGAGGAACCATTTTCCTAAGAGTAGGAAAACATATCTGCAGTTAAAAATTAATTGCATATGGAAAACCACATTTGAAGCTGCAAGTAAAGAAGATATCTGAGGTTTTGTTAATGGAAAATGTAGCACATCTTTCATTACTTAGCTTCATGTGCATAATGTACTATTTTGCCTGGAGATCTCTCTTGGGGTGGAACAATTTCTTCTAGAGTATACAAAACTTCATATTATTTTCTGGCACACATCTTGCTGCAGAACCTGGGAAGTGTCAGAAGTTTGGTTACTGAGGCTGAAATTTCAGTTTCTTGCTTAGTTTGTAAGATCATATAGCGTGTGCTGTACAGGCATGTCTGTGTATGCTATATATTTGCTGCCTTAATTTTAATTGCAGAGTGTCTCCACCTTCTTGATATAAAGTGGCCATATTGACTACAGAAAAGTAAATAAAAAATAGTTGTGAGTCATGTTGCTGTATTGAAAGAAAAATCTGTATGTGCTATTTTGCAATTAATCACAAAGGTTTTTCCTTACAAAAATAAGATTGATACTTGGATATTTGTTCCATCTTCATTCCCCCCTTCCTTTTCCCATGTTTATAAATGTGTTGCAAACCAAGTGTTGATTTTTTAAATCAAATTTTGTGGCCCTTTCATGGATGACATAGATGACATCCCTTAGACTGCAGCTGGCAAATGGGCAAAATGTGTCACAGCCATGGAAAACTGTTCAGAGGCCCCAGGTATCCAACTTGTACTTGGTTGATAATTGGTTAGAAGCCAGTGTGGGACTAAGTCTGAACAGAAACTGCATCATTTTCTCCCATGGTTCCTTCTAAGGAGCAGTCTGAGAACTGAGATGCAGCAGCAGCAGCAGCTGCTGTCCTTGTGGCCCTCAACAGTGATAGAAGTTGTTCTCTGTTCCCTTCAATTTAAAACAGATCAACTAATACATTCTGGTAATAACTTCTTGTAGTGACAGCATGTGTGGAGATACTTCATCTGAAAATTAATCTGAAATTGAAGTCCCTGTTAGGCAGCTGATGCTCTAGATCTTTGCTGTTTGTTTCCTCTTCTGCTGAGGAGCTTGGTTCTTTTCCAGCAGCAGGATGAAGTAGTAGCTGCACTGGAGCAGTTCCTTGGCTGTAGTTTCTGAGCCCAAGATTGGTGTGTTCTCTTATTGTACTTCAAGTTTTGTTCAGACCTAATACAAGCAGGAAGGACCTTTCCTATATAAAAAGCTGCTTCATTATGTAACTTATAAAATAAGTCCTCTATCTTTGTGAAATATAATCATTTCAAAATTGGCAGTCACCTTAAAAAATTATATGCAAAGGTATCTTGTTATTTTAACTATGAACTATAAAATTGGATTATTTCAGACACATGTGAACCAATTTAAAATAGAAAACTAATAAGTGGTTTTCATTAAATCTGTTGATATTTATTGACTGATAGCTATGTGTGAATGCTTACATTTTTACAGGGTAAAAATTCTTTCATGCTTTCATTTATTAAAAAAAAGTTTAATAATCTTCATTTGTTTGACTCAGAGGTGGCTCTTTTTATTAGAGATTTGCTGTCTCATTTTTGAAAAGCCTATTGTTTGCTTCTGAAAGGTTCCTAATAGAGCTTTAACAGGAGACTAAATTTGAACAGCTAGGAATATTTGAATAAAAAGTTTGCTCATTCTCATTCTGGGTTGTTTAAATTTTGATCTTTAGAACTGCAGCAAGAAACTTGAAGACGTCTCCATTCTGCCTCTGCTGCATCTTTAGCCTTTGAATTTTTTCTCTACCAGGAAAATCTTGTACATGGTACTGATTTTGATCATAATTATTGTTTGCTGCTATAGACATCAGAATTCTACTTCTGAAATTAGATAGTAGGAAATATAATTTCTTTTTACTTTCATGGAGAAAAAGGTTACATACTTAGATATTTTACACACAGACTGTCCTAAAAATGTTTGAAGTACTAGATTGTTGTAATTCTTGTAATAACTTGTATTTGATCAAAATGATGTTGAGTTATGCCTCAGTAACTTTGAGCTGGATAAATCTAATTTCTGGTTAAGAAACAATAATCTTATGCAGAAACAAAGAGAAAGAAAGCTTGAAACATCAAGCATCAATCTTACATCCTGTTAAACAAGGGTTTTTCACTCCTTTTCAAGATCTTGTGCAACAGTGCATGAAGAACCAGGCCCAGGAACAGGCTGAGTTAACTGGGGATTTCTTCCTGAGGAGACTGTATATTAGTTTTATTCATAAATGTGAAAAAAATGGATTAGCACTTCAGCCCTAGCTAATAGTTGAGGAGCTGCAAACACCCAAATTCGATCCAAATTCCCTATTTGGGGATCAGAAATTTGTCATTGTTTAGTCAATTTAAAATAAAACTAAATGCATGATTATGTTTGTAGCAATGTTATTAATTCCATGTAGTGTGAGAGTGGAATTGTGTGCCTGGTTGCACACAACTGGGGAGTGTAAATTACAAATGTTTGATTGTTCACCAGCTGATGGTGAGCAGGTGCTTTATAGCTGAGTCTTCCCAGCCTCTGCACAGCTCAGAAAAGCAGCAGTTACCATTTCCCACCTAAATCCTGCAGAAGAATACTGTAGAAAAGGAAATAGACCTTGGTTTTTTACATACATGGGTTATGTAGAAAATAAGGATTAACTGAAAGCAAAATCATTGGCTGAATAGGATTTTTTTCTGTTTATCTCCTGCCTAAAGAAGAACCAATTTTGAACCAAAATTATTGAAATATTATACTGTTATATTTTCAAAAATCAAATATTTAGGGCTTTCATTAAAAATTCTCTTATTTTCTGAAGAAAAGTGCTAAAATAAAAATAATTATTCAAAATTGCTGACTTTATAATCAAATTAAGATAGAAGGGACAGAGAGTTGAAAATTTTCTACTTCTGGGGAAATATTTCAATATTTCAGACTGTTGGCTGTCCTGAGAAAATAATTCCATGGAGAGAGTTTCACAGGAGCTCACAGAAAAGAATCTTGCATATTTTGGACTTCTTAAAACCTAGACCCAAATGTATTTTCAGAAGACTGTGCAGCCATGGCAAAGGTGAGATCAGCATCTGCTGCAACAGCAACTATGTCTAAAGTTTTCTTGTGGACAATTTATTAGTAGTTAGATCTCATAGAAACTGATAATTTTGGCCATAATTGTACAAAATTGTGAGAAGCAGTGACAGCTCCATAAAAGTTTGCCTTGTCCATTTGGGTTGCCAAAAAAGGTTCAGGGAGATGGCAAGGGGAAATTTCTTTTCTTCCTGTTTATTTTGCTCGTAATTTTGTTGTTGAAGTTTTCCAAAGATCTTCACTATAGGTTCACAATTTTAAAGTATTTTTTTTGTGTTTGGAACTATGATGCTTGTGTATAGGGGATCTTTTAATCTCTCAAAAGTTCACAGGCATTGTGGGCCTGGGTTGTCAATAATCAGCTCAGCCATACCCACAGTGAAATGTTAAAATTGCATTTGCAGGTGTTGCCTGCATAAAGCCAAATGTAATTGCTAGAGAAGCCAGCAGGAAATGCAATTCACTTGTACATGTACCAAGTTCACAGCTGACTGCAGAGATGAGCAGCAGGACTCTTGTGTGTCCTGCAGAAAGGCTTGGAATGGTTCTAGACCCTGTCAACCACAAGTTTGTCCTATTATTGCAAAGGTTGAACTTCTCCCATGTAGAAGAGTACTTAAATCACTGCTGGTAGTCCCAAGTTTCCTATTTTCTTTAAAGTCAGATTAGGCCAAAATATTAGCAACCAGAATGGCTTTTTCCTTGGCTTAACCACAGGGTACAAATCTCAGGTTTTTAACTGCTGCTAATCTGTTGTTGAATCCCACTGAGGAGAAAAGGTTGCTGCATAATGATTTCCAAATAGGTGTTTAAAATTAGAAAGCAATATTTTTTATTGGGAAATTATAAATGTTCTTTTTGTCTAATATTAATAGTGAAAATTTTGCATTAGAAATATTTTGTGGAGCGTTAGTTTGTCATGCTGCAGTACTCTTCAGGCAGAAATTATTTTTGGGGACCCATAGCATAATCATGGTTTTGTGAGAAAAAACTACTGAGGTTGGGAAAGTCACTTGGTTTTATTTTAACAAATCTTCACAAGAATTTGGTAATGGAATGTGTCCTGGAATATTTACACCAAGTAGCTGTATAATCTTGTTAAAAGTTGGTTGCTGGGAGGACTTTTTGCTTTACAAGAAAGCTGTTTATAGCTTTTGACTCTGGAAAGAAGATTGGTGCATGAAAATTGTCTTGTGGAAGCAGAGATGTTTGTTTATAAGATAAAACCTGTGTAAGTAGCATTGCAAAAGCTTTTCCTTCCTAACAGTCTTATATGAATTGTTATGTTACTATTATGTGCTCATAATAATTTATATTTAATCTTTCTTCCATTAATAGCTGACTATAGAACTATTCTCACATTTGGCATGCTGGCATTGCTAAAATCAGAAGTGTGTGTGCTAGAGCTTGGTGTGAATATTCACCTGTGTGAATGCTGTTGATGTTAACAGGATAACAGAGCAAACCTTTTCAGGAGCCTGATCTTCAGTCAGGGAAGTCCAGGACTGCTCCTGGCAGGTGTAGGAAGTGCAGTGCTCTGATGTGGCAGCACCAGTGGAGTTCCATCACTGGAGTTACAGGGGCTCTCCATGAGGACAGCAGGATGTGGCTGCAGTCAGGATCTCTGCAAACTGCAGAAATTATCTGTCACTAGGATGAGGGGATGTGCTGAAGTCTGCTGCTGAGAAAGGAGGGTGCTGAGCACAGGGCTGGAAATGTCCACAGTTGGCTGCTGAATATGGGAAAGAAAAATAGCTTGGGGTTTTTTATAAAAAAAAAATCCTGGAATAACCTCTTTAAACATTTTTTAGGCATATGCATATTGAATAGCCTTGATTTGTGATACATAAATTTTGTAAAAAATGAAGATTTTAAGCCTTTGGGAAGTCAATGTGTTCAGATATCTGTGGATTTAAGACACATCTGCTCATCTGCCATTAGTTTTTTTCTGTTATACAAAATGTTGAATCAGTCAGTGCCTCTGAAAACTGATAAGGAGAGTATGTCTTTCTGTCTGGCTGATTCAGAACAAAGTAGTTCAGAAGCACAGTGAAAAGCAGTCATTGTTTTGTCTTGTCACTTTTGTGCCATATGTTCATTTACTCAACTGAAATGGTGACTGTATGACTATCCAGTCTCCTCTACAGGATTGTCTGGAGCTGTGTAAAGGGTTCTGACAGGTGTTTGTAGTAACTGTTAAACTTAGAACTTGGTTATACATGCCATTTTGCTTTTGCCACTTTTTTGCAAGAAGTTTTTAGGTGTTTGAAGCATATTTTGCTCATAAATGTTGATTTAAAAACCCTGATTACTGCAGACAGTGCATGAGGCACTCAGTAATTCCAAATGGGATTTGTGGAACTTGGTGGTAGAACAAAACCATAGAGCTAAATGTCAAGAATGAGGCACTGATATAAAATAAAACCTTTCATTACCTGATTACCAAAACCATCTCTAGTGACCATGCTTTGGCACATACCTTTCTCATGCTTAGCAAAGGTAAATATGTACAACTCTGAAAATGCCACTGTTGCACAATTCTTTTTCAGCAGAAATCTGTTGTGTTTCCCTTGAAGTTTCCTCTTCAACAGACATTGCTGAAATTTATGAGAGAATAGTAAATACGTCTCATGTGAATGATAGCAACGCAAGTTATCATTCAGGGTAAAAATGCATTTTTTGGTTGAGGTTTTTTATGATTGTTGTTTTGTGTGCTAGTTTTAAGTCTATTGTGACTGAAAAATGCTGAAGTGCAGAATATCTCAGCTGTGGCAGAAATTAATGACAGGGCTGAGTTATGCAGTTGGAAGTACAAAACAAATGTAATGCAATTTCTTTGGCTTTGGTGACTTGCACTTCTCAGGAAAATCTGAGGTGTCTATTATCTGTGACAAATGTACTGGCGAATCCAGGCCTGGGAACATAACTTTTGATTACTACAGGGAATACTGTACTTGATTTGTTGGGCAGGATTTGCCAAGAGCATAATGAAAATTGCTTTGTCATTTAATAGATGCTTCAAAGATGCAGAGAGCTTGGATGTGAATATTCTCTATTAAGGAAGTGGTTACTGTAAGCCCCTGTGATGCTGGATTGCTAATACCATCTGCCCCTTTGTCTTCTGATTGTCTTATTTGCAAGATTTCTGTTTGTGTAGTTTTAGAAGCTGCAGTGCTTGAATGTGCAGGATCTTGCAGCTGTAATTGTCTTTTACAATATGGGTGGGGAAATTATTCATGTACCATTTGCCACCTGACTGTAAAGCATGATAAAAAGTGATTATTACTACTTTTTTAGTGCAGATAGTAGTAGAACTGTCTTGTGGAACAATTGATATATATTTACCAACTGGTATGCCTAAATCATTTTCTGTTTATATGCATCCCTTCTGAAGGTTGTATGATTACAAGGCATATGATGTTTGACCTACTAGTGAGACATATATGCAGGGGATATTTATTAACTTTTGTATGGAAAATTCTGAGGCTTGGTACTAAATTTTTTTCCAAACATTGTTGCTTGTTCTTATTTACAGCACACTGTATAGTGTGCATGACAATTACCTGTGGTTTTTTCTAATAGCACCTGATAACACTGTTATGAAGGTAGTGTTGCTCAGGTGCCCAAATCTGAACAGCAACCCCTAAAGGTAATCTCTTTTTCTTTACTTAAACCTATTTAATTTCTGTTGGTTTGCTAGGAGGGAATTCTCTCATTGCAGTTCTAGAATAAGTAAGGTTTGGATATTGGTTTCAGTTTAAAAGGGAAGAGCAATAATGTAAGGGAGGAGGTCATTTCTGAATGTAAAAAGACTGTCGAATTTCCAAAAAAATGGCATGCAGAGAGGACAAAAATAATAAATAACAGACTTAATAAATGATGTAATTAAGCAAGATTAAAGCAATAAAATATCTAATGCAAAGGACTGGTGATTTCTTTTAGTCATGTTGGCATTAATAGCAAATTTCTCATGGGAAGTCTTGGTCAGTTTTAGACATTGACAAATACTGCTGTTCTTTAAGCAGAATTTGCTGGGTACAGAGAACCAATTAGATTATTTATGTAAGCTTAGAAGTTTACTAATATGTAAATCACTATACATACTCTGAGTGATTTCACATCTATGATTCTGTGAAGTGTTAGAATTCTCCAGTGTGAAGAATGAATAAATAAAGTCAGCATTTGTTCCTGAGTGAAAATCTCTCTCTCTGTTCTCCAGGTGGGTGATGGACTGATTCAACTGGTATGGGCTATCAACTCTCACAACAAATATTCTTCTTTGGAGCAGAAAAGGGAAGACACCAGGTGCAGGAGAATATAAGGCTTCTCTTCTTGCTGTGCCTGTTAAGTAATGAATGATGACAGACACAGAAACTCAGATACAAAACTGCCATTGCACTTGTTGCTCTCCTGCTGTGGTATTTCAATGGCAGAAACACCTTCTAACAGTGTTTTGAGAATAATTTAGGAACCATGTGTTTACCTTGCTATCTCAGTATCCCACTCTGTTTACTGTGGCACCTTGTTGTCCATTTACAGGGATGAACTTCCTGGGAATTCTATTTGAGTCAGTGAAGTGAATTCTGGAAAAGAGCAGTTCTTTCCAGCATCTTGCACCTGACCTTTCAGAAGCTGAGATTCCAATTTCCTGATCCAGATGGTTGAGGAAATAGAATAAGTCTCTACAGAATCTTTACAGATGCAAACAGTTTATTAATAATTCAAATTGCCTGAATTAAGACAGTCATTCCATTCTTTATTCAGTGTCTGAATTAGTGTAATCTTATTTCCTTTATTTCCTGTACTGCCTTTACCAAATCTTATTTTGATATAGCATATGATTAGACCATGCTATGAAATAATATGTTGTAAAGGGTTCTATTGAATGACTTTGGTCATAATAATTTAGACAGTGATGACTAGAATGTATTTGAAAAGAAATCTTTACGTATAAGACCCAGAACACATAGCTTGTAGTATTATATAATTATGTGCACTCATTTGCAGTTGCATCTCAGGATGGTAATCTGGTCTAACAGAATTTGGATAAGAACTTTCAGATATAACTAGGTCTTCTATTCAGTATATTCAGTATATCTGGTTTTATGTAATTTTTGTGCTGTTTAAATATTAGTTGTTTCAGCATTAAGTTTTAAAAGTGTTCATGGTCTTTTTGTCTTAAAAATGAGGTAAAGTTGTTGCAAATGAGCAGCTCTTTCCCTATTAGGTGTTTTGAAATTAATCTTGCACTTCCATTTTGGGTACTAAAGGTGTCCTCTCTCTTTCACACAGAGGGATGTGAGAATCCTTAAAAATGCTAAGTTACAAAAGGAAGTATGTGATCCTATGAGTTTAATTTAAGCAAAATTTATTAAATAAAATTTAAAGTTGTTTATGTCCAATGGGAACAATATAAAAATGAATGGAACACTTAAAATTTATGGGGAAAAAAAAGTCTAATTTTTTAAACTCTCACTGTCCATAGAAGAAATGTTAAGTTTAAATAAGAAGTTAATTCCAAAGCTGCTGTACAGAACTCTGTCAGTCAGCCAGAAATACTGGTTAACCCATGCTGCCAAGCCTGGATTCTCACACTACAGGAAACAGCAGAGCCCTGCTGAGTGAGGCTTATGAAGCTGAACTGAGCTCAAGTGGAGGTGAGATACCCCAGTGTCCAACCAAGAGGAAAAGCTCTTAAATACTTATTTGAGTTTCTGATTGGTTTTTGGCCATACCTACTTAATCAGTATGCTGCCAATAACCTTTAGTAGTGAGAACTGGACTCTCCAGAAAAGTAGGAGTTGTGGGTACTAATCAGAGCAGGTTTGCATTTTTTTTCCACCTGATAGTAAAATTGTAAATGCACAAAGCTGCTTCAGTTCATAATCTTGTAAACATTTCTTTGAAACACAGATAATTCCTCTCTCTTCTAGCTTCTTGTTTTAATAAAGGGATTTTCTTTGGGAGGGAAAGAATTGCCTGATTTAAAGTATTTACCTTTCTAATAGACAGGCTCTGTAATGCTCAGCTGTGGAATTGACTTGCAATTGGCTGCACTTTGAATTCTGCAAAATTGAATGGTAAAGTAACAGCATAACATGAAAAGCCCAGATCACCCCCTCTCACACCTGCAGTCATTAGAAATGCCATTTTTCAAACATCAGGCACACAGCTCTCTCAGTGACAAGGCTTCCTGGCTTCTCTTTGTCAGGTAGCAGTTGTTAGGTTATGTGAACATGAATACAGAAGGATTTCCACATCCACTGGTCACACTGATGATGGCTAAAGCATTCTGAATTCTTTTGTGAAAGGTCAGCTTTGTTGGTGGAAAGCAAGAAAGGGCTCCAGAGACCTAATGTTAAGGCAGGTGAAGTGGAAGAACTGAGATGTGGGAGGAATCTTACAAGCAGCCAAGACACTTCTGTTAATTATATTGCTTTTTAATTTTTTTTCTAAAACTCTAAGGAACTGGAAAAGAATGAAGTTGAGAGTTGATTAATAGTTGCCTAGACTGCAGTTTGAAAGAAATTGATAGAGTGCTTTTGGAATAAATTTGACTTTTAAAACAGAAAGATAATCTGTTATTGCTTTATTTCTTACATCATCGTCTGGCAAATGAGATACACTTTGAAAGAACAAAACATAACTGAGATACCAGTGTGACAGCACATCTAATTCACAATCACAGAAGCTTCCAGAAGGCATCAGAATCATGTTCTCTGTTTGTTTCTGCAAGAAGAGATCACACTACTCCTACATGTGTAGAGAGACATGGTGTACTACAGGTGCCTGCAATGCCTGGAGTGTCGTTTTCTTCAAAAATAAACATTTCCTAAGCACTGAGTAAACTCCTGCATCTATAACAGAGAAAGTTACGTAAATCTTTAGATTGACAAGAGTACTTAATTCACTCAGTATTTGTCATGGGATATATCACAGCCCCTGGGCATCCCCATAGCATGTCCACTACAGGCAGTGTCTAATGGATTGGCGAGATGTTGTTATGCAGCACGGGCCTTTGACTGGATCATGTCAGTCTGTATGGTGCAAATGGAATGTAGAAAAGGGCTAAACTAACAGGAAATCCTTCCTTTGGTCATGAGGCAATCCTGGAGACACTCACAAGCAAGGTTAATCTGCATGCATTGTGATTTTGACTTTTTTTTTCTGATAGTATTCTAGTATCTAGTGTTTCATTAGTCTGACAGTTATTATTCTGAGATAAAAATAATGGAAACATGAAGTGCTCTTTGCTTTGTTTTAGACTTTAAACTGCCATTTTTCCTGTATATGAAATTGGATCTACTAAGATGATGACTGTTATTATGATGACTTATTTAAAGACTTTTTCCATTTCTAACCATTCTTCTGCTTTTCTGCTGAAAATGGTAATGAAGATATCAGATTTAAGAATTTAAATTTAGCCTGTTCTGTCCTTATCATGACTCTACTCAGATTGAAAGAGTTGTTGATTTATATTTTTTTGTGACACTGTTTTGAGGAGTAGGAGTATAGACATGTAAAGCTTTTCTTTACGAGGCCTTTGGGGTTTTGTTTGTTTGTTTCTGTTGTTTTGGTTTTGGAGGTTTTGTTTGTTTGTTTGTATGTTTGTTTGTTTTTTCAATCTAAGTTGTGCTTCTGCTCTTTCCTCATGTAGGATTGGTTGTATTTCCACACAAACCCCCCTCTTCTATTTTTTCCTCAAATAAGTAGTGTTATCAGTCTAAATTTACCTGATCCTGAAGCTAACAAAAATCTCATATGAGTGCTAATAGGGAAAAAAAGAATGACATAGAGCCTGCAGTTACCATGCCAACACTGTTCCCTGGGGTGTAGCAACACAGAGATGGATGCTGTGAAATTAAGATCTGTGTGATAGGTAGGAGGTACCTTTGCATGTGACTGAGCACAACTTGGAGCTTTCACATACATTGTATTTCACCATTTGTATTTTTAATGTTATGCACTACGCTGGTCTTTATGTTGTTCCCTTCACTCTCTGTGTGCATATTACAGTTTCCTATTTTTGTGGAATGAGAGAATTTGGTATTTCAGAGTGTATATAGTAAGTTTAATGGCTAAGATTCGGTGAAGAAAGAATGACTTCTGACTTGAATTCTATGTAGAATTTAATTGTCTCTGTAAAGCTGTTGGAGTGCTACTTACTCTTACCTCACATGGGCACAGTTTGTTTGTGAGGGCAATACAGATATAAACAAAATGTTTCACAAGGTAACCACTGACAAAACTCACACATGAGACTGGTGCAAGAAAATTTCTCTGCTTATATGTGCTTTTTTCTATGTTTGCTTACAACTGATCCTTAGGCATTTGTTAAATATCAAATACAAACTTCCTTTTTTAAATGTACTTGATGTGTTTACCTAAGGCTGCATTATTTCATGAAGTAACAGCTTGTTCCTCACTACATAAGTGCTCCTTCTCCTTCCTTAGATTCCAGAAAAGGGCTCTGTTCCATATCCTCTCTCCCACTCTATGCTTTGTGCATTGATGAGATGACAAGGGATTAGGGAGTACAATTCTTAGTCAATATTTAAGATGTTTGTAAATCAATAGGACCTTGATTAGAATTATGTGTTACAATTCTATAATATTGTCCTATTTGAATGTTTTGATTTAGTGACTACTTTGCAAAGCCCTTTTTTAATACCTTCACACACTTATTTTTGAAGCAAAACTTTTCTGAGTTAAACACCTTAATCTGTTTTCTTTTTTCCCTGCTGCCTTATTCGTTTCTCCATCATCCAGTCACAAATACATGCAAAGCAGAGGCAGAGCTGTTTATAACATGATGAGCTCACCAGGTTGGCTTACTTGAACTTTTTTTGAAGACTCTGGATTGGTTATGCAATAGAAACTCTGTGGGATATTTTGCTGACACTTTTTCAAGTCTCTGAGAGGTTACTTTGTGCACTAGAAATGCCAGTCTTGTAGACTGAGACTGAAAGCAGCAGAAAGCTCATCAACTCCTAAATTTAAAGTCTGTTTAGACTTTTTTGTGGGTCATATTAAAGATAACAGTCTTTAACTCAATAGCAGCTAATTAAAAATATTTAAATTGCAATGTTTATGCATACTGATTTTTGCTGAGGTCACAAAGCATGGTAACTGCACTTACATAATGTCCCAATGAGGTTTCCTTCCTTCCAGGCCACAGCTAAACAAGAAATGTTCAGCACAGCTGCAAGTGCACTTTGTCAGTGTTAATAATTAACATTCAAAAAGCAGCTAAAACAAGAACTCAGCCAGAAAGGTAACTAAATCTATTCCTGTTAGTTATGTGGAAGTATAAAAGTGATTAATATATGTTGCATGACATTTTAAAAGCTGGTCTGCTACTGGATAGAAACTTATCAAACCAAAATACATGGTTTGTGGTTTAGATCTGCTGGGTGCAGCTATGTATACTGGGGACTTAGAAATTAAAATTTAAAAATAACTGAGATACTAATGCATCTGGGTCCTGTCAACCAGTGATTCCTTCTGGGAGTGTTTTTTTGAGGTGGCAGCTAAAGCATCACATTTTTAAACCTTTGTATTGAACCAGGCTCAGTGAAGCTGTTCTTGACATCTGCAAGCATCATGTTAATGAGGCTAAAGCATAGAAAGGTGGATGAGAGCAGAAAATCTAATTAGGAGCTGCTGCATAACAGCTGTTACATCAAAACATAGCACAGATACAGGAACAATAGGGAGATGAGGGACAGTAATTTTGTATGATAAATGTATATTTTGTGTGTGATGCACATAATTGCCTGTTTTGGATGTATGTCTGATACAGTCTGTCTTGGATTGCCTCATTTCTGTAGTAAACTACTTGCCTGTGACTCCATATGAAGAAGGAATTCCTTGAGAAGTTGAGGCTAGCTCCTTGTTTGTCTACAAAATTTGCCTGTGAAAGCCATGAGAATTGTAATTCTGACTTAACAACGATTTTCACAGCCTCAGTTCTTTCCTGTAAACCTTTATGAATTAATTAAGCTAAGGAGGAGGATCTAGAGCTGTAAGTTACTAAAACTTACTCTTTTCAAGTTTTTAAAAAATTCCCTTGAACATTTTTCAGGTTGTAGTCTGTAGGGGTTGTGTATTGATCAATGTATAAAAGTAATGAACTTTTCCCTTGAAAATATCCATAAACACATATCAACTTAGCAGAATTTTTCTTGTAAGCAAAAAAGCCTTTATCTCTAGTCTTACATCCTGAGTTTTGGATTTCTGCTGGTCTTTTAGCAACTGCATGTATGATACCAAATTCTGCAGCTGGAATTGGAGTGGAACTCCTGTTGCCACATGGAATGACCACTTGACATTATTCTTGAATGCCTGCTGATACTGTATTAAAAAGAACTCTGTTATTATGTTTGTGACCCAGCTTGAGGGAAAACTGTTTTTCAAAAAACTTTCATTTGCTCATATAAGCTAATGAACTAAGCAGACCTCAAATGTAACACAACTATAAAACAATATGTATAAATCTATTTTCTGTAGAGAGTAATGTGACTTTTGCAGCTATGTTAATGGGAAGAGCCAGGAAACAGTGGGACATGGCAGCTATTTGAGTCCTGTGTACCTGAAATTAAACTGAAATTTTCAACCCTAACTAATGGTTAAAGCAAAGCTTTTTGATTGTGAACCACAGGAAATCCACTCACAGGGGATATTTAATTCATGCACTGTCAGGCAGAGCACCTGGAACATGATTTAAGTGGTAACTCTAGGTATGACATCTACCTGCCTTGCACTGCACAGGAAATGAGCTTGGTATGATGCATAAGTGAAGACATGCCTCTGGATTAAACCCACCAGATTGTCTGAATGCAGAAGTTAACCAGCTTATTGAAAGTGTGCCTCATGAATATTAACTCTAACTGCATTGCCAAAGCAGAGAGCAGCTTACAACATCTGGTTAATAAAGGGATGCTTCTCTTTAGCATGTGCTACCCCTTTTCCACTCCTATTTCCTCAGGAATGTTTCCAGAAGATTGGCACTTGACTTCTCCCATAGTGGATTAGTTTGTCAAACAAAGACCAGAAGCCTGGGGTTTGCAGCTCAGTGTGCTCATGTGCTAATCTTCATATGCTGAGCAGATTTCTGGCTTCAGTCCTGAAAGATGTACTTAAAATGGAAACTGTGTGTTCCCAAATAAGCCTTGATTTGCAGAGCAAAAGGGAAAATCACAGTCAAAGAATGAGCTAATAAGGAGCTGGGCACAGTTGATCATAATCCAGGGCTGGCAGCAGGGATTATAGTAAAAATATTGCCATATATGACATTGGCAGTGGGGGTCTCTCCCAGGAATCTCTCTGAATATTTAAGCTCAGTGCAGCAGAGTTGTGTAATTAGGGCTTCCCAAGATGATTGCAAAGTCTGTTGAGTACCCCCATGCAATTCTAAAATCTAAGAATAAAATTGACCTTGCTTAATTACAACCCAAGCAAAAAAGCTAGAATTGAACACTATATATGAGAAAAAAAAAAATTATGACCTCTATAATATGCTTGTAATTCTGATATCATGGGAAAATGATTCTGAGTTTTGCTGTGATGATGCCTGACATGGCTCAGTGCTGCTTGTTTCCTTGCTTTTGCTAAAAGCTGCTTGGGTCAGCCCTCCTTGAAGATCTCAGCAAAAATGAATAATCTCCAAACTGAATACTTATGTTGATGTTGGAAATGGCAAGGAGGTAGCTGTACTTAATGAAACACCAAATTCTTCCATTTATTTATTGTTTCTTTTTGAAATCCAGTGGTTAAAATTTCATTTTGGTAATGTTGGAAATTTTATACAATTGTCAATCTTCAATGCTCTTGAATGTGTTTAGCTGTGAGAATTGTAGTATTGTAATTGTAGACTGTATTAAAAAATTAAAATAATGGTAATACAGCTCATCCTGAAAAAGAATGATATGAAACAGTCTCAACAAAAACCATTGACACACTGGGTAGATTTGGTGCTAACATACAAGTATTTCAGTGTGTTTGATATTGATAAAACTGTTTATAATGTGAATTTATTAAACTGGAGCTTTATATAGCAACCTATCAAAATATACATCAATAGCTGAATTAAATATGAATTATTGTAGTGGAGAAAGAGAGAAGAAAATAAATAATGAAAAAAATAGTGACAGTAAAGTCAACATTAAATTTGGATGGGAGCTGATGAGTTAAAAGAATGCAGAGCACAAGATGATCAAGGTAAGGAGAGGGACAGTTCAAGTGCAACCACATACAGTGTCTTTGCCATAGAAAGAATAATGAATACATAAGAGATGTTATTGGACATTCTCTGCTTTGTGTAGGGGTTTTCTAAAACACTTCATCATGAATGCACAGAGAGTGGAAGTGACCTTTACAAAAAATAAAAAAAAAGGAGCCACGACATTTGATCTGAAAACTCTTCTCAGAAGGTTTTGTTTCACTGTCTGTTGTGGTGTGAACTACCAAGGAGAGCTTCTGCTGTGGGGTTTTCTCCTTTATGTTACAGGGTTTTTTTCTTATACTCCTGTAGATTGTTTTTCTTGAAGCTTATGCTGTGCAAGTGGCTGCAGGCACAGATGGGCAGCCAGGCAGGCCGGGCTTAGTAATAACAAATAATAATAACATTTTACCTCTTTTGTCTGTGCTGTGATAGCAACATGTATTCGATTTGCACTCTGATTGCAGAGCTCTTGTCAAGATTCCTTGTTTTTGCTGCTGGATTCTAAAAGCACTTGGTCAATTGATCCTGAGAAGTGCTGAGCTTTTCCCCAGTCTTTCATACTTGCTATCATCAAGTGAAAATTTTAGCAGTAGGTAAAGATGGATGAATCAATAAATGTTTAATGATTTTTATTGAACTAGAGAATCAGGAATGTATATGTAAGAGAAATTTATTCTTTCTGTAGTATTTGTTTGTAAAATTAGATTAATAATATAAGAATCTCAATAGAACACTGGATACTTTCCTTGCAGCCAATAACTAAAATATATTTTTTTTTTACTTTCTGGAGAACTTCCTGTACTGTATGTGCTGCACTTACTCAATTTTTAAACTTGTGTATTGGTAGGAGGCTTGTACTATGTGAGTCACAGGTTGTTTCTTTCTTTGTGTTTTAGCAGCATGTATTTTAAATTTGTTTGTAATATCACATTTTTTTCATATATAACCATGTGCCTAATTCTACTTAAAGCATCACCTTAATATAAAATATTTGAAAAGGAGAACAAATATGATAGGAAAAGCCAGTGAATTTTTGAAATTTCCAAAATGTGAAAGGCTTTTAGTAAATGGTGTGAGATCCTAGTTCAAATCTAGAGTTGCAATGTGACAATTCCAAACTTTGCAGCTGGTGCTTATCTGTATGACAGAGCAAATCTTGGACTTCAGTAACACACACCCTAACAATCCAAGTGTTATTTAGTTTATAAATGCATTAACAATGACCCTTTGCAGTTGGAGTCATTACTTTGCAATCCTTTTAAGGAGAGCTGTGAGCTTGCTGGTTCTCTGATCTTTATCCTATCCCAGCCTAATAGGGCAAGAGTAGTTGGGTAAATGACAGCAAAAGCCTGCTAGCAGCCTCAAATAAGAATCAGCCCAAATATAAGCAGAAAAAAAAAATCAGAAAAAAGTGGTTACAGGTGTCTTTTGGAGAACCCTGTTGTTATACCTTTGTTCAGTTTTCCTACAGTTAGGGATAGGAAGCAGGGGCCTCCCATGTCTCTGAGTGCCTCTGCTTTAGTAAACTCTTTCCTCTATCCAAAATGGGAGATTTTGCTTCCTCCTTTCCTGTTTCTCTGAGTGATTTTACCTTTTCTGCTGCATTTTGGAATTGTTTAGACTAATATTCTCAGGGCAGTGCTGTATAGTGGAGAGATTTGGGTTAAAATTTCCTCGATCCTAAAAAGGACAAAAAGCTAACAGACCATGTTGGTAGATCAGTGGGGGAAGTAGGGAAAGCAAATAAATCATTAAATAAATGACTGTTGTGGGCTGATACAGGAGGATTTAAATAAGAGATGCTTAGAGGAGATTGTTTGAAAAGATAATGATGGAAGCTCTGTGAACCCTGCAAAGCAAAGATGGAGACTTATTTAAGCTACTGACTTCTAAGGGAATCAGAAAATCCCACCTTCAATGCTTTGTGTGTGGGGAATTCTTAATTACAAGAAACTTGTTGGTCTTTCTGTAGAGGAGAAACAAAGGACTGAGTTGTAATGTTGGAAAAGTCAGGGCTGTAACACTAACACAGTTCTCTGGTGGCTTTTTATCAAAGACATTTTTAAAGACATTTGAGCACCAAACTGTTCTTTGTGCCTTTGAAAAATCCCTTGTGTGAAAGCAAGGGTGATTTAGAAGGGCTTATCATTTGGAAAACCTTTGATAACACCTCATACTGGTTTCACAATTCAGGACAAACAATCTTCATTAATTCTGAATACAAAATAGCAAACTGCTTACAAACTCCTGCTTTCTCAAATGCTTTCTTAGTAATGAGGAGGCCACAGTGAATGTTTGGACACCTGATGTGGATCCCTGGAAAGGGTGAGTTGTGAGCAGTGTACCCTGAAAGAGGTGCCTAAAGAGCAGTGCTTCAGATCCTTGTCCACTCTTACACAAACAGTCCAATAAAATGCCAGGTTTTTTGTATTTCATTTATTTTCAATAATCATACTTCTGCTGCAGATCTGGAGGAGACTGCATTTATGCCTTTGCTTAATCTTCTGATTTCAGAGCTTACGAACACAAACTGCATTTGAAAATGGTAATTTTCCTTTAGTGAAATGGCATTAATAGGGCTTGCACGGTAGCTGCATGACATTTTAAAGAATTTTGTGATTTTTGTGTGCCATGTGGCATCAGTTTACAGTACTCAGTGTCCTTTTTATGGAATGCAAGACTGGAAGGGACCATCTGGGTTATCAAATAAAAAGCCTCACATTTTCAGGCAGAGAGAAACAGACAAACAGACCTGGTGCAGAAAGACCCACAGAGTCGTTTTCTTTCAAGTGTCCTCCCTTGCCAAATACAATAAAATCATTCCCAAAACCTTACAACAAAGTAAAAAATATTTTTAATTAAGAAGAAAGAAAACTACTGTGTCAGGTTTTTTCGGGGCCAAGAAGAAAAGCTGAAGTGCAATGAATTGCATACTAGTTGGGGGGAAAGAGAGCACTCACAATTAACTGAGAACGGGATTCAGAAGACTTGCAAATTTTTCCAGTTTACTTACTGCCAACTGCATTTCTAAAAGCAAAAATGAGCTCTACTTGGCACACAGGTTGTGTATAAACCTCTTACCAATTTGGAAGGGACACCAAAGCTATTGAAGAAAGCCTGTCCAATGCACAATGAAACTCTGATTCCACCATACAAGGAGCATTTCATTTTATTGTCTTTATTAATCAAATTGTCTTTATCTTTGAGAGAAATATAAACTAACAATTATGAGTAGATAGTCTAATAATGCAGCTATTCATTGTAAGCAATTTTTAGTGGGTTGATTTCAAGTTAATTTTGAAAAACAACATCTTTTGTTCAGAGAAAAGAACTGCATGTGTTACCATAACATTATGCAGATCAGCTGCCATTACAGCAGCATTTATTTTAACAGGAGGAGGTTTTCCTGCTGTGAGGGGGACAGGCAGTTGTTTAGTTGAGTGCAAATCTTTTTTCTATCTTAGTGTCTCTTGAAAGAGATATCCTTTTTTCCATATCTGTGAGACAATGAACAGGTGTATGTATACTTAATGTATCTGGAGTTTCTTAACCACAGGGGCATGTGCTGTATTGAATTAATCTCCAGAAGAGAATTACACAAGAGAAATTCCTCTTGCCTGGCCCTTTTTCTTCTCTGTACACAGAAGAGAGAGATATTCCTTCAGAGAATTAAGTATTTTTTATTCTTTGCACATTATCTGTGATTAAATTCTTTTTTGTTGCTTTTAGGAAGGTTTTGTATCATAAAAATAATTTAATGCTATGAAGAAGAGTGAACTGGCAGTACTAAACATACACAACATTGAATTCACCAGATCTTTCCAACAGCTTTTACATGAGTGATGGCAAAATGGCTTAACAGTTCTGCTTATCAATATTAATATATGCAAATACATCCAGGAATGTTGGTGCAGACCTACATGCTCACCAGTTCATACAAAATTCTTGTGTGAGTGAAGTCAGGAGTGTGGTTAGCATGGCACAAAGTAAATTCCCTCTTGAGGACAAATTTTCCAATGCTCCTGATTGGTTTTTGACAGGTGTCCCAGCTCCTGTCTGTGACCAGCTCCTCTAGCTCTCATTTAGATATAATTTAGGTTAAACTTTCTTAATTTGATTAGACATTTTGCCTAGCAGAGATTGAAAGATTTGTTTCTACATGTTGTGTTTAATTTATGTATTACCCATACTTATTCAATTTACAATATAAAAAAATTATCTAAAGATTCTAAAAATGCCTTTTTAAACATACTAATATACAATTACAACAGCAGGAAGTTATTAAATAACTTTATAGATGGAAACAGAAATTTTAATTAAAGTAATTAGAGTTACCTCATTCTTCCATAAAGCCTGTGTAAAATACAGGAAATACAGAACACTAGATAATACATTCCAGAATGTTAAGAGGTAGAAATTAAAAAACTAAAGCAAAATTAAAAACAAAAATTAAAAAATACTAATAATTTTAAAAATCCTGTGTATTTCTCCAGTGTTTGTGGAGTTTGTTTTTTTCTTCTTAATGCAAAACATTTCTGTCAAGGCAGGTTCTTCCCAAACCCTTGCAAAGAAATGTTTCATTTCTCATGCACTGTGTAACTTCAATACTGGTAGGGTTTTTTTACTGTTACTCTCTACATCTGGTTTAAAAACTGTCCTGTTGGAGAAAAAATTCTGACTAGCATTTCCAGTGCAAGACATGAAACAAAAAATCTGATAAAACATTCACACTGCTGAACATCTAAAAAAATGCTGAGGAGCATTTAACACAGGATTTCTTGTAGCAGCACTGCTTTTGTGAAAGGCAGGCAGCAATATCCTGCTGGTTAAATAAGCAGCATTACAGCTTTGTTGGGAGCTTCTTGCATTTTTTTATGAATATAATATTGCTTGCTTCTTTTTTGTAGTTTCTCATTGTTTCATGTTGCTTTGCTATTTGCATGCACAGGGTTATCTCTTGCTAAGTTCCCCTCCTCTATCTGCAGGAGACAAGGAGCAGCTTTCAAGAATCCCTTTGACATCATTTAGTAGATTGTACTGAGTGCTAATGGTGCTTTAAATTTTATCTTCAGTTTCTCAGGGTGTGATACTAAATATGAGCTGAAGGGTTGCAGCACACTCAGACTGAACAAGCCTTCTCTGGTTAAAAATGAAAATCCCAGAAGTGACTGAGAAGCACCTTCCAGCAGACAGAGCCTCTCCCTAGGAGAGGGATAACAAGGTTGGGATAAATTGACCCCAACATTTATGTTTTCCCTCAGTAAGACAGAGAAATAATCTGGAAAAATTAATTTCTTTTAATTCCTTCTTCTATTTACTACATTCCCACATGCAATTAGATAGAGGTAATTTTGAAAGAGTCATTCTGGATCTCTGCATTTGCTCAATGATCTCTGCTTGTTTGGTGCTGAACTCTCAGCTGGTCAATGAGGGTCCAGTTACCAGGGCATTATCAACCAAGGGATGATGCAATTCTGCCTCAAGGGTCTGGTCTTTCTGGGAATGCATTTCTATGAGGGGCTCAAAAATTTCAGACTGAGAGGTGAAGATTGCCCTACAAAGGACAAAGCCTAGCTGAAGGAATATGAGAAATAATTGTAGCTCTTACACAGCAGGTCCCTGCATGAATCTGATCTTTCCCTTAGACCTTAGGTCATGGCAAGTGATGCTCTTCCATCTGTTCCTAAATGACAATTCACTGGGAGACTTTAAAGTGAATAATATGAATATGCTGAATGCTTCCAAAGGGTTCTTTGGGGTGTGTGTATTTTTTGTCAGAATTTGTTTTGGGGAGGTGGGGGTGGGAAGGGGAAATTAATGCAAAATAAAGTAGATAACAGTGTATGTCTTCAATGTGAAATAGTTATGGCTGCTGTGGGCTGCTGCTCTTGGTGTGAACCTTCTCTATGATCCAAGCAGAGCATCTGTCCTCCCTGTATTCTGCATTTGCACTGACATAATGATTCTGAACTTAGGATCAATAAGCTGAGAGAATTAGTCATTATATATGAGTACTGTGTTTTTTCCCTGGGAATTTAATCAGTAACACCATACACAATTAATTTGAGCAAATCTAAGCAGGGTGCAATGGGATCAGGAGCAAGAATATATTCTAAAGAGTCAGGCAACACCTACAATAACTGTTCAGATTAAAATTAGAATTTGAATTAAAATTCAAGTGATACCCATTTGCCTTTAACGAATTTCTTGGAAATAATCACTGCTGAAGTACATATTAAGCCCTCTCATTAACCTCTAAAGGAATGTCTCTAAGTGCTGCTCCTTGGCTGAGATGTTAATATGCTAGTCATGCTGATGACCTGTTCACAAAAGCTGAATTACCAGCTGCATTTGCATTGATCTACAGAAGAAGAGTGCTATTTCAGAGCTGTGGTGCTCTCCAGCTACAACAGTATGCAGTTATTTGAGTGATAATACAACAAACATTAATTATGTTGATGAAAATGCATCAATTTTTAATGTGATGAGTATGAAGTATATGATTTTATACATATGATGGGAAATCTTATGCAATGAATAATAATTTTTCCATCAAAGGTACCAAAATAGACAGTCACTGCACTCATAAAAGGTTATGGTGAAGGGGTGAGACACAGGGCAAGAAATTGAGTGATCTCAGGGGGGGAGTTGCTTTGGTAGCACTGCAGAGCTGATTGTTGCCTCAGAAAATAAAATTGCTGTTTTCAGAGGAGAGCTGCTCTTCTGATACACTGACAGGCTGAGGTTCACAGCTCAGGGGGCTGGATCAGGGACGTGCCTCCCTAACAAATGTGCCTAAATCCAAGCACAGAGCTCAAGCAGGACTGGGAAAGGGGGCAGAGGAAGAGGAAGGGCACACAGAGGGTCAGCAGCTCCTGTTGGGGCAGGTGATGGATGCAGGAGCAGCACTGCCCTCTGCTCTGTGTCTCTGCCCAGCTCCTGCTGCTGGGAGGTTTTTTGGATCATTGTGTGTCCTTGTTCTGTGCAGTGGGCAAGGAGGCAAAGGCAGGGTGGGCTCTGAGCTGGGGCTGAGCGACACAGGGGTCAGAAATGTCTCAAGGTTTGTGAATCAGTGCTTTGTCCTCTACTGGCTGCCATACCTGGTCAGTACTCTGGTCATGATGTTTATCCTCCTGATACAATAGAAGAAAATAATGCAAATTTTGTAAAGTTAAAGTGTTGGGTCACTGTGGAGAGGTCACCCTTTGTTCTGGCCTCACAGCCCAATTAATAGCAAGGGTGGAATTAACTGTTTGAAATGAAAGCCAGTGATGAGACACATCTCTATTTCCTTCCTGTAATATTTCACTTTAATTTAGCATATCCTGAAGGTAGAGTTTTATGCCTAAAAGCAGGTAAAAATGCTATGTTGAAAGTAGAAATATGCTGTATAAAGGCAAATAAGTAGAAATAACATCTATTAGCAGCACTTACATGTTTGGGTGCATTAAAAGAAAACCATGAAACAGAAAGTGTTAGGCAGAGTCAAAAAGAAAAGACATGTTGTAAGATTTGGGCTTCCTTCTGTGTGAATGGCAAAGTATTTTGTTGGTGATTAGTTTTTTCTTGTGTAGTTATACCTAATCTGTTCCTGTTGGGGGAATTTCCATAAAAATTATTATTATTATTCAGTTATACTCCACAAATATGAAGAAATAGAAATAATTAAAAGGATTTTTTAAAGAAAAAAGGATATAGTCACAATCCATAGGGAAAAAGAAATGGGAACAATTATGTTCAATACCTAGTAAATCACTAAAACCTAGGGCCAATAGATTTGTGTCATAAAGCAAAACAGTTGAGTCACACATCCTGTGTGGTGATTACTTTTAGTATATGATGGGAAAGTCTCCTAGATTATCTATTTATAAATAAGATTTTTTTAAAAATTGAGTTAGTAAAGTCTGTCCTAGCCTTCACCATATGAAACTGAAATGGCATTAGTTAACCCTGATCAGCCTCCAGCCTCCTTGTATGAGGCACAGTATCAAAAAATCCTCAACTGCCCCTTGTTCACTGTTACTCAAGTCCTTTACTCAGAGATTTAGCTTAAAACACAGCACTGGTAATAATGATATTAATCTGCTTTTTCAAAAATATCCTAGGATTACAAAAGAAGGTTGTCTTCTGAGCCCTAGTGGGGAGTTGCTTAGAAGGTCCATGCATGGGTAGAGAAAAGGAAAAAAATTAGGAAAATTTAAAATTACTTTTAGAAACTTCTCCCCAAAAAGCCAATAAACCTTTGAGTTATTTCAACTTTTCAAATATTATACAGTACAACACAGTAGAGAAATGGTTTGGGTTGAGCTCTGTGCTATAAAATAATCAGTATCTGTGCTGCCTGGAGTATTTTGGAGTTTGAGGTTCCTGATTTTTTTTCCTCTGCCAAGTAAATTTTCCTTTTAAGAACTTCTTTCACATGGCTGTTCCCACAAATAGATAGCATGGGTTTCTTCAGAGACTGGCTCTGATTGTAGCTGATTTTGACATTCTTGAAAAGCCACAGCTACCATCTGAAAAAGGGTCAGGCCTGGCTGAATTGCTTGTTGCAAATCTGTTGTGTAGACTTGTGGGTATGAGCCATTGTAGGTGGAGTTGGTGAAGAACTTTCAAAATAGGCTCCTGATTTAACATACACTGGGAGCTGTGAAGTGTTTTACATAAAAAGTCATGTATAAACATGTGTTACATAACTTCAGCAAGCAGCTGTAATGGAGCTGGGAATGCAAACAGCTTCCAAGGGGTCTGGGCAGGCAGAGCCCACAGCCTGGAGAAATCTGTGCTAATTACAAAAGCAGTTGTTTCCTAAAAACTTGTTTGTCACAGTTCTTGCAATTGAAAAGAGGGATGAATGTGATAAAACAAGGCAGCTATTTGGTTTCCAAGAAATATTCACAAACATAGAATTAGTGCTTTTATTTGTTGTTGTTCTGCTTTGTTTGTTTTCAGATAATGCTCCAGCACAGAAAATACTGGGTTGTAGAAATGGGAAAATCATTTAAGATTTTATTTTATGCAGAAAGTGGAAAATTATTTAAACCTGCATTTAAGTTACAGTTGACTTCAAAGAACACCTCTGATTCTGGAGGAGTGGGTTTGGAACTAAAGTGAATTTGCTTTGCATTTACTTAGTTTCTATTCATGCCTTCCTTTCTCCTGTTAGTTGCTTATAATTTAGTTGGTGCATCTACCAGTGGACTATATAAAAACATGGTATGCTAATGACATAATTAATATGCCAAGCAGCACATGAAGACACCTTGACAGGTTTGTGGTTTACCAACACTGGTTTTACAAGATGAGGCTGGAGCTCTCCAGCTGCCTTATGTGAGGTGTTTGCTCAGTCTCTCATAATGCTGGAAATCAAGTTGTTATCAGCTGAGTGAGCAGCAAAGTGTTACCTTCTTCTGTGCTTACCAGTTGGGTTTCTTTGCCTTAGTGAGCCAGTCATAATTTTCAATTAGTTTAAGGATAATAAATTCAGAGAGCAATTTTGATCTCAGCTACAAAATTACTTCTTTAAGTGCTTAAAACAGTTTGAGGTACAAAGGAAAAATTATTCATACATAGGAAAAAAAATCCTAGAACAGAAACTTTTAAAAATTTAATAGAAGTGGTTTTTTTTTCTCTGGAAGGTTGAAATGGCTGGATGTTACAGCTTTTGGCCAGTAGTACAGTCCATCACAACAGATCAATAATTCTTTCAAGCAGAGTGAAGAGTGGAACCAGCTGTGCTACCTGTGCTCAGTGCTCTGTGCCAGTTCAGTGATCTCAGCCCAGCTCTGACCAGCCTGATGGCACTTACTAAGAGAGCAGCAGCAACATTTAGGGACTCTGTGCTTGTTTTGGCCATAGGGCTCCAGGGTGAATGAGTGTGGCTTGTAAACCCAAGCCTTCTGTAGCCTAGGAGAAGGTGATTCATTTCAGAGTAACTGAGAGTGGCTTGTGCTGCTGCCCAGGTGTGTCTGTCACAGCTAAGGCACTTGTGGCTCCTGATCACACTGCAAGCTGTCCTTTTGGTGTGAAAGGTTTGCTGTTTAATTGCATAGACATTAAGTGATTTCTTGTCACCTGTAGCCAAGGCCCAGTGGAATTGGAAGTTCTGCTGTGTTTGCTGTACAATATAGTTTTATGTCACTTACACAAGGCCTCAGGTCTCTTGATTTAGCAGCTTAACATCTGTCAGATTCATAGAACAGTCAGAATAAAAACTGATGTTCTCTTTTGTGAATTCCCTTCACTAGAGGTAATGCAAGGGCTTTATTTCTTCAGTTTTGCTGGTGCATTTACTGCACATAACAATAATTATCTGAGATAAAAATCTACTGTACTTTGACTCCCGTTGATAGTGAAGCTCATTACACCCCCATTATAATTATTACCCTCTTTATGTATACCTTGTTAAACACTTCAAAAGCTGGCATCCAGGGGATGCTGTTTTAAGAAACTATTTAAGTGATCAGGATGAATTATGTAAGATATTAACAGTATGTTCCTTCTACATTACTTCAAATCTTACAAAATTTGGGGTGCATAATATTCAGAATTATACAAATAATATTATTCTGTCTAACAGTTCTCTGACACTTTCCCAGTATGCATTTGCTTCACTAATGCAAATTTATCTCTGGGAGCAGTCCTACTAAAGGTAATATTAGTAAAAGTCATGGCTAATAAACAAAGGGTATCTCTGCCTGCAATACTCAAGTAAATGTATGTCCTGAAAAGTGTAGCACAGGCTAGGGGCAGCCAGCAGAAATAGAAATGCAACTAATAGCTAATAAGGATAATTACAAAAACCCCAAACTCCAAACATTTGTGTTTTACCAGTGAAGCTGTACCATCCAAACACGGACTCTTGGCTCTTGATATGTGACAAATTCAGCTGTGCAGTGGGGACCAGATAACCCAAAGCCACAGAGATTACCACTATCAGAAATGTTACTTTTCACAATTCACACCTTTTTCCTTGGCATTTCTTTGGCAACTGTTCCGTGACATGCAGGAGATAATGCAAACTTGGACTGAAATATGATTTTCATTTCAGTGCTGAAGAGCTCCACTTCCAAGAACACAGCATTCAATATATGAAAGCCTGCTTTTCTATTAAACACAATTGAATTTTTAGAAATGTATTTCTGCTCTGCAAAATGACTCTTAAAAATTGAATTCTGAAGTGAATCATAGGGCAAAATGAGTTTATTTAATAGCAGGACAAGACTATGCTGCTTTGGAAAATGTAGCAAAAGTCTCTACAGTTTGGGCATTGCTATTGACAATTCTCCTGTTTAGCAGTTGCATGAAACTAATAATTTACACAGATGTTTTACATGCCTGTGGGTGCTCTTTGTAAATAATGGACTGCACAGTTTGTCCAGAGAATGAAACAAACTTGACAAATACATCAATGCAGGTCTTGTAAAACCAAACCCCTATTTAACTTGCTGTGGTAGAATTGGTTGTGCAGAGTTTGCTAAAACCAACCTTTTCAGAAATAGTTAGTTGCTTGTGCTGTGGATATGCATCAGAGGCACGTTAAATAAATAAAAAAAAAAAGCAGTTTTTTTGTTTTTCTGACTATATTTGGACCAAATTTTAATGCACTTAAATTTTTTACCTCCTTGTAATAGCTGTATATGTCCATAGTAGTCTTTTGCTGAACCATTGTAACAGCAAAGCTTACCTGAGTGAGTAAAAGCAGAATAAGATTTTTGATGTTTGCTTTGCATCCTAATGCTGAGATCAAGTTGTTTATATTGGAGGTAGGCCCAGGTCTATTTTGGAGTCATCACTTATGATTTTCTACAGTTTTGTTATTTGGACTGAGATCTTACTTAACATGTCTGATATTTTAGTGTATGAAAATATCATGCATGGAATGCCATGCATGAAAATCTAATCTGGAAATGCCACGAATTGGTGCACACAGCTTCTGGTTATTTATTCAGGAACAGCTGTTTCAATTAAACATTTTACTTTTCATCACACTAAAAAACTAGTAATAGTTTGACTCGGTAGACATGTTTACAAGCATATTAAATATTTAAACAAATTTTTTTCTGCTGATGGCTAAGAACATCTAGTGTACTTCATTTGTTGGTGGTCACATAAGAAGACTGCAGAGGGTCTTTTTAGATGTAAGCAAACACTCTGTCCCTCTTGCTCCTTCTGGATATAGGAAACTTCTGCTTTCATTCTAGTTCCAAGAGTAAATAAAAAATGGGGTGTAAAATGAAATATGTGTAGGTTGTTCTGATCTTTACAAATGCATTTAATAATAGAAAAACTACAAACATTTTATGTATTTTTAAGGAAATGAAAGTCCACAGAAGAGTGAGGTGAATTTTGTATCCATATATGCATACCCCACTAAAGTACCTGCTCATTTGCTCTCATTCCTTGTTTTTATTCTTTTAGATTTTTGTCAGATTTTGTTACTGGGTCATGCTACTCTCTTGATTTAAAAGTGGTAAAATGTTGGGTATTTAGCATAGCTTCTCTTTCTTCTTTTCTAAATATGACCACTTTGAGTAACAGCAACACATCTTTGATATTTCAGGTGTGTTAGGGATTAAACATACATTTTGTATACTGCAAAAAATGAGATTACCGTTTATTCTCATTTTTCCACAGAGTTACAAAAGCTTCTGGTTCAGAAATAAGATTCCCCTCTCCCTATCTCACTTCAAATTTGGTGTTCACTTTTTTTCCTACTGAGTCCTTTCCCAACTCATGCACAAAAGCAGTGAGGTCTGAAGAATAGAAATCTCTAAAACCTGGAACCTGAAATGTTGCAAGTGTCAGGGCATGAGCCAGGATCTCTTCTGCCAGCAGAAAATATGGGAGGCTCATGGGCAATTTAGTGTAGAGTGCCAGAAACCTGGTTCTTATCAGGCAATGTCAGAAGACTTCAAAGGATGCTTTGTGTCTGAACATTGCTTCCTGTGCTCTAACAGTGAGGCATCCAGAACAGACCAAGCATATTCTCAGTTTGTCAGGATGTCTTGGAGAGCAAAGAGGAAGGATCAGCATTTTCTGTGTAATGCAATTGTTAATAAAAAGTGAAGGAAGTTTTAGGATAAGTGAGAGACATATTGCAGTCCTTCTGGTTTGTGTTCTTGGGAGAGTCAAAAAGATTTTTTTCAAGAATGCCATTTCAAAAACACGTTGCAGGCTTGTGGCATTCCACCCTGAAGGGAAGCACCCAAGATTTGTATGTGCCCATGGTTTAAAAGGAACCACAAATGTCAGAGGCTTTGAAAAAGACAGTTTTATTGGTAAATTACACACTTGGAATGAAAATTGGTATGTTAGTCTCTTATCTTCTCGTGTAAACACAGTGGTGGATTTTGAATAAAGGGTAGAGTGAAAGAGAGAGGAAGAGACAGAAAGATCAGCAGTGCTGGCTCCAGCATTGATCCAGCAGCCTGGGATGTGCACACTGGGGCTCTGTGGAGGTAGGTTTTACAGACAGGCTTTCCTCACCCTGGACATAACTTTCTCACTTTCTATGCAAGCTGTTGCAATGTGCAGTTCATTCTTGCTGTGTCTGGAAGTGGATCAGAGCCTTTGGGGTCAGGGTGGTCTTGCTTCCCCTACTGAGCCAGCCTTTGGTCCATGTCTGCTTCAATCCCATGGCTGTGCTATGCTGTGCTTATTCCCAGGACCCAGTACAAGGACATTTGTCCCAGAAAAGTGCCTTACCCTCCTTGTGGCCCCTTCTCCAGCCCTATCCCACTGTTTCTCACAGATATCCTTGCCAGCAGTCCGTGTTGGCTCCGTGGCTGTCTGTCCATCAGTGTTTGGGACCTGCAGTCAGCTGAGCTCCTGCAGGGGTGTCTGTACAGATGTGCAGCAGCAGGATGTGCAGTGAGCCAGTGGATTCTTCACATGGGTCATTTTAGCTATCCCTGTTCTCCCAGGGCTGCCCAGGAGGAGTGTGTTCTCTAGTTAGAACAAGCCATGAGGCTTCCTAGAATAAACCTGCACATCTTCTCTCTGCTTTCTGAAGGATGGTTTTAAGATAAGTGTCACCACAAAAAACCTGAAATAATTAATTCTTGGGTATTTGAGAGACTAGTAGCTTTGTAATATCTGAGCTAAATTTAACTATGCTTTATGTAAAGATGGCAACAAATGTTCTTTTAGAGTGCTAAGTGACTGGATGGAATAATTTAAAAAGTCACATATCGCTTTCTGTTCTTCTTTTACATCTTACTCTGTAAGAAGAAAGTATGAGAAGATTGGCACACTTTAATCTACCAGTGTATTACAGTGCCATGAATCTACAAATAAGTAAACAAAATATTTTTGCTTGGATTTGCTATAACATTTGAAAAGCTGCAAGTGTCAAGTGCTCTGGGTTGGTTTTTTTGGTGGTTTTTTTTTTATTTTTATTTATCTTTTTATTTTTCTTTTTGGAAAGAGAATTATAATAGATGTATGTCTGGCTGTATGAAAATGTGCAACAAATGTACTCAGCCTATCTTGGAGCAATTTGATCATAAAATTTTTGAGTTTGAATACTTGCATTTTTGTCAGAGTGCTTTGACATAGCAGCAAGTTTTAGGGGAGGGACTTGGTATTTATGTGTTGAGCTTTGAGCTGTGCTGGTTTATACACCTTTGTCAGTAGAGCTGGAAACTGTGAGTTAAGGATTCTGGTCTTGTGTTTCCATGAAAACTTACCCAAGTTACAAAGGCTCTGATTTTCCAATTTTCCATAAGTAGAACATGAATAAATATACTTTAACTTTCTTTATAAGGGTAGCTGTGCTTTAATTCAGTAGCATTGTATTTTAATTTCCTTTATAAAGTATTTTGAGAATTGTAGGTAAGCATTTTTTATAGAGGAACAGATATTTATTGGCAGGAATTTGTCTTGGATTTACTGTAGGTTAAGGTAACTTTTCTTTGGCACCTTTAAGAACAATTTCAACAGTATAAAAATATCCACTCTGGGGAAAAATGATTACTTTATACTTCTATTGAGCTGTCTTGGAGTAACCAGAAGCCTGGGGGCTAAAAGTGCTGTTTGAGAAAGCACAGCTTTTCATTTTACAGGGAGTCTGTGCCCCCTGATAATTTATGGGCAAGGCATGGCTGTAGTCAAACCTCTGCAGGATTTAGATGGTGAAAGATGAGTAGGGATAATTTTATCTCCACTTCTGTCTTGTGCACCTAAAGCCAATATTGTTCCATCTCACTGAGTTTTGTTAAACAAACCATCTACAAAGATCAGATTTATTTAGCCATTATTGAATTACTCCAGCTCCTGTAAAATACGAGGCTGAAGCACACTAAAAGGTGATTTTGTAAATAGAGCCCATTCTGCCTCTATTGTATAAACAGAGCTTAGTGTCACAGATTCATACTTTTGTAGGCTGCAGTTGTCTCACTACTGAAGTTCACCAAATAAGGTCTCAAAACAGAGAGTGTTTAGCTTTCCAGGTGCTGAGTGAGATCACCAAGTGGTCAGATGAACTTTTTTTGGTCTAAATTTTGCCTGATAGCAAAACTTTTCAGGAAACTTAGAGCTCTCTGTATTTGCAGTTATTTTCATCCATCAATATGCTATTGATTCTACTCCTAACCAGTTCTCCAGGCCATAAATAGGAATTGATAATTTGGAAATACATGATTGTCCCCTGTACAAGAAGAGACAGTTCTGCTGATTAGGATGTTTTTGGTATGAATTCTGAAGTAGTTACTTTAACCATGCACTCAAATTTATGTTTGACAGTAATGTCCTTGCAGATCAGAACTGACATTGGTTGTTGTTACTTAGTTTGCATAACCATGATATTTTTAGAGGCATTCATGGCATTGTCCCCTCTAAAATACAACAGAAACTGTCAGTCTGCTTCTATTTCCACTGAAATAAAAATAATTGAAGAAAGCTTATGGAGTCCAGATTTTTAGATGAGTCTTCATGCCCTCCAGTGAAGTAGAACTAAATGCCCTCATAAAAAGTTCCCACATGGCTTGTATTTGATTAGCTGGCTGATGTTCACAGGCTGGTACTGGTGCACTCACAGTCAGTGACAGAATGCACAAAGCTTTGGAGGTGTTTTTCAGAGTTTGTAGCTGGATTGGTGAAGTTCTCTGGGTTTGGGAGAGGCCTCCAGGGAGCAATTATTGCAGCTGGTGTGTAAACACAGCTTTCATTGCTGGGAGTGCAGTTTGTATGTGTGAAGTAAAGAATAAAACTCTCCTAGCCTTGAGAGATGTGATGTGTCCCTTCTGCATTTCTGACTCTGGATGTAAGTTTTGAGCAAGTTCTGTTGTGTCAAGCAACTCAGTGTGGCTTGCAGGAATATGAAAGCTGATTGTTTTCTGCAATAATGCATCCAGCTTCAATTTTGCATCCATTTTGAAAGAAAAAAGGGACAAAACTGACATGTTTTTAACACTTTTCAATGGGTTATAATTGTTCAGATCTTTTTTTAACCTGTGTTTCCACAAATTAACATTAATGAATTTGTATTTTTTTATTAAGTTTAAAACATAACCTGATTTATTTAGGTAGCAGAAGGTGTGTGGGTATGGTTTTTGGCCTAGGAATATGATCTGGGACTACAAAATTCAGCTGATCTGCTTTTGGGAATGAGAATCTGTTGCCATGGCCCACGTTAACTGTAAAGCTCAGAGCAACTTTTACAGTGTGACCACAAATTTTCAGCACTTTGAGGGAAAAGCTCCCATTTGGGGTGTGGATATACACAGAGCACCAGCCCAGTTTCTCTGCAGCTGCAGGCAATCTGCTGTCAGGTGAAGGGGATGCCATCCTCACACTGTCCTTTGGTCCCCCCTGACCCATCTGCAGCAGGATGCTCCAGCAGGAGTGACCAAAGGGCTCCTGCCCTGCTCAGCTCCTTAAACTGGGCTCAACAACAGCCCAAATCTCCTCCTGTGTCCAGCCCTTAGAGACATTCAGAGAGAGGCACTGCTGAGATTTCCAAAGCCTCCTTAGGAAAATTTAGCCCAAGTGCTTGATCCCTCCTGGTTTCAAACACAGATTGCATCATCACAAATCTGCTCCCTAAATATGCCAGAGGCTCAGCAGCTCCCTGAACCTGTGGGGGTGCTTGGGGTTTTTTTTGTAGACATGTGCTTAACTGCTGACAACACTGGTATTCAGTGAGACTTGTAAATTCACACTTCTTAGTATTTTATTTTTTACAGGTTAGTTCAATTGAGTTAGACATCTTGTTTATACTGATTCTTGCCTGATGGCTGCCTATGGGCAGAAGAGACAAGCTGCAGAGCAGTGTTTGATTACCTTCTTTATGAAGAAGGGAGAGCCTTTAGACTGAAACTGGTAAATGAACATTGCAATGGCAAGTCTGCAAAAACATTGTCCCACTACCCTTCTCCTCCTGCCAAATCCTTGGTTTGAATGGGTTCTGCTTTATTCATCAGCACTAGTGATTCACCAAATTCAGCTTCTCATACCTAAGAGGATTCATGTTTTTACTAAGTTTTTACAAATATTTTCCTAAGCTGTAAATTGTTATTGACTTAAGAGGAAGCTAAGGTGAGCTAGTAAGTTCCACTTAAATTCCCTTAGCCTGCACTGTGAACTCCTTCATGGAATGAATCCCAAGCAGGATGACAGGATTTCATTTAAACATCAGGCTGTGAAGTGATCACAGGGGAACAAAAAACATCTTCATTAGAGCCCCTGACCCCTTGAGATGGCTGCATCTCTGTAATTACAGCCGTGTAATCAAGCATGGAAAGCAGTTCATGTGGCTTTGGCCTTTTGCAGTAGGTTTTTTTCCACAAGGTTAGTTAGCTGTTGAACTAGACTCTAATTAAAAGCATGTATAAGAATAATCAGGGGAAAGACACTGAATAAAGGAAGGAAGATTTTATGGAGTGTGTCTGTGAGGAGAACCAGATGAGGACAATAGGGAAAGCAACAATTAAGTTGTGGTTTGTCTAAGAACTGAATGAGGTGAGAGCCTGAGTGGGAATTCCCTCAGTTAACTCAGATCTTCATTTCACCTGTGCTCACTTACAAACACTAATTTTTGCTGTTTCATGTGGTATAGTGGGACCATTTAGTAAGATTGTTTTCTCTTATTCAAATTACAGTGACAATAAGGAAATCAAGGCAACAAAAAAAACACAGCCTAAATAAACTGATTTTCTAGAATTCATTTTTAGATGAGTATTGCTACAATTTTCACTGGAGATCATATGTCAGGATTCAAGAAACACTAGTTTTAATGATTATATGTAAACTATGATATGAAGTTACCCATAGGGTAACTTTCCAAATCAGCTAGTTACTTCAGCAGTTTTATTCTGTTTTTAAATAATTAACTCTTCTGCCTGTGATTTACTTATAGTTTTAAAAATACAGTTGATATTACTGACACCTTTGAAGAAATTGTAGTTGTCTGAATTTGAAGTGTATTTTAGTTTCTAAGCAGATGGAGGTTAAAACTTTTCTGACCATTTCTAGACTGTTCTCATGACCTTATTATTGTGAGATTTGTTGTTTTTCTTTTGTTTCTCTTATCACTTGTTGACTTCTATTGTCCTTTATTTAGTTTGCAAGCAATGCTGGAGTTAAAAACATCTCTTTTGATCTATGATGTCTCTATCATACTTCTGGGCATAATTATAATCATAAAAATCTTTGAAACCTTTCTGCCTGATGTCTTGTTATCACTAAAGTTGAGATGTTCTACTCTGCCACCATAAAAAAAAATTAAATAAAATCTATTTTTAGCCTTCAAACACTCACAAAGTAATGAAAACCACCAAACAAGGCTGCAGTTTACGTCTTTGTAGCATACAAAAATATCTGTTTCACTGCAATATCTTAAATTCTCCCTTAATCTCTCAAACCCCTATGAATAAAGCATTGGATTACCAAGTAATACCCTTCATCACAAGGAATTAGGCACTTTAGCTTTAGGCTCCATCTGAACCTCTGCATTAGGAGAGATGTTACTGACGTCATGTTTTCCAAGTTCCTCTTGACTCACATGGTGCCTTCCCTCACCCTTTAAGATCTTGTTGAGATAAAATCTGTCTCTCGTGACCCTCTTAATTCTCTTTTTTGGGTGGCTTTGAGGCACTAGTGTGTATAGGATTTTCTAGCAAGGAGTAGGAAACTTAGTTCCTGTTTGTGTGTGTGCCAGTGAGTCTGTAACGGAGCTTTGGCAAGTTTTGTGGTTGCTTTCATCTGTAAGGTTAGTAAGTCAGGATAATAATTTTCTTTCAAGAAGAGGGTTTTTAATTAGGACCTTGACGTGCCTATGTTTTCTGTCTGCAATATGCAAAAATTTAAAGGGCATCCGGCTAATGATTCCCTCTTCCCTTTTGTCCAGCTATTGTATTTTAAAATGTTCTGTGATACCAGAATTTCTGTACTTCTGTGTCATAAGTTGTGGGAATTCTATTAGAATTCATGGAATAAAATGCATGGAATACAAGTGTGTACTCAAACCCTTATTGCCTCCTCATTTCAGCAGGCTGGCAGTGAGGAATGCAGCTGGCACCTGGTCAAAATCTCTCCTGATTTTGAAAGATACTCTCCCTTTTTTAAGACAGAGGAAGTGTAGGAGTCACCAGTGTGGCCTTGAGCAATCATCCAGCCTTTAGTGCTTACATAGAACCATAATCTTGCTGAAAGTTGTTGAAACAAACCTCAGTCCAAACCAATTTGCCTCATGACGTGCTGTGCAATCTTATCCCATGAAAAGATTTGTGATTGCTTTAATTTTTCTTTCATTTGTACAAATACACAATAGTATGCTGGATCTACAGTAAGCATGAATTCCTTTCATGTAGTATGTCCCCACAATCTGGATAATTGCCTCTGTGAAGCTGTTTCAGTTGGGTGCTTCATGGTTTGCTGGACAGCTTTATCTTGTAGATTTATCTTGCAGATTATTGATACTGCAGTCCATAACAGAATTGGCAGGAGGAGTATTGAATTGTTTGTTTTGTTGTTTTTTTTTTTTTTTACTGCAGCACATCACCAAGCAGGCACTGACTGCTTTATCTACAAAACTGTCACTTGGTTTCATGTTCCCCAGGGAACTGTAACATCCTGTCACCATATACTCAAGGACACACCTATTAAAGAACTAATTAGGCAATTTTTTATGGATCCATTGTGCTTTTGCATTTTCTTCTGGTGTGTTATTTTCAAATAGTAAAAGTCATTATATTGTATTTTACCTTATAATCTGCAACACTACTACACCTTTCACTGGGAAGGTTGTCAGCCTGAAAGTTGGAATAAAAGGTTTGCAGTCTGTGCTCACTTCACAGATCCCAAACACAATGTTCTGTTTACCCTTGGCACTGCTGTAAACAAGAATCTTTCTGGTCTGCTGAGTGATTATGTAAATAGGGGTTTTATAAGGCATTTTAATCACCCAGTAGAACGGAATAACTTCTTTGGAGTTTTTTCTTTTCTAATGGTAATTACATAATTGGATAGGTTTAAAGTTATTTTTTTCTATCTGATATGTAGATGCCAGAGTCACTTTTGAGCTTTTTTTCTGAAAAATCCTAATAATCATTCAGGAAAACAAATCTGCCAGGCTCCCCCCTATTATCAACATCCCAAAATGCCTTTGGCAATGAGTAAATGCCAAGCATTTGTTATTTGGCACTTGACTTGTCCCTTATTTCTTTGAACTCAGACATGTTGCATAAGATTGGTAAAGTTATGCTGAGGTAATAATTGAAACAAAAAACCCCAAATCCTGCCTTGATCAAACCTTTCCAATTTCCATCTAAATACACTATATGTAATAAGCCTTTAATTGTTGTGAGAAAAACTCAACCTGTTTTAAACTTCCAATAAGTGTTACTTAAACTTCCAATATGTTTTGTCTTTTGTTTCTGCAGGTTTCTGTTTTGCCTCTGGAGAATTTCATTATGGCAGCCCCCAGTGAAAAATGACATCCTTTGACAAATACAGATGCCAAAAAGCCAGACGAAAACAGTGGCCTTGTTTCATTTTTACTCCAACACAGTGAAATGGTGCTCTTAAAATTTTGTTATTGACTCTCACTGGAAAAAAAACCCAAACTCCTGACCGGACCTTTTTTCCCCAGCCCTCTCCCAGTGTTCCTATGGATGCTTGACACAGTGACATCATGTAGTAGGCCCTGAAGCGTTGTCATAATTAAGTTGCAATGGTTTTATACACTTCTCCATTTCCCAACAGCTTTCTGTCAGTTCTGCATTCTTTTTCCTGGGGCCTGATTTTCCCATGTTACTGGCTAGCAGACAGGCTCGTGGGCTCTTTTGTTCCAACCACCTATGAAAAACGTCAAAGAGCAGATGACCCATGCTATTTTCATGCACTCTGCATCATCATCACCACTCCCATCTACCTGGCACTCTTGGTGGCCTCTCTTCCCTTCGCCCTGGTTGGCTTCTTGCTCTGGTCCCCGCTGCAGTCAGCCAGAAGGCCCTACATCTACTCCAGGCTGAAAGACAAGAGCCACGCCAATGGAGCCACACTGCTCACGGAATGGAAGGCTGCAGGCACTGGGAAAAGCTTCTGCTTTGGCAGTGCCAATGTTTGCCTGCTGCCCGATTCCCTGGCCAGGTTTAATAACGTTTTCAACACGCAGGCCAGGGCTAAGGAGATCGGCCGGAGGATCCGAAACGGGGCGAGCAGGCCACAGATTAAAATCTACATAGATTCTCCAACCAACACATCCATCAGTGCAGCGAGCTTCAGCAGCCTGGCCTCCCCCCAGGCTGGAGACAACCGCACTGTTAGCGCTGGCATCAAAAGGACAACTTCCATGGAGTACAAGGGAGACAACTGCGGCTCCAACAACGGCGAGGAGAGCAGAGAAGATAAAGGGGGAAGTGGAGAGCCACATGAGGGAGAGGAAAACACTTGCATAGTCCGTATCAATGGAGAGGAGAACGGCCACATGTCAGACGCAGAAACAGACGCTGCCAACGGCCAGGCTCGTGCCAGTGGCCCTGCAGAGCCCCCACTGGAAGGTGATGCAGAGATCTCAAAAACACCAAACCACAAGCAGAAGGAAGGAGATTCTGGGAGTTTAGACAGCTGCTCTGCCTCACGAGAGTCCCTAGTCAAAGTCCGTGTCGGAGACGGCACAGTGGACCAAAGCACTGTCAACAACAAGCTCCTCTACAAAGCTTCAATCATGAAGAAGACTTCAGTGCGGAAAAAGAAACACACAGATGAGACCTTTGATCATGAGATCTCTGCTTTCTTCCCTGCCAACCTGGACTTTCTGTGCTTGCAGGAAGTGTTTGACAAAAGAGCTGCGGAGAAGTTGAAAGAGCAGCTCCATCACTATTTTGAATACATCGTGTATGATGTTGGGGTCTACAGCTGCCATGGCTGCTGCAGCTTTAAGTTTGTGAACAGTGGTCTACTTTTTGCCAGCCGCTATCCTGTTATGGATGCTGCCTATCACTGTTACCCCAATGGAAGAGGAATGGACTCCTTGGCTTCCAAGGGAGCCTTGTTTCTCAAGGTAAGAGCCTTTTTGAAGCTCTAAGTATCTGTATATGTGGCAAGTTATAAAGTTGCTTTATTTTCTCATTTCTTTAGACCTCAACAGAGTTAATATTCAGATTTAGATTTCCTGATATAACCTAATGGGCTATAGATATAGTCTTTATGGGTTTTGTAGCCTGAATACTGTTTTAAAATGATGGATATGTCTGAAATAATGAGGGACTTTTGGAGGTAGAACTCAAGTATCATTTCAAGACTCAAAATCTGAAGTGGCTTTCATGATATTTTAGTTTCTTTCTTTACAGAAATCTAAACCTCATAACGTGAGTACAGTACAATGGGCATTACTGTTGGAAACCAGCTTGCACTCGTGTGTTTGTCTGGCAATCAAAAGGCAATCAAAAGTCTAAATGTCAGTATAATAAAACTGAAAGAATTGCAGTGAAATGTATGGCTACTCTGCTCTTTTGCTTGCAGAAGAATTAGTAAGGAGAGATATGAAGAAGAATAAACAAGGCAGATATGCCTGGGACACTGGGGAGCACAGAGCTTTTTTGCATTATTAACACAGTTTACTTAAATTAACTAATGGTAGAGAGAACAGGAAGCCTGGGGTTATGTATCTGTAAATCAGGAAAAGCAAAAATAAAAGTCTGCATGCAGTGATTTTCTTTTCCAAGACCTAGTGGTTGTTCATGCTTAATTCTTGGAAGTATCTGGCTGTGCTCTTTCTAAACTGGAAAGTGGGCTTTTCTAATCTGTGATTAGTCCAGAACCAAAAAGTTTTGACAGAGATCCAAGTCTGTAGACCCAAACCCAGAAAGATGTGAAAATGTCCAGAATTTCAGATTTTGTGATTTAGTCATAGTTTGGAATGGGTTTCACTAACTAAATACTGAATTTATTTTCTAATATTGCTAAAGTACATCAGATGCTCAAATTATATGTGCTTTCTAGTCACAAGTCCTCAACAAAACCCGCTGACAGCTATTAAGAATATAGATTGTGAATAAGAATCAGTGGGAGGCTTTGTACTCTGTACTTTTTAACCGAAGCAAAAACTTTTGGTACTGTGACTTGTGTAAAAAACCCCAAAATATTAGATTTTAGTTCAGTATTTCATGTACATTGACCTAAACAAAAACCTATCTGAATAAAGATTTCCAAAAACTGGGTCTAAACTGTTGCACTCTTACGTGTTTATGAACACCAACTATTTATTTTTTCACCACAAATTACTGCAAGCAAAAAATGAACATAGATCTTGTGCAGCATAAATATTTCTGGGGTCACAAAGACTACCCTTGAACATATGCATATATCATGGATTAAGAGATTAAAACCAATCTGTTTTTAACTGCCCATTGCTGAGTCATTGATTTGCCACCCTGCTAGGCAGGCTGCAATGTCTCCATTTCTCTTGCAGAAAATTAAGCCTCTTTTCAAGATTCCACTGGGATGATGAACTTAATTATGAATCCAAGATGTTAAATAATGTTACAGTTAAGCAGGGAATAGAGGCCAATTATTATGAAGTTCCAAACATGACTCCATTTTTTTGAATATAACAGAATTCTGTCCAGCCATAAGCTTGTTTTTCCTCCTGTCAGTATCATTCTGATATACTTTTAGGTCAGAATGAAAAATATTTTATGAAGATGTCTATCTTAACATGAATTTACATTCTTTCTTATTTGTACATTAAATGACCAACTGTACATATGTAATTTCTTTGATGGCAGCAACAACATAGACTATGAATAATTATTTAATTTTGTCTTTGAAATAAAGTAGGTTTAGAGGTTTTAGCTGTTTTTATTGATGACCCAGCAGCTGGGTGGGTATGGGCTCCAGACACAAAAACTACAAGCAGTAAAAGGCTGGTTTGTTTCAGTGAGAATCAGTGCAGTGACTGCAGAAGCTGGAGCTGTTCCAGTGGGGCAGCAGGCAGAGGTGTCAGGGTGGCAGGTGCTGCTCTGGCCAGCACTCTGCCATCCCAGTGGACAGCTTATCTCCCCACTTCCAGGTGGGACTTTACAGAGTTTTGAATGTCTATAATACCAGCCACAACTACATTAGAGCTGTGCAGAGCCCTGCAGAGCACCAGTGCCCTACTTGCTTGCCAGTCCATAGGGGCATGGAGTTGAGCCTCTGTTCTATGCAAACCCTGGGTTTAAGTTCCTGGCTCCTGTGGAATGCAGAGTTCCCATGCCTGAATCTGCAAACATCAACTGAGTTTTGTTTTGGAAGAATACTTGCAAGGACTGTTCCTCCTGCACAGCTTCCATCTCTGAGTAAAGGAGCAGTCCCTCTCTGTGTTGGTTAAAAACCAAAAGTTGTGCAAAGCAGTTGAGGGGAGAAGGCTCATATGTTTTGAGAATATGGATAAAGCCAGTTAATGTTTCCACTCATGGGGAGGATGAAGCCTTTATTCCCATTATTCAGAACCTTAAGAAACACCCAACCTCAAAAATTCAGAAGAACGTTCAGAGAAAGAATCTGATTGTTGTTTAGTAAGTATAATTGTCTCCTTACTACACATAAAACTGTTAGGGAGATCTCAGAACTAAATATTTAAAGAAAGTTTAAATAATTTGAAAATGACAAAACTAATTTGGGGCACTCTGACACAAAACAGATCCCTACTGCCCTGGTTAAAGTGTTTTGCATGTTTTTTCATTTTAGAATGGGTTCTGTTTCCAGTGAATAAGAAATTATTTTCCATTGCCCTCGTCTTCCCTGCCCTGTCTTCACTACCTAGATTGTAAAGTTCAGGTAGAGATTTGGAAGGATTTGAGAGATTTGCTTAGTCATACAAAATTATTTTACCTGAGAGACTTAAAGAGCTCAAGGATTATTATTAGTAGCTGTAATAACAATCAGCTCTTACCTACTGCTTTTCATTCCTACATCTCAGAGTGCATAATGAAGAAAGGTCAATATCTGCTTAATAGAAGGAGAAACTAAAGTACAGGAAGGCAAAGTGATTTGATTGTGGCTTAACACCTAGGGTGTCACAACAAAGGAGCCAAGTTGGAGTAAATTACAGAGGCTTTTAGCACAGTTTCATGCTACCTAACAGCTACCTGGAGACCTGTGCAAAGGCAGTCTGCCTCTGTTCTCCTCCTGAGGATGTCTGCCACAAAAAGTGCTACTGCTGGGGTTTTCCTGACAGAGATCAGATTGGTTTTTCCATCTGTAGAGGCTGATGCTTTCCAGGCCAGGATGAAGAAAGAGGATGATGTAGTTGTGAGGAGCCATCGTGTGAAGCCCATTTTCTGCAAAGCTGGAGGACTAATTTGCACTTGGCACTTGGAACTCTTCAAACTCCACCAAAGTTTTTGTCTCCAATCTGAGGGTCTCACTGGGATGTACGAAAAACACAGTCACAGAAAAAAGCAGCACAGATGAAGGGGGGAAATGTCACATCCAAGTGACAGTTTCATGTCTGAAGTGTTAAACCATAGTTCCTAGTTGCCACTAAAGACTCAGAGGAGAAGTTAGCAAATACCTAAATCAGCCAATCCCTTTTCATACTAGGGCAGTCTGGGCCCTTGGGAGACTCTGCTGTGACTCTGTTCTGGCGTGGCATTTCACATTAATTTAAAATGCCAGAGAGAAGAGCCCTCGAGCCACTTTGTAGGTTTTATAACTCCCATTGTCTGTGCTGCTGCTGGGCTGCAGAGGTGGGGAGTGAGCCTGGCACAGCCCCTGTGCTGGTGGCTGGCACTGGAAATCTGGCTTGGACTGCTCTGTCTGGAATCTGCTGCAGATTTCAGAGGTCTCAGCTCCTCTGCAGCTGCAGCTTTGACACACACATAATGTTAATGCACTGTAGTTTTGATGGATTTAAAGGGAGTTAGTTATAACATGCACATCCTTCTCAGAAACTGGATGCTGATTTTACAAGTCAGTACTGCCAAATCGAGTTTAAAAGGTGTCAATGAGTGCAGAGCAGAAACTGTGTAATGCATCACCTGTCTGTAATTTACTAGAAGGATTCAAAATGTCAATGTCCCTCTTTAGACAGAGGAGCTAGTGTGGAGTCTGAGTTATGCTGTGCCAGGGATGCTGTGTAAGTTTTGGACAGCAGTGCAACAACACTGGAAAGTGTCCTTAACTTGATTTGGTGAGTTTATCTATATTTTTCCAGGTGAAGCAATCTAATAAAAACTCACTTTTGCTGATAAATTTCACCTCTCTTATCCTTAAATAGTAATAGGCAGTAATGGAAATCTAAGCTATCTAAGAGATGTAGATGCACACTGAGAGTGGGGAGGTGAGTGAAGGAGGCATCATTTTCAAAATGCCTGTTGACTGAGAGAGAGGTTTTGGAGGCTTCTTTCTCCCAGTGGGACTGGCAGATACAGGAGTTTGGTGTGTAGAAGGCTGCTCTTCCTACTCTTCCTAGTAGGAAATTATTCTGGGTTTTGACATCTGCCAAGGGAGTCCATTTCAGCAAAAATAAGAATTCTAAGTTAAAGCCCAGCATGTGAACATAATGCAGAACTACAGTCTGATGTGGGAAGCTTGAACAGCTAATAGTATTCTTCAAAATCAAAAGGAAAAAGAATGTCTTGTGCATTTTGCTGTATTTCTGGAAGAACTTGTGTTTAATTAATATTAATTCCAAAGGTTATTAACAGATTTACTTTTCAAATTCTCTGAAAATGAAGGCTGTTCTCAGGGAAGTACAGTAATTGTGCAGAGAACATGTTATTATTCATTGCTTAAAGGAAACCTAGCAACCTTTGCTTTGTGTGCAAAGCTCAACTTGTTTTCCAAAGAGCTGATATGGTGGTAACAGATGGTAGAAGGAGCAGCAGCTCTGATTGCAAAACTGTTTTGAAGCACAATTTTTACTGTTTTCCCCTCTCGAGGAGCTGCTTTGTGTGAGAAAATGAGGGTTCCCTGAACTAACCTCTGTGATTCTCCTTTTTGATATTTGTGATGCAGATGCATTTCACTGGGGTAATTTTAGCTGCCTTTGCTGTCCCCAGCCTGTGTGTGCTGTGCCTGGGAGTGAAGGGGCAGTGCTGCAGTTCCACTCTGGGTTCAGGGGAAGATTTTGGACCTCAGGAGAGCACAGAAAACAGGAATGGCATCTTTCTGACCAGTTAAAGAACACCTAGAGTTTCCAGTGGTCAGATTTCCTTCTCCTTGATCAGCTGTCCAGTACCTACAGTTATCCCAAGATGTATAAAAGAAATGTCTAGAGCTGCTCATGAATTTGTTTAGATGACTCTAAATCTGTGCCATTTAAGGCAGGAGGGTAACCTAAACATTTTCCACATGCTGAGTTTCAGCTGTAAATGTTAATGCAGAGGTTGGATGGAATCCAATAAACTGAGACTTTTTTAAAAAAAGAACAACAAAAAAAAAGACTCTACCATGGCACTGTACCATGTTCCTTCACTTTGATATAATTAATGTTATTGATAAAGGTCCTTTTCCCCTTCATTTATGGGGATAAATAAAAACTGTTGTGCAGAATGAAATACAGATTTGAGAAAATGTCAATTGTAGGCTTTATCCTCTTCAAAAGAGGAAGAGTCCTTCATTTGTGGCACCAATTCACAACCACTTTCCCTCATATGTAAGCTTAATGAAGATTTTCCAAATAACAGATTCTCTGAGTTCATGAAACAATAATTGTTGCACATGGAAGGTGGAAAAAAATAGGATTCTGAAATAATCAAGTGCAAATGTAGCTAGAAAGAATTGCAGAGCACCACACAATTTTGAGCTGACTTCTATAACATTTTAAGCTTCTTTAATATATATAAATAACATGTTTATTGTAACAAATTAGGTATTTAGCTAATGTGTCTTCTTTAGAAGCTGCTGCATATTTCTGAAGGCAAAAGGCAGAGCTGTTAAAGGATGGAAAATAAGATAGATCTTTTTGCACCATGTCTAAGCTAACCAAAAATACATCTTTCCTGGGAGTTATGACTAATCTAAGTCATCTCTGTGGGACAGGAATGTCTGAGGTGGGAATGGGAGCAGCTGCAAGTTTTCCTTGGCATCTTCTCTTAACAGTAACAGGAATGAAGACTGGGACACAGTTTGGCTGTTCCAGTTAAGTTCTTAATGCCCACTCTCCTGCTTGTATTGGAAATTTGCTGAAATGAGAAAAAAAATCCAGGAGCAATGGATACAATTTGGAAGATTACAGAAATGTTGTACTGGAAAGAAAAGTATTTGTATTTTCCATTTCTTTTTTTTTTCCCCTTCCTCACAGTTAAGTCATTATAATTGCATTGGATTACAGAATGAAATCCCCCTGCAGTGGGGATGGGGAGGTGCAGAGCCTGCAACCAGCACATCTCAGAGCACCAGCCCTGCAGTGTGTGTGGAAACACCACTCCTTGGCATGGGCACCTGCTTGGTCCACTGAAATTCTGCTGAATCTCAGGCTCTTTTAAGGGAGCTTCCCTTGAGCTCAAACAATATTGGCTACATATGGTAAGATGAATATTTCTGTGGGAGTAAGTCACTGTCACATCAACTGTAAATTCTGTTTCTGTGCCCTGCACTTACTCTCTGTCTGAGGTGTTTTATTTCCAACACAAAGAGTTACTCAAGGCCCCTGTGCAGATGATATTCTTTACAAATGCCATGTTCATACTTCTGTTTTTAAGGAGACAGGATTTTCCCCCCCCAGAGCATTCAGAGTTGCTTTCAGCTTGGTTATTTTTTCTTCATATTATGACCATCATTAGTGTGTTTGCTGTCATGGCTGAATTCATTTCCTGTATAGCTTTGTACACTTATCCTCTTCAGAAGAGCAATGCAGGGAGCAGGACTGTGCTCCACATTTAATTCAGTGGCAAAACTGACACCTCCATGGTCACCTAAGCAGATGAAATGGATGGTTTTGCTCATTTACAGCCCAAGATGTGATTAAACTATACTGGCTGAAGCAGGAGCTAGACTGTGGAGATCCCAATTTACCTGAAGGAGTCTCAGTGTTACAGGCAGGTTATTTTTACCTTTCCCAGCTCTGGCTTTATTAACCACATGATGATTCTGGGGTGACAGACTTTGTGAAGAATTTCTTCCATGAGCATGCCAAAATGTGAGCTCTCATCTGGTTTGCATACCTGCAATGCCATATGCTTGGACTTGTATGTAAATAACTCCTTTCTTTTGGAGGGTACGTATTTAAGAAACTACTTTATTTTGGATGTTTTTGGATGGTTCCTTCCTGGCAATGTGGACCATCTAGCAAATGTCACTAAAGATTAAGTTGTCCTCATAACAAATGTCTTGGTTTTATGTATATATTATTAGTCAGTATTTGAGACTCTTAGATTGGTTCTTTAATCAAGTGAGATTTCTCATGCACAATTCAAATTTATAATCATTAAAGAGCATTTCCTTCAAAGTCCCTGATGATTTATTAACACGACAATGACCTGTCTGAGGCTGTTTTTCAAGGTGGTAAAGAAATACCCCAGTACTGAAGTAGCATTCTCCTGGGTTTTGTGTAAGTATCTGTTGATGTTTTTCTTGACATCCAGATGTGAGAGAATTGCTTTGCACTGCTGGAACAGATGTGTGTAAATATAAACTCTTAAGAGAAAAGCTATTTGTCAAGTTTGCAGCTTTGTACACTTACTGTGCTAGCATATGGGAAACATGAGATGTGCAAGATTTTCCAGTTAGCCCAGGAAACTCCCATGACAGCAAGCAGTGTGATTAAATTTAAAGTTATTTTCCCTTGCTGTAGCTCTAAAATTTCAGTTCTTGCTACTCATTAGTTTTTTTTTTTTTTTTCCTGACAGCAAGAATCTTTCTGCCATAATCTTGCTGGCATGATTTCTTTCATCAGCCATTTATTACCTGATACCAGTCTCAGTGGAGGGCAAACCACTCCTCAGTCATGTAGGACAAGCTTTTGCAAAACAATTCTAGGAATATCCCCAGTCTTGCACAGCACAGTCCCAGCATGGTCTCTCCAACAGATTGCACTAATGTGCTGTAGCATTGAGATTAAATCTTTTAATAAAAAGCACTTGATGTCAAGTACTTTTGTGTGCTTGACACAGCCAGTACTTGGAAAACAAAAATTCAGAGCGGTCAGTTTTGCGCTTATTTATTTCACTTGCAGGTAGGGGACAAATATAAATATGCAGCAGCAGAAACTGACATTTTGGATTCCAAACACACCCTTAGCAGGATTTCTCCCTTAAGGGAAAAAGTGCCTTTCTCATCTGTAATGAGCTTTTAGGCCCCCTCTCAAGAGCAAACAAAATGCAATGGTCAGTGGGTGTAATAGGGATCTGAATCCACTCTTAGCTTCTCAATGTTTGACCAATTTGATTATTGACAATCTAGTGAGAATTGGAATATATATTGCATATTTCAGCATAATTGTGAAAAATGCTAATTTTTAATGTGAACTGGACATTTTATTACAGCACAAGTAAGTTTTAATTTTGCCTCTAGGTAACACTATTGTTTAACAGGTTATCACATACCTTTTTCCTCCTGTAATAATTTTAAATTAAATGTTTTAAAATATTGGGCCTTATATTTAGATGTTATCTTCCTGTACTTTTCCATGCACAAAGAGGAATGGTCCATGGCACAACCAAGACTGTGTGATGATTTTTAGTGTGCAGTGCCTGAAGTAGGTCCCTACAGAAGGATAATTCAATAAATGTGTTATTGACACACATTTACCAATGTAGAGCACCTGAGGTGAGCTTAAATCAGGCTTATGGTGACAGAGCCACCCTGGCTCATTTGTTTACATTTATTTCCTTTCTAATTGTGGCTGTAGATGTTTCTTCTTAGGCAGCTAAAATTATATTTGTGAAGTGCTGACTCGGTGTGGTGCAAGTGGAGCTTTCCTGCCAAGGTCCACGTTGGATGAAGGCTCAGCCTTGTCCTCCTGCCACGTGGCTGCCCCAGCCACCACCATCTCACACAGCCTGGAAAATGCAAGTCTGAAATAGCTGCAGTGCTTGGCCACACAAAAGGATGTTTTTATGTGGAATTATAAGGTTTGCAGTATTTCACAGGTCAAGTAGGTTTCCTGTCTGCACAGCACACAGTCCTTGTCCATCTGTCAAATACCAAATTAGACTGAATAAACAGATTTTTCTTATGATTTTACTTCAGGTTGTATTTAATACAGTGGTGTCTCTGCTGTAGCTGGGAACTGACTAGGAGGATGCAAATGTATTTATTTACTCTCCTAGTAGCTGTCACACATATTTGCCTCCATTATGATTATAATTTAGTGGCTGCCATCACTACTGCCTCTCAAATAAAACTACAAACCCCTAAAAGTCAGAAAAGCTGTAGGAAATGTGAAATCTGGGAGAGGAGCTGCTTTGGATGCACTTCCATGCTGGCCCTTTCCAAGGAAATTCTGATTATGTTAATGTCTTCAGCTCTTGCTTCTGAGCTTTATTTTTTTTTAATTAGCAGAGTGTTGATGAAAGCCCCTCTCCTTTCCCCATGGGACTGTGTGCTCCAGCAGAGCCCTGGGGCATTGCCCCTGTGGGCATCTGCTGTGCTCAGCACCCCCATCCAGCACAGCCAGGCTCATCCTGGCCAATTCTGACAATTCTTTGAGAGCAAAAGACCCCAAGTCCATTTCAGCACAGATCTGTGCACACAGGCACACTGAACAACACACATTTATTTGTGATTAATGGAAATTAGTATGATCCTATGCACAAGTTGGTTGAGGAGTACATGGCTTTGTCAGGCACTCCATTAAGGCTGCACAGGAAATTCTAAAGCCAGTTTGAGCTGACTCTTTTTCTCAATTGTGCTATATTTTATGTGTGGATATTCAGCCTTTACACTTAAATCTTATATGCTTTTTGAATAGAAACACTGGAATGATTCCATCTGCTTTAGTCAATAAGGAGATTATAAGGAGCACATTCCTGCTGTAAGGCAGAACACTTTCTGTGCAGTGTTTTCCTTCCAGAGAGGTGGTGAATGATGCTGAGAGCTGTGTGACAGCCACACTTGCCCTCTGCTGCAGGAAACACTGCACATTTGCAAACAAGTGGAGACTTTTTATAGTTTAGGGGTTTTTTATACAGCATTGAAGAGAAGCTGTGATTTTGAATTACTGAGTTTGGGAAATATGGTTTATTCACATGCCTGCCCTAGACAGTAGAGGGAATAAATAAAATGTTTTCCACTTTTCTACTGGAATGGCATATGCTGCATAAGAGTTGGAGAGAAAGCTCCTCCTGATTCAGCAGAGGCTCTGAGATATCCAGGGGGAGGAGGGACAGGGCAGCCCTGCAGCAGCCCCTGGCAGCAGCCAGCACAGCTGCCCATCCCCTGACTCTGCTGCAATTTGTGAGCTCAGGAGAATCTCCTGCCAGGCTGGATGCACCAGTGACTGCCTGTATTTGCCTTGTCTCCCTCTGCCTCCCTGAAGCAGCTTGGCTGAATGGGAACAGCAATAAGAACACCATCAATATCCATTTGTAAAACTGTCTAAAAAAAGGACTGAACAGACTGAGGACAGAATAATGCCAGTTGTTTATTACCTACTCCCCTGGCTGGCACAAAACCTCAAAGTTAACAAGGCATTGTTAAGTACAAATGACTTCTAAATTCACTTACTGCAAAGCTGTCTTTTCAGTTATAAAATGAATCAGATGGTTCTTGAATAGCTGAAAAACAAGAAAACCAACCAAGCTGACAAAATTGTGTCCATATGAAATGGAGCTCTGCTTGTTATTTAGAGGTGTCAGATAGAATTTGAGCCCAGCCTTGTGAAGTAGAGTCATCTGTGGTGGTGTTTTCTGAGCCCTGGGTACAGCTTTCCTTTATGGGCATTTTCTTTTATTCATGCAGTGCTGCCACATAAACTGTCAACAAGAAAACCATACACTCAAACTAGTTTCTTGCCACAATCCAAAACTTACCCACTTATCATTGGGAATTTTGATTTGCAGCTAAATCCTGAACTGCCAAAACTCTCAATAGAGTTGAAAACCTAAACCAGAACTTGATTTTAAATTGCTTGTGTGTCTACCTACAAATACATTTTTAAATGATTGTAGCTTAAGATACAGATGAGGAATTATACTGCATTCCAGCTTCCCTGGAAGCCTTTCCTCTTCTGTGTGTAAGAACAGAATTCCATGTAGTATTTTTGTCTGCATGACAGGCATAGGGATGCTGCTGTGGGCTGAAGGATGCAAACACTGCTGAGGCACACCAGGGCCCCAAACACCTTTGCAGAAGAATGTAAAAAATCCATCAAAATCCAAAACTTACTGTGGAATGCAGAAAACATGATCAAACCCAATATTTACTTCATAAATATTGGTGAGCCTGAATTGAGACCAGTGAAGAACAGGAGAAAGTAAATTTTTTTACTTGTTGCAGATCAAAATCAAAGCACTGAACCTGGTAATGTGCAAAGAGTTGGTGTGCTGGCCACAAGCCCCAGTAAGACCAGTGAGCCTCAGTGTGTGTCTCTGGTGGCTTTTTCTGGTTTCAAAATAGACTTGGCTGGAAAGAATGGCAAAAAAAGCTGCACAGATGGTCTTGGAAGTAGAGTTGCTTGAGCTCTTTCATTAATCACCTTTTTATTTCTTCCCTTCCAGGTGCAAGTGGGAAGTACACCTCAGGACCAAAGAATTGTGGGATACATTTCCTGCACTCACTTGCAAGCTATTGCAGGTACTGTCCTTTGATTCCTTCCTGTGCTTGTCACTATTTCCAGGATTTTGGTGGTATTTCTGTGCACAAGAGCAATGGTGTTGCCCCTCCTGTGTTCTGACAGTCAAGTGCAGTATGTGCTGCAAAGGAGGGTGGATGAGTATCCCAGCCCTTCACATCTTCAGTCTCAGAGTAATTATTATAGGGCAAAAACAAAAGAGAACTTATCTTTGCTCCCTCTTAACCAAATACTGGTATTTTAGAAATACATTATTATCATTGTTACTCAACAGCATTTACAACTCATACTGTATTAGCATATAAACAAAAATTTCTTTGTACATAACTGGGGGATAGTCAGAAGATACGTGTTGGAACAGCTGCTGATTTCTGGTGGGAAAAGCCAAAATTCTCTGGCTTTTGACCTGCAAATTTCATCCATGAATGACTAGCAAGTTAATATGCTCACTGGAAAATTCTTTGGGTCATATGTTTAAATCAGTTCTGTACTTTGAGTAGGTGTAGTTAGAAAAGCAAATCTACAGACCTTTACTTTGAGTGTGATCAGATTGGGTTGGATAGCCCTCATTAATTTAAGAAATAGAATAATTATTAATAGTGATGATGAAATGATGGCTGTGGTTGTCGTGCTGCTGGCTGCTGGAAGCAGGAGAGCCCTGCCAGACTGGCTGCTGCCAGCCCATGTGCTGGGACCAAGGCAGCCAGGGCTGCTGGGGCTGAGCCCCTGTGCTGCCCTGCTGCTCCTCCCTGCCTCAGCCACACACACCTGGCAGCAAAACTGCCAGCCCTCCAGGCCATTACAGACACTGGATGCTTATAAAAGAGATTAATGAATTTTTCAGCTGCTTTTTAACAATGTAAAGGTTTCTGCTTCCTTCCTTCTCTGCTTTTCTATTTTTAACCTACGGTAATGTTCTGGGAGATTGCTGAGATTTATTGATGTTCCAGATTCGTTCAGTTTTTTGGGTTTTGTTTCTAGTTTTTAGTCCTGTTCTTTCTTACTACCTAGTCATGTATTCTCGGCTAGTCTTTGATAGCCACATTGTGAAATCCCTAAAGTATTAAAGAGGAAGAGGGGAGAGGGAAAAAGAAAGGGGAAGTAATGTTCTATCATCAAAGTCAGCCTAAAGTTTGTTAAAGGGTAAACCACAACCTTTTGTTTTCCTGCTTTGTATTTTTAGGCTTATCAGGTTCAAACTACATTCAAATAGAGCAGACAATGATTTAAGAGTCTGTCCCTAGATATATCATATTTGTTTATGTAATGAAATGGAACACTAAAGTTAGTAACTTTGGCAGAGCAGTGCTTTCTGATTTGCATCATTTGATTCATAACATCCATACATTAAACAAATTATCCAAAACCCCAGCTTAATGATGTAAAGATATGTATCTATAAAAACAATCAGTGTTTGAAAGGTCAGCCATTTAAATCATCTTGTTACATCTGGCTGAGTGCAATCTGGTTTCCCTTCTAGGTTACATAAACTTACACTTGACAGTTCTGATACTGACATAGGTATAAAGTGAAATGATCCAACTGCTTATGAACAGGGACCAGCTACTAATGCTTTTCTCAAGGTATGTGCTGGCTCAACTCTGTTCTGAGCAATTAGTGTCTATTCAGACCTGATCCTCAACTTTACAAGAAATTTTAGAATTAGATGTAGCTTTTCCTCTCAGGTCTCTGCCTGGTACTGGTTGCTGCTATGAAGAAGCTCTTTATTTCCACTGTGGAAATAGTTGCATTTCAGTGACAAATGAAGGGATCTTTTAATGAGATTTGATGTAATTATTTTCCATGGGGCTGTTAATTTTACATGGTTCTTTTATGTCTGTTGATTAGTCAGTGATTAATGCTCTGGGCAGGTTTTGCTGCCTTGAATCCACCCACACCCCGAGTCCCGTTGAGTCACAGCTCACACACCCCACCAAGCCATCAGCACAGAGTCAGCCCAAGCTGCTGCAGCCCCATTCAAGGGATGCAGCCTGCTGGATCTGTCTCACACCCTGCTCACATCCCTGCTCTGCATTCAGTGTCAATGCTGCCACTGGCAGCCCACATTCTCCAGCCCAGCTTCAGGCTCCCAAGCCTACACAGAGCAGAGGCAGAGCTCAGCTCTGAGAAATCTCTGAGTGTTTGAAGCTGTGGTGGTGCAATCAGGATTGGCTCCAGTGCAGAGCACCCTGAGGCAGTGACTCCACAGATGTTCCTGCATGGCAGAGCCTGTGCACCCACAGCAGGGCAGCCTGTCCCTCCTTCCCCCTCCCAGCTGTGCCACCCCAGCTGTCACAGGCTCTGCTGAACTCGGCTGGGGACTGCCCTAGCTGGACAGGAACAGCAGAGTAAAAGGGGACTTTGCTCCTTTGGGTTCTTTGGTTTGTTTTATTTCCTCGGTCTACCCTGGATGAAGTGCTACAAGTGCAGGGGTCTGCACACAGTCAGGTGTGACACAGCCTGTCTCACAGCTGAACTGAAGCCTTTGTTTGTGACTAGGAAACAATTTTTCCTTGTGATTAGGCTTTACATCCTACACTTTGCAAGTTTGGTTTTTTTTTTTTCTCTTCTTCCCCAAGCTTCCTGCCAGTATATCCCATACTGCACTGCCTCCACTAGATCTTTTAATTTCCTGTGATTAGGCTTGAATCTGCTTTGTCCTACAGCCACGTGCTCCTTCCAGTGTCTCTCAGAATAGGACAGAACAGTCAGTGTATAATACTTGCCTGAGTTCTAACTGAAGCCAGGGTTTCACTCCAGTGTTTTCAAAGTGTATGGAAAGGGCAAGTATGATTATTCTACAGTGCACAAAGGTGAAGTATTTATTTATGCTGCTGAAGTTTCCCATATTACCCTTTCATCCTTCTGCAAGATTTGAAGCTGAAAGGAGCTTTCAGAGAATTTGGAAATGCTGGCTGCTGGAACCCATCACGACACAATTATGTGCATTTTTCCAGGCCAGTTCCTGAAGAAAAGAGTGCAGAGCAATTAGCACAAATCTGTATTCTTTGGCTAATCCCTGGTGGCAGTCAGATCACTGATTCTATCTGAATATTTAAGAAGTTGAACCTTTGTTGGGAGTTACTACCTAGTTCTCTTCTGTTAATGTTTACTGAACTGTCTGTTCCCCTGATGTGCTGGATGCAACTTTGGCTTCTCTTCTACTTGGGTGTCTGATGAGCTCACTTATCTTCATCTCCAAAGTTATTGATCCTTGGGAGCTGCTGAGAACTTGGGTCTGAGCAGTAACTTTTGCATGTGGATACTGCAATGAGCTGCAGTGAGCTGGATAACACTAATCTCAGAAAACAGTTCCATCCAAGTCACTCATTAGAGGGATTCATTAGAGAGAGCCCATCTTGTGTCCTGGAAATGAAGCTGACTATCTGCCCCTGCTCCCAGTAGTGCCCTGAAGAGCAATCACTTCCATGACCTCTAGTGGGGATAGTCAGGGATGCTGGGCTGTCACAAGGCCACACTTTGCTGAAGACAGATGAAAGTCATGTTCCCAGAGCTCCAAGGCTCTGTTTACCTGCACAGCCCCGAGGTTAAAAGCTGTGCAGGGCTGTTACAAAGGCTCAGCATCCCCAGAGAGAGATGTATGTCACTATGCAGTCAATGCTTTTCTAGTGACAACAATGCATCTTATCAGACACATCATTTTGCCTGTGTGTGTCTTGGTTTTTCAAGGTTTTTCTGTTGGAGAATTTTACCTTTTTGTGTTTCAGTTAAGTGGGTTTGCTGTATTTTTCATGATGATCTGGGACAGGTTGCTGCCTGAGTTTTATGCCCATGTGGTAATGGCCCTGTTATTTTATTTCTCATTTGGTGAATCCATGCCAGATGGATAATTCACAGAAAATGAGTAAAAAATCCTTGGCCATTCAGGAATGTAAAAGCACATCACAGAAAATGAAGCAATTTATGTAATTGGGACTTTGTGGGAAATGAGATTTTACCTCACTCTTGTCAACAAGCACCATGCTTAAAAGTTATCCTATGAGGAAACAATGGCAGGTCAGAAAAAGTACAGCCTAAGGACAGGAGACAGGAGAGGAAGATTCAGATGCTGCAAAAGGAGGACAGTCCATGGCTTTGAAAGAGATTCACCATGAGAAAGCAGGGACAGCTTCAGGAGGGGAAAGTTCTTGTCCAAGTGTAAATAACTGGTGGGAGGGTGAGGAACGTGGGGCAGCCTCTCCTCACTGGGGTGCAGGGATGGGACAAGAGTCACTGGGCACAAACTGAAATGCCATTTAAACACAGGAAAATGGTTTTTATTGCAAAGATGATGAAGCATCAGAACAGGCTACCCAAAGATTATGCACTCTCCAACTATAGGAATTTTCAAAACCTGGCTGGTTCAGGTCCTGAACAACCTGCTGTAGGTGATCCCTGCCTGGGGCTGGATGATCTGCAGAAGTCCTTTCACAAGCTCATTCATTCCATGAATCTGTGATCTCTCCCTGTCTCTAGCAAATGGATCTGTTAGTCACGCACACCTTTTGTAGTGAGTGTCACCTGCTCCAGGCTCTGTTTATTCCACCTGACCTATTTCCTGTGCTTTTGTTTAGCTCCATCTTCACTGTGGGGCTTTCTTGTGCTGTCAGGGCAGGGGCTTTCCAAGAGTGCCAAGCTGTGTGAGTAGGGTACAATGGGAACCTGAGGTACAAGTAATTAGAAACTGTAGGTTAGGGAATAGATCTGCTTTTATATTACAGCCCAGCTGGTAAAGGTTTGTTAGGAGTAACACAAACAGAAGAAAAAATCAGGTTTTTGCTGTTGGAATTACCAGCCTGAAGAGTCAATGTCAGAGCCTACTTTAGACCCTCTTTCTCTACTAATGGTCTTTTCAATATTTCTTTTAAATATTTAGTATCACATCAAATAATCAAATAATATTTATGCTTCTGTTTGTATTTAACTGTTGCTTGAACACCTTCCTGCTCACCCCTGCCCCGAGATGATGTTGAAATTCCAGCCTGTCAGGGTAAGAGTGGTGGGAAGGTGAAGCCTTAATGGCTGGAGCCTGTGTGCCAATGCAGTGACAGTGCTGATTTTGCAGAGCTTACTCTATAAAAGTCTCTAAAGAGTCCTGGTGGCAGCTGCAGATGAGTGATTAATAAACTGTGAGGGTGCAGACTTAAATATTCACCATCTCCACAGTGGCCCCTGAAAGCAGCTCTGGACATACATAACTAAACAGATTTTACAAAGTAGTAAATTATGTCAAAGTAAAATTCTACCCAGACTAAGTAATTTTGGGCTTTCTGCTTTTCCTTCTTATTCTGGTATTTGAAAACAAATCTTTTATTTTGAAGAAAAGTAATGTTGTTCTGACTTCATTTGTCTTTAAAAGTCTGAAACAAGCAAAATTACCACTGTTAACTCTAGGGACAGTGAAACCAAAACAAAAAGAAAGACAATATGGTAAAGAATTATTACTAGAATGTGTCTCTCTGCTTCTTTGTTCACATCAAAATGATTTGCTGTACTCATTGTAACAGAGAGACAGTAATCATTTTTTATTAGACTTCATGTCACCTAATGTGCTGGAAGTTAAGTGTGGTTAGTTGCTGTAATTAAAGAGCTGTTTTGTGTGTCAGATGGGTCCATTTGGCAACCAATCGATCTCAGCCCTTGCATGTAGAACAGGGCACATCCTGCTGTAACTCCCTGGAACTGGTGAAAAGAATCTTGTTCTTTATTCCTGAATTGCTGCCTACCTAAACCTGTTTCCAGCATGTACCTTTAAAAATATAAAAAAAATAATTCTAGGTTAGGCATTCTCCTCTTGACCTTAAATAGAACCTTTCCTCAGATTGACTACTACAGTATTAGTAAGCTGAATGTACCATTGATGTATATTTACTCTTCACACTTGAAAGCAAAACTTTTCCTTTACAAAAATCAGAAAGCAAAGCAAGATCAAGTGATTTACCCCAGAACACAGGGTCTAGTTCTGTCTGCAGTAGGATTTTAACTCTGAATTCCTGATTAGAAATGTACTGTATCAGATTCTCCTATTACAAGAAGCATCATTGGTTTGGGTGGTTTCTGCAGGGAATTTGTCTTCTCATTTCTTCAGATGTGTCTGATTCCAGAAGGAGATACTTAAAACCATCAAAAAGTGTGGTTCCCAATAGAGTTCCTAACAGGCCCAGCACCATGAGTCTCCTTCTGGCCACACCATTTCTTACCTTGCAGCCTTTTTCTCAAGATGTCTGCCAATAGCTCAGCAACTCATACCTGGCTGAGTAACATTTGGTTTTGTTTGTTTGTTTGCTGCAGGAGACACTACTGTTCGATGTGAGCAACTGGATATGCTTCAAGATTGGCTGTCTGAATTCAGAAAATCTACCTCCTCCTCCAGTACAGCCAATCCAGAGGAGCTGGTGGCTTTTGATGTACTCTGTGGAGATCTCAACTTTGATAACTGCTCCTCTGGTAAGACAAGGTTTGCATTTCTTGGTGTCTACCAGTCCTGAAAAGGAATAGGAATGCTCTTGATCCCTGTGGGTTATATGTATATGACTATATACTAAATTATGACTGGCTTTTGCTGGGAAAATCTTAATTGCTCACTCTAAAATAGGTATGAGCTTTGAGTGTGAGCTACTCCCCTTGGCTCATCCCACGAGCTCTGTAGAATTATTAAGCATGATGGGCTTTAAGGCAAAAGAGCAATAATTTGTTTCTTGTGGTAGCAATAATGAGGACAGACCCAGTGGTTTACCTCTACTTCAATTAGGTAGACACTTACTGTCCAACAGTTTTAGTTACTGACATGTATGGGATTTTTGTGGAGAAAAAGTAGTAAATTCATGCAGTTAAAAATAATTTGGTAGCACATACATACAGGCATAGGAGACTAATGCTGCAGAGAGAATTCAACATTGCTGAATCAGTCTTGGAAAAAATTAACTGATGCTGTGTACTTTTGGTTTATTTTATTTTAAGAAATTTGTTTTTTTCTTTCAATTGGATGCTGAGGGTACTAGAAAAAGAACTCCACAAAACCATAATTAATGGGTGGTGAGTTCACAGAGAAGGAAGCTTTTTCCTAACATGAATATTACTTTGTGTAACAGTTAAATTGCCAGTGTGGAGTGCAGAGCTTTGTGTCTGTGTGTCCTCTGTGCCTCCCTGCTCTGCCCAGCTCAGCACCCAGCAGAGCTCCCTGCTGGGCTCCTGGGTCAGTGGCTGGGGCTGAGGGGCCACAGCTGAGATGCTGAGAGAGCTCAGGGCAGGCACAGGGAGGGGGCTCATCACAGGGACAGTGCCCAGGGGCTCAGGCTGCAGCATCCAAATGGGATTCAGCAATTCACAGCAGGGCTTGAGGATGAACAGGTGAATTTAGCAACAGCACCCAGTGGATTCTGCAGTCTTTGTAAAAAGTCTCAAGTAACTGAGATAGAAAGCAACAACTGTACCAGGAGCACTTTTAACAGCATGCATTGCCTGATCTTAAAAACCTCCAGACTGTTTTCTCTAATCTCATTTCTTGTATCAGACATTGAAATGGAGCATTTTAGCAAAGTTTAGTAGAAAATGCCACCAGCCCAAACCCCAGCCCTTCTCTCACTCGTTTCTAACTTGTATGTATAAAGAGTAAAACATCACAACTCAGGCTGCCCAGTAAACTCAGAGTGGTCTGAATGCTGCCCAGTGCTCTCACTGGTGGAGGGGAGCAGTAAGAGGCAATGGCTACACAATGCTGGAGTCAGACAAACACATCTTAGGGGGAAGAATGATGCAGCAGTGGCAGTGATTTTTTGGGGGAATAGAGGGAGGAAATGGTCAATGAGAGCCTCAGGTCCCAAGCTGCAGCAGTGCTGGCAGGGCAGCAGAGGCTGGACTCAGACAGACACATCTGCTGTGATCTGACCATTTCACTTGCAGGATTGTTGGCTGCATGGAGTGGCCTGGAGGCAAAGGTGTCCATCAAGGAAACAAACAAGCTGCAAACAGAATGGGAGAGTGCCCAGTCAGATCACAAATGGAGAGTGAATGGGCTCTGCAGCAGAGCAGAGGGAGAGGGGATGAAGCTGTGAGGCAGAACATATGGTCAGGGCTCTCCACCTGAGAAGTGTTGGCACTCTACCCAAGATCTTGCACAAGAAGCACAGAGCATAATTAATGCAATTCTGAGCTGTCTTTTTAATGAGAAAGCAAAAATAACAATTTGGTTTTGCAAATAATAGTTCTAAGCATTGCAACTGCTGCTAAAGAGGATTGAAAAGAGGGTTATAAAAATTAATTTTATCTTTGCTATCTCTGCAGCTTATTTACATCACCCTGCCCTTTAAAATGCACCCAGTCTGGAAACTGGAATTAAACTGGCTATTTTTTTTTTTATTTTCAGATTGCTTCCTTTCCATATGTACTGAGCAAGATTAATGCGAATTTTTAAAGTTCTTTCTTCCCTTTTTACATTACTCATTGTTTTAGGGACATTTGTTGGCATTATAGGTTAATTGAGTACCTTAAGTTTTTTTGAAGGAATAATCAGCTTCCTATAATTTTCTTTGTGATTTTTCTGTATCCTTTCCCACTTCACAGGCTGATACAACAGCTAATTAATGTTTCAGTGAATACCAAGCTTCTATTCTTAGTTATATTGACAGTACAGTTTTCAAAGATCTTTAGGGCCATGAGTGACCTTATGCTTATGACAAATTTTCTGCAACTCAGTTTTCCCCTCCAACTTTACAGAACATTATGGCAACATTTGTACAGGGTATTCACACTTAGTGGGAATGTTATCAGAAAGTTACTTACTGTCATTTTGCTTTGGAATGACTTGTGTAAAAGTCTAGTATGTTTTAAAACCTTTTAACATAAGAAAAAAAGCCTTCCAATCAGATGGGAAAAGTGTTTTGTGTCATCAGCTGTGATTTGTCATGGTCAGCCCCACAGTTGTAAATTAATAATTTTTTAATCTATCTTGGTTTTGACGGAGATTCTATGATACAACAACGGAAAACTTGGAGACATGAAAAATGGCAAAGATTTCATCTTCCACTTTTCCATAATCATTAAACAAACCCATTGGCTGTTCAGACAGAAAGAGCAATTCTCTGTGTTGCCCACATGGCAAAACGTACTCCAAGATTCCCTGAAAAATTAGTTTTTCAATCTCCTTGCAGTTCTGAGGATGTTCTCAAGACTGAGAACTAGCTGGAAAGATGTAATGAGACAGATGAACTGTCAGTCAGCTGTACTAAAGACTCTGAATAACAAAATGACAAATGAGCCAACAGCTGTGAGCACAGCACTGCTGCTCTCCACCTTTTTGTTCAGCAGCTTCTCCTTGGCAAGACCAGTGTTTTACAGGAGGAGATTTTATGTGATCCTTGGTGTGTGAGATGGGCTTTGTCTGAGACACAGCTCACAGTTCAGAGTTGTTTTGGACTTTATTTCCCATTTTCACACATGCTCTTAGCATAGACAGTGACAAATACACAGCAGCAGCAGCAGCTCCAAACTCAGGTGAATATTCTCCTAAGAGAGCCTTCAAGTGTTGCTAAGATGTTCTAGCCTTGTAAAAGGTGTAAGTGCTGTGAGGAAGTTTTCAGGAGCTGTTTGCAGTTTCTTTGCCATTTAACAGTGGAATTGTAGCTGTTGGCATTTTCAGGTTCCAGTTTTTTTCCCCAGTTATGGTGATTGTGGTGATAAGCAGCACACACAGAACTGGATCTTGCTGGTTTGCTCAGGGTCTGAAATGCTGGTGTGTGCAGTTTTGTGGGATTTCCTACCAAGGAATCCTAGGAGCTTGATTTGCTGTATGCTTTCAATGCAAGGAGCACAGTAGCAACTAGGAAGAATTTAATTTAAAGTTTGATAGATCATGCTGATTTAGAATGGCTTAATGCTGTGGATAATATCCCAAGCAAATTATCATTGCCTGTCCTTTCTCTTATCTGTTATAACTTGGAAAACATTCAGTCACTGAATTCTTCTGAAGCAAAGAAAGCATCAGGTTTTATCTTCAAACTTACTGAGATGTGTGAATATGTCCACAAACAGGAATTTCCTTTGCCATTGGGAAGCCAGCCCAGTCTCCTCTGGCTGTTCTGTCTCAAGCACTGTGTAAGCAAACAGTGGCAGTGAGAGAGGGAGGAGATACACTGGAAAACTTTTGCTTCAGCTTAGAGCTAAAACTACAAAAAAATATCTTGCATTGAAAAGACTTTGTAAGAAAGTATGAGAAAGCACTGTTAATAGCATTTGCTGGAATTTCTGACTGAGGCAAGATCCTGCTGCACAGTGAAGCTATGGCTGAAGTGACTCAAATCAAAGCCATGAATTTAGGATTCTGCTGAGGAGAAACGAGGGCTTGGTGCTGCTCCTGTGGCAGAACACACAGCTGTGCACAGGTTCACAAGCAGGAGCTGAAGTGCCTTTCCTTGGGGCTGTTCTTTCCCTGCAGAGGACAAGCTGGAGCAGCAGCACTCTCTGTTTACACACTACAAAGACCCGTGTCGAGCTGGTCCTGGGGAGGATAAGCCTTGGGCAATAGGTAAGACCTTCTCCAGCTCCCAGTGTGGGAACCCCCCTGTCTGCACCCACAGCCAGCTCCAAGCAGCAGCTGCTTCAGCTGACCAGCAGTAAGAGCTTGCTGGAGGACAAATATTCATATTTATTCATTTCTATACCATGAATTTCATAGACCTTAACAACATCTTGTAGAATGATAATTAAGAACCAAACAGAGATCTAGAAGTCATGCATCAAGCTACCTGAATGCCTTCCCCAATATTCTATTTTTAAAATAATCTCTAGATTACTTGGAGAGGGAGGCAGCCAAATAATTGTTTCTGTACTTTGTGATGCAGTGAAAGCCTGCAGCTTCTGCTCAGAGTGTTCCATTTGGTGCTCAATAAATACTGTCAGTGAGGATGTAACAAAGCAAATCAGCTCTACGAATTTGTAAGGTTTGTATTACAAAAGATTTCCTGGAACTCTGAGATATTAATACCTGGTGAGACTCAGTTGAACTTGCTGAAGTTTTAGAAGAGGAATTAATACTTTCTCCAGAGGAGCTTTAATAACTGTGAAGATACTAAAGATAAGTAGACCTTTTTAATAATGAGGCTTTATTCTGTGGTAGGAGAAAAACAAATTAGAGTCATGGGGGCTGAGAAAGTGGAAGTGTGGAGACAATTGCAAGGTGTCAGGCAGTAGGGAGGTCTGGAGAGGGAAGTGAAGACACTGTGCTGCCAGAGCATCCCCTGTCCCCCACACACCTGTGCCTCTGCAAGCTTCCCAAGAGGCACAGCCCAGGAGCTGTGCTGGGACACTCACATCTCCCTTTCTGTCCACAGGTACCCTGCTGGATCCTGAAGGATTATATGATGAAGAAGTGTGCACCCCAGATAACCTACAGAAGTATGAGTTCCTAACCTTTCCACATGTTTTAGACAGTTCTATAAAAAGCAAGTTCATTGCTTGCTGTTTAACATTTCAGATGTTCAGACTCAGAGATAATTTATTGACTGAAAACAAATAATCAATTTTTTACCCAGAGTTGTTTGGGAAAGAGGATAAAAGGAGCAGGAAAAGATGCTGGTTCTCTAAGTCAAGTGGGGTCAAAAATAAAACACCAAAACAAAACCTAACCCTCTTCATCCCCTAAGAAAACCAAACCAAAACCAACCAAACAAAAGAAACAAAACCCAAATAAACCCTGTGTCCTAAAGTTGCCTTTTCAGACAATGAGTCACAAAATTCCTTTGGGGGTATTATGTTTTATTCCCTGAAGAGTTACTCATGTTCAGCAGTCATGTTCCACTGACAAATAAATGACTGATGAAATAGTGAGCCATCAAATAATCAATAACAAATTAAGAATACTCCTTCTGCTACCTCTGGGTGTACACAGCACCTCTGGATGTGACAACTGGAAAACTGCCATAAGTGCTGGGAATAGAATACACATAAATCTTCTTGCCTGCCAAGTGTGACTCTCGATTTTCTGCCATGTGTTCTAGTTCTTTTGCACTGATGAAATAACCCTCTATGAGACTGTAATTGCCCCAGGCTCTTTCTGCAGCTCTGCAGGGACAGGGCATGTGTACATTCTGTGGAGGTGCTCATGTTTTGGGACCCATGGTCTCCATGAGCTGGCAAACAGGGAATATTGAAAGAAATTCAGGGAAATTTAAAGCAATTAATGGAATGTGGGCTTTAAAGACACTTAAATGTTAAATAGCATAGTGGCTGTGGGGCACTAGCTAACAAATATTGTTCATATACACAGCAAACCAGGGCGCTGTCTAGAATTGATCCATTCTCAAATTTTTGAATAATAAACCTCAATAAAGCATTATAGACATTTAAATTGGCAATGTCAGCTATCCAGAGAATTATTTCTTCATCAGCACTCTTCTCTAGTTTATAAATAAAATTAAGTATTTCACATTACTAAAATAAATAGGCCATAAAAGCAGCAGAAGAACTCATTCTTAACTATGCCTTTTGTGTTAAGCACAGTGTACATAAAGCATCAGATTAGAACAACAGACTTGGTACAAATAATGAGCAAGTAATTTATAATTATCAAGCAATTAATTAGCTAGATGTAACAATCTGGGCCCTGCCACAGTCCTGGAAGCCACACAAGGCTTCAAGAAATGCACACAAATAATCCCATCTCACAGAGATAATTGTCATTTTTAAGTTAAGCACTGCAATAAGGTCATTTTATCTCTGAACCCTGACCAGAGGCAGGCCTAGGAGAGCACATTCCAGCACAGCTAAGAAAACATTTAAATGCAGTGTTTTCCAGTCTCCACTACTGGACAGGGGCTCACAGTTCTGGGCTAAAGGGTTCAATACCAGTGAGAAAAGTCTTCCTTAGCTTCTGGCCAGAATGAGAGGTGATTCCCCCTCAGGTTTGGGATGAGGGAATTTTGCTTTTGGCTCCCTTACACTCACTGCTCTTGGTGCTCCTTGGCTCACTGCAGCTGGGTCAGCATCACCAACCACCCAGCACAGGGCTGGGGCTTCCACTCCAGCTCTGGGGGGTTTGGGACTGAAACCCTGCCAGGGAAAAACAAAGTTCCAATTGTTTTATTCTCCATTTCTTTGTATCCTATGAATCAAGACAGTTATTCTGATAAAACTGAGGTTTAGCTGTGTAACTCAGTCAGCTGAGGAACGTTCCCTGCAGTTGTCAGGGTTGAAGTGGCAGCACAGCAGAACCAGCTGTCCTGAACTTGTGTCCTCCTGGAGAGACAATCAGCAAACCCCTGTGCACAGAGAGCTGCAACTCCTCAGCAGCAGCACATGCATGCACATTTACAATTTGCTTCCCTCGTGCATTTGAAATTAATATTTCCCTTCCATGAGCACTTGTGCAGGTTAAGTGAATACCCAGCACTCACTCACAGACTTTTTAAAAGGCAAAACTGAAGCTGAAACAAATTCATGCTTTAAATTAATGCAAATAAGATTTTTTTGCAGTAGTGCTGCAGTTTCAGCACTTATCAGTTTCTTCTGAAACTGATCAGAAGTTTCTTCTATTTTTTTACTTAATTAGCTTTGCCAAATATAAATACAATTTTCGAAAGAGGTCAGTACCATCAAAGGACTTGCTTCCTTGAACCTAGAAAAACAATCTAAGGAAGTAAATAATTTGCAAGAGCTCTTTGGAGAATCAAACTGGGGTGCAGACAATAAGCTAATTTAATGTGAGTTATTATTAAAACAAAGCAACACATAAAAGAAAGTTTACTTTCATAAGCTGATTACAATAAGCTTTAAGAACCTTCAATACCTCCTTAAGTCCAAAGGGGAGTTAAGAAAAGTTCTGATCAAATGATTACATAATCAGAGTTTTGTGATGTTATCTGCTGCAGAACATAAATTGACCTCAAATGTATCAATTGACCCAAACTTACAGGTTATAACACTGCTGAGACCTAATCAGCTGCAGCCAGTGCTGTACCCCTCTGCCACCATTCAGGTCTTTCCAAAACCCCAAAATTTGAAAAAGCAACCCTCTGAATATCACACATTGAAACATACCACAAGTGCTTGCCCCTTGTTTTTCCTCCATTCTGTATTCTCACATGTATGCATTAAAAAATTCCTGAACCCAGCCCCATAAAACCCATCCAAGTCAAGTCTTAAAAACCGTGTGATCAAAACTATCTTATTTTATTCCAAGGTGAAATTAAAGGCTTTGTGCCTGCTAGGACCCAAGTCCATGGCTCAGTGTTTCTCCTGCAACAGTTGATGATGCAGTTTAATGGTGTAATCAACTCTTACAAGGGAAACCACAGAACTGTGAGCTCAGGTTTTGGCAGGTGAGTAAAGGAAGGAGATTTTTGAGGAGGTGGTTTTGAAAGTTTATGTTTTAAGGCAGATACAGCAAAACCACAGCCTGAGCAGCCTCTCCCTGTGTGGGCTGTGCCACTCACCTGTGCTGGACCTGATGTCCCCTGTGCACAAACCCCAGCATGAGCAGCCCCAGTCCAGCTTCAACTCAGCTGGGGCTGCTCCCCTCGGTGCTCCTGTGGCAGAGCTTTAAAATAGAACACAGGAGGGTAAAACAAGATTCCTTCAAAATCCAACACAACAGCCAAACAACACAGAGCAGCACAGGATTACTGTACAGAGTGACAGGGACCCTCGTGGGGTACCTGGTTCAAGGTCACATTTGAAGCTGGACTCAGTTCAAAGTTAGAGGATCTGCTTAGGACCTTAACAGACTTTTGTTTAAAACCTACAGGTAATGTTTAAGCACCCAAAATTTTAATGGGAGAGCAACATCTTATTTCCTTGAACACAAGATTGGTACCTAGAAAACCAATTTTCAGTTTTGAGTGTTTCTGTATGTGGCCTTGGGCTGGGTAATCTCCTTGCAAGGTGGGGGCAGTCCCAACACACCTGCTGAGCAACTCCTCCATGTGGAGGAGTTTGCAGGGTCACATACAGGAATCAAGTAAATTAGGCTGTCATTTATAGAGAAGGAAGAGTTGGAGTCCAAGACACAGTAATCTGGTGCTGAAACTTGCTCAGAACCACCCACCATAAGCCCAGATGTGTGTTCCTGCAAACCAGTCCTCACCACACCCTGTCTGTAAAGCTGGATGTTGTAATTTCAGGAGCTGGTCTGATCAGAATTGAGAGGTTTGTATCAAAGTGCTCAGGTTTGTACTCAAGCAATCCAGGAAATAACTTCCTCCTCTGCCAGTTCCATCAATGCTGGAAATCCACAGAGGGGCTCTGACAGCAGGTTTCCCTCTCAGTGGGGAGAGGAAACCTTTGCTCTCCTGGCTTCAAGGGAGCTCTAGGACAGCACCAGTGATGCCAAGCCTGCCACGAGGCTTTAAGAGCCCTGTCAGCAGTCAGAGCAGCCTCATACTGGAAATGACATTTGGAAAAAGATGTGCTATACAGGTTTAACAGTCCTTTTGGGACTGGAATTATCATTACCAGGGATTTGGAGAGAACCTTGGGTAACATATAAATGGCCAGGATCAACAAATGCTTAAACATTAAAACTTTGGTTTTTTTAATGAAATAGGGTGCTGGAAAGTGAAGAAGGAAGGAAAGGATACTTAGTCTATCCCACCAGCAAGAACCACAGTTCCAGTCAGAAGGGGAGGAAGGCATCACTGAAGGGAAATGGGAGAAGGATTGACTACATGCTCTACACAGAAGAAGGTCTCTACCTGGAGTGGAAAGTGGTGAGTTTCAGAGTTGCCAAAATGCTACAACTTGCACAACACACTTCTCTGAATGGCACTGCAGCCTGCTCTGCTTGGATTAACACCCATACTCCTGCTGCTTTGCTATTTTCCACTTCTGCATGCAGGTATCATGTTTGTAAAGCTACTACATAACAGAGCTGAGTTTGAGGATTCCAGGAGCGGCACTGGTAGATGTACTGCTCTCCTAAAACAACCAACCAACCATGATTTTACTCCTTTAAAGCTTTTGCCAGCTGTTCTGCCTGATGCTTTTCTCGTGCCTGCAGCCTGAATATGTTTTAATCTTTTCAAGTGTCTGGATGTCCTTTTATGCCTATATAAACCTACCCAAGTTACAACCCTGCAATATGTAGGCAGAAATTGGTATGAACTACCCAGAGGAAGAACTTGTAGGGTGCAGTCTGCTTCCTAGTGTAGGGCCCTGCCTTATACAGAGTTCCATGATGAAAACAAGGAGCTCATTCACATTAATTTACCATACCATGGATCACCTTCTGCAGCACTGCAGATGAGTCTGTCTGGAACAACAGAGGTGTTACTGCAAATGGAAGGAAAAGTGCAACAGATTCCACCCCAACCAGCTCAGCTGGGTGCCACCAGTGGCCACCCCACTCTGCAGGACACTGCCATGCCCTGAGTGCCAGCTCCCCATCAGCCCAGCCAAACCAGGCTGGTCCCACACCTCTAGAATACACCAAGGTAGTTCAAAGAGGCTCAGTTCTGATGTATGGACTGACAAACCGATGTTTCAGCTCCTTATCTTACTTTTGTTCTCTTTCTGCAGGAGGTGGAAGAGTTCAGCTTCATCACCCAGCTGGCAGGCCTGACAGACCACCTCCCAGTAGCAATGCGCCTCATGGTGTCCACGGGAGAGGACGACCCTTAAACTGAGCAGCTCTGAGACATCAGGAGAGGGAAACACGAATGATATTTCAAAAATATCACAGCATAAGAAAGAACTATTCTGGTGCCACGTTAGGAAAGATGACCAGACCTGACCTGGGCTACTCCCAGAAAGTACCAACAATGTGGATCTAAAAAGGGAAGAAATGGAAGGGGCTGTGGCCAAAGCCACTGTCACAAGTGGCTCAGGCAACAGGGCAGGCCTGTACTACAATGCTGTCACTGTGGACCGGACGGAACCAAGATGGAAGTCCTAATTCCTTCTGAACCAGTGCCATTCTTACTAAAACATGTTTTTATACTAATATATAGCACAATTTAGTTTGTACTTAGTCGGTGAGTTAGTGCGCTCAATGGTTTTCCGCATCATTTCTTTGTCTGACTGGGACGTGCAGCTTTTCTCTTTCTTTGGCCTGTGACAGTGGCAGTCTGTGCTTGCAGCAGCCGCATGCGCCCGCACTGCATGCACGGGAGCACCAGCCCCAGCCACACCTGCTGGCACTGCAGCCCTCCTGGCAGGACAGGTAGAGCTTAGAGCAAACAGCTCTCTTCAATTTGCAGACCGGTATCTTTCCTGTCTGATTTAAGGATAATTAAGAGATTTGGAATTGAGACTTCAAGAACACAGTCCCGCCCTTATTCCAGCTGTGTTCCCACTGAAATTATGAACTGTTTTGTCTGAATGATGACTCCAGAATCAGGCCTTCAGCTTTCTAAATGCAACTAATTCCCTTAAGAAGAAATAGTTTCCCTGTAATGTCTTTTTTTTTCCCATGTGTGGGACAGTTCTGAATTATGGTATGGGATATGTATGTTTCAGTAGAGTGAATAGATTCCTGTAGTACCATTGGTAACACCAGAGCCAACATTCTGCCTTAGCTAGAAAGGGTAAGTGGGAAATGAATTGTAAAATGCATGCTAGATATAGAGTAAAAATAAACATAAGGGACATTTGGGGGGGGAAAGGTATAGAGCAGTTTATGATTGATAAGGCAGAATAACCTGACAATTTTCTAAAGGAATCAGTACACTTAAAGGGGAAGTGGAACATGGCCAGCAGGAGAGTAGAGAATAGAACTGTCACTCTTGGCCTTTGGTAACTACTCCCCAGGAACAGAGGCTGTTTTGATGTCTGTGAGACACAAATCTCCATTTGTTATGCACCCACAGACTAGCATGGGGGTCTTCCCATCTAATTCATAGTTCATTAAAGCTCTTCAGATGAGGGGCTCCCCTCTGCCATCTTGTCCCCATGACCTGACCTAACCAGCCTCTGTAACCTTAACAAAAATAATGAAAACTTGAGAATCAGGTCCATAATGAGACTTGGCATTTTTTTAGGGATTTAATTTCAGAGGGTTTGTGTTGTTGGGAGAATAATGAGACCCCTTCTATTTTAACCATTACTTAGTTTCTTCTGCCTATCTCCTATTCAAGTTTAGTGTTATTTCCTCTTGTGTTACAAATTCCCTGTGTTAAGAAGAGTTAACCCAATATTAGATGTACTCCACTAAATAACCTGTTTTAGTTATGCTGCCCACAAACTCCTGAGGATGCTCTTGTTTTGGTTTAGTTTACACCTGCTGTGAATCAGCTTGAGCTAAATCAGAATAGATCTAAATTAGAAATCTCAGTCTGCACAGCCTCTGGTACTTGCTTAGTTAGCTACAATAAACAACAGAACTTGTACTTAGAACTGATTTTGCAAATAGTGAAACTCGTAATAGTCATGAGAGTACAGGACTAACAGTATTGGCTAATTCCAAGGAGGCAGCAAGGCCACTGCTTACACTCTCCCTCTGCACCTGGTCTTGACACATTTTATGCCTCATTTTCCAGTGCAGGGGTTCCTTCAGCAGAGACTGCCTCTTAAAAGTGTACTGTGCCAAACCGTGGGGTGGTCTGAAGTGCAACCCATGGGGACTCAAAAATGGAACCAGACTCAGCTCCCCTTTTTATAAAATTAGGAATTCAAGTTTACAGAATCAGAGACTTTAGTCCCTGGTGTACCCCAGTGCACCGCCAGTTTCCCACTTTGTATGTCTGTCTTTATACAGAGGGTGCACATATGTGCAATGTGTTTTTCGGGTTTCTTATTGCTCCACTCAATTCAGAAAAACTTGTACCCAAACCAATGCTTTTTAATCCTGTTTTCTACCTTGCTTGTATTTTATTAATCTTTTTTAAAAAACCCAAACAGTACCAGTAGCATTTGTGTGCTGTCCAGCAGCTATTTCTCAGTAGTAAGATTAACTACAAGGTACGGTATTTTTAATAGTTTTCCTAACAATGTAAATTACAATTTGATATCAATTTCACCAAGTATCAGTTGCAGGAGCTGAATTTGACACTGTGTGGGATACAAACATAAAACTACTGCCAAACAATGTTACATTATTTACAGTAAAACTAACGTGGTCTAAATTACTTTAAAATTTGTTCTGTGGCTTTGTGCTGACTGAAAAATCAGCCACTTTAATCAACTTTTTGAGATATGCTGAGAAATGTTTTCTCAAATTTGAAGTAAATTGTTTTAGATTTTGATGTTCCTAGTTCCTCAGTGCTCAAAAACTGGCTAGTAGTAAAATGCTCTGTAACACAACACACATACATTTAACCAGTGTAAGTAGTTCTTTCTAATTTACTGTCTTAGAGATGTGACTTTGCAAGGCAGTGATGCTGAGAGGCTCAGCATTGTGGCACCACTGTACAGATGCTCCTTGGTTTTTTGCATTGATCCTGTGCCTTCTGATGCCTTGGCAATGCTTGCAGGGGTCAGAGTGTCTGTAGCAGTGAGCTGGAATGAACAGGCTTCACCTTCCACAAAAGTGACCTCTGAGAGGAAAATGAGTTTTGCCTACACCACTCCAGCCACCACAATTCCATCCAACACCCCACAGAGAATCCACTCAGACAATGCCTGTACTGGCATGACATCAATCATCACTATAGAATAAAATATTTGCATTTGAAAAAAAAAAATAAATAAATAAAAGGGGCAGTGCTGGGGGTGAAGAGAACACACCCAGGAGAACAAACCCTGGGAAGCTTTTTCAGATGTCAATCCTGCTTTGATTATGGATAGCATGACCCAATTTTAAGTAGAATTTTAAGTATTTATAAGAAATCAAGTTAAGCTTACTGTGCTATGCTTATCCCATTTTGTACTGGGATTTCAAGCATCTTCAAGAAGTGGGTGATAAGACTATGCTTGGTTTATTACCTGCCCTCACCAGGGGTACTGCAGATGAAGTGTCATTCTTTACAAAAGCTGGATAACATCTTCTGGTTTTCATGTTCAATTTGTGTTTTACAAGAGCACTTCTAGAACAAGTGAACAAAAAGCCCAAAGAGGACAGTTGAAAATCAAGCATTTCCAGAAGTTTTGAAGATGTCAAGTTGGTAACTTCAGATCACTTCAAAAACACACCCTAGAGATGGAGCCAGAGCCCAGGGAGGGAACTCCCAGCCTCATGCTGGGGGAAAAGGCATTTGGCTCATCCCAGTGGTGCCCAGTTTTATTCCATCCCAGCCTGGACACTTGGTAGAAGCTGCCAAAGCACCCAAACAGAAACTCTCAGAGCCTGGCTCCAGGAGGAGGTGTGTCCTGCTGGCTGCAAAAAGAGTTTACCTGCCTTGTGCCAGAATCATGACAAAGATTTATCCCAGAAACACTCAGTTAGTCTGGCTAGACCCTCAGGCTTACTTGTTGGGTAAGACAGTAAGATTTAAGGAACACACAATTCCAATAAGGATTTTTTTTTTTAAATGGCCTTTGTTTGGTGGTTGAGATGAAGCCAATCTGACTGTCCCCAGTTTGGATCACACAGCAGCACAGCAGTGTCAGCACATATCAGCAGCTCAGAAATAAAGCAGTTTTGCCTCCTCCTGGCACTACAGGATGAGGACAGAAATACAATTCAAGCACTTTGAAAACCTCCCAATTTTATCCATTATGAGGGTCAAATTGTTACTGAAGGTCTCACTTTTCCATGCCATTTTGTTTTAAATATAATCTTGATGCTTTTAAAGACTTGTATTATTGCTGAGGTTTAGAAGTCCTGTAATAAGAATAACCTTTTTTTATTTCAATGATTTTTTCGGTATTGTATCCTTCTGGAACCTAATGTTTTTATATGGTAAGCACACACCTTCTGACATTTTGTTATAAATGTATTAAAAAAAAAAAGGAAAAATTTAAATATTTTCATTGGTTTGTTTACCTGCAAGAAAACCACAATCACAGACCTGATAAAAACAAGGTATTTTAAACAATATGGAGGGGGTTTTGTCTTTTATTGGTGCTGAAAGGAATAACTGGTTGATGCAAACAAGATAATAAAATTTCAAGGCTCAAATGATTCTGTGCAGTCACTTTCTCTGGTTTGTGATGAGGAGTCTGATATCACCAACAGAGATCTGACTCCAAATCACAGTCTGGTGGGTGGGTCAAGTACAGCTCACTGTGCTACACCTGTTCTAGTGAACTTGCAGAAAATACAGAATGAAAGGACTCCCTCTCCCTCCAGTGCCCAAAAGCCCCTGCAGAGACACGCTGAGCAGTTTTCCAGGTGTGCAGCCTGCCTGCAGAGCATTCCCCCTGCATCTCACACAAAGTCCCTGCTTTAAGGACAAGGCTCTGCACTGGAGCCTGGCCCCAGACTACAGAGCAAGGCAGGAGCACAGCTGGGCACCACAGCAGTGATCTGAGCTCAGGGAGAGCAGGTTTTTATCTCAGCAAAGATAAAAACCACACATCACACTCTGTGCACAACTGTTGATTTAACAGAACAATGTCAAGAGAAATGAATCCATTTAACTGGTTTAGTCTTCCTGAACAGTCCCATAAAAGCCACTAGGGAACTCCTCCTTGAAGAATTTTTTTTTTCCATAATTTTCCACAATTTTAAGAAGGATTAAATCAGTGGAATGCAAATGAGTAAGAAAAAGGACAGTGCACAAGTTTCTTGTCATGGCCTGAGGAAGGCATCACCCCAGCCTGTGAGACAGGACATTAGAGATGGATTTCTACAGTTTTCTCCATTGCTGCACAGGTGATTTTTCTCTGCATTCTGATGCTACCACTGAATTATACTTTGACAGATTTAATTTTCTAGTGGTAGATTCCTAGACTGCCTCTCTTGCAATACCTGACCTATTTTCCCATAGCTACAGTTGGTTATTATGTGAGCAGCTCATGAGTGGGTTCCCTTCTATGAAGTGCTAAGGAATGACAAGTTAAAAACACAGTAATTTCTTGGATATTTGCATATTGCAGAACAAGTACAGAAACTGCAGCTCCTTCCTGCTCCTGTGCCAAGAGTTGCAGTGTAATTCATGATGAACTCGTGCCCACAGCTGCCTGTGGGTCAGCACTCTAACAGCACTGCCATCTGCCTCTCTGGCTATTTTACAGATTCTCTTGGCAAAGCACAATTATTAAAACACAAATCTCCCTATCCCACTGAAATTCCTGCTCAGAATGCTGCTAAAACCATTATTCTTGTAGCCATTTTCTTTGAGTATTTAATACTTTGGTGTAGTAATTCTGCTCGTTGCAGCAAACTGAAGAGGCTCATCCACATTTTCATGACCTTTCAGAAGATTATTCCAGATTTCCCATTTACCACTCCTAAATCTGTATGCCCATTTTCTTCCATACTTTCCCTGACATTTAGGGAAGCCTCCAAGAAGCCACTTGTGAAATCAGTGTGTGAGGCTTGCTAGAAAGACTGGGAGGAGAACAACAATCCCATTTCTCATATTTTACATAATGGTAGATTTAACCACTGCTCCTTACACCCATTAAATGTGGACAGAAAAAAATATGCATTTATTGAAGGAAAGATTCAAATGGGAAGAGGAAAAAAAATCTGAGAATAGGATGCATATTCCTCCTCCCCAAACACCCTCAGAACTCCTACCTGAGTCTGATAAACATTTCATAGTATTGCAGATCACATGAGCTGCTGAGGTTGTGCTCAGCCACTGATACCTCTCCTGTGGTACCAAGAATCACACCTGAACTAATCAGAAAAGGAGATTAACTATAGCAGAAAAATGCTACAGCTTTTCTCTGTGGTTTAAAGGATGAGATAATTGACTATAACTACAAAATAAAGGGGTATTTTCTACATGTTCCTATTAACACACCAGCTTTCTGTGGCTCCCCTGTCTGTAAATGCTGGAATTCCTAGAAAACAGCACTGCTTACTCTGCCCCTCTGGAAGTGTCTGTAAGCTGATGCTTCACTTTCTGCTGCTCCCACAGGAGAATCTCACCAACTCAGAGTGCCCACCACTGCCAAACCCTCTCTCTCCCTTCTGTAAGTAAACCTTTGATGTCTCCAAAACCAAACCCAGCAGAATAGCTTCAAAGTGCTTTAAGTGCCACAGTATTTGGTAGCCAGGTGTGTCAGAATATCCTTTGTAAACACTGCAACAAAAGCCTAAAGCTCCATACAGCTTTCACTGTTACACTACAGCTGATAATACTCCAGGGGTTTCTGCCAAGCTCTGCTAAAACTCCTCAAGCCACAGCAGTTCGTGTCCAAAGCAACCAAAAGCCTTAAAAGTCCCATTCCTATTTGCAAATGATTTGACCCTTCCAAATCCCAGCAACGAGATGCGTCAGCGGCTGAGCTCAATGGAGACCTTAATGTGCTGCTGAATGCTGGGCTGTCATTAGGACACGGGATATTGATGTCCCTGGCTTCCCACCCGGCTAAAATGGAATTTGCCTCACAGATACACACATTAAACACTGTATTAGCTACTAACTGATAGGAATCCTTCTGCCTTAATGAGAGCAAACAGAGGATGGTGGCCAAGACGCAGCACTGTCAGAGCAGGGAACCAGAGCTGCCTGCAAAGATCAGTCTGCAGGGCAGGGGGACAGAGCCCACAGATGTGACCTGGCACCCACAGAGGCTGAGCAGGATGGCTCATGAAGAGTTCAGGATGCAGGATGCAGCTGCTAAGAACTGCTTTTCAACACAACAATTCTACTGTAACTTTAAGATTCTGGATTCAGGGATGTCCCATCCCTGGAAGTGTTCCAGGCCATGTTGGATGAGAGCCTGAGCAATCTGATCCAGTAAATGACATCCTGCCCATGACAGAGGGGCTGGAACTTGATGGTCATTAAGGTCTTATATTCCAGCCAAATCATTCTGGGATTCTGTGCATTCAAAGAACTGAAGGAGCTTCCAGTGCTGCCACAGCCTCACTCTCTGCAGTGTCTGCTCAGAAGCCTCTGAGCCTTTGGTAGTGTGATGTGGGAGTTCAGAACCTGAAATTTCCCAGTGAATCTCATCTCACCACAAGGAACAGAGAGAGATTAATGTGATGAGGGGAAGATGACATCTTACCACCTCAAAAGTAACTAGGTACCTTTCTTCTCATTGAACAGGTTTGTGAACTTCTAAAGGAGCAGAGGATTCTCAGTTTGAACACCCAGCCCTGCCACATTTTGGTTAATGTCCTTACTACCTTTTCAGACCTACCTAGGTATAATTGCTACCTTTTTTCTAACAGGTCTAACCTTCTAAAGGCCAATTCATAATTCTAAATACCCAGCAAAATCCAGCTGAATCTTTCTCTAAATTTAAAACACTTTTCCTGAGGTCAATTGCCACACTACCACCAGCTCCAGCAAAGCCAACACAGAATGTTTTATATTGCTTTATATTGGGTATCAAGGAAAAAAGGGCAGCTACAAGGTCTGCAGGACACTAACCAAAGTCCCAGGCCTAGTATGGTGCCAGGCACTCTGCTAAATATATTTCTAAGGAAAGGTGTATCACACAAGACAAACTAATTCTCAGTATGCAACCTGGTCCATCACCTCAGTCCCAAAATCAGACAGTTATGAAGCAGGTATTTAAAACTCTGTTTTCTGTTTTTCCTTGGTTACATTGAATTTCTCTTTTCCACATTTGCCAACAAAGTTTTTTTATAGCCACAGCAAACTCAAACTTTCAACCAAACTTGTCTTGTGTGCCACAATAAGCACATAAGAAGGATTTCATGCTGCAGCCACTTCATTGTAGGTGTTCCTGAAACACTGAGCCACTTCTGAACTCACAGTGCTTACCTGGTGAGATCCTTTTGCCCACAGCTGACCTGGAGTGTCCTTTCACCTCACTGCAGAAACCTCACCATGCTGCAGCTCTGTTCCAAAGTCAGAGCAAATTAGAAGCTGTAAATGTAGCATTTATTATACACTGGCAGAAAGAAATGCTGAGTCTGGTCAAGGGCTGGGCAGTGGCTCCACACCCAGTATAAGAGGTCCTTGTCCAGGCCTGGGTTCCTGGGCTGACAATTAGAAGAAGGTTTCTGACCACAAGACCAGGAAAGTTCAAAACCAGCTTCTAAATGACCACAATGGAATGCAAAATAAACAAAAAAAAATTTCTCTCTGAAACCCCAATGCTTTTAAAACAGAGCTGAATGTAGTTTACAGAGATTCTATGCTTCAGCCCAGCTGCAGGAAGGGATGATACAGAACAACCCAGAAGGTCCCACTCAGTCCCATGTTTGGTTTGAGGACAGGGGGAAAATACAGAATTTCTTCTGCTTCATGCTTATTTATAAGAGAAGCATAATTATCTGTTTGGGACCTTCAGTTTATTATTTAAAAAAACCCAACACTGCTATTTTTACTCATGTTTCAAACGTGGACAGAACTGGAGCTTACAAGCAGAAACTCTTGAAGTATGAATAGCTGCCTGTCAGGGCTGGGGGAGAAGACTGTACTTAAAGCACAGGGAGCAGGGGGTAATGGAAGGAAAAGGAATGGGAGGAGATACTGGATCTGCAGACATACTGCAAAAAACATCTAAAAAGATTTTAAAAATGCAACAAAAACAGCTAAGTACATTAAGAAAGAATAAATGGCCCTTAATTGCTCAGGAAACATTCCCCAGAACACACACTGCTGACTAGTTCTGTTGGTGACAAGCATGACTACACCTTGCCTTTATTTTTAGACATGCTTTTTTGTTAAATCTTATTTTAAATGCAATTATTTGATTAGCTGTTGCCCAGCCAACCCAGGGAATGCAAATACAGACTGTCTCAGAGAGTCACAGCTCTCAGCTTCCAGGGGAAGTAAACAATGGAGCAGTGTGTCATTCCCAGCTAGAGGCAGGGACACAAGTGGAATATTCTCCCTCAAGCAAAAGGATATGGGCAGCAGCATCCAAGAAAGCAGCAGGAAGCTGGCACTGGATGTAAGGCACTGCATCAATCTGAACAGATGATCTCCTGTGAGAAAATCCCAGCATTTATTCAGGGCCTGCCTGACTGGCACAGGGACACAACAAAAATGGCACCATTCTAAATGGGGACACATCTGCCATGAGTGGGATAAACAGCACCTGAAAGGGCCACATCACATCCTCACCAAACCCTGCCACTGACAGCTGTGCTTCCAGTCTGGAACAGGGAACAGCCTGCCAAGCATTTCTGTACATTAACACACCCACAGTGGGGCACCAGGAGCTTAGCCTGGGCACTGACCTGCTTGGGAAGCTCTGCTGGGATGGTCTGAGGTGCTGGTGCCCCTTTTGGAAAGGAAATGCTGTTTATGCATTTCTATACCCTGCTGCTTCTTTCATGTCACCTGTGAACACGAAACAAAAAACAAACCCTCAGCCTGGCAGCACCACACACAGGTGAGACTGGCCTTGGAGTGCCTCGAGTCTGTGACAAGAATACAAGAAAACACAAAAAAATTAAATGTTTTGTCAGTAAAGACCCATGAAACCTCTGGAGCAGAGAACCCTGCTACAATACATAAAGACTGTTTTATATTGAAATATGAAGAAATAGTCTTTCCTAGATATTTCTCTACCTTCTTCCCTTTTTGAAGACTTTTTTTCATGTAGGATATGTGTCAAGATAATGCAAGAAAAGATAGAAACCTAACATTTAACAGAGTAGTTGACTTCATAGTTCATTTATTCTGCTGTGCAACACAGAAGGAACTGTTAGTTTTTGTTGAACACTCGTCAGTATTAGCAAAAAATGAAGGGCCAGGGCAGAGCAGGAATCTAAGCTCCTGACTTCTATAAAGAAATTTATTTAATGCATGAAAGAGATACAGCTTCCCCAACAGTTTCATACAAAACAGAAATACATACTAAGCCATCATAATGAAATATGCAGAGTTTTTAACACAGGGCCATAAGGTGTTAACACACTGCCTCCAGCAAAGGCTCCATCCTTTGGAATGCAGTCCTGGACACTCAAGACTCTAATGACACACAGGCTGCACCAGAGAACTGCTCTATCTGCTGTACCACACCTTCCCATAGCTAAGGACCCTTCAGTGCATTCAGGGAAAGCTTTGGGTTTCTGCATCAATTCCAGAAGCATAAACTTTAAATGGAATGTGCTTCTAGGCAGAAAGAGCTTTTGCTGAAGAGAGGCTCAAGTCCCTGATTCTGGGAGACTTCCTGGCTTGTTTTCCCACTGGCCTCTGACAGCTCTGCTCTGCTCTCAGGACCAGCCTGGCCACCAGGGACACAGAAACTGCAGGAAGGAGAGATGGGACTGATTTTAAGCAAGGCCAAGACTCAAGAAGGAGCAATGCCAAGAGGATCACTTAAGGGCCCATCACCTAAACTCCACTGACAGAATGAAACTACTTGAGTTGGAGTCCAAAGACCATTGTTACTCAATAGAAACAGGCAATGAGAAGCCTTAAACAGCAGCAGGTACAAGGCACAAAACACCAGTGCTGATTTCAAACAGCAGGAACATGAGCAGTCAATATTAAAGCTACTGCTTGGCCCTCAGTACCATGTCCCAGCATGCAGGACACACATGTGGCAAAACAGCCAGCAAAGGTACATGGTCTGAATATTTTCTTTACACCAGTTCATTACCCTTGTGTGTTCTTGGCTCCCTCAGGCTGGAAGTCACACAGATACAAACTCAACACATGAACTTTGGTTTCTCGAGTCCCCCAGTTGCTCGCAAAACACAGCAAGCCTCTTGTCCAGCAGCTTCTCCCTGTGGGCTGGCAGCAGGAGCTGACACATCTCATTTGGGTAGGACACAGCCCAAGGTGCTGGGATGCATGGGGAGGGGGAAGGAGAGCATGTCCATCCCTCAGGAGCCTGCAGGAAAGGGTGCAATGGCAGCACAGGGACATCCCTGGCACGCGTGCGCTGGGCACGGGTCCTGCAGAGCAGCCGGTTCATCCCCAGCCCTGCATGCACTCCAGCCTTTCCAGCCCTCCTCACAAGTGACTTTGCTGCTGCCTGTCAGGCAGGCAGGAGATGAGACATGCAGATCTGCTGCATGTCCCTCCAACCATTCCTAGAAACACTGCAGCTGAGCAGGGATTTTGGATGCCGCAGTGAAGGCTGTTTGTCTCTCCCTCCCACCCCATTCATCACTGCAGCTTGATTTATTTGCTGATTGTCAGGAGTGTGAGTAATTGGTTTCTTAGATACCCTAACAGGAAGCCAGAAGGCGCCTTATGTGGACAGATACAGCAGGACCCAGCACCCTGCAGAAGCAGCACATTCAGTAACCTGCAGCACCCACTCCTCCCAGAGCATGAGTACATCACCTCCCCAAGGGAGGGATGTGCAAGGCAAGAGAGAGCAGAGGCTGTGGGAAATGACAGCAGTGAGAGGCACAGTCCACAGCAAAGGGGCTGCTGCAGCTCATCCTGCAGCTGCACTTAGCAAAACCCTGAAAAAGCACCACAGGGTACATGGCCAGTCTTGTGTAACTTAAGGCCAAGATACCCTGGGATTGTGCCCACAGCCCTGTGAAGAGCAGCCAGACCTGCAACTGCAGGGCTTTCCCCTGGCACACAGGAAGATCATCAGCTCTCATTCATTCATCAGTGCCCTTGCCCTCAAAAGAGGCATCTCTGGGGCTCTCAAATCCTAGACAGAATCCTGCTGGGGGGGAATAAAAGTGGGTCATCTTCATGACAGCTTTTGAAAACAAAAACAATGCTCTATAGCTTTAAAAAAAAAAAATATATAAAATGTGTACTTCCCATATAATACAAATATATTTCACATGTGTTAAAACCCAGGTGGTTTTAATAACTGAGTTGTCCAGGGATTTACTGCCTCTGAGTCTTTATCTGCTGCATCTCGGTCAAAACTCATAAGGTTGCATCTGAAATCACACTGTGCTAAGAAAACAAATGATTAAAGCAGAGCTAGGCAGTCAGGGGATTAGTCTATTCTGCATGGCCTTGAGCAAGTAATTTTTAGCTCTGAGGCTCTAATCTTATAGTGAGCCTGGGGCAGATGAAACACCCACACAAACCACACTTAGTTTTTTTCTCATCTGAAAAAATAGAGATGACAACACATACTTCTCTGAGAAGCATCTTAATCACTAATCTGCATTAAATGCTTGGAAATGTGAAGTATTACAATGATTAAGTACCAAGGCAAATTAACATTTTGCAATGCTATCAGAGTCAATAAGGTAGAATGACAACACAAGCACCCATTGTATTCAGCTCACAATCATCACTGGAAAAATCCAACTCTAGGAAGCTCTAATAGTCTCTTCCCCCCCTAACAACCAGCTGTAACTACAAATAGAATACAAAAGATGAGTGACTAAATGAATTAGTCCTGAACTGCATCCTCTATCTTGTTAAATGCAGGAAGCCCACACAGAGCAGTTTCAAAGGGACTAATGAAGGAGAAAAGCAAGCTCCAGGATCTCAGTCCTTGAACTGCCCAGCTTTCAGACAAAAGGTACCAGTTCTGCAAATAAAGCAACAAATCCTGCAGCTGCTGTGATTTAGAAAACACCCTTTAAAATGCAAAACTTGTCCTTCATTAGGGCCATGACAACTTCACTGTCCAAGGGGTACTATTCACTCTATATTCAGCATGAGACAGTTTGTTGCCTGCCTGCTTTAACAGCAGGTGCAGGTCTGGATTAGATTTACTGGCAGTTGCCACTTTTTGCACTAGTTTTCCACTTCCATGCATGTATGTACAGTGCATCTCATAACACAAGTGTGATTTGCACGAGACAGCTGCATTGTAAGCCTCTGCATTTTCCTGATTTATAAAGTGCTAGAAATTTAGAAGTGGGTTCTCAGCACCCTCTTGTGGAGCCGTGCTGTGGTAACCATCACATCTTAGTAAAATTTCATTGCAATTCACAACTACAGAACAGTTACTTCTGCAGTAAAGCAAAAGTTGGGAAATTAAATGTGAATGGCAACACTTGGTAGTTTATTATGACTTTTAATACCTGACTAAAACCTGTGGCTTGCATTAAAAAAGCTGCCCAGCTATACACTGACTCTATTGCAATATCTGAACTGTAATATTGTTAGCTCAGTGCTGGCAGAGCATCCTGTTTCTATTAGAACATGCATCTGTGCCTGCAGGCCTAGTCATGATCAAAGCTGTTGTCATTTAGAAAAAAAATTGCCTGTGGTGGCAGTACCAAATAAGTTCCTTCCAAGACAAAATAGGATTCTTGCTCTGCTTATTAAGATGCCCATAGCCAGCAGCTCTTCCAAGCTGGAACATCACTGCAATGCTTCTGTCAGGTCTGAGAACAAATGGGAGGCTGACTGCTGCTCCTGGGTAATGTGTTTTTTTGATAAAGTGTCTTTTCTTCCCCAAGTGCATGCCTGCAGTAAAATGCCCTGTGGAAGAGGACAGAGATGGAAGCAGTCTTTTATTTTGTTCTTGCACACATGTGTAAGAAATGGCCAGTGTCCCTCTGTAAGCAGCTGTTTGCCACACAAATGTTAGATTTTTAAGCCAAACCTGAAGAACTCATGTAAGTCAAGGAAGACTGATAACATACAATAAACAGTCTAATTACACACTTGTGGAAGGGCTTGCCTCAACTTGCCTCAAGCTCCCAGCAAATTTAACCAAATTCTTAAAGCATTTGCCTGTCTAGATGCACAAGCCAAACCAGCAAGCATTAGTGATGTGGGTAACACTCATAGTGAATTAGAATATACACAAGGTTTCTTGAGCACACCCATCAGAATCTGCTCCTCTAAGGAACTCACAGGTGCTAAAATATGCTCAGCATTCCATCTTTCCAGTGGTTTGGTAGTTTTGGTTTTTTGGGGGTTTTTTTTAATAGCAGCAATGCAATTTCTGCTCCAGGTGTACTGAAATTTAAGATGCCCTTCCTTATATGCACACAGCTCAGCCCTGGGAACACAGATCTGCAGATGGCTGCTACTGCATCCAGCCTCTGCCCTTCCCTTTCACTGCATCCATCCTGAGAACCTCTACAATCCCAGGTCTCATAACACAAAAAGGGTTTAACAAGGATGCCCCTCAGTCACCATCCCTAATATTCACTGCAGAGACCATGCAACTTCAACATGTATGTAACACTGGTAACAAAATACAAACTCCCATCACTGTGTATTTCTTCCCTTTGGCATTTTAACAAGCCATATTTTATTTTTTTCTCAGGAAGTACAATTCAGGTACATCCATACACAGTTACTTTTGAGAAAGCTAATACTGCATAATAAAATACTGTGAATTTGGTTGTGGTTTTTTTCTTACCTTATTTTTTCAAACATATAAATTCTAGTATATTGCTCCTAGTTTTGTGTTCCTAGTGGAGCACTATACTGTTTTGCTGGATCCAGAATGATTTGTGAAGTTAAATGCCTTTTCAGAAGTTATTTCAGCAGAACACAAGCACCTCAAGCTTTCTCTGTCAAGCCAGACACAGGAGCTACTGGACACAGCAAGAATGGCAGCCAGCACATCAGCCTTTTTCAGCCTTGCACAACTGTGCCTGTGCCTTTAAAAAAAAAAATTAAGAGCCAAGTTTCTACTATTTTAAAGGCTTGGCCATATCACTGTTCTCTTTACAACTGTACTGTGTACAACACATAACAAACAGATTTGCTAGCATACTTCCTGTGGGCTAGGCACAGTGTATCAAAATGAGAACAGCTGTTTCATGAACAGCAACCTATATATTCTAGCAAAATCTCTAAGAGATGACAGACTAAAGTAAGCATCTTAAAAGTGCACTTTTGAAAAGTGAAATTCACAGACTTCAGCAGGTGCTGCAGGGTTTCTGCTCATCAGGAAAATTGATCTAAAACTTTAGAAATATTTCAGATGGCTTTTGAAGTATAAATATGATCACACTGTTAGGAGAAGAAAAAGGAAAAAATTTTACTCACAAGAAAGATGTATCATGGTGACCAGGAAAGCAGAGTAGGGAAGGCTTCTGCTGCCTCGTGGCTTCTTTATCATACTCCTTTCACTTTGCTGAAGCTGCTGCTCAGAGGAAATAGGAGTAGCTTTGGTAACATCCCTGTGGATGGCTGACACAATTTGGGGCTGGCAGGACATTGATTTTCTATCAAAACCTTAATAGGTCACACATATGAAACAGATACAGCAATTGATGACTGTTTATCTAAAGCAGAACTCGTTTCACACAATGCCATTGCTGCCAACGTAATCTGGAGAGCAACTAAGAAACCTCTGTAAAGGACATGTGCTACTGCAGAGCACCTTACAACTCAGCCAAGCTCATGATCAGCAGGTATTATTTATGGAATAAATCATGGAATGAGTTTAAGGTCACATTTTTAATCATAGATTGAATATTACATATCTCATAAAGATTTGCTTCTTAGACTACGACTCTTTTCCTTTTGTTTCTGGACAGACTACCATCAGTTTGTTGACTTCCAATAATCTGAATATGTACTAATTCTATTTGAAAATACCAGTCACAGCTTTCCAGACTTTGGGCACTTTTTGGTGAATAGTACTAATATACATACATAGCTTGACTTGGGATTTTTTAATGCATTCTGGAAATTTACATTTTACATTTAACTCACTTTTCTCTGATGTCAGTGTAAGGCCTGGTGTTCTCATCCAATGATATACCATGCAATGAGCAGCTGCTATTTTCATATAAACTGTTTTATAGTTCCTTAACACTATGTAAAACCCTCAAAGAGACAATTAAAAGCATGTGTATATATGTATATAAACCCTCACAAGGATACCTTTCTCCAGGAAATGGTTCCTCTTTACCACACTAACTGCATTTTGAAAACAAATTCAAAGTAGTTAGAAGTATGTTTCAGAACAGTTTGCTCTCTGAATACAATAAAAGAAACGCTCTGGTACAAAAAAAATACTATATGTTTATTATAATTTAGGAATATAAGCAAAAGGAAAGTATTTCATAATAGCTTAAAATCCATGGCAATCTCTCCTGTCTTTGTGTCAAAATTTATAGTGTATGTGACAGCAGTAGGGTCTGAAAGAATTTCTGATTCAATAACAGAGCTGAAGAAATAAACAGCTTGCTTGCAGTGGGGATTCCATTCACAGTTTCCCTACAGGAGAAAGTTAAAAATGAAAGCAGTCAAAATCTACAATATTATTATTATACAGTAACAATGCAGTAAGAGTTCTTGTTCCCAGCTGAGCACACAATGACCAGCAGTTATCATTTATGCTGCCATCCACTCCACTATGGAACATATAACTTGAAATCCCATCTGCTACACCACACACTGAAGTCACTGAGTTAAAAATGGATTTGGTTAAAGAATATTGAGATAGAACACTAAAACTACTTACACCTTCCCCTCAAAATTTTTACTTTTGTTAAGCTGAGATGAGGTTATTTGTATGGAAAAACTCTGCTTTCACCTAGCATCCCATTTAAATTTTGAATTTGATTCCAAACTAGGGAGCATTTGCATACAGATCAGACTCTCCCATTTTAAGGTACATCCCCTGCTCCCCACAAAAACAGGAACAGGTATTTTTAGCAATTCTGATGACACAGCATTCAGTGTTGGAAGAGGCACTACACAACCCAAGCATGGCCAGCAGAGACCCACTGCAGACTTTGACATAACAAATTAAAATGAAGATATACCTTTTCATTTGACATTTGCATCAGTCCTGTACTAACAGAGATATTGGCAGCAAGATGATATTCCATCCACAGAACTGCTCCATGGCTCTTTCCTTTCCTGAGGAGAGATGCAGGATAAAACCTGTTACTTTACACAATCCTGGCAGCTTAAACACTGCACTAGTGCTTAAGTGAGAGCTGCAAAAGCATGGACAACTTCTTTCCTTGAAAGAAAGCTGAACAGCTGACTGAGTTGGTAATTGGGGGCAGAAACTTTAAAGTATTTGCAGATATGAAATCTAAAAAAAGGCAAGAGAATATGTCATAACTACATCTGCTCAGCAGCACAGCCACTTAACCAGCACAGAATACCATGGCATGAATTACACAGCATACGCTGAGAACTTCCTTTAGAGACCCCAGTTTCTACTGACTCTGAATTTAGAGAAAATATTTACCTCACACACCATGTCACTTCAAGTGCCTGCTCCACAAGAAGCAGAGGTCATGCTACTGTGCTGCTGTAAACACAAGTGCTGCAAAGGCACAGAGACCCCACACAGATGGCTCTGGAGCCTTTGAAAGCTTGAATTTTATTTTGTTTAATGAGAAACACAGCAGTGTTTAAGCTATGTAAGTTCTAGATAGTTAAAAAATAAAACTTTCTCCTTTTTTAATTCTTAACAGCATTTCAAGTTTGAACAGAATTAAGTACAATCTGCAGTTATATTGGAAAGTATCTCAGAAGATGTGGAAAAATATAAAAACTGCCAGGATTATAGTTAGAAGGAAGAATAGCATATACATTAAAAGCTACTAACACAATAATTTTAATGTGACTAAGCATAATAATCTATTAATTATTAAACACAATAATTTGACAAGCTAAGTAGAAGCTTTTTCTGTAAGAACTCAGCAGTAGGCAACAAACACGCATTAAAAACATCCAGGTAACATTTCACTTTCTCTAAACTATAAATTAATCTATTTAAATTTTAAATCATGGTGAGAGCTAGTAAAATGTTATTTTTTTAAACAGAGGCATATTATCTAATCTAATAATGTCTATCATCTTTGTGCTATTGTTATTGACTACTGTGAATACCCACAGGAAGCTTGAGTCAGAGCAACTTCCACAATCTTATGTCACATTATTAAAAACTGCCAAGTACATTTGTACCAGAAAGGAGCTCTAAACTCAACTCCTCTAAAGGGCTTGAATAGGAGGCAAAGAAATGGATGATGACAGGATTATTTACTGCAGTGGGAAAACTGACCGTAAGAGCTTTACAGAGCCCTCTGTCCTGAGGCAGTGCTGTGGGACAGCCTTTGTGAAGTCAAATGTCAGAACTTCCTGAGGGTCTGAGAGTGACTTGCAGGGATATTCCCAGAGTGGATGAGGTTCTGCTTCCTTGGATTCCCTAAAATTCAGAGAATCCTGAAGAAAGGAAGAAAATTTACTGAAAACAACAGAAATGCAGACCCAGAGTACTTAAGCAATAAAGCTGCAAGAGGGCAGGACTGCACTTCTTAGGCACAAGGGAGAAAATGGCCTACACACATGAAACCAAATGCTGTGACTGGAGCCCTCAGCCCTGAAACAGAAATGGGCACTTTCAAAATGCATTGAAATTTTCTTCTCCTTTGAGAAGAATTCCACTCTACAACTGCCAGTACTCCTCCACAATTAATCTAGAGCAGAGCTCTAGAAACTGATACAGATGAATCTCAAACAGTGCTGTTCTGCCTAATACACAAGTTTTTCAACAGTCATTAAATGCTTTAAGCCAAACTGAATTTTTGTTTTGCCAAGACTTGAGCTGAAACTGTTTTTCTTACTTTAATCATATCATCCATAGTCCGAACATCAAAACCTTCACAGATGCCACATGGACTCCGGATTCTCCATAAATCCTATAAAAAACAACAGGATTTTGGCTTTAGTAAAGGAAACAGGAAATCTTGAAATCATTTTAGCTGTAGCTTAGAAATTCGATAACAAGCCAGATACTATGTATATATAGCTGAACCATTACAACTACTACAATAATCAGAAGATAATTCTAGGAAAAGGTTTTTTTAATGTCAGTTAATTCTTTAATCACTGTTTACAGCTCCTCTGAAGAACATTTCTTACAATTTCTGTGTGTAGTTTACTTTAGACTAGGTATAGATTTGCCAAGATCTAAGCCTCACAGCCTCTCCACTTTCACTATCCAGCCCAGGTAAGTACTCCCAGTAGCAACAAACATCTCACAGCCCACCAGAGAACCACACTTCCCTTTAGCCCCACAAAGTGGAGTGAGATCATTTTAGACACATCATATCATGCTTTTCATTGATTTTAGCAACCCACTGGGCAGACTGGCTCAGTTCAACTCTTACCTTTCCTTAGACCTCATCAATGGTCTCTTACTAGAACACAAACATTCATTAGCTGTGGATATATACATTTTATCACCTGTTCATTGTCACACTTCATCTCAAATGTTCCTGCTTTCCAAGCTGGCAGCAGGACTATGTACATTTAAACAAATACAGTTATAATTTCTGTCTGACTACAGCATGAACTAAAGTGACTATCAAGAGTCACTGAGTGGTACACCCAGCAGAACTACCAAAACAGACAGGCAGCACCCTGCTCCCTAAATGCAATTATGGATGAAACAAGTTTATAACTCAAGTAATTCCATCAAGTTTTTTCTCCTGTTTTTGCTAATAGCTTAACCATGATGACATATCCAGACTGAGAGGACAGAACAGCCTACAGAACCAGCTCTGCAGGAGACATTGCAACACTGTCTGTTCCCTCTGTCTAAACAAGAACTGGTAAACTCAGAGGTTATTTTTAAAATACAGATACCAGTCTTGAGTCTAGATTCACCACTGAGAGAAGATAATGTAAAATTAAAGCAATAGCTTTGGCACAGCCTACTGGAACAAAACAGAAGTTAAATGTTCTACTGAAAATTTTATGTAGAATCATGTCTGAACAAATCCTGTATATGAAAGTGTAAAACTGAGGCTTAGGTGACATGAATGTTACTCTACATTCTGCTGATTGCTGAATAATCTTCTGCATGCTTTGGTTTGCCCATCTAGAAAGTGAAGAGAATAATGCTTACTTCCTTAAAAAATGCCTTGAGTTCTAGGGAAGTAAATCCTCTAGATAAGAGAGCATGGAATTAAAATTTACTGCTTATTTTAATCTGATTACTCTAAATATCTGGTCCCCATTAGAGGACTCAGATTTACATTCTTTACTCAGTACATACTTAAACTCTGTATTTTTGTAGAAAACTGAAACAATGTGCATCACAATTGATTAGCCTCCAAGGTGGCTGGGACCATTTTCACATGCACAAATCAAATGTAGAAGTAAGAGAACAAGGTTAAAGAGCATTTGAATAAAGAAACTGTTAAGGGAGAAAAGGTTCAGACACAGAAACTGCACAGCTGGTGAGCCAGAGGAGAGGAAAGAACTGGCATTTTTAACAAATAAACTGAAAATTCAGTAGATTACAGACACTTTCATTTAAAGAATGTATATTTATTTATACAATGCCAGAGTTCCCTCACTTAAGCTACTGGACTTTTGCATATAAATGATGAAAGCACTTAATTTCCTTTTTTATGGTAGGTAAATACTTCACAATCTTTTGTTACAAAGTCCTCGATAAATAAAAAACACACGTTTACAACTTTGTACAATATCTGAAAGATGACTTTTTAAAGTATTTTTAAAATGTGCTCATATTCAGAACTGTGCACAGCCTCAGGCAGTTAAAAAAAATCCACGTGCAGTTAGGAATCCTGCCTGCAGTTTTAAAAAGCCTCATTTCAAAACCTGATATATTGCAAAGTATCTACTTTTTATATATATTTATACATTATATATAAGATAAAGTACCTAATTTTATAACTGTACATGTTACAATTGGAACATGCTTCACCAATCTCTAATCTAAATAAATACCTTAAAACATGAAGTCCTTTCATTTTAAATGGCAAAATCAATCACTTGAGCTGATTTGCTGACAAGAGATGGCTGAAACAGCAAAATTCACCTTCAAGATATCAAATATTCTTTTCTCAGGTGGCAAGTACAGAACATACTGGACAGTATTAAGATGCAATGAAGTTGTAGAGTATTCAGTTTTAAGTGAATTTGTGTAAATATCTGAACAATCTCACCTGGAACTCCACAACCATCATATGCAAAGAAGCAGACTGAGGTAGGACAGTGACATTGCTGGCAAGGTGAGTGCTCACAGCTGTCCTGGCATACCAGAAATACAGGTTATGCCATGGCAACAAACTTGTGGTGAAAAACGGCTCTCCCACAAGGACAGAAACCTTGGCAAAGAAGGGAACAGGTAAAAAGCATTATAATAAAGAACATCAACTCACAACACAGGCTGTTTAGGTTTTCCAATAGCTGCCAGTGCAATATATTAAGTGAAATCAACTAGATAAAAATTTCTACTGCTCCCTAGGGATTTAATTACTGTACACTGCACGTACAGCATACTGGACATGGTTCTCGGGGTTTAGTTACCTCATTTTATATTGAATTTTCCCACAACAGTTTGAGAGAAAATATTGCACTTTGAGTTTGGAAGGCTTTGTAATGAGTCATAGAATTCTGAAGTATGTTATTACTCCCAAATAGATTGCAATCTTCTTCCAATCAGTGGACTGTGAAAGAGCTACAGCCTTGCAGAGCCAGTTAAACTGTCTTAACTACTGGGGCAATTATGCAGCAGGGAAAGTCAGACCCTTCAAAAACAAAGCAACAACCATCCCACAGTCTTTACTCTCCTTTAGGTTTAGTGGCACATGGTGTGAAGCATTTACTCATTACATTTTATATGAATTGGGATATACCAGAATTCATTGTGGTTACAATTAATTTTTACCTTCTGTTCCCTACCAACCCCTGAAACTCAGTACAATATACAACTGTAACATACCTTTTTATCTTCCAAATGAGAAGGCTTCAGCAACTCAGGACGTGCTTCTATTATTTTAATTTTATCTTCAAGATTATTTGCTTTTAAAAACTAAAACCAAAAAGTAATTGTCAAAAGTCACAGTTGAGACCAAAATAATAATTTCACTGAAAATAAGTTTTAAAAAGACACCAGCAGCCAAAAGAAATTTTAATAAAACTGCCTGCCATAACTCATGAGGATGATACAAGTCTAGTCTTGAAGGGTGCATGCACCTAGAGCTAGTGTGTTACACCTAGGGAACCAAAGGATGTACCCTCAGTATTCTTTAAATTATCTATATAAAAAGGCAGATAACACAAAAGTTACCTCACCTTCATTCATTTGTACTTTGAAGCATTTGAGAAGGATAATCAAGAAAGGCAAGAATCACTTCATCTATGAATACACTGCATATTTGGCTTTTCTTTGGGACCAGTTCAAGTCCTCATTTGCCCACCATCAGGTTTTGTCCTTCTGAGCCACAGGCTGAGCCAGATCTCTTCCAAACACACAGTGTCAACTAAAGGAGCCACAGCCCAGTGGTGACCCCAGGAAGCTGCTCCCAGTCACTTCTGAGGCCCCAGCTGTCTCTCCTGAGCAGCCTCCACTCCACTGGCAGAGCCTTCTGTGCCCTTCCCCAAGGCAGAGCAAACAGCAGAGCAGGCACTCCCAGCCTGTCTCAGCTGCAACACAGAACTGCTGAGTGCTGCTTGCCAGACTGCTGCAAGCTTTGGGATGCTCTCACTAATCCTCAGAAACAAACAGCCTGCTTTTATCACCAAGGCAATGGCAGCAGCAGAGCAGCAGCTCAAGCAGACAAGCCAAGAGACATCTGCAAGGAGAGAGTCAGCTTTAACAGAAAATGGAATACTCACTTTTTCTATGACAAAGCAGGACACAGCAGAGTTTTCTAATGTAAACACCTAATGAAAAAATACACAGTTAGTCAAACTAGCTTTATAGTTTTTAATTACAAGAACATGTAACTGAAGAATGAAGTAACATTTGATGCCCTAGTATGCACAGTTCATAAGAATCATGCATCCATTCCACAGCCCACTATAATGAGCTTTTTTAACAACAAAACACTCCCCAAACTACAGGCTAAATAATTCTGTTTTCACAACTATACAAGATAAAAAAAAACCTCAACAGAATGCAAATATTTATTTTCCAGTTTTAAGTTGCATACAGCAAATTAACATTTGTTCTAAGCATGTATTTACTCATGAACAAATGCAAGCACATTACCAGTGTGCCAAATTGTAAATACTGCTTAACATGACCTGACTGTATCAGCTGGAAAGTGCTCAGAAGTCTTTTGCAGTAAGAAAAAAAAATTAGTTTTTATCCAAAATGATGAATAGTTAGACAATATGCTACATTCCTCAGGATTATATCACATTACACATTCCCAGATATTCAGTTCAACTCAAACAGATGTTAGTTTGAAGAGCCCCCTGTTAAGTAGGGCATTCATGTATGTGAGACAGCCAGGCAGCTCTTAGTTACACACAGACCCAGCACTCTCACTGCTTCCTACTTGGCTCTTACATATCTTCCACTCTAGACTAGGTAATGAATGTAATTATGGAACTGCAAACATAAGAGAAAAATACCCTACCAGACATTTAGGTCCATAGAAAGACTGTTTTCAAATAAACAAGATATAAGATGGCAAACAGGAAGCAGTGAGGAAAAAGGAACAGCACTTTCCCTCAAAACCACACATTAGTAAATGTCAAATCTGGTGATTATTATCTTTCTAGACCTCAGCTTGACCAGAGATGAATTTAACCTTCCCTTCAACACAATGTGAGTCTATTCCTCACTTGTCCCTGAAGAGGCACTGCAAATAGTTGAATAATGAAATGGAAATTAACTACATGAGAGAAAAATGTCAAGCCAGAATGCAAAGATCTGAAAAACAGGACAAAGTACTATACCTGCTTTGCTCCAAGATAGTGAGCCAGCACAGGGAGCAGACTGCCATCACTGATACAAAGGCAAACACTATCTGTTTTCAGAACCTACAGAAAACAAATAGTCATTGTTAATCTTATTCCAGAGGGAAAAGTTTTCCACACTTTATACACTTTCATATCAAATAATGGTAAAAAAAATTCTCATGTGATGCCCTTGGCTTAGGTCTGAAAAAGTTTCTTCAAAAATGTATTGGATGTCTTTATTCTAACTACCAATATTATGTCTAACACACAGAGCTGCTACAAATTCTATGCAAAAGTGGCTGCTTACCATTAAAATATTTAATACTAAAGTTTTCAAGAAAACTTATAACTTCCATCTGCTGATATAAGAAAAATCCACTTGGTGAGCAAAGTCCTTTGCAGGGGACAAACAAATTCCACAAATAAATACTGCACTGTGTGCATCCATCAGAGAAGCCCATAAAGCCTGCAGGCAGCCAGCACTCACTTTCCTCAAGGCTGTGATGTATTGCTGTGTTCTACTCTGATCATTCAGCTCCCCAAAGCGGGGCCTGTTCCAAAGCAGGTGAGCACGACACCTACACACAGGACTCTCCACAGGAACATCTGATTCATGCTCCTCTTCATCTGCTTTGTTCTCCCCCTCTCTGTAAAAAATGTCAGTGTAGTATCAACTACAGCATCACTAACACATTTCTGCAAACAGCACATTTATGCATTTTGGCTGATATGCACAGGAATGAATACGAACTCTGCTGACACTTTTTCAAAGTTCCTGGTTCTCCAGAGACATTTCTGCAATTCTGTATTTCCAAATGAAAAGTGGCCAAAAAGAATTCTCACTTTTTTTATAAGACAAAACCAAGACCATCCCCCACTTTCCCACTAACTGTGATGGTTAGGTACTTTAGGCTTTGCCCTTTCAGCAGTTACTTGTTTGGATGTTGGATTCCTAAGCAAGAAAGGCAAAGCAAATGCAGACACTTTAAAGCTAGCACTGGTTTTGAAAATGTTTGCTGCTATTGTCATTACAACCAACATGATTAAATTCTTTTTAATCTGGGCAAAAGGCAGTAATCTCAAAAAGACAGTGTTGATTAGGAAAATTAAAAAATGGAAACAGAATGGCAATTATTTCACTTCTTTACCTGCCACTTCAGCTGTGCTGTATTTTAGGATTCCCAGAAATTAACCATGAGTGTTTTATGCTTCTTTGACAGAGAATGCATGCAGGTGCAATGCAGAAGCTTGCAGTCCAACTGAGTTTTTATTCATAACGTGTATTTTCCACCTGTGCATTACTCAAGAAGCAGCCTTTAATATTTTTCTACTCTTTAGGTTCTTATCTAGCTCTTCTACAAAAGGCTCTAAGAGCTGCAAATACTCCAGCTTGGAGTAAGACAGCAGCCTTTTTCACACACAGATTTTTACCTGGCTTTCTGCAGGTTGTACCACACAGAGTACTCATCACGACAAGCAGTCAGGTACAGCTTCTCACCCTGCAGAACTGGCTCCTCACGTGGAAGAAAATAAACACACTGCATCCAGTGATCTCTCCACTGAAAAGGGTTGATACACAAAACCTTAGGAACTCACCCATAAATAGTAAATGAAAAGTAAAGAAGTAGCAGGAAATCAATTAGGAAGAATGGGTACAACTTTGAAAATGCATGATTAATTTCAAGAATCTAGTTCAAGTTAGCAAGGCTGAAAAGACCAATATTGCATATTGAATAATACTGATTTCTTGAAACAGAATAAACCCAAGACCATTGGCTTGCTCACTGGCCAAGCCTCTATTCTAAATTAAAAACAACCCAAAATTGTTTTGCATTTGCTAATGCTGTTTCACCTCCACAGTTCACTTTTGTTAGAAACCTGTATCAAACTGCTGACAGCCTCATGCACCTAGAATTATGTCAGTGTCACTCTGATCACAGCACAACTACCTTGTGTCTCAAAAAGCTGGTTTTTGCACTGCAAATATCCTATGCTGATCAGTCATTCTAAACTGACTGAACACCTCCAATTTGATAATTTCAAATTTTCTTCTCAAACATGCTAAGAGTAGATAATCAATCATTTTGTAATTTCCTTTTGACTAAGTTAATCCTACTTGTAAATACATTGACATAAAAATGCAAGAATCTGACTTAGTAGTGATAGTATTTCTGTAATTATCCATATCAATCCAGCACTTTCCTACATCAGCCTCTTTTTTTTATATGAGTGTATAAATATACTTCTATAAACATAACACTTATTTAGAAATTTAATATAGGAATTACATGGAACCAAACCACAGACTAATATTTTAACCAGGGATAGAGACTAGTTAAGGAAAAAGATATGGAAATCTGAATTTCTTGAACATAAAAGAAATAGCACTATCTGGAAGACAGTTTCAGTTTTGAAGCTTTACATAAAAGATTACTCTTTTTTACTCATAAAAGATTAACATTAAAGAAAAGCTAAAATGGGCTGAAATTTCTACAATTAGCATCTCCCAACACATTAAATATTAGCAAAGCTCCTAAACAATTTAAGGCAGAGCTGCTTAAATCCCCCAATACTCCAAAGAGTTGCTCAGTCATCTGACAATGAAGGCTCAGTATTTTACCTGCAAAGCAGAAGTGGGTTTTACCCAGTAGGGAGCCATTGTGCAATTTATCGTCCCAAGGGGGTCCATGTCAATATCCCACCAGGAAAGTACAATTTGTGCCTTGCCAGATTTCACAGGCTCCAGCTGCACTCTATAGTAGGTAGAAGCACTCTGTACTGGCTTACTGAAATCCACACTGCAGGGAAGCATGAAAATTGTAAAAAGAAATAGGAAGAAAACTGTAAAAAGAATTCTTCAGAAACTCACCAGTTTCTTAAGCTGAATGCACAGCTTACATGAAAGGCATAAAAAGATAACTTTGTTTTGAAAAAAAACAGTGTTTCCCTTACCTGAACATTGTCACCACATCACTAAGGGTACTGAAGTCACTTGAAGGCATCTGGTTCAGTTGGATATCACAAACAGATGGAACACCTGGACAGTTCTCCATTTCTGAAGGTGGAACAAGAATTTTTTCACCATCCTCTGTTTCAACATGAACAGGAAAGAGTTTCTTCCAGGACCACATTCTTCTGGATTCCACTAACTGGACGTACACCGTTGCCCTGTGAGGCACTGCCTCACATCCCTCCTGAATGTTCAAAACAAAGGGTAAACACATTCAACAAGTTTGAATTGTTAACATAAGTGAGAATTAAATCAATTGAAATGCAAAATCATTTAAAGAAAAGTTGGACTGGGAGCTTTATTACAAAATACAAGTTATTTTAGAGACTTCTGCAACACCAGAGCAATTTTTCTCTCTGTGAAATAGAATACACATATCTATCCTGTTCAGTGTGGTTCAGCAAGGCCAGATCACTTCATTAACCATGCAACACTATCAATTTACTAACCTCAGTTAATCTTACATTTCCATTCTTGTTCTGAAATAAGAGCCAGCCTGAGCTTCTCAAGTCAGGAAAGTACTAAGCCATCAACAATAAGAGAGTTGCTGATTGCAATGAGAAAATAAGAAAAATAATGGCTCAAATATTTATGCAATGACAACTTTGTATCCATATTTAAAGAGTGGAAAACATATAAATTGTCCTAAAAATCCCAGTATGAGCTAAGAGCCAACCATGAAGTCCAAAACCAATGCTTTTACAGAAAGAAAGAGTAATTGCAATTTAGAGATCTATATGGAGAGCAGTACAAAGTTATGGAGTGCTATTGTCTTTATATGGTGTCTTTCAAACTGGTGAATGGAAACCTGGAACCCTAAATAAAGTTCTGCTATCCATGTAACTAGGAGAATACTAGAAAATGCAAAACAGAAAGCCCTAAAATTGTAACCACAGATTATAAGTCCAAAAAAGACTATCATTTAAATACAGAATTTAAAATATTTTCACATGCAAAATGCATATGGAGTAGCAAGAACACAATAGGAAAAAAACCAAAAACAGCCAAAAATGAACCAATGCCTGGGAGTTGAAGGTCATCAAATTTAGGAGACTTTTTAAAACATCTTGGGACAAAGTTGATATTAAGGAGAGCTTAAAATCAGAACTGGATGCCTCTCTCAATGACGTTTGGTAACCAGTAAGTTATTGGTCTCAACACAAAGCAACTAGGTGCAATTTCAGAGCCTGTGACTTACAATATGAACTCAAATAGCTTTATTCTAGGAATGAATCTAGTAAATTATTTGACTGAATAAGAAACTAGCAGAGGTGGTGGTGTATTTACCAAGGGATACAGAAGCCTAAGTCCTGTACAATCTCTATCCTACTTCAAAAAACAGGCAAAGAATGTCTCTACTGATAGATGTGACACACTTCCTATTTTCTTACCTGTACAAGATATTTGTGTGCATGCTCATAGCTTGGCAAAGCTCCTTCTCCAATCAGCTCTGTATCAAATAATTCTGTTACCAGGATGTTTGCCCGACACTGCATATCTCCATCTAAAAGACACAAATTAATACTGTAGTGTTAAGTCTTTATGCAAGTCTTTCAAGAAGATGCTATCCTGAATACACAAGTATTATTCCTGTTAGAGAGTCTGCTGAAGACTGGAAATTATTTTCCATTTGAAATACAAATGGCTGCTGAGGTATTTCCAAAACACTTTCCTTTGAAGTAGCTTTTCAGTGTTACTTTCTAGAATGTAAAGCATCACAGAATCCTTAAGGCTGGAAAAAACCTTTAAGATCAAGTCCAACCACTAACCCAGCACCATCACCATGTTCACCAGTGAACCATGTCCTCAAGTGCCATATCCACAAGTTTTTAAACACTTCCAAGGATGGTGACTCCACCCTTTCTCTGGGCAGTCTTTTCAGTGCTTTACAACTTTGAAAAAAAAATTCCTAATCTCTGATCTAAACCTTCCCTGGCACAATTTGAGGCCATTTCCTGTCATCCTGTCACTTGGAGAAGAAGCCAATTCTCACCTGCCTAAACCTACTTTGAGGCAGTTGCAGACATAAGGCTTCCTCTGAGCCTCCTCTTCTCCAACCTGAACCCCCTCCCCAATTCCCTCAGTGTTCTCAAAGCACTTGTTTTAATTTTAAAAAGTACAAGGAAGAAGAGTAAGACATATTCCTCTGTGGTTTTCAGGTACTTGCCAATTTTTTCAAGCCTAGACTATTTTTTTTCACCTGGGCCAACTGTGACTTCAGTGGAATGCTTGTTGATTACTTTGATCTTGTCAGAAAAACCATTTTTCTCCACTATCTTCACAGCAGCATTAGCCATGGGCTTGAACACCTGTGAAGATAAAGAGAGAGTAACAAAATGGCACCACTCAAGTTGGCTTTCAAAAGCAAAATTCAATATATTTAATTCTGAAAACAATTAACATCTTCTGTATCTTTTCCTATGTTTGAAGTTCACTACCATGAAACAAGATAACAAGCCCCACTTGGAAAAACTCAGAGCTCTACTGTTAGGGAGTTATGAGCTGCCTCCAAATGCTACTAACTTTTGAAACACAAGAATACACATTAACATTCTAGCATTTATGCTAAACAAGCTCATTTTTTGTAAAAATAAAGATATCAACAGAAGCCCCTAAAGACTTACATGTGCTCCACTGTGAGAATGAAACCAAAACAACCAGCACTGAAACAGTCACTGAAGTATGCCAAAAACCTGCTTGTGTTAACAGTGTAGCTCTGAAGAGAATTTCTGCTTCATTCAGAACAAAAACAACAGAGATAGTACACAGCATGAAAACAAAGCATCACAAAGAACATATTGAATATGTGCAACCTCTAAGAAATGCTCACCTCAATGGCATAGCAGAAATCTGCCCCAGCTGAAGCTGCCATCATGGACAGGAGTCCTGTGCCTGTCCCTATGTCCAGCACAATTGCTTTCTCACCTCTCTCTTTTACTCTGCTCACTGCAGCACGAATACCTTGGTAGTATTTCACATTCTGTGGGAAACAAAACAAAACAAAAAAATCAGCAATCTTTTATCCATTTATGTTTTTAATTTTTGTGCAGAAATCTGACATTCTTTGACCGTGAGTTTATGATCAGAAAAAGGCTCACAGACACTCAGTCCTGAACAGTCACACCAAAGGCATCTTCAACAGTAACACTGTATCTGTCAGGATCAGCTTGTTTAAAGGACATCAGTATTTATCACAATGTTCATATTACCATTGGTCAATTCTTAACATGCATGATTTCCAAATCTGAGTATTTTCCTGAGCAAATAATAATCAGATCCATGGGAGATACTACAGGTTTTCTGATTAATTTTCCCCTGCAGGGCCACTCAAACAGTCATATTTTCCCTATGGCAGTACAGGACCTGAAGTATCTTGATTTAGATTCCTCTCTTCATCTACTGAAAAAGGTTCATACATGAGAATAAACCTGTGCAAATCCTGGTTTTTGGTTACAGGCCATTAAATGGACCTATAAGCACACCAGCCTCATCAACAGGAAAAAAACAAATGTTGTCAGCCACAAGATACAGATTAATACACATGTTATATTTCCCTTCTAACGAGACATTCCTTTCCAAATAATTTATTAAGCCTTTCCAAGGAATACACAGCCTTTGAACATTACACATTTGGAAGGTCTGCTGTATTCCTTTCTGAACAATTCTAGTCAACAGCTTTGATACATGTAATTCCAGTAGCTGTTTTAATCACTCAGCCACAACCTGCTGCCTCTACAGAGCTTATTAAATGCCTGATCCCACATTTTAATTCAATATGAATTCAAGATTCCTCATGGAGGCACCACAAAAATCTTTCAAAACATTATTGATGGAATGCTGACTTACTGGCTAGAAGAAAATGAACATTTGAACTACTCATTTCAGACTTCATGCCTGCATATCTGGTAGAAACACCACAAAAAAATAGACTTTACTTACACTCCTATAAAAACTGAGAAGCCCAGCTTCACTTTAACAGCCTTTGAAATTTCATCTAATGAGCTCTCTGTCCAAAAATGCCAAACAGAACAGCAAAACTGGCTACTGAATATAAAAATGTTCTGCAGTAAACAACAGAACACTAAAGTCAGATGTAGGAAGGTATCTGTTGATCTGAGAGCAGGCCTGGTACCTTAGAGACTACAAAAATGTGATAATTTAATCTTTCAGAGAAACCCATATAATCACACAGTGACAGCTATTCAAGAGAAATGCAATAGCTCTTTTCCCACCATTCAAAAGGGTTTTTTATGTTTCTATACTTACTCTGTCCTTATCATGAAGCATATCTGCATAGCGTGACCTGCAATAAAAGATATTCTAGTTAAAATACTCCATTCTGCAAAGCAACTGGCCCACAAATGCACATACAACTGACACACTCTTTGAGGATTTAAAGTGTTTCCCAAATCTAAGGGATAATGTAATTGCAGTGATGTGGCCATCAGCATATAAATCAACTCATGAACCACTGGCACAAATCCTCTCCACAGCAATGGACCCAAGGCACAGACCTATGGACAAACAGCTGTGAAGCAGCACCTGAGACAGACACATAGTCATACAGAGCAATGAAAGACAGAATACTAATGACTTATTTTTTACCAAGACTTACTCTGGTTCCCATTTCTTTGTGGGTTGCACAACTCCAAAATATCCCAAAATATATCTTCCCACCTTCTCTGGCTATTACACTAAGCTCTTAAAAAGCCAGAACAGGGACAGACACCTGACAGTTATATGTTGCACTGGCATCTAAAATAATTTTAGTCAATGCATTTTTGTCCCATGTCAGTCACTGTCACTATTCGGATCAGCCCCAATGAAAACACTTAAAAAAATTTAGAAGGAAACTACTTGGAGAACTACATTGACAGTCTTGCCCTATACACCACTGGGAACATTTACTGACACTTAGACTATTCTACACCAGTTCACCTCATGCCCTTGGAACTTCTACAAAGACAAACCTCCAAACTGACATTAAAATAAAGTTGGATTTGCTCATTTTTCGGCGTCCTTTAAGGGAACAAGCTACTTTTCCAAGCATACCTTGCAATCTCCTGGTGGTAGTCATAATCCTCACCCTCTTCTAACCACTCCATCGAACCAGTGGTTGGATTGGCTCTTCCACAAAAGGTCTTCATGATCAATCTCAATTTGTAATGTATTATTTATGTACTGTGTGCACTTTTGCTTTCGCTTCAGCTGTGGGAAAAAGAACCCCAAAGAAATCACAAAACTTTCAGTAAACACAACAGGTATCACTGTGGCTCTTGTACATTTCCCCCACTACACCTGCCTTGGCCAGAAGTACTGGTGACTGCTTTATGCTTTCTTCATAAGAGATGTTTTAAGCTAAAATCTGTCACCTAGTCCTAGACAGAAAGGGGACCCTGAAGATCACCTGGATGTAACCCCCGAAAACACAGCGCAAGAAACCAGGACAGCAGTAAATGCTCATGGAAGAACATCCCGTTAGTGAGCCCGTCGGGCCGGGCCCGATCCCGCAGTCCCCACAGCCTGCCCAGGGCCCTGCGAGCCCCGGCCGGGAGCGGCAAGGCCCGAGCCTTCCCCTCAGAACGAGCGGCCAGAGCGCAGCCCTGCCCGGAGCCAGCGCAGCGGGCCCGCCATCCGCGGCTCGCCCCTCCTCGGAGCGCCGGGCCGCCAGCTCCGCAAGCGGCGTGTGCACAGCCCGGACACCGCGTGTGCACAGCCCGGACACCGCGTGTATTTACCCGGGACACCGCGTGTGCCTGCCCCGGACACCGCGTGTATTTACCCGGGACACCGCGTGTGCACAGCCCGGACACCGCGTGTGCCTGCCCCGGACACCGCGTGTATTTACCCGGGACACCGCGTGTGCAGAGCCCGGACACCGCGTGTACCTGCCCCGGACAGCGCGGGCCCTCCCTCGCCGCCGATCCCGAGCCAGCGGCCCGGCGCGCTCTGCGCGAGGGCGGCGCTGTGCGGTGCAGCGCAGAGCGGAACTCTCGGCGCCGTGCAGCGCAGAGCGGAACTCTCCGTTCCTGTGCAGCGCGGAACTCTCCGTTCCTGTGCATTGCGGAACTGCCCGTTCCTGTGCATTGCGGAACTGCCCGCTCCTGTGCATTGCCGGCGCTCCGCCCCCGCGGCGCCATGGCGGGCGCGGCCGTGCTGCGCGTGCGGCGGAAGCGCGGCGGCCCCGAGCCGGCCGAGGCGCTGCTCCTGGCCTGCAAGCGGCGCCGGGCCGAGCCCGTGGAGAGCAGCCTCTTCAAGCTGGTGACCACCGTGTCCTCCAAGGTACCGGGGCAGCCGGGCGGCGCGGAGCGGGGTTGGAAAGCAGCGGCTGTCGCTGGCTGCCCCCGCGGCTCTGTGAGGATGCGGCGCTGCGGGGAGCAGCCCGGCCCCGGTGGCGGTCCCCCAGGGCTCGGCGGCTCCTGCGCTGTGACAGCCGGGCAGGGCAGGGGCAGAGCTGCGGGCCACAGCGCACCGCGAGCCCCGGGCGAGCTGTGCTCAGCACTCCCTTTCTACACTTAGAGACGGCTCTTCGCTTGGAAACTACACGACAGGCAATAAGTGAAGCTTGGATTTCTGCTGTGTGAGATGCTGAAGCTCAGCCCCCCAAAGATAACAACTACCATCCGCCCTCCAGCCTTTTATATTGAATAAAACACTTCTATCTTGGGAAATGGTCTTAATGCACCCTAAAGGATACTACACCCACCCTAAATTTAGTTCCATTGTATTTCCAAAGCCACGTGTTTTTGTTTGGAGAGTTATTTGGAGACCATGGAGTCGCTTAAGAATCAAACTGAAACAGTCACAGGACTTTCATATCTTCTGCTTTCCTCCCCTTGTAACAAGAGAATATTATGTTTATGTTAAAGTAATAGTAGAAGTTACTTGGATATTGTTAGGATTATTGGTACTGCAGTTCTTCATCCCTTCTAGGAAGGAGAATGACTTGCTGTGTTGATATGATCATTCTGTTCCTTTTCCCCAGAACGAACCCGTTCAGAAGTACGTTAAAGATGCCATCACACGAGAGAGGGCGGCGCAGAGGCTGCGCCCCTGGCTGGGCAGCCGGCAGCGGATCCTGCAGGGGCTGCGCGGCTCCAGGCAGGAGAGCAGGAAGCAGAGCCGGTACCGAGTGCTCTCCAGCCACAGGCCCGAGTGCGCCGGCACAGCCGCGCACGGCCCCTCTGAAACACACCCGGGCGCTTCTGCACAGCGCAGCGCAGCTGCCGCCGGGAGCGCAGACTGCTGGGGGCACTTCCAGCTGTTTGACATTGTACAGGAAGAGGAGACGGTGGGAGATGCCTGTGTAACCACTGCAAGCCCGCAGGTCAGCTGTGAACTCAGGGGGCTTTGGTGTCGCTCTTGAGTGGTACATGAGGGCAGACTGCTGTCAGAGTTTGCTTGCACTGGAAGTATTCCACTATTTAATAGCAGCTTTAATTAAATTGCGAGTTGGAATGCAAGTTCCATGCAGATCCTAAGTGCACTAATGTTGAAACAGTGTATGAAGCTGCTGCTTAAGGAAGGGCTTGTGCCACCCTATTTTTTCTTTGCCTTGGTCTGATGTGTAAGTTCTCTTTTCATCTGAAAACTGTTGGCTGTAAGACTTGTCTTGACTTTAATGGAAATACGCATTTTTTATTTTTTCTCAGCAGAAGAATGATCCAGATACAATTCTCTGCAATGCAGTAGAGATGATCCGTGAACGTTTAAATGTTTCTGAAGATGGTAAAAAAGAACATGGTGACAAACAAGATGAGTATGTTTATGACATCTACTATAAGGAAACATCAGCCCCTGATTGGATTGAAAATATCCTTTCTGTACAGCCCTATAGAGAAGAATATGAATGGGTAAGGGTGTGGAAAAAACAATCTTTCTAAACTAAAAAGATCATAAAAGATGTTTCAAGTCCTGCTGTTAAAAGCTGCCATGCCAAGGAAGGTCCTTTAAGATGGACACTACACATATGCTCAGTGACTTCTGTGTTAGGCCTTTTGTAACTGCCAGTCTCTTGTTCCTGCAGGTTACTGTTTATCCAAGGACATCACATGACAAAATCAAAGGGATGGTGCTTATGTAATGAGAAGAATCTGTCTGGTTTCAAACTGCCAATTACATTTTGGCACATGAATGTAAACTTGAGTAATTTATGTCTTGCTTGTTAGAGACAGCCATTCAAATGTCATTGTAAATATGACTGAATGAAAAGAACAAGGGGGGGACACACAACATTTTCAGTATTTGAGGACTTCAGTTTTCATGTGCAGTATTTTTTTCATAATAAATTGTTCTTCAGTGACTGGAGCTAGGAAGTTTAATGTAAGCTTTAGTCTTGTGTTGTACAGTTCCTGTGATCCACAGGCTTGTATATTGGGAGCCTGAAACACTTTCTCTTTTCCTTCATCTATTACACTACTGCTAAAATGAGTAGAATTAAGTTACACACTAACATTGAAATACTGGAGTGGTATATGTACATGTGTGACTTCACTGATTTTTCACCTAAAGCAGATTTGAAGTGTTATGGTGAATGCAGTGACAAGTCAAATTCTTCTGCAGTATGCCCTGTGTCACTGCAGAATTCCTTCTGCCTCCCATCAGTATTTCTGGTTCTTTCTGATCTGTACAGTATTGCACAGGTGGATGAAAACCCACTTTTCACCATAAGTACAGACACTCAGCATTATGTTTTGTGTTGACATGCAGGTACATGATGATCCTGGTCCAGAGGAAGCATATGAAGATGAAGATGATGAAAATGATGAAAATAACTGGCGTAATGATTATCCTGAAGAAGATGAATTCTTACCTGAGGAAGATGGAGAAAAAGGTACACCTGTCATAAATGCTGTTTGCTTTCCTGCTGTGTATGTGTACATCCCCTCTTTTTTTACATGCTATCCCTAAAAAAGCAACTTAACTGAGTGCTGCTGGGGTAGCATTCTGCTCTTACAATGGTGAAATATGCATAGAGGAGGACTGTCTTTCTTGGAACTAGAAGAGAAATTGGTGTTTTTGAAGACAAAATAGAGAAGTCAAATTGAGGCTGCTGCAATTACAGATGTTTGCTTGCTTAGAGGAGGAATCCATGACTTGTGTCCACTTGCTTGTGAAACACTGCCTCTGCCTTCTGAATCCCTACCCCCAGAGTACTTCAAACACAATTCAAACCTCAGCTCATACAGAAGTTGTTCAGATTTCATTAGTTTCTCAAGAAGCTTAAACTATTCTGATTAATTTAATTTTTTTTTAGTAAAAAGAAGGGATAATCTCGAAGTGTTGATGCTTTCTCTACAGACTCTGAAGAGAGCTCCAGTGATGAGGACCAATGTTACAGGAGAAGAACATGGGACAAATATCGACAGGAGGTTTTGAAGGAATTTGGATACGATGAAATTGAAGATTTGGCCTCTGACTGACAGCCTGGTTTGGGAGATGAAATGCATACTGAAGGTGAACATCTGCTGCTGTAGGAAGATATTCTGAGCACCCAACTTCAGCTGGTGGATATTAAACAGATGGGTGTGACTATGGCCACTTCAGAACACAATTTTTTTTCCAAGCACAAGATGCTCTATGCTTTTGAAATGGAATTTTCCACTCATTGCGTATGTTGAGGTTTTGAAGGGGCCTTTTATTTCTTTTTGTTTTCCCAAAGCTGCATGCCCAGGAGTTTTTACCTGTAGGAAATATATAGATATGGAGGTACTGTTGGCAGCAGCTCTTCTGGTCATGTCTAAATATGTCAGGTTTCACAAGAGGATCGATGTGTCTGTCCTGCTGGCAAGTGGAAGTCCTGGAAAAAGGCATTCTTATCCTACTGCTTCCTACTTCATTTGTTCCTCAGTGTCAAGTGACTTTCTTCACAAGTGTTGAACATATTAAATGCCTTGATCAGTCTACTACTCTCCCCAGTAGTTTTACTGCTGGAATTGAACAATGTGCATTTAAATTGTAAATAAAATTTTTTTGACCAAGTGTTCTTTACTCATTTAAAGATCACAGAAGTTGGTAGAGCTGAACCCAGGTCACCATTTTAACTTGCATTTGTGCATCTTTAAAACAATTCTGTTGTACTTGTTTGGACACACAGAGTATTTCAGCTCACACTCTCCTACTTGAGTCTCCAAAAATAGCTAATAGGATTAGCTCTTAGCTGGTTAATGTCATTCATGAACTGGAGGCTGCAGCAGTACTTAGGCCAGTCAGTTCTGCCTGGTAATGGCAAAGTAGTGGAGACAAAGTATTTTTGGTTGCTTCAGAGAAAAGTTAACATGGCAGTGCAAAAATCCAAATATCCCCACTATTATTCAAGTCACTGATGCAACTGTGGTGCACCCTTTGAAGTGTGTATTGCTTCAGCCATAACCCTTCAATTACAAGATTTAGTTCAACTTAAATGCACAAAACCATACGTGTGGCCAAACTCAGGTCAACTGAGATGGACATTGTGAACTAAGGTAAAAATCTCAGGTGTTTTTGAAGTACATCTCACTTTGCCAGACCAACAGGCTGATTTCTTGTTGCCTTTTGCTGCACCAAAATTCAGTATCAAAACTGTCCTGATTTTTGGCTTACAGCATTGGAATTACATAGACTAAAAATTAGCATGTCTGTGCTGCAGTAGTACCTTCTACTTCTGTTTTTATTTCTAGTTTTTCTCCCTGCTACTTAGCTGTCAGGTTCTAGTATCTGCCTCAGAAATTCTGCTATAGAAGGGAAAAAAAAAAAAGTGGTTTCTGGGAGGTTTTAGATGGTCATTTTCTTGTGAACAGCACTGAAATTTATAAAGGGAATTTTCTGACTGCTGAGGCAACTCAGCTACTGTGTCTTCATTGAAACAGTTCACAAACAAATGCTTACAGGCTTCAGACTGAATATTTTAATTCTGGAAGTTTCATAAAACCTAGCAGAAATTGTCGAAATACTAAGAAGTTAACAAGAAAAAAATCAACAACTATTAATCAAATCTTTAGTGCCAAGGTGCTTTGCTGATTAAACCCTTGTCACAGTCAGATACATTTTCATGTAGCATCAAAATAAAATCTTCAAGGGAGAAAGGTTGGTTCAGTCTATAAATAATGGAGCAGAACTTAATTTATCATTAGGGGCAGAAAAATGAATGAAATAGTTTGTTGTGACCAGTTTTCTTCTGGGATAAAAACTGAGATAGTACAGCAAATAATTTCATGCAAACCATCAGAATTAAGCTGGAAATGACTTAGTCTTTGGAGTCAAATTGGTTTTTAGTCTAACTTAATAATGCATTACTTCACCACCTGGTTCTGCAGAAATCTAATTTGATCCATTAGCTCTTATCATTTTCATACCAATTCTGAAGAAGAAACAGTATTGACACACAGTTTGTGTGAGTAGGTAATGAATAAATCATCATTATCCAAAACCTGCCCTGGAAACATGCCACAGGTTAGGAGGGTGACACAAGGGCATGATCCCCACTGGAGTCCATCTACAAGAAGAACATTTTCAGCATTTCTGAAAGACCACCGAAAACAGTCTTTCTGTGTCTGCCAGAGTTCCACCTCTTCCCTTTCGTTTGTGTAATTGCTTTATCCTCTCCTGCTTCTTGTAATGGCTTTGAACTTTAGTTGGATTTGATTTCTACCTTCGTTTCTTCATTTGGGTCCATCTCTGTTAGAACACAGTAACAGAGCAGCTGCATGTATCGTGTGATTGCATCTGCAGAGAAATTGGAGATAGATTAGAACAGCAGCCACCTATCTCAACTCTTAATTACAAAACACATCTGACTAATGAAAGCTGTCAGGAATGCTGTCTCACTTCTCTTTAGGGAAACAAACAATACAGTAACTGTCTCACTGTTTTTGGTTTTTTTTATTTTTTTCACAGATAGTATCTTAAACTGTTCTGTTGATATTCCAGGGTGTTTTGCTTCCTAGGCACCCTGCCAAGTAAAATCATTGTACTCTATAATTTAAAGTGCAAAATTGGCAGAATAAAGAGAGTAAAACTAATTGCACACAGGAAGAGCTACAAGATTACTGAGTATTTACATATATTCTACTTCTGCTTTCAGGGTAAGGTTATGCTATAAACCTTCCTTACCACATCCCTCATCATGGCTATGTGAGCCATGTTACTATGTGACAACATAGTAACAATAACAAAAGAACACCGATGGAGAAAACTTTACATTTGTGTAATTTAACTGCTGTAATTCAACAGAAAGCAAAATTCCATTCTTTACTGACATAAAATCTGTCTCCAAATCACTGATTCAGTGATAAAGCTGGACAGTTTGTGCTACCAAGAATGCTCACACTTTTTACAGTCATCCATCTTGGTTAAAATAAAGACTATTTTCTGATGTTTTGACTATTGCTGAACAGTGTTTGCACAAGGCCTCTTCCCTTTCCTCTTACTCTTCCTGCAGCCAGCAGGATGGGAGAAGGCAGGAAGTCTGGCAGAAAGATGGCCAGAACAGCTCACCCAAACTGTACAAAGGGCTGTTTTGTGCCATCTGATGTCATGCTGAGCAGTGTTTGCTGTGGGAGTCTCTTCCCATACAGCTGTTGCCTGCAGACTGGCTGCACACCTGTGGGATGTGTGACTGCTCTTGCAGCAGCAGGGGGTTTTCCCCCCCTTCACTTACTAAACTTTCTTTGACTTCACCAGCAGCTCTTCCCACCTCTGTTCTCCCTGTTCTGGCCCTCCCCAGCAGCTCCCTGGGTACTCAGCTGGGGTCAGCCCACCACAACCCTCCCCATCAACTGAGTCACCTATTCACACTTCCTCCTTTCTAACAACATCTCCAGCTAATAAAGAAACTTACCTATAGTCTTGTTAATAAATTTAGGTCTCCTTGATGCAGGTAAATAGACTCCCAAGAAAAAGAATGGAATTCCAGATAAAGCAATGGCAATTCCAATCACTGAATTTAAAAAGTCACTATAGAGTGGCACTACCACCAGAAATATTGTGCATAAACAGAATATTATTGGGAAAGCCAAACTCAGCTGCAGACAGAAAAAACAGAACACAAAGTTAATGAAATACTCATTGCCTATAGTTACAAACATTATGATACAGAATTCTCTCTCTGAAACCCACTTTGTGAAATTCTCTGCTCTTCCTCTCATATATCTGGCTATTTAGGACTATAAGCAAATTGCAGAATTATTCTTAACAGAATTGTTGCTAAAAATTGCAAAAGTAATCAAGTATGGTAACTCTGCTGTGCTGAAAGAAAGTGCATGGTGGTATGGAGTGTTTTGACAAAACCAGCAAAACTTGTGAAACAAGAATTACTGACTTTTTTGAGCAGAGTGTCAATTTCAAGTATGAGAAGCTTGCTAGAGGATCAGGTATCATCGAAGCTAATGTCCACAAGCAGAGTTACTTAACTTGAGCATTTCCAATCCAATTTCTGCTGCTAGATAAAAGGCTAACTACTATGTTACATTACTGAGACATTCTCCAGTGGGCAGACAGAAGGGATACCTGATGAACCAGCATATACTAAAAGAGCATACTGACACAACAGTGTCTCCTTCTTACCCAGCAGACAAACTAACTTTCATGGTACAACATCAAATGGAAACCATGCTTTATGTCCTGATCAATCTGTAACCTTTTGTATGGTCCAGATTTTGGACAGTACTTTTATACTGTATGGAAAGCATGGATTTTAAACAATTGTGTATTAAGTATTACCTTAAGAGGTCTTGGTCGATCTGGTTCTTTCCAACGTAGATAGAGCTGCCCAGCAATAGACAGGCCAACAAAAAACCAGTAACTGAAGCTGAAGTAATTAATTAGCTGGAAGACATCTTCCACACACAGGTAAATAAGGGTCATGAAACACTGTCAGAAAAGAACAAGAGTAAGAATCTGAACCCAAAAGTTTGAAACGTAATGTGTATGCTGATTTTTGCCTTTAAGTAACACTTTATCCTCCTTGGTGTTTAGCATAATTTTATACCTCAAAAAATCACTCTGTCAGCAATCACCTTGACCACAGTACATTTTGTTTCTTGTGATTGTTTTTTTCAAGTTCTCCCTTAAACAATTCATATTCTAGTTCTGAAAAAGTTGTCTTAATTCATTGACTGATAACAATATATTACATTCTGCTTCAGGGGACTGGGTTTCTCAGAGATGCATTTAGTTCAATAAGGATCTGAGAGAAGAACTTTGGGTTCTAGGAATTATTTAGGCTTGAGCAGCAGAAGTCTTTTATATACAATATGTCAATTATTAGCTGCAGTTTCAGTTGGCTGAAAATGCAATGTATTGTAATCCATGGTATACAGAACACAGTTCTTATGGCATGGCCTTCTGCTAAACTGAGTTCTGATTTCAGCATGAAATAGAATGCATACATGGACTAGTTCTTTTATACTTTTCTCATGTTATTTTTTTAATACATATATATTTGTGTACATTTTTCTAGCCCTTTGTTGAAGCTCCATTTTGAGGGAAGCTGTGCTGTGTGTCCCATGTAATTAGTTGAAAAGAAAAGCAATAACAACTTGCATTGAAGAGCAGTGCTGGCACAGGTGTGAACCTCTTTATGTGGATCATAGACAACAGGTCAGGAAGGTGACCTTCCCGTGATCCTACAAAAAATAGCCTGGAAAAAAGCAGTAGAACACATGTTGACATCACAGGCAAGAGAGAATATATTACAGAAAATCAAAGAATAACACCAGTTAAAATAAATATTTACAACACTGAATTTCTGCCCTTTAAACTGGAACCTGGATTCAATCCTTCTTATAAAGATGTACTGTACAACAACCATTGAAAAATAGATAAGCTTTTAGAAACATGCTGTTAACAACCATTTTTTAAAAATACCATCCTACAGGTTAAATAGACAACATCTACAGTAACTGAAACAAATTTCTATTGTTTCACAAAATTCTAAAAGCTCACACTGAAGACACTCTAGCTTTGGAAAGAACACTTTTCAATGCTATCAGGATTGCCAGGTCCCTAAAATGATGGGATCACTCAAGTACATGCTCAACAAAGAAACACACACAGTTTTATTACCTACTGTTCTAGATTGACTGCTTGACCAAATGATCATATTTCTTCTCAACAGAGGCATTGCAAATTCATTTAATGGACAGGAAGAATATTGAAATGCTTGAAAAAATCTATTTAAAACTTTTGCTAGTTACATCCACAATCATTGCACAAAGAAAAGGTTCTACACAGTATCCTAAGCTTTCTGATTGCAGCTTCAAAGCAGTAGCAAGTTTTTTCAAGTACAAAGCTTTAAAACACTGATTTTTAAAAGATCAGGAAGTTTTAGATAAATATATTTGAAAACACAAACTTGCTAGAATTATGCAAACAATCAGAAGGTCTGAGGACTCTCCACACAGAGAAAAAAATTAATTTATCTTATAATTATGCTCTGCATTCACTCAGAAATGCTTTGGGGAAATAAGGTTATGTTAAGGGTGTATATACACACACAGAGGTTTATCTAGATCAGTTGTTTTATTGTGGCTATTCATTAGAGATTCAGTTTAAAAAGTGGTTTTGCCTCTCTCATAATAGATCAGAAACAGTAAACATGTAAAAAGACTTACAAATATTTGTCAAACTGAAAGAGATATGCACTACCTTGATGATGCTAGAATTGAAGCATTAAGTCCACCAAAACAAGAAAAGGCTACAGCAATGGGAATTGTCCAGCTGAATATACCAAATACCCGGTCAGCAAATGTCTGATGAAAGAGAAAAGAAAAGGAAACATGAAAATATTTGCAAAAAAGAATATGTAAAAAAATGACATCAGAGCTTTTGTAATATGCATGTATGGAAAAAGAGTAACATAGTAAGGACAGTCCATAATGCAACACAAAGAATCACATAGCTTTCTTAGGTATTTATGGATTCTAAATAAGCACAAATTTCTTTAGCCAAGCACCTGAAGTCATATTTTCTGCTCACAGAAATAATGCTCACAAAGGAAAGCAAAATGCTTTGAGAATTTTCTTCCCAATCCTAATATATTTTATTCTCTAACTGAACTCAAGTGAACACATGTGAACATTCTTTGTACTACTAAAAATAAAAATATTACCTAACCAAACAGGGAAGTGCCATATTGCAATGAATAACTACAGCCAACATCACACATACTGTTTACAGATACTATTCTAGCAATCCATTTTATTTTCCTTTTTTTGCAGTTTCCTAAGCAATATATTTTCCTTCAGCTCCACTGGCAGGGCCCCTGGGCTTTACTCTCACAGCTTGGCAAATGACAGAGCAAGTTATCTTATCAGTTGCTAGACAATACTGCAACAAACTGCTGATTGTCCATGGTAGAGCTCTGAAGCCAAGAAGTCAGGAGCATCAAAATTTCACAGCAAGTGGAAGAGCCCCTGATTGCCAGCAATCTTGGATCTAAAACAAAAATGAGTAATAATTTACAATATACTGTCCTAGTCTATTCTGTTCAATCTCCTAGATGGAGAAAAAAAGGAGAGAGATTTAGAGTATCAGACAACACATTTGAAACATGAAGAAATTGAATTCATGCAGACTGACAGGTATTCTACTCCCTTCTTGGTCTTGGTCTGCACATATCTGGACATTAGCAGGAAGTTAAGCAGAAATGCCCTCAGGCTGAGTTCACAGGATGGGTGGAAGCCTTCCTACCCATCCCAATTCCACCTACACATAACTAAATCACTTCCATGATTTCTTTTACAGAAGCAAACTAACAGTCATGGTAGCAAAAGAATAATGTCTACATTAGACAGCATGAAGTCACTATTTAAGGAAACAGAAAGGTGCATTATCATGTATAAGCAGTATTCAAACAAAGAGATTTGAACATTTTATACCTTAGCAAGCAGCAGTAATCTAAAACTCTTATGAACCTTTCTCTAAATCACTGTCTTATGTCTCTCTTGCTTTATACATTTCAAGATCCTCATAAATAAAAAGCATATATAGCAATTCAGCTTTCTGCAGGTTTGTCTATTACAAAAAAATTTCATCAGTTTTTAGCATTTTACTATTTTTAAACACCTTGCCCTTGACCTCCCCTTCAATGCATTGGTCTTGATCATAATATTTATGAGCTAAGGAGCTCCATTAAAGGTGGCAAACACTCAGAATGGCCTTTATCTGTACCATATCTCTATTTAAAAGTGGTCAAATTTTAATTACTTCAGGAATCAGATCATCAATAGCAGTGCACTAGGATCTGTTTGCTTAATATTTTTGTAGGTCAAAAAAGCCTAAAATACTTAATATAGTCAGTTTGGGGCTTTTTTTGTTACATGACTGTTTGATTTTCTTGAGTCAAAACCCTGTATATAATATCAACCTTTAAGCCTCAAATGCTGAGAAATTCATAAACCAAGGCTTGGCCAGCTATAGTTTCCTGTTCTTTGTCTGCATTGAAAAAGTGCTTTGTCCAGCACATAATGAAGGTTTTGGGTCAGAATCCAACTCTGCTGTGTATCATCATTAATACTAAAAATGGTCCATCCTTTTGTGTGATTTAGTTGAGCCTCAAAGGCAGACAGGATTTCCTGCTGCTAAAGGACAGTGCAAAACCTCATAATCACTTCAATGCAACCTTGCCTAAAGGCTCAAAGTCAATGCATCAGCTGTGTCATCCTATTCTCAGAGGCACCTCTCTTCCTGAGCACTTTTAGTTTATCCATCTTAGCACAGATTCCCTCAAAATGGAGCTTCAACACAGGGTGGAAAAATGCACACAGATTCCTACAGACATTATAAAAAATAACATGAGAAAATTATAAAATAACTAGGCCATGTACCTGTTCTATTTCATGCTGAAATCAGAACATCAATTTAGCAGAAGATCATTCCATAAAAAATGTGTTCTGTATGCCATGGATTACATTTTCAGCCAATTGAAACTGAAACTAGTAATTTACATCATTGTATATAAAAGATTTCTGCTGCTCAAGACTAATTAATTCCCAGAACTCAAAGTTCTTCTCTCAGGTCCTTATTGAATATAAATGCAGCACTGAAAAATCCAGTCCCCTGAAGCAGAATGTAATTTATTATAATCCAGTCAATGAATTAAGACAACTCCTCCAGAAGAAGAATGAGGACAAGATGAAAATTCTAATAAGCAATTGTTGTAATATCTTAAAGGAATATTTAAACCTGAACTGCTGATTTCTGATGCCAAACAATAAGTGAAATTGCCAGACACAAAACTCCTGGAGGATTTTTTGTTTTAATATAGAAAGTTAAGATACAGCACAAGATGTTAGAGAATTAAAATGTTTAGTAAAATTGCCTAAAGGATAAGCATTTAGATAAATAATATTAACAGCTGAAGTTAAAGAAGAGAGAAAAACCTTATGAATGTAATCTTATGCTGAATTAGCTAATATATCATATGGAGAATATTTTCCCCCCAAAGATGTTCTTTGCAAGCATTTTCCATTTCCTTTTGAAACATCTGGTAATGGGCCAGTGTGAATGGCAGGGGCAGGACTAACTCAAAGGATATTTGAATCCTGTAATGTATATTCAATTGTTCTAGGATATGCTAATACTGTTTCACATATCTTGGAAAACAACAAACATCCATATGAACAGTAAAACACAGAAATTATATATAGATCAAAATGCTACAGATTCAATGTATTCTGGATGCAGGCTATGTTCCACCTCAACTGTTGATCCAGCTCAAATCTTAAATAAAATAGGCTAAATAAATAAGTGATTTCCCTAGAGCTGTACAAGTCAGACTCTTCAAAAAAGAGAGTAATGTAGTGACAAATCTCTACCAGACACTGTCAATGTACTTTCTAATGCTGTAGTTGGGATTCCTGACAGAGCAAAGGGTAGAGAAATTTCAAGAGCTAAACTTGAGGTGAGGCAATACAAAAGACTATTTTAATCAAGAATCATCTAAAAATCTTCAGCTTGGTTTGCCAAATAGATCTGCCTGAAAATTACTTTCAGCAAAAAAAATGTTGAAAGGTACCTAAAGTTTGGCTAATCTATCAATTGATATTAACCAGCTTAACATGAATATAAAGACCCACCTGCCTTCAGGCAGGTATTTTCTGACAGGGTTTCACCTTTATTCATAACAAAAATCAGCCAAGTTCCTTACTACTACTCAGACACTTCAGTACAAATGTATAAATCCTTCAATACCCTTTTTTCAACAGATGCCAAGAAATGTCTTCTCTAAAGCTCAGCTATAGTCTCTTGTGAATAAAGATTTCCACAGTGTTTCTTGCTAAAAGAGTTACTGAAGTCTAAGTAAAAGCAGCCACAATAAACATTCACTGCATGCATAGCAGAGGATTATTTTGCATAAGAAGGCAGGGCAGAGAAAAGTAGAAGAAATCAAGTTATCAAGCACACACAGAGTGCACTGCACAAGAAGGGAAGGGGAAGGGAAAAGTAGAAGAGTTAGTGGCTGCTTTCTGCTGAAAACACAATTGTACAATAATGAATCCTCCACAAATGAGCCAGACCTGGGCTCTGAGCTGAGCTCCTCACCAATTCCACTTTAACTACCACTGCTTCTGGGAGTTATGAAGTATATTTACAAAAACAAATGAGCTACAATGGGGGAAAGAATGGAGCATTGACAAAGGTATGTGGAGGATGACAGAGGGGCGTACCTGGAGGCAGCTATAAGCAGAAACATTTAGTCCACCATAACAGGAGAAAGCCACCACTATGGGGATGGATATCATCTCAGGATTCTTCTGAGAAAGTCTAAAGAGCAAGAAGGATTAAGAGATTAAATTGTCATCTCTGCTATAGTCTGAGAAGTCCTGCAGTCCAGACTTGAAATATAACTGCTTCTAACAGCTTGGAAACAGAGAATTCAGAGCACTGCTGATGTAACACTTGCAATACAGATAAAGTTCTTTTATGCCCTCCCATCCATTGAATATATAAAGTATACATAGGTACATGCACACTGTAGGACATACACCTGGAATTGTTCTCTTTAGTTTTGATTTTTTTTTTTCCAAACCATCATCAGAGAGTAATAATGAAGGAAGAGGTCTTCCAGCCATGCACTTCTCAGCTGAACTGCCCTTATTTCATCATGACTAAAATGTTACATTACTCCCAGAAGAATGGCCAAAAACTGAATTACAGCTTTGTTTCAAGGCATGAAAGACTGATTAAACTACATTTTATTTTTTGCCTTGGGTTAGTTTGATCTCATGATCATCAGCTGGTAAGTTGTGAATGGTTTGCAAGAACCCTTTATGTCCTTTAAAGGTCCAAATAACAGTTCTGTACAAACAGATTGAACTAAAAGCAGCAGAAATTCTAGCATCAAGAGCTGCCACAACAAAATACACAGGCTACTGCCTCACACTCAGTAATTCAGGCACACAGGTGAGCAGCAAGACCCACATTCATATTACAAATCACAAGATGAGAACTGTTTCATCACACCTAGCTGCACACTAGAAATGCACTTAGAGGCACACAGGAAATGTCAGGCTATTCTGAGAGCATATGGAGCCACAAGCACATGTGAGGCTGGCAAAGCACCAAACAGTATTTATTGGAGGGACTGATGGAGAAATGCAAAGAGAAGGTAGCTTAACATGAATAGGAAACAAAAATTACCCAAAGGCTATGAGGTGTTTCCATTAGGAAAGTTTAAAAGACATCTATGGAGGCTCTTCATGTAACTCTTTTCAAGATTCTGTTGTCCAGGAGCTTTTCCAGACCAAGTTTTATTAACATTCTTACCCTGAAAATCATACAGAGCAGTAAGGGGACTTATATGTGTGTGTGTGTATATATATATATATATATACACACACATATATATATATATATATAAGTGATATGACTGGTATTTTTGAAACACAACTAATTCTGCATGACATTTCTGTTGAGGTGAAGAATAAATACATTCACACATTACAGGAAGATCTGGCAGTCAGAACTACAGTATGTTTTCTTAATTTTGAGCTTCTGAGGACTCTAAGGTGCTACTGCCTAAGAGAAACAAACTCTTGATTTATGGCAATCAGGAAGCTGCACATGCAAAAAAAAGCACCTGAACAGAAGCTTTCTCCCACTGCCACAGATTACATTGTCAGGATACTGTATGACATCTTTCCCCACTGACCAAAGTAGATTTAATGTTACATATTTTAAAAGAAAGAGCAACCAAACCCAGAAAATTGTAAAGGTGCAAAAGAAAACAATTTAAATGTGTTTCCTGTAATTCTTGTTGCAATTACCATGCTGTTGATCAATTCTACTCAAACAGACATTATTCTCTCCTTGCATTATTAGCAATGCCTTCTTGGGAAAAAGGTACCAGTGCAGTAAAAGGTCCAGCACAAAATTCCCACTTCACTTTTAGGTCACCGAATACAATCTTACAGCAAGAGAAGCAGCACTACTCTGCTGCATTAATATACTGCATTCCTATTTGCATGTAAGATGTCTCTTCTGTACAGCCCACATTAAAATTTCCAATGTCAGCTCCAACAGTAAAACAGTTTGTATTTTATATTTTCATGGAGGTGCTGAAGATATTTGATCAAAACCTACTCAGGTGTTTATCTCTTCTCAGTATCTCCCCCAGACAGCTGTAGAACAAGGGTTCAGTGTTTTCTCTGACCTATCTCATACTGAAAAAGCAACATAGATAGCATTCTCAGGTTTAGCCCAGCTTTTCAGCTTGGACTCCAAAGCCAGAGAACTTCCATGTAGCTGGCACCAGGAGTGTTGCATTGGCAGTGAATCACCTCTAGCTCCAAGAAAGAAGGCAAATCACCTCCTGAACAGCTCTCACTCTAAAAGCAACTGCCTGCCCCTAATGAAGAGCTCTGCAGTTATAAGGCATGGAATGTGCTCTTCATCCAAAGAAACCTTACTGGGAAGTGACCATGCAAGCAAAGAAGAGGAACATGACACTGATGGCTAAGGACAAGTATATTTTCCTCTTCAGAAAAGAAGCCAGTGAAGCAAATGAAGGAAGAGAATTAGAACCCAAAAGGTCTAAGAAGAACTTAAAAACTTCTGTCTGAATTCAGTTAGAGCAAAGATACTCAACATTTATTAAATTATACACCAAAGAAAAATAAAAGAGCTAGAACACACCGCCTCCCATGTTCCAGTTCATTGAGGGAGCATGGCAAAGCAAAGCAAACCTGCTCTAGAATACAAAAGCACCAGGGTGAAGTGATTGTTCTACACTGGACTCACAAGATGATATTTAAAAATGCAACTGAAGTCATCCTCTTTATCCTCAGTGTACTGACGTAAGTTTTACAGCTCCAAGAAAGGTAACATCTGGCTATGCAGGATAACCAGCTGTTTGCTCCAAACAGTTTTAACTCTTCCAAGTAAAAGAAGTAAGCTACCAAATATCACCTATTGTAAAACTCAAGACTCATAACATGACTAAACAGGAAGCAGGTAACAAGCTGTGCACTGGCAGCCAGCATATTTCCTGTCATGGGACAAAAGCAGTGCTTGTGAGCCAGTGATCACTTTCACAAACAAAAAACACAGTAGTAGTCTCAAAGAACAAAAAAAAAGGCTGTTAAGTGACAGTGAAAGATGAGATAAAATGTCTGCTCTTCTTTATTTGTGTTTGTGCTACAGAGTAATTTTCATGTCCATAAAACTTAATAGCAAAGTTTGTTATGGCTTGCATAAGGAGGTAAACCAGAAATCAACTGTGAAACTCTGAAAGGAATCATTGAAAAAGTGAATGATTTGACACGATCAGCAACCACCTGAAGAGAATTTGCAGAATTTTTAAGCTAAATGTTGCTGTATCACTTAAATTTCTTCAACAAAAGAGCTTTAAAAACTCTGTTTCTTAGCCCCAACACTGGGACTGAAGCCAATAGTGATGTAAAAGGAGGACATTCTTTATTTTTTTCCCCTATATAATCCCTTGGTATTTCTTTTGCCCCAAAGCCACCAAGAAAAAGAGCACACAAGGTGATGTGGAAAGATACCCTTATACTTCTTTTACTCAGAACTTCTAGTTCATTCAGAAACCAGAAATAGCTTCACCCTGTCCCTTTGCAGCTCAAAGCCTCTTCACTGAGAAGGAAAAAGTTACTTCATTTCTCTCCACAATAGCAACGAGGATTAAATGTAACTGCTGCTTGACCACACCAGACTCTAAAATTAAGCAATATTACTACCATGTTTCTTTAAAAATTAATTAATATAATTTTCAGCCCACACCAACTTTCACCAACTGCATAAAGGGCAGTAAGTAACCTGTATCTTGTATCACATGTAGAATATCCGAGCAGATCAAAGTGGCTCATTTTCATCAGATTTTTTTTTTAATAGCTTCATTCTCACTGCCTTTCTTTCATTCTTCCACTGAATACAATCCCCTAAGTCTCCTTAAAGATTCCACTGAGGTTAAAATTCTCTTCCACCACCCAGAGAAATTTCACCATCAAGATTTTTACGTTTTTGTATTACAGGAGGCTTTTCAAATACAGCCATTAGCTCTTTCCCTCCCCTCCCCCCAGTTAAGTGAATTGAATTTGAACTGCAAGTGAACTTTTGAAGCAATTCTCCAAATTACTGCCACTTACTCCTTTTAGTTTCACATAGTTTAGCTCCAGCATTAAAAGGAGCTCCCCTTTCAGGACAGGCTAAATTAAAAGATGAGCTACAAGAGCACACATGCTGCACTGTCCTAGTGCAACCCAACCTGACTTTGCACATAGTGCAGAGTACATGGCATGCACAGATCAGCTCCTCAGTGTCAGCTCCTCCATTCTACAGGGATCCTTCCACAGGCCCAGACAATTTTGATAATGTCTTAGTAGATCAAGTTTAACATCGGTTTCATTAAACTGGGCAATTGTTCATATCAGTGAGAAGGAATCTTCAATAGTTCATGTGTTAATTTCAGCTGCACTTTCACCTAATCGTGCTAAAAGGGATGGAAGCAGTAGCAATCAGAAGAGCATTGTTTGCCAGCTGATGAGACATCACAGTAAAAATGCCTTAGATAAAACATTAGTTTGGCTTCTAAATTCAGGTGTTTGACAAACCTGAGATACAATGAAAAATTAAATGTTTAGATTTCCAGAAATCTGTAACATTCTTTAAGTTCTATTAAAATTACCCCAACAGGTAAAACAGGCAAACTCTGGAACTCACAAACATACTTTTTCATTCTTTTCCTGGTGACTCAGTATCTCTGTATGCAATTAGATTGACTAAGACTTTATACAATTTTTAAGTCCTCATTTTTTCCCCTCCGTGTTCACATACATCCCTTAGTAGAGAAGAAAATCTGATCTGTCCAGTTCTGACTATTACAATTTCATGTAAAGCTGCACAGAACATATATATATATACATAAATGTATATATGGACTCAAAGATAAACATATACTCACTCATAAAAAAAAAAAAATCTCAAAGAACAACTCAATGAAGTGTATATAAAATCACAAAAATTTAGGCCTGGGTTTCACATGTGTAGTAAGGTTCATGCATTCATCTCCCTTCCTTTATGTGGTCACCAGTGCTGTGCAGAGCTGCCACTTGCTGTGCTCAGGAAGATTGACTGGGAAGTCCCCCAGGGAATCATTCCTTCACTCTCCCAGGGGCTCCCTTTTCCTGATCCCATTCACCATCCAGCTGTGCAAACCTCTGTGAGGACAAGGGGCAGGAGAAGTAGAGCAGGCACAGAATGCTCTTAGGGGATAGGCTGGATTGGAGATTTCTATTGCTGTCAAAGGAGGGTATCTTCCAAATTTTGTTAGGGAAAAACCTGTGTTGCTTTTCAGAAATCAGGACAGACAGTGGACTGTGGCTTTTATTAGCTTTTAGATTTGTCTGGATTAAGTAACTCCTCAAGGCCTGACCCTGTGCCCACTGGAAGATGCAAAGGCATTTGAAGTGAGTATTTCACTCACCTCTGAGGGGAATTTTTCACAGGTACCATGCTTGCACTGACTCCTTCTGTCTGGGTGCATAAATGTGCACATATGCAATAACAAATCTGGGAGAAATACTGCTTTCTTAGATGTTTAAGTACCTTAGATATCTCACTATGTTAGGCCTGTAAGTAAAGTTAAGTTATAAACTAAGCTAAATGCTGCTAAGTGTTGTTCTTTTGTTAAGTTGTTGAGTTCAACTTCTAAGTAGTAAGTTAGGCTAACAGCTGCCAAGCACTATTCAACTGTTAAAATTGTTAACATTAAGCTATAGCTGAAGCTTAAGGGGTAAGTAAAGTTAAAGTACTGTTATTTCTGATGCTTTTAAACTTAAGGGCTGCATTTCTTTCTGTCCTTGCTCTCACTATCCTTTCTTCACTCTCACACATACACACACACACACACACATGATTCCAGGTTCATTTGTTTTGATTGTCTGAATTGTATTTGGTTTTGTTGTTGCTTGTTTTTCCTTGGTGTGCCTTAACTATCCCATAAGTAATAGAGTGAATCTTGCCAATGACTTAGTGTGTTGTTGCTTAATACTGAATGTGGTTTTTAAGCTCATACCCCTACCAATGATATTTTAAGTGATCTCAAACACTCATTTGTAACACTTGGTCAACTTACCACTGCCACAGCATCACTGGAGAGAACAGCCTGGGCATCCAGCACTGTATAGTAAGCTACATTGGTCATAATATAAATAATAGTCACAATTGGCATAGACACTGCAATAGCCAGGGGCAAGTTCCTGTAAGACAAAAAAAAAGATCAAAACTCCAAAACCCACAACTGCAGAAAAAGAAAAATTCCATTAGTAACAAATTGAAGTTATTTATTTGTATCATTTACAAGAGATATAAAAATAATGAAGCCAGTATAAAGATTTCAAAAAAGGTATCTCTGGAATCAGAGTTTGGATTCTTTTATAACTAGAAATTCTTATTTAGAAGACTGGAAAAAATCTGATTTTTATAGTAATGTAAAACCTAAATTATGTGTAAAAAGGGATTCTCAAATACTCTAACTTCAAGGTTTCCAGATCTGTAGTAAGAGCCTTCAAACTTACATGCTTTAAATTATTTCCTAATGTCCATGTTAATTACCACACTTAGAACCCAAGGAGGCAGAGCTCCAAGGTACTGTACTCCTTCTCCCTGGGGAATGGGACTGTCCTTACAGCACTTACTTCAGGAACTGATGCAGGGAGATTTATTAAACCAAACCTGTTCTTCTCATGTGCACTCAACACTGCAGAGAACAAACTAACTGGGCTGCACAACAGAGATGCAGATCTAAAATTGCTGCACAGCTATGAACTCCAGCACGTGGTGGATCTTACTAGCAAACACAAGTCTAGAAAGCTATACAAAAAAAAAAGTCAAGAGTAACAGGAAAACACTGCTAACCTTTAGATGTGAGCAGATAAGAGCTAACTGTGAGATAAACTCACAGCCCTAAGTGTGCAGCTCCACAGAAAAAAAACACAGAGCAGAAACAGATTTTTAATGTTAGGCTTTGGCTTCACTCAGCCTTATTCTCTCCTCAAACCTCGCAGGAACATTCAAACATTTCAAAAGGGGAAGCAGAACTGAAAGTGTTACTCTCACATTTGCCCAGTCTGAAAGCAAACACAGCAGGGTGACATTGATGTGCATTTGCCATGAATGTTGTTTTCAATAACAACAACAAAAAACCTCAAAAAATACTCAAGCCTAAAAATTATCAGTCTGATTAAAACTTTGAAAGTTTCCTCAAAAACTTCCTGAGGCCCAGAAGTCCAGCTGTTTCTGTCTGCTGCCATGGAAGCAGAAAAACAAACATACCCCACAGTCCTCCATATAAATCAGTAAATTAGTAACTGGGAGTTCTGACTTTTCTTTCAGGTTGCACACTCACAGTAAGAGACATGTGAATCCCAGCATAGAGAAGAAAAAGGAAAACTTTGAATTTAATTGAGAAATATTACACAATGTAACAAAAATCTGAAGTAGCATTTTAATGACTTTGCATCATCCAAGATTAATGCCAAGAGATGATGTCAAACCTAAATTGTGGATTGCAGCTTTTGGGTGGAGAAGCATTAAGACACTACCAATCCAGTGAATATGAAAAACATGTAATTCTTGTAGCAATTCTGCAGAAGTCTGGAATACCTAATTCCCAAGAACTGTCAATGCAGAAAGCTGAAATTTGAAGTTCACTTTACCAGCTACCATTCTACTAAGAATGAAGCTTGCATTAGGCACTGATACCTATTTAGAGCAAATGATTATGAAGAAATTTTTATCAGCTAAATATCCTGTGAGAAAAATTGTTTTTCAAAACAATACATCTAATAGAAGAGCTATCAAATTGATAACAAAGAACACTATACTAATTTTTAAAATAAGAAAAGGTATTGTAACAATACTCAAAGAAGGTTTTCAGCAGAAAAAAACATGAGTTGAAGGACCAAATTACTGATGAAAATACAGAATATACCTTCTGAATATGTGTATCAAATATTTGCAAGACGATTTAAAGAAACAAACTATTAATCTGGAACTCAATCTAACTAAAAACAGCTAAGCTTTTTTAGAGTTAAAGTACTTATCCACTATTTTAATAGATAAATTTCCTGGTTAGATAAATGCTCAGAATAAAATTCAATATCCAACATAGAAGAGAATAAACAGCAAAAGTCAGAATGAGTTGAGAGAACTAAAAAAACCCTCTCTTTCATTCTTTATCATTCAGCTATAGAGATCTGAGCTGTTTCTTATAATAGGATGTAAAAATTATCAAAGGGGATTCTATTCTAACATGAAGGTCTGCTCACAACTGGGTAAGGTTAGTTAGTCACACTTCTAGAACATAAATTAATGAAAAATATTAATATTCTTAAATATGAAATCAGAATGATTGCACAGATAAACACAGACAGCACTTCGGTATCTGTTCAACTGCAACACTGACACCTATTACAATAATTACTATCAACATCTTGAACTGAAAGCTTATCTAGCATTGAATCAGCATCCTGCAACCATCTACACTTATTTGTTCTTACGTTTTCATGTCTTTTTCACATTTAATGGAGTTTAGTAAATCTTTGCTAGTGGTCATCCACAGCCTCACCAGCAGAACAGTTCTACTAATTTCTGTGTAAGCTCAGAATTTATTAGTCAATAAAAGCCACAAATCCAGCAACTTGGGAACCATCCACATTTAGAAAGCTGAATTCATTTACCTTTCAGGGTTTTTGATTTCTTCTGTTACATAATTGAGTGTATCCCAGCCAGAGTAAGAAAACAAGGCGGAATATAACGCAAGGGAGATTTCTCCAATATCTGTAGAGGATCCGGCAAAAGAGTTCATAAAGTACCATGTGTGTCCTGTGTGGAAAAGGGGCAAGGAAGGACAGGATAATAAAATACAGTGAGTAATATTTTATTATGTAACAATTACAAAAATACCTCAGAAACTCTAATTCCTTCAAACCTGCTTAATAAGACCTTTTTTTTCCCAATTCTACTCCATGTTTTAGCCATGAAAATAAGCATGGCATTTAAAACTACTAAAAATTATGGACTGTATATGATATTGTTCTACAATTAAACACCTGGTTTGTCCACAGTGGCACAAAAAGTTCAGGAACATTAAGTTCAGACTAAGCTATTAATGATAGTACTCAGGTTAAGTGTGGGAGTTTATTACCTATCTATTTAGAAAATAACCCACTCTATTCTTCTATATCCTTTTAAATTTTCTAACTTTTAGCCTATGCAGAAAATAAAGATTACAAATTACTTTAGATAACTATGGCAAGAAAACCCCACATAAACACCTACATGGATGTTTAAGGTTTTGCTACTAAAAATAGAAAACTGAGAATAATTAACAGAAAACAAAGTATTACTGTTAAGATAAAATTTTTCCAAGTTAAAAGTGTATGTATGTTTCACTAGTACTTGTGAAAACTTGTGCCATCTTTAGACTTTAAGCAAGTCAAGTTCATCACAGTTTATATATTCAGACTATATATATAAAAATATACACAAAACCACCAAAAACAGAAAGGCAAGTTACTGCCCTATATTAAGCATCCTAAAGTGCTTAATGGATTAAAGCTGTACCATTAAAGCTGTACTATTTGAGGCCTCTAAAATATCTTTACTTATTTCTCTTCTCTACTTTTTATCCTAATGAGATGTTGCTACTCTCTTGGCACAGACATAGGTGGAGTAACTGCTGAGTTAGGAACAGAAAAAGGATACAATGTTCAGGAAATTAAGATATGAACAACCTCGATATCTAGACATCTACGATACAAGGGATGGGCAGATGTGCTAAGGATTAAACATGGTGCTAGCATATGCATATTCTTGATTAGTTCCCAGCAATTATCTTGCTCATAAACTTTTAACAATAACCTGTCAGAGCAAAGGGCATAAATTGTCACATTGACAGACCTTTATAGCAGCTCTAAAAGGTAACACACCAACAAATTCTTCCCCACGATGCCCAACACACACACTTTCTAATTCTCAATAGCTATAACAGCTCAGGCATTGAGTAAAAACAGAGCTGTAGCTTCAAAAATCTACCTACATATTCTTAGCACATCTGCGCTTTCAGACACTTACAGACTGCAGAGTCATCTTGTAAAAAAAAATAAAATAGATCTCACTGTAAAGTAGCACGTTCCTTAGAGAAATTTGTAACTTTCACCACTCCTACTGTATTTTTCTGTCGCTGTGTATTGCTATTTTCACTTCCTTTTTAATTCTGCACTGCAGGCTGTAAATAACACAACATTGCTGAGCAAACAATTACCTTTTTTTACCAAGTTCAAAGTCAACTGAGATATTCATCCTATCTCATGACACTGTTTCATGATAATGCCAAACATTGGTATTACTGGTATTTTCAAGGTGGCTGTATTATACTTTTTTTACTGAGGCATCTCATAAAACATACAGAGGTAGTTTACAATCTTTAGATCAGTCACTCAATTTAACTGATAAACACAAACCTTTGCTTTAATTTTACAAGCTTACCCTGGAATATTTCAATGAGTCCAGCGATGATGATGGCAATAAGAGCAAGAACTTTAGCGTAAGTAAATACATCCTGCACACGTGTGCCCCACTTAACATAGGCACAATTTATAAATGTTAGAAGACCTAGGGAAGGAAGAAAAAAGAAAAAATTACAAGACTATTTGCACAACACCCAGTTTAACTCATTTTTCAAAGCTTTTAATTGTAATCTAAATATGTACATACTCATTATACCAATACTTAGCTTAAACTAAGCCAAATACACATCAGTTCCAACAAAACAGCAGGAAACAGATGTTTTAAACAGTTTCATCGACAGAAGCAAAGACCTTCCTGCTCTCTGATTACATACCCACTTTCCTAATGTTACCCCTCCTCCGCTGTGCAACTTCCCTGAAATTCATTTCAATGTACCAATATTGTTCCAATAAATGAAACATCATCTAGAAATTCCTTTGGGCAAGCATAGTAAAAGTGTGTTTGAGAAGGTTTTTTCATGCTTCACTTTTAGGTTGAGGATGAATTCAACATGCATGGAGTAGCTGCAATGATAAGTATGGTTACAGGTGATTAAATTATTTTTTTCTAGTTCTACTGAACTGTATTATGACGAGACAACATATCAATTTTACAAGGGCATGCACTGAGAGGACAAGGGGTAATGGTTTTATCCAGAAATAAAGTAGATTAGATTAGATTAGATTAGATTAGATTAGGTGTCATGAAGACATTCTTCCATGTGAGGGTCATGAAGCACTGGCACGAGTTGCCCAGGGAAGCTGGGGGTGCCCCATGGGTGCCCCATTCCTGGAAGCATTCAGTGCCAGGCTGGATGGAGCTTGGAGTAGTTTGAAATAGTGGGATGTGTCCCTGCCCATGGCAGAGGGGTGGCACAAGATGATCTTCCAGGTCCCTTCCAACCTAAACCATTCTGAGGTTCTAAAGAGCAGATGCATTACAGCTAATACAACAGTAGCCTGGATTTTTACAAACTGGTAGAATGTAATGGGTATTCGGAGCGTATTTAATCCTCTATCCCAAAATAAATTAGTCAGACCTATTTCACAATATTGCAATGAAACTTGTAATGAGAACTTCAGATCTCACAAATATTTTGTAGCTGCTGACTAAACTTACTCACATGATCAAGCTCCCCAAGACATTTCTTAAAACTGTCAACACTTTGCTTTTGCATTCATTATCTTTCTCTGAAGTGGAGGACAACCTCTGCCTGAACTCAAGGGCTGTATACTGAATAGGATTCAGTATCTTCAGTATTCTTTCTTTAACAAAATCCTAATTTGGCACATAATTTTATTAGCCAAATTATCATTATATTATTGAAACTTCTGTATTGGAAACAGTATTTTCTCCAAATCTCAGTTTTCCCTCTAGCTAGTGAAAAAGTGTTTATATACTACTGTACTTTTTATCTCCACATAATTTTCTTGTACTGCATATTTTAAACAAGCATATGAATAAAAACAAAACTTGATTGTTTCAGGAGTAAGGTAGCAATAAAAAAATATTAAACAAAAAGATAGATATATTATTTCCTTTCCCATAACCCAAGAATAGTGTGATACCATAGAGATAAAAATGACCTTAGCACAGCTACCAAAGTGAAAACAGTAACTTTTAAAAGATAACAAAAGAAAGGTAATGATGGGACAAGTATGGCACTAACATGTTAGACAGTCTGGACAAGCTGGACAAGAGGTTCAACTGAGCATGGCAAGATGAGGGGGGGAAAAAAAACCTCAGTTGTATCACATTTCAAAAGTCAGGACTGCTGCAGCTCCCAAAGAGCCCTCAGGAAACAAAAACAACTCTGCTCAGTCTCTGCTCTTCAGTTTTAGTGACTGGAATATTTGCTTGCTGGGTTTATTTCAGCCACATTTTTAAAAGCGATTTTCACTGGGATTAATTATTATTAATGAGTTAAGGCTTGGCCTCTACTTCAGATGAAATGATACTCTGATACCTTATAAGGGAAAAAGAGAAAGTCAATCAATATTCAGAATAAGCCACATCTCTCTTTCTTTTGTTAAAAATGCTGTTTTCTTCAACTTAATTATTGTTCAGTCACTAAAAGTTTCTGAGAACTTTCAAGTCTAGTTCTGTAGCACCAGATGACACCCCACTGCCAAAATGATTGTCAAAGTAAGGCTGTATAACACAAAGACTGTTCTCACTCAAGCTCTAGTATTGCTGTTACTAAAAACTAAAAATCCCAACTAACAAAACCAAAAGTAGACTCCACAACAAACCCACCCAATCTCACATACAATCTGTACCTAACCAATGTGCAGACTTCCACTCCCAGCAGCTTCATTATTAAGGGAATAATCATATCCAGAGCTAGGGATGAGACAAACAACATCAGCGTGCCAGGACAGGGAGAAGTCTAAGCTTGAACAGCTAAATGAAGCTGTAGAGCAGGGGTGAGTCTTAGCATTGACACTTAAAGCAGGGCAGAACAAGCATTTGAACAATAAAACAGACTGTTAAAGTAAATTGTTCCACCTGCCTGAGAATGATCCTGCTGTCATGTGTCTCCATTAAAAAAAAAGAGGTGCTAAATCCTCTTCGTTAACAGTAAATGTAGAGGACATCAGTATTATTCTATACCTGCTATATAATAATTTTAATTGAATAACTTTGTCTTAATTTCTTGCTTTTTAATAAACTCCTTTTTATAAGGGCTAACTGTCCTCAGAGTGAGGGCATACCTTAAATGGAAGAGCAGATTCTCCCACACTCTTGAATTTGTGCCAAGATATCTTGGGACAATATCTGTTTAAGGAATGTGAACGTGACATTACAGGCCCTTCACTCATTTGGAAGGAAGGAGGGAACAGAACTGATTAAACTGACATTTCCTGGAAGAAGTTTGTGATTACTTTCCCCACTACCTCGACCTCAACCAGCATGTTAATGCTTTCACAACAGTAAAAAATAACAAAAATGGAAGAAGAAGCTGCAATCATCATACTGAGGTCAAATATCTGAAGCACATGCTACTGCTCTGTTGTTTCCCTTTTCTTATCCTTTTTAGACAACTCCAATAAGAGCTCTTCCAAAATATGCCTCAAAAAGGAGCCAGCTAGAAGCAGCAGATATCCTTGCAACATATTGTTGGCAGCAAAAGAGTCCAAGTTCTTGTTAGCTTTTTGATACCAAATCATGTCAATACAGGTGACAGGCTCCAGAGCACACTGCTATGGATCAGTAAATCACAAAGCATTGTCCTACAGACTTGATGAAATACAGTTTTCACTGTTTACTGGAAATGCTAAATATGTATATAAACACTTTTAATAGGAAACACCTAAAATTAAATAAGATACACATGATTCAATCATTCTTTTGATACAGCAGAACAGTGCTAGTTTGTGGGCAGATGTTCCTCTGTATTGACCAACAGAGCTGGCAATATGAATACAAGTATTTCAATAGTTTATATGCATGCAAAATTTCCACTTTTCAAAACAGCTTTACCACACATACTGCTGTACTGATGTTACAGTTAATCCTAAGTATAAAGAATAATCTTGAATGAACGATTTTTTGAAACCAGAGTAGTAACTGAACCATGTAATCGTTGAGACATTAAAACCAAACATTGGTTTGGTTGAGACATGCAAACCAAATTACACCAAAATTTATAGCATAAGAGCCATTCTGCAATAGCTCTTGACACCACACCAAGAGTATGCTGAGGTTTGATCTAAAATACCTCTCTCAAGGGAAAAAACTCTTTACACCCATTTTTGCCAGGGAAGTAAGCTTGGAAGAATTCAACACCTTTTTCTTCTTCCAAGTGAGAATATACTAATTCACTGACTGTACACCTGCAAGTTACTGATGTGCTGGAATTGTTCTTTTCCCCACTGTAACTCAAATCATTGCAGATGCAGCATGCAACAACTCTGAGTGTGGGTAAGATGCTTTAATGAAACATACCCTGAATAAAAACTTACCATAGTAAATTTCAAGAAATACTTACATTCACAAGCAGCTGCTAAGAGACGACAAGCCATATACGGAGGGTCACAGGTAGGGAAGAAAGGTTGAACTAGGTAGTTAGCAAAGGTGATGGCAATGATTGCCTGACTAGTTGGTTCAACAATTAGGAGTGAGGTCCACAAACGAATAAAAGCAATGAAGCTCCCAAAAGACTCCAAGATGTATGCATAGCTGGCTCCTGACTTTGTAATAGTGGTTCCAAGTTCAGCATAGCAGAGAGCTCCAAAAACTGAAAATACCCCTCCAATTGCCCAAATTATTAAAGACAATCCATAAGATTTGCTGTAGATGAGAACTCCTTTGGGAGAGACAAAGATACCTGAACCAATCATGTTGCCTACTATAAGGCTTATCCCATTTATTAAAGATATTTCTTTCTTCAGTTGCAATGTATTTTCTTCTCCATCCTTCTTTCTACTTCCATCTGTCCTTTCTGATTTCTTGACGGGGCTGTATTCAGCCAGTGAAATTTGTGATTTTGTAAAATCTGTCCTTTCTGCCATTGTGGAAAGACTGTGAATTCTCCACGACTCCAAATCACAATCTAAAACAAAATATAGACAGCTGAAATCATTATAAATTTTTTTATCCCATGACTTCCTTGCAAAATCTTCTTTCCACATTTTTACCCCATGATTTACAAGCATGAATTAAGTTATTTCCTTTTGTTGCTTCATGTTTGTTTTTTGGTTTTTTTTTTACACGAAGTCAAATTCATGCATAGTTAAACAGCAGAACCAACACAGACAAACCAAGAGACAAATTCCTATTTAACTCAGGATGAGAGAGGAACTTCTACCATTAGGAAAACAAACAAACAAAACTATAGGGAAGACATAATTAAAGGAATCTTATCTTGAGAAGACCAGAAGAACAGAAAGAAGAACAATGAGATGCTATAGAAACATTAAGCACCACAAGACTAAGATGGAAGTTCTAAGCATGAACACAGATGTATTGCAATACTAAAAATACCAATGCAATTACTGTGCTTACACAGGTAATTTGTGAGTGATCTAGTAATGTTATCAGTGCAGGAGGGCTTTTGCTAAGGGCTATAGGCACAGGTAGTCACTCCACAATGCCCTTGAGCCAGCCCTTGACTTCTGACACCACAGTTTGCTCCCTCCCCAGAGCTGTTTCCAGATCTCACTGCCTCCTGACTCAGTTATCTGGAAGTACAGACTGTACATAAAAACTCTAAGCAGTTTCAATCCAAATTGCTCCATCAGCAGTTGTATTTAATTAAGTTGTATTTGTATCTAAGGACATAGAAATTAACGTCTTTCGTCTGCTTCAGAACTGACAGACTGGAAAAGAGCCACCTTCTTCCCAAGTCTCCAGGAAATGCTGCCATGCCTTCCAAAAGCAAGTTACTACTAATAAAACCTCTTAACTCAAGAAGACATTGATAATTCTAAATAAGATCCATTAGAATAATTTAACACAAATTTAAGATTACTATCTTATCACCTGCACAAAGAATAGGTCCTACATATCTATCAGAATTAATTTCACAACTATTCATTTGCCATGCCCCTGATTAAACCTTTAGTGTATACTTCAGCCATTTACTATAGAATAGAGAAAAACTGAAAATCTGGGTCAATTAGAATAAAGCAGCTAATCCAGTGTGGGGTGGATTTTGTGCTTTTTTTGGAGGTAACACTACAAAACGCTTCTTGTAAAACTTTTTACAAAAGATTTTCTAACTGCAACAAACTTGTCAACTGAAAGAACAAAGAACCTGAACATGGGAATTTTGAAAGGTCAATATGCAGTCACCCAAACTACCTGTGCATCTTGTAACATATGAACATACAAGCTCTTGCAGGCACACCTTTCTGGAGTGAATACTCCTTCTTTATCATAAAGCAAACACCTGTATACTAAAGCACAGAAAATCTGACCTGACATTCCTGAACTAGAATGAAAATGTGAAAATTATAAAGATTATTTACAATAAATTAAAAAATAACCTCTACTGAAATAAAGTAAAAAATTTTTATCAAAAAATATTACATCACTCATCTCCAACTCATGAATCTTTAGAGACTGTGTTCTTTTAAATAACACAAAGGGAGATCCTCAATCTGTTTAGTAGGATTCCTTCTGATTTATTTTCCCCTCCATACTCCAAATAAACACTTTAAAGATGCTTAATTACTAAACACACGTTTTGTCATTTATACGAGACAACATCTAGTATTACAGATGCATCAGAAGACATCAAATTTCACACTTATAATTAGAAAAAAATTTTTCAAACTTCCAGAAACTAATAACTGCCATTTTAGAACTTAAAAGCTTGAGTATTATGAGACACCTCCAACAAAATTAAATTTACTAGAAGAGAGGCATCCCCACAGTTTCTACAGATGAATGTCAGCAAAATGCAAAGGAAAAGCAAAGTAAATTTATCACACCAGTTTTTACCTGTTTCTCTTTTTATTTACTCTTCCATCTATCTTGTGCCAAATTCATTTGCAGTCAAATTAATTTTGTTCATGGGGTAGTAGAGCTAAGTCTCCAAAAATATGTGTGCTCTAAAAATTCACAACATTATTTGTTTGCTTTACAAGAGGAAGTTATTATCTGCAATTGCACACAATCATTAATCAATTATAAATATGATGCAATCATCAGAAAGCTCTGCAAAACAGCAGAACAAATAATCAAAGCAGATGTTTTCATGATTAATTTGCCTGTAAGAAGTGGATTTTAAAGAACACTTGCGACACTTGTATAAAAATATCATTCAATTCCAAACTAAGTCTTTCCATTTCTATGAAAAGAACTTGGGACAGGACACTAGCTGCAAATGTTTTTCAGAAGGCAATTCACCCTGAACAAATGTCAACGGAAGGAACAAGAATACTACAGCTACTATTATGACATCCAACTGCCATTTGAAAACATGCCCTGTTCATTTTCAGCCCTTACTGCAAAAGGACAAAACTGCATAAATACGTTAAGAGCTGATCACAAATGTAAAACACTGTTTTGGTGGTAACTGCACAGCTTTATGATGCCTAACTTAAATATCCTAATCATCATTCCTATTTCCATCTGAACACCCTCCAAAGTATAAACTGATCAGAAGCATTCACACATTACTTGGAATACTCATGCATTTTGATGATCTAAGTCAATTGAAAAATTCAAATAACATCAAACCTGGTGTGTTAATGCAGAGCCAGTTTTGCACAAACAGAAACCATGATTTACCTCATGGTCTGGAGTTCAGAGGGGCATTTAATTACCTGCGTTCAAGTGCCTCCACCTCAATTAGCAGCACATGACTGCAGTTTTATAGAGTTTTGTTACTGATGACCTTGACTGTTTTTTGCCCTACTATCTCCACCCAGGAAAGAACAACCACAGTATCTCTCAACCTAGCTTGTTTTGTCCCCCAGTTCTCCTTCTTTCCCTCCGAGCCTGCTTTTGTTATTCCCCATTTTGGGAATATGATAACAGCTATGATTTGCTTTGAAGGTGTGTACAACAGCTCACTGAAGATTGGATACTTCATTCTGTTCTCTAGTCTTGTTTGTTTTATGTGCCTTTTAAAGCCTTCAGGGCAGGAATTGCTTATTTGCCTGAGTCACGTGATGAGTTATACCACCTCTGACAAAACTCTGGCAGGTTTTTTCTTTCAAGTAGTTCACTTAATTTTAAGTGAAATCAGAATCTGCAGCTTTGACCAACTGGAAAAAAAACTTACCAAGGAAGAGGGCAAGCAGAGACTAGAGAAAACTGGAGCTATGTCAGCGAAAAAACACAAATGTTAAAACCCATGATTCTGCCACAAGATCATTATTTCAGTGGAAACAGAAGAGAGACTTGGAGGAGAACCAGAGACAAACAGTATACAGTTTTAATACACAATAATCCTAATATACTGCAGCTAAAAATACTATCAGAACAATCTCTAACACTGTCAAAGTCAGACACGAGTGTCTAATGCAGGGTTCTGCCTTCACACAAGCTAAACCAACATATGGATTTCCTCATCACTCACCCTTGTGCAACAGTGTCTTCAACTTTTTTTTTTGCTGATCACTGCAGATGTGAAGAGTCATTTTGCTGATATATGTAGATTTTTTTTTTTCACTGAAATGACTGCTATTGATAGAAAGTTATGATAAGAAACCAGAGCAGTTATCTGAAGCCAGTGATCATTTCACTGTTTCATCAAAATATATCTTTTGGTAAGACCTATCATATTGCAACCAGGTACCAGAGGAGCTGATGGCAGGTTAACATGCAATTAGCAATGTACCAATACTGCATTACAGGGTAGCCCTTCTTTAAGGGGAGGGAAAGAGGAACCATCTGTCAAGATCCCCTTTCTCCCACTGAGCAGAACAGACACCAGTTGCTCGACCTGGGATGAACCTGCTAGTGATTTATGACCAAGGTGAAGTACCAAATTGCTAAACATTTACTGTGTTTGCTGTGCTTTTATACAATACCCACTCATCAGCAAAGATTTCTGGTGTTCTTGCTTCTGTCTTGTTTAGTTCTTGATTGCATAAAACAATTCTCATTGTTGCACAGCTTTACATACACACTTTGGCTATTCACATATACCAGATGTAAAACTCCTATTTCTGAACATAATGACTGGCCCTACGAGCAAGATTCAAGATTGCTCTTTGTAGGCAAACAGCATCAAAGTCTCCAGGCACCAACACAGCAAAGGCTGAAAGTCTCAGAAACACTTATTATACATTGCAATGTATATATTTAGGCACCTCACAGTCTGAACATTTACATGGGAAAGGCTCACAGCTTGTCTAGGGGATGTTTTTTCTGGTGAGAGAACAATATATATATACCACATATATGCTTAACAGACAGGAAGCCTGTGCAACAAAAACAATTCCCAGTAAAGATGTGATCTGTTCAACCAGCTCTTTTGTGCCTGCATATACAAACCCACCGTCTTCAGCACAATAAAAAAAAATCCTATCAACAAACTTTTTATCAAATAGCATTAGTTGTAGCATTCGTTTTTTTTAAAAAAAGGACAAGGTATGTTTGTCAAGTAAAAAAGCATGAAAGAGAAGTTACTATGACAGTTTTTTTAACTTGATAGTTTATCAGAGGGTAGTAAGCAATATTTTCGTATTTCCAAGGAAACAAACAGAAGTAAGCTCTTTGATCAGTCTTGATTTAGGCTGGGAGAGCACGAAGCTGCTGCAGTGAGAGGAACATCTGGTGAATTTTATACAAGGCCCAGATAAAGACAGAAGGAACAACAGTTTGTTAAAGTAATTCACCTTATTTTTCATGCTGGAGCAGAAAAGCAGAAACCTCCTAAAAAGGGGGGAAATTACGCCAAAAGGCACATGCTACACCCATGTGTACTCTTTAGGTGGCACTGATCAGATAGCAGTTAATACACTGAAAAACACATAAAACAATGAAAATCACCGCTGAACTCCAGCAAGCAAAGGTGCGCTGACCTGAGGGTCTCACAAACCCAGTTCAGTGCCGTGCCAGGGCTCGCTAGCAGAGCAGTACCTGCACCCAGCACCGAAAAGCCCTAAAGCACACGTGGCTTCCCAAAGCCACCCCGAGTCGCCATAAGCGGGACCCGGGGCTGTGGCGGCGGCCGGGGGATCATCCGCAGAGCTGTCACTGCTCTGCCAGGCCGCTCCGCTCCCCACGGGCGGCGGGGACCCTCTTTCTCCTTAGAAAATAAGCGAGGTTCACACAGATTGCGAGCCTTGCGGACAGCCCCGGGAAGGAAGTGGCTGCAGGCACTCGCCTCAGAAGAGGGCTGTCAGAGTCTGGGCGCCTTTTAAAAACAATACAGAAACACATACGGCATTTATCTTGCCAGCACCGCGCACTTGCAGCAGCCCGGGTTGCCAAAGCCGCCGCCCCAGATGCTCAGCAAGGCGAGCGCTGCCGCCAGCAGTGCCTGCGCTGAGGCCGCTCCCAGCCCGCCTTCCCTCAAGGTGAAGGGAGCAAAAGGAGAGCGCGGAAGGAAGCCGAAACCTCACCCGGGCTGCGCCTGCCGGAACCGCGTTTCCTCCGCTGCCGCGGAGCTGTCTCGGGATGCTCCCGCCCGTTGCCACCCGACACCGATGGCGGCCCCTCCGCCCCGCCCCCCGGGCCGGCACCGCCGCGGCCTGCCCGCCCATCGCCCCCGTCCCCGCCTCCCTCCCGCCTCTGCCGGCGGCGCGCAGCCGCTACCTCCCGCCTGGGCTCCCCGAGGGAGAAGCCGCCGGGAGCCCCCCGGCTCCGCGGGGGTTGCGCGGGACTGTGCGGCACCCGCTGGTGCGCAGGGAGGTGTTTGCAGGGCCGGAGCTGCCCCCTGCCCCGCGGCGTTCGCGCCGGCCCCTCCGCTACCGCGGGGTGAGGAGAGCCGCCGCCGCCGCCTGTCCCGCCGGAGCGGGGCACCAGCAGCCTCCCGCTGCCCCGGGAGGGCAGGACGGAGAGGAGCCCTAGCTGACAGTACGGCTCTCCCGCAGGGACAGGCACGGCGCCTTCCCCGGGCCGGGCCGGGGCCCTGCCTCGCCCCGCGCTCCCTCATCGCCTCGGCCGCACGGAGCTCTCGTGAAGCCGCGGGCGCGCTGCACAAAGTCACATCCGCATGAGTTACACCCGCATGAGTTACACCTGAAAGATCTGAGGGTCCTGAGAGGGTGGAAACACGAAAATCTGGTGATATTTTGGGTGTCCACTGCATAGGTGCTATACGCCGTTCATAGGAGATAAGGAAAAGAAAATAGAACGGTACCATTGGTGTATTCCAGCCTCCAAGAGGGGCTTAGCTACACCCAAAATTTGGCTCCGTTAAAACACATGTAATGGACTGACCAGAATCGGGATTAAAAGTGCCCCATGGTGCCTGTGTGTAACAGTAAGGAATTGGCCATTCAGCAGATCTCTCTGGGGTCTAATGAAAGCTTTCTTGTCTTCCTCTAACAGATTAATATTTTTAACCTATCAAAGCCAATGAACCCCGGGCCGCAGCCCCTTCTTAATGTTCTTTTATTGCCTTTTTGCTGCTCCCTGCGAGGCAAAGGGAAGGTCAGTGCCTCAAAAGACAGCAGGGCTCAGGAGGCATGATAATCTCACTCTAAACAATTTAATTACTCCTCCATTCCCTGGTCCAAGGTTATTATCTACCATCTGACACAGATAAGCCAGAGATGAAGTTTTTCAAGAGGGTAAAAATCTTAGGGGCAAATAAAAATCATAAGGCCATAAAAAAATAGGCAAAGGCAAACTATGCACTGTAATACCCATAAATGTGCTAGTAAATGCAATAGTGGAGTCTAATTCTATTGCCACAAGGCTTGCATTTCTGATTTCCATTCTGCTTCCTCTCTCAAAGGTTGTGTGTTTTATCAAGGAGTTGTTTTCCTTCGTTGTCACAGAGACAATCGGGCTACCAAGCAACTGCTGTGCTCATCTATATCTCCAGATATTCATGACATTGTGTTTGGATAAAAACAAATTAAGCAAGTATGGGTTTTTTTTTTTGTTAAAAGTTGGCTTTTTAAGTGCACATGAAGAAGATAATTACGTTAGACTTTATTTCTGATCTATAAAGCACTATAGCAAAGTAAACCCTCATTGGCAGGAGCCTGATCATCTCAGCTCTTTAATTATGTTTTGTCTCAACTCTTTGTTTGGTTTTTGTCAAGCACAAACTATACTAAATCTATTACCTGCTAAAGCTACTGGCAGTGTTGCAAAGCAGCAAACAAAACCAGTCTGCTGCCTTCTGGGAGCTTAACAGCCCTGATAGGCGACTTCTTTGTTTTGAAGCCACTTACACAGCACTGACAGAAGATAAAAACATAGATGACATCTGCAGAATATAATCAAATCCTTACAATATGAAAGTGATGGTTGTTGCAAAGATAATATGAAACATAAAGCAGTCATTAGGTGGTAATAGTGTTTAGTCATTCTACAAATGTGCTGGTTGCCTGTGATCTATAGTACAGGATTTTCAGGTAGATGGGTATTTGCAGCAGTTGTCTCACACATTAATCAAAAAGTGGATTGAGTGTGAATGTAAAAGATGCAGCTGATTTCAGTTGTTGCTAGACTGCATTTCAAATGCTCTCGTGATTGAATCTACTGTAGACAGCATTCACTACTCAAAAGGGATATATAAAATGTGAACTAATTATAAAATTGCCTTTAGGAACAAGAAATAGATGAAAACTAACAAGGCAGAGGAAACTAATTATTAGGCATATACTGGAAGTATAGAGAATATTTTAATTTTAAACTTTGAAAAATATTTATTAGAAAAAGTGCCCATTTGAGGGTTTAAAAATAAAAGTTCACCACCTGAATTATGAGAACTTAAAACACTGTAGACATTGGTATGAGAGATCATAAGGCTAGACCATGCTTCTGAAATGTTTGCAAGCTAGCAGAAGCAAACCTCAGAATAATCGTCCAGGTAGATATTTTTGTTCATTTTGGTAAGGTTCATATTTTATAAATGGCTTTTTCCATTTTACTATGGAAGTGAAATGTAAGTCTGGACTCCTTTATTTCTTCTCTTGTTACAGATTACATTATTTTATGGCTCTTCCCTGATGCTCCATAAATAGCCACTGGTAAGTAATGTTTATACAGAAGTGTGTATTCTCTAAATGCTAGCAGACAAAAACAGCTTAAAAAGATTTTGTTTCCACTAGGGTTTTATCTGATACTAATTTAATCAAGTTAAGATCTTATCTCCTTCAGCTAATGACAGCAAAGCCAGAGGAGTTTTGGTTAAGTCTGTGAGTTTTTCCCTATCTGCTTTTTGTGTCTGACTAATACTGCCACTTAGATGCATCTTAGAAAATGTAATTCAACTCAAAAAGCTTGAAGAAAAAACCGATTAAATACTCCTGAGCAAACCAAATTGAAATAGCATCAGATTACAGGAGATCAAATCCACACGATATTCATTAATGGTTTTAGAACATGGCAAAACCAATATAACAAAAATTGCTATTATATCTAAGGGAATTTGGAACCTTATACATCAGCTTTGTGCTTGTTCACATGTTCATTCTGGTGAGTTTAAGCATATCCTTACAGCATAAGTCCCCCAAGAATGTGTTGCTCATGCATTTAATTAATGAAAGAATGAGCGTGCACTGAGCTCCTTAAGGTCAGCACTGAAGGGGTGCTGTGTAAATGTAAGTAGTACTCACTGCAGCTTGGAACTTAGGATGGAAATATTGCTTCCAGTCATGTGTTTCATGGTTTATGCTGGCTCCTTCTGGTATTCTACCATACAGAATGAGTTCTGGGACCACTTTGATGTTTATTTTGAAGTGTACATTCTGTGGACACAGGAGTTATTCACAGAGGTCATGAAATTATTCAGGACAGTAAATCTGGGAGTTTAGCCAGATCCACCAAATGCAAATTTTTATAAGTACTTAAAAGCAGAGATTATTTTTGGTAGTTTTTCAACCTTAATAATTTCAAACAACAAACACAGTATCAACCATGTATTTCAGGAGACAGAATCAGTTAAAAAATAAATGGAAGTGCACCTGTTTCTTTTCTTTGGTTAAAGCTGGGTGACTTTATTTACAAAAACAAATTCACTGATCCTTTGCCCTTTTTTTTACCTTCATCTTTCCATCATACAAATTTCTGTGGTAGCTGGTTTAAGCAGGTACAGATGTGAGTGACTACAACCACCAATGTGCTATGCAATTAAAGGGAAAGGTCTAAGTTTAGGCTTCTATAACCTTCCCCTACTCCAGTAGCCTTCAGCATTTCTGGGGCTGGCACTTGCCCAGCCAGTGAGGCAGTTCTGCTCACTAAGCTGGCAGAAAACAATACATCTACAAAGGCTGGATCTTAAGTATCATAATCACAAAAGTACAAATGTAGAGTAAGCTAGGAGCAGAGGAAGGGGGAGTAGAAAATATCTCTTTAAGGAACAGAAACTGTGGGATGTCTCTGTCTTGTCCAACTGCAGTTATTTAAATACTTTGAAGATTAACATTAGTCCTTCTTTTGGAAAGCTTAGCTTCCCCATACTGATGTTTTTTTAAGACAGATTGTAAAATAATCTTTGATATCCCATCTTTTAATTTTATTTGTCCTATCTGGTTTCTGTTGCCTTTCAGGTATCTTTTTCTTTTCACTGCCTTATCTACTCTCACCAAAATTTATTATTTGCTTACACATATCTTTGTTGCACGTTATTGCAAGCCATTTCTGTTCAGTGCTGTGCATGCTGCAAAGCAGAAGTGGGAATAGATATCTTCTAAAACTTGGAGAAGTTTTCAAATGTTACTTTTGCTAGGAGGGCAAAGAAACAGCAGCAAAAATATCCCCATCTTCAGGTAAACTTCAAAGGTCTCCAGGACTCTTTTATCACTATTTTGATTAATGTCACAAACTTTATATTTTAATTTTACATTTCTCTTGCTCATGTAATCTTCTGTATTGCAAGGAGAATGTGCAGTACATCAAGTTTTTCCTGGTAAAATTTGGGGGGTTATTTGGAAAAAGTAGTCTTTGTACATATACTTGTTTTAAAGCAGATGGTTTGACTTAATGTTTTAGATAACTAAATCATTCAGCTTTAGACCCTACCCTTTGATTATACAAATTGTCTTATCTGTGTTGAATTAATCTCATGATCATCTGGCTTCTTATTAAAGAGAGTGAGTTAATCACAGTCTTCGTTTTCCTGGAAACATCACGGGAGTTAAAATCATTGTTTCACAAGTCTTATAACACTGCAGGGATTTTTAAAGGTAATGCTGTTTGTCCATGTCTATTTTGAAGGCTATTAAAAGTGATTATGTATAAAAACAAACTGAGGAGGATTTGTAGCTGCAAAAAATAGCATCTTAAGAGTAAGTATTTTTTTCTTGTTTCAGGTCCCAAATCAGGGTACTATGATTGAAGATTATGAAGTTCTTAGTTATAATGTTTGTAAGCCAATTCAACAGCATTTAAATAAATTTCTTCTGGATGAGACTGTTTAAAGACAGTTTAAAGGGTTGTTCTTTTATCTAAAGCAACTCTGGCCTTCTAATACAACTGCTCAGACTTTCTTCAAAGCAGTGAAATTGCTTTCTGTTATAGATTCCCCTATATTATTATCAGTCCTTTGTTGATATACTTGTGGTACCTGTCTCTCTCTCTCTCTGATTAGAAGCAGGAATGTGGAACTTACAAGACTCTGATCTTACTCGGCAGTAGTTACATTGACACTTTTTGCAAGCAGCTGGTTACTAGAGGCTGAAGCCAATGTCATCATTTTGTTTGTATTATCGTGCTGAGTCCAAACTTTGCCATTTAAATACAACCAGATGTTCCTTAGCAGAGGCACTTTGAAAGCAGCATGTTACATACAGCCCCATCAGTGCTGATCCCACTCTTCCATCTTTGCTTTCTGTGCACTCCTGTTACTTTTCTCTTAATTACTGAATTACCCTGAAACACTTGTACAATACAAATAAACTTGGACCTTTAATAGAAGTTTTCTGCTATTTTATTTAGAGAACTTATAATAACACAATACTTTACAGTGTAGGAACAGTTGTTGGATGAACATAAGTAAGGACAACTTTAATTGCCTAAACATTCAGACTTCTGAGGGACACTGTAATTGCATTTGATCCAAGTTTAGGTTGCCTTTAAAAGTAAAGTTTTCCAAAAATAATTTCAAATACTTTTCTGTGTGGATTCTACACAGTGTGTGCTAATCAAATATGCCAATGCATGTTGATCTCATACATTTTGCCTCTAAGGAGAACAGACTTGTGTGCATGTGGTAAGAGTGACAAATAAGTTCTAATTAACAAGCTTTGTAAAAGAAAGAAAACCGTGTTGTTGCACAAATATAAGATCAGAACAACTTTGAAGTTTTCACTTAAGTTCTTGCCCAAGATTACACATTCCATGAGGAAGATTTTCAGGATGTCTCACTATTTAAAAGTACACCTTAATAATTGAGATTTATAATATCTCAATGCTAAAAGAGTCTTTAAGAGTAGAGATTTATTGCTAGTCCATTTGCCTTTGCAGTAAATAGGATAGACCTACTAATGCATTTAGTCTTTTTTCTGCCAGCATAGTTGTTCCACTTTCAAATCTATTCTTTGCTTTATTAGAAGGCATCCAGCCCTAAAATTAAAATGATGGTTTACTTTGCTAACTTTTAGAAATTATTTCTCAGCAGGCTATTTTGGGTGAGTGTTTTGCACTTTGCTCCTTTGTTCCCCACTTGGCTCTTGATTACTTGGTGTGTGCAGTGTCCCACAGAGCAAATCGTAGTGGACTAATTAAGAACTACCAAGAGTTTCCCAAGTTATGCAAGATCCCCAGAACTATGAAAAGCCTTTTCAGCTTCCCAGTCACATACTGTGAAGTGCCATAAATCAAACTTTTGAAAACACTGAAAGCTGTGCTTCAGACACTTACGGGTATACTTTAGTTCCTGAAGAAAGTATTTACTTTTGTTAAAGTTTACTGCTCGGTTTTTTAGTACTATTTTTTCTTGGTTGAAATCCCACAGGCTATGAACCTTCTGAATACCAGTAACATTTTTTAATGACACATGATCACTTATTGGTGACGTTGGTGACATTATTGTCTTTACTTTTACATGAGTATGGGAGAATTGGTGAAGTGAGAGCAAACAGTTGGGCTTTAGTGTTAGAGCTTAGGCAGGAGGATAAAGGAAACTAAACCTCCCGTGTCATATTACACTCTGGAGGTCAGGGAGTTATTTTTACCTCAGTGTCACTACTATGGGAAAATGTGGAAGACCTCAACTTATGTTGAAACTATAGGAGCTGGCCAAGTTATTTGTTAAGATGGGTCATAGTGTCATCTTGTGCAACAAATGTTATGGTTGGAGTCCTGCAAGTGTCCTCACCCTGCACATCTGTCACTTGGTCATGTAGGTTGCTCAGTGTCACACTACATGAAAAACTCTGTATTTGTCCTTACTGAAAAGCACAAATTTTATTATTAGATTTTTTAGATTAGGTGGTTGTACTGAAACAATTTTGAGGCAGCTACATTGCATGCTGCTGGAGTTAAATCCAATGTATAGCATACAGTAAAATTACAGCTGGGAAATTCTGATGGTTGCCTTTTATTTTGTTTCCTTTGTCCAAGAAAAACATCTGTGATTAAATAGCCAGCTATAAAAACAAACAAGAAAAACCCAGTCTACATGCCCAAGCATATCTTGAAGTGTCAAATCTGGAGTGCTCCTTTCCCTCTGCAGCTGTGTCTGTGCACAGTAACTGGTGCAGTTAATTTGCACTGTTTCAAGCAGGAGAGCCTGGCCAAAGGACAGGTGCTTCTTCTCTTGCTACTGAAGATGGACATAAAGAACACTGAACAAGAAATGACAGCTTTCACTGATGGGGTCTATTTGGGCAAAGAGGCTGACAGTTACCATGAGATTTAAACCAAAATAAATAGTGTCAGACTAGCTAAGAATGCAGTGGACTTGACAGTATTAGGTTTACGGTTAGACTCATTGTTCTTAAATGTCTTTTCGATCTAAATGCTTCTCTGATTTTAAGAATTAATTAAATTGCTATATTAATATGCTAGTAAGTGGAATACAGGGAAATATTCTTACCAAACACATCAAAATGCAGCAGCTGAGGAGTTAAAATACTATTATATATCTTGTAAAAAATTAAATGCAATTTTAGATTAGAAAGACATAATATAAAACAGCATCCAAATCTCTTCTCTCTTGTACATTTCATGAATTCTCTATCTAAGTGAGAGTTTTCTTTAAACAAATAAATCTGTGGGTTTGAATACCAGCATATGATCGATTGCAGTGGAGAGAAAAGTTTTTGCCAGAGTTGCCAGACTGCATTTGAAACCAGCTCTGCAGGAGTCAAAGCAGAAGGGAGGAGAGCAGAGCAAAGCCTTGTTTTGCAGAAAGCCTCCCTGAGTTGAAGTACTTATTAGATTGTAAATCTTCTAGTCTCATAGTGTTTAATAAAACCTGTCTGTGACATGCAGTCTATCAGAAAAACAATCTAATTTCTGTGCGAGGTCATACCCGTTCAGCATGAGTAACGACCTAATTTTTTTTCTGTTATTTTGTTTGAATTTTAACATTATATGTCATAAGGAGTTCTTTTTTAATGTTCCTGTGGTTTCATGTGAAAAGAGGAAAGAAAATACATGAATGTGAAGTAGGTCTCCCAGCAAACGTTTAATGGACTGACAGAAATCTTGCTTGATAAAGATTGCATTTTAATAAAAATGGAAACATTTGAGAGAAGATGATCAACCATGATCTGCTGAGAAGAAAAAATGTAAGAGAGCCTTATTTTCTTTTAAGAATTCATAGCAACTGTAAAGGGTGGAAATAGTCTCCAGGGCTCTTTAAGTCAAGTTATCTCTATTCCATTGTCCTGACAGCTGACCTGCTAACAGGCTCATGACTTCACAGGTAAGTGTTAGTGGAATTGTGTTAGTGATTGAGTTACAGGGCAGTTATAAATATTCATGCTATTTAGCTCCAAGCAAAAACACGTTTGTTTTTCCCTTAAATAATTTCAAATGTTTATAACTTGCATAAATAAATTGAACAGGCTGAGGGAGAAGGTTTAGTAAATCATTGCTGTTTGCATGAATTTTGTCAGCTAAAGAACTCTTGATCAGGTAAAAGAAAGCTCTGTGAATATTGCTGATTTCTCTGGGTATGGGGAAGGAGCCTGTCCTCATGATGGCCTTTAAATTTTCTTCAAGCTCCTGCTTGAAAGTCAGTCCAGAATGACAAAGCACAAGAACAGACCATGTGCTCTCTTTCCTCACTGCATGTTCAGTGCTCCAGACTCTTTAGTGTGCCCTTCATCTCCTGTTTGCCAGACCAAACACACACAGTTTTATCAGCTTGTCCCTAACATGAGGTTTCCTCACTGCTTATCAGCTTTCCTCTCCTGGGTTCCTCAGTCCATGCTGAGAGCTGAGCACTGTCTGCAGGGAATGGCAAGAGTTCCTTTGGCACCCTGCACACACAGCAGGCACTCACCTCACCATGCTCTCCTTCCAGCTCCCTGTTCTGTCACAGGAGCCTGTCACAGCACGTGGAAGTGGCACACAGACAGCTTTCTCAGGTGTCTTTTGCAGCTCTTACAAGGTCAAAATATCAAAGTCTCATATAATTGGGTTTTTTTTATATTTTCCAGGTATTCCTTAGTCACTTTTTTCATTTTTTTCCCCCCATCAAATAGGGTTCTAATGAACTGAAAAAAAAAGAAAATTTGAGCCCTTTTTGGCCAAGGGACAACAAATTTAATGTTGGCAGCCATTCTATTAACGAATGTGGCACTTTTTTCTTGATATCTAAAGAAAGAACTAACTGTAGAGAACTCTCTGGAGTACAGCCAGGTATTTCTGAGAGGGTGAAATTCAGGCTTTCTGCTTATATGAGTATTGCTTTTGCTTTGTGGCAAGTTCAAGTACAGCAGTTGAATGTAAGTATTGAGACACCAGCATGTTACCACATTTTAAGGTGTATGTTCTTATTCTAAATTACTGCCATGTAATTCATCCTGATTGAAGGAGTCTAGAAGTTCTTTTAACTGATGCCTGTGCTCTCTAAAAGAGGAAAGATCATTCTTAATGCCCAGGGGAAATGGCAGTTTGAGGGTACAGATTTCTGTAATATTACTTGACATGTATTCTTGGAAAAGAGAAATAAAGGCAGGAAATAAAATACTGACCACAAATCGTATCAGCACAAGAGCTGGAAATAGTATATCTGAGCTTCTGATCTACCATTTTTGGGGTTAAGCAAAATGTTTATATGTTCTTGCAGCTGTGCTGAATTTAATGTAACCCAAATAAATCATTAAATAAGTTCTTTTTAGACCTTGTCAGGTAGTTTAATTTATGGTGGACTTACCTTCAAAATTCAGGAGTTTTGTTTAACTCAGCTGACATACCATCTATCAAGTCAACCATGTGCTCAGTTAAGGGAATGTAGCTCCAGGCAGGCAATGAAGGAATTGCTTCTCTAGAAAAGGAACAAAATCAAACTGTGCTAGGGCCTTTTGAGCAGCATTGAAGTGTTCTGCAAAGTAGGGGAGGGCCAGGCAAGGCTGTGTGCAGGAAAAGAATTAAAGGGAATATAGTGCAAGGCAGGATTTCCTGAGGCATAAAAGACCCCAGCAATCCTGGAGACAATATGTATTACTGGAGGAGAGCATTGTTAATAACTGTATAGCTCTGAAATAAATAAATAGCAATAAAAAAATCTAAATTTTCTGTGCTTGCCTTGATGTTTGGGTCCTTCCCTAACATACCAAGCCCACAAGTATTTATTTATGCACTTAACCTTCCTTACAATCTTTCACATGTGATGCTCAACCTGGGCAAGCATGAAAATTTTACAAGGTTATGTAGGATTCAGACTTTAAGCAATAAAATAAGAACTCCGAAGATTTAATATGCTTTCATTAGTTCTTTAAGTTTTGTGCATTTTAGACTACATATGTGGTGTCAAATTCTTCTGTATATGTCAGCATATACCATTAATGCATTTTTTAAAACTTTGTAGATTAGTATTTTATGCATATGCACTTGTTATCTTCCTCTGATGTTCTCTGGAACTGTTTTTAACAGGCACTGGTAATGACTTCTGAGTGGTATTTATAGCTTTGTTTGCTTTGCTCTCTACTGGAAGGACTAATCTCTTAAACATTTCATTCCAGTACCTCAGATTAATTTTCCACAAATCAACTTCTAGTACACGAAACAAATTCTAGTACATACATTCTTACACTGCAGAAACTATCCCATCTCAGATAAAAGCATGATGTAGTTAGGACAAAGGGCAAGGGACAGTCATCTTTTTGCAAATCAGCAAAAATAGCTGATAACAGCCAGTGCCAAGAAGAAAATTACAATACATCAGAACAATAAACATCTGCCTACTTACCATTCCTTTAATAAACTAAATAGCAAAAAAATTGGCATAGCCTGCCAGCCCACACATCCTTCACAGGAGTACGAAGTGTCCAGAACAACTAAATGGAATGATTTTGGAAGCTGATATTAAGCTTCAGCAGTATTGTTAGTTTCTTTTTTTAACATCTGTAACTATTTCCCACAGGTGAATGTTTATCTGTTTTACTGAGTATCTTATGCCTTCTAAAAAGTTGAAACACCAAGACAGCATCACAAGCAAGGCATCCTTTTTTAGCAGAGGCTGTTGAAATTTAAAGTGTAGATTTTAAAGTGAAAAAAAGATTCAACTGTGAAATAGATATTCATCTCCTTTAATGAGCAAAACTATTGTCAACATATTCTGATAGACATTGCTTTTAATTGTAACAATATTTTAATTCAAGGCAGTCTCAAAGTTCAATGAAGTTATGTAAAAAAAATATGTTTATGGTTCCAGCAGCATTGTAACTGGAAATTTTGCTGTAACACATCACATTTCTTATTTCTTAAATGTGCCTAGACAACACATCATTACTGCATTTGCAGTCAGCTAAACAACTGAATTCAATGAGAACTTTGAAATTGCAGAGAGAACAAAAGCAATGTAGGGAAACAAATAACATGATTTTGCATTTGAAACACCTGTAGATAGTATGACAAATTCTCATGTTAATTTGGTGCCATGAAGCTGGAAGAAACCCCACTGGGCCTTTAAAAATCCAACACCTTCTATCATTATTTTCATTATAAAGAAAGTGATCTTATTATTTCCCTTTCAAATTGTGCAGGTCTTGGCTGAAGTAGAGTTAATTTTCTCCGTAGGAGCCAGTATGGAGCTGTATTTTGGATTTGTACAGAAAACAGCATTGACAATTCAGGGATATTTTCTTATTGCTGGGCAGAGCTCACACAGAGCCAAGGCCTTTCTGCCCCTCACCCCACCAGGGAGGAGCTGGGGGAGGACAAGCTGGGGGAACTGGCCACAGCTGGCCAAAGGGATACTGCAGACCATGTGGCATCAAGCTCAGCTGGGGGAGGAGGAGGATGCAGGGGAGTTTGGAGTGATGGCATTTGTCTTCTTAAGTAACCATTACGTGGGATGGAGCCCTGCACTCCTGGAGATGGCTGAACACCTCCTGCCCATGCCAAGAGGTGAATGAATTCCACATTTTCCTTTCCTTCTGTGCAGCTTTTGCTTTACCTGTTGAATTGTCTGTATCTCAACCAAGTTTTCTCACTTTAGTGTTGTGGAGCCTAGTTGTCCATTGGATTTAAACCACAAATGTCCTTTTCAGCATCCAATGAGGAACTTGAAGGGTTCAAGGCAACAACAGATTTGTCTGGAATGTGCTGGATCACATTTATAGCTGCTGTTGCTATTTATCTGTTGACAGACTCCTGTGCTTGCCATGGGACTTGTTTGCCTTCTGTACACAAGTGTCTGGTGCTCGTTAGTGGCTGGTTTGTTGCTTTCACTGTTTGCTGTACCACTTATCATCTCACTCGACTGTGCCTGCGAACATTCTGATAACAGCAGAGTTCCTGGGCTGCTGTGCTGGACACCCTGGAACTCCATGTGGGCTCAAGTCAGGGGGTCCATGACCTGAGGATGACTTCGAGCAGCAGCTGGAGTCTCCAAAGCATCTGTGACCATGGGTGAGTCCAGGCCAGAGCAAGAAAACCTCCCAGTATTCCCAGGCTGTCTCCCTTTAGAGTACAACCATGACAAGAGTTCAGCAGAACCACCATTTCAAAATGATCAGCTTGGCTCCTCTTCTGCCTGGTTTAATTTTACATTTGAACTGCAGACATTTTTAGAGAGAACATTTGTCCATTTAATGTGTACTCCAAGTCCCACATCTCCAAAGTACTGATGTAAGTACTGCTGCATTTTCATTTGGCCATTTGTGAGGAAAATGAAGTAATTTATATGCGTAATATAAAACTTCCTTACTTAAGGCCCTACTGAAGAAATAATGATTATCTGACATATTTCACTCTAAGAACTGGCTCAGATATGAGTTTAGTGAAAGGCAGTAATTTTTTTTTCCTCATCCAGTATTCTGTTGTTCATTATCCTTATTTGGAAGTATTTATAAACAGCCATTTTTCCACACTGTGACCTCCAAAAAGTCATGATTCATTTTCCTCCCTTCTAAAAAAAAATCAAGGAAATAAGATGTCATCTCACTTGAACTCTCTTTGCTCTGGCACGTAGTGCACTTCTCCCATCTCCAAGGTCCAAATCAGAATTTATTATACCAGTCTTGGCAATTTCTGTTGGCAGCGCTTGACTCAACCTTTTAATCCAGTTAGCTTTTTCCACTACATTACTCAAATAATGGGCTGTAGGAAGAATTACCTTTAGTCACTAACGTGAATCTTTGCCATCACAAATGACCGCAGCTCAGATGCATACAACAGACTGAAGAACTCAGTCACAACAGCCTGTTGACCTTAGAAGGACAGCCTGGGCAGCGAACGATTTGTGCCAGAGGGCTGCATCTGTTCAGTGCAAGGGCAGTCAGCAGAGCTCGTGCTGCCCTCTCCCCGAGGCACAGGCAGGTGTCCAGCAGCGCCCGAGCGCGGGCGCTGACCGTGGGCTGCGAGGCGATGCTCTCGTAATCCCTGCGCGACAGCAATTGCTGCGAGCGCAGCGCGTCCAGCGCCTGGTTCAGCCGCCCTTCTGTCACGCAGCTCACTATGGTCTGTCGCTGGCAGGCAAGGATTCGACAGCAGCTCCCTGTGCTGCAAGGACCTTGAGTGAAAGGAAAACAAAATGAGATAAAGCGAGTGTTTTCATCCAGAGTGGGAGTGATAGCATCAACACCAGAAATATAAACTCAGTAGAGGAAGGAAGGAGGAGTTTGTTTGCGTTCTATATTTGAAACTAGTGCAAAAGTATTTCCATCTCGTGAAACCCACGGAGATCAGATTACAGCAAAGAGGTGTTTCTAAACCAATGAGTGCTCAAATTGTGTGAGGGGAGAAGATTTTCAGATCTTGCCCAATTCTTCTCTCATGTGTATTTAACTTTATGTGATGCACCTTGGCTGGACACAGATGAGAAAACTGTCTCCTATAAAGGTGGAAGGACAGACAACAGGTACTTCAGGTTAGCAGGGGTGTTTGAAACATGTAGTATGAAACTGAGAAAATTAATATATGTCCAAGCCAAGCTAAAAACAAAAGTAATACTCTTGATAAAATGGTTGATAGCTTTGGGTTCTGCCTCTTTTCATGAGGTGATTAGAATACCTAGTGCTGACATTAGGGTTCTTAGTGTACAGTAAATGCACCAAAAGAAAATTAATAACCAAAAGCCACGTTGCTTTGGAGAACATGCTTCTGTCATTCTGATTTCTGGGTGTTGCCAGGAGAGTTCTGTGATGAACTTTTCCTGCATGGTCTAGTTTGTTGATCTATCCAGAAATTACATCATCACTCAAGTAAATTTCCATGGAGAAGGACAGCCAGCTAGGTTGAGAATTGTTATAGGACAGTATGCAAAAAATGAGCATAAAAACCTCATAAGGCTTCACCCACAAGCAAAGAGTCTGCACAAATCAAAATCTGACCCTTTCTGCCTCTGTTCTGCAGGAAGACCTGAGATGATGTGAGGGGATGAAGGGTCCCCTGTCACCTGTTTCTGTAGTCAATAGCTGCTTTGCAAAGGTAAGCAATACACAGCTTATGATTGCAAAAGATTATTCCAGACCTAAACAACTAATGTATTTCACATTCAATGGATGCTATGATTTTGTATTTTTATTAAGGTCTTTTCAGAACTGTTCTCAGCCTCACTGTGGCCCTGGAAGAAAAGAACAATGTTCTCAGTGGTCAGTGCCTGAACTTGTGAGAACAGAGGAGCAGCTATACACAAATAGAGAGACATTTTGTATCAAGTTAGAAGCAGTTATTACTCTAAATACCTGAAAATGTGCACATAATTTTAAAATATTTGTTTCCTCTAAATTTTGAATAATTTAATCACTAAGACCTGGCCAAGGTGCATATTTCCAGTTCAGAGTGGCAATGGTGCCTACCTGTCACTGCTTGCCCAAGGTGCACTGGCTGTGGTCTGTGCTTAAGAGCCAGTGGTGGGGAGCTATGCTGACTGCTCTCTTTGCCTGCAGCTGAACCAAATGCAGAAGTTGTGCAAAAAGAGCCTGGTTTTCTTCTCTCGGAGCCTGGGTGATCTAGAAAAAGTTTAAGATGAGCAAGGTTATCTTTGAATTGAACAACAAGAAAACATTACACACATGTCAGCCACTACAGGAGACAGGAACAGAAAACTGACTCGAGATTACTTTGGTTCTTGTTAATACATCTTATTCCTAGGAAAACTTTGGCATATATTACTACACACTTCTGACTTTTCCAAGCTGTCTGTAGACACAGATGTTGCTGCTGGCCAATTGGCTTCTGATGTCTCAATTTTTGTACCTGAAGGCATGAGAAATACAGGCAATCTCTTCTTGACACAAATTTAAACACTTAGGGCAAACCCACATTGGAAAGGTAAAGAAAGTTATCTATATAGGAACAATGATTATCAGGAATTATTCATATGTTCCTGGTAACATTACCTTTTTAAAACATATTTCCCTTTCTTAGCAGATTACAAAAAAAGCAATTATTACTGGTGGCAGAAAGCAGCATGATTCCCAGGAGGGACTTGTCCTCTCAAAAGCAACAGGCAATATTTGATGTGTGAGGGAAAGACAGCTCTACATTTACAGCTCAGTATTCTAAAAAAAAAAAAACAGTATTTTTTTTTATTTAATCTGTACATCTAAATGGAAAGCTTGTGGTGTCTCTTGTTTCCTGCAGTGAACTCATGCTTCAGATGATACCAGTAGAGAGCACAGCTTTACTCTGAGAAGTGATAATTTTACATGAAAAGTTATATTTCTATATGGAACAGCTAGCAATATTTGCCCTTTCCTTATAACAGCTGGAGCTGAATATAATTCAAGATGGGAACCTTTTGTTGCTGTTGCATTCTGTGGGGTTGTATTTGACACACCCCTCTCAATATTATCTCTTTCTGCTGTATTTGCACTGCTATCACGTAGAACAGTCGACAAGCTTGGCACTAAAAGAGGAATTTTCTTGCTGATTAAGCAGTTGTCTTTTTGTGGACAGATGATCTGAAAGAGATAAAAATAGAGAAGAGTTATCTTCTTGGAAACTTCTGTTCCAAAACCTTTTCTAAACAGGAGAGGTTCAAAACAAACCTTGAGAGGAGGAGGTTTTTTTTTTTTTGCAAGAGCAACGTCAGAGCGAGCTGCTTGGAGCAAGGTAAAACTGTGGGTTTTGTTGGATGGAGTTATCCTGGTTAGGAACATTTTGCCCAAGTGTTGGCATTATATAGTGTCAGAGCTGTCAGGAGAAATAAGCTCCAAAGACTCCTGTGCCAGGAACTCACCTCTGCATTGCATGTGCCTCCGTGCAGGGTGAACCTCTCTGAGCCTTTGCATGCGTTAAGCGCTCTCTCCTGGAAGAAGAAAACCACAGTACCTGCAGTAAGTGTAGACATGGATTGTTCCACTCACAGCTGTCAGGAGCAACAATTTATAGTGACAGAAATGACACTGGCAACATATATTATACTGTAAGGTACATTCCTATACAGGAACAGTAAACTGCACAGAGTGAATGGACACAATTCTACTCTATTACTCTTTCCAGTGTTTCAAATTTATTTTAAAACCCAATGTTGAATCATGCAGGGGAAGGTGAAAATAAGCTTGTATTGAGAGAGATTGGGCTAGCTAGGACATGTTTGTCTTTAAGTACCCAAACAGCACAGCCATCCTGTGTTCAGTGTGCCAAACTGTCTTCAGTAATGATGTGTCAATACTTGTAACTTTTTTCCGGTTTGTACATCCACAGCAGATTTCTTAAACTATTTTTAAGGTTTTATACTTCAACAGTTGTGAATCAATTTCCCAGAAACTTCAGTATCATTGTCAGAGTAATTTTGGACTTATCAGTTCAGTTGTTTGAACAAAAAATAACGCTCACTAGTAAAATAAATCTTCACAATCTAACAAATTAAAAAATAAAACCTTGCTCAAGGCTGTTCTAGAAGCCCAGAATATGATTGCAACATATAAAAATAGTCTAGCATGCATCAACATACACAACAGCAATGAAACCAACAACACAGCTTACACATGGGTTGTGTAACTTCAGCTAGAGTCAGAATCCTTGTCCAAGGGCCAAAACTTGTGTGTCACTGTTTTCCCTAGTGCCCACGTTAACTAGCTGGGATGTAGCTATGTTTGTGGCAGTCACATTTTGCAGATTTCCCGTGGCAGTGTAAGCAGATACAGAGTTAGCCCTGTCCCCTTGGTCACTGGCTGCTCCCCATCCCCTGCTGTGGTTTGGAGAGCCCCTGAGCCCCTGGGCTGAGCAGTGGCTGTGCCTAAAAGCCTGGAGTTTAGTTGCTGCTATTGCTACCACAGGTACAAATGCTGCTCAGGTTTTGAGCTACATGGTTTCCAACCAGTACATAAAAAACCTGTCCTTGGTTCTAGCCCTAATCTGCAGTATTTGAGATGATGTTTGTTCTCACTCACATGGGTTTGCCAGCCTGACTTCAGGTGCTGACTAGAAAAAAGCTCTCATCTTTTTAAAATAGCAGGTAGCAATTTATTAATTTTCTAGACAACCTCACAGTATATATTCTACAATTTCTGAATGAATCTGAAGTGCCAAAGGCCACTCTCCAGCTCTCTGGCATCACCAGTAAAACAACCAAGACAAAACATTCACTGGTTTTGGGTCAGAAAGATTGCAATCAACCAAACCAAGTAATGCTGTAGGAGAAAAAGAAATTTTGCACTGACCTTTGCATCCATCAAATTGTAGATTGCTGCAGAAATTACCTCCTTATTTATACTAGTCAAAACTCCTTTTAGAAGGTGTACACATTCTGCAGAGATAATAAACCATTTTAAATACCACATTATGTATGAAAGCACATACATTGAAGCATCATCATATTGTAACTAACTTTACTGTTATTTTGAGAAATTGGATGAAATAGTGGAAATTAGTTTAAACCAATTTCCACCTCGTACTTTATAGTAAACAAAATTTTGGAGACAAATAAGTCAGTTTCTGGTGGGAAGCTTCAGTTAGAGGAAAAATCAAAGGTAATCTGATGATCAAAAGACCACTTCCACTTCAGTTGTTCAGTGTGCTAGAGCATTGTTCCTATAAAGACTCCATTACAAATCTTGCACAGAAAGAAATCCTGAATGTTACCTGCAGTGTGTGGTCTATAATCTGGTTCTTGATGCCAGCACAGAGCAATGAGGTGCAACAGTCTATTCCTCTCAGGCAAATTGCTTGGTATGAACTTTTCTGACATGCCTGGCCTCAAACTGCTGCAGATTCCTCTCAAAACATCAAGCAGAGTTGTTTGACCTACAGTTTAAAAGAAAATGTCACTGCCAAAAAATATTAAAACCTTTTAAAATTACATCCAATGTCAATCATATTGTGTATTTTTAAACAAAGACTGCTTTTTGAAAAGGAAAATTATATTAGTGCTCTTGTAAGTTGATATGCTAGCCTTTAACAATAGCTATAGCTGCTTATTGCAACAGCACCTTTCAGAAAAAGAACTCTGTCCAATACTGAGTCACAAATGATTATGTAAACTTGTACTATAAACTACATGCACAGATGCCTCAGGAATACATGCTAATATTTTAAGCAGAGTTTTTTATAAAGCCTTACACTTGTATTCAGAGAATAGAATTGATAAAAAAAGAAATCTACTTTGAGCAGCCTCAAGATGGCAGCCATAAGCTGTGTGGGCATTTGGATATTTTTGTAGGATTTTTTGAAGGTCCTGAGTGTGTAAAATAGTCCTTCAATGAGTTTTGCCATGCAGAATGAAGCCCATAGCAAAGAAACCTTTACTGTTCTCCACTTCCATGAAACAGCAACCATTCCTAGACAGTGGCCACTACTATACAATGCTTTGTAGACTAAGTTCTTTAAAACTGCTCACACTTTCATCTAAGAAAGTAAGATTCCTTGCTTCCTTAAGGTAATTTATCATGAACTGCCATTTCTGGATTGGTATTTGAGACTCATAGCAACTGTAAATATGAGTATTCTGCTCATTCAATTAGCTGATTCTTTTTAAATTCCAGCTGACAAATATGAAGTGATATTCCTTCTCACTGAAGGTACATGGAAAACCCAATTCAGTCACAGTGCTGCAGCAAGCACAGATTGATGATACTAGTGGGGAAAGAAGCTCTGCCTTTTCCCTTCAGAGAGAGCAGCTTCTTTGGAAACATTTAGGATATGGTGAGGAATTATAATATTTACATCCTCTAATATAGTTTTGTGTAACAGTAAGAGAAGGCAAAGGGACATCTGAAAAGACAGTGTTTGTATCATAATTTCACTGCAGTAAGGGAATTTGTGGAGAAGATGTGGACAGCACAAAGCCTGAAATGAACAATAAATACCTTCAAAAGGTTTCTGTCTGCTGAGGGTCTCCCAACACAGGATTCCAAAACTGGAAAAAAACCCCAAAGGACAGCAAAACAATGAAAGATCATTCATTACCTTGCAATCTGTATCTACATTCTCAGTTTCAAAAGCAGGTTTATTGCTTGAAGAGATAGGAGTTTTTCTAGCCAGGCATATCAGTTAATCTTCAAAAATTTGATTCTGGTGTACTAGGTTTCTATTTGCTTCAGCAAATTTTGATGGGGATCCAAATACCTTTTTCCTTTTCCAACATAATAGGAATAGTTGCAGTGGGATCATAGATCTATACATATAACCCACAACTCAGATGCTAAAAAATACAGTGATTTAAAAAAAGATCAGTCTTCAAAATCAGAGGCAGAAAAGAGGTGGCTGCTGGATGAGAAAAAACACTCTATAGGTAAGTCAGAAGCAAAACAATCAAAAAGGGAAGAGGCAGTTCTAGGATAAATATATCTGCTTATTTGTATATCTTGCTGTAGTGATTACAGTGGTTAGAAGAGCCTCCTCTTCTGCCTTATTACTTTAACATAAAAATCTGGAAAGTATTAATGTAATGTGGACATACATGTAACTTAAATACACTTAGTATTTAATGTATGACACAAATTTTTGCTTTCTTTATTTCACCATTGTTTAGATGCACATGTATCTCATGTGCCTGAGTCACATCTCAGTATTTTATTATATAATGTATTATATAATAAATGTATCCATTAAATCATATATATGAATGCAATTTTTGAAAAATTAATTATGCTACCCAAAAGTAAGGCTCCCCTTTTCCTGTGCAAAACCTTTTTCTGAACAGCATGAGATCAGTCACATCATTTATAGGTCTCCTCAAGTGTATGCATTATTTGACTCAGAGCCTGCCTATGACAATAAAGCAGGAGTTTAAATGTGTAGGTTTCACAAAAGCTCAGAAATCAAAAGAGTGATCTACTTAAAAGTTATTTAAAATATTAGTCTACAGCTCTGTGTGCTGGTCATGATGATGTGTGTCTGTCCAGACCATCCAGACCAGTGGAACCTTGAGGTTCTCTCATTCACTGAGGCAGCCACCTTGCACAGAACATACCCAAAAAGGACATGGTGGCAGTGAGTAATCCCTCTCCTTGGTATAGATCACTTTGTTAACATGTACAGCTGCTTCAGTGGCTCAGTAACTTATCCCAGCAGAGATTCCATAGGATCTTAATGGGACACTATTGAGGGAAAGGTCTTATTTTTACCTGAGCCTGGACATAAACCATTCTTTCTGAAACTAAAGCCAACAGCAGTTCACACTTATAAACAGTTATGAGGCTTCTAAATATATCTGAAAGTTTTGGCAGCTGTTACACTTCTGAAACATTTAGGTCTATTATAGGAATATTTATATGACTGACTTTGAGAAGTTCTTAATCTTGGTATGTTATTCACCAAATATGGGAATTTGAAATTTAATTCACTGCTGCAATTGGCCTCATGTGCCATAGTATCCTACTGCAGTTTGTATGTCTGGCATTTTTACTGTAATTTCTTTGGAGATAAGTGTTTTGGGAACACTTGGAGTGCTGCATGGACTAGGTATGACGTGCCCTTAGAAACTCCATTCACCTGTAAATATCACCTTCCTGGGAAGGGAGGCCTCCTCCAAGTATTTCAGGAGGAAGATACACTAAGTCCTGGCAGTTTCTCTGATGGCAGTTCTGCAGGTCTGACCTCAGTTGCTCTTTCCTCCAGTTGGTTAGGCCATAATCTGATATCTATGGAAATGTGAGTGAAAGTAATTTTAGTAACAATATAGCAAGTCTTGGTGTCAAATGTCGACTATTGAGATCAATATATGGAACAATAGCACAATCACTGGATTTGATGTTGATGGACTAAAAGCAGGAGCTCCTACCTTGGCTCTGTACTGCACATCCAGGAGCACATTGGAAGGTTTCAGGCTGCAGTGGCAGAGGGCAGGCTCGAGGCTGTGAAGATGATGCAGCCCTTCAGCCACATCTGACAGGATCCTTATGAGTAAGGGAAAGGGAAGCTCTGGGTACAGCTGGTGCTAAGTGACACAAAATACAGGTTTTGGTACCGTGGAGTTGTTACTATTCCCATTTTCATTTGACAACAAACAGAACTACAGAACAAACAGAAACTGTAGAACAGATTGTGACTACTGTCCATAATTTACATGCTGATTGTTGTTTGATCTTGTAATTAATATTATCACTTCAAAGACATCTTTTATCTACCTCATGGATGAGGGAGTGGAGGGATCCATTGTTCATCCATTCAGTCACTATCCCCACAAGTCCATGGTGCTGGTAAATCCCCAGGAAAGGCAGGAGACGTTCAGACTTACAGTGTCTGACACTTGCTATGTCCTGAAGTAGCAACTTCCACTCCCTGTTAAAAAACAAAACAAGTCAGAGGCAGGTTATACAAGGGAACTTCAGCAGGAGATGAGACTGTAGGATATGGAAATGACAAACAACCACATGGATGAGCACAAGCTACAATTATTTTACCATTAAACCCAATATCATATAATCTCCCAAACAATTGTAAGAATATGAAACAGTTGTAGTGTAGTGTATTTTTCTAAAATAAAGTAAATGTAATTTTTCTAATATAAAATGAAAGATCTCTGGATGTTTTAATATGAACACAAGAGCACAGTTTGAATCAGAATTGAAATGTGAAGGCAGGAAAAAATGCTAGATTAAGAATAAAACAAAGATTTACCTTTACTGCTCCAAACAACTTGTGTTCTTTTTCTATTAGTGACATCCATATTTCTAAGGAAATTATGTATTTCCATGCTTTCCCTGCACATCTTACTGCTGTGTAATCCTGGCCATTACCTTCCCTCATCCCATCTCCCCTGCTCTCATCTGTGCATGCTGATTTAGATTAAATTCAACTGAGGTCTCTTCAGGAGCCTCTAGAAAAATAACACCTTAGCATACTGGTATTACTGATCCAGGTTTATAGACATTATTATAATAGATTAATTACTAACTTCAGGATTAAGCTCTACTTTATTAAAAAATGCAAAAAAAACCATAGATCTTGTTTCTCAGTAAAATTGCCTCCAAGTTGACTCTTGGCTGGTGAGGATTTCTAGGAATGGAGATGTGCTTAGGGATCAGCTGATCCTGGAGATGCCACTGCAGGTCTGTGCTGCCCACCTGTGTGGCTGGCTGGGCAGGTAAGACCCATACCTGTCTGTGGTGTCCTGGCTGGTCAGCAGCTTCACAGAGATGGGAGTGTTCCAGGAAATATGAAAGGCCTTGAGTGCAAAGCCTGAGACTGTCCTGGTCAAGGTAAAGCTTTCCAAATCTTCCTGAGCTACCACAGGTAATGGATTGGCCATTTCTTGATGGCTGGCTTGGGGGAAAAAATGTGGCAGAAAAGAAAAAAGTTTTAAGAGGTTGTTGTTTTTTTTTCCTGTCACAATTACAAAAGCACAGTGAAGTTGCACCACCCTTTGCTTCCCAAATAACAAATCCAACAGCCTTCTTTTCACCACTCAGTGTCAGACTATCCTTACAAAGAGAGGAAAAATGCACTAATTGCCAAGGAGTGCCTGGACCATAATTTGCCATCTGAAGCTGCAAGGTACTAATTAATTGCTCATCATTATTTCTATCTAATGCCTTTGAAATAGTAGAGTAGTATTTATAATATAAAATTTGATTTTAACATTATACTGAGTAATGTAGACAACAAACTAGCATCTTACATGTCAGGCAAATAATTTCTGCACTTCTCATAAAGAAGGCAATTATTCAATAACTCATGTCAGCATGTTGTGCATCATTCTTGCATGTCATCTTTAATACATCATATGTGAATGTAAAAGCAAAGAAAAAGGCAAATTTCCTGCTATTGTGAACTGTCAGAATTCTGCTGCATGGAGTTGTGTCTTTTTAGCTGCCAGGAATTTGGGCAGTACAGTCTGTGCAGGATCTCTCCAGGGCCAGCTGCACTTCTCAGACACTTTGCATGACAACTCACATGGATTAGAGACAACTGCAAAGCATCACCATGTTACTACATGAGCAACACTTCTAATTACATCTGTGGAGCTCCATCAGGCTGGAGACAGCCAAAAAGGGAGTGGTAAAGGAGGAAAACAAGCAATCTAAGATAACAGATGGCATAAAACAGGTGGCATTGGTAAAGATTACTGTAAGATCAGTGGTCAGTGAGTTAGAACTCCTCAAGATGGAATATTCCCTTTGGGGTCCAGTAAACCAGGGCTAGAAAAGGAAACAATGAGGGAACTGAAGTAACTGTGAAGGTCTGTAGAATGAGCATTGTGTCCTTTCAGATGTGCTCTACCAAAAGAGCTCCTGGGATGCAGAAGGCCTCAAAACCCAGATAATCTTTTCTCCACAAATAAAATAGAAACAAAAGCCTGAAAATAAATTTGCCTGTGATCTTGCTCCTAGTTCATGAACATTTTATTGTTGGTTAATCTCAGTCTTGACCTGCAGGCACATTCACGATATAAACTCAATTTTGCCTCTAACCACAATCAAAATGCAAAAGAGCAGCTGATTTATCAATTGAGCTTTAACCCATATTTGATCATGGTAGGAAAGCACAGTTGAACTTTTTGCTTTTTTTAGATTATTGTAGTTGGAAAGTAATAACTGCCTTGGGTGCTTCTCTGAAGTTACCTTAAAGAGGAGATGAGGCTGACAGGTTAACAATTTCATAAAATTTGAAAAGGTTCCTCTGAATGAAGATAATTTTCTAAATGAGCAATTTATTCCTTGAAGTTGCTAAGACAGACCACACAAATCGACCAATCCTGAATGCAAAGGAGATAATCAAAATGCTGTCAGAAGCAAAGTTATGTCTCATTTTTGTTCTGTACAGCAATAAATAATAATTTAAATAGCCAAAAAAAATTACTCCAACCATAGTGCAAGGAAGAGCAAATAATGACCCAACAATGACCAAATCATTCCTGAAAGTAATTATTTTTATTTAAAATTTAATCAAGTAATAATATGTGTTTTTTAAACTCTTGCTAACTGGTTACTAAGACAAAAATGAAAGCTAATCATCAGCTCCTATTTGGATTTGCAAAATCTAATAAAATAGCAGATTTTTAAAAATCAAAACAGAAACCACTTCATTCTTTATTGTTACAAACCATGTCATGACATGCTAAGCACCATTCTCCCTGTGTCTGAGTTTCTACATCTATGTATTGCAAGGTACCAAGACATTCTTTCAATAATTCTGCTCTTTTGAATGCTATTTCTCCCATATCCTTTTAAAATCTCATTATCAACCCCCAAAATCAATATTCCAGAGGTGACCTATACAAGGAAAGAGTTTGCATTATTTTTTAGTAAGACACTAAAAGTCCTGGATAACTTTGCCATCCTTGCCCATCTCTGCAGGCAGGGGCAGGAGGAAGACTGCTATAAAGCCATTTAGTTCAAGTTTCTAATTATAAGTTAAGTTTTAAAAATTAATTCATAGCGAAGATGTTTCCTTACTGTGAGAGAAACTACACTAATATACAGATGTTTGAGGGAAAGAAACTAGAAAAAAAAATCAACTTACCTCTGGAAGTACAAACATAAAACTGTGGAATGATGGAGTGAAACTGCTGTGACACCAAGTGTGAGTTGGCTTTGCACTGCATTCAAACCCAGCTCCAGATTTCCTGGCAGTGAGTGAGTCAGCCTGCTTGTTGAGCTCTCCTTTTATTGGCTGCCTGCAAACATTTAACATTTCCTGGTCAGATACACAAACTGTAACTCTTTAGTGACTGCAGATGAGAGCGATTACAGAAAGAGAGGTTGGACAGCTGCTTCTTCCACATTAAGGAGTAACAAGAGAGAAAGGTACACAGCAGTGTAAAATACCATATTGGATACATCCCAGGTGTGGAATTATGTGGAGCTGTGCTCATACTATGCAGCTGATACTGATCTCTGCAGTGGGGCAGGCTGACAGCACCACTTAAAAACCCCCAAAACTTCTTAAGTCAGGCTGATCTTAAAACAGAAAATAAATGCTGGGTTTCTGGAAGGAGGTGGGCAGGTGTAGGGTAATGCTGTGTTACAGAGAAGTCAGGTTCAATAGATGGTCAAACAGCCCTCCTGGAGAGGATGTAGGGGTTAGGGTGAAAGTCAGGCTGGTCATGAGCCAGGAGTGTGCTCTCATCACAGGAAGAGAAAATTACATGCTGGGCTGCATGAGAAATGCAGTCAGGAAAGTGAGATAAGTCATGGTGCTCAGCACCCAGAAATGGTGAGGCTGCTGCTGAAATACTGGAATCAGCTTTAGGGCCCTCAGCTGAAAGAAAAAGTTGACAAACTAGAGAGGACACAATACACAGGTGCCAAGATGGGGCCCAACAGAGGCTGAGAGGGCCAGTCTTGCTTTGGCAGCTGCAGCAGCTGAGGAGATACCAGCTAGAATCCTACAGCTGTTTGAAAGTCAGTTATAAAGACAGAGACAGATTCTTCTCCCTAGTGGCAGATAACCACCAGTGGCTCTGAAGTCTCAACTTCAGGGGTTTAAGCCAAATGTTAGAAAAGAAATTCACCAGGTGAGTAATGCAGTTCTTTATGGGCCACTCAGGTTTCAGAGCCTCCATCCTCTAAAGGTCCTCTAGACTGCACTGCCTTTAGCAGGAGGCTGGGCCAGAAAATGACTAATGTTCTGAATGCCTTTAATTTTGTAAAAACCTTACAGGATCTAATTGTGCTCCTGCTGGGCCCCCAGCATACACATTCCCTCTGAAGGTTGATGGGACTCCTGGATGCAAGGCAGAAACTCAAAGAGAGAGCAGTTGTTTCAGTTAATCACATTTTATGCAAATTTCTCTATTTATAGAGTATGACTTAAAAGCAGTGTCAATCAATGAGATTCTGTCCCCAGACTGGTGTTGGTTTTGGACCCAGTCCTAACCTGCCCCTCTGGCAGGGAGGGCAGGAGCAGTGAGGCAGTGAGCTAATATCCCATGATCTCAGGAAAGTCCCTGATACCATAAAATCATGTGGCCAGGGCGTGTGGCCTGAGAGGAAGCACACCACGAGTGGGAAGTTCACAGTTTTTTTCTGGCAGCTGTAACTCTCTGACCAGCACCAGCTTTCTCTGCCAGCACACCCCTCCTAAAGGGAAATTTAGTATGAAACAGCAGAAGCAGTGAAGGTGAGAAAAGTGGGCTGAGCAAATCCATACTGGAAGCATGTCAGCTTCTGCTGCTGGCACCACAGGATGCTCCTCCCCTTGGCTTTGATTTATCAACTCCACATTACTTTTTGTCAACATTCTATGCTTCTGTAGAAAGTACATTGAAAATATTTTCCTCTTGATAAGGTGTTGGCCTGTCTGGCTCAGTGCAGGAGAATCACAAATTCTTCAAAATCTATACTAAAAAGCTAATTAAAGAAAGTTCTTCAGAGGAGCTTTGTAGATAAATTTGAAGGACTTAATTTTATAGAAATTCTTTGGCACTTAAAGTAGTTGGAGGTATTTCTGTATTTTTAGAATATCATGTGATGGGGAAACGGAGTACTAGAACAATCTGACATTTGTTTACTCCTTTTGACTATTTTTTTCAGCTTTAAAAAATCCCCTTAGTATAAAACGAGAAAGCTTAATTTTAATCCATATGTGAAGAAAGCAGAAATTTGCAGGTCAATTTGCAGTGCAGGTCTGAGCTAATTAATCATTATTAACTGAACATGCTAATTTTTAAAAAATCGGTATTTTACTGAAATATAATTTATCCAGAGAAATTTAAATCTTCTCATGTAATATGAATGTTTATAAACAATGAGCAAGGAAGTCCTCTATATGGTCCCACAAGACCTGTCTTGTGCAGAAATCACACAGTTAAGAAAACAAAAGTTTAGTTTGACTATAAATTGTTGTAATTTGACTAATTGCAAATTGTTGAGCTTGTTTGAATTTTGGTTTTCCTTGTAATAATGTAAAATAATAAGACCTTGCAGCAAAGAGTAATGGGTAAGACAAGCACTGAATCATTCTCATCTCCCATGCATTCATTCATTCATTCATTCACTCATTGCCATACAGGCAGCTAAAGACACAGGTCCTAGAGAAGGATGGACACTCCTGGCAGAAGCAGCAGCTGCTGTTTCCAGAGGCTGTGTGCTGCTCCCAGGGACAGCAGAGACTGAGTCCCATCAGAAACACCACTGAGTGCACTCCCAGCCACATGGAAGGGGAAACAGCAATGAACAGAGGGGTAATCTGAAGAGCAGCTCTTAAAATGATCATTGTGTGTGTGTGCTTGCAAGGTTCCTTTTAGTGAGTCAATCCAGCCCTCACAGAGCATCTGATTATAACTGCAGGAAGAATTCTGAGACAGTAGGTTATTTCTCATGTGTGCATTCATGTTAAGTGACAGAACAAGGCTTTCAGCAGAGTCATGGATCTAAAAAAGCCAGAGACCAATTTTTATTCCGTTCAGAAGACAAACAAAACTGACCCTCATATTGTCAAAGAACAAGCAGTAAAAACCATCATGTTTATTTATTTAATTTTAAAAGTATTCAAGTAAGTATTTTAAAGCCTAATGATAGAAATGCAAGAAGAGCTGGAATTTTTGCTTTTTTAATCCAAACTTATTTTTGTGACTCACTCACGAGCTAAGACAGTTCATGGGAAACATAAACATGTTCTTAACAACACCTTAGCATTCTGAAAGCAGCAATAATAATGATACCCAAAGAATAACATTTCAGACACAAGTGGCTTTTAAGTCTTCCCCTCGTAACAGTCACAAAGAATGGACCCAATTACGATTGAATTCAGAGCAAAATGGGGGTTTTACAAGCAGCAGCATTAAAGCGTCACAGCATAAGACAAAGCATGAATAGAGTGAGTGTGTACAGTGAAATGACACAAGAGCAGAAGATTGAAGCATTGAGATGACCCAAATACCAAAGCCTCTGATGCATATTCAGTAAACACCACACTTGAATATTTCAGAAGACTTCCCAGCATCACTTCTCAACCTGGCTGTTCCAGTTGAGCATCTGGGCAGGATAATTTTGGCAAAGAGGTGAGTTCAAAGGTGCCATTTTTGGCGGCATCTTGTCTATTTCAGGAGGACTTGCAAGAAGATAATTTTAAAATGCTGTAGGCTTTAGATTTGCAGGATTCAAATGCTATGTAGTTCAGCTTTATAAAAGCTGGGCTGTGGTGCATGAGTGCAGCCAGTGATTTTATCATCTTGCTCTGGAAGACAGGACTCCAAACAGGCACAATACTCACTCACTGTCATGGGATACAAAAAACTATGGTGTCCCTTTTCCATTCCATGAATTTGCAGTTGAACTAAGCCTTCATTTTCTGCTTTTGTTTGGTTTGGTTTGTTAAAAAATTTGTTTATTCAAATGTCCATACCACGGTATTTTGGGAAATATTCACAACATTAATTTTGCCATTAATGAGATGACTAAACAAAGGTTATCACAGCTTCTGGCCTTAGGCAATTTCCATAAAGTGGGTAGTGTCAAGCACCTCTGTTAATTAAATTCTACCAAAGATGTATTGATTCTTTACCCAATTATTTATACAGTGAAATCTTAAACAGGTATGACACAATAATTCATGTAAATTGGAGCAAGATGAAGAACTTCCAGACTGAAGAGATCTTAGGGGATCATACTGGTTACAGGTGCCCTAGCCCTCATCCCAAGCAGTTGTGATCTGTTTTGGAACACAGTGTCCTAAACAGTATTAAGACAGGGTGGAGGAATGCTAAACCTCCAGGTCTGCCAATTATGCACATGCAGATAAGTAGTTCTAGCAAGCCAATGGTGAAATTTCAGAGGCCTGCATTGTGTGACCTTGCTGTGAATGTGTGCCAGAGGTGAAGCTTCACAAGAATCTTTCAAAGCCTTCACAATACCAAGCAAAACCCCAGTTCTTCTAGGCAAAGACATAGTGAACACTCCCTGCTTGCTCCCCGAAGGATACCAGTCCCAGGGTGAGGAATAGTGCAGCCATATTCACTATATTCACATATTCTAGGACAACATCCCACAAATATATTTTCCAATGCCATGCCATTTTTCTGGATTTTTCCACCAGAAAGTGGGCAACGTTTTAATTGGCTTGATTTTAAGTGTTGTCTTTCTCAATCTGACAATTCTGGAATGTGAAAATATGCATCTGGGCACAAATTGTCAACTGCAATTTTTTTTTAAAGTCTAATCTTGACCAAATGTTGTTTTTCAGTTGCAGGACTGATTTGGGCTCATTTGGAGATTTTTTTATTTAGCTGGGGTTTTTTTGTTTTTGTTTTTGTTTTTTCTTAGAAGTTTGTGTAGAAGTTTAGAACAACATGTAGACTAAAAGCATCTGAAACACACAGATTGCTACTGATTTCTCATCAGTGTTGGTATAGCCAAGCCTGCTTGGAGGTCACTTAAATGTGGTGGCATGGAAGAAATACTTCTGAATTGCTGCAGTAAACATCAGTGGGTTTTCAGTCATCTGGCAAAACACTCTGCTTATGATGAAATATATTCTTTGAATTTGTTCATTAGCATACTGAACTGGAGTTAAATCCAACACTGCCAGTGATGAGAACTTTCTTCTCTTCTGTGGAAAGCAGTGAACTAACACAGAGGATGTAAAAAGTGGAGAATTTACCTTGGTTTCCCAACAGTTTTCCCATACCAGTCATATAACCCTTTGCAGACCAAAAGAGCCTTTGTCAACCTTAAAAATTTTAGCTAGGCTAGAGTCCGGCATGAGTGATGTGAAGAGAGAGCACCTAGAAAAATGAAAGGTATTTGTATCCAAAACAAAGAACTCTGCTCATGGAACTTCAATCTAGTTCAAAAATTATTAATAAAGCAGTTTTAACAGATCTTGCAGTAATCGAGGGGCTCTTTCAGCTTTCATTTGGAGGCTGCCAAATCAAAACCATCTGAAACTATTCATTACAGACCCAAAACCTTAGAAGACAATGAAAAGAACACAAGACATTGTTTATACACATAGTCTCATCAAATATATATTAGTTTAAATGGCAGAGGCTTTGTATGTTTGGGTTGGTAACATTGCAAACAAGCTCCTCAGAGCAGGGTGAACATTGCAGTTCTTTGACTTCTGCTTGGCACTTGCTTCCAGTAATTTTTTTTATTTTCAAGCTGAAAATAGCAGTGTGGCATGAGCCAGAATAGCCTCTACTGGGTGGACTTTGTTCTATTCTTTCCAGGAAGTGGCAACAAAAAGAAACGACCTGTTGCAACTCCCCGGTTGTACTGCAAGATACAAAAAAACCCCAAGGCAAATCCATGTCCTCAAGTGACATATACTCCCATTTTCTCTCAGCTTCAGTGGTACAGGAACAGACAGCTCTGTGGCAGACATTGGAAAGGAAACATTTAGAATTCATGCAAAAGCTGATAACCCTACCACTGGGAGGCTGGGGAAAAGCTGTGGATTTCCCAGCTTATGCAAACAGCAGCTCTAGGCTCAGGTCCACAATTGTGAGAAGCAGCTGGCATTTTGTGTGTTTGCACATCTCCAGGATATGTCCTCCTCTTAAAGCAAAATACAGCAGCAGGCATTTGACAGTGTGGGCACCAAACTCAGAGACTCTCTGGATTAATAGTGGTTGTGCTGCCCTTCAGAAGCAGCTCAAGAGGATGAAGGGAGGCACAAATGGGAGTCACAAATGAGAGTCAGAGGGGATGTCCAGTGCCACAGCCCAGAGAGTGTGGGTGTTGCATTTGTGCTATAGGAGAGGGGCAAAAGGGACAATACAACATAGCTCTTCGTGTAATGGAGAAGCAAAAGAGAGAGCTTTATTTAAAGAAACATTACACTTATATAAGGTAATTAATGCAATACAAAATAGAAAAGGTTCATTGGTCCGAGAAGGCAACTCCTCTTTGAAAACATGCTTTCTGTAAAACATCATGTCTCTCACATCTCCAGCAGGTGTTTAATCATTGCTATAATTTCTTGTCCTTGAGCAGCCTGAGAAAGGGCTGCTTTCCTGGCAGTATCCTAACAACATGTGGGAATAACCCCAGGCACCAGAACATGCTGGCAACAACCAGGGGGAAGGCAGCTCTGCAGGAGAGAGCTTTGGGGTCCTTGGTAGGTAAGCAGCTGAATGTGAGCAGCAAGGAGCCTTTGTGGCAGATGATAACAAGCATCCTGGGCTGGGGGCAGAAAAATGCTGCCAGTGAGCCAAGAGAGATCCTGCTCAGCACTGCTGAGATCACATCTGGAGTGGCATCCCCTGCTCTGAGCTTCCCTGTGCATGGCAGGCATGGAGTAAATCTGGCAAAGGGTCAGGAAATTGATCAGATAATTGGGTTATCTAACATGGGAGGAGAGGCTGAGAGAATAAGGATTGCTTAGCTTCATGATAAAGCTGAGAGGGATCTTTCTGATGTATGTAAACACCTGGGAGGAAGCAAAGATGGAGCAAGACTAGATGTTGCCCAGAGAATGCACAAAAAATAGTAAGAAGAAATTGAAACACAGGAAACTATTAAACATAGGAAAACACCAGAAAGGTGAATGCACAGTTAAACAGCTTGTCCAGAGAGATGGAAGTCTCCATCTTGAGAAGTGTTTATAACCCAGCTGGACATGATCCTATAAGCACAGACTGATTGAATAATTTGGGTTTTTTTAAAAAACAACTTTCTGCAAAATAACTATGAAATATTTCTTGAAGAAAGGATGTGACATTGAAGATTTTTAATTGTTCAACATTGTTTTTAGCAGTGAACAATTAGGAAAAATTTCCACTGTTAACCTCAATTGACTTGAGTTCTTGCATATGGCTCAATCAGATAACCAAAATTAGCTTATCTAATAGCTTTAAAAATATTTTTCCTGCCCCATGACATTATGAGGAAATTGGGGTCAGAGGTTCACGGGTTTCATCACAACTTTTTCTTGCTTGCCTGCCGAAAACTATTGCTTAATTTTCCTGCCCTGTATCTCTAATAGGGTCAAAAATTATTTGACTTGTGCTATACCTGGTCTTATTTAGCAATGGAACTTGTGACTTTGCTATGCTACTGTAACTGTAGAAATTCAGTTCTTGGCACTTCCAAAGTGTGCAGTAGATTCTCTCTCCAGTGAAATAAAAGGGAATAAAGCTAATCAGAAGTGGTGATGATAAGAATATTAAGTCCTGATACAGCAACAAAGCAGCTTAGAGAAGAAACACAGCTGAGGGCTTGAGCTTAAATGCAATTCCTGAGGCAGTGGGTGAGGGTCCCAGATGAGGCTGATGAGGACAGTGGGGGCTTCTCAGGGCCCTGGCAGAAGATAAATCCCAGTAGTCACAGCTTATCTTCCCTTAAAGGTAAGCTCTTTGAAAGTACTGTGTTTGTACTGAAAGGTTTAATGTATATTTACTAGGTTGTAATGAATTTTTCATCTGGAATTGTTCAGTAAGATTTGGCAGGTTCTGTTTCTGAATATCTAACACTAATCTTGAAAATAATAACTTTAATAGCATTGTAAACCACAATGCTGCTTTCTTGTACTTCTCATTAGATGTTGGCCAAAGTACAGAATTGAATACTGCTATCTCTTCTGACAAAGCTCTGATTTTAGTGCTCTGTCTTCTCCCTTTTCTTTTTGGTGATAAGCCTAAAAATGCATATTTTGACACACTAGTGAATAAGTTTTGTTGCTTTTAGCACAGGGACTTCTTCACAGACATTGGAAATTTCATATCTCTAATTTCCTTGTAGAGAAAACAGTTATCATTTATTTAGAGGAACTTAATCAGCTGGTAGAAAACCATGAGGAAAGTATCAGAGAAAACAAGTTTCTCTGAGTAGTTTCTAATAGGTTTTGTATGAGCTAGCTTCTTCCCAAATTGGGAGTTAAGTCTCCTGGAGACCAGGAGATGAAGGTTTTTTTCTTGTGCATGACAGTAGGTCTGGTCAGTGTGTAAAATCACAAAAGCCATGCCTAGGATCAGATTTGGCATGAGAATAGTATCGAGAAAACTCTCTCTGTGACTGTTTGCCAAAGCTGTCTTCAGACCTCAGTGCTGCTTGGCAGATGGAGAAGGATTGAAGGATTCCCCTGTTCAGGGACCCTTCTGTGCAGACTCACTGTGGCCACTCACTAGAGCCTCCTGGCCACCACTGCCCTGTGGTGATAGAAGTTAAATACAGGATGAATATAATGAAATGAAAATAAATACTTAAAGGAGAATAAAGATGCTAAAAAATAAAGTAACCTTGTAATGTGATTTTACTATGTTGAGGTTAAGAAACATTATATCCCATTTGCTGCTCTCTTTTGTCTTTGAGAAAATACTGTGCATACTTTGGAAAATCAGTGTAGATGCTGGGTCTCAAAGACAACAGTGCTTTAGTTTCATGAAGTCACATGTCAGTTTGAGAATTAAAATCTTTGCTTATTTTTCAAGCCACTGGGAATTCACAGTGCTGTGTTTCACAAGAATAAAAGGTGTTAAATGAAATATATTTTATGTTTTTGAAATTTGTTATCATTTTCCCAGCTGCCACAATACTACTACTTCTCTCTCATCCTTTGAGTACTGGGAAAAATGTGGTTGTGTTTCTTTTCTGCTATTTCATAAGTGGGGGTTTTGGGTGAATTTTTGTAGCCTAACTTGCAAAACATCCACTTTCAATTCTGAGCATGAGGGAGCTAATTTTAGTTTCACTTTAGAGGGAAAGCTCTCCCTTTCAGCACAGGGGAGCATACTTGCTTTTCCTTTTTACCAGTTCTGCTTACAAGTTGAATCTCAAGATACTTAGCAGTGTTGCACATGTAAGGTGGAATATAAGGACTCCTTCAGTTTAAAAAAAAACAGGCTGAAAAACTGTTGATTTGTTTTAGGGCCTGGAGCAGTTCATTTTGAGATCAGTGTCTCCCTTTCTGGGCTGTATTGTGTAGCTGCTGTTTTCTCTTGCTTTCCACAAATTTGCTTTCCCTTCCCTGGTTTTATCTCATTTCTTGGGAAGATTCTGAACTGTAGCTGGAGCAAGGCTGATCTGCATTTACAGTGCTTAGCACAGAAAGGTTCTGATCAGAGATCAGAGTCACTAGCAGTGCTGAGCAAGTAGGGTAAAAATGAAATGACAGAGATTCACAAAGTTGAAGGCACTACCAATGATGGTGACAACAGTGAGATTTGTAGGGGAATTGGAGTGACATGGTAAACAAGGATATGGTATTTTCTAACATTGTCTAAGGAGATATTTAAGCAGGGAGGCACATGTGAAATGGATTTTGAGAACATGTGAACTGGATTTTGAGCTCGCAGCAGAGTTGGTTGGTAAGGAAGGGAGCAGAAACTGTCACTCCTAAGGTCAGAAGAGATCATTTTTTCAAGGCTGTAGGAGGCAGAAGGGTTAGAGGGCTCCAGCAGGTGTCTGAGAGGGTGCTGGCAATGGGCAAAGGGGCTGCACTGCAGCAGGAGCCTGAAGGACTGCAAAATGATCACAGGTGTGAAGGATTGTGAAGAGAATGTGTCCCTCTCTTGTCTGGATGTCAGAACAGGCTCCCAGTGTCTCTCCAGGTCCGTCAGACACTCTCTGCCTCTGTGGCACACACAGCTCACCAGGGAAGTGACTTCCCAGGGTAAGGATGGAAATTATCCCCTGTGCCCACAACAAGAGCTGCTGATTTTCCTGACCTGAAGGCACTCCATTCATCCCTGCATTCATCCCTGCATTCATCCCTGCATTCAGCCCTGCATTCAGCTCTGCATTCATCCCTGCATTCACTCCTGCATTCAGCCCTGCATTCAGCTCTGCATTCACTCCTGCATTCAGCTCTGCATTCACTCCTGCATTCAGCCCTGCATTCAGCCCTGCATTCAGCTCTGCATTCACTCCTGCATTCAGCTCTGCATTCACTCCTGCATTCAGCCCTGCATTCAGCCCTGCATTCAGCCCTGCATTCACTCCTGCATTCATCCCTGCATTCATCCCTGCATTCAGCCCTGCATTCAGCCCTGTGTTCAGCCCTGCATTTAGTTCTGCATTCAGTTCTGCATTCAGTTCTGCATTCAGGCTGTTTAAAATCCTCTCCACGTGCTGGTAGGTTGGATAGACTGATGGAGTGAGCAGCTTCAACCTCAGAGGATGCAATACTTTGTGTGATCCAGTGTAAAAATAAAAATAAAAAAAAAATATTAGGAGGAAAAGAGCAGTACTGTCTCATTTTAGTCATGGCAGTGGCTTATTCTTAGGTATGATAAAATATTTGTAATTCAGAAATTGGTACTAAAACTTCTGTACAAATCAAATATTGTGTATTGATGGTAAAAGCAGGGATCTGATTTTATAAGCTGAGGATGGAAAAACACATTAATCCTAAAGAAACCATATAAAGATTATTAAACAGCATCAGCTGTAACATTTCATTTGACTATGAATCCTTTGCAACCTGAAGTTCTCAATAATGCTGCTGAGGAGATCTTTAATCTGCAGATACTTCGTTTTGCCAAATCTTAGAGTATTGGTGATAATGCATTTGCTGACTAACAAACTTTTTTTTTTTTAATAATTTTGTTGTTGTTGTTGTTTCAAAAAGCCAAGCAGCTATTTACTGAATTCCTAGATGAAAGATATAAGCTGAAAAGCCACCAAATTACCTATTACTCCTGGAAGAGGGATGGTATCACAATTGCTGCTATGAACACCACACTGACACCAGGCATGAAGGAGACAATTCCAGGGATCTAGCAAGATTAGCAGGCACATTTGAAACTCATTTAGAGGACAGCATTCAGGAATGCCAAGTGAATATACTTACTGGTACAGAGTATATGCTTGGTATTCTTAAAATAATATATTTATCCCAGATTTCTGGGTTATTTTTACACTTAGCCCCAAGGAATGTTACAAACACCGTGCCAATATGGCAGAAGTACAAAGCATTCTAAACATATAAATCCAGATTATTATTTGGCTCGACCACGAAATATGTTGCAAATATGAAATATTTTGTAAAACTTCCAGAATTTTGTGAAACCAGAAGAGTGCTGTTGCCAAGATTTACAAAAGGTGAATCCTGGCTGCCAGGATTCAAAGAGAAAATGTGACTACAAAGGAGTTTGGTTGATGTAAGTTTTGAAAAAATCATGGGAAAATGAGGAAAGGATTCAGCTGAGAAGAAATCAGAACATGTATTCACAGAGTAGCTTCATAGATAAACACTGTTAAAAGTTTTACTATACCATGACATTTGAAATGAAAGGATTGACAAAACTAAAGAGGCCCTTTACAAACATTAAGCAGACATGAAGTGGAGGATGAGCTGGTTTGCAGGAAAACCTTAGAAAGCAGGTGTTGGGGAGAACTGCCATTTATTGGATTTGTCACTAGAAGGACTTCACAGTGGTTTGTAGAAGACTTAATATCCCTGTCCTCTAATCTGAGAGTGAATGTGATAAAATTTTGTAACTGATACAAAAAAAGTGGTGAAATATTAAAAAGCAATAAAAAAGATAACTTGGTTGTTTGCTTGCTGGGCTCATTCTGACAAAAGGCATTTGTTGTAAATGTAGGGCTGAAGCTACTCCATCATGTAGGGAAATAAAATAAAGAGTGAGCTTGCTGGACACTAAGACTTGGAAGTCAGTACCTGCAAAATGAAACCAAGGCAAGGTAGATAGAAACAGGGTGGTGATGTTTGTGTAGAGAGCACCAGCAAGGTGGAAGTCCACACACAGCTCCAGCACATCTCTGAAAAAAATGTAAAAATACCCTGAATAAAGCAAAGTATGGTTTGCCACAAATGTTAGGTTTAGCAAAAACACTTCACAAGACACTGGAGAAGGTTATGTTTCATTTATCATAAAGTGAACAAGAAATAGCTTGTTTAGGGGGTTTAAACGAGAAAGGAAAATGGGACTTTACAGGAAAAGTACAAACATTGTAATGAACAAATGCCTGAGACAGAGACACATTGTGAAACAGAGACACACCGTTTTAACAGAGTGTGATGGATGAAGGAATCTGCTGCGTTTTGTTGCTTGTGTCTGGAGGGTCTGAGTACAGCTGCTGCTTGCTGCAGCCTGGTGCCACCACACAGGGTCAGTGTGAGATCCAGCTTGGCTGAGCTCTGAACAGAGGGCAGAGCTGTAATGCTGGGCCAGTGCAGGGGCCAGACTCAATTCTCACCATGAAATACAATCCCTTGGGGGCTGAGGGGAAAGAGATTTAGTTTTGGGAGGGAAAGAGAAGGAGCATTTGCCATGCTGCCTCTGCTGACTTAGCAGAATTTGTTTTTGCTCAGGGCTTCATGAAGATGCTTTAGGACATTTGTGCTCTTACATGATCAAGTAGAGTCACCAGCTGAAAACAGGGATCCTGGTTTTCCAGTTTGTTTTGCTTTCCCTTGCTGTATGCATAATGTACAGGCAATCTGCTTTATAGAGTTGGTTGATACACTTCTAACATGACACAAGAAAGAGAAAATGTCATCTGTGGTTAAAGAATGGAGCTTGAAATCATTTTGTACCCCAAAACTGATGCCTCTGCCATAGGCTTTGGGTGTGACTGTGGGCACAGCACCCAATGGTGTGTGCCTCCAGTTCCTTCCCAATAAGCTTAACAGAAATGTTTTTATGAGGGTAGTTCAGGTTCATTTAATGTTAATACTATCCTCGATAACCAGTGAAATAATTCAAAATAAGTTGTAGTATTTTCATGCCAGTAACTTCAAAAACATCATTCTGGGGTTTGAAGCCCTCCTCTGTATTAGGAAAAAGAGGAATGTTCTTAACTTGAGGCAAGTATGCTTGTTTTTGAAAAAAATACAGTTTTAACTTGCCTGAAAGTACTAACAGCAGGTTTAATTTAGCTGTGAAATAGCATCAGCTGTGCAGCAGAGGTCACTGCTGCATTACCTGAATAAATTCTACCACGTGCATGATAGGCCTGATCAAAAGCATTTCTAGTTCAAAAGAAATATTTGGATTTCAATTAAAATAATATTTCCCTGAAATTTTTGTTTCTTTGAAACAGAGAATAAGCACCAAATGAACTATACATAAAGAACTTGCATTCCCAGGATCTGCAGCTATTTGAAAATCCCTGGAGAGTTCAAGATATATAAGGTGCTCTCACAGACAAATGTTTTTCTCACAGATATTTTCACATCTTGTCTTTCACTGTTAACACACAGAATTGACATGAATCAGCTTTAGAGAAGTCAGACCAGGTTTGTGTCTGTGTCTGTTCTGGAGTCATTAAGTTGGAGCACATTTAGGAGTCTATCACAGAAGTGAGCAGCTGGGAAGGAAAAGAAGGGAAAAGAGACAGATGAGTGATAATCTTTTGAGCAATTAAAAAAATAATCAAACAACTAGAAAACTATCCTCACAATATTTTTCTTTTCAAATTAAAATATTCTCAATGTGAAAAATATTGTAAATATTATTATAAATAATATGAAAGGACCCTATCCCTGGAGGTGTTCAAAACTGGATTGGATGGGTGTCTGAGCAACCTGATCTAGTGGAAAAGGGGATTGGAACTAGATGGTCTTTAAGGTCCATTCCAACCCAAACCATTCTGTGATCTTTTTCTCAATGTACACTCTGTCAAATAGAATATTAATAATAAACAGCTCATGTGCCATGAATTTGCAGTTCATTTATTCCTTATGCATTGTACATTAATAATAGTTATTTAAGTTTATTTATTCACTGATCATCTTGTAGATCCCTGCAACACTTCAGCACCATTCTGAATTGAAGTAGCATAGAAGAGTTTAAGCTGTGGTGTCAGCTCTGATGTTAATTCAATAGTTAGATTTTTTCAGGATGCTGTCTTGATGAGAATTGATTTAACCCAATATTTTACCCTGCACAAACTAAAGAACTAGAAGAAAGATAAAAAATGTGGTTTTATGCCAGTATTTTCATTTTCCTCATTTAAGCAGGAAGAATTATTTGTGACTTTAAATTCAAGTACATTTTGAAGCAATCCTAAAAACAATGAGCCTGTTACACTTTAATAATTTTTATTACTGTTATCAGGGCTTATTGATCAATTTAATCGTGGACTTAGAGGGTGTTTAGAAATGTGATGAACTTCCTCAATGGAGAAGTTGAATGAATGAACCTTTTTCTATTAAAAGCAACAATAATTAAGCTCAGCACCAGATCTCTCTGTTCCCAAACATAATCCTATAAGAATGTAGCACAGGTAAGAGGAAAAAGAATTTTGATTGCCTCCTTTGTTTCCAGAGAGAAATGCAAAAAAAGATTTACCTCCAGAATTTGGGTTGTGGCAAACCTAAGTGACAAAGCCTCACTGAAATGAAGGAGGTTGTGAGGACTGAAAGGTTTCACCTCTGGCCAAGAGCTGGCAGCACCAGTGCCCAAACCATTTCTGAGCAGTAATTGCACTGAGATTATTTCCAATCACTGCTGAGCCAGGTTAGTATTAAAGTAAATTTCTGGGTTTCATTACACAGGTCTCTACATTCTGGCTCCAAACTGGGAGGTTATTTAGGTGTGTCCTTAATCTCCCTGAGGAGGGTTGTGGAATTCAGGAGGTGCATTGGGAGATCAAGATCTGAGCTCTCAAAAGAGGCAGGACCAAATCTACTGTCAGCCTTTCTGCATCCCATGCTCAGCTCTCCAAGCAAGACTTTCTTCATGTGACTGATGCTATTTACCTACTGGTTAATAGAATCACATCTTTGAGATGTATTTTTCAGCAGAAAGTTCTGGATTATTGGATCCTTAGCTCTTCAATACAAGTCACAAGCTTTCTCTTCTCTTTGAGTTACCAGTTTACAGCTCTGTTTGGTACTGTGAATCCTCAGGCTCCCTGAAAAGCCAGTCCAAGCTATTTATCAAAGGAGCCATCAGCACAAACAGAGAAAAGTATAAACATAAATCTCTAACAAATGTGGACCTGTCCATACCACTGGTAGTTCTGCAATGGATACAGAAGAAAGACCTCCAGGCCTTGTGGATCTTGCTGGATTCAGTTCTAGAACATTGTTAAAACAAAATTGAATATGGATTCCATCATCAGTTTATACATGGAGCTTGTATAACTCTTTCCTGGAACTTCACCAGATTTTATAAAGGAGATTTTTGCATACTATGATCACACACAAGTGTTGGCGTGAGATAAAAATTCCTCCAGTTAATAAATAAACTCAAAATGTCCCAGGAAATCATAACATAAGCACTATTCCAGAGTGATTTTGGCACTTGTCCCTGGCCTTGAAAGTTCTTTACACTGTTCCATTATAGTCTGTTCTGTTCCTAATTATTAAAGAAATGAAGCACCTTGGATAAATTCCCACCTGATGCTATTGGGCAAGAGCTGTGGAGACCTTTACACAACTGTGCTTCAGCTGTGAAAGACAGCAAAGATTAGCAGCAGGGGCAGAGTAAGAGGTTTAATCAAGAATGGAATAAGTGCAAAAATGTGTTGGTAATTCAAGTGAGCTGCACCAGGGATGTGCTGCCATCACGTTCCAGTTAGCCAGGAATGTCTGGGGCAGATGAGTGCTCAGCTCTCTGCAGCACTGACACTGCAAAGCAACAGAGATGAGCTTTTCTAGAAACATCCAAACTCTCTCAAACCTTACCCAGAAACTTCTGTCTGTAGGAAACACTTGAGCTATAAAAGATGGCTAGTGATTTAAAACAAACAAACAAACCAAAACATTGCTTTAATATATAATAGCTCTTAAGTAAAGCAAAAAATGTGAGATATTTCCTGAGTCAATACTTGTTCTTGCCAAAGGCTACAATCAGCACTCAGTCAAGAGTGGTACTTCATCCTCATGATCCTTGACCATGCTGAAATAGTTTTAAAACCTGCTCCCTTGCCTGTGGTGTTTTCCTGCTTGCTCACCTTCCTTCTGATCATTCCCCTTGGTGTATCTAGTAGTTCTTCCAAATCCTTTCTCCAGTTTTCTGTATGTGGGAGGCCCAAATGCTTTCCTTCTCTATTTTTTGCTATGATTCATATACAAAATTATCCACCATCACCTGTTGAGGACTAAGAAAACTACCTTTAAATTTCTGTCTTCTAGCCAGAAGACAGCCTTAGCTAAAGTTATTCTTGTGAATAATTTAACCATGTGTGAAATTCAGCATGACTGACCAGAATAGTTAAGGTTGAAAGGGCCCTCTGGAGACCATCTAGTCCAAGCAGGGTCAGCTAGAGCAGGTTACACAGGGCCATGAGCAGTCAGGTTTTAAATGTGGACAAGAATATTCTACAAAACCTATTCCAGTGTTCAGCCACCTTTACCATAAAAGCAGGGCTCCACTTTCTCCCACTTTCTGGAAGTGTTTTTATTGAGTTCCCTGTGGAGGTCATTGTCCTGCATGTCAAAGAGCTCACTTGGGGTTAAGACTTGGTCTCTAGGTTTTCACTCGTTCTTGCTACAGGACAAATAGAATAGCTAAGTCTTCACCAAGACTCATTCTCCAACTGAATTCTTAGACTGAGATATTTTCAACCTTTTCCCTGATAAAAGTAGGCTGGGCAATCCAGAAGGGTTTATGGAAATGTGTTTCTTTTAAAGTCTTCCCAGCCTTCTACACTGGCTTAGTCTCACTCTTTTGTGTCAGTTCCCAACCCATGTCTGCTTCAGTAGAAGTGCAAAGTGCAGAATAAAAAAACAAATCAAGAAATTGTGATTTTTCAGCATTCTCCTATTTGATCTCTCCAGAGCTCTGCAACAGCCTTTAATGTTTTAACACTCATTATCATGCCTCAACCCCTTCCTCTCTGGAATCCTAATTTTTTCAGTCTTTGCCAATGTCACGCTGTTCTCAGTTTCCTTTCTCCATGGACCATACTTTATTTTCTGTATATTGATAATGTATGAACAGCATGTGGCTTGCTTCTTGAAAGTGGAAATAAATCACTGATTTGCTTTGTGTTTTCTGAGTAGACTGGACAGGATCTGAAGGCAACTTTAAGAAACCATAAGAAATCATAGAATGGAAGTTCTTAGGGTAAAGTTTGGGAGACCATTTCATTATTCTTTGTTCTGCACTAAGCACACAAACTATTCTAGATTATCACTAGTGATATCTAATGTAGAACTGACCTTTACATTCCTGCTGGAAGTTTGTGGAATTTTCTTTGAAACCAGCATATACTTAAGTCTTTGTGGTATCCTGTGCATATCATACTGGGTGGAAAAAGCTTGCACTGGCATGTGAGTGAGATCATTCATGTATTTAAATGCCAAATTCATGTCATGAGCTATAAGCACTAATAACAAAATACATCCATGGGCAGATTTATTTAAGTTTCTCTGGACAGATTTAATGTTGGTTTGCCCGTTGTCTACAAAGTGCTACATCCTTTAGGTGACTAAAAGGATTTTTTAAACCCAAGTAGTGAATCTGTGGCACCTAGAATACATATCCCTAATCTGTTTCTGGACCAAAGTCCCAAGCAGAAAGTTGTAGAGCAGGAGCAGTGAGGATGAGGCTGTGCACAGCTCAGGCAAGGGCTCAAGCAGGGTCTGGAGCATAAATGCAATTCCTGGGCCAGTGGACAGACAGCAGCTGGATGGACTCCCCAGAAGATGTTGATGAGGGAAATCAGGACCTGGTGGTGCTCTCAGGATCCTGACCCATTCCAGCAGGTAGAAAACACTTGCACAAAAATAGGTTTTGCTTTTGTAACTGGGAGTTGTGTTTGGCAATCAATGCCTGAGACTTCCCTGGAACTCCAGCTGTGGAAGTGCTGTCCACAGAGAGCTGCCCTTGGCACCTGGGCACTGCTGCTCCTGCTATCCCAAATTTTTGCCCTCTGTGAAAGAAAGGAAATTATTGGAGATTGCAGTGAAGGAGTCTTAGGAATTCATAGTGCCAGTAGAGGTTTAGAGGGTCAGACAAGGTGATAGGGAACAGCTCATCCTCACATGAGGCTTGAGGCATTTTCTGTCTCTTGAGAATAATTGAGCTCTTCTCAGTGTTTGGTAGCTTTGTCATGTGCTCTCTGCTTTGCCCAGAGGACATGTCAGTGGAAAACCCGTGGGAATTGAATTCTGTGTTTTATTACAGGAGGCTGTACAGCCAAATTCAGTCTCCTCTTGCCCAGAGAATGATACCAATGATGTTCTGCTGTGCCAAGCAGGCCAGTGTTCTGCTTTTCTATTGTCTTTAGGAAAGTGATGTGATGAGATAATGAATGCTAACCTGCTCCTGCAGTTCAGGGACCTGTCTTAGTGGCCCCAGAACCCAGACTTCAGAACTTCAATGTCAAGTTTATGTTTAAAGTTTTTTAAACCCAAAATTACAGTTATTACATTGTTCAGAGCACTGGCAAGACAGCAAAAAGTACTGACTAGAGATCTTATTACACACAGAAGAAAATTGACTTTATGTTTTGAACTTTTCTGGAGACAGTTAAATATATTTGAGCTGAAAGAAATATTAAATATCCTAAATTGCTCTTGAATCCACCTCCAGCATGCTCTAGTTTCTTCCACAATTATTCCTTCCACAGCTTCTGTTGCTCCTGAAAACCATGTTGTCTGTGCTGCTTTCAAGGGACAGCAATCAGTATTCAGTTCCACAGGGCTGAGCCCCAAATTTTTTATTTATCTCATGGTACAAATTTTTTAAGGACTGTTACTCAAGAAAATCTTTTGCAACATATCTTTCCTTTCTTTTGTTCTTCCTTTTAGCTTCATTTAGAGTTTAGAGGCATGATTCAGACTGAAGTGAATAAATGAATTTTTGCTGATTTCATTCAGTTAGGGCCTGAAAGTTGGATGCCAGTCTTTCCAAAACACATATATATATAGGTGTGTGTGCATTTACAAAACCAAAAGCTTTAGGCATACATTAATAACCATGGAGATGGAAATCATCTGTTTATCCATACAGCACACAGCAAAGTGAGCAAAAGCTAACCACATTCTCCTGGATGTGCTTATTTTTGGTATGGAAGAATGAGTTTTGGAGTATTAGGATGATCTTACTAAAGTGAATTATTTCTTTGCCTTCCTGGACAGTCTGATAGGAGTCTTGATGGGGTTTGCTTTTATAACTGTGAGAATCTGAGGGAAGGCTTTAATGGCCCTGGACAGCCTCCCTGGGATCTCCATGGGCCCAGGGACCCTTTAATCTCAGTCCTGGGTCTCTGGTGGATTTGCTATTTTCTGTGCCTGCCACTGCTGCTTGCAGCTCCTGACCTGGGCAGTGATTTTTTTTTTTTCCCCTGACCTTGTCACTGTGGTCCTGTTTGTCAGTCACTGCCCTGCACCTGACCTTGGTTATCCTCACGAGAGCTGAGCTGCACGTTGAGTTCAGGGTTTGAGCCTCACCTCACCCCCATGAGCCTTTCCCATGGTCTGCGCTCTCAGATGGCCCTGGCTGTCCTCCCCTGACCTCAGAGCCACCTTCAGGCAAAGTTTCAGGACCATTTTTACAACTTACTAGTGATTTTCATGAGCACCCTTGATATTTTACTGTTCTTATCAGGATGGAGCCAGTGAAATATTAATCATGAGATAGAAAGAAAAGTAAAACCCCAGCTTGTGCTGTGACAACTGCTATTGTCACTGGAGCCACAGAACAAAGCTAATTGCTGTTCACTGCCTTACAGAAGATGCAAACAAGGTTTTCTTTCTAAAAAGGTGTTTGCTCCTAATTCTAATTGACTGTCACAAGAAACAGTGTGTTGATACAAGTGCAGGCAGAGAGTGGGCAGCATGTGAAACCACTGGCAGGAAAGGTGAACAAACAGAATGTCTCAGCTTTTTCTTTTGCTCATGGTTTGCATTATTAAATCATGTTCTGACAATCCTTTCCTTAATTTCAGCATTTGGGAATGGCAGTGGAACACAGTTTATAGAAATGTTTTCTGGACTGAGATTTTAAGGCTGTTCACAGTGTTTATGGACATGTACAATGAGATTAAATTCACTGTAAAAGCACAAGGAAGTTGGTTCCTCTCAGTGCCAAGGTTTCTTCATTTTAACTGCAATACTGACTTGATTTTCAATATAAACAATAATTAAAAGCAAATTGTTTTAATAGGGTGTCCTGGTTTGAAAGCACAGGTGTACACTCAACCCCCAACATAGGGTTTTTTCCTTGCATTATATTACAAGACCAAATGTAATTCAAATAAATATGGATCAAATAGTTCTTGAAACTCATCTGGAATTGTATTGGAGTGACATAATCTGTGACAGCATAATTGGATCTGGATCTTCTGCTGAGTGATCTTCTCCATAAATAGGTTTTTATTCCAGTTCACAGGAGCTGAAATCAAGCCTTAGATATCAGTGTTAGAGCTGCAATAACACCCAGCTGTCAGTGGCACTAAGTGCAGTACTACTGACAAAGGTGAGACAAACCCTTCTTTTCTATGTGAACACTCCAGTTAATCTTTAAAGCAATGTTGGGCAGCTGTTGTGAACAAAGTTTTGATTTTCTAGTTGTATCATTCTGCCAAAAACCTGGAAGTGTGAAGTGTTAGCAACTTGAAACTCTGGCCTGCATTTTTGACTGAGAATCCCTTATGACTCGAGTTTGCTTTTGGACTATTTTTTAAAAAAAAATTTTCAATGATTCACAAAGTACTGATTTTATTGGAATCCATAACATCTGCCAATGTGTAACCTCTGAAACTAGCTGAGGATTTTCCCACTTAGGTGACTTGAAATCACATCTTTAATAATGTCTTTATGCACTTAGTAATGACAAAAAGCAAAGGATTTCTGGTAGCTGAGAAGCAAAATGTGAGATAATGCAAAGGTGCTGCAGTGTAAAAGATGATGATCTTCCTAGTATTGCCTCATGTCTGAGGCAAACTAATTAGTTATCTTTGGAGTGGTGTGTGTATATTTATGTTTGGGAATTACAGCAGCATTACTACTGTGCATGAGTAACAGTGATATCATCCAGGAATGAACACTCCTGATACTGGATTGGAATGTTACAAAGTCCTGTAGTACAGAAATGCAGACATGGTAAAAATCTTTTTCTGGAACATTCCTGTTATCTCTGTATATTCTTGAAATTGTAAATTTAATTGCTTTTCTTGCTTGCACTTATGCTGTATGGGCTGGAGCTGAGTGTATTATTCATGCTGTAGTTATGGAGCCAAGTCCTGCACTGGGGCTTTCTTGGGAGCATTGTGGTGTAGCATGGGCACAGGATTTGTTCTGCCTGCTGTAGCTGATGCTATCATTATTTATTGTTATTATTATTTATATATTTCAAATGCAAATTCTCCTACATAGTACCTGTCATCCAGAAAGTACCTCACAGCAGTCCGGAACTCTCTTGTCACACCATCTACTACTTTTTTTTTTTCTTTTTTTTTTTTTGGGGGAGGGGGGGGTGTTTAGTACTTTTGGCTGCAGTGGAATGGTTTCTGATTCAGCTGGGCTCAGTAAAATGTCTTCACAGTGTTTATGTATCTGTAATGCAAACAAAACTGGAGTGAGACCCAGCAACTTGTTGAATGTTACTGTATTTTGCTAATTCCTCAGGCTCTAATGATAAAATCTGAATTGGACCATGTTGTTATATCTGAGTTTCTCTTGTCATTGGACTTAAAATGCCTTCACTGGTTCTTTTGGTTACCAATGACTCCCAGTAGCTCAGACTGACCTTCCCCTTCAAGTATCCCCATGGAATCCCTTCACTACTTAAAACCAGATGAATTATACAGCTCAATTTGTCATGTGCTGCCTTTGATATTTCAGTGTCTTAAAGTCTGGAGTCAGGATGGGCTCTGCATCCCCAGGTACCAACCTTGAGTGCAGTCACACTGTGTCATCTCATCCTGCTCAGCTTTTGTGCTTGTGACGCTGTTTTTCTTGGAAATTGCATCTGGAAAAGGCTTGGTCAGTCCTGCTGTGTATCTGTATGAGATGGAAGCTTCAGGAGGGTGGCTGCAGGACACTCAACACACACATCACTCTTTGAGTGTGTCAGCTGGAGTTCACAAGGACCATGCTGGGTTTAGAGGAATGACAATGAAATACCACTGGAAGAAAGTAATTATTTTTATGGAGGGTAATGTATCTTATTGATGCAATACTAATGTAACTGTATATAACTTTAAAAGCCCTCAAGAAACCATGAATATACAATTCTGGGATATGCTCAGTTTCTTTTGGGGTGTTAATATACCAAATACTGAGATTTTCAGATTGCTCATCCAGAGGCATGAGTAATTTTTCTTAAAAGCCTCTAATTATGTGGTAAAATATATCAGATGTTCTTCATTATATGTCTGCAGAAATTTAAACTGTTTGTGTTAGCTCTTGAAGCTGTAAAAGGGATTGTGATCTTGTTTTTCTCAGTGCTGTATAAACATGCTTTGAAAAATATTCCCTGCCTATGCAATAGAACTGCAGAGGACAGGAAATTCAGACAACTCAAGTGACTTATAAAATGTCATTAAGGTCTGGAAATAACCATCTAGGTCGTTTTGATTTATCAGCTAATGCTTTTGTTAACTAACAATGTCAACTCTTCCTTTCACATAGATTCAATAGTCTTCTGTTACTTCTCTGCATCTTTCCACTGGTAGAAAGAGATCAGGAAGTAACTCTTCATGATAGAGTGATTTTGTCAGGACATAGGACTTCTAAATCTTTCTGCTCACTGCTTTTAAAATCACATTAAATTTTGAATTAGCACTTTTAATACCTAGGTATAGCTGAAGAGTGCTCTGGAGGGCAGGACAGAAGAAGCAAAGCTCCTTCTGCTACTGTAAGGTGGCTGTGGTAGTGCTTGAGTGCTGGACTGTGAGTAGAAAATATTCAGGCAGTTATAATGAGCTGATTCACTGAGCTAACCCCTGATAAGGACCAAAACCTTTTTGTCCCTCTCATGATTTAGTGCTGGTCTCACTGAGGGTGCACAGGTCAGTAAGAGACCATGGCCTGGGCAGGGCAGGTGCTCTGAACCATCAGTCCACACTGCCAGACCAAGTGTGCCTGTGTTTCTGCTCTGGTGCTGTTCCCTGTCTTGGAGAGCTGGATGCCTCTGCAAAGTAACAGACCCATTCCATTCCTGAGCCCTTGGACAGCAGTTTTGCATCTTTGATTATGTAGGGAAACTGAACTTGGAAATGAGGGGAATGTGATTGCAAAACTGTGGATACTGTTGTCTTTATTATTGTTGTCTTTATTACTGTTGTCTTTATTGAGTTCAGCACTACCTAAAGCTCAGCTTTTTATCTAAGTTGCCTTACATAAGTTTTTCCAGATCTTTCTGCACACCTTTTTTTTTTTTTTTAAGCTAATGAAACACCATGTATAGGGCAATTAGAATGAGAGTAAAAGTAAATGGAGCTTGTTGGCAGACATTTAATGAGTCAGGGAGCAGGAAGCCAGACAGAACACAACTGTTCAGTATGGTCTTATCAGCATGGGTGAGGGCAGCATCCCAGTTTTATCAGCATGAATAGAACCCTGGAGCTGAAAGGTTAAAAATGTACCTGCCAGTCTCAAACTGGCATGTCAGAAGTTGTCTGCCCTTCTTTTGTAAGGGGCTAAAAATGTGCAGATGCTTGGGTGGAGAAATTAGAGTCCATCTGTGCTGCTCTCAGCAGCAGTTGGGGAATTTAAAGAGCAGCTGAAGATGTTTCGAAAGCAGAAAGGGACCTCTGAATGTGTGTTTGCACATAAATGGACACAGCATGTGGTGGGCTGAAGCAGACTGTTCAGATCAACTCTGAATTATTTGTGCAGGCTGCTGCTGTGAGCCAGAGGAAGAAAAGACTTGCAGCTCTAACTTAAAGAAGCTGCTACCATAAATACAGCTAAAGGACATGGAGGTTCCTATAATCTCTTTGGTTTTATTTAGTAACTCAGTGTTTTGCACAAGCATTTAATACTCTTGCATCATGTAGGGCTGTGTGTTTACTGTGTGAGCAGTTGTGCACCTTGTTTTATTCTCTTGGTTTCTGAGAAGAGTCTGAAGAGGTTATTTCAGGACAGGCTAGGATTGCATCCATAAGAAATGGAGAGAGACTGGCAGTCCACAGAGGTGTAGGTTGTCCTTTTTTAACTGGTAAATGTTACTGTGTTTTACCTCTGGATATGGGATTATAAAATTTCTGGGCATTCCTTTGATAGATGTAGGGTGGAGAGAAGCTAATCTACCTTAAAGCTCCAGAAAAGACTTATGCCCATTTTTAATAATAATTTAGCTTTTTCCATGCCTAGAAACTCAATATGTTATTTAGGAAAATGTAAAGTCCTACTACAGAAGCAGCAATCTGATCCTAGTTTGATTAATCTTCACTTTACCAGGTTTCTTCCTAAAACTGTGAGATTACTGCCTTGGTGTGTGGAAAAACACTGTACCTTTTCCTATATTCCAAAAACATCATGAGTTATCAATTCTACAGGAAGACTGATCCAAATGCCCTTGAAGCTGGTTGGAATGTTTACCTTTGCTTTGACAGGCCTTTCTGTTTGTGTGGTGTGATTTGGCTCAGACCCCTTCTAAAAGCAAAAACCACAAGATCTGCCAAAAGTAAGGTTTTGTTGATGTTGACAGACACCTTACCCACCAACAGCCTGCCTCGTGTTAATGTTCCAGATGAGGGGATTGAAGTGAGTAATTAACATGTATGGGCTGTTTTAAAAGCTGAAAACTTAATTGTTTTATCCCTTGAAGACTGACTGACTTGCTCAACAGTGAATAAAACCTGTAAGAAAATGATCCTAGTTTTTGTGACAAGTGTAAGGAGCTAACTGGGTAATGTTTCATGCAATTCTGGCAACTATCTTATGGTATCTCAGCTAACAAATTCCCTCTCACCCATCACTGATACTCAGCCAGAATGAACTCCTTTGTGATACCTGATATTAGATTGTTATAATGAAACTCTATAAAGCTGAAATTCAGGCTTGTTTTCATGTATTGCTCAGACACTTCTTGTATGTTTTGGAGTTCTTTCAAAACAGCTTTGTTTGTAAGGTTGTTGTGTTTTTGTAAGGTTGCATAAACCAGCAAACTTTTGTACAAGGTAGAGGGCGGAGAGACATGCTGGTCTGCCAGCAGGTGATTTCCTCAGCAGGCTGGAAGGCATCTCTGCAGGTGTGGGGTGCTGTCATTCACATGCAAGACACCATCACCTCTATTTCCAGCTTTAGAGAGACCCTGTGTGAGCAATGTCCTGTGGAACAGGATGTGCTGCGTGGCACCTCTGTCTGCTGGTGGAAGCTGGTTGCTGCTGAAACCAGCAAGTTTCCTCCAAGGAATTATTGCACCTAATCAGCTGGAGAGATGGGTTTGTTCCCCCTCAGGCTCTTTTTCTGCCTCTGCCAGCTGTGCCCAGTGAAACTGCCTTCCTGTGCAGGCACATTCTGTGATGCACCAAACCCTCCTTCAGAGAGTTGCTGAAATATCCGCTCTGCACCAGTGAATATCCAGCATTATTCCCAAAGAGCTATTGGGCAACTGATTTCCAAAGACTTTGGCAGAATCTATAGAAAACTGGAGTTGATATCAGGCAGGAAAGGTTTGACATGGGATTTTTCCTGACTCAGTTGTTTCATTTCCCAGCAGAGTCCCAAATTCAAGCTCTCTGCTTTGTGCCATGTTACTTTTGACGAGCTTATACCTGTACCATGGCATGAAGCCATCTTTTGCAAGTTTTAGAAAAGAATGTTGCCTCTCAGATGAAGAAATAAGGAACAAGAAAAAAGTTAATTTGGCAAGTTTCAGTGAGGAATTTTTGTAGGGAAAAACCCTTGGAGGCAGCATAGTTGCTGTATATGAGTCATCTGAAACACATAACATCAATTGGGTAGTAAAGTAGTTGTCCCCATCTTGGAAAATTAAGTTAATTATTATTTCAAGATGATTAGAGAGAGTAGGGGAGAATGGATAGATGTTTAACAAGTTGACCTTCCAAAGTTCATGGGAGTAATTTCCCAGTACAGGCTGGAGATAAGATCAGAAGCTGTGAGACAAGCATGCCTCCAGAATAAATGCATACAAAGAGTTTTAACACCAAGTCCAACAAATGTGCTGAAACAGACTACTTGTTTTAGCTACTCACATATATACTAGGAAATAAATGCTTGTATATTGGAAAATATGTGAATTTTCTGTAGAAACTGCAATTCTGTGGGAAATTGCAACATCTTGGAGAGATGTGAAACCAAGAAGCAATGTAGATATAAAGATGCAGGAGTATCTGTATCACAGACTGTGCCTATGGAGGCACAGGGGTTGTTGGGGGTTTTGGCAAGAGCCACTGAGTGCTCTGAGGTGCACTCTGGCCTAGTGATGCTGGAGGTTTAGGCACTGAGCAGAAGAGATGCCCTTCCACAGAACATGCCTGGGCACAGCTTGGGTGTGCTCCAGACTGCTGCATGGCCAAGGGCACTGACAGATGCCTCAGCCCAAAGTGAACCCACTGAGAGCTTGCAAATGGGAATTAATTCCTGGGGGGTCGTGTGCTATAACTAAAAACTGACCTGTGTTGTGAATAACTACTATAAATCACTTAGTCTACTGACCTAGAAAGATTAGCACTTTTCAATGAGGGGGTCAGTACTTGTGGTCGGGTGACACAGGTTGGTCGCCTGCAGCACAGCAAGAAATCTGGATAATTTCTGTCCTAGAGCAGCTCTGTGGCTGAAGCACAGGCCAGGGATATGGGTTCATTGCCTCTGTTATGGCAATGAATAAACAGATATTTAATCTCGGAACTGTTTATGTATCTTTAAATGATTAAAAGTATTTGTTTGATAACCAGTCACACCTAGATGTGAGTCAGATGGGACAGACTGACACTCTGTTAAGATTAGAGATGTTCCTTATATTATTTAATTCTCTTATTGTCCTCTAAGATGATTTCTGCTATCACATGTTCGTTTGTGTGCCACTTGGTTATTTGATTGGATGTTTTCTTTTTTGCTACACTTTTGTGTGTTTGAAGTGGATGCTGCAAGCTGGGTGCACTCTCAGGATGCAGCTCAGTAATGACACTCCAGCTTTTATTGTGTTCCAAGACTAACAGCAGTATGGTGACAGCTGGGCAAGTTTGTTTATGCTTTCCCAAATGTCAGAACAAGGAGAAAGCCATCAAGGCTTTATACTGAATGCACGTCATTTGTAAAATATGAAAACACTGCAAAGCTGAGTGGGACTCAAAGTCCTTTAGCTAGGATTTATGGGAGAAAAAAAAAAAAAAAAAAGGCATTTTCTAATATTGTGTTCCATTGTATTAATGACACATTCAAAAGTGTAAAATTTCAGAAAAAAATGGAGGCATGTATGGCAAGCTTGCATAATTCTATAAATAAGTTCAACAAAATTATTTTCTAAGGTTACTTTTTTCTCATTCTGTCTCGAGGCCAATGATAAGCATAATAATTGACTTCATGGTTGATATTTTTATTCACAGGCTGAACTGATGAGTTGAATGAGGTGTGTACTCAGGTACCCAGTGGTAGAGCATCAAGAGGGGTTATTAGCACTGCTGTGGGGGTAGCAAACAGAGAAGCTTTGCTCTCCCAGGCCCAAGAGTCTTGTCTATGTTTCCCAGGAGCAATAAGCTTAGGGAGTCTTCTAGAAGTTCTGGGCATCACCTTTGTACTGCTTTATTTCCATGGTGCCCATTCCAAGTGAGGGAAGGGTTCATTACACACAGGCACTGTGTTGTCTCTTTCAGGTGTGTGTGAATAACCTTCACTCCTGAGGCAAACCTAGAGAGATTTTGCATAAGCACCTCATGAATGCTTTATTCAGGTGAGAGGAAAGAGCAGATCAAGATCAGGCCAGGGGACGGAGTGCAGTAAGAGCTCTTTGAGCTTCTCTGCTGTGTTTACCTAAGGCCACCTCCCTCCTGAGGTACCAGGTGAGAACATGCTTTTTCCCACATGCATGCCCTTCAGTTATTTTGTTGAGGTTTCTTTGTGAACAAGGAGTATCCAGAAAGTCTCCAAGGTTTGCCACTTTGCTTTTTATCAGGCATGTGGCTGACTGCATTGGTTTGAAGAAAAATGTGTGCAATGCTTCTGCAGTGTCCTATTACTTCACACTTTTGCACAATTTCTATGTGTTTTCTCATGCTCTGGCATAGGTCCAGGCATGGAGGCTCAGTCACAGTAGGGACAAGCCTGAACTTGAATCTAAGGTCAAGAAAAATAGTCCTTTAGAGCTGTTAGCTCTGTGCTGACTGGTGGTGAAGCAAATTAAGTGCTAGGAAAGGATGGAGCCAAACCAGATGGTTGATGCATAAACCTATGGTTCATCTGTGCTTAGATTACTGCTTTTCTCATCTCAGCATATGAGATGAGCATCTGGAGAAGGTAAAACAGGTTGATATAGGGTGTGGAAAATTTCTGTATTGGGAATAAGTCAGAAGACTGAGAAATATAATAGAAATGTATAAATATGATGCTGTGGAGAGGAATCAGTTGTGTTATCTCCCTTTAGTACAAATACTAGAGGCCACCTGTGAAATTACTGGGAACTAGATGAAAACAGATGGAAGGAACTAGCAAGAGAACAAAGCTCATCAGATTCAGCCAGCTGGCTCAGCTGCAAGTACCTGGAGGCAGGGGAAACAAAGGACAAGCATCACACACTTGTCCTGTTCTCTGCTGTGCCTGACTGCTCATGGCCACTGCTGAGGGTGGGACAGGAGGCTGGATGGACCTTTGGGGCCCTTCTGGCTGAGCTGTGCCTGTCCCAGGAGGCAGAGCAGGCACAGGAGCTCTGCTCACCCAGCCTGGCAGCCCAGGCACACGTCCACAGCCAGCAGAGCAAGGTCACAAGATTCTGTGACATGGCAGTGTAGCTCTGATCTGCAGCTGGTGCTGACAGCTCTGAATGTTCCCCTGCAGGGTGGCAGGAGTGAAAAAAGGGTTTAAGCTAATGCCAGGGCCAGATCCCAAAGATAGCCCAGGCTGCGGTCACCTTGGTGCCACATCATTCTGCCCCGCCGAGCACATTCAGCTGGGCTGATAAGCAGAGCCAGCCAGGTCCTGCTGTCACAGCCCTGCTGCGTGCCTGCAGCCTGCAGGTGAAGGGTCACCTCATATTCCAGTCCCCAGCCTCTCCAGCACAGATGATTCCAACTTAACATTTTCGCAATCGAGATAAATATTGACCAGGCAATGAGAAACACCTCCTCCTTTTCATCTGTGCTTGGGATGACTCCTCCGTGGAAACAAAATAAAAACTGCAGCTGGCCTGACAGCTGCCAAAAATGTGAGTGGATTAAAAATAATTTCTCTTCATAAAATATCTCTTTTGATAAAATATTTATTATAGAATATTATTTCTCATGATAGAATAATTATTGACAAGGGTGTAACACTAATATAGAGACTCTCATCTCTACTCTAGAAATAACTGCTTGATAGACAAAAAGTAAAGCACATCAAAAAAAAAAAAAAAAAAAAAAGCCACCACAAAAAAAGCCCAACCAACCAAAAACCCAACACAACAGTAACAACAGAACATGAACTAAAGTAATTCAAGCAAAAATACACCTGAAACAGAAATCATATGTTTTTATAGAGTAGCTGGGGATGAGAAACAAGGGAGATATTTCTATTGAAATCTCTCCAAAAGCAGAAATACAACTTGAACAAGATCTTGGGAAAACTGGATTTTAATCTAGTACAAGATGAGTATGTATATTGACAGATAACTTAGCACTGTACATCTGTTTCACTGACCTATGTTCAGCTTTAAGCTTTGACATGTGCAAAAATGAGTGTCTGTCAGTTAAATGTGGAATTACACAGATTGTGATGTATTTCTAAACCAAATGCTTTGGGGAATTAGTTACTGAAAGGCTTTATTCTTCTGCAGAAATCCTGCCTCTTTCTTACCTGCAAATCCACCGTGCAAAATTTTTTCAGACCTCACAGTGAATATTTTTTATGTTCCTAAGACACAGAAATGACCTCAGAATATATGTGTGTGTTTCAAAAGAGAACATGCAGTTTAACAGGAAGTAACAGCTCATTTTGCTCTCCAGCCACCTTAAACTAAACTAGAAACAGCTGTCAATTACAGGGGAGAAGCCTGACCTTTGAAATAATTTTGTTACACTTCAATGCATTATTATATTGTTATTGTTATTATTGCTGTTATTGTTATATATTGGCAAAGTGATAAGACCGTCTTTGTAAAAGATACTGGTTCACCCAGTTTTATGCAGAATAGTGCCAGGGGACTTCAAACTTCACTCCTGGCAGTCAGTGTTGGAGCTACTGTGAAGGGAAATTGGGGTCGAAGGAAATGTCACTTCAATTGACCTTTTAGCATGCATGGAAGGACTCTTAAGAAGAAAAAACTTGCGTGCAAAAAGCACTTAGAACTTAGACTCTTAAAGTTATGGCAGAAAGGAAATGTTGCAAGTCAGGAATATCAGATTGGCTCGCCTGGATCCAAGCAGCTGCTACCTCTGATAGAATCAGGTGCTTAAGAGGAAGATGAAAATGGACCCTGATGGTAGGAAGCTGCAGGATAACTCTAGTTCAGTCCTTTTCTAAACCTTCACAGCTAAAAACTATTGTGCTGTGCTTCAGAAAATCTTCTTTTTCTTTGACAAAGTAGAATATGTTGGCTGGGTAGCTCTAGGTGCCCTTAGCTGTACATGTTTCAAAGCCTTTCAGGAAAGCTACAAAATCCTTTATCTTGATTAAGTGATTCTTGGTAAAGTAGAGAACACCGAAGTTGGATTAAAGAGCTGCTGAAAGGCTTAAGCTGTGGCAAAAAATGAATCCAAGAAACTCCAAAGGCTTGCTGCAGCCCTGCTTATGAAAGTTTGTGTTACTGAGTTAAACGAGCTCATGGCATCACATGCTCCTTTGCCAACTTTGAATTACTCACTTGTAAACTACAGTTTTGCCCTAAGGGAAAGTATGTACAGAGAAGATGCTCAGTGCTCACAGTTCAGCTGCACCTACTACTCTCAGTTTTCTTCTCTATTAGTTATTCCACTCAAGAAACAATGAACATTAACTTTTATTGGATATTTTGTGCTTTGGGATATATGCACACACCACAGTACTCTACAGCAGTTTATTAAATTAATCAGTTGCTAAATGCCCATGTAAACTAAAAGAACATAACTAAACAATGACTGTAGAAGCAAAAGGCTCTAGAGAGCCTTCTGCAGCTCTCCAGAACTCATGTAAATATTTTGAATATATTGACATTTAGATAAAAGGAAAATTCCCAACCAGTTTCATGTGTAGTTTAATCTTTGACTAGGTCATGGCTGCTGTTTGTTTGACATGAAAAAGTGTGTGTTTACTTTTTTCCCCAAAACATCCATGTTGAGCTCATGATGGAGGTCTGGGGCAGAGCTCATGAGCTGAGCTTTCCTCTGCCTGTGGCATTTGGGGAAGGAAGAATCTGTAAAGATCCAGACCTGGGAAACACACATGGCTGTAGGCCCTGGAGCCTAAGGACTGCACCTCTTTGCATCCTACTAGTTTTTGAAAGGAACCATGTGTGCTGGGAAGTAGAAAGCGCCCTAGACTTGGCTATGATCCAGCCACCTGAGGAGGGAAATGGTGATCCTGGCCCATTTTCTGAGGAAATGCCTGCACAGCCACTTGGCATTCTACTGCTTCTCTACACGGATGCTTCACATGTAAACTATGCTTGAAAATATCCACTGCTGCCTTCCCATATTGTACTGGGAATGTTTATTTCAGGGTGTGCTTACAGGGGCTCTCCTGAGCACTGCCAATGCTGTCTGCATTGTCCCTAAGCCTGGACAGGCAGGAGATGTGGAATGTCCCAGTAAGGCACTGGAGTGCACACTGTGAGCTGTGCACAGGTTCTTGCTCAGAGCAGCCAAGGGGGTTATTGTGAATGCAGACAGCAGAGCTTCACAGCCCTCCTGGGTGCTCTGACTGACTGCCACCTCCCCAAGCTGATTTCTTAACACTTGTTTTTAGGACAAGGTTGTGGAATGGCTGAAGCCCCTGGCCAGTGGAGGGTGGTGAAAATCTTTGGTTTCATCTCATTGCTGTGGGAAGACAACCCTCTTCAAACAGATGGGGAATGATTTCAAGGTAATGAATTGAAAGCAGGGAAAAACAAAAGTCACCATCTTAAAATAGTTCCAGCAAATTGCAAGGTTTTTTTTTTTTTTTTTACTTTTCTCAAACAATTTTGCAAGTTACTAAGATAAAACCATTTCAATCATTTATGTGGCTGGGAGGTCAATGCTACTGTGAACAACAAAAGGGTGCAGTGAACCTTCACTTCTCTTCCCTTGGACCCAGCTGCCTAAACAGTGCAGAAAGGGGTATGAACACTTAGCAGATATGGCCTTGGCAGGGACATGGGAAAGCTAGGACATGTGGTCTGGTCCAAATCTTTCTTTAGAGGAAGCCATGTGAAAGCACAAACACATGTAGGAAGTCACAAGTTTAACCGAGAGCAGAACTGGGTCTCATATTTGCAGAGTTGCCTAAACTGCTTTTTCTAGCAATGGTCTGGGATTCCCCAGGCTTTTTTACCTCTGTCATTTAGCAGAGCACGTCACATATCTCAGACATCTAACTGCTCTCAGAGGTGGTATGGCCACAACTTGCTGCTTCTCACTGGGGACTGCCACAACATTTACAAGGAACATCTTGCTGATGTGGTCTGGGTTGTGGTGCTGGTGACAGATGGAGGTGCTCTCAGTCAAAGCAAAAAAAGAAACCAGGTAAACTGTCATGGTATTGATGTGAAACAAATTATTATCAATACATATATGGGTCTTAGTTTTGGTACACAAGCTATCATATAGCTTCAAGTGTAAGCTTTTCTGGGTGATAAAGGTGGAGAGGCTGAGGCAACAACAAAGTGAAGCTGGGATTTAGGTTCTGCACAGAGACCATATAAAACATAAATACTTGATCAAATTTTCCAGCACTTGATCTTGTATTCTGTCTTAGATTAAATGATATGCATTCTGTGTATAAGTGAATGGAACACTTAATATTCTCTTAGGCAGGAAAATACCCAGAATTTTAGATTTCTGTTTTAGCATATTTGAGAGCAACACCAAAGCATCAAAGCCCTACTGTGGCCCATGGAGGATCACACTGGGAGTGTTCCTCTCATTATGAAAAACCAACAGAACATGAAGTTCTAATGGGTGAAACAATGTAGTTTGTCAGGATAATTTATCACAGAGTCTGGTACACCTTAAGGCTGGCTAGAGGGAAGGGTGGGTCCTGGAGAGGTGCTGCAGCAAAACAATCAATTCTGACACCAGGGCTTAAACTCCCCCAAATCAGGAGGCAGCAGAATCAGGGCTATCTGACAGGTTTCATGAGTAGAAGATAGGCAGGTAGAGCTTACATAACCTGAGATGAAAAGTCAATAAATAACGAGGCAATTTCTTTCTAAGGAAGTAGGGCTTGGTTCAGGTGCAAAGTATTCCAGTGCAGTGTTATGGTTATGGCTTTGTCCATAAATGTGTGCATCAATTCAACGGCTTTGTCAGTTCAAGAAAAAAATAGAAGTGAATTGCATAAGTTTGTAGGTCAAGGGCTGGCTTCAAGGCCAACTACAGATTGCTCAATTACTTCTTCTAGAAAGTTTATCCAAAGTGTTGGGCTGAATCATTTGTTTGCAGTCAAACAACACAAAGAGAAACAGTTACTTTGATATATGACTATTCCATGTGATGTGTTTCTTGGGATATCAATAAAAAAAGAAGACCTCAAATTGCTGTGTTCAGTGGTTTTATTGTACAAGCAAATAAAGGACAGTGGGTGATTGTACATGAACATTTACCTGTAAAGAACTGTACTGTGCACAAAACTATGGGAGAGCTTGTGTTTTTAGAAAGACATTCTGATTTTATTTGCAAAGGTAATAGAGATTCTAGTTTTATAAATTCTGGTAGGAAATAGAGAGGATCTCCTATTTTTTACAGAGAGGGCAACTTTATTTCTGCAGATTTGCACACATAGGAACTATTTCTCATTTTCCTTATTGCAAAGCCAGCCAAAGCATCATATGTGGTTTTGTCTTGTATCTATGGTACCAGCAAGTATGGACTTGAACATCTTTGTTCTGCAATGTTTGACACACAACGCTGCAACATGTTGAAGACAGATCTGAAAAACCTAGTAACAGGGCACTCTTAAATCACCTAACCAAACAAATGCCTTATTTTCTCTGAAAGCTTAATTTTTCCATGGTTGACATGGACACATTGGTTACATGCCAATAAATATCTGAATAATGCGTATAAAAGGCTTTGCTGTCAAAAAATCAGTGTAAGTTATTTAAGAGCTCTGTGCAAATGCTTGGATAAAGGCCCAGGAAACTTGAGAGTCCTTACCCCTCTCTCTCCACCCCCCTTCAGTCTGACAGCATTTACTGAGTCAGATTTTTTCAAAGGATTGACTGGTAACTAAGCTTTAAGTGAAACAATGGCTTCACATTTATTAAAACAACTTATTCTGGTGGAATTAAAATAGAGTATTATATTAAATATTCTGCTCTGATGGGGTCGTGAGGGTAGAGAAATCCTTCTCATGAACAGCTTTTAGATCACATGGATGAAAGTATGCATCTTAACTGTGTATCAGCAGTCCTGATTTCCTGGAAATTGTGGTTTCCAAACAGATGGCCCCAGAGATAAACATGTGCTGCATTTACTACTTGAACTGAACACTCTGGCATAAAACTATTTCATTTGTGAAGGGCACTTTAAATTTAGCAAGCCAGATCGATTATTCCCTGAATTGAGTAAGATACCTTGGATGAACACCCTGATGAGTTCTAAATTTTATGGAAGCAGTTTGACTCATTTTACTGCAACTGTGCAAAAGGCTTATAACACTTTATCTCACTGAAGAAAAGGAAATACCAAGTGAAATAAATTTTTTTCAGACCCACTATATATCTGTGATGTCCTGAGGGTTAAAAATGGAAATATTTGTTCAGTGCAGGACTTTTGACAGGCATGGGTCTGTAAGGCTGCTTTTGCGGTAGTCACATAGTCAGCTGAACATTACTAAGGAAGCTTCTCTACATCATTCATTCAGGAGCTGGGAAGGGAAATATTCCTGCTGACTCACGCTTATTGGTATTTTCCTTGCTCCTCCTCCAGTCATTTTGGCTCCTCCTCTCTGCTCTTGCTGCTGGTTGCCTACTATATTTAAACAGCTGTCTTAGAGCAGAGAGAGGATTCCAGGCTTGTAGTTTGGTGTGCTGTCCTGACTGTACAATCACTTTCATAAAGATCCCACCTCTCATCAGACCTGCTGCTAAAGGTAAGAAGGCTCCAAATAGGTACAGAGAGCTCTGTCTGCTGTACCCTGACATCAGCTTCTGAGTATCACAGGGGTGTTTCTATAAAGGTGTTCTTACGTATCACAAAGTTGAATTTTTCCCACATAGTTTAATTGTGTCTCGTGGGTAACTGGCCTGACATGTAAGAGTGATGATACAAGGAGAGAACAACTTCTGAAACTGTGGGGAAGTATAAAATGTAAAAACTGTCAAGATCTCTGATTTTTTTTTAAAAGTATTAATTAATTAAATACCAAACTGGTGAAACAAGTGAGTTGATGAGGAAATTAAGCTGAAGAAAACTATTGTTGCATTTATGTTAGAATTATTCTTTAAAACTGAAAGTTGTGGTACCTTGTTTATCTCCCCAGTTATGCCCTGACTGCATTGCCCTCTTGAACTGCCCCCATGTGCTGCTCAGGCCACACTTGGTGGTTCTCACTTCAGCAATACCTCATGGCTGTTACAGGGAGAGCTGTCTGCATATGGCTGATGTAACCTGCCTTTTTTATTTCTCCAAGGATCACAGAGTGTCCTTGTCTTGCTAAGTGTATCTTTGCTTTTTCATTTGCTCACTTTAAACCTGTTTCAGGCTTGCAGCCTGGAGCCAGTGAGAGCCACACTGCCTGAGTTTGTGAGTTATAGTCCCTCTAGACATGGGGCTGTGTCAGGAAGGTATGCAGAGCTTGGCTCAGAGCGAGCTGGGTGCTTTTCAGCCAGAAACAATTATGTAACATCACGCAGACACTGGAATGCTTTGGAAGCAGCAAGAAGCCAAGTTGTGAAACTTGCTGCATTCTCCCAAATGAAGGGAAGGAAAGGGACATCTATTCAAAGTAGGAAACTCAAAGCAGGAGCCAAGCTCAGTGTCACTTAAGCTGACTAAGTGTGAGTGCCCAGCAGCCTACACTACATAAAAGGAGGGTGAGAAGAGCAGTCTTAAGTTTCTTGCTGTCTCAGGCTTTTTCCTGGTGCTAACTAGTTCAGTGTAGATTTACAATGAACTTCAATGTTCAGTTGCTTTCCAATGGCTCCTGCAAGAACAGGCTTTCCTCTGCTACACTGTATTAGCTGCCCAGGTTATGAAGTGTAGGAGTCTAAGACTAAAAAAAAAAAAGAAGAAAAAAGTAATTAAAATAATCCACCTTAACATCTAATGGCAGGAAAAGTGAATGTTTGGCCTGAAACTAAAATGCCTGACATGCTCTGAGTTCAGTTTTACCCCCAGAAATCAGACCTTTAGCCTACAGGATGGGAATAGCTATAAACAGGTTCTGCACCTGATTCACTTTCTGCCCAAAAAGAAGAATTAATAGCTATGAATTATAGAAATGGCAGCTATAGGATGTGAAAGGGACTTTTTCCACTTAAGGAGAGATGCTAGGATGGTTAATCTTGTTGTGATAGAATTGTCAGTGTCAAATCTTCAGGTAGCACTGAATTGTCATTAAGGGTTTTGTGAACCCAGGTACTGAATAAATCCATGGTTACAAATGGTCACACATGCACAGATCCAGTTTCATCAGAATAACCATTGTGCTCCTCTAGCTATTAAAGTTTGGTTTAATTCCAGAAAATTCTCCTCTTTCATGTGTCAAAAGGTAGAGAGTGTAGGGGGAGGGTGAGAGGAGCAGGGAGTTATCAGCAAGCGAGCGGCTGCTGCCCCTGTGCTTTATCAGGGTGGGGAAGGGTGGCAGTGTGCAATGGCCAGGAGCCAAGCAACCTTCCTCTAAAGCAAACAGGACTGCCAGGCTGTCTTCTCCTGCCTTGGGCCTTTCTTTCCCCTTCAGGCTCCCCCCTAAAAATGCTGGCCCACAGTGGCATCACTTTGTGCTCCCTCCTGCAGCTTGCAGGCTGCTCATTTGTGTGCTGGCTCTGCTGCTGCCCTGCAGCTGCTGCCATGGGCTCTGCTGGGTTGGTTCAGCACTCCTTGCTTCCTTCAAAAACCCCACAGATGTGCATGCAGTTTTTCCATGCATGCTGCTGCAGGGAGCTGTGGAGCAGAGACCTGGAAGATCCTGCTTTCCTCTCGCAGGCTCCCAGTAGTTTAACAGAAATAAGGTGTGTACTCTGTGTGAGGAAAAATTGGTAAGAACTTCTCTTCTTGTATAATGCAGTCATGGAGGGGGGTTATTTGTTATTACGGAGAAGAAACTTCTGCTAAGCTGCAGCTGGATTCTGTAGTTTACTGTCACACCAGTGTCCTGCTCCTTTGGCATTCCCAGGTGCTGGTGCTGAATTCTACCAATTGCAGCTCTGGAGCTTTGTAGGGAGGAATTATTTGAGGGTAAACTTACACCACAGTCTGCTGAAGGTGGTGCAGGTTTTGGTTAATGTGGCAGCACCTACCCAAAAGGCTGGGGAGATCCTTGGGTGGCTGGGCTGTGCTCCCACAGCTTCCAGGGCTGTGGGAGCCTTAAGGAGAGTTCATCTTCTGCAGTGAGTGCAACTGCATTTGAGTCCCAATTAAATTGAGAACATAAGCTTCGTTGAGATCCAACTCTCTTCAAAGCTAAATGCTTCAAATTACTTAAATGAGAAAGCACAACTATAATGTATTTTAAGTGGTTCATGCCCTGCCAGGCAAAATACATGAGAGTCTTAGACTAATGCTTAGTTAAGTAGTAACAGGCACCCAGTAAGTGTTGCTAAACTGTGATCCAAAAACTTGGAGAAGGCTGCTAGTTTTGAGTTCATCTTGTCAGCTTTATGTGATGACCCAGTCCCTTGGAGTAGAGCTGTACATTGGTGTGTGTGTGAGAACTGTCACATCCTTGAAAGCAAATGCACTCAGAGCACTCCTGCTGCAGCCTGGAATCTGCCAATTGTAAACTCACTGCTGGTTTCCTGGCTGCCCATTCAGTCACCAGGCTCCTGCACTTCTCTGGAGCTGCTGTGACGTAAATGTCAGGCTCAAAGAGGGGCATGACACTGGTAGGGAGACATCTGCTGCAATTCCTGTGTCAGAGGCAGTGATGTGCCAGGCCTTATGGAACTGTGTTGGGCACTTGCCAGACCTTCCTGCACTTGGAAAGGGTGTGGAGAGCGTGCCCTACTGGACAAAGCTGTGCCAGTCTGTGGATTTTGGATTAACTTTCCAAAATGAGAATAAGGTTTTTATAAAAAAGCGTATTTTCTGTGGAATAATTAAAAGCTTATGCTGAATTTCAGAAATCTCATGTTTATTGTGGTAAAAATAACTTCTCTAGGTTACTGACACTAGAGTTGAATTCCAAGGACAACTAAATAAGTTGTTGTTTGACATGGTAGGATTCCTGCAGGAATGATAAAAACATTCACTGTTCATTGGGTGTCTGAATAATTATTAGATTAGATTATTAGATTAGATTCCACTCTAATGACACCTTATCTCCAAGATAACTATGATGCATATTTTGTTCAAAGACTTGTTACTTGCTTGTTCACACCCAGAACTCTCCATTTTCTAGAAAATTAAGAAAGAATTAAACTAGCATTTCTCAAAAAACCTATAGTGATAGGATGGTACCTATTTGAAAATGCAACCAGAAGATTTCCAGCCCTTGGGCAGAAGCCTTGAGTCAGGTTTACTTTACTTATCAGTAAATGCACAAGTTATTTTTAAAAATGTTTGTGATAATGATGCATTTTTTAATAGAGTATGGTCAAAAGTGAAGTTTCTATTAACAAGCTGCAACACTTCATTTAATGTAGTCAGAGGGTTCCTAAAATTGCCACCTGTCCTGGAGTAACTGGAATTCATGTCTGAAAAAGAAAGATAATTGTTCTCTCCCCCTTTTGAGGAGCATAATCAGAGAATCATCCTTTGATTTTGGAGCCAGGAGGAGAAAAAGATAATGAGGTCTGTCCTGAGTGTGGAAGTGCAATGTGACAGTCTGCAATGCAAGGGTAATACTTTAGATTAGCCTGAGTTTGAGAGCTGGAGAATAACTTGTGGGGTTTTTCTGATTTGTTTTCTTGTGGATTTTTTTGTCAAAAAGTGCAAATAATTCAAAACATATTTGTTCCAGCAGGTAGATTCCAGAGCAGAAATGCTTCCAGATGGGAAGATGTATCCATTAGTGACCAGACCCCCAAATAAGAGTGGGCTCAAGACACTGCCTGTTGTGATCATAGGTGAGCCTTCTCCTGCCAGCACTGCAGTGCTCTCTTGTGCTGTTGTTGCTTTGGACTTGCTGCCTTAAACTTCTGTTCCAGTTCCATGTGTTTTCACTCAAACCAGAATTTTCTGATTACTGTTTCTGCATCCTTTCCCAAACTTCCTATAATACTATAAGAGAGAGACCTCTAAGAGCTGTGAGAAATAAGGACAAATTTGACAAATTAAAACACATGCCTATTTTTAATGGTAAAATTGGTAACATTTTGAGCATCAGTTCATCTGAGCCTGCTTTTTCTCTGCTGGATATTTGGAAATATTTGAAACCTTTTCAGTACCGATAGTTAATCAGCTTGCTGTGATTATTTGTAGTGCTTGAATTAAAGGTAGGTTTGTGTGAGTTTTTTCACCATTATGTCTGTTTAGAAAGTAATAGAGATGCTGTTAAAGTTCCTTGAAATTTTTCACCTATTTATTTTAAAGCATGAGTGAGCTATGATGATTTTGTACAGATTTAACAGACTCATAAAATGCAGTTTTCTACCAGTTAAAAAACCCAGGTTATATAGTAACTGTCTTGCCTCCCTTGCAAGAGGGATCTTTGCAGTGGGAGGAGATTCTTGGAGCACAGTAATGATGTCAGTGCCTTCCCCTGTGACCAGCCATGAGCTGTCAGCTGTTGGACCTTGTTCACCTGAGCACGTTCATGCCTCCAGAGCTGGGCTCCCTCCTTATCTGGCATTGAATCCAAAGCACCTGAGGCAGCTGCTCCAAAGTTAGAGCCCTGCATAAATCACCCCTAATCCTTGCTAACAGCAGGTTTGACAAGGATACTCCTACCAGCAATCCTTGCCTGAGAGTGGCTTTGTGCTGCTCAGCTGTACAAGTCTCTAGGAGGGAAGGGAGATATTTTGGTACCTCCCTGGTGCACCTGTGCAGGGACCCAGGGTGGAGATGCCCCTGAAGGCTCAGCAGGAACAGTGTGAAGATATGCACTCTGAGGAGGCTGTTGGACTGGAGCAGCCCAGCTGTTTCACTGCAGCTGGACAACACTGCATAGAGATTCCAGCTACTCCCCCAGGCCCTGCTCCAGGAAGGCTGTGTGCTCCCTCAGCTCTGCTGGCAGCCTCGTGGAAGCAGCTGCATTGTAAAATAGCTTGAGCCTCAGATGTTCTTGTGGCCATCCATATCAAGCTTAGACATGGTTCAGAATAAATCCTCTGTGTGTTGTGCACTCAGGTGGTAAAGTTTAGCTTAGGTACCTCCTCCTACTTCCTAAAGCAAAGTAACCTGGAATTTGTTTTATTTTACTATAGCTGAAGTTTAGTTTGTTTTTAGTGTCTGTTGCTGTTGATTTTGGCTAACTTTCCTACAAGTGGAATATTCCAAACACTGACCTGCAGCTGCTGGTCCGTGCTCAGCACAGCAGCCTTTGTCCCCAGATGTGACATGTGCTGCCCTTCACATAGCTCACTGCCCTGGCCTCCCTCTCTGTGAGATCCTCAAGGATCAGCCTTTGCTCCAGTCACCCTTGCAGCATTGGCACTGTGTCAACAGGCTGCTGTCACTGGGTTCTCCTCCCCTCTTCGTCCTGCCCTGCCATGGTTGTTGGCCACACAGCAGCAAAGCCTGGGCAGCCAGACAGGCTGACAATTATAAATATATACACTGTAAAATATTAAACATGCTGGAGAACAGCCATGGGTAAACTCTCTACAGGCTGCTCTCACTGGGCTTTGGAGTCACATATATCTAGTTTTTTCCCTGGCTGTTGGGTGGTCAGCAAAGTTCAACCTGTTCAAAGTGCTGTATTCTGGGGATTTGTCTTGGCATGGCAGAGAGACTTTTTCCTTAGTACCCTGCAGTACCACAGTAGGGCTGCTTCCCCTTTGAAGGTGTCCTCAAGACCCATTAGTCAAAGCTGCTATGGACAAATATCCCTAAAAAAATGGAATTTCTTGCTGAGAAGAACTGGTTCCCCTTCACTTCAGTAGTCACTCTCTTTTCTGGATCTTGTATCCTGTTCACAGTGAACTACTCTGCACTGATGTGAAATCAGTGATCAGCTTCTAAACCTCTAATTTTAGAGAAATAACTCCATTCATCACCATGCTAGAGACTTCAAGCTTCAGGTCAGGGCAACCCCTGACTTAACCCTGTGTCTTTTCTGCAAGTTCTAAGTGCCTTGCAATGAAAATGGGAGAAAGTGAGAGGTAGAATGACTTCCCCAATTCCATCCAATAGGCCCATTGGAACAGGAAATCCCCTGTAGCAGTGAATTGGTCTGCATATTAAAAACACTTTTCAAGAACTGCTCTTTCTCCAGAAGTATAAATTCTTTTCCATTGTTTTTTCAGGGAATGGACCTTCAGGAATCTGTCTCTCATATTTGCTGTCTGGTTACACCCCTTATTTCAAAAGACACTCTCTTCATCCTCATCCTATTCTTCAGAGAAAACTGGAAGAGGCACCAGAAGTCTCTGTTTTGGATCAGGTTTGTATAAACAGTATGACATCCCAATAAAGTATCCTGGGGGTGTATCAAAAGTGATTACCTTGTTTGGATTTTCAAAGTAGACAGGCAGAATGAGCCTTAAGCAAATTTTGATTTGTGATCCACATGTCCTTTGTATGAAATGCAACATTGCTGCTGAGATCCTGGAGGCAGCCCTTGGGCAACAGCAGCTCTGTGTGCCTGTAAATGAGCTTCCAAGCACACCAAACCCACTGATCAGAGGTGCTGGAGTAACAAGCAGTCTGCTGCCTGCCAGTACATGCCCTTTGAGCATCTGGTCTTTGTCCCTCCAGGATTTGGAGTATCTGTCTGAAGGCTTGGAGGGACGATCCCACAACCCTGTGGCTCTCCTGTTTGATACTCTGCAGCGTCCAGACACAGACTTTGGTGGGACAGCAGAATCTGTGCTCACTTGGTGGCATGAGCCTGACAGAGCCATTCCCCACCTGGTCCTTGGCAGAAATGCTCCTGGAGGTGCCTGGCACGTAAGTGAATTGGAGCCAGCTGGGGTCTGGGTGTTGCGTCATAGCCAAATGTGCTGACTGGAGAGAGAAAAGCTCCTCTAAAATGCCAGTCAGCTGGTTACATTTCATATGTATAGTCTAATGAAAGTTTAAAAGAAAAGCAAGCAAGAGAGGCCTTTATATTCCCCATCTCTTGTTGTTCTTGGAGAACATGGATGGTTTCATCCATGACAGCAGATCAGAGGAAATTACTGATTTCATCATGTGTGCCATATTGAAACATAGAAAAGTTGTCTTTTGTTTTTTACATTTAAAAAGCAATTTTGCTCTGCTTCTTGTTCCAGTCTATAGAGGGCTCTATGATTACCCTGAGCAGAGGAGAATGGATGGGACTCCCAGACCTCCCTTTCAAGGAATGGTTAAAGCAAAAGAGAAGGTGAGATCATTTGTGGGATCATTTGCAAACTTTTTTAGAGAACCTGGAATGGACTTCTTGAATGTAGCTACCCATCTGTTATGGATGATTTTAGTGAGAAAAAGGACACCCTCCTACACCCCCAAACCAGTCCATTCTACATTGAGTGATTCAGATAAAGTTGCAGTGCTGCTTGGAATGTGTCCTTCTCCACACCCACTGAGGAGATGAATACATGACCATGAGTTCTGAGTAAATCTTGAAAGCATGGTCACCTGGCTTCTACTGCTGCCACCCCAAAGACAAATATAATCATTTCATCTACTGTGCATTCTCTGAGGTGCTGCTTCTCTTGACATGTGTCACAATTAATCCTAAGAAGTCCCAGAGTTAAAAGTTGAATGGAAGCACGATATTGGAGGAAGGCTTTAATAACCAAGCATGTTCTTGGGGTTGGGGTTAATGACAGAGAAAGCTACCTCTGTCCAATAGCTTCTGGACCTGACTGTTAGCTCTATATATCAGGAATAACTTTGCTGATGTTGGGGAAACTAGATCAGTCTTCTCTGGTAGTGCCAGGATAGATGGCTCTAGGATACATTCAGTGCAAGAGAGGACAAATTCCAGACTCTTACTTAACTGCTGCTTGACCTTTGTTTGTACTTTATTACAGAGGCCTCAGAAACAATAGAGCCACAGCAGAGGACATTGCTCAATATTACCAACACTATGTGATGAAGAAAGGACTGCAGAAGAATTTCAGATGTGGCACTGTTGTGACCTCTGTGAGGAAAGTCAGTGCAGAGAGCATCTCCAACCACACCCAGAAAGATCTGCAGGAGGGCAGTGGCTCACTCTGGAACTCTAATGAAAAAAGTACAGAGGTCTTCCAGGTGGATGGATTTTTCAAAACTCTGGAAGGTGATAAAGAGCCCTTCTCCATCTATGCAGAGAATGTGGTTTTGGCTACAGGAACATACGACAATCCTACCTGGCTCGGGGTCAAGGGAGAAAACCTTTCCTATGTCCACCACCAGCTGTCTGCCCTGGAAGAAGCAGTGAAGAACAACAGTGTTGGCATCATGTCAGATCCAGTCTTGATTGTAGGTGCTGGTCTGACAGCTGCTGATGCAATTCTCTTTGCTCACCATTGCAATATTCCAGTAATCCACGTTTTTCGGAGACGAGTCACTGACCCGGGCCTTATTTTTAACCAGCTGCCCAAAATGATGTACCCTGAGTACCACAAAGTGCACCAGATGATGAAAGAACAGACAGCTGCCTGTGCTGGGCCCTATGAGCACTACATCAGTTTCCCTGAACATCACGTGCTCTCCTTTGGCAAGGACAAGAAATGCATCCTGCAAGACAAGAATGGCTGTCAGAAAGCTTATAAAATATCCATGGCTCTTGTTCTGACTGGCTCAAACCCCAACCTCTCCTTTCTGCCAAATGATGGCATTGACTTGGCAGTGGACAGTGACCAGCCAGTCAACCCCAAGAGGAATCCCATAGATGTTGACCCATTCACCTATGAGTGCACTCAGGAGAAGGGGCTCTATGCTCTGGGACCTCTAGCAGGGGATAACTTCGTACGCTTTGTGCAGGGAGGGGCTCTGGCTGCTGCCAGCTCTCTCTTAAAGAAAGCCAACAAAAATCCCCCCTAACAAGAACCCCCATCCCTGTATTACCTGTACCTGGATGTATTGGTGATCTTTCCATGAAGCAGCAAATCATCTGATTTGTATATCCTCAAATCTAAAGGCCATTCCTGGTATTCTTCAAGGTTATATGGAGAGCTAGTAAGTTCTTGCTGAGTTATTTGAGCAGATTAATACAGGGTGAGTCCCACACACAGCAGTATCTTCAATTCCTAAGAATTCAACTCCTTTTCTGCATAGCTGTGCACAGCTACTGGGACTGAAGCTTGGGTCTGGGAAAGCAAGGGGCAAGATCAGAATTGCTCTTCTATCTGAAACCCTCCAGGTGACCAGAAATTGGATTGAGGAATCAATGTTAATTATTTTCAGGTAGCAGGACCACACCACTGTGTCTGTTGGTGTCTTACAGTGTTTTGTCATGAAACAAAGTAAACTGACCTGGTTTTACTCACTCCTGTGGTTTGGCTGTATGTTAGGCCAGAAATCACTGCCAGGTGCTGCAGGTACCTCTTTGGCACATGGAGGGGCACTCTGCAAGTAAAAGCTGACATACATTCAAAACTGTGTTGTCTCACTGACACCAGCTACAAGTAATATATTATTTTTGTAAAAAAATCAAGAGATTCCTCTGATGAGTTCTTCTCCTTCCTGAGAAGAAATGGTACTGATTCACAAATAATTGGTTTGCCATCTTGTAGCTTCCTCCTTTCTAAATACTAAACCTGTGACAGCCAAATTCTTGGCAGCTGCTGTAGAGTCAAGCAGCACTAAAGGGGAGCTGCAGGTCTATCTTGGAAGTGCCCACATACTGTATGGGGCTTCTGCTGCATAGAATATTCTGGAAAGGTGCAATATGTTATATACTGGGTGAATTACTAATGTATTATGTTTTTTAAAAAGCAATATTATTTGTTTTTAAGGGGGGAAATGGCACGGTCACTTTTTGGTAGCTTTATGCTGTATCTATATGTATATCAACTCTTTATACTGTTTTTCTAAAAGATTTTTATTGGCAGAGTATTTTGTGACAGTCTTTCAGTCTGTTCTGAGCTGGGGTGGATGGCAATGGTGCCTTATGCTGTAAGCAGCATTCTCAACAGACGTACAGGGGCTTTCAAACCTCTCCCAGGAAAAATCACAGTCATAGTTAATTTAATTTTATGTAAAGACAGACTCTTCTCCCTGTGCTGCACTGAAACTCACTGACATCACAAGTGTCTGAAAAACTGAGTGGGATGAGACATCTGTAAATGAATTGGCCTCAAGTTGTGATGAGGGAGGGGCTTGTCTGTGATGTTACTGTATCACACTTGAATAATTTTTCTGACTGATTATTCTTGTATGAAACATCCCAATAAAGTGATTTCAGACTTACCTTGTGTTTGTTTTAATTCTGAATCTCTGAGAGAGAAGACCTAATGAACTGTTCATCACCATCATGTCCCTGCTGAGTACAGGGCATGGTGTGTGCCTGCTGAATCCTTCATCCCTCTGTTCCTTAGGAGGACCCTACTGTGAATTTCTCTCTATGTATCTTTGGCTCTCCAGTAGGATGAGGAACTTTGTAAAGTGCCATGCCTGTCTCTTGTGATGCTCAGACAAAGCCAAACCAGGCTCTTTGCCAAGTTTGTTCTTGCCTGGGGGATCTTACATCTCTTTCCTGTTCACCTGCTCTCTCCTCCTGTCTGCAGAATAACCCCAGATTTCAGCCTAGACCAGTAAGTCAGTTTAGACAGTTTAGACCAGAAGGGACATTTGAAGGTCTCAACTCCAACCCCACTAAAATTAGAAGTTGCTCAGTTAGTTGCTCAGTGTCTTGTTGGGGAAAGCTTTGAATATTTCCAGGATAGAGATGGCGCCATAGACATTGATTGCCCAGTTCAACATTTTACCACCTTTGTTGTTGAGAATTATGGGGTATTTTATTAAGAGTTTAATTGTCCCTATTGCAGCTTATCTACTGCTTCTAGGTTTGATGGGTTTGGCTTTTTTCACTGCACAGCTCAGAGTAGTGTGTCAATGTGTTAAAATATCAATACTCACCCTTCTCTGCAGGCTGAGACTGAAGTGCCCTCAGCATTTTCTGCACACAGAAGAGTGGAGGGAATGAGTTTCCTGGTCTGTGTCCTTGCTCACTGGCCAGAGGGGTGGCAATGCCTCAGGGCTCTCTTTAGCAGCATTACTCTACATGAGCTGGTGCTTTCCTCTGATTCTGTTATCCTGACAATGTGGGCATTCCAAAGAAGGAATAATGTGATTCTGTGATTCTTCTGCAGTAACCTTTGCTAGAAAAAAGTTCACTAATCAATGCTCACCTCTCTGAAAATGCTGGCTACATCTTCCTGTCTCAAAAGCAAATGAGGAGGGGAACAAAAGCCAAAGAGTGTTTAAAAAAAACAAGGACCATTGGAGTGTGCTGGGAATAAGGTCATAAGATTGGTGTCAAGTGAAATGCTGCTCTTCCCATCACTGAAATCAAAGTCACAGTGTTCATGCTGATCATTCCTGCATCCCACATTGCACTATGCTGAGCTAATTTGCCCTGCACGGGAGAGCTCCTAACTAGGTCAGCAGCCTGATGGAGCTCGTGTGCCTGCTTTAAATAACCTCCTTTCCTGCCTGAAAGGGACAAGCTAATTGCCTGCCCTGTGCAGGACAGGAAAGGGAAGTGTTTTCCCACAATTGATGCTTAGAAATATCCTATTCTGCCCCCAAGGGATGTCAGAGTAGAGGATCTCAATACCAGAATTGGTGGTTTAGTCATCAACTGCAGGTCCTCAGGGCAAGCCACATATTTCTAATTCAAGTTGTCACTCAGTTCTCTGTATCCAGGGAGGCAACCATGATTTATTGCTCCAAAACAATCAGCTGTGAGAGCCAACAGATACTGGCTTTGTTATGAGTGGAATTCACCCAGGAATTATAACCTTGACCTGCAGGATGTGACAGGAGCAGGAATAAAACCAGGAATAAAGCCAGGCTGTGCCTGAGATGGTGACACAGCTCAAGTGTCACCCTCAATGCTGCACCCACCTGCTGCTGGCCAGCCCAGCCTGGATCACCTGCTGAGCCAGCTGGGTGCTTCACATCACAGCCACTCTGCCTCTCCTCTGTCCCCTGCAAGGCATTGGGAGCCCTGTCCCTGCTGCCCACTGGGAATCCTCCCCAGGCACAGTGGCCAGAGCAGCTCCAGCGGGAGCTCCCTGCTCAGCTCACTTTGGGTAGAGGACATTGGTTTCCTCATGCAGAGCTCTGACTGCGGCTAAGAAGTGATGCTCATCCCACCACAACAAGGGCTCCATGTCAGGATTCATTTCCCCTTCTTCAGGATTCCTCAGCCTCCTTTGGTCCCCTCTTGTATCCTTGCAGAACAGGCTCCTGAGACCTGCTGGCACTTGCCAGGAACAATGGAAAATTATGCCTTCAGAACCCAAATGAAAATGTGAAGTTTACCAACAAGACAAAAAACAGAATTGTGGTTTTATGATTTTATTGTGTTTGTGAGTCCTTGCAGTCAGGGCTGTTGTATTTTAAACTTACCTGTGGGTGTGGCAGAACTGAGTGTACAAGCCTGAACTCAGGTGAGTTTATTATGCAATTAAAATACAAACCTACTGCTTCTGCCTTTTGCTTTGGTAAAGTCTTGTGAGATGTCAGAGCATGTTCATGGAGAGCTTTTTCTTCTTAAATGAAGGGAAGGGTGGCCTCTTTTTAAAAGGACTCATCTTTTATGTATCACCTGAATTGAAATAATTTCAATAAAATAGTCTTTGGAGTTCCTTAGATTATTCAGCCTTCACTTTTTTTGGCAGCACTTCTCTCTTAGAGCACAGGACTAAATCCAACCACATCTTGGCCAGACCACTCTATTTAAAAGGTCTGCAGAGCATTATAATACATTGCAAGTCCAATGGTTGCCTAAGTCTTAGCTTTAGAAGGGCCCTTAGGGAGCTGTCAGACATAGTGGTTTAAATTAACCTGCTTTATTTGTGAAATACAAATATTTGTGGGCAGGCCAGCAACCAGCACATCACTGCTGCCTGACAGCTCCTGGGGTCAGGCTAAGCTGCCTGTAACTGGGGGCATCTGGTGAGTGGATGGAGTGAGAGAGTCTTCTAGCACAAGAGTGTTCAAGGTGGAACCAACCCTGGAGGCTCCAGGGGAAAATATCTGACTTCCAGGGCTCTTATGCAAGCCATGAAAGTGGAAGAAAACTCCTGGCTAAAGAGCAGCTTAGTGGGGAGGAATAAAAAAGAGCACAAATTCTGCTGCAATTGTTGGCTGGCTCCTGCCTTCTGCCAGAGCCTGGAAAGCTGCAGGAGCCTCTGTCCAGGAAGAGTTTCCTTTGGCATTGCTGGGGACAAGCCCTTAGGGCAGGACAAAACCTGGGTTGTTTGATGTGCAGATCAGAGAGGTTCTGAGAGATTCTGCTCTGGCATGAGAAGGAAAACATCTCACAGGTGTTCTGCCTCTGTGTGAATGTGCCCTTCTGCTCCATATGGGCACCCACGTTACCCTGCTCGGCTGAGGAAGAAGAACCTACAAATATATCAATTTACAAGAGCAGAGCAGGCAGCCCTTATGAACTTTTTGCAAAGGAAGCAGAATGGGTTTTGTTTTCCAGGCCAATTTTTTCTGGTTGCATTCATTTCTTGGAAGCACTGTCAACAGCTCTGCTTTGTTTCACATCTGTGCCACAGCAAGCTGGGAGCAGGGGAGAGGAGGGGAATCCTGAGCCAGGCAGCAGCCACGCACAGGCAGCATGGCCCTGCTCCTCAGGCAGCATCACTGCCAGCTGGGAAAGCTGCTCTGCAAGGGGACAGGGCTGTTTACTTAAGATATTTACCCTGCAGGTGAATTTCCATCTCTCAGTCTCACTGGAAGGGAAGGGGCTGGGATAATCAGGGCAGGAAGAACCTTTAGGGACTGGGGTGCAGCTGCTGGGGCTGTGGTGCCCTGGTCAGGCTGGGCTTGGGGCACAGCCCAGGGGTAAAGCTGGGCTTGGGGCACAGCCCAGGGGCAGAGCTGAGTTTGGAGCACAGCCCAGGGGCAGAGCTGGGCTTGGAGCACAGCTCAGGGGCAGAGCTGAGCTTGGGGCACAGCCCAGGGGTAAAGCTGGGCTTGGAGCACAGCTCAGGGCCAAAGCTGGGCTTGGGGCACAGCCCAGGGGCAGAGCTGGGCTTGGGGCACAGCATTAGGCAGGGCCAGCTCAGAGGGACTCTGCCCCATGACAGAGCTGCTCATGCAAACTGGGAATGAACTCCACCAGGAATTGTGGGCGTGGAAAGTTACTGCTGATGACAAAGTATGGATCTGGGGATTTTTGAATTGGGTAAATTTCCAAATTTGACTTGTGGTTTTGTAACCCACTGAACCTTTTGCCAGAGAGGCAAACTTTAACCAGAGGACAAGCAAAGGGCAGGATGGAATCATTCCTATAATGGCAAATAAATAGAAAATCAGGAGAGTTGTGAGGTTTTTTTCATGAGACCACAGGCAGTTTTAGGCCTAAAACATTCATTCTTCTCAAGAGCCAGCCCAGTAGAACAAACCTCATTTGCAACTTGGCATTAATACTGGAGTTATCCAACATTACCGTAACTCAGAGTCAGCAGAGGTCTCAGAGGCATAGAGAGCTTTCAAAGCTAATAAACCAGCCAATAGATCTTTCTACTGAAAAAGACAGAGAATTTGTATGCCAGGAAAAAAAATCTTTTGTATTTTCCTGGGGTGATAAATGGACTTTTCATTTTAAACATTAAGATCTAGCAAAACCAAGAGAATGACCAAGTGGTGGGACACTGAGTGCAGATGCCCCAGTGGCTGCAGTGCCCTGAAAGCACTCTGCTCTGTCCCATCCCTGCCTGGGGACAGCAGGGACACAGGGCCTGCCAGGCCTTGTCCAGCTGGGAGGAGCAGGGATATGTGTGATGGACATTGTGACACAGAGAGGGATGAGATCTTTGTCTTGCAATAGTGGCTGCAAAAAGATGGACAAGTCAAGGTGCACAAGGCTAACATAGCAGTGTTCTTTCTAAGCAAATTTTAACTGGTGGAAAGTTTCTGCCATGTGAATCTCTCATGCTGTGCAGCTGAGTTTTCTTTTGCTTCTTTTTTTTTTTTTTTTCCCTAATCTGGTTGCTGGGATGCCAGGGGTGGATTTACTGTTTTATCAAACCACAGCCTGGGAAAAGAAGCAGTGCTGGCAGATGCTGCCATGTGGTGGCTTGGGCTGGAAGGATTTCCCCAGCTGATGCTGTTGAGCAGCTCTGAGGGTGGAACATGCTGTGGGCTCACTGCCACGAGGGGAGAGTGACAGCCCTGCCTGCAGCTGGCAGCCCTCAGCAGGGCATGAGTGCCTGCCTGGGGCTGGGGCAGTGCTGGGGGGAGAGGTTTGGCAGGTCTACTCTGTGTCCTAACTTACAATGTAAAGATGTGCCCAAAAATACATATTCTATCACCACCTGCTGAAACCAGGTGGAGCAGTGATTCTTATCTCTGTGGAGATATCCTCTGCTAATGGGCCATCTGTTAAAAGCAGGTGGGGCAATGTTCTTTATCCTTCACACAGGATTATCCCTTCCTCCAGGAGATATCTCCTGTTAATGGGTCATTGAGTCCCAGTGCACAACTGATAAAATTACATCATCCCACTGGGAGATGTTCCAGCCAGGGGAAGGAGCCAAGCATTTCCTACAGAGATAAAAACTGAGATTTGGAATACCAAAGCTGCCCTTTCCCACTGGTTTCCAGAGGACAAGAACTGCCAGGATCACTGCCAGGATTTCTACAGGATCACTGCTTCAAGAAGAGCACTTCATCTGGAATGCTACCACAGCCTAACTAGTGGGGTGTCAGATTGTATTCTGACTCTGGCAGTGGTTTTACTTTTGTACTATTGCATGTATTTTATTTTTTCCCTTTTTTGCTGTTAAGATGTACTTCTGACTTGGAGGCTCTCACTGGTTTTGATTTCAAAACCATTGCACTCTGCAAGTAGAAAATCTAAGGAAAGAGAAACTGGATATACAGGGTGCCCACTCCTCAGCAGTTTTCCTGCAGCTGGTTGGGAAGGCCATTGTCAGCACGGCCAGGAAGGCACAGCCTGTCCTGGGCATGTGATGGGGGCACAATTCCAAAACCAGATGTTGCAATTGAAGCTTTCCCTGAGCCCTTTCCAGCACCTGTTTGCCAAATTCCCTCTGAAGCCGCTGGAGCAGCTTTCCTGTAAACACTGCTCTTGTCACAGAATCTCTGCCCAGGAAATCAAGGTGATAATAAACAGAAAGACATGTGAGCAGTGAGAGGGAAGGATGGCATTTCATGTGAATGAAAACATCCTTCATGCCCCATATTACACCTTCATGAAGCTTGAGCAAGAGATTTCTCAGGAGGGTGAATAATTGGCATTGTGTTTGCTGGCTGGAGTGTAACTAGGATGGCTTGGGGCAGCACCTTAAAGCATGCAGGTTGCAACCTCTGCAATATATTGACCTGATAAAACATGCAATAGTAAGAAGGTTTTCTCCTGTGAAAAGAAAATCTTTAAAATCTTCCTTCTGTTTTGCATGCAGGCAAAAGTAAGACCTTTAGAAAAGTTTCACAAAAATCAGAGGCAGAAAGCAGCATTCAACCAAGGACTTATAGCAGAGTTCAGACATTGCAGGGAACTCTGTAATATTTGGCATTTTGTGGTGGATTTCTGGTGCCCTTTTGGGCTAGTGCTTCATCTCCAGGCTGGGATAAATTTCAGAATTGTGTTACAATTTCTTCCCCTACGTAATTCTAAGTTTGTTGAACTGCTGTTTATAAGAAACAAAAGAGGTTCCCAGGCTATGCTGTGGGACTCTGCAGCAACCACTTGTAGTGATTTATAGTGAAGACAACTGTCATCCTGAGGTTGATACAAGTTCCCACTCCTGAAAACATTAATATTAATATAAATATTTTTCAGGGAGTTGGAGAAGCAAGAGTCTGAGAAAAAGATTGAGTTATATAAACAAATATTTTCTGTGTGATGTAACACTCCAAATACCTCATCCTCTGAGTAATCTGGATATGACATAACAGGGGAGCTGGATGAGAGCAGGCCAAGTGAATTGTTCTCATCCTGAAACAAAGGAAAATAAATCAAAGGGAAGAGGTAGAATTTCCCATTCCCAGCCTTCCCTGTGACCTTCCTTGGGCTCTGTTACGTCCATTTCCACCAAAAATTTCCTCTTCCTTTAAACAATGTAGTGGATATCCCCCTGTCCCACTGGGAAAAGGTTCATGGCAGAGGAACTGATGGAGCTCTGCTGGATTAGATCCCCATTTGCAATTGGAGCCTGTGACACTTTCCCAGTGTCAGGTCAGGAAAACTGCAGGAATTTAAAAGCAATCCCACAGCTAAAACAATAAAGTCTGGCTCTGGTCAAATATCATCACAGATGAACCACCTTCCCCTTCCTTCATGTCTGGCTCCAATTGCCTTTGAATGCTGCACTGAGAAGGGAAGCAGAAATGCATGGGATAAAAATGTTTATTCTGTTAGGGGCTGAATTACTGATCCCCACTCTCTCAGTGAGGCTGGAAGGTCCCAATGCCACCTGCTTGGTGAAAGAACTGGTACTAAGCATTTTCTATACAGAAATATAATTTTCATGTTCCTCTGATTGCCTAATACTCAGATTCATCAGGATGATATTTTACTAATTATCTCCTAGTTTGAAGCTTATATTACATAGGGAAGGCTCAATCCTTTTGTCTCATCACTTAAAACTCACCTGGATGTGTTGGGGCTTTTTTCTTTTCTGATAACTCTTACAATAACAAATTACAGTATTGTCAACAAACAGACCATCCTAGGAAACCTGACTCACAGCCAAGATTGGCTTAGAAATCCTTGCAGTGGCCAAGGCAGGTATCCCAACTAGGATTCAGCGTGTCCTAGGGAGGGGCAGTGCCTGGTTTAGCAAAGAGAGTTGTCCAGAACAAGGAACTGAAGGAAAATCTGTAACAAAGCAGTAAAGATATAAAAGGCAAAAGCATGACAAGGCTGAATAAAATGAACTATTTGAGGAGACTTCCCTGGATTTAGGCTGGAGCATCTGAGCAGCCCTGCAGCTGCTGAAGGCTCTTTGGAGGCTGCTCCCATGTACAGCTGCAGAAGCCAGCTGGACATGGACTGCATTTTTCCTCTCTGCTTTGGATGGGAAATGCAGCACATACATGGAGGCAGAGGAGTGATATTATTACGGGGAGCTGGGAAATAATGTTGGACATGTTCTAGGGATGTTTACTGTCCTCCACCAACGCCATGTGGCCCTTGGATGAAGCTGCTCCCTGCTGTGCTGTTAGTCTGGGAAGGGCAGATATTTTGGGAAACACCTGCTGGAAGGGCAGTGCTTCCCTGGCATGTGAAGGGAGTGGGTTCCAAGAGGCCTTTTGGAAGGCACAGGTGCCTTTACCTTCTCTCTGTTTGCAGGTGTTGTAATTAATTACAGCAAGAACCCCAGCAGGGCACAGGTGAGCATCCTTGTGCTGGGTGAGGAGCACAGGATGGTTTAGGGCAGCCTGCTTGCCCAGGGTGGGACTGCTGAGCCAGCCCCTGGCCAGCTCACCTCCTTCCCTGGCTGAAAATGCAGAGATGCCCTGGTGCAAGCTGCTGCTTGCATTTCAATGAATATTAGAGACAATCCCTCTTTATTTGTGCAAGGAACAGCCCCAAATCCAGCCTCCTGGCAGTACCTAATCCACTGTCAGAGCTGGGCTCAGCATTTTGTGGTTGATCCTGGGCAAGGCTGTCACCCAAGCAGATGATGTTGTGAAGGCTCTTTATAATCTTGGCATGTGAAGCACCACAAGATTGGGGATGGGCAGCCTGCAGTTCAGGGAGAGGATGGACCATGATGGCATTACCTTGTCAAGAGCCCATCCCCAAAACTCTTTGAGCAAACCTCCCTTGGCAGGCACACTCAGAAACATATGGGACTGTTCTGTTAGCCAGTTTTGGTATTTTGCCTTACAAATGGAACATCCAATGCTTTTTTGCAGCCTGCAAGGGGAGATGAGCACTGGTGTCTGCTTTGTGGGGTGGAGGAGGCAGCTCTGCTGCCAGGGTGTCGAGACTGCCAGCACAGCAGAACATGTTCTAAAGCAGGAATGAGGAAGGGGATGGGTCAATAACCCAGCAACACCCATATAACCATTTTACAAAAGTACAGAACCACCACAGAATTCTTGAATAGCTTGGATTGGAAGGGATCTTAAAGATCATGTAGTACCAAAGCCCATCCTTGGGCAGTGGCATCTCCCATTGGACCAGTTTACTCAAAGTCTTATCAAACCTGGCCTTGGACACTTCCAGGGATGAGACAGCCCCAGCTTCTCTGGGCAACCTGTGCCAGGGCTCACCACCCTCACAATGTCCATTCTAACCCTTCCCTCTGTCACTTTGAAGCCAGTCCCCCTTATCTTGTCACTCCAGGCCCTTGTCCAAAATCCTTCCCCAACTCTCTTGTCTCAGACCCTTTTTAGGTCCTGGAAGGTGTCCCTGGAGCCTTCCCCTGTCCAGGCTCCACTCCTGTCAGTCTGTCTCCATGGCAGAGGTGCTCCAGCCTCTGGTCATTGCTGTCTCCTCTGGACTGGCTCCTGCAGCTCCACATCCTTCTAACACTGGGGGCCCCAGCTGGCTGCCTGCAGGGACTTTGCAACCAAATGTCTCCAGCACCTATTGATAATTTATCTCCCCAAACCCTGAATTTCCTAGCAACGAGATTAGTGCCAGCAATACACAGGGAGGGCATTGTTGGCCAGCCCAGCAGCCCCACAGGTGCCTGGCTGCTTTTCCCAGTCTTTGTGGCCTCTCCCAGTCCCACTCTGCCTCTCCCCAAATCAACACTTCTCCAGCCTTTGGTTCTTTGGGACCAAACCTGCCTGCTGCTCTCAGGAGTGGTTGTTGGGAGAGTTGTTTCTCTGCTGCAATCAAATTCTTTATATCCTTGATATTTACAATGGGCCATTAAAGTGTGCCCTGGAATGCTATAAAACAAACAGCTCTGGATTTTTTTTTACAGGTTTGGTACTAACAGCTGGGAGTGCTCCACAGCCATAAAGGATGTCTAGCAGGACAGGAGCACTGAACTGGTAGTCTGTCTGCTGGAATGGTTTTCAAATATAGAACAGGTTCCTGGAATCACTTGCCATAATCCTGGAGGCAGAAGTGAAGCAGTAAATCTGCTGTGACTCAGAGTGTGCACCTGGCAGAGAAACCTTCAGAAATATTACAGGAAGGTGACAGATTTATCCTGGATACAGCAGGTGAGCTGCCTGGTGGGAATCCCTCTAAAATTGCTCAAAAAAAAGGGGGGGAACCCAAATGAGGAGACAAAACAACCCATGGATGCAACCCATAAGCATTGTTTCCTCTGCCACAAAGAAAACCAGAGAGAGATTCAGATAGAGAAACTTAAATTGTAATGCACTGAACTATTTCTGAAGCCCTGGAGGCAAGCTGCTATTTAATAAAGCCACTCTTCACAACTCTGAAGTGACCCCTGAAGAAAACTACTGGCAGCTCTGCCAGCAGGGATCCTGTGTCCTGGTGCCAGGCATCCTGCCAGAGCTCACACTGCTGCTGTCTGCCAGGAGAAATGGTCTTCTACACTGAGCTGGTGCAGAGGAACCCCATGGGGAAATCTCTCCCTTTGAAACTGAGCTTTCTGCAATTCAACTTGGGTGACCTAGGGGTCCTTTGCACTTACTAGTTCAGCATGGTTTCATTTAATATCTCTGTTTCTGACATTTTCATGTAGTTATAAATAATTGGCTTCAAATTTCTGCTTACTATCTCATACAGCATCATCTCCTACAAAAATATATGGTTTATAAGATACATCTAAATTGGTAAAAGACCTGAAAGCTCTTGATTACTTGAATTTGAGATTTGCTTTGGGTCTTTTTCCTGTGGTAGCAGGGGCAGTCAGTCCAGGCTTTGGCAGCAATGTTCAGGGCATTTTCACAGAAGTGACGTGGAGATCTTCTCCATCAGAACAACTTGGACATGCTGTTGTGTCACTAGCTGGCCATGGACTGTACAGACATGTTTTCAGGGAAGGGATTTACCTGTCATGTCACTCCCAGAACCCTGATCTGGGCTTGCACAGGGTGGTAAAGCTGCTGGGACAGGTTTTGCTGGGGAAAAAAAGTTTCAGGCTTCTGAAGGTTGTTAAAAAAAAAAGTACAAAGCCTGTGTGTGTGATTCAAGATGAAGCTGGAAGTGGGAAGGTCAGAGCTGGGATCTTACATTTTGGTAGAAAGATGACAGGTGGGATGGGGAGGACCAGTGGGTTGTCAGGGACATTGGGATGTCAAACCAAGGCTTTGTGCAAGCAGGGCAGCACTGAGACAGGGGAGCAAGCTAGTTAAAAACATTATTTTCATGGGGCCTGAAGTAATTCAGAAACTTACACCAATTTTGTGAATTGCTATGGATTTGGAAACTTCCAAAGAGAGAAGGAAAGACAACAACAAGAATAACAACAACAAAAGGTGATGGGTTAATTAAGATCTCTTTAAAGCAATATTTGAAGAAGATTATGCTGGAAGGACTGTCTGGAAACAGGTTTGCAACCCTCCCTGTGTCTGTCCCACAGCAGCACAGCTCCCTCTCCTGACTGCAGAGCTCAGCATCCCCAGGATGAGGGGTTACTGTGCTCCCTGGGAGACAGGCTCATTTCTGCAGTGTAAATGGAATTTAAAGCACAAAGGGATCCATGCCTGCCTGTAGGGATGGGCTAGATTCAGACATCTAAAATCTGTAATTATTGCAGGTTCTCTGTTGAAGTGCATGGCCCAGTGGGACCTCCCCTCTCTCCAGCTGTCTTCTCCAATTCTCATATAAAGCAATGTCTGTTTTCCAGAGTGAGTTCTGCTGCCTAAGGAGGGGACAGTGGGTAGGAACACCTGCAGCACCTGGGTGTGCTGAGTTTCTGTCCTTGCCCCAGCAGGGGCAGGGCTCAGCTGGGTGTCTGCCCTCCCTGCTGCCAGCCCTGTCCCAGGCTCTGCAGGGACATCAGCAGAGCAGGTCCCTGCAAACACCCTCTGTGCCCAAACTGCTGACACACCCGTGTGCCAGCCTGCAGCTCTGACCTTCTGTCCCCGTGAGACTGTTTTGACATCTTGATTGTCCACCTTCCTCCCTCAACTGTCAGCAGCTCAGTTTATCCTCAGATATTTGGTATTTCTGCTTGTACAAGGGCTTGACAAGCTCTGTGTTGCCCAAGCTTTAATTCATCAGCTTGTCAATGGACAGCTTTGTCCTTTGGAAACAAGATTGGTTTCTCACACTCAAACTGTGTGGTCAGCTCCACCCCCAAATATCCCCAAGCAGCAGTCAGGCAGGATGCTGGATCTGTGCAGGCTTAGAGAAGGTCACAGAACTGGCAGAGGAAGAGGAGGGTGGGCACTGTTGGTGGATGAAGACACGACTGTCCCATGCTCATCAGCCGTGCTGTTCCCTGCACTCCCCTGGGAACTGTGTGTGCCAGAGCCTGGCTGGGAAACACCCAAACTGCCCAGGACAGGACAGAGACCTGCCCCAGGTGTGGGGACAGGGCTGCTGGGGGATCCAGCTCAGAGACAGAGCCCCAGCTGCTGCAGACAGCTGAGACTCGTGTCAGAGCCTCACAGGGATCCTGCTGGGATCCCATTCTCCTGCTGGAACTGGGCCCCACGGGGGCTTTTTGTTGCTGTGAGGGGGATAAGCCACCAGAAAAGCACATTCTGCTGTAGCCCAGAGCCTCTCTGCAGCCTCAGCATCAGGCACTAGATGTCCCTGCTTGCCATGCTGTGGATGTGCAGCCTCTGGAGCTGCACAGGCTGCAGGTGGGACATTTCCAGGTGACAACCCCTGGATGAAGGTGCCCCTTTACCAGCTCTGGCTTTATGGGACAGAAGGGAATTTATAGAGGAAAGGCACTTGCTTCACTGCCCATCTTCATGCTCTCCTGGGAGTGCTGGATCAGAGGCTACCTTGCTTTTGGGCATCATTTTCCATGACATCCCAGCAAGTTCACATCCATAAGCATGCCAGCACCTGCAGCTCAATGTCACTTCTTGGTGATCCCATTAAATTATTTCAAGAGCAACCCTTTGTTGTGGGAAATCGATACCTGCCTTGAGGGCCTGTTGATATCTCAGTGAAACCCATTAAATTACATGAGTTTGATCCCAAAGTGGCAAACACAGCAGCATTTTAAAATAGCTCCACAGCCAGAAAACCCAATAACATGCTCAAGAGCTGATTTTGTGTGTGTCCAGCAGTGAGCCTCCCAAACTCTTGGTGAATAATTATGGGAGCAGTGCAAGATATAAATAATTTCCCCAGGTCTGTCACTTTGAGGACAGCAAATAAGGACAAAATGCTGGAGGGTAAATGCATGTGCCTGGTGCTTGAGCAGTAAGGAGCAGCATGGATTGTGCTGCTAAAATGATGGTCTGAAGGACCAGCTCAGTGCTGGGGCTGCAGTGAGTGTTCTTTGGGGACAGATCTCTCCCCATGGCTGTCACTCAGCTTGTCCTGAGTCTCGTTCACCACTGGTGCTTGTGGCAGTGTCCCCATGCCCTGGGGATCCATCCAGGGGTGTGGCCACCAGCAAACCCTGGAGCCACCCAAAATTCTGGTCCTGGGTGTCCCCTGAGTGCAAACCACAACTACTCAAGCAGTGCCCGAGGGTCAGCAGTGTTCCCAGAGTGCCAGCAGAGTGTTCACTGAGTTCCAGAGCACTCCAGAGTATCCCCAGAGTGCCAGAGCATTTTCACACCCAAGCCTTCCTCTGCTCACCTGCAGGGCACCCAGGGGTCCCACTCTTGGCTCCAGTAGGTGCTGGGTTGTGGGAAGCAAGCCTGGCTTGTAAGTTCAGTCCCTCTGGCCATGGGTTTTGTGCTTTCAGCATCACTTTGAGGACAGAGCAGCGCTGCAGGCAAAGGAATCTTCTGGCGAGCTGTGCACCCTTCTGAACAACCTCCAGGTGTTCACAGCTGTAGCCACAGGCTAAACATGTTAAGAATGAGAAATGTTTCTATTTTACCTCTCCAAATTGTCCATCCTCTGAGGCAGCTCCTGGCCAGTGTCCTGACCATGCCCTGGCTGCCCCCTGTGCCTGTACTGGGAGCCCCAGAGACAGCCCTGCTTTCTTTGGAAGCTGTCAGATTTTACTTACTGAGCACTAATTAACTGTATTTATTGTCAGAAATAAACCAGGGAGATCTTCTTTCCTCCCACAAATGCAGTCAGAGATGATATCTGCCTAGCAAAGGACAAAATTACTTTAGAAATTAATTACAAAGGGTACATGCAATGGGAAAAGTGCCAGTCCCTCCCTCCCTGCTCTTGTTATGAAGAAGCTTGATAGCTCTGATCCAAACACATTCCCAGGCACATTTTGACTATTAAGTCAGTGCAAATTATCAGTTTTATGTTGTAATTGGGGAGGTCAGTTATGAAGAGGTAATATTTTATTTAGGTGCAATAAATTAAACTTGTTTAATTTGGTGGTCATGCCTGGTTTAGAGATCTGAGGGTTTGTAATTCTCCATTTTCCTGTTTTTCCTACTGTTATATATGATCTGGGCACAAGATATAAAAGATAATTTTGAAAGGTCATCAGAAGCAGATTAGCTCCTTCCAGGGTCTTTAATAGTTCTGAGCTCAGTTGCATATTGAAGGGAAAAATATTTTGGTCTGCTTTACCTGAATACTATTATAAGCAGTAAACATGCAAGAAAAACATTACTGTAGCTCTTCCCTACAAATCACAATCACCAGGTCTACAGAGTCAGTGACCTTCAACTTTAATCAATGGTGTGTTAGTTTGGGTGTTAAATTTTACTTTCCTCAATTAGCAAAGCAACAGACTAGACAATGTCCCTTACAGCCAACAGCAAAACATCACCAACCACCACCCTCTGAATTTGTTTAGGACCCACTGTTTGCCTACAATCCTGCACCTCAGAATAACTAAAAGGCAGTATTCTTCAGGTTTGGAGGTTTCCACTGAGTGGTGGCAGGATCCCTGGGGACTGAAGGCCATGTCTGGAGCTGATGTGCAGGTCCCAGCCCAGGTGTCCTGAACTTTACAGGCTGCCCAGCCCAGGCAGGAGCTGTGCTGCTCCTGAGAGGTTTGGAGAAGCCACACAGCTCCCAGACCCTCTCCAGGATGAGCCTGTGTATGTCTTGGAAGGTGAGTCTCTTATAGATTAGAGCTTTGCTTTTTATTTTATTTTTTAAAATTATTTTTTTTCTTACAGTGACAAATTCTCATATTTCTCTGGAGAACCATCTCAGAGCTCTGGGGAAGTCTGGACCTCTGAGAGCTGTGACATCTTAATGCTGTATAAATTTTATTTAATGGTGAGGTTAGTCCCTATAATTCCCCTTTTCCAGGTTTCCTGGATATCTGTGCCTTTAGGATAATGACCAACAATAAGCAGAACTCTCAAATTGTGCCTCTGCTAGCAGCAATTGGGTGGGTTGAGTAATTCCTCAAGAAAGCTCAGGCTGTCTCAGCTTGTGCTGGACCTGCCTGCTCCCCCTTGGCTGCAGTGCTGGTACTGGAGCAGGAGGGATGTTTGGATGCAGCAGTACTTGAAAAGAGGAGTTTCTGTCTCCTCAGGGTAACTGTGGTTGGAAGACACTGGAGATATTCAAAGTGCAAGTCTACATCTTGTCTTAAACAAGAATTTAGCTCTTTAAGTTCAGCCTGACATAAAATGGTGCATTTGAAGCTTTTACTATCCCTGATTGCAGGGCCTGGATCACAAACCTGTGATCCCAGTGTCTGAAGTGGATTTTGTTAGAGGTGTGGGCAAGCTGTGATAGCAAACCATGATCTCTGCTCCCTTCAGGTTGCAGAGGGGAGGGGGTTTGTTGTGCTTTTAGGAGGTAACACACTGCACATGGGCACAGTGTCCCTGGATCCTCTTCAGCTGAGACTGGTGAGTTACCATGGTGCTGTTGGCAGGGTGGCATTTTCCAGCTGGGATATACATTTTTGATAGAGTCACTTGGTGATGCATTGTAATAAACATAAGTTAATAGAGGGACTAAAGATTCATTTCTGCTTCCAGGCTGGGCAAGCAAGGTTGCTCTGCCAAATTCCTCTCTCTGTGATGGGATTGCCATTTCCTCTTCCTGCCATTGAACTGTTGCATTAACCTCAATTCCCTCAGTCATTAGGAAATATTAGTAAGTCATATGTGACATTTTGCACCAAGCAAGGCTGCAGGTCCTGCCTGTTGGAAGTTTTTAATTAAATAAAGCTGCCTGCTGTGTGCAGATGGACGGGGGGAAGGCAGAACTCAAAGGGGAGATGAAAGCCACTGGCTCTGCTTGCTATGCCAGGGTGTGGGCAGGACTTCTGCTCTCTTAGACCTTCCCTTCAGAGGAGCCCTTGTGTTTTTCAGATGACCTCTCATCTGCAATTACAGCACATGGTTTGTGCTCCTGCTCCAAATCATTCTGGAAAATGCTGGATGTAGCACCTGAATAAGCCCCATGTGAAAGCTGATAGAGCAAATATTGATCAGTGGTAGAAGTGAACCTGTACTTCATGTTCAGCTCCAAACGCACCAGGCAAAAAACACTGTCAAGTCAAGATCAGACTTGAAACTGCACTGGCAGTACTCTTTTCTGAGATCTCAGAGCTCCTGAACTTGGAGCTGGGAGTGAGAGAGAATAGGTCTGCTCTCTAAGAGCCTTCAGCAGCCTTCCTGTCCAACTGATCCATCATCTATGATGTGTGGAGGTCTGGAACAATGTGTGTGCCCGGCCAGCACAGCAGTGGGAGGCTCAAGTTGAATGTCAGGGTGCAGAAGGTGGAGCAGCAGCTGCTGCCCTTCCCTGCAGCTCTGCCTTCCTCTGCAGGGCAGGGCTGGAGCTCTGTGCCTGCAGCACAGCTTGGGAAGCAAAATGCCACTGGCTGTGGCTGGGCTGCACTCTGGGCTCTGCTGCCCTTGGGCACTTCATGGCCTGGCCATGCTGAGCTACCAAAACCTGTAATTAATGCTTGCTGCTTTCCCAGGGATGCACTTTGCCTGCATTTTAATGCTTTTTAGTTGCATTCTCTCTCTTCTCTCCTATTTATTCCTATGGCACTCAGCATCTGCATTATGGATAAAGCTTTCAGTGGCTGCTGGTGGTCCTGCTCTCTCCACTTTTAATGAAATGCAGTAAGTGTGCTGGATGGCAGGAGCTGCAGTGAAGAGGCAAGCAAACCCCACTGTCTCCACCTGTCCATCACTAGTTTGGTTTCTGGTTTCTTGCTCTGGCCTGGTGGATGGCTGCTTGCTGGGTCAGTGCCATGGATGGTGGGAGAGGCTGGCAGAGCCCTGACACCTTGGCTGCAGTTGTGTTGATTTGCACAGGACAGGCAGTGTCCCATCTCCCTTGGCACGAACAGGGGATGAATTTGGCACTCAGAGCTCCGTGTTAGGTCTGTGCCTCTGCCCCCACCCTTGGCTGTGGTGTGACATGGCTGGCAGCAATACATACCTTGAGGGTTCCTCAGTTTCCTTACCTGGCTCAGATAAGTTGGAACAATCTTCCCACTCAAATAGAGACTTCAGCCTCACAGGAACTAAGGAACAGACCCGAGTAACACAGCCCAGTACAAATGATTGGCTTCTTCCTAATGTCTGAATGGCAGAATTTCTTTCTATCTAAATCTGTTTAGTAGGAAAAATGAGTATTTAAATGCCACAGAGCTGGTTTTGACATTATCAAGGACTGTTTTTGAAAAAAGCACAGAAATAGCTCCAAACTTCAAATCTAAGTAATGAATCTTCATGGCAAATAGAAAGGAAAATTCAAAGCACCTTGTTCCTAAATTTATTCAGTCAATAGTTTTAATTAGCAAGCATGTATAGTAATCCTAACCTGGGTGTGATCAATACAGTCTGAACCAGCCATTTAGTGGAGGGATGTCTAAAGGAGAAAGAAGTATGTGAATAATCTGAGCATTGTACAAGTACAAAAGAGCAAACTAGCTCTGACCTTGAGGAGATTAACACCTGCTCATGGCAAGGAGGACAAGATGTGGCTTGGCTTGGCTTGGCTTGGCTTGGCTTGGCTGTGAGATGTGACTGGGAATTGAGTGATGGTTGGGCTGTACACCAGCCTGCTCTGAGCATGCCTGTGAAAGAGCACAGAGCCATTGAAGTGTTCCACACAGCTCCCACAAGCCATCAAAACCCCTGAAGTTCCTCTGTTTTCCCCCAGGAGTTTTGTGTTGCTGGAGAAGGAAACCCTGAAAGGCAAGAGCTTGGTGAAAGACGGGCTCAGCCCTTGGGTGTCCTGACCCACTGCTAGGCTTCTCTCTGCCTCATTTGTTTAAAAGGCTTTTAAGAGCTTACAGCTATTTTCCATGTACTCCAGCAGAAAGAACTGGGCTCCCACTCACTTTGCTTTGAGCAGCAGCTGAGAGGAAAATGCACATTCCCCACCTGTCACCTCAAACACAGAAAATTCACCCCAATATACCTGAATACAGATGAGTGATTAGAAGAAGCAGCTAAATAATTCCTCCATGTAGCCTTTTCTGAGGATCTGGGTACTGGTGAACTGCAATGTGTAAGCTCTGTTGAAATAAATAATTCATTGCTGTTTGTTTCACTTAAAGCAGAGGTTGGTCAGGCCTTTTGGAGTGATCATGCTGCTGGTCAGGCACAGGACTCAGTGTGGGATGTGTGCAATGCCTGCACGGGGTGCTGGGTGTGCTGGCTCCTGTGACAGAGCTGTTCAAACCTGGGGACATGGCCCTGGTGGGACATGAAGTCCTCTAGAGATGCCTCTGAGAGTGTCTGGCTGTGCATATGGAAAAGGACATTTGGAGCCTGTGGCTACTCCAGAACTCTGGGGAAACCTCCAAGTTTCTGGGGCTGAGCTCTCCTACATTGGTGCCTTTCTGGGTTTGAACTCAAACTGGGAGCACCTCCTGAGGTGTGGAGTGGGAAATGAAATTTAGTGCCATTTTTTCCACAAGACTTACTGCCTCTACTGCAAGTCTAAATCTTGGTCTATGAAGCTGAGCACAGGAGTATCTCAAAGAAATATCCTCACAATACACAATTACAGGGTCAGGGATATTTTCCAGCTGAGCACTGTGTTTAGTGCTGTAGCCACAGATGCTGCCATACCCTACCTGGAATTGCTGACTATTCATTGAATAGGGACTTCTTGCAGGAGGGATAGGGGTTCAGAGCAAGTTTTATCCACTAGCAACAAATTTGTTCTCTTCTACCCTCACAAACAGCTGCTAAAATCTGCTGAGAGTGTAGAGAGGCTGGAGAGGGGAGAGAACATGGATATATAGTCTTTTTAGGCATCGAATCCGTGAAAGAGTGTTTTGTGTGGGAGCCCGGGGTGCTGACCTACCCCACCCCAAAACTCCCCCCTTGCTCTTCGGGCAGCGTCCCCCGCGGACCCGCCCGTGGGAGGAGGAGGAGGAGGAGGGGAAGGAGGAGGAGGAGGAGGGGGAGTCCCGGCGGCGGGATGAGGCCGGGCTGAGCGATGTGCGAGCAGGCAGCGCGCTACTGCCGGGCCGGGGTGCAGAAGCTGCTGCGGAAGCCGGCGCCGGCGCTGCGCGGGCTGGACGGGCTGCTGCGCTGGGCGGCCGGCAGGATGGGCGACAAGGGCCTGCCCGACAGGGAGCTGCTGGCCCCGGGCGCCGCCGCCCAGAGGAAGGGCACCTCCGTCATCCTCGATGTGAGTGCTGCCTGCATCCCGCACCCCGCTCCTCCTGCATCCCGCATCCCGCTCCTGCATCCCTCATCCCTCTTTTCCTGCATCCCGCTCCCTGCATCCCGCACTCTGCATCCCGCACCCCGCTCCTCCTGCACCCCGCATCCCGCTCCTGCATCCCTCATCCCTCTCTTTCTGCATCCCGCATCCTGCTCCTCCTGCACCCCGCATCCTGCTCCTCCTGCATCCAGCACCCTGCATCCCGCATCCCCCTCCTCCTGCACCCCACATCCTGCTCCTCCTGCATCCCGCTCCCCCTGCATCCCTCACCCTGCATCCCGCACTCCGCTCTTCTGAATCCCGCACCCCGCTCCTGCATCCCGCACCCCGCTCCTCCTGCATCCCACTCCTCCTGCGTCCCGCAATCCGCTCTTCTGAATCCCGCACCCCGCTCCTGCCTCCCCCGCCGTCTCGGAGAGGGGATTCTCCTCTGTTCCTGCGCTCCCCGCACCCGCCGGGCACGGGCTGGAGCGCGGCTCTTGCGGTCCCCGGCTGGATGGGCGTGGGTGTCCCGCATCCTTTGCCCGTGTCCCGCACCCACTGCAGGCTCTCGGGTTCTCCCTTATTTCCTGGGTTCTGGACCCGCCGGGCAGGAGGCTGCGGTCCGGCTCCTCCTGCCCGGGGAACACCCCGCATCCTGCACCCCGCTTGGCATCAGGGATATTCCTCATGTCCTGCACCCCGGCTGGGGATGGGATGCAGCCCAGGTCCTGCACCGCCCGGGCTGGTTGGGTGTAGGGGTGCCCAGATTTAACAGCCCCATCCCAGCTCCTGTGCCCCTGGGCTGCTGGGACGCGGAGTTCAGCCCGGGTCTTGTCCCGGTGCTGCAGCTCCGAGACTGTCGGGGCGGCCTGGGTCCCCTGTCCCCTTGCCCTGCACTCTCTGGGACAGCTAGGATAAGGTGCGCTTGGTTCTGCATCTTCTGGACCGGGCTGGGCATGGGATGCAGCCCGGATACTGCACCTCCTCTCCAGAGCCTGCACCTTTTTGCTACGGGACGGGCAGGGAGCTGTGGCTTGTATCCTCCTCCCTGCCAGGATTTTGAGCTCTCTGGCTGGCCGGGCACTGGGGTGCCCTGTTCCTGCACCCTCTGGACAGGCCGAGTGTGCGCCCCAGGTTCTGCAGCCTGTTTCCCAGCTCCTGCATCCCCTCGACCAGCTGGGATGAGGATGCTCTGTAGGACCTTAGCCCTGGTTTGAGGGGGGCTGGCAGGGATGTGCCTCGATTGCTGTATTTATAGACTTTCTGATTAGGGAGCTAACGAGGCTGTTTGCACTTAAATGAATTGGGAGAATGGGGTGGAATCAGCCCGAGTGCAAATGGTGTAATTACAGTCTTTCTGCAACATACAGTAATTAAACACATAGATCCTCTGTTTTGCTATCTCCTAGCTTAAAGAAAAAAAAAAAATAAAGTAGTGAATGCAAAAATACACTACTGAAGCATTGGCTGTAGTGAAGGAAAACTCATGCTCTCCTTGGAGATAGTATAGGCAGTAGTAGCTCTTCAAGGCAAGCCCTTCTTTTGTAAATAATTTGCTGAACCTGTGGGCATTGGCGTGGGCTGGAGAATCCAAAACTCATTCCATCTCAGAGCACCCTGAGCTGAAAGGTTTTGGTTCCCTGAGAAGTCACTGTTTCTAGTGGGCTGCCAAAAGCAGCTCAGAGAGCAGAGCTGGGGGATGATCCAGCTGCAGGCTGGGGGAAACAGAAAAGTACCACTCACACCCTTATGTCTTTTAAGTTAACTTCTTTAGAGGAGGAATTCCTGTTTTGTTTGGGGTTTTTTTTTCTCTCTTTTTGATTGTTTAGGTTTATTCTGGGTTTAACTTGTTTTGTTTTTTAATCTGTCCTGAAATTGTCAAAATTCTACAATAATTTGGGATCTGAGTTTCAGAGCACATATGCAATTAGGAGGCAACATTAAATTTCTGTAAGAGGTTTCTTGAGTTAGTGTTTTGTCACCAAAGTGACAAAAGGTACCTTATCCATTCAATTTTGCGATCTTTAAGTGTTTTTTTTTCCCCACTTTGAGGTTTGAGCTTAGGAAAAGAGCCATGAACTTTCAGAATGGGTAGCACAGTAGAGCATTGTGTTATTTCAGTGGGAAGTACAATAGAGCTGGGTGTGCAGCTCCTGATCATTTTTCCCTTTCACAATGGTACTGGGAGCCCTTTCTCACCTGCTGAAAGTAGAAATGGATTCTAGAAATGTAAGATTGGAGCGCTTAGGAGGTTTTTTCCCCCTCTTTCCTTAGAACTTGATTTTCTCCTTTTTCTCCAGGCACAATAGCAAAGCCAATTGAAGCTGTGGCTTCCTGTAATGGCTCTTCAAGTGCACTGCAAGACCCCCCTTTCATACAAAGGGTTTAAACAGGGAACACGTATTTAGCTTAATTTTCACACATTAGCATGAAAGTAACAAGCATCCCACTGAATGCTCAGGAATGATAACCTGTTTTCCATTTAACTCCTTCACATTTTTGCTGATGGATGCGCTGGGGAAGCAGTGAGTCCCAGCCAGGCAGCACTGCTTCTCCATGGGGGAGGATGCAGTAAAAGACCTGTGAGATTTTATGTTCAGCTAACACGTTTTGATGAGCTGGTGTGCTATGTAGGCAGTTTTTTGGGGGGCTGGGGGAGGAAGGGAGAGTTTGGGCTTAGTTATGAATTAGATAAAATGGCTCTGACATTAATAGTACCTTAGTCACTTCTTCTTCCTCTTCTGGCTTCCTTTTAACTCATCCATCCCCAGTGTTCTTGTTCTGATTCCTCCATGAGGGTGTCTGGTGTGTCAGATCAAACCTCCCTGTGCTCTTTCCACCAAAGAAACACAACTGTGCTGTTGTGGGACAAAGATGAGGGCTGAAGAGGGACAAAACACAACAAGGGGCTAAGATGTCTTCTGCCATCAACCAGGCTACTGCCACTTGGAGGATGAATCTTAACTTTGAGCTGACTTCAGTGTTTTTATTTTTCCTCATTTTTTTAATCCTTTAAAAAGGTTGAATAATGTTTACTAGTTCAACTTGAATGAATGAATGAATGAATGAATGAATGAATGAATGAATGAATGAATGAATGGTCAGCTCTCACAGCGTTGGTCAAATCCTCCCAAGGGGTCTGTACCCATCCTGTGCTGCCCTCAGCTGCCATCCCTGGGTCTGCTCCAGCTGCAAGAGCCCAAGGCTGAGGCTGGCAGCATGTGCAATCTGCAGCAGGCATTCCCATTCACACCACAAGCTGTGGATGGACACAGCATATCTAACTCTTTCTGCACCCACAAGGACAAACCCCCTTTATGAAAATCTCCCACAGTGCTGCTCCAGTCCACAAGAGGAGATGGTGGCATTTCCAGTCAAGAACAAATCCTCAGTGTCACAATGCTTATGGAAAGGAGGATGTGTCACATGGGTGTGTGTTCTCTGTGGGTAAGCCAGTGTGGGACTGTGTTTGCTGAGTGTGGATGAGTGCATGTGCAGCACAGGGCTGAGCTGGATGGCTCTCAAGGCACAGGAAATGTCAAGGCAGGTGGTGTTCTGTCTGGGAGTACTTCAGAGCTGGCTGATCTGTCCTTGCTCATCTCTTCCTGCCCTGCTGTCACTGCCAAGAGCCTGTGCTGGCAGCAGAGGTGTGAACTCCAGAGCAGAGAGGCCTGGTCAGTCACAGCAGCTGCAGCTGGAGATCCATCTGGTTCATCTCCTGCTTGGCATCTAAAATAAGGATCAGCCTTGGTTATGAATGAGCATCCCATGGCAGGACTGTGATCCCCAAGCAGCACTGGCCTCCCTGCCTCTTGCCTTGCCAATGGGGACTAAATGCATTGATTTTGGCTTTATTTTAAACACTCTTGAAGAACTGTTCCATTCACTTCAGATCACTTCAGATGGAGCTTTCTGTTCTATCTGCCCTGTCTTTTGCTGAAAACTAATTTTGACCCTTACCTGATTTTTTTATTCTTTGACAGAAAGATAATTTCAAATCCATCTCTGATTCCTATGGCTCCTCTTGCAGCCTCGTTTATGTGGCCAGATCTGGTGTGCTCTTCTTCAGCCCCATGGGACTGAGTGAGGTGTCTGGATAGAAGATACAGAGAATTTGGTTTGTGACCATGGTGCATTTCCAGATGTAGATCCAGAATCACCAGTTTCCCACCCATCCTGTCAGTGACATGATTTCCAGTGCAGCCCCTAAGTGCAAGGCTCTTGCAGCCACAAGAATCACAGGATTCCCCTCTGACTCCTCTTCTGTTTTGACCTTTTTCCTTGTTTTCATTTCTCAAGGCTGGTTCATTCCCCTTCCTTTGTCCTTGTTTACCTTCTCTCTGTGTGTGAACTGGGAGGGCTATTTTCCTCCTCCTTAATCCTCCCTTTGTGAGATCCATGGTTTGATATCATTCCCTTGAGCTGTACCTGCAGGCACAGCTGGAGAGGAGGGCCAGGACAGGCCAGGCTCTCTTCCTTCACTGCAAGGTACACAATCACACAGGAGAGTCCACCCAGTCTCCTCTGATCTTCTGGGCTTTGGAAGTGGGGGCTTGAAACGAAGCTGAACAGAAAAGTAATTCCAGTGCTGAAGTCAGCAGGTCAGAACATCAGATGCAACTCTTACCTTTCTCATGCAACTTTAATTTAGGGCAGCTAGGTAAAGTCTAAAGAGAAGGTAAGAGTGAAAGCAGAGGTTGGGATGTGATGTCAGCTGCTCTTCTCTTGGGAAGGAAGGGAAAAAGAAAAAGGATCAGCTTTGAAGTGGGAAAATGCCTCAAGATCTGGAGCTCTGCAGCAGCTTTGCTTTGTGGGGAACTACTGCAGATGGGACAGGATTTCTACACCAGTGGTATATTCCTTACTGAAACACCAAAATAAAACCTTTCTCCTTGCTTGGGGAATGCTCATTAGCCTGAGGATGTAAAGATATAGTCCAAAGTGATAAAGCTTCAGGTCATTATTTTCTCACATTTTCACCAGGAAGAGCAACAGAGAAGCTGCAGGAGAGGAGATTCCCACTGGTGCCTCAGGTTTGAGAACTAAAAGCCATTCCTGGTATAAAACCTTGTCTCAACTCCAAAGGAAGGGTCAAGATTTGTAGGGAGAGGAACAGAAAACCAGAACAGGAATGCAGAACATAGAATGAGGATTAATAATTTTTTCAATCTTTGTGAGTCTCTGGATGCCTTCTCATCCGTAGGCTTTCCTCATGCATGAGACATGATTATGTTTGTCCTCAATTCTGTACCAGATTATGATGAAAAACAACATTTTGGCTCAGCTGCATTCTATTTTAAATCAACATCATATTAACCTGGTGAAGGGATTATAAACTCCACAAACCTGTAATAATTCTTGGGCTTCTTGGGGGAGTACTACTGTGAATTTAATAAAATTCGTGAGAAAACCTTCATTAAGCAGCCTCCAGTGTGGCATGTTCTTATCCAGGAGCTTTGAGAAGTTAGAACTAAATGTTTAAATTTGAGGCCATCATTTTTTTTCCAAGTTTGTTATTACCACCAGGGTTTTGAATTGCTTACTTCTGGCAGTCAAATATCTGTAGTAGCCATTTGAGAGTATAGCAAAAACATATATTTAGAGAAAACCTATTGGAAATCTTGACAAAAGTTCTTTGCTCTAGAGAAAATAGTGATTATATTAATCTAAACTGCTGGTAAATGGGTTCAGTATGCCACAGACAGCAAGCTGCATGCAGTGCCTGTGTAAATCCTACAAAATGGGTTAGTGCCCATATTGTCAGCATCCTGTGGGCTCACTGTGTGACTTAGCCTGTGCTTCAGGAATTTTGCTTAATAGCTTCCAAGCCCAGCTGAGGGGAGATGGTTGCTGTGGTACTTGGAGTGGATAATTCCTCATTTCCCATCTGAGAGGCGCGCATTGGCCCGGTGCTGGAGAACAGGGGGCGATGGAGCGGAAAGAGCATCCCTGGCCAGGCTGGGAGCCCTGGGATGGTGTGGGCTGGGAGCAGGCAAGGGAGCCAATTGCTGCTGAGGGCCTGGCAGGACAGGGCACTTCTCCATGCATATTTCATTGGCTCCTCTCTCTGACCTCCAGGGCTCTGCCTGCACTGAGTGCCTCTGCTGCGGCTGGAGGGGCTGTGCAGCCTCTGCCTCGGAGATGACACAGCATCCTCACTTGGATTCCCTTCTCCTGGAGCTGCTGGGAGCTGCCATTGCCCCCAGCTCCCTGGGAGCCTGGCACCATTATGGGATTGCTCTCTGCTCCAGAGGGAAGCTGTCAGGGGCTGTGGTTTCCCTTCCACCCCCAGATCTTACCCTTATGGAAAGCCCACCACCTCCTTCCACAGTGGAACAACTAATCCAAGACCTGAGCAGAGGTTGTCTTTGGGCTGTGTGGGGGAGCCACTCTGCTGAGCTAGAACATAAATCCTGAGTCTTCACAGCAGCAGCATTTTTGGCATCACTGCCAAGCTATCACAGGCTGTATTACATCTTTATCAGCCTCCCGATGCTCATTCCAGTGTTCATCCCTTGATGCAGTGCCTGCCTGTGCTGACAGATTACTTTGTCTTAAATTGTTTTTTCCCTCCAGGTGCCCCAGTTTAATTTTTTTTATGTGTGTAAATTTTAGGTGGTTCAATTAAGTTGAAAGAATAAATCCTGCTCATTAGCAATAAAAAAGCCAAGCAGCTTGGTCCTGTAGAGTAAACTTTGATAAGTAACACAGCCAATGTGATCTTTCATCAACATGTTCATTTACAAATAGCCACACTTTAGGGAGTATCTGGGAAAGTTAAAGCCCTAAAATATTCACTTAGTGAAGCTGGATAAAAATACTTAAATTTCTAAGCATTTCTTCTATTTCTTAATTTTTTTCCCTGTTGCTCCAAGTGTTCCTTGCAGGGCAAGCAGCTCAATGGAGCAGAGCACTGTAGGTTGAGCCTTTCTCTGATTTTAATCTTCATTTTACCTATTGGTTCTGTTCTCCCATTCTCCCTCTGCCAGCTGTGCTTGGTGGGATGGTGATCTCCCATGGGACCTTAAGACAGGCATTGCTCCTTCTATGTAAGACTGGCTGAAATACCTTGGTTTCAAAGCAGTGGGAAGAGCAACAGAAGGATGTATTGATGAAAAAAAAAACCCAGAAATAATCAGCATCCAGGAGGAGAAGCACCTCAAATGGAGGTGCTCATGGGGAGTGAGGATTTGGGGTGCCCAAGCCATGAAAAGGGAAATGTTTCATAGAGTGGGGAGGGCACACTGAGCAGGTGAGGGATGTGCTAAAGCCAAGCAGCTTGCTGGGGTCCTGCTGAGATTTATTCCTTCTTCCCATAGACAAGTCATGACTGCTGGCCTTTCAAAACCCACATTTAACTTCAATGAAATCTGTAAGTGTGGGGAAGGGTAGGATTTTTCCTCCCAAAGCTTCTAATTGCTCTAAAAAATAGAGGTCAGCACAAGAGGAGTCCTGATGTGGTCACGAGCCACAATCCTTGCAGGCAGTTTCTGTGACTCCCAACACTTTGTTTTGGCTCAGGCAGAGGGGTTTTGCCTCTGCTGAACTACAGCAGAAAGTCCTGCTTTGACTCTGCCCTAGGCTGCAGAGCCTCTCAAGGACTTGGGACAAAAGAATGATTAATGTTCCTTAATTAAGCCATATTCGGTGGAATAGCATATTCTGCAATTCAATTTTTCTCTTGGGGTTCTTGTTTTGTGCAGCGGTTTCTCTTCTGATATTTTATTTTTTTTAATGATTTTGTGACCCAGAAAATATGAGATTCTATTTTACAGCTGACTCTGATCTGTCTTGCTGGTGCTTTTATTCCCTCCTCAGGGAAATTTCTTTGTACAACTAAAATCTCTGCTCTTGCTCAAATTAATAGGGTCAGGCCTGAAGAGATGATGAGAATATTTTACCTTCTCTGCCCATATTAATTTTTTGGTAATTTATGGCCAACCTGTGCTAGTGGCCATTTTCAGCAGGAACCTGCAAGTTTCCAGCCTTTTCATAAACCTTTTGCTATGAATTGCATTTTGTTGGCAAGGACAGTAGAGCAGAACAGCACAGCCCTGGATAGGTGGATGCAGGATGGAACTTAGGGATGCAGAAGTCATGAAAAACACAAGCAGGATGCCAGCTCAGCTCTGCAGGGGTGACAAAGTAGAAGTTATGGAAAACAAGGATATATGGCTTTCTCAGAAGTGGGGGTTGAGGAACAGCCCCCCAAAAAAGGCACCAGATGTTGAAGATAGACCCCAAAGATCCATAAGAGGATTTCTGAAAAGGGGTGTGACTATGTAAAATAAAGTAATACAAATGCATCAAGTAAGTGGGGATAGTTAATGAGTGTGTAATCAGTGTGTGTGGTTAAAAACTCAATTAGAGCCCTCTAAGTGACCAGCTGATTTTGGTATCACCATTAGGGGACTATTCCTCAGATGAGACTGGTGAAAAAATAGTTATTTCTGCTCTCTTTCTCCCTGGAAGTTCTACAGTGCTACACATTATTGCAATTTTTTCCCTCTGAAATGGCTATTTGATTCCTCTCTGTGGGCTGCTCCTCCACACTGTAGTTTTAAGTCTAAATATAATCTCCTTCCCACGCAAGAGACTTGATTAAAAAAAATGTTGTAAATAATTTTTTTTTCAGAAGTGCAGAGCTGTGAAACTTGGTTTAAGAGATTTTATTGACTCCACAGAAATTGTCTGGACTGGCTGCATGGCTGTTGTAATTTTTTTTTTTTTTAAGTGTGTTTTTTTCTGGTGTTGGATTCACGGTTTCAGCTTTCTTAAATGAGGGAGGTGCTGGAAGTGCTGAAAGCATTTCCATTTATGTTGGTCTGGGGGAGATGAGCTGAGCCTTGGGGTTGGTGAGCTCAGGAAAATGCCTGAATTGGGTCTTGAGGGGCTGGGGCACTGGAACCTGCCCTGTGTGGGGGCTGAACATGGTCCTGGTGCAAAAGGCTTCACCCCCCATGCTGGACAGCACTGTAAACACATTTCCCTCTCTCTTTCAATTCTAGATTTTCAGAAGAGCTGACAAAAATGGTAAGTATGTGCATTCAAACTTCACATTTCTTGATTGGTCTATTGTCAGTATTACTATTTTTTCTGATTGTAACATCCAAGTGTTTAAATGTCATTCAGTTTACTGGGTCTGACACACTCAAAACATCAGGAAAGGTTTAATTTTGGGGTTTGTTTTTTTTGGAAAATATATTCTTATAGCAGAAATGATACTGTTATGCAAGTTGGCATGGCAGAATCCACCAGATTAAGAGCAATTTCACAAAAATAATATAAAAATGAACCCCAGGTAAGTGATAAAGGAGGATCCACCCCGTGGTAATTGTGAAGCAGCTTTGCAAAGCAGACCTGACTTGTGAATATTAATGGTTTGGTTCCTGAGGGACTGGACCCACACATCAAAGAGCAGCACACATTGATGTGTGCTGTTAATCTGTGCCTGTGGAAAGCTCAACACTGCACTGAGTCCAGCCAAGTCCTTTCATTTGGAATAACATGGAAGATTCTTCATTAAACGACTTGGAAAGAGAGAACTGGTAAGATAACAAGCTTAAGGAAAGCAGTCAGTGGGCTCAACCCCAGGATCTTTCCACACCCTGAAAAGCAGTTTTATTTTAACTCCTAGATAAAATCCCAGGAGTGAGTATCTATTCTTTCCTTGTTGACCAGTTTCACCAGCCATTCATTTTGATGAACTCTGGATAACAGTTTGCCACTCATTATAATTAGCTCAGTGTGTTCCTCTGCAGCCTTGTGGGATCACAGCTCCCCACAGCCTCTCTCCAGCCTCCTGCAGCTCACAGCAGCTACTGCAGGAGATGTGCAAGAATATTTCCATTAGCACAGCCTCTCTGAAAACTAGGGCTCAGAGGTTTCCAGAGCCAGAGGTAATATCTTTGTATTCCACATCCCTGGGGATCTCTTTTTCACAATTTTCTCTTTGACTTTCTGGACTTTGTTTATTGATTTGTTGAAATTCAGTCTATTCATGGCTTTACCTGTTACAGCTCCAAGGAACAGTGGAAGCATCAGCCTGCTGCTTTTATGTCTCACAGCAGGTGCTGTGCACAGCCCTCTGAGGAAAAATGAAAATCTTACACTTTCCATTTTTATCACAATCCCAGGATGGAGCCCTGAGCCCTGGACAGGCTGTTAGAAACACAAATCCACAGATTACCAAAATATTTTACTCTGTTAACATGTTTCTGTGGTCTCCACACCTGCAGAGGCTCCTGTCTGGCAGGGATTTTGCTCTTCTAATTAACCAGCTGAGCTGGATCATTATCAGTGCTGTGGGATGGTGGCACACTGGGGAGAGGCTGCCAGGGCAGGGAGTGCTGGCAGCTTTACCCAGGGCTGGCAGCTTTACCCAGAGCTTTCCTCAGCTGTGCTGAAGCCTCTCTTACAGACCTGTGCAGGAGCCCCACAGAAACAGGGCAGGGGAAATCCAAACAAAACTTCACTCCTGACATCTGGTTCAACTACAACATCTCATGTAACTTTTTCCATGCAAAGATCAGATGGTTAGAGGGTTACCTAAAAGGCAAAGGAAGGGATTGTAAGATTAAGGAGTTGTCTCATTTAATGGGCAGTCAAGAGGATGTAAAATTGGAAATCTTTTCAGCATCTTGACTTTTTCCCCACAGCCTGGTAAAAATGTCACATATTGTGTTAAAGCAGAGTGGCAGGTTCAGATATGGTAACTATGGAGCCTGATAGCTTGAATTTAAGAGCATCTCCCTCCTACCCCTTTCTTCCAAAACTTCTCACATAAATTGTTAATTCATGTAAAATTGGATGTTCTGGCTGCAAGATGCTAAACCACATTATTGCCCCTGCCATGTTCAGGTACTTGTATTTAGGTGATTTGATTCAGTGCCTACATGTACTAAAAGGCTGCTAATGAAGCAGCTCCTGCTTGTTAAAGACACCTTGGTCTCCTGCTCCAGAGAAGTGAGATCCTGTCTGTAATGTGAGCTAAGCTCCCAAACCTTTCCCCAGTGATAATATCAAGTAGTTTTATAACTATCTACATGTCAAACTCAGAAAATGGTCTGCATAAGACACCTGGAAATGATGAGCACATTGCAGATAACTGGATAAACTGACAAATGGTCTGAAAAGGGAGAGGGGCTGGAGTGTAACCTGAGTGAATAACTCAGCTCTAGTCATGCTTTGCAGGGGCATGGCTGTTAGTCATTCAAAATAATCTTTTTCTTTTGTGTAGGAGTGTTTTTCCTTTCTCTGCTAATAAATCCACCTACTGTCTTGTAGTCCTCCCAGTCCCAGTAAACAATACTTAATCATTTAATTGGCATGTGCTGAGAAAACTGAGGCATCTTGTTTTAGGCTGGTGCAGTGGAGTGTCAATCATCTGAGTTATCTACTGTGTACTTAATCCTCTCATTACAAAGCTGCTAATCAATTAAATAGCCCAGGATTCTCTTTGAAAAATTAGAAGAGTTTTATTTTGACAGAACAGCCTAACTGCTAACAATTAATTATAGATATGCATCTTCCCAAAAACTGATGTATTATCTGGAAATCTCTGACTCACTGCAACTGCCCAGCCCCCATGCCTTGTGATTTAACTAAATGCAAAGTGCATCCAGCTTTAATCCATGGTTTAGTTTGGTGGGTTTTGCTGTAATTATTAGGTCCTGCTCATGGAAATGGTCATCACTCTGACCCATCCCAGGCAATGGGCTTCAGGTGGTTTCCTCTGCCCTGGAAGAGGAGAGATGCAAAAGGAAACGTGCCAAGAACTTGGCATTTGGTTATAAAATACCTCCAGAAAATGGCAGGAGGAGCTGGCAGTGATGCAGTATCTCACCTGATAGTGACCAGTGATGAGTTAGTATTGTGATTCAGTCAACCTGGCATCTTCCTATTGCTGCTCTTCTTGTGATTTCTGTACCAAGAATGAGCCCAAACTGCTCTGGTTCTCCTTTCAAATTATATCTAGAGAAGGTGTGGATGGGAACTAAGACATTCAGGGCATGCTGTCCTGAACCATTGTCAAAAATTAAATACTATGAAGTGTGAAGAAATCCAGAGTACAAATGCTGAGAGGAGGTTTCAGTTTTCAGTTGATCTGAATGATCAGCTGAAGGCCTGTAGAGGACGTAGCAGAGCTAATAAAGGGGAAAAAAAAAATAAAGGAAGCATGAATGAAGCAGGAATTGGTGTTTGGAAAGGGCTTTTTGGTTAAGAGCCATAAGGGCAATGGCATTTTGCCCATTGCTATCCAAGTAGGGCTTGTCCTTTAAATAGCTGCTCACAAATATCTGCTAGTCACTTAAGAGCTCATTAAATGAGATTTATGCTGCTATTCTGTGTAAGGAAAGGTCTGCACACCCCAGTGTTCCAAGTCTTACAGCAAATTACACTGCAAACCATGGGGGCACATAGAGAGCTCCTGACAAGCAGGGAACACAAATAGCTTTGCACATCAGCATCACAACTGGCCAAGAAGCCAGTGGGGCTGTGTCCTTGTGAGCACAGTGAGCCCTGCTGCTGGCCCATGAGCTGGCAGTGCCTCCTGGTATGGGCACCTCACAGGCTCCAAAACCTGGGAAAAGGCAGAAAAACAAAACCAAGCCAATGAAAAGCTTCAGACACATCTCTCAGCCTCACCTTGAGATGTTCAAGAACTCAAGTTCTTCCTAATGTTCAAGAAGGCAACTGCTAAGTGTCACCTGAGCAGAAATCAGCCTTGTCAAACACCAGCACACAAAGGAAGAGAGTGAGGTTTCTCCCATGGAGTGTTTTTCTTGATGAAGGGATGGAGGTGGGAGAGCAGGGAGAGTCCTGTTCCTTCAGCAAAGGGAGGAGAAGGCTGAATGAGTCCTGGTGTTCTCCAGAGGAACACGTGGGTGAAGCCACCAGCAATTCCAGCCCCTCACAGATGCTGTGGGCCTGTCCTCAGTGTTTGTAGGCAGAGACAGTTCCTCTGAGGGCTTTGCAGATCTGGGGAATTTGCAGGATGTTTAGTGGTAATAGCTCTCAAAATCTCACCCACCTTTCCCAGACCCCACCTGGAGAAATTTTGATCCCCTCTAGTGAGCCTAAAGCAGGAAGAAATGTGTGTTTGTTTGTGGATGTGCTTAGAGCTCAAACCCACAAATGCAACCAGACACAGGTTACTGCAAATGCTTCCTTTTCTTCCCTTCACTCTGAGAGTGCCCTTTGCTGATCTTGAGTTATTAGCACAGAATTTGGGGCAAAATGGAGTGAAAATACCTCTTCAGTTCTGATAGTGCAGGATCACAGAGAAATTCACAGAGATAGGGATGGAGAAAATTATCACTGGTGAGCAGGTGATCCAAAGACCCCAATTTTAGCTTGATAACTGTCCACAAGTTGTTTTTAAGACTTGAAATACTTATCTTCCCCCATTTCCCCATGAATCTGAGGCCCTTTTAGAAAATACACTTGCACAGGACTTGAATGGTGGGAAGCAACTTGGTCTTCAATAACATGGCTTTCAATGCATCAAGGAAGAAAAACTAAGGGATTGTAACTTTGGGTGCTTTTATCGAATCTTAAAAAGATGCCAAGTTAGGGCACTGATAACTCCAGATATATATAAATAATATCAGAATAAAAAGACCCTGAACACCTAATAAGCTTCTTGTTGCACACATAACCTTTCCTTCCACAGTCACAAGTCTTCCCCTGTGGTGAATTGTGCTTTAACTATGAGCTCTTGGGTGTTCTGCCTTAATGGGCTATCACTCTTCAAAACCACTTCATCCTAGACCCAGGTAATTGCCTTCTGCATGGCTGCTGCTCCTCATGTGCTGGGAAAACCTTGAGCTATTCCTATCCTGCTGGTGCATCTAAATTAAGTCATTAGTTCTCAGTGAGAATATTTATAATTCTTGTATAACAAAACCAGTATTAGCAGCCACCCACATGTAGGTAGAAAAATTCAGTGATGAATCAGGCTTTGTAACTATGGATAAATCTGATAGGTTCTTCCATGACCAGATGACCAGCCTAAATGTATTTGTCTTTGTCTTATAAGTAAATAAGAAAAGATTTGCATTTAGATAGTCTGGATTTCATGTGACAATCAAAAAGCACCTTGTAAGACTGTGCAATGACTTTTATTTACAAGGAGAAAGTTTGAATTTGTTTTGAGTTACTTGGAACTCCTGTATCATTCCCAAGCTCTCTCAGTTACCCTTCCAAGTCCTTGCAAAGTTCACAGCACATGGTTTGGAAGGGATGACATCTGTTTAAACTGGGACATGCTGTTCCCAAAGTAGTAAACAAACCTATCCACCAGATGATGAATTTTGAGATAATGTAGGAATTGTGAAAGGTGGCTGCTGGCCATGCTCTACAGGCTGTCATTAGATGTGCCCAGTACTTCTATCCACCCTTTATCACTATGAACCTAGGAGAAGATTCTGTTTTGGTTTTCTGATTTGATTTGCATCTTTGCCTGGCTTGAAAGGGCACTTCTCAGCTGCTCAAGCCCCTTCAGGGCTGCCTTTTTCATTCTTCAAAGATATGAGGGTATCTGGTGCCTGCTGTGTGCAGCAGAAGTGAAGAGCTGGGAGGGTTTTAGGATGTTTTTCTTCTCATGTCACTTCTTGTAAGCAAATTCATGTTAGAATCAAGGGCTGGATTTTTTTTTTATTACCTTAATTCTGCAGAGCACACCTTGAATTGGGTGCCCTGGGTTAGGACTTTGTTAACAATTGCCCCTCACGTGCTGCAGGCTGAGTTATGCAGCAGCCTGGCTTTAACCAGGGCCCACATGTGGTTTGCTTAGTGCCAGGCTTAAACCAGAGAAGATTTAATCTGGGCAAGGTTTGGATTCAGCCCAGAAACTCCCCCAAGAACTCAAGTCGATGATGTGACAGCAGATAAGCTTTTATTTCCACAACAGAAAAGCACATATTCCATCTATTTCTGCACAGCATCAATTTATGGCCCATTGCTGTCCAAAATTGTTATTTCTGTTGTCATGCTCCTAAAGCCTTTTCCTGCTGAGAGAACAGGCAGCCAAAATAGAAAGTACTGTGAGATCCTCCATGGGCAGTGGAGGCACTGCTGGTCTCAGTGTGACCAGCAGGAGCAGGGAATGGGATTGGGGGTTGTAAGGAGCTGGGAATATTCCTCTGTCTAAACAGAGTGCAGCTGGCTTGCTGATACTTCAGCTGATCTCTGCTGGCCCAGGTGCTGACTGTTCTTGTGCAGAATGCCCTTTCCTCATTATCCAAGGCATTTTGCAGAGCAGGTGGCCATCTCCTGTGTCCTTGCCCTTTTGCTGTAAAACCTCCAGCTAGAATATCAAACCTGACTTAAAGAAAAACTTAGAAAATCAGCTTTACCTAATACTTGGCTTCCTCCAGGTGTGCTTGCTGCCTGTGGTGCTTGCTGCCTTGTGTCTGTAAAATACATTCAACCACACATTGCTCCACTCCAGTGCTGTGCTGGCAGCTCCTGGCTGCCCTTTGTGCCCAGCACCATCCCTTCTCATGGCTGCTGAGCCTTTCTTTCCAGCCTTTCTCAAAAATTCAGCTGCTGAGAGCATCCCATGATAAAAACCATTAACTGCTGTAACCTCCAAGGCTTCTTGACATTTCTGCATTGGCAATAAATGTATTTGAACCTCAGAGTCAGTCAGACCCCAAACAGGCAGGCTTTTTAATATGTTAGGCTGCACCTCAGTCCATTAAAAACTCAGATGATGCTGCTGACCTGAAGGCTCATCTTCCTGTGAGCACTGAGTATTAGCCCTTGGGCCCCTGCTGACCTGTGCTCTCTGCTGGACCACACTCACAGAGCTCAGCTGTGGAGCACACTGGATCAGAGCTTTTCCTGGAAACCACCCACCAGTCTGCCCCACACGTGGATTTGCAGTCTGGCCCATCAGCTGAGCCTTCTTGCTGTCTGTTTGTCCCTGTTAAAGGTTCAAACCTGCCTGCCCACGAGCTCTTGCTGTGGTTCATCCAAGCTCCTGCCCTCAGGAGCTGTTGCTGATGTGGCAGGGCAGAGAGATGCCTGTGTTTGGCTCTGCCCCCTGGCCTGGGCAGGGGGCAGGGGGCAGGGGGCAGTGGGGCAGGGGGGCAATGGGGCAGGGGGGCAGGGGGCAGGGGGGCAGGGGGGCAATGGGGCAGGGGGACAGGGGGGCAGGGGGCAGGGGGGCAGGGGGCAGTGGGGCAGGGGGGCAATGGGGCAGGGGGGCAATGGGGCAGGGGGGCAGTGGGGCAGGGGGGCATTGGGGCAGCGGGGCAGGGGGGCATTGAGGCAGTGGGGCAGTGGGGCAGTGGGGCATTGGGCAGTGGGGCAGGGGGGCAGAGGGGCAGTGGGGCATTGGGCAGTGGGGCAGGGGGGCATTGGGGCAGTGGGGCAGTGGGGCATTGGGCAGTTGGGCAGTGGGCAGTGGGGCAGTGGGGCATTGGGCAGTGGGGCAGGGGGGCATTGGGCAGTGGGCAGTGGGGCAGTGGGGCAGTGGGGCAGTGGGCAGTTGGGCAGTGGGCAGTGGGCAGTGGGGCAGTGGGGCACGGCAGCTGTGCTCAGCCCCTGGGGTGGGCTGTGGGTGCATTTTCACAGGCAGTGCTCTTTCTCTGCTCTATCCATCCTCTCTCTCAGCTCCTCCTTTCAACTCCTCTGGCACAGAGGGGACAAACAGCAGCTGTGAGTGTCCTCAAGAGGTGCAGGGAGGGGATGTGAGCAGGGGCACTGCTTTAGCCTGGCAGTTTGGGGCTGAGCATTTGTTCCAAGGGCAGTGTCTCCAAAGGCTCCTCTCAGCTTTGCGGTGCACTGATCAAGGTCTGACATGAACTGCAACCCAAAGAAGATGGAGTTTATTTCCTTCTTCTCTTTGTGGGTTTTCTTCTGCAAGCCTCATTAGAGGCTTCAGCTGGACAGGAGTGAATGGGATATATTATTGTAAAAGATTTAATGACCGTGTTGCAAGTTGTGGAGAGTGGGAATAAGGAGTTGTAGTTTACCAAGGAGACTTTGAAAAGCTGCTCAATTAGCTGAGAGGATTTTTAAAGATATTTCTTTCCAGAGCCAAAGTTGGGAGATTTAACTGGGGGCTGCACAGCAAATGTGTGTACATGGCACAATGACAGCCAGCAAAGGACATGTTAAAACACTTATGAAGTTATCACCTACTTGTAAATCCAACCCAAAAAATGTAAGCTTCATTGGTAGTGCCTTAAAAGTGGTGATTCTTGCCCTGTTTTTTTTCTGGAGCATGAGGATTGTTGACCTGGAGGACATGGCTGTAGGTATCCTGACAGCAATTTTAGTTGAAACATTATATTCATGTATTTTCCATGTTGATGGGAATCTGCCCTGGCATCTCTTCTGAGTTCATGACACAAACCTTGGACTGATTCCAGCTCCTTGTCTGGGCAGGTGCTGGGAATGTCCCTGTGGTCTGGCTCAAGGTAACAAACACCAAAGGGGAGACAAAGGCCAAGTGCACACCTGGGAGTGACAGCCACCAGCACTTCATGGTTCTGCTGAAGTTTGGCTGCACCAGGAGCCCCTGGTATCTGTGGACAGGGACAAAAACACTGCAGGTTTGGTGGGGAATGGGGCACCCCTCCTGCCAGGGAAGCCAGGAGCAAGTGGAGATGAGATGTAGCTGTGTAGTTGGCTCAGCCTTACCCCAGTGTCCTGCTCCTGTCCCAGGAGAGCAGGGTGTCTGCAGGAAGGACTGTTCTGCATGGAAGTGGCTGCACAGGGGACAGGGAAGGCTCTGGCTATAGTAGCAAGTCAGAGAAGTGATGGACATTGAGGATTTAATGATTTTTTATCTATCTTGTTCATATCTCATCTTGCTGTGTCTGGGAAATTTTTCCAAGTAGATAAAAGAATCAATATTTCTCCTGCTAATTTAGTTGTTGCTGGTTTTGTTTTGCTGAGTTTTGGTCTGGTGGGGTTTTTTGGGCTTTTTTAACAGATGGCAATTTTAAAGTGCTTGGAAAGGACTTTTCAGCTTGACTGGGTATAGAATCCTGGCAGATTAAATATGTGCCATAACTGAGATTAAAACAGGCCTGGTTTTGTCCTGCTCCCTGGTGGAGTGTGTCAGTGCCACAATTCAGAGGCGTGGAGGGGCTGTGGGATGACTTTATGCAAAGGTTCAGTCAGTGTTCAGTGAATCTCCCTTGGGGGGCTGGTGCACAGTGCTGCCCTTGGTGGAGGGATGCTCCAGCCTGGATCTTTTACCCTGTTTTGACCTGGAGCAGAGGTTTGAGTGCTCCCAGTGTGTTACTAAGGAGGGACAGAATGACAATTCACACCCAGGTGGAGGTGACATGTGGAGACTCCTTAAAATGCCTTTGGCACCACCACAGGCTTCTTCAGCTCACATTATTTCTCTGCTGCACCACCTAAATCTCACTAAGAGCTTCTATAGCTACTTCTCTTTCTCAGAAGCAGAGCTATCCTTTGTTTGCCCTTAAGTTTAATCCCTGGGAAGTTCCCTCAGTGGGGCAGATCCTCAGTGGAGGAAAAGCACTTCTTTTGCCTCTTTGCTTGCTTGCTCTCTTCTGCTCTTGTTGCTGTGGGAACAAGGGACAGCACTCGGCTCTGGCATCCTTTTTAATTAGGTATCTTCTGCAGATCAGCTGTATTTATTGAAGATTTTTTATTATAGCTATTAAAATTAAATAAGGCAAAAATTGAATCCAGAACAAATACACTGCTGCAAGTTATCCTCATAATGTGCTAGCAATTTTTGCCAGACAATTGTGAGAAAATATGTTCTGGCAGCCTGTGTTCAGGCAATTGGCCAGGAACAGCAATAAATCATGTGTATTTTTTCTCCCTCTTATCTTTCTCACTCATTTAAAATAGCAGATAACATATGTGTGAGAGAAGGGTGTGTCTTACTGACTTGCAGTGGTAAAGGCATATCTGAAGCTGAAACAATGATACATCCACACTGTAACTCCCAGCAAGGATAATTTGAGGGGCAGGAACTGCTAATGTTTTTTCATGGGAGGATGTGTTAGCAAAGAGTGAAATGGATGTTCATGGCTGAAAATCAGGAGCTGAGTGGTTTTGGTTTCATGGCTGTCTGCACCATGGGAAGGTGGTGTGAAACTCTGGAAAAAGTCTGCAACACTTTCAGAAAGTTTTAGAGGTGGAAATAATTTTAAATAATTTTTTGAGTGGAACTTTCTTTTCTGTGGGCCTGCTGCAGCCTCGTGCAGAGGTGAAGCTGTGTCCCTGCCAGGTGCCAGAGCAGAGCTGAGTGCACTGCACAGGAGATGCTCTGGCCACGCTCCTGCTGCCCTCAGCAGAGCTTAGAGCTGCCTCAGCTGGGCCTGGCTTTGGGTCCAAGATCAGACCCTGATCTGTGGCTCAGCTGGGCCTGGCTTTGGGTCCAAGATCAGTCCCTGATCTGTGCCTCAGCAGTTTGGGTGCAGGAGCAGCTGCTGCCAAGCCTCTGCCCTAGCTGGGTGCTGGCACTGGGGCCCAGCCTGGCAGATGTGTGCAGATGTGTGCAGATGTGTGCAGATGTGTGCAGATGTGGGTGGCTCTGGCCCCTTGGTGCCATGGTTTCTGAGCTCAGCCTGGAAGGGCAGCAGCACGTCAAGGCTTTGCTGAGTGTGGCTTTGGGTGCTTCTGGTGCTCTGCACACACAGGTGGGGGCTCTTTTCCCTGACTCCAGGAGCCCACAGCCCTCTGCTTTAGGCACACAGTGATTTGGCTGTGTGCTCTCCTGCTGTGCCAGCCCCAAAGCACAGCCTGGTGCCTGCTCTGCTAATAAAAATGAGTGCACTGAGGCTTATTTTCCTTTCCAAAGGATTTTCTGTTCATTGTGGAGATGTTACTTTTCCAGCTGGCTGGTTTGCTGGCTTTTGAACATGCTACACTTTGTTAAGCAAGGCTGCTTTTCCTTCCTTGCCTTTGTAGTACCATCAGTTGCCTTCTTTTTTTCTTTACACATCCCTCCTCACCTTCTAAAAAAGGTTGAATTAATACTGGCAAAATGTTCAAGATTTATCAAAATCCTATCAGTGTATTCACATTAATAGGCTCTGGAGTGTAGTATTATAATAATAATAGTAATAATAATAATAATAATAATAATAATAATAATAATAATAATAATAATAATGGGGCAATCTGCACCCTGGCAGGCAGGAACAGCTGCAGAGCTGTCATGGTACCACACTGCCACCTTCCTTGGCACCAGCACCATCTGCAGAGAGCAAATGTGCAACACTCATTAACCCCTGTGGCATCCCCATGGGGTGGGATAAGAGGAAAGAAAGGACAGAGGTGCAGGAAGGGACCATGAATTAATTTGAAATATTTCTGCCTGGAAAGCTGAGTGATAGGAGACACATCTGTCTGAGTTTCAGACTGGAGATTAGAGGTGGGGAATGGGGAATGCACGACTGTGCCTGGGCTTTATGAAGCTCAGGCTTTGGCTTTATGCAAACACAGCCATGTGCAGAATTGTCTTGCTGTCCCTTTGTAGCTGCAATGACAGTGGTATCAATTAATACACTTGGTATGTGTCAAACAGTGGGGAAAAAAGTGTGTGCTATAAATGGAAGTACTTGCATAAGACTGTAAAAACAAGATAAAATATTTATATTTTCAAAAAAGGAACTAAACTTGTTTCCTCTCTCCTACATCCTGTAAACTAGTTGTAGGAAAGCAGCAGAGTTTAGATCTTGCAAAAGGTTTTCCTAAGCTGGAAATCAGATGGGAAAATGGTTTTTTGAAGGAAGAATTAACTGAAAAGAAGTTATCAAAGTGGGGCTGTCCATAGTCAGGAATATTAAATCCTCCTATAACAAGAGCAGCATGAGAGAACGAGGTGCTAAAAGCTGAAATCCTAGGGAGATGAAGGGGAAAGGAAAAAACAAGCAGTGGGAGATGTTCTTGCAGAACACTGTCTGCAAAATTGGCTAGAGCAGGACACAGAGCCTGAAAAACTTCTCAAACCCAATAGTTGCTTTCTAAATGAGGTGCCTGACATTTTAAAGGTCAGCAGCCAGGGAGAGGCAGACTGCTGCTCAGCAATTGCAATCCAACTGTGCTCCTGCCTTGCCATGTCCTTCAGTCAGGGCTGGGGCTGCCTCCCTGCCTGGCAAGACAAACTCTGAATGTTTCCTAAAAAGAAAGATTTACAATACCCAAACGGGGAAGGACACCTGATACTTTCCCCATTTCCCATTTCTCCTCCCACTAAGGGGCTAATAGGGGGGCAAGTGGGCAAAGGAAGGCAGATGGGAGGTGGAGGGTGGATTTGGGTGGAGGTGGAAGCAGGAGTGTCTGTTGGCAGCCCAAGGCACAGGTAAAGCACAGACACCTGCCCTGCTGGCAGCTGGGGACATGAGGTGGCACAGGTGGCACCTGGCAGGGTGAGCCCTCCCCAGACACAGCACAGCCTGGCTGGGGCTGCCTGCAGCAGGAAAAACAGATCTGCCTTTATTTCAATATCAAGAGCCTTAAACTCTGGGGCCACTCACTCCCTTCCTGTGTGCTTTTTATGAGCCCTGCACCCACCTGGGCAAATGTATTCATACAGCAAGTGACTGGAAAACCAAGGCACTGTAAAAGAGAGCAGTGTTCTGATATTCCTAAATCAGTACAGAACAGGACTGGGCCATTGCAGTGCAGCATGAGTAGGGGTGATTTTCTCTTTACTGTCCATCTTCTAGAATTTTAGTATTCCAGTTTCAAGCCTGCAGTACGTATTTCTGTGCTGGACTGCTAAACCTTTGAATTGTCAGCATGCTGAGCATTTTGATCCTTTTATAAAACAAGAATGAAGATTAAATGTTCCTCCCTGCACAGCCATTGGAGCAGCACTCAGTGCAGGCTCACAGAGGCTGATCTTGCATCAGGAGCCACAATGTTCTGTAGCACAGACATCCCCTGGGATTTGGGCAGGTAGGAAATCACTCAGATGACTGTGAGCTTCCTTCTCTCTGCAAAAGCACATCAGTGTGCTCCATGAGAAAGACAGCCAAGGTTTGTAATTAGCTTCTCTTTAATTAGGGTGGACATGGAAGGAAGCAGCAAATGTTGTGTCATCTCCCACACCAAATGTCACCAAGCTCTCAGTCAGAAATATCCTCTGGCCAGGAACCACAGCATGACCTGAGCAGCACCCTGGCCCTCACCAACTCCACTCATTTTACAAGGACTGTTTTGTTCCTATCCATTCTATCCTATCTTATTATGTCCTTTTTTTATTTGTATGTAAATGAAGCACAAATGTTTCAGACTCACATGTGTATGAAGAGGCAAGCAAGTCCTTCATGAAAGGGGTGCTAAATCCTGCTAAATTCACCCATGGATTTGTGCATTGAACCAGTCTAGAAATCCATCTTGTGTTAATAGTTTGGGAGGGCAGGAAATTTTAGTGGGTTTCCTGCAAGGAAGGAGAGCCTGCAGAGAGCTGTGCTCCTCCAAGGCTGTGATGATGCTTATCTGCTTTCTGGAAAGCTGTTTCATGGCAGGTTTGGCACTGGCATGTGAGCTGGTAGTGCTGGGAGACAGCAAACCTCTCTGTAAACTGCTGCTTTGATGAAGCTCTCAGATGAACCTTCTCCTGCACCAGGATGCTTCTTTCTTCAAATGGGTCCAATCTCTGCTAATAAGCCACCTCCTCCACACAAGGAGGTTTTGATCAAACATCACAGGAGATATCATCAAGGGCTAAACCTACCATTTCCTATTCCATTCCCTACAGCTCATAATGCTCAGTGTATCAAAGAAGAACAGAATTCCCTCAAGTGTTTTTATTGCCAGGCAGGCAACCTGCAGTTGCCCTTGTGCAGAGTGGCTCCTGAGTTTTCTCTCTTGGTTGCTGGATTATCTTTACTCCTGCTGCAGTACCTCTGCACTCCTGAACAGAATAGAGCAGGGCTGTGTTCCCAACTTGGGGCTCCTCAGCTTTTGGGGGGGGGGGGGGGGGGTCGCAAAAAAAACTGTACTAGCAATTGGATTTCCTTGTATAGCATTTCCTGGCATGGCACTCCTATGAAATCTAGATATTGTTGGGTTCTGGTGGGAGGTTTTTTGATGTTGTTTCTTTTTCAAAAAAATATGAAAGGACTCCAGTGATTTTCTTATCAGAGCCTGGGGAAGCAGAAGAGAACTCGTATGAGTTAAAGCATCATCCTAAGGGCTGGAGACCCTCAGTGCCACTGCTCTCCTGTGTAAATTCAGTTCTGCAAAAGCAGAAGGGTCATGCTTCACCCTTATGTCAGGCAGCTTGTGTGTCTTGACTTTCATGGACAACATTCCCCTTCTCCTTCTGTACAATGCATTGCTTTCCCAGCTGGTTTTTCACACCAGCATCCAGCATTTCCCCCCTCTGCCCTCCAGACCTCACCTTTAGGCTTCATTAGACCTGAAAGAGAAAAGAAGAGAATAGAGCTCAGTTTCCTGTGCAGAGGCTACATCAGTGCTGTTCTAGTGGGTTTCAGCACTCCAGTGTGAGCAGTGCTGCCCTGTGCTCCCAGCACTGCCCCACTCCAATACAGCTCAAACCTGGCTTGGGGAGGTTTTGCACCACAAGGTTCTGCAGAAGGGTCTGGAAGCATCTCCCTGCACTGCCCATGGGCCTCTCCCTGGGATGTATGTGATCCCAGGCCCCCAGTTATGCTGGGAAAGGCTGTGTGCTGCTCCAGGTCGCATGGCTGCAGCAGATGCTGCTGAGATGGAAAAATTGTGAATTCAGCAAACGCTAAAGTAGCACAAGGCATTAAAAATTCACAAAGACTTCTCTGAAACACAGTCTCCCAAAGAAGCATTTTGATGAGCTGCAGCAGGGCTGGGTGAGAGAATAGGGAAGCCCTTTCCCAGCACTGTGTTAAGAAATAGTCCCATGCACAGGTCACCCCAGGGGTTTGTGCATTTGTAGTTCTCAAGGGTTTTTTCTTTTCTTCTTCCTATGACAACTTGTTCAGCTTTGCTGTGAAAAAGTAAGAACTGAGAGGCTGTTGCCAGTGTTCAGGGGAAGATATAAGGATTAAACTGAAACAAAAGTTGAAATACTTCAGGTCGGGGATTTTCAAATGTTCCTTTGAAAGCTTTCTTTAAGAAGAGAAGCCAGATGACCCCATTTTTCCCTTGGGAGAGAAAAAAATACCAAACCCAAAACAAACTTGCAGGCATTTTTCCAGTGACTGTCCTTCAGATACCCTTTTTTTCCTCATAGCTTTAGCCAAGTTAAAGCAGGCTGGGTTGAATCTCAGAATGCCCCGGTCAGGCTGGGATGCTGAGGATGGATGGGGGATGCTGAGATGGGCAGGGGGCCAGGGGGTGCTTCCCAACAGCAACTGGAGCTGGCACACAGTTTCCCCGTGCCCGTGGTGCTGTCTGCAGCGGGGTGTGCCCGTTTTGCAGGTCAGTGTGGGTGGGGCACACAGAGGCTGCGGGGATGCTCTGCCTTCCCAGTGACCTACTTGTGAAACCCGCGCCCCTGGGCTCTGGCTCGGGGGGAGGTTTCTGCTCCTGCTGCACTGCTTCTTGTTCTTATTGTTTTCATTGGTTTTGTTTAAATTTGTGGTTTTTCGTCTGTACTTTATTCTCTACTACATGGGTCATTGCAGAAATGACAGCAAAATACCTTCTCCTCTCTTAACCAAAAAGCTGGATGAGAGTACTGGAGGTTTTATAACCTACTTTTGAAATGAACAAACTACAAAAAATAAACAGAGAAGATATTCATGCTGCGGCTCTGGTAAAAGTAGAAATCTGTGATTAAAGAGGTGCTAGTTTAATTTGCCAGAGCAGAAAAGCATATTTAGGTTTTGTTTTTTCTTTACAATCTTTTCAGAGCAGATGTGCCTTTCCTGCAGAACTGCTCTGTTCTGTGCTGCTCAGATGCTTTGCTGGAGCAAAAGGATGAAGGAGTGTAGAAAAGATCTGCATTGTTTGCCTTAGAGATGTTAAATATCTCTGACAGGGCTGAGACACCCATCCTGCCCTGGACAAATAGCTGGAGACACTGAGCATAGGGCTTACATTTTCACTGTGAAAATAAATGGGAAATGCAAAAGCTTATTAAGTGGAAGCATAAAAAATAAGAGTAACTGTGGTGGATTGAGTGAGGTTTGTCTTGGGGAGCCAGGACAGACCATGCTTGAGACCTGTGGGTATCCCGTGGGGAGGGACCACTTTGGCTCTCATTTGTACTGAAGCAGAGACTACCCCCAAAAAAATTAACTTTTGGCAAAGGGGCTTCTCAGAGAGGGACAATCAAACATGAGCAGTTGTTTTGTTTAGAGCCTGAAACTTCTTTTAACAGGGATTTTGAGACCATTGAGTTTCAGGAAATGAAACATTAGTGTTGCAAGAGATCAGGGTTGTAGGCTTACACCTGGACTTCACGGTTCAGGAGTTAACATGAGGAAGCAAGTGATTAATTATGCAGGTTCTGCATTCCATATTCAAGCACCTATTGAGCCTCCTGGCACAGGGAGCTGGATGTCCTGTATGCTGCAGATGATAAAGCAGTAGGGAAACTTCTGCCTTCTGAGAATGCAAATGAGGAATCTGCTTTTCGTGTTAGTTTAATTTTCTGTCTTCATCTCTGCACAGCTTGTTAGCTGAATGGAAAACTGTTGATGCTGCCAATGCAATCTGGATATTGTTCCATGGGACTGCAGAAAGCAATGAGTTTGTAGCTCTCTAATCTGCAGTAATTTGCTGCTAATTTGTCAACAGTCAACAGCTCCAGTGGCTACCACATGGAAACAGCCCCATTGCCTTCCTCTGGTCAGCATTAGTGAAAGGTCATTTAGAGCACTGCTGCTCACCCACTGCAAGGGTTTTACTAAGCACAGAATGATGCTTATTTTACACGGGGGAAACAAATCACAGGGCAACTGTTGCAGTGACAGAGGCCAGGTGAGTTTTCAGACTTGCCCACGGCTCATTCCTGACATGCCACCATCACACAGGGACCAACACAGTCAGGGAGCTGGCAGCAGGGATCCCCATGGACAGCAGGGATCCCCATGAGCAGCAGTGATCCCCTCTGGCAGCATCCCCAGGCTGTGCCCAGCTCCAGTGTTGCTGCAAGCCCAGCCATGAGCAGCCTCAGCCCCAGGGAGGTTCTCTCCCTGCCATGCCCTGACCACACCAGGACCACACTTTGCAGAGGCAACACCATGCATTTTCATCAGCTTTCCCTCTTTTGCTCAAACACTTGCCTCTTCCTCATTTTGAAGCAGAGTGCTGGGTATAATGAGCTGAAAATAGTGTAAACCCTGCCTCGGCCCTCTGAAATATTCATCTATTTGCACGTTAGAAAAAGCAAGTGAAAGGGCTGCTTAATGTGCAACAGAGGGAAATTAGGGCTGTTTGGTGCTTGTTTCTGAGCTTTCCAAGAAATCTGGATTTAATGGGCTTCTGCAGAGTTGGGGTGTACTGGAGTTGGGAGTGTTTGCTTCTGCTTCAGCTTGGTTGAAACTTCCTGATCAATCATCACAGGTTCACTTTTTCTTTTGATGTTTCTGCCAAATTTGAATTATAAAGTTTGAAAACTTTGGAACTGGCAGTCTGCCTGGAGCTGATAGTTCACAAATGTTTCATCTTCACATTCCCACTCGGGCATGGTGCAGAGCTACACACATTGCCCTTCTAAATCTGGGATCTGAGCTGTCCTCAATCAAAATGGGGACATTCATTTGGCAGGGGACAGTGTGAGGGCCCTGTACAGGCTCCAGTGTGTTCTAAGAATGCATGAGGTTACTGTCTGTAAGTAATGGTGTTTACCCACATGTCTCAAGATGAAGCACAAAATTTTCTTTTTTCTCTCTTTCCTGTTTTCCATGGACATGCATCCATTGTGACTCATCAAGGAGTCTGAGAGCTGTGTCAGCCCCATGGTCTGGGTTTGCTGCTGTCAAAGCTCTGAGCTGCTCCTTAAACCCACTGGGTACACAAAACATCCAACCTCTCTCCAGCTGCTCCAGCACCTGTGGCTGTTCCAGCAATTTCCTGGGAATATCAGTTGTACTCTCCAGGACTGCCTGGGTGCAGGAGGGAGCTGTAACTTCAGGGATTGATTTCTAGCAATTAAGCTTTTGGCTGCCCACCTAAGAGATGGAATTAAGTAAATCACAGAATCACAGAATGGTTTGGATTGGCAGGTACCTTAAATCTCATCTAGTTCCAATCCCTGGCACAAGCAGGGACGCCTTCCACTGGACTAGGCTACTCAAAACCCCATCCAGCCTTGCACTGAACACTTCCAGGGATGGAAGTGACCTGATAAGCTTCAGAAGTGACATTTTGACTTGTCCCTACAGAGAAACTCAGATTTCCCTCCTTCCTTCCCCTCTGCTGAAGGCCAGGCACTGGTGTGTGTGTGTGACCTGTCCTCAGCCAGCCTGGGCACAGGGGGCTCTGGAAGATGTTGTCCATGGTTGCTTCTCAGAGGCTTTTTCTTCAGATAGGGTGAAGGTCACTTGGAGTTCAGAAAGCCATGAGCTCCCTCAGATCCCATATTATTCTTGCAGAGGCCTGAAGGAGAGCACAGCAAATGCTGCAGTGGTTTTACATCTCTGCCCATCACCCCGAGACTTCTGCCTCTCAGCAGAAATCTCATCCAGTGGGAAGCACCTGGAGGATCACCATGGCATGGCAGGAGTAAGAGCCTTGCAACAGCTTGAAACCGTGTGTAGCTTTTGATGTGAGAGTGGGGAATTGCAAAAAAGTCTCCCAAGTAAGCCCATTGCTCTGCTTTGATGTGGCAGGGCTCAGGAGCAGATTTAAATATCTCTCTGTGATTCCCAGGCCACCTCTATTCTGCACACAAAGAAATGCTTAACCTTGCAGGGAATTATGTATCACTCTGCAGTGTGCTGATGCATAAAAATTAACTATTTTTTGTATAGGAAAATAGAAGCTATGCTATTTAATAATTTAGTATAAGTATCCAAATATCAGTTTTTCCTCCTGCAATTTATTTTATTGTATTTTTTCACTGTCTATAGTAATTCCTGTCCAGAATAGTTGTTTTTAGGACAATGCAGGAGATAGGTTCTGCTCTCTTTTAGTAAGGTTTCCTTGTAAGAATTTTCCCTTAAGTGCAAGGAGAAAGTTTTGAAGTGGGATTTACCATTTTGGGATGGTTGAAGCACTGAGTGATCTTGTATTAACAACAAGCTGTGTTGTCTTTGTGTTTCATTTTCACTTTGGATCAAATATTTAGAGAGGCTGCTAGTAGCTCATGGGCTTTGACAGGGGTGTGATAGAGGAAAGTTTGCTGATGTTTTTTTAAATCACAGGATGAATAAGGTTGGAAAAACCCTCTAAGATCATAGAGTGCCCTTAGAGCCTATCACTGTGTCCCCAAGTGCCACATCTACAAATCTTTCAAATACCTTCATAGATGGTGATCCCTGGCAGACTGTTCCAATGCTTGACCACCCTTTCAGTAAAGAAATTTTTCCTAGTATCCAATCTGTGCAACGTGTTTCAGGAAGGTGACTGAAGAAAGAGTCTGCAATAAGGCTGCCTGGGCAATAAACAGAAAATTTTGGGGATCAGGTGGTAGAGATCACAGGTTGATGATGTTGCAACCTCTACTCTCTGCACAGACTCCTCTAAATCAGAAATTCTAATTTTGTAGAGCTGTAGCTACAATGTCACATGTTCAAGAGCTCAAATAAAAAAAGATGGGACATGTGGGGAAGAGAGATACTGAAGGCACTTTAATGAAGAAGGAAGTTCAGGATGTTCAGGAGGAGAGAGAGGGGATGAGACTGAGTAACAATGGAGAGAGCAAAAGAGATGTTTGGACATGTGGAGAACCAAAGCCTTTGGGAGAGAGAATGAGGCTGTTTGGGTCAGGGGGCTGCAAGCTCTGCACAGGAGCTGCTGCTTTGCTGTGCTGTGGAGCTCACAGGGCAGAGACTTTAAAGGAGTAAATAAATCAAAGGTGCTAAAAAACTATGGTTGTTCAAAGTCAGTCATCCATTTAATAGCACCCAATATAAAAAGGCAGTCTCAGGTCAACTAAGATGAAAAATCACTGAGAGGCAGTGGCAGCTGTATGTCTGGAGCTGAGCTGGGTCTGCTGATGGCTGCCAGAGCTTGGAAACAGAGATTTCCTCATGGGGAGAGGGAAGGAACAGAGGTGAAGGGAAGGGCCCAATCTCTTCAGGAACACTAGAATAGCAGTGTGTTATCAGCATTATTCTCATACTGCATCCAAAGCACAGCACTGGACCAGTGCTGTATTCTCTAGGAAGAAAATTAACTCTGTCCTAACCAGGACCCTTCATTTATTTCTTTATTTACAAAATGCAATAATTTTATGGTATTTAGCCCAGAGGTCTGCTTTCTGCTGTGACACTGACCCTGGTGCAGAGCCATCCAGGCTGCCTCCCCTCCAGCCCCCTTGGCTGCCCAGGCTGCAGCCCAAGGAACCCAAGGAGAATTCACCTACTGAATCTCAAAGTGAATTCTTTGCCAGGTGCTTGCTTACTGCAAGCTCTGGTTTCCTTTCCCAAGTGTTTTCCCACTGCTCTGCCCTAAGCCAGACCAGGATATCCATGTACCCAGGTCCCAGGGCTCAGATCACCTGCAGTTTCCATAAATTACTAGAGCTGAAGCACATGGAGGGGCTGAGTCAGTGCTTTCCTTGTGCTGCTACAGATATGAAGCAAATGCATTGAAATCAGCTTCTGACATTCATTTTCTTTTTGAACTGAGACCAAATAACTTGGATAGTGAGAGGAAAACTGAAACAGGTTACCTCCTGTTTTCTGGAGGAAAATGGTGGCTGGAGAAATCTTTGTGGACTACAGGCATTTCTGTCTGAATCCTCTTCTAACTGGGTGATTTTTGCTAAAACCTCTATTAAGCAGCAATTGCATTGAACCTAGCCAGGCTATTTACACCCTAGGCAAGTCTAATTCCAGCACTTAATTTATAAACAACTAGGAATTTATTTGGAAGGCATTCCTAGATACCTGTGATAAAAATTCCAAATTTAATATAATGAGTGAGCACAGAAACCACCACTCCCCCACACACATACACATTCAAATCAGGTCATTACAGCAGGGTGAGAATTATGTGGGAAAAAAAGTGGAGTTTTTACAAAAGATAGTGAGAGAAAATGTGTGATATCAGTTCTGCCTGTCTCCCTACCTACCAGCTCACATTTGATAACTATCTATAGCTGCCATTAAAAATAATTTCAAAATTACTTCTAACTCTAGGATGACAAAAGGTTTGATTTCATGATAAAAGCTGAGCAGCTTGGGGGAAATTCTGGCATGCTAATGGACACTAATGCCCAGGCTATTTCTGATGGGAATGAGGTGCAGTTTTCTGTCTACAATGGAAATGTCATTTTTCTCCAGTCCAAGTCCTACAGGAAAGATTTCCAGCCATTGTCTGCTTGGTGCATGCAGCATTACCCATCACCCTAAACAAGAGCCAGGCTTTAAGTCATTCCTCAGTATCTTATACTGACTGATGTGGTGATTTTGAAATGAAAGTCACTTTCCCCCTATTTTAATGGAAATGAAAAGGCTAATCCAGTCACAAAAAAAAGGATCCTCAGTCCTTCTATCAAGTGCCATTCACAGATTTTAGGTGTGTTCCAGTTTCAGTTGTACCACAGAACTTCATCCTATGCTGCAGAGAAGAAAGGCGAAGTGTAGAATTGGCTAAATATTGTGTTTGATGAAGACAAAAGTTAGCCAAATTCCCAAAGAAGAGATGATCTTTACTCCTGGGATGAGTGAGTGGGGAGAGAAATTGGCTGACTTCTTCAGGGATGTCCTTTATTTGCTTTGTGCATCTGATGTTCCTCCAAGGCCTCATCCAGCCACAGGAAGGAAAGATGTTCTGGGAAGATTAAAATCCCAAAGGCACAAAGAAGGTGCTGATGCTGAAGCAGAGCTGTGTGTGGCATTTGCCAGTGGGTTTTGGTGCCTGTGCCCAGCCTGGCAGAGTGAGGAGCTGTGGGCTGTGCCCACACAGGGGGGGTCACTGGCAGAGGATGGAAAACACCACCTCAAAACTGTGCTCATGGCGAGAAGGCAAGGGAGGGGATCCTGCCCAGTACACAGAAGAGCATCCATCAAATGGTTTTGAACGAGTTGAGTGAGCAAACCCCAGCTCCTGAAGTTCAATCCCTGGCTTTTTGAAACTCTCTTCTGTGCCAGCCTTTGCATTCCTGTGCCAGCATCACCAGTAGGTCCCTGCAGCATTCCCAGCTGGCTTTGGAAATGCACAGGAGTGTTCCAAACAGAGATTATTCCCTATACTGGAAACATCAATCTCTCTCTCAGATTATCTATGCAGATCACTTGGTGTGGAACTGACCCTTGTGAAAACAGCTGTGGTGGGCATTAGTTAAGCTTCAACATTTTGGAGTCATTCTGTAAATTTCTTTCACTAGAAAATTACTGTAATTGTAGTAATTTCCTTGTAATGATGTGTGTTCCATCTCATTAGCAAAGGCACTTGCAGGGGCTGTGTTCCAGTGGCAATGGCACTGTCCTTGTGCAGAGCCACCAAACGTGGGCTGTGCTCTCCTGCAGGGCTCCTGTGGCTCTGAGCTTCAGCCAGGTCTGCAGGTCAGTCCCCAGCCCTGCTTCAGCCAAATGCAACTGCCCCCAACATGCAGTATGAGGCTGCAATTGAAGTGGGTGGATAATTTTTTCTGTGCCTGAGTCACTGGTGAGGAGCTGCAGATGATTTTCAGAGCAGGCTGGGTGATGCAGAGGACACATCCCTCCTTTGCCCACTGGAAAGGTTCATTACAGATCAGATCTGTGGGCCTGGAGGTAATTTTTCCTAACAGCCCTGTATGTAAAGCTCAAGCCCATATTTCCTTTTGTTTAAATTAATAAACAAATTTGCTGCTCCTGGCTTCTGAGGGGGCTGGATGCAGGGTTCAGGGTGGAAGCCAATCCCTGCTCTTGCTGGCTCATGCTTATCCCCAAGAAAGAAGAAAAAAATTGAGTTATCATTTTTATTCACAGGCTCCAATAAAATCCAATTTACTTACCCATAGCTGTTGGGCACTTGCAAGTAAGCAGAGCTTAGAGCATTTTAGAACTCACAGAGTAATGAAAGTAAGTAATGAAGTATAGTCATAATAATAGCTAGAAAATATATTCATAGTATATCTGGAAAATATATGAGCAATCTCAGCCTCATGTAATTGAAAACAGATTTAGCAAACTCAGGCTCAGAACAGTGACCTTATTTTGTAGCTGCTTTAAGCCATTTGTGTCACTGAGTGAATTTCCAGAAACTCTGCCATCAGATTTCCTATACTTGGGACGATTTATGACTCAGTTTGATTTTTCCCTGGGCTGTGTTAGCAGGTGAGAGCAGCTTGATTGTGTGAGTTAGAAGGTGTAAAAGCCACTTCTGGACTCCTCACATTTTCATGATGGCAAATGGAGATATAATGACATCCCAGTTGGGGCTTTCTGATGTCTCTGTTATGTCCTTCTCTCTTCAGTTAGCTTTAACTTTGATAACTCTGTTGGGCTGGTAATTTGCTTTGGTCTTTGCCTGTGATTGAATTATTCTGAAAAGCTAGGGTAAAATGAAGATTGCTCTCTCAGGAAGAAATGATGGCAGGATAGCTGTGGCCTGATTATCTCTTTTCTCAGCCCATCAGTGCAAGGGAGGCAATTTCTAGTTAGTGGCTCTTGTCCTTGCTGGCAGCTAGGTGTTAACTTCTAGTGCTGGGTTTAAAGGGGAGGGAGGGAGTCTGTGGAAATAGATTGTATGGTTGCCCAGATAAAAAAGTCACAAACATTTTTGTAGATCTAGATCTCTAGATCTTAAGAACTTTATGATCTAGAACATTAAAATGATGGAAAGTTTATTTGGTTTAATAAAATTTGGTAAAGAATCTCAAATTTTCCATTAAGCTTCCTGTCAAAAGTAGGTGCTAAGGTCTGAAAGATCCCAGAGCAGCTCCACAGGGCAGGGGGTGGGTGAGGCTGAGCCAGTTGAGGCTCTGCCTGTCCCTTTGGACAATTGGTACCTCTTGAACCCAGCAGCTTTCTGCAAAAAGCTGCTTTCTGGAGGTCTTATCCATTCTCTATTAAATCCAGACATTCCTGCTGACAGAAAAAGCTGGGGCTGTCCTGATAAGGCTCCTCCTGGACCACAGTGTCCCATCAGCTCTTGCTTATCACAGCAGCTGCCAGGCAGGGGACCTGGTGTTGGTACCATTGTGGTCAATACTCCTCACCCAGGATTTTTTAATTTGAACTGGTAAATCCCAGCCCATCCTGCTTCCTCTTATCATCCTGCAGTTCCCTGAAGGCATCTTTGCCTGCTGGGCTCCAGAAACCCAGGCTCTCAGGCTGTTCCACAATTACAGATATGCAGCTCAAGGATTATCTCATTACTCAGAAAGGCTTTTGCTCTGTGTTTGCAGAAAAGTATTCCAGTTTATATTAAATAACCATCAGCTTTAAGCTGACTGGAATTTGGTGCTGGTGGTTGGGGGGGAGATGAAAGACCTGAGCACTGCTTGCAAATAAAATTGGTGCTTTTGTTCCAATTCTGTGGGGTCAGAATACTTTTATTCAAGCAGTTCTATGGGGTCTCCAGACAATAAAAATTAAATAAAACTCACTGTCACCTCCTTCTTCCTCTAGATCCTTAAATCATCCTGCTTTTTCATTACTTCAGGCTGTTAAATGCCAACAAAAATTCAGTGCATATTGGTTTCCAGTGATCTGACCTGTCATGGTATTTGGTATCTGTCTACCTGCTCTCTCTGGAGACTCTGAGGTAAGAGTCAGAGCAGTGTTCAGGCACAGATTTTAAACACAGATACTTCAGAAGCTGCAGCAAAAATGCACCCTAGAGCACATTACTAATAAAAAAACTTTTAAAAAACCCAATCCCTGAGCAAAACAAGCAAGAGTAAAATGAAAGACTGAAGTAATAAGCTATAAACTAGATAAAGGGTGTGGATTTTTTGCTTTAAACTTAGAAACACCTTTGTGTTTTTCAGAGTTAAGCAAACTGTAAATTCAGATCAAAGTACTCTCCTGAAAAAACCCACTTCACTTTACAGTTTCTCTTTCCCAGTAACTTGATTTATGTGACTTTCCTGGGGATTTATTTCTGCTGCCCTCTGTTTGGAAGGACGATTTGAAGGTGAACAAGCACTGATTTATGGTTTACAGGTAGAGTGTTCTATATATAAAGAATTGTTTAGCCCTTGTGGGATAGAAATGCTGTCATCCTTTTGATCTTGGTGCTTGAAGATGTGCATCCATTGCCAGTCAGGATCAGAAGGAGCCAAACCTTGATCTTGGCTAGGATAGTGCATGAATAGGAGCACTGAGGGGGAAAAGCTTCTTATCCAGTTGTGTAATATGGAGAGGTGGAGGTGGGTGGTGTGGATGGGGCTCCTGCTCTGGACACAGTCTTTTTTTTATCCCCTTCAGTGGCAGAATGTCACACTGGCTGAACCTCCAGGTGACACTGCTGGGGGGCTGCAAGCAATAGGTTCTTGCTGAAATACAGTGCTTTAGTGTTCTGTAATCAGAAATAAAGAGCAGATTTGGGACCCATCCCCTGAGCTGTGCTTTGCTGTTCTGCACCCTGCCTGCTGCAGAAAGGGCACGTTTGGGGGAGGAATGCAGAGAAACAATAAAGACAGCTGGACCCTCCCTGCAGCCATTGTGGTGCTCTGGAAATGGTGCCCTCTTCACCCAGTGCTGCTGTAGACTGTTCTCCTGCTGTGTTCCTTTCATAATTGCCAATTAAATGGGCATCTTGGACTCAGTTTATTACTGTTCTAAATTTGTCTGTGCCAGGCAAGGGAAACTGGGTTAGCATTTGGCAATGCAGGTATGTTTTAGGAGCAGCAGACTTACTTTGGGGAAGAAATATTGATGTGTGTGTGAAGAGTTGGCTAATTTTGTCCTCTAGCATCATTTCCTGAAAAAGAAACAACAGGGTTTATTATTGATTTGATTAAATAATAAATGATACATTCTCCTACTGCAAAATAGGCAGCATTTTCAATCTGTGACTCTTCTGTGGATATGAATGGAAAGATTTTAAATAATGTGTGACCTGGGGTAGTTATTTCCTCCCAGGCACTGCTGCACACTGGAGTGTGGTGTCAGCAGCTTGGACAAGAAATGGTAAATTGAAGTTTCTTTAGAGTTTCTCTTGTCTCTCTCCTGTTGCTTTATTGCTGATCCTCACAGGAGCTTGCTCACAGCCAGCTCTGTTCCTGTCTGCAGGGCACAGAGAAAGGCTCCAGATCTATCAGTTAAATGTAAACCTTTGTCACCTTATCAGTCAAACTTCTGAGAGTCTTTCTTTTAACCCCTTGCATATGAATTTGAATTTTTTTTTTTTTTCTTCTTGGTCTTTTAAGGATGCTGTAGTAGCCCCAGCATTAAATGAACACTGGGACCAATATTTAACAGCACACAGAAAGTGCATGGCCAGATTTCCACACCAGTGAAATAGCTTCCATTTAACATTCCAGTCCAGAACAGGGAGAGGGACTGTGCTGGAGAGGATCCAGCTGGATGGAGATGGCAGAAGACACTCTGGGTCTGTTATAATTCCAGCCCAAGGTGGTTTCCTATCTAATAAATGTCCCTTAATGAATGTCCTGCATCATTTGAACATAGAGCAGACAAAATGCTCCATAATTTCTTAAATGTAACTCAGTTTTAGTATGAAGCTCACCAGTTTTTCCTCTTTGTGTTTGAGCCATGCTTTGGGTTAATAGCCAAATTAAGTTGCCTATAGCCAGAGCATCCAAACCCAGGAGCATCTTCCTCTGCTCCTGGGTCAGCCAGAGCTGCAGGTCCCACCCTGAGAGCTCTGCACTGGTTGAGGGCCAGTTTTACAGAAGCACTTTGAGATAATTTTGTGTGAATCTTTGAATGTGTAAGTAACTCTTGATCTTCAGTTTGCTGTTCCCTGATGGCAGCTGTGTTGCTCTTTGCAGATGATGGGAAGCTGTCCCTGGAGGAGTTCCAGGCCTTCTTTTCTGATGGAACACTCAATGAAGAAGAACTTGAGAAGCTCTTCCATACCATTGACTCAGACAACACTAAGTAAGTTCCATGTGCTGACACCCTTCCATTTCAGTGTTTGGGTCATGGCAGGGCTGTGCAGCAGCACAGGCTGCAGCAGTGCAACTTGCTTTGAAAAATTTGTAAAACTTCAATTTCTGCTTGGTTTGTGTCTCATCCTGACAGCCACTATACTTCTTTTGTCCTGATGATTTTTCAGGCCATTTCCAGTAGTGCAACCTTTACAGCATTTGAAAGGATCTTTAGTTTAATGAGAGCATTTAAATACCTCTTTAACTTTTTCACTTTATCTAAAAGCTTTGCTGTGCTATAAAAGGCAGCAGTGAATCTCTCTAAGTATAGGCCTATCCTGTCTCTTTGTGGTGTGTCTGTATCCCCTGCACCTGGACCATGCCTACTTCACCTCCCACCCAAAAAATCCCCTGGAAAGCAGTGATTGCTCCAGCACTTAAGGAAACGAGCCCTTTTATCTTCAAGGTGAGGTTTTTCCCAAGCCCTGCAGCCACTGCTGAGGATGCTTTGCCTCTGCTCACATCCCCACAACCCAAGGTGGCCATTCTGGACACAAAACCTGGCCAAGGCAGAGAGAGCTGGACCCAGGAGCAGCCCTGCACTGTCAGCACCATGGCAGGGGAAAATGATGGCAGAGGGATTAAAGACATGCCTTTAGTTTGACATGACATCAGAGTTGAAGGCAAACACAGCACCTGACTGCTCTCCCTGAGCATCAAGCATTGCAGGCTGAGCCAGGCTGTCAAATTAAGCTGGCAGACTCCTTAGCTGCTGTTTCCTTCTCCCCTGTGCCTTTGCTGTCTGTCCCTCAGTGCTCCCTCTGCCTTTGGTGGGGTCTGGGGGTTTGTGAGCCCCCTGACAGTGTCTGGTGCCAGCAGCATTTGGGATCAGCACAAAGCCATGGCTTCCCAGTAGGAGCCTCCTGCCAGCAGGTAACAGCAGCACACAGGACACAACCCACTGGTGGGTTTTCCCTTTGGAAGAGGAATCTGTCTTCAAAAGCCTGAATGCTTTTGTCTATTTGAAAATACCAATGAAAACCAGTCATGTTGAGTCATGTTTCAGTGTGACTCCTATTCCTCAGGAGAGAAAAAATCTGCCCAGAAAGCTGAAGAGAATCCAATTTCAAATGAGAAGTGTTGAAGTAAATGATTGAAAAATAATAATCTGGTTAATTATAAAGCCTTGTGGCAGCAGGGAGATGGAGTTTTGCCCATATGAGTGGTGCAATTTTTGCCACCCACCCAAGAGATCCCCTGGAAAGCAGGGATTGTGCTGGAGGGCACTGGCACCAAAGCAGCAGCTGTAAAATTCATCAACACAGTGCAGGGACTGCTGCAGAATTTCCAAGAACAAAGTAGATGTGAGTTTTCTCCAAACCATGTTTTTCCAATGTGTGTGCTTCCCAAAGTTTATTCCAAGGTTGAAAATACAAAAGATCAGCTTGATATTTACCTTTCCCTGAACCAAAGAAAGTTTAGTGATCTTAAACTATCTGGGAGTGATCCATCCTTTCTAAAGGCTCTTCTTCCCCAGGCACTGAATAGGTGCTGCCTCATTCTTTGTGGGTCTATTTATTGAGCTCCAGTGATGCTCCCAGATGGGCTCTCAATAGACGCTGGGACTTGGGTGCTCACCTGCCTCTGTTCTGGAATAATTTATAGCATTGCCTGAGCTCACCAGTGCCCACCTGGCCTTTGGAAGGATGCAGATGGTTCCTGTCCCTTCCAGGGCACATGGGGGTGAGTGTGGGGATGTTTCTTCTGGTCTCCTTGAAATGTGAAATTGAATTGCAGCCCGTTTTTGCTTGGGGATTGTAGGGAATTTGCAGTTTCTCCAAGCCTTAGTAAGGGATGTCTTCTGCACTGGACAGAGAGCAAATGTGCCATTTGTAAATGCCATGCAAGAGTGCTGCTGGCAGGCAGCCTTGCTGAGCAGCTCCCAAGCATGACAAGAGCCCCCACAATCCTGGAGGATTTGTCTTTAGCCAAGCTGGCCTGATACAGTCATCAATACCTGTTAGGGACTGGAACTTGCAGAGAGCAGCAGAGCATCTGCTGTTCTTGGCTGAAGGAAAAGCAACAAGCTGGTCATGCTTCCAAGCTAAATCCTTGCATGAGCTGGCATTTGTTTATTCAGAAAGCATAGACATCTACAGCAAATTTATCAAGCTGGGGAAGGAAAATATTCCTTGTTTTTAATCTTCAAGAGCTGTCTCAGTCTCCAGAAAACCTACCCAGAGCCAGGCTCTGCTGAAGTGTTTTTCACTGTGAACTGAGCAGTTTCCTTGGCTGCAGCCTCGTGTCCAGCACAGTCCTTCAAGCCACGTGTGCTCTTCACCTTGCTGTGTCTGTTGTTGCCCTCCCGTGAATTGGCAGCTCTGTGGGGGCCTGGGCAGGGGGATGCTGCCTCAGCCACTGGGGCTGCAATCTGAGTGCTGATGATGCCACTAAGAGAAGTGGAGCTTCATTTTCCCATTTTACAGGGGAATGTAGGAACATATTAACTTCATCTTTCCCAAAGGCTGTTTGAATTTCAGTGGGGTTTTTTTTTGGTGGTTTTTTTTTGTTTTTTTTTTTTTTTTTTTTTTTTGCTATTTGATAGAAGTTTATTTATTTTAATTTTTTTTAAAACTCTGCTTTGTCTCCCCAATTTTTCATATTGACCATTGTGTTTGTTTGGTGTGCAAAACCAAGTTTGCTATTGAGATTACATTACAGCAAGAGTAGAAAATGAAGAAAATTATGTTCCTGCTGATTATTAGTAATTGCTGCTACCAGCAAATTACAAAATGTTGATTCGATTTCCTGGACTATTTTTAGAATCAGAGAGCTGCCTTACTGGAGTAGGTAAAATGAATGTCTGTACCAGTTTCTTGACTGGGATTAGCTGGGGAGTGGAAAAGAGCAAAGCTGGAGGAGTGGGAGGATGAGGTGGGTGGTGGATGAAGGAATAGCTGTGCTGCTCTGGAGAGTCAGTCCTGAGTGCTGTGGCTGGAGGAGTCTGTGCCTCCATCCCAGAGCCCAGAGAGACCCCACTGACAGCAGGGTGCACTTAGGGGGATGCTGAACTGACAAGGGAGACTCCAAAAACCCAGTGGTGTTTATGAGCTTTTCCCATTCTTCTTGACTGCCTGGGAAATGTCTCTAGGGCATTAATGATGTGGGGTGCCAGGCATGGGCTTCAAGCACCCACCTTGGATTTTATTACCAGGTGTCCATGCAAGAACCATGCTGTAGATCCCATCATCACCAAATAGTTCATCTGGTAGCAGGAATGCAAAATGTGATATGAGCTTTCTTGGTGCTTTTTGGTAAAATTATATTAATAAAGCTGCTGTTACTTAAAAACAACAAAAAGTAGCATCCTGTTCCTGTTGCACACACTGTCTGCCCTCCTTCTCCCAGCTATAGCTGGGGGGCAAGAGCAAGACATTACTGGGCAGTTTTTCACCACTGGTTCTAGCTGCTATTTCAGAAGATTTCAGCAGTGCCCTTTGGGGAACTGCCTGAAGATTACTGGAGAGATTCTGATCTGCTACTATTAATACCAAGGCTATGGGACCAGTACAAATAATGTGCAATGTATGTGTCTGTGAGGTATGGACACACATAACTAAAAACACATCTTTTTGTTTAGTGGTAGAAATGGGCTTTAGAAAACATTAGATTAATGGTTACCTGGGAAATACAGTTATATTTGCAGAGTTGTCTACACACTCTTATTTTTCTAACAAGATGTATCCATTTCAAAAGGAAAAAGTCATTGCAGATGTGTTTTGGGGTCACAAATGAACAGATGAAACCCTTTAAAGGGTTACTGTGATACTGGACAAAGCTTGCTTTGTCAGACTCACAGCTCCCTTCTTCTGCAGCTCCCTGGGCTGGCACTGACTCCCACTCTGCATCCCCTTGGAAGGAAAAAGCACCTCAGCCTTGGGAAAGCACAGGGATGTCAACGTGGCTGTTGGCTGAACAAGTGTAGTCCTTGCAGGGGATTTAAAAAATTCCTTTTCTATCTGGTACATTTTTCACAGCTGCAGAGGGACAATCCTTTGGGGAGAGCTCTGCTCACTGGAGCAGGGCTGCCCAGATGAGCTGTACAGGTCCATTCACAAGGAGACAAGGACATGGCATTAGCATTCTGCTGCTCTGTCCTTTGTTATCTCCTCGCTAGGCTTACAGCTATTCTTTTAATGGCTTTGTTCTCCCCCTCTCCCCGGTCTAAATGAGCTCTTCTCTCCAGTGGCAAACACTAGAAAAGGCTGGAGTGTGCATGTAGGATAATTAACAGAAACTTCTCAGAAGCCTTTGCAGCTTCCCCAGTCTCTTTTGCCAGAGGATTGTGGCAAGTGGAGAACTGAAGCCTCCTGAGCTCTGCAGCCTGTGCTGCCCCTGGCAGTGCCACCTCCCACCCCTGGAGCACTGACCTGGGGCAAGGTGTGGACCAGAGGGTGATTGCAGGGGATGGAGGGGGAAACTGAGCATCCCCTTTGGGATGCTGAGCAACATCCTTCCTGAGAATAGCAGCCACCCTCCTCCTCTGACCCCTCAGCTGCTCAGGTACCACAGGGAGCTGTTTTATAAACCACAGTGATCTGGGGTCACTTTGGGGTGCAGAGATTCAGGGAATGGTCAGGGTAGCTCCCAGCCTGTTCAGTTCCAGAACTGGGGGGACAGGAGCAGGGCCACCTCAGAAGCAGGTGTAATGGTTTGAAAGCAAAATTAGTGAGAGACACCAAGTTAGAAATACAATAATTTAAAAAAAATTTTAAAAAGAAAGAAGAAGAAAAAAAAGAAAATACATGCAATAGTACAAAAGAAAAACTACTGGCAGAGTCAGAATACAGCTTAGTTAGGGTGGTGGTAGCAGTCTAGATGAGGTGGTCTTGAAGCAGTGATCCTGTAGAAAAATCTGGTAGCTCTTGTCCTCTGGAAACCAGTGGGTAAGGGCTGCTTTGGTGTTCCAAATCTCAGTTTTTATCTATGTAGGAAAAGCTTGGTTCCTCCCCCTGGGTGGAGCATCTCCCAGTGGGATGATGTAATTTCACCAGTCATGCAGTGGGAATTAATGGTCCATTAACAGGAGATATCTCCCTGGAGGAAGGATGGGTAGTGGGAAAGATAAAGATGACTGTCCTACCTGGTTTTTAATTGATAGCCCATTAACAGAGGATATCTCCACAGAGATAAGCATCACTGCCCCACCTGGTTTCAGCAGATAGTGATAGGATATGTAGTTTTGGGCACATCTTTGCATTGTAACCTAGGACAGCAGGTAATGATCCTGATGAGCTTCTCTGCCTGCACTAATTAGTCCCACAGTGGAGCAGAGCATGTCAGGACTGAGAGCACTCTGCTGACACAGCTGTGCTGCTTCCAGCAGTGCATGCAGCTCCAGCTCTTTGAGAGACCCCAGTGCCAGTGAGGACAGGGTGGAAGCTCTGGACTGCCCCTGCTTTTACTGACATCATCAGTTGTGGGGCCAGAAGCTCCCAAAATGGGTCTTATGCTTTCCACTGATTGATTTTCATTCTCTGTTACTCTGAATTCATCAATACCCAAAGGTGAAGATGAGTTTCTCAACACCCTCCTTCCAGCACACAGTGCTGCTCCAGACCTGGACACCTTCAGTACCTTCTGTACAGCAGCCTGCTGTCCTGCTCCAGTCCTTATCTTCCTCTGGTGGAAAAGGTCTGTTGTTACTGCTTTGTTTGGATGCCACAGTCCCTCCAGGCACTAATGTGAGGTGCTTTGCCTTCCCACTACCACCCCAGGTCTGGTGTCCTTGCTGTGAGACATCTCCACCTGAGAGAATCCCCTGTCTAGGGAGACTTCAGGGGCAGTCCTCTGCTCTCTGTGCTTTTCTCTGGGTTTCTGCAGCCCAGTCCTCTCAAATTTGAACAGAAAGCACTCCTACTTCTTGAGGAAGAACAATGATTATTATGATTGAGTAATTTTTTCCTGGTTTTTTTTTTTCCTCCCCCTCATTGCAAGCCTGATTCAGGGAAGTGCTGGGTTTGTCTGAAGCCTGCACTACAGAGATGGCTGTGCCCATTGAAACCAGCTTCATTTCTGAATATGGAATGTTCTCAATTAACTCCCTGGGAAATAAACTACGAATGGTTTAATCAGCCAAGATTTTGATTAACTGATTCAAGAGACAGTTCTTGTCTCTTCTGAAAGGGACAAAATGATTGCACAAAAATTACATGTCTTGCTCTAATTTCTGGCTCCCAGGAGCATGGGCATTTGGTGGATTTTGTTTATATGGAAGATGTTTTTGAGTCCTAGCTTATCCTTCTCTAAACATGTCATTTAAACTACACTGTGCTCTATCTTTCATTCAAGTGAAGAAACACTTGGTGCCAAGGCTGGTGCTCAGCATCTGTGTGCTGATAAGAGACACAAAATGTCTCAGGCTCACCACAGAAAAGGGGCTGTAAAAACAAATCACCCGGTGGGAAGGTCACTGCAGGAAACACAAAGCTGAAAAACTGCAGAGAGTCTTGTTTGAACTAACATTTGAGAACATTTTTCTATTTCTAATCCTATTTCCCAGGTGTTTTCCCAGGCAGGCTCTCTGCTGGGTCCCTGGGGAGAGGCTGTCTTGCACTGAGGCAGATTGGCTCTGGGACAGCAGGCTGGTGTTTACTGCAGAGTGTGAGGACTGGGGAGGGTTTATCTGTGCAAATGGAGTGAACAGCTATCACACCAGACACTGTTCTAGCTGGGAAAGGGGCTCAGCACCTTGTTTTTTGGATTGTGCAGGGCCACGCTGCACCACCGGGTTTTCATTCTAGGGAACATAAAGATACCAAGATCTTGCATTAAAACCATAAAAGTGACTGAGATATTTAATTCTAACCAGACACTTGTGTTTGAACCATGTTCAAGACATTCAAGGAGATTGTCATTTTTGCTTGCAGTTCCAATCTTGCAAACCCAGGAGGTTTTTTTTTCCTGGGTAATTGGGTTTAGGGCACCAGCATCAAGCAGCAGACATGTCCAGCTGCACTTTGTGGGCAGAGCAAGCTGTCTCTCTTGGGACTGGGCTTGGGAGGAGGTTTTTAGATAATTTTTCAATGGCAGAAGAAAAGCATTCATGAGAAACAAAGATATTGGGAAAAATACAGCAACAGGGTCTAGGGATATCTTTCTTTACTATTATTTTACTTGTTCCCTGCCAGTTTTGTGTTACATATCCAAATGTGCACATTGGCTGCTCTAATTTCTTCTCCTACATACAGCTTTGGTAATAAACAAGATACCTGCAAAATCTAAAGGAGAAGAAGGCTGATTTAATTTTACCTCATGCTCTGAGTATCTTGTCATTTCCTTCTGGCATTAGCAACCCATTCAGCTGAGCTCTGAACGATCTCTCTCTCTTTTGCAGTTCAATATTACAGAAATTACAAATAGAAATTGGATTAGCCTAGGCTTATATATCAACTGGAAATAAGTAAAATGTAAAATATGAATTCATTAAAAAAGGCCATTTCTGATGTTTTCATACTGTTGACAGTTTGTGCATTAAAACATCAAGGATCTTCTCCTCCCTCCAGAAAGCATATTCATTTATTTTAGTGGTTTGCTTTCAAAACTGAGCTGAAAGAAATAATGAGAGCTTAAAAACATAGATAGATGACTTCTTTTGATGCAAAGGAGAGGGCCAACAAGTGGAGGGAAGTGTGTGAAAAAACAGCTGAAGTGTAGCTTTGCTGTGAGCCAGAGGTGTTTGTGTGGTTATTGTGCCCCCGTGAAGGTGAAAAATCACAGTGAAAAGTCACAGTGAAAAATCAGAGCATCCCTCGGGGAGGGGCAGGACAGCAGCACCCAGCACTGCAGGGTGAGCCAGGGGCTGGTGACAATGGCTCTTTTCTGCACAGCTCACGTAGGTCAATCAACAAGGCAATTTATTAATTCATTGATAAGGAACAGGCAATGCAGTGCTGGGGACGTGGGAACTCAGCACTCCACCAACACCCCCAGCCTCTGCCCCTTCTATAGGCAGTTCCTTGGTGGGCTGTGACCTGCCCATCCTTATACATAAAAATTTGATACAATTCATTATTATACTGGCAAAATAATAAAAAATACATAGAAACAAAAAGCCAGCAATTCACAGCAAAGTGATTTAAACAAATATAATGAAATCATTATTTTTTCCTGTGTCTCGTGTCCATGCTTTACTTTGAGTTCAGTATTCTTGGTCCCAAGGTGTATTTCCATGACACAAATCACTGTGTAACATCTCACACAGGGCTCAGCAGCTCTGCCCAGACCTGGCTCAGCTCTGGCATGCTTGGCATGCTGCTGTCTTTAGCTGGTCAGGCTGCAAAAAAGCACTCTATGGGTTGCTGAGCCCTTCCAGACAACTTTCTGTCTCTTTGGTTTTTAAAGCACTTTACTGAGCTCTCCACAGCAAGAGAGCTGTGTATGGTTTTGTGAATGAGCATCACAGGCTGAAACTGTTTTTTCCCTTCCTGTTACTTATTTTATGTTTTTCTGCAAATAGGGAATCCATATTGCACAAAACCAAAATAGTTGCTGCAGCCATCCCTGTAAAAGAGTTTACAGTCACAGCAGTCTAAGTGCACCACAAACAGCTGGCATTTAAAAATCTGCCTCCAGGCTGATCACTTTGAAAAAGCCTGACAGCAAAATAGATGTGCTGTTAACTGCTGTATTTACTGCTCCTGAAATGCATGTGGGAGATGAAGAGCTGGGTTAACAAGCAGCCTGTGCTGCAGATATGTGTGTGCTGCATGGGACCAGGACAACAAAATTAAATAATCAGCTGTCTCAATGCAACGTGATGATAATGTCACAGAAAATCATGCTCTGTTTCCAAAGTGGAGCTGCTGGGGACCCTGTGGCAAGAAGCTGCCTGTGCTGCCTGTGTGCTTGGTGTGTCCAGCCCATCCTTCCAAGGACTGCAGTCCCAGTTTTGCCTGGCACTGTCAGGCAATGAATATAATCAATACAGAAATCATCAATTTAATAAATTTGGAAGTGCCATCTCTCCTAGCAGCTGAGTTACTTGTAGACTGTAATTAAACCTGTCTTCTCTTTTCTTTGATGCACTTGTGGGCAGAGTGATATTTTTTCAAGAAAAAGTCATCCATCAAAAAAAAAAAAAAAAAAAAAAAAAAGAGAAGGGTTTCAATTCCTAATTTATTAGGAATTTAGCACATGCATAGATTTGAAAATGTTTCATACTGTACTAAATGTCTGTTTTACTTAAGGTGGTGACAGGCTTAGAAACTGTTAGATTAAGCTTAGTAAATTAGTGTGCTGCACTGATATATTTTTCAGGATATTAACTGTGCTGTTAGCAGGCAGTATTTTGTGTTACCATCTTGTTCAGAGTTTTTGTGAGCTTTTGTGAATGAGTGGTTTGAGGTTCTGGCCAACTGTGACAATAAACCATGAAATGGTTTTACAAGGTACAGGGAATGATCCGAGAGGACATTGCTTTAATCACCCAAAATTTGCTTCCTTGGGCAGAAACAGCTCCACCACTCTTTGCTCAGAACATTCAGATCCCAGCTGGATATGGAAGAGGGAAACCCCCTCCCTGCCCGCAGGGAGTGCAGCAGGCTGTGTTTCCCAGCCATGGGCAGTGATGTGCAGGGCTCTGTGAAGGGAGCACTGGGGCTGCTCTGCCTCGGCTTCTCCTGCACTCCCCAGTCTGGGGATTGGGTTCATCACCAGCCCTGTGTGGAAAACTGCCCCTTTGTGCTGCATTTTGGATGATATTCTCTAGGAGCCATAGGGCAGGAAGGGCAGAGCCTCAGGGGTGCTGAGCCCATTGCAGCACCCAGCCCCATCTGTGGGGCTGTGGGGCAGAGCAGGAGGGGGGCACCCACTGTCAGCCTGCAGGGCCACATTGCACTGGATGGATGAACTGACACATGTCTGCTACTTCACAGGTGCCAGTTTACTGCTCCTGCCTTTTTTTAAAGTGACATTTATTTCTCTTTTAACTAGTGAGAGCTTTGAGCATGTTTTTCAACAGCATCCAGACCGTTGTTTCATTTTTAGCCATATTCAGTCACTTTTCCTGCTGCCCTTGGTAATTAGAGCTGGGTGTTTTGTTCTGTCAAACACTTCACCATATAGAAAATGTTGTTTTGCTCATCTTGAAGCTACTGATGAAAGAAAGCATCTGGTCCGTGTCAGGGATGGTTTGAAGCTTGGGACTTTCTGAGGATGGTCTAGAGGCAACTGGGGTCTTCACTGTGCTATTTCTGACACCCACCTGGGGCTGTAGGGAGGAAATTGGGTTACAGGGAGGCTTGGCTTAGCTATGACCAGTGTTTCACAAGAGTCTGTGACTGCAGAATGCATCAGTATGCAAAGGGAGTGAGGAGCTGAACCAGCCTTGAAATACAGCAGCAGTCTTTGAAAATGAGGAACTAGCAAATAATGTGTTATGTGGTGATGGTCTTCATCTTTATGGTAAGTATGGAGTCCCTGAAAGGAAATGAAATGAGTTGTGCTGCAAAAAGCAGTGTTTAATCCTTCCCCCTCCCCCTGACAAAGTGCCCATGCTGGTTGTACCAGCTGCACAAGCAAAAGCAGGAGTGTTCCTGTTAGCCCACCACGGGCAGACCAAGCCCAGTGTGCGTTTGGACCTGGTGCTCATTGCCCATGGGGAGGGGAGCAGGGACATGCTCCATGAGGGCCAGCAGAGTCACTGGGAGCCTCTGACAGAGCCTGAGCTGCCATTGCAGGAGAGTTTCCCCATCTTTCATAGCCAGGAAAACCCAAAGCAAAACCCTTTCCTTGAAGACTGTGATGAGTGTAAAGCTGTGGTGGAGGTAAGGGGACACTGCCAGGAGAGGGGGGGATGAATCCAAAAGAGCAGCAGCTGAGATTTCACAGGGTGTTCTGCACTGGAAGGGTTCCACAAGGATAATTGAGTCCAGCTCCTGTGTGAATGGTCCCAGTGGGATCAAACTCACAAGCTGGGTGTTGCCAGCAGAGTGCTCGCACCAGCTGAGTAATGACCACAGGACTGCTGCACCCATAGCTGCACTTGGATGGTTTGGGACTTCAGGGCTTGTATTCAGCAGGTTCAGTAGCCTCCTCACATCATTTTTATAATGTTTATTACTGCTACAAGGTGAATGCAACTGTACTGCAGGTCACTGGCTAGAGAAGAGACATCTTCCCATCATATCCCTAATTACTGCTCGTGTGGACTGCTATGGCAACTGCCTTTCTGCAGGGCATCTGCACTCCAGTATCACAGGCTTTTTGGAGCAAGTCCAGGCATTTTTGGATGTGTGCCCCCCATCTGGGGGTGTTCAGCCTCATGACATATCAATTAGGAATCAGTGTTCAGTGGTAACCACCCTTTCCCCCCCCCCTCTCCTCTTCTTTTGCAATCAGACCTGGAATGGGATTTGTAACACAGGCACCTCCCTGTGGGTGTGTGAGAGCTGCTCTGAGCTAAGCTCAGGCTTTGGCACAATGGGAAGGATGTGAACCCTGCAGGCTGGGCTGGGCAGTGGCTCTAGGGCACTGAGGGTGTCACTGTCCCCAGGAGAGTCACCAGACACACCCAGGGATCTGCCAGGGGCTTCCACATCAAGGAAGAGGATCAGGTAGTAAAAGTCTTCTGTTGATCTTCACATGGTAACAGAAGGTCACCTAAAAGAGCATCTTTGGGGATGCTGAAAGCACAGAGGTGGCTATCTGAGATGATTCTTTGTCTGGCTTGGGCAGGGGGATGCCCAGGACAGAGAACTGAGACCTCCTGGTTTCTCTCTGTGCTTCTACAGGCAGAACAAGTACACTGTGTGACTCTGCAGCTTCACAGGGTTTGTTGTGCTGGGAGGGAACAGCCTTGAAGCAGGATGAATAAAGGAGTGTGTTTTATCCTGAGCCTGCCAGATTTGCTGTGTTTGTATAGAGGGTCAGTTCAGTTTACCTTGAAAAATCATTGTTTTCCAGATTACTGGCTTTTAATGAGGACTCTGCTGCCCTGGTGCTCCAGAGGAAAGCACACAGTGCAGAGTCACAGCTTTGGGCACCAGCATTTCCAGTGAACGTGGGTGGGCGTGTTTGGAAACTGGACCTGGGCAGCATCTGAGCTAATGAGAACTCAGGGGGCTTAAAAAGGCAAGGAGCTGCAGAGAAAACCATGTGAAAACATCACTATTAAAGTATATTAAATACTGAAATGTTACTATCCAGTGGGCCTGAATGCAGGTGTGCAGTGCTGCTCACCTTCCATCTTGCTGAGCAGGGGCCACACCTGACACAGGGTGTGGAAAGAAGCAAAACTGCCCCTGTCCTGGTCATCTTCTGCCTAAATGCCAAGGGAAGATGTGCAAGGAGCAAGAAGGAGCCAAACTCCAGTTTTAGGTGAACAGAACATCCTTGGGGGACAGTAGACTTCAGCCTTCCAGCTGGTGAGTGAAAATCCTGTTGATAGCAAGGCCAAGTAGGAGGAAGGTGACCATGTCTCACATAGAATGTGTTATAAACCCCAATCCTTCCCCACAGGTGATGAGACTGTAACACAAAATTAATATGTGAAAACTTCATGCAAAATCCTCCTTTTGCTTCTCTCTATTTCTGGCCAATTCTTTGTCCCTAATTTTTTTTTACCCCACTATGTTACCAGGGATTTGGAGAAAAACAAGTTTTGTTGCTGGGCTTTTAGAGGCTCTTACTGTGCTCACCAGGTGCTCAGTGATGGAGCACATGCCAAGGGAAGGGGAAAGATATTAGTTTTGTTTTGGAAAAGGCAGCATTTTTCTCCTCTTCTGGACCCCCCATGGGAGCTGCTCTCCATAGGTGTTTTAATCTAAATCATTGTGCTTCAGTGCTGTCCAAGTTAGGTGGTGCAAAACTTCTCCTCTTTCATAGAATTCAGATTTGGGGAGAAACCTCTGTCTGGGGGAATGATGAACCCTGTGTCAGCTCGTGCCCCATGGACTTTCTGCCCCACTGGAAAAAGCAAATACCTGCTGGGTTATTTCAGGCTCACTGCTCACTCTCTTCATTGCTGTGCACAACAGGGAGCAGGGCAGTTGTGTCTGCACCAGTATGTGCACCTTAGAATTATTCCTGTGAAATTCATGTCATGCAAGAAACAGGGACATTTGACAGCAGATAAAGACCATCCCTAAAGTAAAGCCAGGTGGGCACCAGAGCCCCAATTGCCAGCTTGCCACAGCTAAAGAAATGAAAGCCAAAACTGATACATGTTCTGGATCCTTCTCTGCCTGTGTCATTGGAAGCTGCAGGTGGCTGGATGCCCTTCTGGTTGTGGACAGCCTTGGCATCATTTCTGCTGCTTATTTGCATGTGGCACACCACATTTTGGAAGTCCTTTTTTGAAGTGATACCATAAATGTGGTTTGAGTTTTTTTCTTAAGCAAACAAGTGAGTAAAGGAGAGGTATTTGGATAAGTCTTGGGAAGGATTTTCCAGGATTCACCAGAAGATACAATGATGGGAAAGTTGTGTAATTCTTTAGAATTATTCAGCTCCTGACTGGTATCCAGTATTTGGTATTTCTCTCGCTCTGCCTGGAATAATTTCTCTCACTCTGGGGTTTGTGTAAAAAATGTTTAATTGAGTTCAGAAACTAATGATCAGAAGTGACCATCTGTGACCCTTCAGTAGGCATCTGGATGCATATTTGCCAACTCTGAGGTGTTGAGATAACACAGCCCCGTTGCTGATGGGACTAGAAGCCTTATCATCAGATATAATAATACTTTCCAGCTGCACTTGTTGTTTTTTAGTCTTTCCTAAATGAAAATGAGTTCTGCAGGTGGCTAATGCTAGAGGATAATTTGTTTCCGTGCTCGTTTGAAGCCTTGTAGCAAACCCAAAGCTGTGAATAAAAGATGGAAATAAAAGTAGAACGTGATTTCAGGAAAAAAACCCTCCATTTTCTGTGCTGGTGAAGTGACTAAGCCGTGTGGCTGCTGATGCAAACCTTTCATCTGCCCAAGGAAAAGGGTTATTATCTTCAGCTGAAGCTGATGGGGCACTGAGCAGCATTTGAGCAGCACATCCAGGCAGATATTTGCATGAGAAACGTGAAGATGAGACTTTGATGTATTTGCAGCTTCTGAATTCCCACTATGCTTTTGATTGTACTGCCCCTTGGGAGTGCCTGGGACACCTTTCCTTTGGCTAGGCTGAAACTCAGGAAGGGAATTTCATGCTCCACTCCTCCACATTATCTTTTTGGTTCTGAGATAACTTTTCCTCTCCTCTCAGCTGAAGTCTGGAAAAATATGTTAATGACAGCAGGACAGAGGCCACCAGCCTTGCTTAAGGGGGCAGGGAGATGCTGGGAAGGAGAGGGAGAGAGGCTGGATTGCAGATTTCTGGCTGTGTTTGTTGAAGGAACCTCTGCAGGTCAGCAGCAGCCTGGAGCAGGACTGACTTTGCCATCTGAGACCTCCTGGGATGTTCTCTGGGTAACTCCCTCCTGGGCTGTGCCTTGCTTATTAAGAGCTAATGCAAATAGGGAATTTCCAGATGTATTTTTTTTTTCCCTGGTGGAAGCATTGATTTGCTTTAAAGTGTTAGGTGATCTGGAGCATTGAGCTGGAGGTTGTGTGGTACCATCACCCCAGAGTGGCTGCTGGGGTGCTCAGCCTGAGCCACAATCCCTGGGCTGCTGGACACCCTGATGTGCCTTCTTCCTGGGATAAGGTCTCAAAGGTGGCAAAGGTTTCAAGAAAGGCACGCACAGAAACAAAAAAAAATGCTTCTAAACTGATGGAAAAGCAGCAGAATCAGTGCAGGACAGCTCTGATGAAAGCTGTCCATGGACAATTTGCAATCAGGCACATACAAGAGAGAAATGTGACTTCCCAGGGATCCTCATTAGCTCAGGTGCTCATCAAACCACAATTTAACACTGGGTGGGGGTTTATGGGGTGAAATGTTTTTCTTTCTGGAGTACACAGGAGGCACAGCTGTTTCTCTGGTAAGCAGCTTCTTGTTCCTACGAGCTCCATGCATCAGTAATTACTCTCTGGACTAATTCACTTAATTAAGCCCACTGAGGGGATGCTCTCACAGCATGGTCATTGCTCTTTAAACTCTCACATACACAGAGGGACTATCACACTTAGGGAAATTACCCCAGTGTCTTTAGATGGGCGGAGTGGTGAGTAATAAAAATTCCTTTTTTGTGGCCAAAATAGTTCATGGCTGGGGCTCTGCCTTTCCAGAAGGTGATCTGGGTTGAAGTCTTGAGTTTGCCTCCTACTTGTGTTGGAGCAATTAAGCCCCAGATGGCAAATGGAGAATCTCCAAAGTAAATTTTTGCCTTGGAAAGTAACCTCAGAGGATGCACAGCCCCAGCTAGGCTGGGGGTGCAGGGTTGTGCTGCTCCATGCTACAGCCTCGTTGGCTGGCAAACAGAGAAAAGGCCTGGATTGTCAAAAATACTTGAATTTTCTTGATTTTTTTTCTCTTTTGAAAGAATGACTTTTGTTTTGGAACAACATCAAATAGATGTGGTCTCTACTGCAGAAAAGAATGTATGACACAGAAATCTTTAATTATTCCTTCATTTCTACAGAAACTTCATTATATTCTGCTTAGTTACTTGGGTTATGGCTTCAATAAGCTCTTGAATTAGTCTGTTATTAATGTAATAAAAATCGAAAGCAAATTCACAGCCAAGTGTTCTGGTGCTTGAAAGACTTTTTCAATTTTTTTCCTGAAAACATGAGAACAACTTGTCACAATTTTTTTTTTTTTTTTAGCTTATTGTTGTATACAGGAGTGTTAAATATGTGGCATCTGGAAAAAAAATGGTAACTAATGCTCACTTAAATGTTTTTCTGCTGAAGGAATTTGTGGTATGTGGTTGCTCCCAAAGCATCCTCTGAAGGGAATCTCTGGGTGAGGGATGACAAGGGAGCTCCTCAGCAGCTGCCACCTCCCATTTCACCAGGCCTGAACCCCAGATCCTGAATATTTCCAAAATAAAAATCCCTATGGTCATAACCCATTGTGAGGCTTAGTCACTAAGGTATTAAACCACCAGATCAGCCTGTAGATTGCTCTGTGCTGGGTACTGCACGTGGCTTTTGCTGTGCAGCTCCCAGGCTGGGCAGAACCCCCCTGTAACAGTGGTAGGGACGTGGCTCTGTGTCAGCAATGTTCCCAGCAGGAAAGCTCCTGGGGGATGGGAACAGCCTGCTCAAGTACCCATTGATTTCTCCTTACAGTTTTTCATCTGAACATTATCATATTTTTTTATTAAGTCAGCTTGTGACTTCAGTAATTTCTTTCATTAGGCTTGTTCTGAAGGCAAGATGGCTTAAAATTAAAAGCAACTTCTCAGCCGAGTTAACATTCGAGCACAATTAAGTTGAATCATACAACAACAAGATGTGAGGAAATAAAAGACCAATTTTGGCAGCAGCAGATCAATTATTACAATGCAGAATCACATGCAATACAATAATAGATTTTTTTTTCTCAGTAACATGCCCTAGCTGCAAGCCCATTGATAGGTGTTTATAAACAATTATTGTCTTCTAAAAAATATTGTTGAAACACTTTGTGGGTGATGCTGATGTCAAAGCTACTCCTATGCACGTGCCTGAAAGCAGCATTTGACTCCCCAGGCTGAGCTGGAGGGAGCTTTGGTGAGCATCCAGCCCTGGTGCTGGGGCTGGCACGGGGCAGTGCCAGGGTTGGAAATGCATCTGCTGGGGTCTCACTGGATTTCCCTGCTGCTGCACTGCTGAAGCTCCATGGTGGTAAATACTGCCAAAGTGCTGTGCATTTCCAGAGCTCCTGGGATCAGGACTGGCTCTGTTCACAGTGCTGTGTACCTGTGTGTGATTAGGACACTGCTGGAGCCAGGAAAGCAGCTTTTCCTCCAGCTGCTCAAGGACAAATTATAACAATGATTAAACACCTGCTGGACACATGTACTATGTGATGTTTTGCAGAAAGCATGTTTTCAAAGAGGTGTTGCCTTCTTGGACCAATGAGTCTTTTCCATTCTGTATGGCACAAACTACCCTATATAAGTGTAGTGTTTATTTAAATAAAGCTCTTTCTGGTTCTCCATTGCACAAGGAACTATGTTGCATTTATCCTTTCTGTCACTCCTGTAGACAAAATGCAACACCTGTGGCTGCAGTGATTTGGCATGGGAACAGCTAGTCAGGGAAGCTGAGCCCACAGCATCCCAGGGGGTTTTGTAGGATTCAGGGAAGTCATTCCAGGGTTTGAGGAGACAAGTCCCACAGAGAATGGAGATGAGAAGTGCAGAAGCTCATGGTGCTGAGTGCTGCCACAGCAGCCACCCCTGCAGGTGTGCCCTGCACCAGCAGGGTCCCCAGACAAGAGGTGACTTCTTTACCATGGCAGGCACCACTTTCCCAAAATGGGCTGTGATTCAGAACCATGTGCTTTTTCTGCAGGAGACAGAGCAGGTGCCTCCCTTGTGTCAGACAGCACCTCATGAGCTCCAGACATTTGTGTTTGCCTTGATCTGGCATCAAGGCAGGGCTGCAGGAGGATGCTGCAGTGAAAGCCCTAATCCACTTATGCTGGCAGGTTAGACTGAGCAGGGATGAGTTTAGTTAAAGAAATAACTTTCCAGGATATAAATGAATGGATAAAATAAGATTCTATTAAGGGTTCGTTCCAGTCCTTGAATGGCACTAATGATAGTGTGGGAATAGGAGGCACAAAGAGATTAGCAGCAGTCTTTATTTCCCAAGCAGGTTGTCTGTTGAGATGTTGTTACATAAACTAAATATTCATGTGTTAAGAAGTAATTGTGCAGTTTTGTCTGGAGGGAGTCCCGGGCAAGAGCTGCTTCATAAGGACAGAACTGGGAGAATTGCAAGACAAGAAAAGTATATCAAGAAAAAAAAGCATCAAGAAAAGTATATTTTGCAAATTTTTATTCTGAGTAAATGGGAACAAACACATTCCTGTGCCATATGTCTCACCAGGGTGCTTTCAGACTGGATGTTTATAAGAAGTCAGAGGAGCTGATGTGCCAAATGTGCTGTGACCCCCTTGGGCAAAGGTCTCAAGTACCCATTTCCCTCTCAGGAAATATCCAGAATAACCTGTGAACCTGCTCCAGCTGCACAGATGCTGAAGATGCCCTGAGTGACACCAACCCTTCTCCACAGGCTGTCCCCCCTGGTGGCTGGGGGATGCTGAAGGGGTGGGTGATGTTGCAGGAGGGCATCTGGAGCTAAACCTGTGAGAATTTTAACTCTAATCTTCTTCTGTGCTTTGCATTCAAGTTGTCTTTCTTTCTTTCTTTCTTTCTCTTTCTTTTTTCCTGCTTCCTCCCTTGCCTCAATCTCCACCTCTTCCAGCAATGTGGACACCAAGGAGCTGTGTGGTGAGTGCATCCCTCTTTTTGGGCAAAAACAATTATTGTGTGCATGAGGTCCTTCAAAGGCTGCATGAAACCCAGTGCAGACTGTGGAGCTGGGGGATCTCAGCCCTGCTGCTGCTCTGCTCCTTACTCCACTGGAAAATTGGCAGAACTTTTTTCATTTTCTTGCAACACAAATGGGGTCAGAGCTAAGCAGAGCACAAGGATCCCGTTCAATAACAAGCTGGAGTTCAATTTTCTTCCAGCTTGGCTCTGAAGTTCAATAATCCCATATCCCTCTGCAATACCTGTGACATGTTTCTCCCTAGGCCAGCATTCATGTTTCCTAGCAGGCTGCCTGAGGGGTGCACTGCCTCTGCTGTACCTCCCACAGCTTGCCAAAATTAAAGGCTGAACAGAAAATCTGAGATAATATTTTGTCCCACACCTTGACCAGAAAGGGGATGTTTCCTGCTGGGATTTCTGAAGGGCTTTGCTTCAATGGGAGGTGACTCAAACTGCTCACTCAGGTGTATTTTTTTAAGGGTGTTTGTTATTGGGAAATGCCTCCTGCACCCCAGCTTTTTGGGAGGAGATGGAAGGAGAGGTGTGTGGCCTTGCAGAAAGCTCATCCATCCCTTCTCCTCCCCTCCTGTGCCAGGATGCAGAACATGTGAAGCCACCTCAGCAGGTCTTCACCATTTCCCTTCATCACTTTGCCATCAATTGCAGCCTTTGGAAGCCTGGCTGGGAGTGGGATGTGCAGACACAGATGGGGTTTCTGGGTGCCTGTGCCAGCACCAGGCAGCTGCTCTCTATTCCTGATACCTTCAAGCCTTCTCTGTCCATAGGTGTGCTTGCACCAGGACATTGTCCAGAGTTTCTCTCCTCCTGATGCACTCAGCCCCTGCCCACACCACTTTGAGCATCCAAGCTGGCAGCAAAAGCAGCAAAATTTCCCCTTTCCAGTGGTTATTCTTGCTTGTCCTTGTTTTGGCATGCAAGAAACAAAGGCTTCCATAAAATCTTTTTGGTTTGAGGGTAAATGGGCTTGTTCCCATCCCTCCATTCTTACTGCCAGCTGACCCAAGAAATCAAACCCCCCCCAGCTTCAACCATCCACTTTGCCAGGAAACCCAGGAGTAACAGTGGCATTGTTTGACCCCACACAGCTTTCCCCATCACTCTGATAGAATCAGGAAATTGCATGGCTGTCACCCAGTGTGATCCCATCTCCCTGCCTCTCCCAGGGGTGAAGCTGCCAGAGAGAAGGGAGATAAACCCATCACCTCCTGGGGAAAGCTAGGGGAAGCCAGAGAAAGGATCAATCAGCACAAGCTGCTGCCTAGATCTGTTATCTGCTGAATACCTACCCTTTCCTGTGATTTATTTGCTTGCTTCTCTTCTAAGTATTAAACATAAACCCTCAGTTTGTCTAAATGGGAGCTGTGGTGTCTCTCTTGAAATGGATTGTGTGTTATAAAATGTTGAGACCATCTTAAAAGTTATTTCTTGAGCCCTGCAGCTTCACATGAATATAAAATACTAAACCAGCAGAGCTGAATACTTTGTTAAAGTCAACTCTGTTCTCCTCCCATGTGCTGCTTGGTCAGTCTCAAGGGCTGTGCTGTGCCCACAACAGCTCATTTCTCCTGAAATGGATGAGCTTTTTATTTCAGGACCTAGAAAAAATCCTTACCTATCAGATCTGCTCTATTTTTCTCTCCCAAGTAGGAAGGGAAAGCCAAACAAACACGCTGCAATGAGAATAAGCTGTTTACTTATCGTGGAACAGCTGCTGTCAGTCATGCTGTGACATTCCGGTTTCTGCCAAAATCTTCTTCCCTTTGGATATGTTCTCAGACTGTAAATAGCTATAGGCACTTCTAATTAAGCCAAGAAAACCTAATTAGTGGGATTGTTTCCTGAAGTTTATGTCTTGCTGCACTGCAGAGAGATGTCACCTCAGTGTGAAGCTCCATGTCCTGGTGCTGAGGAACAGCACTGGTGGCTTTTAAGGAGCAGCTTTTTGCTGTGCTCTGTCAATCTCCACAAACAGGCAAAGGACAAGGATGGCACTGAGAAAATGTGGCTCCTTCTCTGTGCAGAACACATGGTTTTGGGCCCAGCCTGCAGCTCTGTTCTCTTCCTTTCAAGGCATATTTTACTCTCAAAAGCTTGCTCAACCTGTGATTGTGGGCTGAGATGTAAATGTGATAGGAATGTAGGGAAAGATGTAAGGCCAGTCTCAGTCATATAAATTGGGGTGAATTGGAATATTTGGATGCTGTGGGTGGTGAAGAATGTCAATGGAATGGAGAGGGGATTTCTTTTGAGACCTCTTCATCCATGCCAGCAGCAGGAGGGAGAGGGATCATGTACAATCAAATGCAGAAATAGGCACAGAAATAAAGAACTTGAGGAGTTGTTTTCAATGGGAGCTACTGGGTCTTACATCTCCTTTCTGCAATGGTCCCAAACTTCTTGGGAATCACACCACTTCCCATCCCTGCAGCACAAATTGTGACTTTGGCTGAGGACACAGAGTATAAAAATACCCCTGGAACCATCTTCCCAGGTTTATGTTACCACCAGTAGTGGATCTTGCTGTGCCAAGGTGCCTCAAGTTACATTAACATGCTCCCATCATGCTTCTCTTGGTTTTCTCAGACTATTTTGCTGATCATATGGGAGACTATGAAGATGTTTTGGCCTCCCTGGAGATGCTGAACCTCTCCATCCTGAAGGCCATGGACTACACCAAAAGGGTGAGTGCTCCTTCCTGCACCTCAGGTTTCACAGCTCTGAGTGAGTGCTGTAAAATTGCTATATTAGAAACTAGAGGCTGTGTCACAGGACACTAGTCCTGTGTTTGAAGGACTGCAGAGGAATCATGCAAGCACCAAAAACCAAGACATAATGACCTGGTTTATATGTGCAAAGTAGCCCTAAGTCCTTAAAAATCCATCATGAATGTTAATGATACAGGACTATTATAGACAGTGATCAAGAAGCATATTGAAATTCATTTATGGATTCTATAAAATCTGAGCTGATGAATCATATAAAGATCCCTGCTGAGAGTGCACCACTCTTCTGTTGTTTGAGGCTGAGAGAAGTGTTTATAGAGCTTTAGTTCCTTTGAAATTATTTTCCTGTCCTTCCACACCTTAATAGTGCAACTGGGCTGTATCAGTGATATTTATTAGCTCAGGATAATCAATCCCTTCTCCCACTTCTACCTTCAATTTGCATTGTTCTTTAGTGCCACCATGAATAAAAAGCAGTTTTTCTCTTCACTGGTGAGCACTAAGCTAGCACTAAGCTGAGGGCCAAGCCAGGGAGGAAAGTTTTGCTTTTTCCAAGCAGTTGTAATCCAACTGCAGCCCTCCTGCAATCCAAATTGAAATCTCCCATCTATCTTTGAAGCTAAAAGGGAAACTCAAATTACTCCACATTAAAGAAGTGACAATGATAAGCAGTTTCAGGAGTTAGAATGGGAAATGGCAAATTTCTCTCCCCTCTTACTACTGAGTAAAGAGCTTGATTTCCTTGCTTGATCAAAATCCATCCATTTTGGTGTCTGTGAGGAAGGCAGCATGGAAAGTGAAGGCACATATTTAACATGTTGATGTCTTGCCATAATAAATTAAAGGCAAAAGTCTTTGGCCAAGCACTGATCTGTCTGAAGTGTTAGAGATTTTTTATCAACATTATGAAAGAGTTAAAAAAACCAATAGCTCATTTTTTATGATTAAGTTTCTGTGTCTGTTCATGTCTCATTTATATTCATTATTAGCAATTTTCATGACCATCAGGTTTGCCAACTATGTATTTTAAATAAATGTTAACATGCTAATAGAGATCTTAGGAATTCATTCTGGCTTGCTGTTTGTGATGCCTTCCACCACTGCTTTTCCTATGTGATGTGAATATATAGACTAATTCTTACTAATGTTTTGCAAGAGGAAAATGGTCTATTCCCTGCTTATAAATGAGGTATCTAAGCATTTGGGTATTACCTTGCATGAGACATCTGCAGCAGAAGCAGGATGGTTATTCATAATCCCAACCCACTCATAAGAAGAACAAGTTTCTCCCTCCTTGATTCAGCAGATTGTGGCAGGATTCCCCTGCCTTAATTGCAGCATGTCAAGGTTATTTACCTAAACCTGAGCTGGTCACCTCCATCATGATTTTGTGGAGAGAAACAGGGAGATCTGGAGCACTGGAGGCACCTCCCTCCTGTGACACTTCATCTCAAATCAGACATTTCCCAAGCCAGGTGAGGGAGTGTTCCCCAGCATCCTCCCATCCCCTCATCTTACCAGCCCATGGGGTGTGCTGCTCTTCTCTGCCTGGCTGATTTTTGGCAAGGGAGCAAGCAGAGCAAGACTACATCACACAGAGGAGCTGGCAAAGAAGTATTTAATGAAAAACACTGCTCCCCACTGTGATTTTGTGAACAAAGTGGTACAAACCTCATCAATGAATTATTCAAAGGCAGGCACTTTGTTCAGGTAAAGAAGCAGGAGAAAAGAAAACCCAACAGAAAATAAGCTGCTGTGGGTGGTAGAGAAACCTGTCTCTGGTGTTCAAACAGGATACATTTGATTTGGAAGGATTTTAAACCTCCTCATGTTCCACCACCTTGCTATGGGCAGGGACACCTTCCACTAGACCAGTGAAATACAGAGCCCCATCCAGCCTGGCCCTTTCAGGGATGGGGAGTTTCCTTCTGCTCCATCTTCTCCCCAGGTGATGCTGTGACCTGCTGATGGGGTAGCAGGATGTTTAATAGATTCATATATTTAATACATATTTTTAGTAACACTGGAAGAGGTGAGAGGTGGCCAAAGCAGCAGGTTTTGGTAGAGTTAAGTGTGGCTTTGTGCCTCCTGATGCTCCAGCCTGTTGCTATCCCTTCACTTCTTCCTGTGGCCAGATCCTGCAAAGGGCTGGCTGATGATGCTGAGCATTGTGAGTTGTGAGCAAACTGCTTTGCTGGTGAGCTGCTCCTGCTTCTCCATAATAAAATACACATTTCCTATGCTGGGGAAAGCTACCAATCATTTAGAAGCATTCCTATTTCCTCAAACAATGTATTTGGGGCAAACAATAAGTGAAGCCTAACCTTTTTCTGTGTTGTCTTTCTGAGAGGTGCCAGCTGACGAGAGGGCATGGAGAACCATGATATTTAATTGCTGTTTATATTTCTCACCTTAAAAGACAACTGATTATTTCTTGCTCACAAAAAGAGAAAGCAGCAATTATCTCATGCTGGAGGAGCTCATAAAGTATCAGCAGTAATTAGATTCAGTAGAGGAAGGTCTCACACAGCAAAACAAAATCTGTCATTGTAATTATTTTCCAATACAGTGATGTCCGTGCCACAGCGAAATAACTGGTGGCAATTGGAAATGCAAAGTTAAATTGGAGAGAAAGGAAATGAACTTTTGGGTTCTAAATAAAGCTGACAGCAGGAGATGTTCCTATATCATTCTCTTTTACTGTTGTACAGTGCAGTCAGCAAACACCAAACCCAGCCTGCCTGGGCAGGACGTGGTCTGTGTCCAGTGTCAGAGGTGTGTGGGTGAGGGGGAGGGGGAGCAGAGCCAGGCTGGTGCTGTCCCCCCCTTGGTCTCTGAGTCCCCTGCCCCAGGGGACAGTGCCCACCTGATGCTTCCACCATCCCTGTCAGCTCTGGGGTGACAGGAGAGCACCTGGGGGTGCCAGAGGTGATGGTTAACACTGCACACCCTCACCCAGACAGCCTGGGAAATGTCACTTAGCTTGATAAAAAACAGTGTGACTTTTGAGCCTGAGAGGCTCAATTAGCTTGTTCCTGACAGGTCCAGTTCCCACTGCCAGCTGCACTGGGGTTGCTCCTGCTTCCACCTTCTGCCAATTAAGCACTTTGCAGGACTGACCATGGAAGCATCAGCAAAGTGACCTTAAGTGGTGAGGCAAACTTTAAAAGCAAGCTGCAAAGAAATCAAAAAAATGCTGAGTGATGAACATTTTGAAGGATGAAGCAGCTCAGATTTAAAGTCAAATCATCCCTTCCTGGGGATGCTCCTGTTGGCAGCAGATGGGTTCAAGAAGCACTGGTGACTGACCTTGGTGCATGGCCTGTCCCAGATGGAAGGAGAGTAAAACAAAATTACTCAAATTTTGCTTGTAAAACAAAATTACCCAAAACTGGAGCTGAAATTGCAACTGCCCAACATGCCAGAATGAGACTGGCTCCAGGGAAGAGCAGGGTACAGCAGGAGGGATTTATGGGGCAGCTCTGAGGATGTGAGTGTGGACCTGGACCAGCTGCTGCTTGGTGTTCAGCATCACCTTTGGTCCTGGAGAGAAAGCAGAGATGTGAAAGACAGTGTTTTACTCCTTGCCTGCTCACTGGCTGCTCTGCTGGCAGTCTCTCAGTTATCTCATTTATGGACCTGGAGAGGAAATGTGACCAAGTGGTGACACAGCTCACACTCCCTGAGAGCCTTCTCTGTCAGAGTGCCAAACAACACGTGTGTCTTATGGACTGGCAGTGTGCCCAAAGCAGCTGCAAATTCATTTTCCCCCTGAAGTTCATTACTTAGATGTAAGAATATGCAAATCATAAAGGGAAAACCGAGTGCACTGACCTTCAATACCAGCTGCAGCTGCTCCAGCAGCAGTAGGGATCCCAGAGGTATCTACATACAGTTGAATAGGTTTTCATATTATTTTTGAGTTAAATTGTTCCTGCAGCAATCCTTCCTTCTTGTCTCTGCCTTCTGAGGTGTAATTGCAGTGAACAGGAGATGCTGGGCACCTGGGGCTCAGTGGAGGTGCTGCAGCAGATGTCCCCTCCCTGCTGCAAGTGCCAGTCTGACCATGGGTCTCCCCCAGTTTTCAGCCCCCAGCAGCAAACTGTGCTTGTTTGAGCAGCTCAGTGACAGCCCCAGAGCAAGAACCATCTGCCAGCATGCTAAAAATGGTGGATGGTATTTTTTGTTTTACAGCACAGCCCAGATCAGCAATATAGAGTGCTCTTATTTGCATTCTTACCTGCCAAACTTAAGCTTGCCAAAAGTGATATTGCTCTTTTTTTGAATTATAACACCTCGAGATAAAATAATCACTAGAAATAATCCTCAAAAAGAACCTTTTCCTCCCATCCTCCAGCTAATCCTTTATCTCAGCCTTTCATTGAACTTGAGCAGGTTTTCTCCTGCTCTGCTGAATGGACTTGGGGCTCACACTGAGGGTCTCAGGATGCTGGGGCAAGGCTGTGCCCTGTCAAGGGGTGGTTGGATGGAACACCAGCACAATGGTGGCACTTCTGGGTTGTGCCCAGCCCAAAAATGTGAGTTGCTCATATTCTGGCCTTGCCTCACGGTGGTTAAATGGACAACAGCTGAAAACTTCTGGTCTGGGTTTGAAGCCTGTGTGGTGTCACTGCAGTGCAGCACAGCCAGGTCTGAAACACTCCTGTGATGCAGTTAAAGGAGTAATCATGGTGAATGGCTGTGGCTGAAAAAAGAAAAGCGTGGGGATGGGTCAGTGAATTGGTAAAGGATGAGTCAACTCTCCACGTGTTTTGAATGACACATTTCTGAACAATTTCTGTATCAATTTCTGTGGCAGATAATAGATGCTGATCTCTAGGAAAGTTGTGGAACTTCGTAGTTGAAGAACAATCTGAAAGGAAAGGAGGTGCCCTTGTTTAGCTTCTCAGAAAGTATTTCTGCAACTCTTCTCTGAAACTAATTAAAGAAAATATTGCAGCACAAATTAAAACAAAATGTGCTGCTTCAGTTCTGCAAGAACTGGATTTCCCCAGGTTTTCTGCTCAGACTCCAGAGCAGAGCTGCTCTGGGTTGGTGCCATGGGCTGTTCCTGCCAGCTCTGCAGGGCTGGGCATGAGACCCAGCTGGGCTGCCAGACTGTGGGACAGGGGCTGCCAGCAAGATGAGTCTTAAAGTCTCTCTTGGAGCTTATTTTTAGACTGAGATCCTCATTCACTTCTCTTCTGTCTGTCTGTTTTGACAAAGTTCATGTCCCCCCATTCTCCCTGAAAAGGGAGAGCATCTTCTCTGGAGGTCTTGGCTGTCCTGGCTCCAGCTCTCATGGACCTCCTGTAAGACATGATTTTCCTCCTCTTCTCTCCCATTTTAGGTCTATTGCTTCTGGAATTTAGGTGAATTTTATGGTGAAGGTGTCAGTGCTGTTCTCTTGCCAAATAATCTGAGAGCAGCTTTGAAGGAGCCACCCAAAGGAAAGGCACAGCCAGGCTGAGCCTTGAGCAGCTTGACCATCCCACACTGCTGCATCTGCAGGGTCCTTTGAGTAGGTCCTGTTGGGAAAACAAAATCTGCACTTCCCTTGGAAAACTGAAATAAAATAAGTATCAAATTGCTGCCTTGTGGGAACCAAACATAGCTAATTAGGAACATGAGTGAAGCAAAAGGCTGATTATAGCCAGGGTGTGGAGCAGTAGGAGACAACACTTCCAAGCCTGTTCTTTGCCTCTGGGTGAGTGGACAGGGTGCAAAGGGGTCAGAACCTCTGGATCCAGTGACCTGGGTGATGTGCAGCCCAGCAGATCCCAGCCCTTCCCATCCCTGGGGCTGATGAGAAATGAGGGGTTGCAGCACAGGGAGGTTCTCTGACAGTGAGAATGGAGCAGCTTGTGATAAATTGCTTGGGAAGGGTCCCTGGCAGGAGACCTTTGGGACCAGGCAAGGTGAGCATGAGATGAGTCCAACACTGAGATTTGCAAAAGGAGGATTTTATAGCAAAAAACTTTTTTAATCCATATGATGCTGTTGTAATTTTTTAAATCTGAACAGGTGTCTCATTTCAGTTTTTAGAGCTGTTTTGGGGAGGCTGAGGGTCTTTCATATGGTAATGGTTTCATTTATCAACTATTTAAATGCCTGCTCTCTTCAGGTTTCTCCTACTGATTATGTATCAGGCAATCAGTTTTGGGTCTCTGCTTTGGAAGGGATTTGAAAGTCGGGGGGGGAGGGAAAGGAGAAAGAGGCAGGTTTGGGTGTTATTTTAATTATAAGAAAATATGTCTTGGAAGCAAACAGGCAATTATGAGCAACAAATTTAAATCAGCCACTCAGAGATTACAGTGCAACACATGCCTGGTTTTTAAAGGGCTGGGTGGGTGGAAGATAACCTCTCCATCATCCTGGGATGAGGCTTGATGGGTGTTTTATGGCATGGCAATAGGTTTGTTGTCAGGTTTTGTTTTTCTAACTGGAGGAAAAGTGTGGGTGAAACAGAGTTTCCAACTGAAAAGCCTTCTCTTAGGCAGCATCACTCTGTGGGTGTGCTTGGACTGTGGTTATTAGCAGTAGGAGATGTCACCAGTGTCCCCAGGCGTGGTAATTGTCAGCCAATTTGGGCAGTCCTGCTGAAAGGCAGCTCTGGGAGGCTCCTTGGTCAGGTTGTAACCCTGGGAGGCAAAGGGAAGATGTGGGGAGGTCACAGTGGGTCTCCAAGATCGTGGGTGGTGCAAAACAATCTATACTTTCCATCCTGTAATCTTAATGAGCTGAATAGTGACCTTTAAAAATGCCAGCAAAGAAGCTTTGAGATGTTCAACAGTGTTAAAACTCCCCAGAATCTGATACCCACAAGGACATGGCCATGAGAACTCATTTTTAGGCATCCATTTGCAGAGTGTGGTGAGGGAAACTTGGCACTGCTTGGCAAATCCAAGCACTCAACAGCATCAAAATCCCAGTTATGCTTTGCACAAGTAACACATCCCAGGAGTGTTTTCATTAATCTGTGCCAGAATTTGGTTAGTTTTGGGTGGGTGCATGTGGAAATGCAAAGCTGGAAGAGCTGTGGTGGGGCTTTGAGCAGACTGTTGGCTGCCTGTGGGTGGGAAGGTGCTTTACAGACACGTGAAACTCCTGGGATGTGAAGGAGCTGGGTGGATTTGGGGCTTGGACCTCAGCCAGCTGACCACAGACCCAGCCCTGGGTGATACAACCCAATAATGCAAGCTGTCCTTTTCCCACTCTTCTCTCATTTCTGAATGTCTCTGTTTCATTTCCTGCTTTATCAAATCATGATGCTTTCTGAGGCTCTCCTGAGAGCCATCAAAGAAATATCAAGGCCATCTTTTCAATGATGTTTTTGCACTTGCTGCACGTTGCAAACACTCACAGCCACCTGCTTGCAGCAGCAGAGGTCAAGGCCAGGCAGTTCAGCAAAGAGCTTCTCTGGAAATGATGGATGGAGAAGAGCAGGCTTGGAGATGTGCAAGAGTTTCTGGCAGGAAGCAGCTTCATTGAGCAGCAATTATTATATGATCACCATAAATATTTTAACTTCTCAAGCTAAGCAAGGATGAAATAACTCTTCAGGGTGGAATTAATAAAACCAATCCTCATTAAATCTCACTAGGATAGTCTGACAAATGTTTTAATAAGACAATGGGAAGGATCCCTTTATAGCTGGTCTTTTTTATGATTTGTTTTTGCAACCCTGAAGAAGACAGGAGGAGAGAGAGGAGAGAGGTAGAGGGGAGCAGGAGGAGTTGCTGGAAAAACCTCTAAGCCCATGCATTTCTGATTCAGCACCTGAGGGCAAATGTCACAACTGGGCTGGCAAATGGCCTCTTAGTTAAGTGGGAGAAAAAAAAAAAATCACTGTTGTTTTGATTTCAGATCTGTTTCACTTACTGGCCTGTCAAAAAACATCAGATCATCACAAACACCCCAATTTTCTCTGCACTGGTTGGAATAGCCTAGTACCTGACATCCATCCATCCATCCATTGAATCTGTATGTAGAGAGTCAAACTGATTTAAATGAATGTGGGAATCACCTGTTTGATTTTTCCTAAAGCTGAACCAAGATTAAAGGCTGTGGTTAGATAATAAAAAATCCAACATTTAACTACAGATACTCTCACAGCTTCAGCATCCCCATCCCCTCATTGTGCACCACCATCTGCAGGATCCCCATGTGGTGCCTGTCCCCCAGAAACACTGTGGCTGCAACAGGGAGAGGAGCATGTTTTCTTGTGTTAGACAGAACTCATTAACTGCTGCTAATTGGATGCTCAAGAATCTGTCAAGAAACTAGTACTTCCATACCAAACCAGGGGTGAGAAATCAGCTCTGTGATCAGTTTTCCCAAAGGGTTTTTTCTATCAGCTCATTCTTCTTTTATGATTTAATATGGGAGATAAAGGCTGAGATAAAGGCCCTCTGGGTTCTTGCAGAGCTGCTCCAGTTGTCATGGAAATAACCCTTGTTAATAGCTTCACCATAAAACAGGAATAATTTGCTTTGGGGAGCTTGGGGTGCTTATGTTGTGCTGCTGCATGCTCAGACAACCAGCAGTGCTGGGACCACTCCAGTCCTCTGAGTGTGGTCATTGCTGATGGAATGCAGGGAATCAGGAACATCCATCCCTGTCTCATGGCTCCAAAATTCATCAATTCCCCCCAGAGGAATCCCATGCCAGGAGATGTGAGCACACAGGGACTGCCTAGCAGGGTTTTTCCTGGGCAATGTGCTGTCCCAGCAGGAGCTGATGGGTAGGAAAGAGTCTGTGAAAAGGTGGTGCTGATGAGCTTGGGTTTAGGGGAGCCTTTTCTCCCCTGCAAATATTTTCAGCTCTGATGCTGAGTGGTTGGCTTCAGCCAGAGCTGGTGAGGTCAGTGGCCACTGTGCTGGCCTTGGGCTGGTGTTGGGCTGGTTGGAGTGGTGCTGAGCCAATGCTGCATTGGTTGGGTCAGTGTTGGACAGTCTGTGCCAGTGTCCATCTGGTTGTGTCCCACCTCTGCTGGTGGCTGCCAGGAGGGGTAGGAGCAGGACTGTGCCAAGGGCAGGGCTCAGCAAGGCTGTGCTGGGAAAGGGGCCCTGGGTGTTTCATACAGATGAGTTGTTCTATTAAAACATTTTAGGTGTTCTTTTTCTTGAAGACGTTTGTATTACCCTGAGAGCTTCTGTCAGTCAAACAGCACAATGAGCCCTGTAAATCATCCCAAACCCCTTTAACTTCAGTGCTGGGTTGGCCATACTGTTGTGGACTAAGGCACTGTATAACGTGCTGAGCTCTCCAGGTGGGGATCTCCAAAGCACAGGATGCACTTGTATTGGCTTCAAGGCAATAGCACTTTTATTGCCTGCAAGACAATTTAAGATCATGCTGAAGAGAGCAACTACAGGCTTTGGGTAGCACCTCTGCCTTGCAGGGACTGGAGAGGAGCAGCTTTATAGTAGGACCCACAGCTGCTCTGTGGTTAGAGAGGGTTAACAAATGAGGTTTGTTTTGAGAAGTATTCTCTGACCAAGGATGTTGGCATGGAGACTAAGAAGTGAACAAGGAGAAACAGAAGACAACTAGGAAAAGTACCCCAAAGTGTGTTTAGAAGGTCCTGGGAAGAACAGGGGTGGAGAACTTTCTGCCAGTGATCAATATCTTGACTAATTGTGACCCATGAAGAGAATGTGAACTGTGCAGAGTGTATAAAAGACAGCTGGTTGTTGTGATAAATAGATATTAGCCTCTGAAGTGTAGTGTGCCTTGTGTGTGTGTGTGTCACACCTGCCTCTACAGTGGCACAGCCCTGAGTGGGATGCTGGGCAGGCACTGCACTGCACGGACCCTGAGATGCACGGGGATCCTGATGTGCACAGGGACCCCCTGATGTGCACAGGGACCCCCTGATGTGCACAGGGACCCCCTGAGGTGCACGGGGACCCCGAGGTGCACAGGGACCCTGCACTGCACGGGGACCCCGATGTGCACAGGGACCCTGCACTGCACAGGGACCCTGCACTGCACGGGGACCCTGCACTGCACGGGGCCCCAGCCCGGCGCTCACCGCGCTCGCCGTGTGCCCTGCAGGTGTATGAGAGCGGCAGCAATGTGGACCAGTTCGTGACTCGCTTCCTGCTGAAGGAGACGGCGAACCAGACCCAGTCTCTGCTGAGCTCGGTGGAGAGCGCTGTGGACGCCATCGACGAGCAGACCAACCCCGCCAGGTGCAGCGGGAGCGGCAGCGGGAGCGGGAGCGGGAGCGGGAGCGGGAGCGGGAGCGGCAGCGGGAGCGGCAGCGGCAGGGGGAGCGGGAGCGGCAGGGGGAGCGGGAGCGGCAGCGGGAGCGGCAGGGGGAGCGGGAGCGGGAACGGGAGCGGCAGCGGGAGCGGGAACGGGAGCGGCAGCGGGAGCGGCAGGGGGAGCGGGAGCGGGAACGGGAGCGGCAGCGGGAGCGGCAGCGGGAGCGGCAGCGGCAGGGGGAGCGGGAGCGGGAGCGGGAGCGGCAGCGGGAACGGGAGCGGCAGCGGGAACGGGAGCGGCAGCGGGAGCGGGAGCGGCAGGGGGAGCGGGAGCGGCAGCGGGAGCGGCAGCGGGAACGGGAGCGGCAGCGGCAGGGGGAGCGGCAGCGGGAGCGGGAGCGGCAGGGGGAGCGGGAGCGGCAGCGGGAGCGGGAGCGGGAACGGGAGCGGCAGCGGGAGCGGGAGCGGGAGCGGCAGCGGCAGGGGGAGCGGGAGCGGCAGCGGGAGCGGGAACGGGAGAGAGGGCGGGAGCGGGAACGGGAGCGGGAACGGGAGCGGGAGCGGCAGCGGCAGCGGGAGCGGGAACGGGAGCGGGAGCGGGAGCGGCAGCGGGAGCGGGAGCGGCAGCGGGAGCGGCAGGGGGAGCGGGAGCGGGAGCGGCAGCGGCAGCGGGAGCTGGAGCGGGAGCTGGAGCGGCAGCGGGAGCGGGAGCGGGAGGAGGCTTTTGTGGGGTGGGGGAAACGCAGCAGCAGCAAAAGGGAGCTGGGACAGTGGCTGCTCTTCTCTTTGCCCTCCTTCCCGACTTCCTGAGCTTTCTGGGGGCTTTTCTGGGGGTTGTTAACAGGAGCGGGGTGTGGGGATGCAAACCAGGGGCAGCCCCTTGGCAAACCCACCCAGGGCAAAACACAGGCACCTGCAGAGGAGCGGCTGTGCCTGAGCTGAGCTGAGCTGAGCTGAGCTGAGCTGAGCTGAGCTGAGCTGAGCTGAGCTGAGCTGAGCTGGGGACAGCCCACAGGGACAGTGCCTGGGATGCTGCCCCTCCTGCCAGAGCACTCAGTGAGCATAACCATCCCTAGGAAAAAGCTGCTTGTGCATTGGGGACACTTGCCTGAGGACAGGCAATGCTGTCCCCTGGTCTCGAGAGGGGCTGTCCCCATCCCAGCAGCCCAGCACCTGCCACTGAGCTTGGGCAATACAGAGGAGACCCTTTCAGGATTCCCTGGCTGCTGTCAGGGCTGAGATACAAGGAGTTCCTAGCAGCAGAGGTAAAAGCTCAGCACAGCCCCCTTGGTGCCATGTCACCAGCTGGAAACAGGACAAGCTGCCATGGAAACCTGTCTGTCAGGCACTCAGGGAACGAGCCCTTCTCCTGTCTCCTGCTTCTCCTCCTCAGGACACTTGCACAAGGATATTTTGGCTTCCCCAAGCCATGGGTGGGCAGAGGGGCACCTGGAGAGTGAAAATCCCAGCTCCCTCCTAAGACAGGCTTGTGGCTGTGTGATTAGAAAGGGTGAATAAGCAACACACACACAACTTCTTCAAAGCAGCAAGAAGTGATTTATTGAAAAGCCACCACATTTATATAGGATAGATAGTGCAAAACAAAGTAGAAAAGGTTCATTGGTCCAAGAAGGCAGCACCTCTTTAAAAACATGCTTTCTGCAAAACATCCCAAGACACTCACACAGCGCTGTGGTCAACACCAGGTGTTTAATCTGTGCTATTTATTCTCCCTTCTCTTGTTTGTCTCTGAGAAACGTCCCCAGCCTGGGAAAGATCCGAGCTGGAGCTGAGAAAGCCAAAATCCGAGTTGGATTTTTCCACAAGCCTTCAGCAGTGTCCACACAGACTCAGCACAGTGAGACCTGGGCAGCTCTGCCACCATCCCATCAGCTTTTCTAGCAAGAATGCTGCGGGTTTCATCATCTCACATCTCTTTCTTCTCTTTGTTTTGTGGCAAACCTTGTACAAAAAGAAGGAGAAGCTCCTGCAACACAATGATGAGGAAACAAACCCAACATCAGGCAAAACAATTAGAGCCCATGAAAGACTTTTCTGGCTTTTATTTGCTGATGTGTGGGCCCAGATCATAATGGGGAGTATTGTAGTTGTTTTCTCATGAAGGTAATAGCTAAAAAGAAAAATAAATCCTACAAAAAACTATCTCCTGCATCCACATGAAGACAAAGAGGTGGCCTAAAAAGCACAAAAATAAAGGGCTGTAGAAAAAAGTGCAAAGGCAGAGGTCCAAGATGGAGATACCTCATTAAATTTTGATTAAAATAAATCTCTGTTTTTGCCTAATTTCCTGTCTATTGACAGGGGATTGTCCAGGACCAGCACTGGTATAATTGCACAGCCTAGCAAAGGATGCTCCTCAACCTTTATTGTTGTTCCTGCTTCCTTATCTTTAGATGTTCTTTGGGACCAGACCTGCACATGGTGTTCCTGTGTGTGTGGTGGAGCCCACAGTGGCTGATTTTTAGGGTAGCTGGGGAAAGAGAGCACAGCAGTTGTGCTTTGGAGGAGCCAGGTGCCAGGAGAGGGACAGGAGGGACAGATGCTGGGCCACTCAGCATGTTGTCTCCAGCTGGGAGCTGCTTGACTAGCAAAAGACGCCAAGAGGAGCCAGGGCTCCCAGGCACCTCTGTCAACAGCTGGCACAGAGCTGCTCTTGCTGGAAGGAAACATTAGAAATCCTTTGAGCTGCTCAGCCTCTCCCTCTGTGTGGTGCAGGCTTCCTGTGGGTGGAGGACAAAGGAGAGGGTCATTCTTCCCCAAACCCATTCCCATCTCCTACACATGGATGGCAGCTGCAAGCCCTTGTGAGGATGGCAGATCTCAGAATTCTCTCTGGCTCACAAATAAATGAGGTCCTGGGAGGACCACCAAGGATCTGGGGCTGGATGGTGATTAGGGATGCTCCATATGTGGAAGTGTTTTGAGACAGTTTTTTGGATCTTTAAGCCACCTCCAGGCCAAATGGGCTTTGTAGACCTAGACAAAGAAAGCAGTGTGGAGGAAATGCTACAGTGGTTGTGTTTCCATTCTCCAGGAGAACTGCAGCTGCAGTTAGTGGGATACACAGCCTCTGCTCATGGGCAGCCATTCAGGCAGGGCCAGCTTCAGGGGCCTGAATGCCTCCCTTTACAGGTGTCTGTCTAGGACAGAAAAAGTCCCTGAAGCTGCCAGGAGGTCTTTGCTGTTGCATAAGCAGGAAAGAAAAGTGATGGCTGCTGGTAGCAGCCTACTGACATTCCTCTGTTTGTGACCTACTCCCACACTGGCTGATGCCAAAGGATGGTGCAGGAAGGAAGGCTGCACTGCCTGGGCACAGTGTGGGCACTGTTGCTCTCCAAGGGGTCTGGCATCATCAGCAGAGCTGCCAGAAGGAATGTTCCAGTGCTGGCTCCCCAGGGCTGGCATGTGCCATCCCATGCTCTGCTGTCCTGACAGCCTGTGTGCTCTCTGGTTGCAGGCACTACCCCAGCAAGGATGGTCACAGCCTGAGTGACACCTGGTATGACAACCCCGTGCCCAGCTACCCTCCCAGTGCCTGGATGGTCCCCAGGGAGCAAGGAAAGAGCTTCCAGACTGGTAAGTGCTGGCTGCCTGGGGTGCCTTGGAGCACTCAAGTCCCAGCAGCAGCACAGGGCTCTCAGGGGGTGCCTGCAGGTGCCCCTCACTCCATCTCTGCCTCCTGGCACTGCACAGGTTCCCCTGACACCAAGGCAGAGGGGCTGGAGGGGCAGATCAACAGGCTGGCCAAGCTGATTGGCAAGCTGGAGGACAAGGTAAGAGCCAGCATTTCCCTGTGTGGGGCTGTCCTGCCATCCCAGGGGCAATTCGGGGACATTGCCCCAGCTGTTTTGGGGAGGGATGAGGGAATGGTGTTGAGGATATTGGCTGCAATGGGAGCCCAGGGAACTTTTGCAAAGGGTCCTGACTGGAGGTGCAAGCGGCTCTTGGAGCATGTCCCCTGCAGAGAAGGGGGCACAGTCATTGCAAATGCTGGGGACAGAAACCCACCAAGCAGAGAGGGACAGGCAGCCTCAGCCAATCCAGCACCCCCTCTGCTGCTAATTCTCCTTTTGGCAGACCCTGTGGTTCGACCTGCACCAGCGGCTGTCAGACAGCGAGAGCACAGCGTGCACGGTGAGTGTGCACCCCTGGGCTGGGCCTGAGCACAGAGCCACACCCGGGGCTCACTGTGCTTCTGGGCTCTCACACGCTGTGTTTGGGGCCCGGCAGTACCTGCTCCTGGTGAGGAACGAGATGACAGTGTCACACAAGCACCTGGGCGAGTTCTGCAGCTCCCTGAAGCAGTACCTGAAGAGCGTGGCCGGGGAGCGGGACTGCTTCCAGTGGGTACCACCAGCAGCTGCACTCCGGGGGCTGGGGAGGTGGGGGCTTGGTGGGGGCTGGAGTGAAGGACTGAGGCAAACCAGCCAGGATTTGGGATGTAGTCAGACACCAACACTGCTTTTGCATGGGCTGGGGAGTGCTGGGGTGGGGGGAGGGTTCCCCTACCTGGGATGGTGGGGCCGGATTCCCCCTTTGTAGCCCACCCTAGAGCACACCTGTGGCTGCAGAGGGGGGAGGCGTGCCCCACGTTGGGGGCTCACCCCCTCTCCCTGCTCCTGCCAGTGTCACTGCAGTGAAGCTGCCTGATGGGGTCACCTTCATCGTCTATGAGTTCTGGGAGACCGAGGAGGACTGGAAGAGGTAGGGGAGGGGATGAAAAAACCCATTTTGGGACGCTTGGGTGTGGAGGGTTGTTAGAACATCTGAACCCGAGCTCTGTCCCCTGCCTGATAGCAGGGCTGAGGAGCTGTCTGTGACCCTGTAAACAGGACAGGTGGGTCAGGGTGGGTCTCCCTACACCTCCCACCTGGGAGTGCCTTTGGAGGTGGTGATGGAGGGGTCAGTGTCCTGAACCCAGGCAGGGTGCTCTGCTCAAGGGATGTGAGCAGGATTGCTGGCACCCAGCCCTGCCAGAGCCCGTGGTGCAGTGGGGGGCTGGGATGGTGGTTTTGGGGGCTGGCTGTCACCTTCTCTGTCCCACCCCGGCACAGGCACCTGCAGAGTGCCACCTGCAAGGGCTTCCAGCACGTCAAGGTGGACACGCTCAGCCAGCCTGAGGCCATCTCCAGCGTGGCCGTGCCAGGTAGGGGGACAGCCACCCCAGAGGGTGGGGGACAGGGACCCCTGGGCAGCCACAGCTCTCCAGCTGTTGGAGAGCAAGGTGGCACGGTGTGGAGGGCAGCTGGGTTGGGCTGAGGGTGACGTGGGGCTGGGCAGGTGTGACCTGCAGTGATGCTTCCCTGCAGCTGCCTGGTGCACCCTGAGCCGAGAGTGACCGTCGGTGCTGGGACCCCGCCACCACCTGTCCCCTGTCCCCTCTGCGGGGTGGCCGTGACTGGGGGAAGTGTCAGCGGGACCTGGCTGCAGTGAAGGAAACCCCCATGTGTGTGTCCCCCATCCCAGAGTCCTCCCTCAGCCACCCCATCACCTGGGTCAGCTCTCCTTGGCATGGGGTGGTTTGGGGGAAGGACTGCCAGGGAGGGGCTGGCAGGACTTGGGGAGGGGGACATCCCCCAGACATAGGGAGGGGGGGCAATGGGTGCAGGCAGGCACTAGGAAGCAGGAATGGGAGCTGGAGGGGGGAGGCTGGAGCCCCCTTAAAAGAAGGGAATAGTTTGGGGGTCTCCAAGTCCCCAGGGGCCACCCAGGGAGGAGACTGGGGGACTGAGGCTGTGACTGGTGCAGTGTGTGTGTACCTGCAGGGATGGGGAGTGCCCCAGGGGGGAGGCAGGGTGGTGGCAGAGGGGGGTTCCCTGCTCCCAAGGTGCCCCTTAGTCCTTTCCAGCTGTGGGAGTCCCAAGGAGTTTTCTCTGCATGTGCACAGTTGCTGGTGCCTTGCAGGTGTGAGGGTGGCTGCCTCCCCTCCTTCCTGGGGTCTGTACTTCGTCTGTGTGTCTGTCTGTCTGTCTGTGCTAATCCCACCCCGCCGTGTGTGGGGTCCCTCGGGGTGTGTGGCACAGGACCCTTGCCAATACCCTCTCCTGTCTTTATTAGCCACTGTACAACGGCGACGGTGATGCCAAATAAAACCGCCATGGCATCCAGTGTTCGGGGCATCTGTCCGGGGCAGGATGGCAGGGGGGACACGCTGGGGACATGCTGGGGACACGCTGGGGCTCTGTGGTCCCTCAGTGCAGCAGCCCCAGCACGGCCAGGGCAGCGCTCTGCCCGCAGACGAAGGCGCCGCCCAGAACGGAGAGAACGCCCCAGGCGATGAGAGCAGCCCTGCGGACAGAGCGGAGGCTGCCGGGGTGGAGCTGAGCCCAGAACAGGCCAGCCCGCACCCCAGCTCCTCTGGCTGGGGAGCTCTGCAGGGTCAGCTCCTCTGCCTTGCTCCCAGTCGATGGCTCAAGAGCCCAGCAGCCCCTCTGGGGCAGCCCCAATCTGCACTGCAATGACACAAACCTTGGTCAAAAAGCCAGCAGATGCCACCACGAGATCACTCCCAGTTCTGCCCGTGCCCAGTGGCCACTCACCCACCCTGCCGGCCACTCGCACACACCCCAGCTCATCCCATCACCACATGCTTCCAGCCCTGTCCCCTCCCGGCTCCAGCCCAATCCCCTGGGCCAGCACCTCCTGGTCCCTCCTCCCCGGGCACACAGCCCCATACTGAGCCCCTGGGATGCAGCACTCACCCCAAACCCAGCTGCTGCTCTGTCGCAGGGCTCTCAGCACCGTGCTCCTTCCTGGACTGTCCCCTTGCAGTCTCCATCGCTCCAGCTCGTGTTGTCCCTCTCCTCATGATGGGCTCATGCTCTGGCAGGTCCCCAGGGGACCTCTCCAAGCCTTTGTCACCCACCTGGGTGCCTCTGCTGACCCTCTGCCTTGACCTCTCCAGCACTTTGGCACCATTTGGAGCATCCTCACCCCTCCCCAGATGTTCATGGTTCCCCAGTGCCCCTCTGACCAAGACCCCAATGTCCTGGGGTGCTGCCTCCACCCACCATATAACCTTCATGCTCCCTCAAACTCTGCTGCTCCCCCAGGGGCACCACAGACACGCTTAAACACACACTTATCCCAAAACACACCAGCAACATGTCAGGTCCCCCTGACACAACAGAGACCCAGCACCTGATGGCCTCCTGTCTTGGGGCACCCTGCCCCTCTGATCTCCAACCTGACCCCACCCCAGCTCCCACCAGGTGCCCCAGTGACACCAAACCCTACAGCTTTCCGCCCCTAAAGTCACTCTGGTACCTGGTGTGCAGGGACATTCCCAGGCACAGCCCCAGTAGAGCACTCCCCTGCACACCCAAATCCCCCTCCTTGCAGGGTTCCCACCATGAGCAGGGTGACCCCCAGGGATCTGCCTGGGCCACGGCCCATGGGATCCACACCCTGCCCCTTCCCTTGCCCCCAGCAGCACTGAACACAGACACTCACCTTTTGCGTGGCCCGAGGCTGTGTGTCCCAGTCATGCACACGAGGCACAGCCCTGCTGTCAGTGCAGAAGCTCAGCCCCAACCCAGCCCCCTGCACTGTCCCCCATGAGCACAGCCCTGAACCCTCAAAACAGGGCAGGACAGGCCCCTTTCCACTGCAGCCATGCACCAGTGACCCCCCGCTTTCCTCCCTCCCCGTGCCACCTCTTGCCTGGGAAGATGAAGATGAAGAAGGCGCTGATGCCGCCGATGAGCTCGATGACTTTGCCGATGTCGGGCACGAAGAGGGCGATGGCCAGGGTGGCAGCCATCCAGGTGACCGTCAGGGCCACCCTGCTGCGCCGCTCCTGCGCCTCAGCCACGGCCCCGCGCTTCGGGGCTCCCCACAGGTCCCTCACCACAGATCTGGGAGGGAGGGTTGGGGGGCTGACAGCACCCAGGGGAGCTGCACCGGCTGGGGGGACACCCAGCTTGTCACCACTCCCCTCACCTGCCCAGCAGCACCACAATGGGGTAAATGGTGACGATGGAGATGCCGAAGAGCAGGCGGGCAACGATGACAAGCGGGTCATTGCCTGGGTAGGACATCAGGACATCGGACGCCACGGCCTCGCCGAAGGTCAGGTAGCCATAGAGCCCTGCTGACAGGAGGGCAGGGCAGCCGTGCAGTGAGCAGGGCAAAGGAGCTCTGAGGAGGGTGGATGAGCCAAGGGGAGAGGGGACCCCAGGGCAAGGCGGAGTGAAGGGTTTGGTGCTGGGGTTACCAGTGAGGGAGTAGATGAGCAGGCAAATGAGCATGGAGAGCACAGAGACGGTGACCCAGTGGGAGAAGCTCTGGTTGCGCATGCTGCTGTAGATGGCCACACATGCCTCGTGGCACTGCAAGGCAAGGGGGATGGTGCTGGGGCCCCATGCAGGGACAGCTCCCACCCCCAGCATCCTCCCTCCCACCTATGGGTGCCCTGTCCCGCTCTGCCCCATTCCCAGGCACTTGTGTCCTGCCCCACAGCCACCTCTGGTGACAGCTACAGGTCCCCTTCCCTACAACCTGCCCTTGAAGGCATGGCATCCTCATGGTCTGGGATGCCACGGGGGGCTGCCAGCACTGCCCTGGTAGCTGGGGCCAGAGGGACCAGGGCGGCCTACCTGGAAGCCAAAGCAGATGGTGGGAATCACACTAAAGATGGAGGTCCAGGAGGAGGACCTGTGGCACGTGGAGAAGAAGCACAGAGCAAAGGGCATGAGGCTCTTATGGAGAAGAAACCTTCATGTCATAAACAGTGCAGCCTGGATGCCATTATGAGAATCTCTTGCCCCAGGGATAAAGGGGTATTGCTGGCGTGAAAGCTGGGGCTGGAAACTACCATCCACTGTGAGTTGTGCCCAGCTCACCCCCACCACACACAGCACCCAGCACCAGCCCTGCCCCAGGCCACTGCTCATGCCATGGAGATCAGGGCAGGAGGGACATGGGGCTGACCCTCCTACCTGGAGGGCTGGGGAGGCTCAGCCAAACGCAGGCTTTCTGCCTGCAGGTAGTATTTCAGGACGATGACCAGAGTGAGGTAGCAGGCAGCCAGCGTGCCCAGGATGCTGTCAGGGCATGGGAGAGCATCAGCACACAGCCAGGAGGAAGGGAGGAAGGGAGCTCCCGTGGCCCCACAGGGTCCTGGGTACAGGATACCAGGGGTGGGCCACCACAGGGACAGCCCAGGTGGTACCTGGAGTACTTCTGGAAGCCAATCTCCCTGGGGACGGAGAGTGGGAAGATGACGAGGACACAGAGAGCTGAGAGGGTGAAGCGCTGGTCCACGTACCAGGGGGGCAGCTGGGGGGCCCCACTCAGTGTCCCATTGGGGTACAGGGAGTCACACACTGTGGGGGCAGCAGGGGGTCAGCTGCGCCCTGAAAGGCGGCCCAAGGAGGGCGGGAGCATCACACCATGGCAGAACCAGGGAGCCCCACGTCCTCAGAATTTCCAGGAAAACCCCGGGGGTGACCCCGGCCCACGTGGGACCACTTCCCCTCACTCCTGAGAGCTGCTAGCCCCAAGCAAGCCCCAAACACAGTAAGGGAAAACAACTCACGTTTCTCCAGCTGGTCGCCCGCCACCCTAAGGAGGGCCACGGAGATCATGAAGAGGTTGAGGAGGAAGCAGACCTCACAGAGCTTCCCCACGGCCGCCCCGCACACGGCCCGCACCACGCCCTGGTAGGTGGGCTGGGCGCTGAGGGCCGCGGCGTAGCCCAGCACGGCCAGCCCGCTGACCAGGAACAGCAGCGAGCCCTGCGGACACAGCCAGCGGGCAGCAGCACGCCCACCCGCCCCGGCCACCGGACCCGCGGCCAGGGACCAGCCTAGCGGCCGCATCGCCTGTAGCCTGGGTACCAAGGGTCAGCAAAAGGATGGAGACACAGCCTTGTGATACCGTGGGCTTAGATTTGGGCTTTTGGGGCATGTACGGGAGCAGACACCCATTTACTTTGAGTTGAGCTACAAGTGCGGCTTCAGCTGCAAAGAGCATCCCGAAAGTGGCACCGCAGCAACAAACCCGAGGATTGCGGGGGTCGGGCCGGGAGTGTCGTGCCGAGGGGGTCCCCGCCAGCTGCCCAGGTACCCGGGCAGGTGCGTCCCGTCCCTCCGCGCCCTCCCCGACAGGCGCCCTCGGTCCCTGTGCCGCAGCCCCTCGGCGTGCCCCCCGCCCCGATCCGCCCTTACCAGCTCCACCAGGAGGGCGGGCACGGCCCCGCCGGCCCTGCCGAAGGCCCAGGGGAAGCTCAGCAACCCCGCGCCCAGCGCGGACTTGAGCAGGATGAAAACGGCGCCGGCGGAGGAGAGCCCGGGCGGGGAGAGCCCGGCGGAGCGGCCCGCCGCCGGCAGCAGGGGCCGGGCCTCGCCCGCCGCCCGCTCCATCGCGGGAGAGTGCAGAGCGGCCCCTCCGCGGGGCCCCGGCGGCGGGCGGGGGCTGCACGGACCCCCCGCCCCCGGGCCGTGGGGAGGGGGCGCCGGGGGGCGGGCGGGAGGCGCCGTGGGAACCCCCGGCAGGAGCGCACCGGGGAACAGCCCCGTCCTCATCACGGCTCACAGCCCATCCTGCTCACGGCTCACAGCCCGTCCTCATCACGGCTCACAGCTCACAGACCCGTCCTGCTCACGGCTCACACTCCGTCCTGCTCACGGCTCACAGCTCACAGCCCGTCCTCATCACGGCTCACACTCCGTCCTGCTCACGGCTCACAGCCCCGCGGCATCCCCGGCGCTCGGAGCGCTCCTGCGGAGGACATCAACCCCTTCAGCTCCCGGCGCGGGGCCAGGCAGGCGGGCTGGGGGCTCGTGCTCACACTGTCCCCGAAATTATCTTCACCACAGGGCCTTCCTCATCCCGCTCTATTCAGCCAGGCATGAATTAACACCAAGAGGCATTAACGGAGTGATGGAAGGCAGCTGCAGATCACACCCCTCATAACTCGCTGGGTACAGTCCAGCACCCCTGCGTGTCTCCACAGCAGCTAAAAGCCCACTGGTGCTCTCCTGCACTGGGAGACTTCGGAGCCATCCCATCCCATCCCATCCCATCCCATCCCATCCCGTCCCGTCCCGTCCCGTCCCGTCCCGTCCCATCCCGTCCCATCCCATCCTCCAACAAAGGGGATGCCAGGCTAACAGGATGGGGTGACTGATGCTGCAGAGGACAAGCACAGAGGAGGCTGCACCCCACAGGGACCCATTCCCAACATGAGGGACACACAGCAGCTCTGTGCCACTCTTGGCACATGCCACTGCCCCAGGGCTCAGCACACAGGCCCTGGCGTTGGCTGACAGCCTCTAATGCATTTTTGATTTCCCAAATATGTGCCCTTCTGATCTTGGTAAGAAGGATAAAGAGACTTTAATCAGCTGCTAGGAGGAATTATGGATGGCTAATTGTGCCTGCCACCTCCATTACATCTCTGTGCCTACAGGGTTTATAAACACTTAGAAGGGCCCTTCCAAGCCTTCATTAGCTGCACACCAAAGGCTTCGGAAACAATTGGCCTCTACGACTTAGAAATTGGCCACTGGGCTGTAAAATACCAGCCACTGGGAAAGGCTCTTAATTCGGACTGTGCTTTGATACAGCTTGATTCTGGTTTCAAGGCAGCAGGGGAGCTCTAATCTCTCATTAGTGCTGCAATGCAAGTCTCCTCATTAGCAACAACCTGAGAAGTGGCACCAAAAGCTTTCCAGTCTTCCTCTGATGGAAGAACCTCAAACCAAAGAGGTGCAACTCATCTCCCACACCAACACAGCAGCCCCAGACAGCTTCTCTGCTCAGTGGCTCTGGGCTCCATCCCTTATATTCTCCTCCCTTTCTCCCATTTCTCTGTGTGCTCTAGCCCCTGGGAGACCTGTGGGTTGGCAGCTTTACCTGCTGCTGCATCCCCTTGGCACATGAAAAAAGGGCTGTTTTCCACATTATTATCTCTGAGGACTGTAGAAGGTACAAAAATGCAAAGGGACAGTCCTTGTTTCATACAAATAAAAACACTAATCACAGTTATGCTTTGCTACCCACAATCCTTTCTGAGGTCTGGTCCTTGAGATTTCACACCTTTACTGATAAATTTTTTACAGCCTGGACAAGTTGCACAGCTTTTTCTGGCTGTTCCTATGAGAGATCCTAATGCCATACTGAGATGCTGAAAATCCCCTCCCTATCATTATGGATATGTGCTCAGAAAGGGAGGAGCAAGAGGCTCCAACCCTACTGGGATGGCACAAGCAGCCCAACCTTGGGACCACCTTCTCAGCCCTAACAAGCTCCACTAATGGCTCCAAAGCAAAAGCTCAGTGCCTTCTCTGCCATGGCCAGAGGATCTTGCCTCTTCCAAATGCATCCTCCAGAAGAGAAATGTTGGAAAAAGGCAATCATCCTTTAAGTTAGGGAAAACTGGTTTGCCCAATCTTTTTTTCAGGACACTCATGCACTGACAAACCCTATCCATGGCTGCCTGGATAGGCTTGTCCCACACTACATGGAGCAAAGTTCTCTCCTGCAGTGCACCTTCCACAGCCACCCCCATCCCTGCTTGTAAGCCCTATGAGGATGGGTGCAGACTGCCCAGCAGGGCAATCCCTACCTTCTCTTTCTCCAGCCATGCCCAGAGCTGACCACAAATTCACCCAGGACTGTTCACCAGTGCATTCTGCTTACCTGCCCAGGCTGCCATCCCACTCACAAATACAGGCAGCCACCAGCTCCTGGCTCCTCCTAGGAAAATGTGCTTGTTTGGAGCAATGATGAAAGCACTTGGCAGGGAAGTGCTCACAGCTTCACTACAAAAGAGAGAAGCTATTTCAATTATAGCAATATTAACTGGCACAGACAGGGAAAACTTGTGACTGCAACCTTATTTAAGCCAGTGACAATTTCAAGCAGGACAAGCCAAAGGAGACTGGGTTTTCATCTCTGTGACACCACATAGTGCTCTTAGGTGCCATTCCCATGACAGTTTTCTATATAGCTCTTTGAGAGCTCTCTCCTTATCATGTGCTGCTGAGTTTTGAAGGTTTCCAGAATCTTGTGCTCACTCAGAGCAAGCACTGTTTGTATGACTGCCCAGTTAGTGCTCCAAAGGAAAGCCTGCAGCTTGGGATACTGCTGCTAAGGACAAAGATATGGTGGGAAGAGAGGTGACATGAAAATCTTTGCTACCCAAGAATTTGTTTTGACTGCAAGTGGAAAGAAGAGCCACTCAGCAAAGTGTCTTTGCTTCATATAGATAACATATTTATTGAAAAATCTGCTTCACCAACAACGGTGAAATCGTGACCAAAAATTACAAAACATCATGGTAGTTGGCTTTATAAAAATAAACTGCAGGAGTATGCCTCACTGATTTGTACTGGTCTCTTTCAGTCCCTTCCTCCTATAATGGTGTATGTTATACTCTTCAGCATAATACCATTCTAGAAAATTGCATTCCATCCAAAAAAATGCACTTGTTTTTCCTTAGCAGAGGTCCTTAAAGTGACTTTTCCCCCGCCCTCCCCAACAATAAATATAGAAAATAGCCTCTAAACAAATAAATTTTAGTTTGGTCAGCTTAAAAAAAAGGTCCATTTTTCCCCTGTTGGGATATGTAGTGACTAAGCAGCCATTTAAACAGTATTCAAGTCTTTGGTGGCTTCAGCTGCTTAAAGCTGCAGTTTTCTGTACAGATGATCAACTGAGGTTCTTTTTTTCTCTCCACAAACCAAAGACTGAGATGATGTCAGGGTCACATTTGCTGCACCTCCACTGGGAGCGATGCACAGCCCTGGAAAGCAAGCAGTCCAAGGAGGTCTTTGGCAAGGCAGGGCTCACACTGAAGGTGTCTTTGGTGGGTGAACCTGCTGCATCAGCTGCGGGCGTTTCACGCGCGGTTTCCGTCTCTTTGGCCTGCTCTTGGCTTTGTTGATCTGCACCACAAAGAACGCCAGGACCACCATGGCACCGAGAAAGGCAAAGACAGGAATGGTCTGTCCCACATCCTGGTTGTAGCGGCCTGGCATTATACCTAGAAAGGCAAAGGGGTTTGGAAGGCAGCAGTTACCACGTGAGCCACGATGGCTTTGTGGTGCTAATGCCACTGCCTAAAGGATCTGCTGCTAACTCCTGTTCAAAGCCCAGGCACCATTAATCAGATTACACTTCAGACAGGAAGATTAACAGCTGCAGACCGATTAGTGAAAATCAGATGGGATGCTAGCTACAGAAAAGTGCCAGCATTTCCACCTTGACCTATTTGGGCACATGAAAGCATAGCCCAGAGTTCCCCTGTAACAACAGTCTTCTGTTGGTTAGAAGAGAAATGCAGACACTTGACCATAATCTTACTACTAAGTAATTGTTGTAATTCAAATTCTGGTGGAACGAGGAAAGTGATTTCATGCTTGCTTGCTCCAGAGACTGTGCATACAGTGAGGATGAGCTAGAGAAACAAACCCTTCATTTTTACAGGTATCTCTGGCCTGGCAGCTCAGACTGGGAAAAGAGCACAACATTCCAGCTCAGCCTGCAGTGCCAAGCTTGTATAGGAGAGCTGCCCACCTGAAAGCTGTTCTGAGTGCTAGACATCATTTGTAAGTGTAACAGCCTGCCCAAGGCACCATTCTGACAAACTCTTCTGGACTTTGTTTTGGTGCACTCACAGAAGGAATTTTAATTAGCAGTGGGTATGTGGTCGCAGCTTCCAAGGACAGGGGCTGCTGCTGACCCATCAGTCTGAACAGCATCCAAGCAAACCTCAGCTATCAAAGATCTTCCTCCCAGGATGTCATGCACACTTTCTATAGAACAGACTATTCATATGCAAAGAAACAAAAAAAAAAAAAAAAAAAATCTTTCTCAGACAACCTTTTATAACAGCCATATTATTATATGCACGTTTTTCACAACTGAAAATAAACAGTGGCCTCTCATATGGCTGCACTGTGTTTTGGGTTTTTTTCAAAGCTTATGCAAAAAGCAAAACCAAACCAGCAACTTTCAAATTTTTCAATATTTACCTCCGGGAATGTCCCATGCTCCACTTTCTCCAGGGGACAATGGTCTCACTTGGGGTCGGTTCTGTCGAAAACTGGGCAGTGCCACTTTATCAAGGTCAATTGACAGCAATTTCTGATGTTTCCAAAGGTTGCTAGAAGAAATTGAAAGACAGAGGTGTCCACCCACTTACTTCATTAATGTAAGGAATCTTGTGGGAACATACAGAAGTGACAGTACATATACAACCTACATATAACTCACTAGTCTGGACCCAAATAATGACCTGATCCATTCCTTAGGCTCTGCAGTTTGCAGACCTCCAAATTTAAATTCAGATACCACAGGGTCACAACCTTGATTAGGCAACTATTTACCAGTAACTCTCTTTCTTGCACACAGATTTCCAAAAGTAACCACAAGCATACAAGCAAGGGCTGTGTGCTGAGCCCTTTCCTTCAAGGGACTGACAAATGGCACAAGAGAAGCCAGCACCAGGGGAGCTGTCCAAGAAAACACTTCAGAAAACTCTTTCCAAGGCACATGATGACAATGGGCTTCACCAAGACTGTTCACTCGAAGCTGGAATCACTCAATCACAACAGTGACTTGTGAAGTTATTTTTAAAATCCCTGAGTTTCACAGTGTAGCTATTAGGTGAGTCAGAGTTATTCACTGAAGAGGCATTAATCATTATTTCCTCTTTGCAATCTGGTATTTTTCTAGGAACTGGAAAGGCATTACAGCTATCCCTTTTGAAAGCAGACAAAATAAAGAATTTTTCAGCTGAACTCAAAAGTGAGACTTCTTGTATAAGAAAGACATATACTAACCTGGGGGCAGTTTCATTCAAAGGCTGTGGTTTGGCCCAGGACAGATGAGGACAAGCAGGAAGGGACCGGGGTTTAGGGTCTCCCAAATGAGCCTCGAGCACCTTTGAGTATCTATGCAAATGGTTACCTGCAACTCACAGCAGAGAGACTGGCTTACCCAAAGACAGGCAAGACAAAAGTTACCAATACTGGGCTGAACAGTGCTGCTGTAAACCTAGGAGCTGTTTACAGTAATGAGGACTCATAGCTAAATATTAGAATTACTCTAAGGGTATCTTACAAAACAGTAAGAGTCTGCACCTACCACAGCAGTTAATCCAAGATTTTCTTGGCAGTATGTGAGGTAAGACTGAATGCTTCATAATGCTCTGTAACTAGCAACTAGAATGCCCCTCTAAAGAACCAGGCATCTGAATATTTCTACTCTATGAAAAAAACATTTTCTCCAGTATAATCACAACTACATTATCACAACAAAACCCTGCAAAACGTGCTCTCTTCCAGCATACAGCAGATCCTCACAGAGCCCACAGCAAACCAACCCTCGTGGCAGGAATCTCCAGGCTGTGGCACAGCCCGGTGCCCCGCAGCCCCCTCACCCCTCTCACCTTCCATGCGCTCGGGCAGGGCGGGGCCGGCTCCCGACGGCGGCCGCTGCCGGCTCTCGGAATGGCTGAGGCTCGGCGGCATCACCCCGTAGGACGTGTACTGCAGCAGGGAATCCAGCAGCCAGAAGCAATCTGGGGATTGCACAGCCCCGAGCCCCAAAACAGGATATGCGTTATGCTACATTTCAAATGGCTTATCTTTCTGCTAAGAAGGTTTTAATGATATTTAGAATTACAATTCGTTTTGCTTTCTTTCAGAAAGATGCAACTTTCAGTATGCACCCCACATTCCCTTGCAACACACAAACACAACATTAATCTGTTCAGTCTTAAAATATTGTCCCTTGTGTACCAAACCAGGCTCTTTTGGGGAGCAGAACACACAAAAAAAAACCATCCAAATTTTGACAAAAATCATGAGGTTCTTCAGTAGAAGCAAAGAAAGTTCTGAGTTTCCTAACAAGGAAATGGAGAACCAACTGGTTTTTTGAAAGCACAAAATAAATACCTTGCAAAGAAAAGTAAGAACAAGGTAATGTTTACAGTGCAAGGATATGACTCATTTGCTTTCTCAAGCTTAAAAAAAATAAATAAACAAACAAAGGAGAAACATTCTAGCTACATCCCAGCTGAAGGTACAAGCATAAATTAGAGCAGCTGTAGTACAGACCAGGCTGGGAATCAACACCACAATACACACGGTCATGGTTTTCCTTTGCACTTCAAAAGCTCATAATCCCCTGCTTTGATTCTCTCCTGAATTATTACCACCTTAATCCAGAGGTGCCTCCAAGGAACAAGCTAGTTCACATCACAACTCTAAAGCTTCCCTTTGCAGGAGTAGGACAATGCCTTATGGCTGTGTGGTTTCCACCACACAGCAAAGTATTTTTCTCAGAACTCCTACCCCTAGGAAGTTGGCTGGGAATGGGAGTTAATCTTCATAATCCCAGTGTCCCTTAAACCCTAACCTTTGATTTTTCAAAGAGGTCAAACAGATTTTAAGGATTTATATTCACAAATGTTAGGAATTTTCCTCAGTTAAAGCCACCGATGTCTCTGCAAGAAACATAGCTCCTGGTTCACGTTTTAAAAGCTAATTTTGAAGGATTTCTTTAGAGCATTCCACTCATCCTTGCTTCAAACATCAGTGAATTTAACAGTACTAGGGAGGTCACAGAGCATTATTTTCTATTACTTAATTTAAAGCCATGGATCTTCTCTTTTGTTATGTGCTTCCAATGTGCAGGTGTTAGGGTAACTCACAGGAAGCAATCCAAAATGAGTTAAGGAAAAATCAGAGAGCTCTTACAAAACTCCAAAATATATGGTAGAGAAAGAAATGAGCTACAGATGGAGAGCTCCCTTATGCAGCAAGTTACTTTAAACTTAAATTAGGGATGAATTACATAACGTAGTATTTTAAAATGTCAGTGACAAAAGCCTAAAAAATTATAGATGCACTTTTCATCACAAAAGGAAAATTCAGTTCTGTGCAGTGGAAATGTAGGAAAAGACTTCACATATTGGAATATCTTCCTCCCCTCAAACCACAGATCTACCAGCTTGTGCTTTACATGTCATGAGAAACCTAAGCAACCTCTTAAAAATTTGCAAAGTCAGATCAGACAAACTGCTAGAAAAAAGATTTTATAAGGATCAGCCATAATGTGTAGGCAGAGAGCATGGCTTCTCTGGGAGTCACAGAAAACAAACACACACACAACTCACACAACTGCTAACTAGAGCTACAAACAAATGCTTTGACAACAAATGGAAGCTCCTAATTTCTGACATGTTTACATCAGCTGCTTTGTGTCAAAATAGGATAACCTGAAAATAGTAAAACACAACTGAAACACTGAACATTACCATAAATCATCACAGGAAATATTGCAAAGGGAACAAGGCAGGCTGAGGTACAAACTCAAAAGATATACAGATGTTCTATATAAAGGTTTTATAGATGTAACCATGGAAAAAGTGGAAGGATCTCCTAATGGCCTCTTCACAGATTTGGATCAAGAATGTGTAACCATCCATGAATGTGTTTTGTGTGCCTTTTGTAAACAAAAACACACACACAAAAAAAAAAAAAAAAAACCACCAAAAATAAAACCCCAAAAAACACCAAAAAAAAAACAAAACCACAAACCACTCTTGCAAAACAGCCTAACCCAAAAATCAGCACTCAAAGCTTCTGGAACATTAAAAAAAAAATGTGTGTGGGAAACACCCCCATTTATCAGAGTGCTATTTAATGTGGGGTGCTCTTTTGCACCTCACAGCATTTCAGCAGAACTCTGCAGAACTGAGATTAATCCCCAGTAAGGAACATTTAGAGTCCCTAAAAGCCATCTGCTCTGGTGGGGGTGTGAAAGCCCCAGAGGACAGTGACTGCCCCAGTGCCAGGCTCACCTTTCTGCCTGTGGCTGTCATCCAGGCAGTTGGAGTCACCATACAGAACTATTCTGCCACCACCTTCTGAAGGAACTTGGTAAAGCCCCAAAATAGGAACATTTTCAATTACAGCAGTCTCCTGTTTTAAAACTTCGAGACCTAAAGCAAAGCACAAATAAATTTCATAGCCTGCAGTCAATATCAATCTACCCATGAAACAACACAGCCTAAATTTGCAGCTGACAAATGCAACAATGCCCCACACTATTGTCACACATTTTTGGAACAAGTTTTCAAAACCCCATGGTGTTATGATAAAAATGAAACTGCTCCAAGACCCTGATTGTAAAGTTTCCTACTATAAATTATTTTTTTCTTTCTTTGGTGGAGAAGAAGAAAAGACCTCACAATCTGGATTATCTTCAACAACCTTGAAGAAAAAATTCTAGTATCTTTAGCAAAAGGTTTAAAGTCAAAATGTTCTGCTTTCTGTGTTGTTTTCATCCTTCTGCAGAATTCTACAGAAAGCTGGTTTTACATTCAAGGTTTCCTCCCTTTCCTTCCTAAAATTATACCCATTAGGAAAAAAAAAAAAGAAAAGAAGATTAATTTCATATTTGTATTTGAAATTTAACCCCTTTAATTGAGACACTGTGTAGACTAGAGAAGCAAACCAGAGAGCTCTTCTGCCTCAGGAATTGCAATGAAAAGGATTCAACAGAAGAAGCAGGTCTAGCAGGCTACATGTCAAACTGACATTGCCTTTCTCTCTGTCTCTCATAAGGAAATACATAAGTTGTCAGCATACAGGGATATTATCTTTCCTCCAAAAGGCTCACACAGATGAGCTCTACTGTTCCAGAAAATTTCTCCACTAGGTAATCACCTCTGCTGCACATCCAAAGTCAAAACCACAATGAACTCACTGATCATCTCTAGCAGTTGCTGAGGTGTATCAGAAGCACTGCATGTGCTCCTGCTCTCACACTCAAACACTCTACACCCACCTGCACAAACCTGACCTGCAACACCCTAAGAGTGCTACAGCACTTCCTAAAAGCTCATCAAATACAAGGTTTACTTTTTAAACTGCCTCCTGCCATTACAGTTCTGAATTACCCCATCCCAAATGAATAGACATTATGATAAAAGAGAATGGAAATGCATAGAGAACAGAGCACTCAAGTCTGAGACCACAGGCATCCTGTATGCATAAAATTTTCCCTTATGAGAATTTCACCGGTGACATTTTGTCTACTAAAATTTTCCTTATTTACATCCTTAGATCACCTCAGCTACCACAACACTCATGCTAAATATGGCAATGATCAGGGGATACATTCCAGTAGCATTTGAAATTTATGAGAAATGTGAACAAGGAACAGAATTACAACACAATTTCTCCCCTTTCAGAGACACACATACATGCAGATGTGTTTCATACAGCAATCACAATACAGGGCTGCACATAACACTTGAATATTGTATTATTTAATAAATGTGGTTTTGCATTTATTGTTTTTAGACCTTTAGATTTTGCAACCTTGCTTGTGCACTGACCCTACAGTTCCACTCAAAACACAGAAAAAAGGAGCTGAGAGCTCATACCTTGATCCTTGAAAGTCTGTGCAATGACAATGCCATCTTCTGGGAACTTGGCAATACTGCACCCCGATGCATAATTCACTGGAAGACATCACAAAACTGCTGTTTAGACCAAAAATGACACTCCCTCCCTTCCCTACCCAACAAGCCCAGGAGAAAACATTCCCAGAAACTCTGCTCTGAATTTGCACATTTTGACCAATGTGTGTAGTTGCAGAGAAAGCATTACCAAGCACAGCTTTCACAGATACACCTTTACACACTTTCCAAATCTTTCAATTTAGGAGATCTTTTAAACTGAAAAGCTAAATCAAATACCATGAAAAAGTCTACAAAGGAATAAATAATTTAAGAAACCATTTATGAGACTCTTTTCACTGAATCTGAGTGCTTCCATTGACTCTTGCTCAACCTCAGACTTGCAGAAACCATTTCCCAAACACCCCACTGTAGCCTGCATAGGCAATGGACTCCAGTACTCACTTTCGTGACTTGCCATGGTAAAATCTCCTTCATACAGCCCATCACTAAAGGCCATATTCCAGACAGAAAGCAGATCATTGAGAGCTGGTATATTAGCACCTCCAGTATCAGGCATCCACCACTGCCTGTAAAATACAGTGTAACACTGTTTATTAGTATATAGAATATACTCCTAGAGTTTGGATAACAAAAAAATACAGACTTTTCCAAAGACAATGAAAGAATGAACTACATCTTAAAGCCTTCTCTAACTCCACAGGCATCTGAGCAGCTGTCTCTGACAACACTACTTTTGAGTTAAATAATACTAATGTAAAGTTCTCAGTGCATTTCAGCTGCATTAAAAATTCAATGTACTAGAAAGAAATTCAGTCTTATGCTCATCGTTGGGCTAAGCTAAGGTAAAAACAACAGTCATGTACCTTGCTTCTCATTTTCATAATGAAGCAAATGTCATGTATTTTTTCTTTATATGCAATAATCATTTCAGTAACAGGTACATGACCTGGTGACACTCTTGCAATGCACATTTTCTTTCTATTCTGTTCCCCTAAAGTCAAAACATGTCCATTCTTATTTGTTGGTCTTGTCTCAAATTTCTTCTTTCTTTTCATTGCAGATGTTTTGCTTGGCATTTAAAGTAGAATACAGTACCAAAGAGGTCTCCACAACCATGATATAATGGGTAGCTATGCTCATTAAGCTGCAGCCTAAGGTTAGTTCTGCTACTTAAGGTAGCACCTTCTTACAGGTAACACCCAAGTGCTGAAGTACAGTGCATCACACTTGGGATTTTTAGGGTAATATGTGCAATTCTGTGGCATTTTATTTCCCAAAGCACTTGGAAATAAATCAGTACCTTGTGTTTTCATCATAAAACTTGACTTTTCTCATCACAGATGTGTTGTACCAGTCACTAAAGACTATCAGTGAGAGTCCATTATCAACATCCCTCCTCAACTTGGTGATCTCTTCAGGGAAATACTCTTCCTCACTGTCCACCATCAGTAAAGTCCCTGTGTGTAGAAGCAGAAACAGGAGTTCTCCAGGCTGGTCACTGTGAGGTTATCACTGTTCACATAACCCACACAGAAGCCAACACAAGTGCACATTTTCCCATTATCTGGTCCATGTGCCCTGCTCTGGCAGCTCATCTAATGAAGTCATATTTAAGGATGGTAAATATAAGACAAATGTGTCCCAAAATTAGTTTGGCAGCCCAGGAAGTTTTTAGGGTGTTACTTGTACTCCTGCTTGTGTGGTCTCAAGAACTCAATGCTTACATGTGTCAGGTGTGTGTTTTGCAGTTTGGTGTAATCCAAATGTTCCATAAACTGAGCCAGACTGTAGCACAGCTGGACAATGAAGGGATTCACCACTGACCCAAACTGCAGTGCTAATGTAGATGGAGCCTGGTCAGGAAGTTTTTCACTGCTCCAGCTCTAACTCACTACTGCAGACTAGCAGCCAGCTAGACAGCAATTACTCAGAAATGTGGTTTGATTCACCCCTTGAAAACTACAGCTGCATTCTGCTAGGCTTAAGTGCCACTGCCACTTTCACATACCCTCTCCCACTCCTGTTAACAAGCAAGCACAACTTTCTCTGCATCACCAAAAAAACACAACCAGAAAAATACACATTTATTCCCTGAAAACATGCTTAAGCTTTTAGATTGCTTCTAAATACCAAGCCCTTTTGCTTCTACCCTTTCTGATTGCCCAGAGAGGTGGTGAAATTTCCATCCTCAGAGACAACACAATCTTGACAGGATGATACCCTGAGCAACCTCATAAACCACTAAGCCTAAGTCTCACTGTTCCTTGCAACCACACCAACTCCACAAGTCCAGACAGTCTGCATTTGGAAAGCCTTCTGAGAAAGATCCTGTAGAAATGGGACAGAGTGCACCCTCACCAAGTATGGAAACAACACAAGCTAGGGACAAGTGGCAGATGGACCACAGATCATTGAGTTTTACTCCCCTCACTTCTTCTTCAGGAAATCTGGAAGCCCAACAAACTACAGTCAAATGAGGCACAACACAATGATGAATCAGAGGAGAGGGAAGCCCCCTAATGCTGCTCCCTATCAATTATAAAACTTGTGATCTCAGAAGAAACACTATTTTCCTACTTTTTAAGGGCTAACATTTACATAACCATGTGTACATCCACTGAACTTTAAAAGCAGAGGTGAGATATTCACTGCAGAATCAACACAAACAAAAGATTACTACTGGCAACAGCTGCAAAACTGGCAAACTCAGGAGAATGCACTCTCACCTTACAGTGCACTGAAAAGCATCCCAGCCCAAAACAGAAGAGGGTTTCTGCAGCATGCCATGGTTAAACAAGGGGCACATGGGAGCAGAAAAGAGCACAAACAACTTGCTCTGTCCCCTCCCTGGCCAACCTATCCAATTTCCTTCCTGATGAACACAGAAACAAAGCACATATTTCTTTGCTATCACATATGGTTGGATGAACACTTTACTCACTCTTTTATCTAATCTAAGATCATAAACATAAAAAAGAACCAGGATGGACACCTTTGATTTTAGTCTGCTGAACAGGTCATGCTACATTTTGACTGTGCCAAAATCTTTTGGCAAATAAATACAGTTCTGCCTTTGTGGGACTGAATACTGAAGAGCTTTTAACTCACTCAGAGGCTGGCTTTCCCTCTCTTTTTTCATGGTAGCAACAGAGAATTGCACTAATTCTACTAAACTCCCAAGCAATTTTCTCCAGCAATACTCCACATAACTAAATATCAGCACATAAATACTAAATACTTGCAATGTCAAAATACTTTTCTACTGACACTAAAATTTTTATTTGTACCCTCAGAACATTTTTGGTCTTCCAACAAAAGGTCATTTCAGGAATTAACTCATGCTTACCATACTGACTTGCATCAAAACATGTAAATGGGGAACCAAGAACCTCAACAAAGTACCCCATGCTCCTGAGGTGCTGGTACATGTCCCTGAAGTTCGTGTGGATATGGTCACCATTCCTTAGAAAGAGAAGAGTGTTGAAGACATTTAGATCTGGCATGTAGAAATCTGATTTCCACCTTTTTGATATTCTGAAATCCTGTCCACCTGCCACCTCTGCATACTCCAAGAAACTCTCCAAAAGCTTGTGTCCTGGTCACTGAGCCAATTAATCCTCACTGAGATACTGTTGCAAGATTTTTCCTATGGATGCTTCCCTGCTCCATCTATGAAAGGTCAGCAAAATATTTCTCTGCTTTGAAGACAGTCTCCCTTAAGAGACTAGGGATCTGGTCTCTTAAATTGTCAAGTTTGTTTGATAAATGACTGCTGAAGCCGTTAATGAAGTGTCTGTCCCCTTTAACTTCCTGTGAGAAATTCGGTCAGAATAGAAAAGCCAAACAAAAATCTAAGTGTCTTAAATGAGTATTATAAAAGCTTTTAATTTCATGTGAATTAAACCACAGAGCTCAAAAAACAATGCTGCACCAAAAGCATAGAGTCCAAGTGCCTTTCACGGATTTCTTAGGAGAGATAATCACATGCCCCTCCAAAAAAGGCCAGAACTGTTCAGCAAAGTTATATCACATCATGAGCACAATGAAGAAATACTGATTTAATAGAACTGAGATAAATACCAATCTAATGGATCATTCTTCATCCTCAAATTATCCCTGGGGAAGTATCCTGGTGGATAGCGGAGGTTATGATACTGATCCCACAGGACTCGCTTACTGCGAGGTGGAGTTGGAATAATCTTCACCTTGATTGGAAGCTTCACCGTTGAAGTCTGCTCTGCACCATTCTTGGACTGAAGGACACAACAAACTACTGTGAAAGCCTTTCTCCCCACAGGCATCAGTTAACCATGGATTGTAAAAGACCAAAAAACTGGAGGTACCAAATCTACTTTTTGTTACCAGTACCAGTTCCAGAGATCAAGAGATTACTTTTGCCCTAAATTGCTGCAGTAATTTTTTCTGTACTCAACAGTTTATAATTATGCTCAGAATGTAAAATACTTAACATATGTTACAACTGTGATCTGGTTCAATTGTTCAAAATCTTAAAAGCTTCTCTGGAACAATTAAGCGTGGTTCTAGAAGAAACATATTTAGGCAATCTTTTTCAAAATACATTACTTAAAATCCACAATAAACATATGTAATTATGATGTTGGTCCCAAAGAGAGGTTTCCTGATCCTAAATTACATGCAATTTGCTCTCAATTATAAAGAACATTATCTGTACTCTTTAATTTCTTGACCCAAATTTAACTTATCCTTCAAATGACAGGGCTAGAGCAAACTCTTAAAACCAAGCTATATCTGTATATCAGAAAGTAGTTTTGATAACTCTTCACCCAGAAAATTCAAAATGCACAGAACTTACTTCATTTTCTACAGGGGATGATACTGTGATCATAACATGACCCTGAGCAATGCCTTCCCAAGATGCTGCTTTCTTGGCTACAGAGATGGAAATTGCCAAATATCCAGACCAAGGCCACAAGACTGGGGAATAGGAGAAAGCCACTTCAATGTTATCCCCATTTTGGGGGAGATAGGGTTGCCAGTCTGGCTGTGAAATGAAGGATACAGAACATTGGTAACAGAGTATTTGCAATCACTACTTTCTGCACACATAGCCCTTTTCCTCTGCATGAAGTAACAAATATTATGTCTTCTGAAGATTGTATCAAATTTAAAAGTGCCCTCCAAGCCCAAAAGTTTGGTGTTGTGTCTGTAATTCAACCTAAATGTGACAGCCTCAATGATCCAGACCAGAGGCGTTTCAGAGGCAGGACTGAGAGAAGCTGCCCAAGTAAACCTGCTTTAAAATTCTGTGCAAATATGTATTGGTGAGAACACAAGATTTCCCTTTGAAAACAAGGCAAACTAACAGTGGAACAGATACAGGACAATTACATCAGCTGTGTGTATTACCATAAACTAATGACCTTAGGTAAGAGCTTCAATGCCCTTTAATGTAAGCTTGAATCTAAAACAGACCTCAGGAGTCACACTAAAAATGTTTAAATTAGGCTCATTTACATTGGCTGGAGTTACAGGACAGGTGTCTTTTTAAACTTTTATCAATTCTCAAATCTATTCTACATTTAAACTTAATTAATTAAAAGCCTCCCTAGCCAACCAACCACTGGTGTGAAAGAATAGAGCCTGGCTAAACTGATACATTCAGGTCGCTCTGACCCATGGAAAATGTTTCATTTAGCATCAGGATTCTTTACTGAGATCATTTATGCTCCAGGATGAAAATACAAATACATTAAGAAGGTCCATCCAGAAGATTTTAAATACTGTTAGACAATACAAAGAAATCTCTAAGTACATCTTAATTCAAACTGGTTTTGCAAAGATAAAATGTTGCACACCCTGATATCAATGCATTGCTTGAAAACTTGTAGACAGCTCCTGTTGACAAAACCTCCAATCTGGGTGCACCCCTTAATCAAATATTTTGTATCTCTTGCTCCCAGCAGGGAGGTTTATTCTATTTTACAGAAGTATTTTCTGGGATGGTTTTAGCAACACTACCAGTCACAATTTGGAACAATGTTAATACTTACCTTGTCTACAATTCTGCCAGTGACTCCCATGCCATTAAGGATAGTAACATTAACAATAGTTGGCATCCCTCCATAATATATGGGCTGAGAACAATAGGGCCACATGTAGGGACATTCGGTCAAGTCAATATAGCTTGGACTCAAACTACAACAGGACAGAGAAGGGAAAATTTAAAGAGGAAAAAATTAACAATAAAAAGAAGAACATGCCACTACACATAACTATGAAAAGGTTTCAGATAAACCATGTCAGTCATAGTTTACCAAGCTCTCACCTCATTTCCCAAATATGCCCCAAAATTTTATTCCCTAATTTTTCTTTTTTTAAAGTTTTGTGAAAATCTTTTCACACACAAAAAAGGAAATATTCAGTAGAAGGAGAATGTCCTTGTTCTCAAAAGTTAAAATTCAAGTACTTTTCCACTGTGTTCTTACATTATACATAACATCTAAAGCTATAAGAGAAAAGGATCATCCCCTACATTGCTGTGTGACCTCTCATCCATTCTCTGGTCAAAATTCATGCTTGAGATTATGCAAGATCTGTGCAAGTCCTCACTGTTGCACAAGCACAGATTGCTCAACTGAACTACACATGCACCACCTGTTCTCTTAAACAAAATAGCAAATTCTATTGTACCATTGGTTAATCAAGGATTAAAATTAACCTGGCCTGTGGTTTATAGCTGTTGAGGATCTGATAAGCTCTTAGAAGATCCAATTTGCCATGTCCTTGCTCAAACATGTTGACTCCAGGAAGTCTCCGTGCTGATGCAATAAGGGCCTGCTTCATACTTGCTGGATTCACCATTTCACGCTTCTGAACTGTGCTGAAACAGGAAAAAACAGACCACAAAATCAGCTTGCTGTAACTCTCTGTCCATATTCATCTATTATTGCTTGATTTCTCATGATACAAATGTAGAAGAGGGACAAGTTTCTGATACACCTCTCTTAAAAACTAATAACACATGAATTTATCTCCTTACAATGTGCTCCAGGACCAGCAGTCATTACAACCAGGGCAGTATCTTTATAGGCTAAATAAAATACCTCTCTTCCAAGGGGGAAAAATACCTCTGTTGTTCAAACTAAAATGCACCATTTTCTTTAGGAAGTATGATGGTGATTCTGAATTTTATGAATGTTTCTCAAATAAAGGTTTGTCTCATGGAGTAGCTATGACAAACAGAGTATGGACTTGCAGTTCCCACTCTTGAGTTATACAACAGGATAACGGCCACAAAATCCTGCATCCTATAAAATTTACAAGTACACAGATAATTCCCTATTAAAGGTGCCTACTTTGCACCAGTTGCTCTTTTACAACAGTTGACAGAAGCACAGCAATTCCAATTTATTTAAAAAATGTGACAAAACTGTCTCACAGTACTGTTCTCCCTAACTACATTCTCAAAGACCAAACTATTATTCAAAACAGTTCTCAAGTTTTTTCATGAAACACGGAAGTAGCCAGATGACACAATGTCTCAACCAGAACAACAGTGAGTTTATTCTCCAAGTTTGTTTTCCTACATCTAAACACAATTTAATTTTATTTGATGGATTTCTTTAATGAGAATTTCAGGACCCTCCTGATTGATATCTTCCTAGAGATTCTTATTTAAGACTTACCTCACTAAGAGAGTGACAGCACCTGCCACCACAGGAGATGCCACACTTGTCCCAGAGAGGGAGCGGCACCCACCTTTCATACCAGACCCTCTCACTCCAGAGCCATAAGTAACAATATCAGGTTTCACTCTGCCATAACCTCCAGGTAGCTCCTGGGAAAAGAAACAAATGGATTATTGCCCTAAGGTAAAATGAACTCTGATGGCTTCATTTGAGCATTTAAATTAACTGCAGGTCATTCAGAAGTAAAATTAGCGACTAAATTACCCAAGGTTCAGCATCACGGAATAGCAACTAAGCCAAAGGACTCAAGCTGTTTAGGACAAGTTTCCAACTGTTCAAGGTTACTGCTGATCAGCATTTCTGCTAAGCAGGAAACTACTGACAAAATAAGAACTGAACACAAACTGAAACATGTGACAGTCCCCTTGATCAAGATTGCTGTGCAAGCTCATCTGATATTATGTGTGCAGCAAGCACCACCTCAGCTCCACAGGCAATTTCACATGTAGCACCTAGAAATCCTAGGATTTTTCAACTAAAGGACAAGAGTAGAGAGTTTGCAGACAAGGCTTCACCATCAATCAAAAGGATGTTTTATAAATTAATAAAACATGTCAATAGCAGTCAGGACTAATAATGAGAAACTCTGAAAAGAACACTAAGCTTCTTGCTTATAGACTTAAAATTTCTAACTATTTTGATCTCTGTAATCTTTTCTCCAACACACATCTAAAAATGATTGCCCATTCAGAAAAGGTTGCCCTTCCAAGGCCCTTATTTTGGCTGCAAATGTGAGCAGCTTCCACGAAAATATCTTACCCAAGTGGTCATTCCCCTAGATGAAAAGCGAGCTATATTATCTTCAAAGTCAATGCCACCTACTCCAATCACATCCATCTGGTCAGCAGGATTATTGAGAGTCCTAGAATAAGTCAGGAGACAGGAATAAAAGAATTATAACAATGCCCAAAAAACCAAGATACAGTCATAAGTTTATGCTGGTAACGAAAGTGCTGCCATGAGATTTTTGTCATATATTTCACAGGTGACAGCAACTTAACAGGCAGGTACTAACTCAGTAATTATCAAACCATGTACCTTGAAGACAAAACAAAATCTATTTTTAGGCATTTATTTTAGAAATACACCACACACTGTTCTGTGTTTGATCCCTTCTATATTCCTTAAGTCCAAGATCAGTACCCAAAGCTGTCTGCTCACACTAACAGGGAAATGTCAGCTGGAAGCACTGCCATGCTTCTCTTGCTGATTTTCCACTGTTTCAAGAAAAACACTTAGTTAAGTACTTCACAAAATACAAGTAATAAGGACAGGGAAAAGAGTTTAACTTGAGTCACTTCCTAAGATTAGAGAAAAAAAAAGGGAGAGAAAACTTCCTGACCAAGCATAACTCCTTCCAAACCCACATAACAACACAGTTGGTTTGCTTTGAAGCTGACACTCACCCATATAAAGGGCCGTCGTTGCCAATAGCAGAGACCATGATGACATTGTTGGCAGTCAGCTCCCAAACCTACAAAAAAACAATGTTTACAATAAGGCTCTACCACCAAAAAAGAGACTTTTCTAACAGATATAACTTTTTTCTGAGCCTTACAAGATACATCTCACTGTATATCCAGTATTAAGGTCTGAACTTTCTTAAAACGATATGAGCGATAACCCAGCCTTGACAGCAACATTGCTGACACAATCTTCTGTGTAAGAAGATTCTTAAGATTTCCAAAGGGACAACTCTTGTCTGTAAAAAGCACTGCAGATGACAAAGTCAAGTAGTTATTATGAATCCCCTCCAGTGGTGCTCTGGGGAGTACAGTGAAGTCACTGTCAAACTAAATTTCAATGCAGGTTATCATAAAAAAAACAAGGAAGGATCTATACAACTCAAATCCCTTAGCCGGCCTTTACAAAAACCAACTATATCCTTCAGTTGAAAAGTAAATTAATTCACTTTATGCTTTTGAAAGCCAGGCCAAAAATTCAGGGAACTATGACATTACAAAGATAAAAACCTAATTCCATCTTAACCTGAACCAAATCTCTCAGCACACAGCTGAATCAACTACCTGCACTTTTTATCTATTTGTTCTTAAATTCACTAAAATCATGTCATACACATTTTTTTTTTTTCCATTAAATAAATCAAGCATGGAGAGATTTTAAAAAAACCCCAAGAGTGTACTTCAGTTAAGTGCTCCTATTAAAGGTCCTTTTAGTTGTCTGCTTGGAAGTAATTTTCTAACAGATCATCATGCATTTTGTTAAAAGACATTTTTCGTAACTCTGTGAACATCTGGGTTGTGCTTGGGGTTTTTAAATGCATTCCTTATATATATATTCCTAAAAGCCTGTACACTGTACAAAATTTCTGTCACACAAATGAAACACAGAAACTGTCAGCAGGACCAGACACAAACAAGGAGCTCTGCAAGTCCAGCACTTGTGTGAGAGACACAAGCATTATGCCCACTTTGTTTGCTCATACTAACTTTGTCAACAAATGGATGATCCATGAAGTCTGGCCCACCAATACTTAGATTCAGAACATCTATCTTCTTTAAAATTGCATAATTAAAAGCATCCAGAAACCAAGATGTATATGAGACCTATGTAAGAAAGAGGGGGAGAAGTTACCATTAAAAAAAAAAAGTGATTTCATGACAACACAGAATTTAGACAGAGAGTAAAAACAACACCAAAATACAGCACAACAGCGACAATGCTCTTAAATTTCTAGCACTCAGTACATCTGAGTGACTGCTCCATTATACATGTAAGACTTTCATATACTATTTCTGAAAAATATATCAGATCTGGAAAATGACAGAAGTTTTATATTAAATCTTATAAATAGAAAGCTGTAGCCTTTCCACTTATCAATGTCTATTCATTGAATATTCAAAGAATTTATGAGTCCATGAAATAATCCCAAAGGAAAGGATTATTACAGCATTAACCTGGAAAGGCAGGAATTGAAATACAAGTAAAATAGCTACCTGATTATTGGTGAACACTCTGAAAATGTGCAGTTCAGCATTTGGAGCAAATCCCTGGCATTCCCTCATGCTGGCTATCACACCTGCCACAAAAGTCCCATGGCCTAAACCTAACAGCACGAGAAGGAAACAAAGTAAGACATTTGAAGACAAACAATTTCACTGCCAAGGATTCTTACCACTGAACATCACCTCTATCAAAAATCACATAAATTTAACAGGCTTTACAACAAACCACAAGTGCTGGGTTCAACCCTAGTCTTTCTGAATATTATTTTGCTACCAGGTTCAGCAGGGACAGAATTTGCAGCACACTGTAACCAGACAACTAGCTGATGAAACTTGGGTGATTCATTCTGCAGTCTATTCACTCCTGATTGCTACCAATGAAATCATGACAAAAAACAGTATTTTGGAAAATGTAGCTCATTTCAAAGTTAATGTATTTTAATGCAGATTTCATAAAGGATTTTTATCCTGAGTCTGCAATAACCAAATCTTTTAAGCATGAGCAATGGAGACAAGAAAACACTTTTTTCTCCTCTCCTCAAAAAATACTTTAGCTTTTGCTTTATTGGACTGCTTACATTTAATTTTTGTACTCCAAATCTGCCTGTCCAGCAACCCTCTGGGCACAAAACTTACAGAAAGAGCTACCCAAAAGCAGGTGCTACAATGTAAAGTAATTACTATGTAAACAAAACTATGGAGGTGCACACAAAACTGAGCAATATAAGCATCTACCTTGAACTCTAGGGAGATTCAATGGCCAATTGACTCACTGACCCAAACTGTATGAAGTTAATTATCTGTGAAAGTACATAGTCAGGGCAGGTCAGGGAAAAAGGAACACAAACACAGCAAAGAAAATAAAAGGTTTAGTTATACAGAAGAGAAAAACTTTACAGAAAGGTGCCAAACTCTGATCAGTTTAGGACTGCACAGTAAGGAAGGAAAATGTTGACCCTCATCAGTATGGAAATAGGTACCACTGTGAAACAGCAACATGAAAAGGAGTAGGCCTTTTTTGGGTTTGCTCTGACTGCTACCTTCTCTGGCAATATATTCACAGGTGCACAGTAACTTTTTGCCCTGACATTTTTCAACAGCTATAATTAAGTGCCACATATGACTCCAAGGAAACTTATGCACACCCTCTTGGAAGCTCAATACTCCCTGCTGAATTTGGTAGGAGTACAAAGTGCTTGAGACACTGCAAAATTAAGCTTTAAATGTCAAGGTACAAGATAAGTTTTAACAGAGATTAGCAGCACAGCAGCAAGCACAAACACACAAGTGTCAGGAATAGCTGGAAAATGCACAGTAACTCACCGTCATCCAAGGTTCTCTCATTAGTCCAGTTTGTTCTCTCCTTTACATTTTTGAAATGTGGATGTTTCTCACTCAGACCGGTGTCAAACACTGCTACTCTCACACCAGCACCTATTAAAAGAAACCCATTGCTTTTTCTGATTCAGCTCCATAGCAAATCTATTCCTTCAAGTTAAAAGAGAATATTTGTTTAATTTACAATCCAGGTCAGTTATAGATAATAAATAAACTCACATTCCAACTCAGAAATTCAGTCAAAGATCATAAACATGACCAACTTCCCCTAAGTAAAGTACACATATACAAACAAGCGCTCCATAAATATACAAAGCATTCCAAACCAAATTATTTCTCAATCTTTGCAACCTGGCAGCCAGCGAGAGGTTAACACACACGAGTCAATTAGCCTCTCTTTACACTTCACTTGTTTTTCCAAGAAGGTTATTGTCCTCGGGCAACAAGCAAAAGCATACCTGTGTAACCCATCTGCCAGAGGACATCTGCCTGCAAGGTCTGGGCAACCTGGCGAGGGATGGCTCTCAGCAAGCGCCTGCTCGAGTGCCGGCCCGTGGCGTGCCAGAAGCCAGAACCCAGAGAAAGACTTGCTCTCCTCAGGGGACGAGATGACTGCCACTTCTGAGTCCACCTGGTTTCATTGCAGGGCAGCATTGGATCAGCTATGGGGAATTAGGATGAAGGACGTTAAAAACAGGACGAGGAAAAGCATAATAGAATTGAGTCTTCTGCAAGCTTAAGACATCATACTATTCCAAGAAAAGTTTAAGATTATTGAGTATCAATTTTCTCCAATCAAAATCAGTAAAAGTTGCTGGTTTATCTACTATGGGTACAGAGGTCCCAATTCTCAGGTAACCAAGTGCTGCAAAAGAAATGTTTCTGTGTTGTGGATGGAAATACAGCATGCTTCAGCAAATTTTATAAGCAAAAGAGGAGATTTCTGTTAATTAAAGAAAAACTGCAGGGCACTTCTCATTAGTGTAATGCTAAGCTGATGGTCTGAAACGAGGCTAAGAACACTTTTCCAAAGCAGACCCCATGCAGCCACACAGAAAGCAACTTACACTCCGAATACTTGAGTGACCGAAAGACCTTTTTCTGAGGTGTCACACGCTTGATGTTTGGATGATCTTCCAGCGTGAGGACTCCATCCTTCTGCTTCTCGTTGATCTGAATAACTTCAAAATCGCTGGGATAGTCACTGGCCGGGTTGTTGCGAGGTACAATCCTCCAGTTCTCAATATCACTATTTTTTAGTGCACTTGAAATAAATTTACTTCGAGCTTTAGCTGTGAAGTATCCATTAAAAGCCACAATGTACTCTGGAACAAGAGCACAACTTTATCAGAACTGGTGTTTAAGCAGCTTATGCATGAATTCCCATTGCAAAGTCTGAATTTTTCTTTTCTTTACTCAGAACAAATAATCACAATTTGATGCCCTTTTTGTTGCTTTTACGAGTTTGCAATTTATTTCTGTGCTATGTGAAGGGGTGGGGGTGTTGCATCAGGAAATACAAGAAATATGACAAAAGCCTTTGAAAGGAAGGTAGAATTGTAAATATCAGGGGAAGGTGAAATGAAATGAGCAGGGTGAGGGAACAGGTTTGCTACAAACTGATATGCCAATTCAGTGTGTTTCTTGACAGGTATGGTTTAAAGATTCTACACGGCACTGAGCTTTAGTGTGAATTACTGACACCAACTACGACAAGCTCAGAAAACAAAGTTGGACTCAGCAGTCCAGTCCTTGATCTGCACCAGTGATTTGTCAGCAGGCTCACCCCCACCTCACACCACCACACTCACTGTGTTAAGGCTGTGGCCAGCTATGCCCAGGAATGTCACTCCTGCCACCCTCCTGCAAGCACCCAGGCACAGCACAGCTTCACTGCAGGAATACTGCAGCTCCCTGAGGCAACACATGGATGCAGGGACAAGGTGTCCTGCTATCCTCTGCCATCCCAGCAGCAGCATCTGCCTCACTCTGCCTTTCTCTGCTCCCTTCACTATTATCTGCCATTTTTTCCATGCAAACTTTTCCTTTCTTTTTTCATCCAAACTTTTTCTTTAACAAATCCACAGACACTCCTTGTTTTTCCCTCCCATTCAAGGCCCATCTGTGTGGTCACATCTCATGAAAGAGCCTCAAGCACACCACTGGCCAGGTCAAAACAAACAGCTACTAAACACACCACACTGCCCACCTGAGCCTCCACACTCCATTTTCACTTTTAAAATCCCCTGCATTTCCCTCTCCCTTCTCTTGTTGGAACGCTGCCTCCAGCTAAACAAAGAACCTTTGAGAAAGTGCTCCTCTTTTTGAATATAGAGAATTTAGCAGATTATGTGCTTCTACAGAAACCCTGAGAGTTACAATTGCACAAACACCACAAGTCAGTAACATACACATGAAAATGACATGGATTTTTTTTTTTTTTTAAACTGCTTAATTCTTTATTACCATGCTCCACGACCGTCGAAGTGAACTCCACTTCCAAAGTAAGACGAGAACATCCAGGACATATGTGACCCTCATGAGAGGAATTTCCTACTCTGGTACCAAAGTGTTTTTTGCCACAGAGTAAAATAACAAACAGAACAAGCCAGCTGTTTGCAAACTTCATGGTCATAGAAGAAAATGGTTTCATTCCAAAAATTCCATATATTCAAATCACAATTTTCTTCTTTATATACTAGTTCATTTTTGTTTCAGTAAACGTTGCTTTCACTGTGCTGATCAACGGGATATTCTGAAAGCTGGATCCAAAATAAGTAGAGATTTCATGGTCTTTTCAGGTGAAGCCTAGTGATCAGGCTCATTTCTTTCTCCGTTTCTTCTCCATTTTGCATAAAATGATTGTCACTCAGGATGCAGCAGCTGAGTCCTGTACTCCATCTCTGATGGCAAAGTTAACTCTCCAGAAGAATTAGCAAAGCTGATTGCAGGCCAACCTGTAAGGCAGAATACAGAAAATAATTAGATGCATTAATAATAACAGTTTCTGCAACTCTATGGTCTGACAATCACAAAAAAAAAAAAAAAAAAAAAAAAAAAAAGACACTTTTTGTGTTTGTTTGAGAAATAATAGTGGAAAAAAGTGCCTTATATTTAATTTACAATTTTTCACCAATACTCAAGCTTTGCCCTTGTTCAGACTTGAACAAATGTGAAACACTCAAATATTTTATTTGACAAGAAAACAGGCAAAAATGACCACCAAACTCGACCACATTTCATGTAAATGGAGCAAAGACTTACAAACTACTTGCAAATCCCATGGCAGGAAAAAACTGAAAAATAAAATACTAACATGATAAAAGTGTCCATGGACACTTTAAAAAGTATGTGGGGGCTTTTTTCCAATCAGAAACATAGCAAATAGAAATAATGCATAAACTTCATTTTACACAAAGCGAATCAAACTTTATGCCAAAGCCAGGTAAGGACAAGAGATGCCAGAGGAGGCAAAGCTGCAGAAACTGTACTTGAAAATCTGCATGAAAAACAGTCTTTCAAAGTTTTTCTGAGCTGGGGTGTGTGTTACTAAAAACATAGGCACCTGAGAAAATAAGAGCTGATTACAGAATGTGAAGTTAAAGGAAGGTGTTGAAAGCGTTTCTCATATGGAAGTACAGCCTCTTCCCTTTACGTTCTGAAGGGCATAATACACTAGAGAAAAATTGCAATGCTGGCATTCTTCTGAATTCCAAACACTCAACCAGCAACTGAGACATAAAAGGCCATTAAAAGATAAGAAAAGAGAAACATTTATGTCTGGGTCGTTACAGCACCTGGAGAAGCAGAACAGAACTGCATATTGCAGCTGTGTCCAGGACTGGATCCTTATTAGGGGATTCACATGATTTAGGGGGATGATGGGCTGACACCACAGCACAACAGACAAATCAAGTCCGAATGCGACAGCTGTCGCTTCATTTTTATTTAACTTTCTTTAGCATTATCAAGTATTTCCTTGTAGTAGGGACAGAAATTACCTCTATTTTTATTTGACTGACAACACCATAGGCTGGGCACTGCTTGTGATTATAAAGCTTCCCCTTCGTTCCTAACTCAATATAATTACAGTGCACTGACTTCTGGCCTTGACTGAGCCTTATCACTTCAGCGGTTAATAACCCCTATAGCAATAAAATAAAACAACCACACAAATGAGCAACACAAACACCCTTATAGCTGATAGCAGGTTGTATGTAAGCACGATAACGAAGTACAATGGATACCAAGAGCAAAGGAGCAGCACGCTCACAGGTTTATTCTGTTTAACACCCACACCGTGAGGGGCTGGACGGGACTCACATTTGCCAACCTGCCCCTCCGCAGAAGCGCTAGGTCGGATTCACTCCCTGCTCCTGCCGAAGCGAGGGCACCCCATTCCTCGGAGGATCGCCGGCTGCAGGGCAGCAGCACCGGCCCGTCCGGGGAGCTCTGCCAGCACCACGAGCGAGCCCAGCGAGCCCGGGCCCGGTACCGGACTAAAGCAGCAACTCTCGGCCCGGCCAGGTTGGATAAAGTGACAGCCGCCGGGGAGCGCCCCACGAGGGGCAGCAAGCGCCGCCCCGCCCGCGCCCCAGACCCTGAGGGAGCCGCGGCGCTCCCCGCCCGCCCCGTGCTCACCGCGCCGCCGCCGCCGCCGCCCGGCCCGCCGCCATCTTGTGCGCTGTTTACCGCCGCGCTCTCGCGAGAGCCCCGCGCGCCGCGCATGCGCGGGAGGGCCGGGCCCGGGGAGAGCGCCGGCAGGACGGGCCGGCACCCGGCTGCGTTTAAACCCTTGCCCAAAACAAACGCATGGGTTTAAAGCCCCTTTGCCAGCGAGCGCGAGGCGTTGTTGGCAACACAAGTTTTATCCCGCACCAACTGAAGCAAACGGCTTTGAGGGCCAGCGGAGGCAGTGGACAGAGCTGTCAGGGGTCCCTGACCCTGACACCCCCCAGCTTCTCCACAACTTCATCGCTGTCGTTTTGAATAGCTTGATTTTTCTGGGGTCCCGCTTCGGATGGAGTTGGAGGAGTCTCAAATTCTCTCAACTTTACAAACGGATTTACAAATCATGTAGCACTATGTAAGTGACTGTCACTTATTGTTAGAAATAACATTGTACCTGCTCCTGCCCAATTATCTCAATGAGAAAGTGAATAGAGATTAACATCAAAAACATCAGCACTCTGTCATGAAGGAAAGCAGCGGAGGAGCTATTTAATACAAGGATACAGAGAGGGTCCAGACTTCTGTTGTCTAGGTTATGCAGCTTCCTTAATCAAGGTATGGATAAGTTACAGTAAGTGCTCCAAGGTCCATTAAACAATTCTGCAACACTGAGATCAGAATTGTCTCACGGGACATCGAGCTGCTCCTATTTTGCTTTGGCTGCCAAAGCTTCCTTGCGTAGAATTCTGCTCAAATACAAAGCAAACCAGGCCCACATCCATTCCGGCAGGCACCCGCCCAGCGTCATCTGCAGAGGGGCACAGGGAGACAAGAAAACAGAATAAAAATAAAGGAAGGGACAAGTTAAGATACATTCCATTAAAGTAAACAAACGGTTTCTCAAGCCACTACTAAAGCAAGGCAAAAATATCATCATACTTGAATATCATTAACTAAGCCTTAAATTCAACCCCTTGGAAGCACACATATTTAGCAGCCACAGCTGAGCAGTTAAGTCCTGCAAATAAATCCTGACTCCCAATTTGATCAACTTCACAACAGCAATTCTGTCGACTTCCTTTAACTGCCACATTTTGCCAGAATGGATCCTGGCTCTTTTATTCCTTTCAGACTAATCCCCACTTCTTCATTTCCATCTACTCAACCCAATGCTATAGGAAGCCACTAGGATACATGAGATGTGACCAACATGCATGTAACAATCTGCTCCAGAAATGAAAACCTTAAAAAAATGGAGAACCTACTTCCAGGTAGCTTAGAACAAAACTATGGGGTGTTCTTTTTCCTGCTGTTATTCCATCCTCCCTACCCACTCTTCCCCAAAGCACAAATAGGCTTAATCTATTAAGACTGAAAAAAGCTATTTCTGTTTACTGAAGTGGGTGAAAACACTTGCCAAGTCAGCAAAAGAAATGAGATATTCTGCTTTTCAGTAAAAAGTTGTCTGTGTTCTGTTGCACATTTCAAGGGATAATTGGACTCACTCTCTGATCTTAAAAAAAGCATGGCCAAGCATAAGTTTCTAAAGCAGAACTAGTGAGAAAACATGGCACAATGCTTTAAAGTCTAAATACATATTACACTTTTTCAGAATGAGCACTTTTCATTCAGACTCCTAAGAAAGTAAACAGCTGATTTACTTCTATTGACAAACATAAAACAGTTTAATGAATTCCATTACCTGGATTGCATGCTTCCAGTAACCAGTGGTCCTTATGGATAAACCAAGAGTAGAAACAGCATGACTTGCATATTCTTCAGCAGTAGGAAAAAGGATAGATCTCTTTGACATAGTGCTGCTGAATGCTACCATATTTGTACAAGTTACAAATGGCATTAGACTCTGAATAAAAATTCCTTTAGAGGCATACTCATAATGCAGTGATCTACTGAAATAGTCCAAGTAGCTCTAGAAAGACAAAAGCAGAAAGAGTTTTTTCTTTTTTACTTTTTTTTTTTTAACAATTTAATCTCAGGGCAAAGTTTTATTAAAATTACAGAAAAGTTTTAACATCTTTTATGGATCAGCATATTAATATTAATTATAGTTAATGAATATTAATAATTGTATAGAATATTATTTTCTGAAGTATTATCAACATTTCTATGTGCTGGTATTTGCTATAAACCTGCTATGGTACAGTAACTTGCAGGACAAAGTGACTGGTTACCATAATCTGACAATTTCTACTTTAAAATAGTACAAAAACATTTATTTCATCTAAAACAAACACCTTATTTGGTCTGAGGACATTGCAAGGACACTCTACAGCCAGCTCTACCTACTCCTGTAAGAAGAAAATAAAGTCCCATTCTTTAATACATTTACAGGTGAATTTTGCATTCAACTTCTCCAGAAGCCAGGCTAGTTATTTCCTGGGACCCTCTTATGCAGAAAAGTTAATGTGCATTCTCCTTTAATGTTACCTCCTTTAGCTCATTTTACTTTTACAGAACAAGAGAAGCACAAGGTTGATAACTGGGACTGCTGGAATCAGACAGAAAAATGAGCCTGGCTCAGTCTTATCAGGGCAGCAACACTGACACCTTCCCTGCTGAAGCTACAGCTGTGCCACACAGCCAGTTCTCCCTGAGAAAGAGCATTTCAGACTCAGCTTCTGAGCAAATATCTTTCTGTCCCAACCAGCCTTGCAACATGTTTTCCCAACATTTTGTTGGGAAAGCATCTTATACAAATGCTCTTACAAATGCTTTAGGAAAACTAAGGTAACCACTTCAGGCATTATTTACTGTTGCTGCATAAAGAGGCTTAGGATGTTACAACTTGTTCTCACTTCTGTGTTCTGAGGCCAGGCTTAAAGCTGGATTGCTGATCTAGGATTTGGATTAATTATCTCACATAAATGAAGAAACTTTGGTACATTTGTGTTCCTTCTTTTTTCATTCAAGCCTTTTAATTGTTCTAATTCTACATACACTTAGCCCATTAAAAGGGGCAGATATTCTGCACAGAAACAGTAACCTTAAGCCAGTTTTCACACTGAAGGATGTCTGCAAGAAATTTTACACCTTGGAGTAGTGAGAGCTAGTTTTGCTCCAGGCCAAAGGAAATAAAAGAGCCATGTCAGGAGCAAGGCTTCAACAGAGGGGAGCCACAGACAGCTGGGAGCAATAACCACTTGTGTTTAGACACTGGATCTAGGTGAGATCCTTCCACAATCCCAGCTGCTTTTGTGGATTCAGTGCCATGTCATCCAGTGTAAATCCACCATCACCATGAGCATTCATTCTTCCAGCATCACCCAGCTGCCCAGTCCTATTCATTACTGGCTGGATCTCTTCAGGAAGGACAATTATGGGAGAGTTCTTTTCACTGGTCCTCAAATATGCCACAACACTCCTTGGGATTACAAGAAGTGGCTTGCTTTGGCCACACCCCGTGCCACAGTAGTGGCTTGAGCATGAGTATAGCCCTTCTTGCTACCAAAAACTGGTATGCAAGAGGCTTGAGGTATGTGCACAGTTCAACTGCAGAGACATGAAATTCTTGACCCTTTCAATGGGACCCACAGAATTGTCTCTCTGCTTTGTGCATCTGAGAAAAGCAACATTTCTCCTAGAATGATTGTCATGCCACAGTTTACACAAAAGTCAAGAGCACTGACTTTGGTTCAAAGCCCAGCACTTGTGAGGATGAAGAGTTTACTGCATGACACATGTATCGTTCAATTGCAATATTTAAACAAATCCCTAGAAAACATTCAAGTATCTGACATCCTTGCTGAATGTGTCCAAAAAACACCTCAGAACAACCAACCTATGTACTTTCCAGTCCATGCCATTTAACACCACAGCCCAACTTACTTTAGAGGCTCCATAGACTGTCAGCATTGGTGTTGGCTGACAACAGACTCCTGAAGAAAGGTTCACAATTGCCCCTTTCCTCTTCTTTACCATGCCTGGCAGCACGATATGTGTCATCATGGTAGCAGAAGCAATATTTACATGGATCAAGTCCCATAGCATATCCTCAGACAGATTAGTAAAATAGTCTGTGTGGGCATAAAATATTCCCACATTATTCACCAAAATCCCAATTTCTCTGTCTTTCAGAGCCTCCTTAATGGCTGGGTAAAGCTCACGCCCCTTGCTGAAATCAGCTACTATGAAATCTGTTTCCACTTTATAGGTTTCAGATATGCTCCTGGATACAGCCTCCAGCTTCTCTTTGTTTCGGCTGACTAAGATGATGTTGACACCATGCTTTGCCAGTTGTTCAGCATAAGCCTTCCCAATACCATCTGTGCTACCTGCAAGAGAAAACAGCAATAGAACACACAAGTGAAAAACAGAGCAGCATCAGCCTTCTACTTGGACAGTTCTTTCAATTATAGCTTTATTCTTTTTTCTGAGATCATGTGGCACTAAATATATTGAATTCAAAGACACAAGAGTAAAGACAACACTGTCAACCACCTTCTGCAATTCCCTCATAAATGTTTCATATTTTCTATGACAACAAGAGAGAGCTTAAAGGAGAACCTTAATGAAAGGCAGGGATGTCAGAAGTTACATCAACACAAGCAAATTCACTATTTGATCTCTTACCTGTGACCACGGCCCATTTCCCGTATTTCTTGACGAGATCAATCTTCCCACTCAGCTTTGGAATAACGTGCAGCCTGAGTGCACTGTAAGTGTCCAATGCCAGAGACACACACTTTCTGACTGTGTACCATGCTCCAACAATAGCCAGGGCTTCCATATAGAAACTGCAGGAGCGACTGATTTCTCTGTACAAGAGGGAGAATTGATCCACTGCAGCCATGGTGATCACAAGCCTGAAAAAAAAAAAAACATACACAGGCAATTACAGTTGCCTCTTGGGCCATGTAAACTGTTCAGATTGTATGGGTAACCTTTGAGATACAGCATTTTACAGTTTTGATGCAGAAAAACCACAAGTCAGTCTGTTAAAATTTGGATATCACCTACCATCATCCCCAGCGGTTCAGGTACTGTTTAGCCTTTTTCCTAGTGTTGAACTATTAATCAGTTATACTGCAACAACAATGATCAACGATTCTGTAAATAAAACAATTCAAGCAGGAGCTGAACAGGTGAAAACCGATTTTGGAAGATGCAAAACTACTTACAAGAGAGGCAAGGATAACCAGCACTAGAGAGCTGAGATGCAAAGAAACAACGGACTCTTTCAAGGACAAAAAGCTACATGAGAGACAAAGCAGGTTCAGAGACAGAACACCAATGCATCCCCAGCGCTGCCAAAAGCACCGCACCTGCCGCTGTCCTTGAACCACGGCACGGTGCAGCGCATCAGGCACACCGACACCGCGCTTGCTGTGCCTCACACGGCTTTTACTAATTAATACGTTTTTTAAACAAATCCGTCCTCGGCAGAGGGAGGGACAGGGAGCTCCGGGCGCGCCCTCTCCGCGCAGCCGCTGCGAGCCGGCCGGCGCCATGCCCCTTGCCCAGCCCGGCTCGGCCCTGAAACACCGGGCCCGGAGCCTCGCCCCTCGCCCAGCCCTGGCCCCGAAACGCCCTCCCGGCGCCCTCCCTGCCCGGGCTGTCCGGGGCTGTCCCGCCCGCCGCGGCGCTGCCCCGCCGGCGCCTCACCCGCGAGGCCGGGCCGTGCCCTCCGCCCGCCGCGCCGCCCGCGCCGCGCGGGGCCGCCGGGAGCGCCCGCGGGGCCTTGTGGGGCCGCGCGCGGCGTCGCCATGGCCACGGCTGAGGCGGCGGCCGAGGCTCGGGCTGCGCTCCGGCCCGCGCCTGCCGCCGAATAAAGCCTGCGGACAGCTTGTCTGACAAAGGCACAGCGTAAATCCCACACCGGCTCGGGGTGTTAGAATGCAGGCGGCGCTCGCTGGAGACCCGGGCGGCGGCCGCAATGGGGAGGCCCCGGCGCCTGAGGCGTCCGAGGCGCCGCTGGGCGACACCGGGAGCGGAGGGGACCCGGAGCGTGAGGGCAGCGCTGGCAGCACAGGTGAGCCCCTCGGCTCGCTCGCCAGCGCTCAGAGCCTGCACACCACGGCTGTTCATACTTACAGGGCAGCAAATGTGTGCTTTCTGCCAGCAAAGTCACTGGAAATCCTGACATAACTGAGCCATACTCGATTGCTGTCTTCCTGTGGTCTTACTTCGTTTTCCAACGTTTCTTTACTTTCCTGTTGCCCGGTAATCACACAGCTACCTGGCCTCTAAATCACACAGTGACAGGAGGGACCACAGCGGGTGGCTGGTCCCTGCTCGGGCAGAGCCATCCCAGGATTGTGCCCAGAATATCTCCTTTCTGGGCGAGCAGTTCCAGTGCATGGCCACCCGCACAGTAAAGGTCTTCCTTCTGTTCAGGTGGAAGTTCTGCACATCAGTTTCAGCCCATTGCTTTTGTGTTACTAAATATGTCTGATTACTGTTTTTAATTACAGTCATTTTTAAGTAAGATGGTACAATCATCTTGTTTGCACTTTCTCTTTCAATGTATGAACTACAAGTGCAAGTCGAAGTTTCAGGGCAAGTATCTGAAGAGACAAATACTGAAATTGCAATTAATCAAAGGCAGTGTAAAGACACCTTCCAAGGAGTGTAAAATGGTAAATTCTTAGAAGAGCTTAGATTAGCAGTGCTTGGAATGACTCTGATGCACCGTTGCTGTAGTCTCTTTAGAGTAAACTCAAATTGATATTAATTAAATGTAATATATACTAAATGTTTAACACCATAAGAACATTGGTGTCAGTACTTTAGTATCACTGTACATTATAAGAATATTAAGAATAATGGATTCTATCAGACTTCCAGATCTTAAAATAAAATGCAGATTTCAACAATTCAAGTGCTGCTATTTATTTTATGATGCTGTGTAAAACAAGTTAAGTTTCATTAAAAATGTCAGCAGAAATCTTGGTTAAAACACTCTGTTCTTGAAATTCATATTTAAGTGCTCTTCAATATATCTCTAAAGTAATTGGCAACATGACACATTTTCCTCACCCTTACTGTTAAACTGCAACTTATTTTCTTATTTTTAAATCTGATAAAACTCAAGAGGAAGAAGTCAACTGTATGGCCAGAGCAGATCAAGAGAATGAACAAAAATCAGGTATTGATCAGGAGTCTGGAACCAGCTCATCCAGTCAAAGGACAGAAGAAAAGAGGGGTGCTGTAAGGTAATATATTGTTTGTGAATATGTTGGCATTATCAGGAGTTTTGCTATTCTGTGTATTCATCTCAAACTCCTGTGCAAATCATGTGCCAGTAACCATTTCTGTGCATCAGTTCAGACAAAGCATTCTGTTAATTCCTAGCAGCATTCCCAGCCAACCAACAGCTGTATATCAAAACTTTTCTGAGTGCTATTTTGGAGCAATAATAAAATGTTGGGTTGATTGCTATTGATTTTTCTAGTCTGAGAAAAAGTTCTGCATTTTGGCTCTGCCACCAAAGGTTCTGTACCAAAGCAACAAGGAACAGGGGAAATAATTGGAGAGGAAGCTAACATTCAAACCAGAAGCTATTATAAAATCATACTGCCCTTCTCCAAGATGTTGGACTCTCTAATTCCCTGCCCCACTTTCCTATGAACCCTCTGCTTTTCAGCAGAAGGGCCTGGTAACTCACTTCAAAGGTAGAAATTAAAAGCCACACTAAAAAACCCAGCCCTTTTTTTTTTTTTTTTTTTTTTTTAGTATAATTTTGAAAACTGTAGCTATTTCTCTTGTGTGAAAGAATTGCTAATTGTATTGCAATGGAATCAGCAAAAGATTCCAAAGATCTCAGAATGTGCATTGAAATACATTTTTTATTTTGTTTCTGCTTCCTTGTACTGTTTTAGAATGACTAAAAAGATTCTGCTAGACATCTGTAAACAGCAGAAATTATACTGGACTCCGTACTTAAATGATACACTGTACTTGCATTATAAAGGTAAGATGTGGACATGACTGCCTAGCTTGATCAATCTAAGTAGCATTTTAGCAGAGAATGTTCTTTATGGCTCACTGAAGTTAGGTATCTAGTCATTCTTCTAAATTAGAAACACAATTTTATGTGATTCTGGATTTGGGAATCAAAATGAGTCAATATGGTAGAAGAAGGTAGAAAAGTAAACTGTACATCTTACTCATTTTGTGGAGCCTTCCAAATGATCAGTAGGAATCAAGGGACATATTTTTGGTTTCTTTTACTGAAACAGGAGCCTCTGAGAAATGTCTGAAAAAACCTAGGTTGCACTCAGAAATAAATATACATCTTTTTCCTTAAATTGTTTTATAAAGAGCTTTTTCCAGATTTGTAACTTTTTTACTGCCAAATAAAAATGGTCAAGAGGAAAATAAGCAGTAAAGACTTGCTGCATATTTGCAAACATTATTGAAAGAAAAAAAAAGAATCAACATTTCTCAACCTCTGGTGATCTTTGAGCAGGTTTTTTTCATGATGCAGTTACTTGGTCCAAGTTAGCCTAAGAATTCTTCCAAATAAATGGGATATCCTGACTTCTACATTTGGCCTTGGGTTTGCTATGTATTATTTAGCATCTAGAGGGCTGCTGAGATACAGACCAGAAGAGGCACCAACCTTGCTTTACCATTATGGGCCAGAAACAGTACCATGAATTCAGTGGAAATATTGCAGTAACTTCAGTACCAGTGTTCCCTCAGCAGCGTTGGTTTAATGGAATTTTCTTGTCCAAAGAGCCATTTTCAGCCAGTGCCTTTTCATTTTAAAACATCTTTTTTTTTTTTTTCTCTGCAGGATTTGACCGACTGGAGAATCTTGAAGAATATACTGGACTGAAGTGTTTGTGGCTGCAATGCAATGGCTTAAGAAAAATTGAGAATTTGGAGGCTCAGACAGAATTGCGTTGCCTCTACTTGCAACTCAATTTAATTGAGAAAATTGAAAACCTTGAACCCTTACAAAAGCTGGATTCCCTCAATATCAGTAACAACTACATCAGGACCATTGAGAATCTCTGTAAGACCTGTTGGTGCAACAGGTTTTAGCCTCTGGCAAGCCATTATTTCCTAAGCTCTGACTAAGCTTTTGTTAGTGGCAGTAGTTTCAAGGGATTTTTTTATTTGTGTTAGAAGTTTGCACAATATCCATACCAAAGCCCACAGGGCTTCTGTGAAGGATTAAAACCCATGTTGAGAAACAGAAAATACATAGAAACTACTTTCACATGGATAACTAGGATAATTAGGTAGTTTTTCCTCACTTCTTAATACCGTCTCAGTACTTTTCTGTGTTGCAGACAGGCTGACAATCCAGTTTTCACCATTTACTTTAGTGTTAAGATGTGCTTTGGCAGTTGCAGACACAATTACCAAATATTTTATATCTGTTAAAAGATTTATTCTATCTTCAGCAGAAAATAAAAAACAATTTCTGTACATGACTACTTGCGTACATTGGAAAATTTTGAAACACAATCTCTTGCTTTTGAGTAACTGAATATTTTGAAATGTGAATTGAAAACAACCATCATCCTAAAACCATGCACCTATTTTTCACTGGAGTGAAAAAGGCAACTTTGGAGGTCTAGCCAAAAAGCATATATAACAGAATAACAAATTTAGAAAACAGCTCCAAATTCACTATAAACTATTAGTTTGACAATGCAGTTTTTTACTTGCTCAAAAAACCCTCTGTGAAGCAACAATTCTTACCTTTCCTTTCATTGTACTGTTCTTGTCTGGCAGCTTGTCTGAAAGTCCTGCAGACTCTGCAGATTGCTCACAATAAGTTAAGAACAGTGGAAGACATCCAGCACTTGCAGGAATGCCCAAGTATTTCTGTTCTTGATCTCTCCCACAACAATCTAAGTGATCCAAGTATTGTAGCTATTCTGGAGACCATGCCCAATCTGGTAAGCCCATAATAGCTGAGGGTTTGTGTTGTGTGTGGGTGAACCCCATCAAGAGGCTTTGTTGGGTAGTTGAGTGCTCAGTAGGCATGAATCTAAAAGAAACCTTATTAAAAATTACTTTGTTTCTGGTAGATCACCTGTAACACCTTGGATGTTTTATTTATTTCTTGCTTTTGAAATGACAGGAGAAGTGCATATCCAGACTGGGGTTTTTGCTACTCGAGTTTAAAAACTGTTTCTCTTGTTTCTCTAGCATGTGCTGAATCTGATGGGAAATGAGGTGATAAGGAAAATTGCCAATTATAGAAAAACACTCACTGTTCGACTAAAACAGCTGACATATCTGGATGACAGACCAGTTTTCCCAAAGGACAGGTAAGAAACACAGTCATCTTTGCACAGCAATAAGAATCAAGTGCTAACCATCACTCATCCATTTTTTGTCAATACTGTCATGGAAGGTAGAGTGACCAGTATAATTTATTGAAAGTGGATGACTTTGAGGAGAAGAATATTGTACTACTGAGTTCTACATCCAACATACCTGGAAAAAAGCAATGTATTTTTTTACAAACTAGTTCTTTAACAGAATTGTCTCATGCCAGGTCTGTAGACCAGAGGCAAATCCTGATTTCAACAGAAGCTGAGCAGGCATCTGAAGCAGTTGAGCCAAGATCAGACCAATCTCTGGTGGTGTGATCACCAACCAGCATTTAGATATCTCTGTTTCTTTTGTTGCATAAAGGATTCTCACTGCTATCACCTTTTTTTCTCTTGCAGCTATTCTGTGCTGTTGCAAGCTATTTTAAATTTCTCTCTCATTGCAAGGGTGGGCTTTTATAGCTGTATTACAGTGAGCTTTTGTGTTTTCATTAGAGCCTGTGCAGAAGCCTGGGCTGTTGGAGGGCTTGAAGCTGAGAAAGCAGAAAGGGAAAAATGGGAAACCAGAGAGAGAAAAAAAATCCAAGATAGCATTGATGCATTAGCAGCAATTAGGCAAAGAGCAGAGGAAAAGAGGAGACAAAAGTGCTTGGAAGGAGTTGCAACAGATACCCAAGAAGGTTTGTGTTTACTGTTTTGGAAGATGTCTGTGGCCACTTCAATTTGAATGTGCAGAGGAGTCTTTATTTTATACATTTTGGATTGACTAACAAGTGAAACTTTCCCTTCAAGCAAGTGGATTGCACAAAGGAGAGGGTAACCAGCACTTGTTGCTGATCCGTCAAAATTCTCAAGGATGTATTAAAATATGTAGTCACTTGTGAGTCTTTTCAAAGTATTGGAAATACCAGACATTTATTATTTAAGCATTTTCTCTAGATGATTTTTTTTTTTTCTGGAGAACTTCTGTTTGCTGGGGAGTTGAGATGGGAAAACAGCACTGCTATAGTCTTAGGAGGACTACTCATCCATGAATAGCTGCTCAAAGTAGAAGCTTTTGATGCATATTCTAGCCCATTGTAGTAGTGTTTGGATGTTTAAAATGAGCAGTGGTAGATTAGCTCAGCAATTTTAATGAAATTATCTCTTCTGTAGGAACATCTGCAAATTCAAAAGATGGTGATGGAAATTCTAATACATCAAAAATTTCATATAGATCAGAAGAAGAAGCTCAAGAAAAGACTGAGAAGTTTAAAAATGAGGGTTTTGATGTTTGTAATGAAGTGATAACTCTTCTACCAAATAGAGGAAGTAACAGAGGTTTCTCATCTGGAAATGTGCCTGATGAAGTTCCAGAGGATGCACAGGAACCAGACTCTGCACACTCCAGCAGGGAGACAGACGGTAACGTACACAGTGAGGAGTCAAACCAAACTGAGCATGCAGAGATGATGAACCAACCTCTGCCTTAGTGGAGCACTGCCTCTGCTCAGGCTCAAGCCAACTAATGCATAAATAAAAACATTCCATTAGATTTCCACAGTGACTAGGTGAAATCAAGCAATACTGGGTAAAATATTCTTTTAATACGACAAATAGTAAATTTCTGAAGGCTTAACCTGCAACTTCTGCAACTTAAAGGTAGAACTCCTCCTCTCAAACATGCCAGGTTTAGTGAAAGGCCAGGAGAGTTGACAGACTTCCCTTGCTCTCACATAACTGGGCAATCTGTCTGCCAACAGAAGCTGGTTATTGCTCTAGAGATGGTTTTGTACTTTCACACCTGGACAAATGCTTTTATAGATTTGTTGAATATATTGCAAAATGCAAATATTAATTTATACAGTAGAAGAGAGACCCAGAATATAATAGAAAAACAAGGCATTGGATTGAGCTGTGAATTCTGCAGTAGTAGTCACTCCCCAGAGCAGTCTGGTTCTGCAGTGCTTGCTGTTGCAATGTAAACATTTTTTATTGGATTAGTTCTCTGCAACTGACTATTGTTTATTCTCTAGATCTGCCAGGACAGGAGGCAGCTACTGACAAGGCTGTGCTTCCTGAGAGGGAGGAATATGCTGAAATGGAACAATTCAAGCTGCAGACACTAGAGACACTTTGTCTTGAAGTATGTATTGGATTCAGACTTTGAGAAGTTCACGTGTGTATTGTCTTCTCAAGTTAATTCTTCTAACATTCTGACTAATAAATCTATATGGGTATGTTTTAAGAAAGGTCTAATGTAAGGAAAAGTAAAAAGAAAGAAAGAAAAAGCAAACCAAAAAGTAAAGTTGCTGGGGCATTCTCTCTAGTGGACCATTTATGAAGAATGCTTCCAAAGTTCATTTTGTCCTTATATTTTTTATCCTATAAATCCTTTTGTGCTGTAAATCATCTGCAGTTGACCTTCTATCTTTGTGATTTCTCTGGAGAAGCTAATGAGGGCCCTCATTTAAAAATAAAAATCACAGTGAGAAGAATCTAGTAGACACATTTGTCCTCTTAATCAAAACTTAGATGAAACATGCAGTTGAAAATGTGAATTATTGCAGAAAAATCATAGGGAAGAAATAGCATCTCCCATCATTGTAAATGTTGTGTTAGCAGTGTTAGATGCTACAAATTAATTCTCAAAATAGAACTTTGATGTCTGTTTCCAAGAAGAGCAGAATGTACATTATTCAGATATATAGTAAGTGATTGACATTTGTAGTATGTCTGTATCTATTATCTAAAATGTGTGTCTGATGCAACATTTAAACATGTTTACCACATTTAACCATGAGGAGGACATAGATGCCACTGCTGATAAAGTGACAGTGTCAGACTATGATATAATCAGCAATAAAAACTTTTGAGCTTATGATTTCCCAATACTTTCTGTGTATTATACACTCTGTGATACCTTATACTGCCATTGTTAACTACTGGCAGAAAAGCCTCATATCTTTGCCATGCTCTTAATTTCCCAGGCAAAAATTCCATGTTGTGGTTGAAGAGCTCAGTCCACTGCTTCAGTAGAAGGTTTGTTGCTGCCTCCTCCTGTTTAGCTGTTTCTAGTCATAGGTTTAAAAAAGGTAGTGGAGACAATGGGCAGCAATTAAAGTATGCACAATATCACTCTTAAAACTAGATCTTGCAGTGTCTGAAGTAAAGGTTTTTAATATGTAGGGACACTGTAGGTACCTGTGAAGATCTCCTTGATTCAATGTTTGTTTTTCCCTTGATGCTCTGGCACCATAGGAATGTCCTGTCCACAAACTTCAAGGCAGTATAAAAGTAACTCTTAAGCACACATCTGTAGGGTTTTAAAGATTTAAAAAGTGGGACCATTTTAATTCTACAGAAGGAAAAACCATACCCAAATCACACACTAATGCACATTTCAGTGTTCCATACTACTTGTTCTCCAATAACATTTAGTCACAGAAAGAGCCTCTCCCAACAGCCTCCAGTACTTACCCTATTGCAGATATTCCAAAGAGTCTTAGTGCTGACATAGCAGGGAATGGCTGGGCAGATGCTGATGGTGAGAGGTTCTGGAGCAGCACCACTGCCTTTAATCATATCCTGAGTGTCTCCAGATGGTCTCAGGAGGAATATAAGGGAGAAGAGTGGAGGAGGATTTGCAGTGGGTGGTTATGACATCTCTGTGTCAAGCATAAACAAGCTCTTCTTGCTGCACATGCCTTGGCAGTGTGGGAACCACATTGCCATGTACCAAAACTAGGTTAACTTGTAGTTGATCACAAATGCACCATGATGACTGAAACAAGACTAACAGTTATCTCCCTTTTGACATCCAACTCCACATTAGTTTCAGATGTTAATTTGTACATTTTTAATGCAATTTTTGTAAAACTCTGTGACTTCAGCACATGCTGCACTCACTGCAACCATATCAGGAGGGAGAAATTACCTTTCTTGATTTTTTTATTGTGTAATAATCTTCACCACACAAGATAGTACAGATGTTCCTGATGCTACCACACTAAGCAGACTGCTACAAAGTCATTAAGGGCTGAAAATACCTGAAAACAAAATGAGATGTTTATCCCAGTATTGACCTATAGTAAAAAATTGGCAAAAGGTATTAGTTTCTACCTGTGATTTTTGATTCCCACCTTCTGTGTTTCCTTTCATGACAGCAAATTATAGTTATCTGAGATATTTTCTAGTGGAAAGCTGAAATTATTGGACCTCTCTGAGGAAAAATAGTTCTCAGCAAGTTTGCAGTTCTGTGTCTTAATTATGAGGCATTCACAGTAAAAGATTTATTAGGTGTATTTAGGTTAACAGAGTTTACTTGATATGCAGTTTGAGGAAGACTGCAGGTCTGGATTTGGCCTTTACCCATACAGATGGGTTGCAACTGGGATTAAGTCTATTGAATAGACAGGAAACAGCTAAGATAATAAACCATGTTTGTTTTTAAAATCCTAGTAATGCCTTACTCTTTGTCCTGTCTTTATCCATAATTACACAGCATAGTAGAAAAGAGCATTCAGTCTGCCATTAGGGCTATTGCTTTCCCCTTTGCTGTTTCTGGAGACATGAATTTTCCCTTTCCCACACGTGCTGAACAGCAAACTGTGCCTGTAAGAGGATGGCAGTGGGGTCCTGCTGGCTGTGGTCTCACACCCTGATGAGCAGTGCTTTGAAGAAGTTGTCCAATGAGGCAGAGATGTCATTTTTCATAGGTTACAGTAGCTCTTCCTACTGATTCTTGATCTGTGATTGTTTTCAGGAACTGCCTGATTTAGAAGATATAGTTGTAAGTGAGCTTCCCCCAGAAGAGGAAACCTTTTTTCAAAAGGTAACATTTTTATTAATTCCAGTAATTTCATTAATTTCCAGTAATGAAACTTCCCTAAACACATTTACAAAGATTTTGCAAAATGAGGATGATCTAAGTTGTGAAATGCTGGGAGATGTAATCACTTAGGCATTTCCAAACTAAAATGGATGGTTTCAGCAGTTCATATCCACATGTAAATCTTCCTTTGTTTAAATCTGACTTTTTTATATTCTTGTGTAGCAAAAATAGAATAAAAACTTATGATCAGTAATGCAATAGTTACTAATTTCTTAATAAGATGTAGAATTATACTGAAGATTAGTCTTAAAATATATTGCACCAGTATTAATATGGTGCAAATTGCCTGCTGCTGAATAAAATCTGACTTTCCAACTGAAATCACAGAGAAATTAAAACTCCTCCTCTCTAGTGCAGGCCAGTCCCTTGTCCACCTTAGAGTTTTGCTTTGCTCAAACTAATTTTGTAGACACAAGCCTACAAAAAGAAATAAAAACGAAAAGAAGAAGACAACAAAATTTAAAAGTTTTGATTTTTATGCTAATCATAGAATCATACTGGCCTTGCTGGAGATAGAGGGTGGATGTACATGCTCTTACAAGTCCTTCCAAGATAATACCAACTGTCCCTTTTGATCACAGACTCATAAAAGAGTTGCAAAATGTCTTGGCCAACAACGTCTCCAATTAAAAGAAGGCAAGGAAAGAGGATTAGGGAAGGAGGCTGTGTTAGCAGCTGTCCTGCTCCAAAGGCTGCTCAGTTCTCAGCTGAAGACAGATGAAGATGTTGGTCAGGTTCCTCTTCTATTTGGAGTAAAATAGTAGAACAGAGCCCACACACTGCTCTTTTTATGAACTGTTAATTGGTTCATGGTCAGTTCATTGGCAATGCCTGAGAAATTGCTAACCTACTATTCATTCACAAAGCACCAGAGCTATGGGTGAAACATATATTCCATATATTCCATGTATTTTATGAGAACAGCACAATAAAGTTGACAACTGTTACATGGATCCAAGAGATATTTCCCCATCCTCTGGCTTTTATGTCTAAGAATAATTTTTCAATTACATTTCTACCTTTACAGCAGGACTATCACCCAAAGATTGAAATAATTTCTGAAGTGACAAATGACAGCAATTCTGCATTAGAGGAAAATAATAAAAGCATCCTTGAGAGTTCAGTAGAAGAAGTTCCAAAAGCAATTTTTTCAAATGTAAGTCAGAACCATAAAGAGCATGAAAAGGAGCGCTTAAGACCCCTTCTCAAAAGCTTCTTTACAGAGCCTGGTAATTCAGAAAGTTACCTGAAGATCAAAGAGGTATCCTCTTTGAAGCTCTTGATACAAGAGGTAGTCACTGAGCCCAAGGATCATCTGCTGTTGTCATCAGTCTGTCATCAATCAGATGGCCCAAGCTCATGGGAAGAGGATGGTAAGATTACAGTGACATTACTAATCACAGACACACTAAGGATCTGTTCAGCTCCTGCTGAAGGTTGTTAGTAACAATAACCTCTTCCTTTTATTTATGTGGGGATCCTAATAAATTAGGAATTAAAATATTTTCTTTTTTCTGCAGAGGATTTCTTACTGAGTTTAATTTAAAGTTTTTAGAAATTGGGCTCTATATTTCTTTGTTCAGTATTAAAGACCATGAGTGAGTTTCATTTACTCTTTGCCTTTGTGCTTTTAACAGGGAATGGCAGTGATGGAAAATCACAGGGCCTGGCTGAGGGGGAAGGATGTCCTCCTAAAGCACAAGATGACAAGGATGGTGAGAGTGAATTGGATTAATCACTTTGAAAAAAACAGACCAGATCTGGAGCACAGTGTACTGACTGCATGGAAATATTCCCAAAATATGGAGGCCAGCAATGGGACCATTTGTTAAAACTGACATAACACTGTGATACCAAAACTCACTGCCCTTGGCTCCAAGCTCTTCAGGGCAGCTGCCTGTTCACTACTTTGAAAACTACTGTTTGGAGGTTAAATTACATTCTTTATTTGTGTTGTTTGTGCCTTTGCATCCTTCTCAAAATGCCTTAGTTACATGTTTATATATCAGTTTCATTACAGATGTAGTTTCAAGTACAATTCAGTGTGTTTGTCATTTGACTAAAAAATTCTATTTGTAAGCACATATATTTTCACTTGGTGTTTTATATTTTAAGTCTGTACCTGTGTATATCATAGCAGATGGACTCCAATGGCAAACAGAGATTGCTTCTTGATGGGATATTTTACTGATTCCTTGCCATTATGATTGTTTGTGCCTAAAAGATGCAGAAATAGCATCCATGCAAGAAAATCTGGTTTTACCTTTTAGGGCATCTATAATGAAACATACACTTATATCTGCTGCTTTTATTGTTTTTCATTGAGCTGTGTCTCAGGATCTGGATTTTGGATATAGCCAAGTTTAGGTGAATGTCTTTTTTCATATTTCTTTTCATCTCTAATAATTTTTAATAAATAGAATTGAACAGTTCTTGTAGGTGTGCAAATTTAAAGACTTAAAGTATTACTGTGGGCTTGTTGAAAAGATGCATTTCCTATCACCTGGGCTTAGCTGCCATCTGGTGGCAAGACTACCAGACCTCACAGTAACACAAAATAGTTGTGAAAGCCCTCAGAGAGGACAACACAATTGCTTTAAATTTAATTCATTTTCCACCTTGCACAAGTTAAAACATGCTGGCAAAAGCCTTGGCCTCCAGGACAGGGTGGGGGTAAGCCAAGGGCCTGTGGAGCACAGGCTTATCTGAAAGCACCAGTGCAGGATTCTGCTCTTCAGAAAACTGCAAATGCTTCAGAAACCACCAACCTGTATGAGCTCCATCCTGAAAAAGTAGCTGCTTCCTTTTCCAACAGAAAGCTGGATAAGGACTATTTTGAGGACTTTGGGTTTTGCATTTTCCATGCTGTGTTTTGGTGCCTGTCCTGGTATCCCCTTACTACACTAAAAACAAGTAAGCAGAAAGGATCACATTATGTTTGCAAACAAAAGGTTTAAAAAAATAATTCCAAGAGTGAAGTTGGAGTTCTGTTATCACTGAAAGCATGAAAAACAGGAGAAATGGGGGGGGGGGGGGGGGAAACAGCAAATAGTTTCAAGAACTTTAGATTATTTTACTGTGATCCTGATTTTACCAGCTATATTCACCCTGAGTGGCATTTTAGTTTGAAGAATTCAGCAGCTTTCCAAGCTGTGTTTACTTCACCACATTCTACATGGGAGGTCTCCCCAGTGCCTGTGTGTTACACAGTGACCACAACCCACCCCTGGGCCCTCTCTAGGGAATCTGAGTGATTAGAAATTATCTGCACTTGTCACTGAGGACTTGGGAAGGAGAAAAAGAGAGTGAGAGAAACGCCAAAGCAGGACTAAATGAGAAAAAGGAAACATGTTTAATTAGTGTCTTCTGTAAAACTTTACAAATGTACAGCATAGTGCAAAAACGCAGTCTCAGCACATCACCTTCAATAAAATTAACAATGTAAAAAGCTGAGGAACACAAGCTTCCTTCTTCACAGGAATGGCTCCTGAGTGCTCTTCCTGGAGGTTCCTCTCTCACCATCAAGCTCCAATCTCATGTTTATAGTAGAGCAAAAAGCCTAAAGAAAGCCCCAGGAACCCTCCTGAGACAGGCTGAGCCTGCCCTGTGGGACACAGCCTGAGACAGAGCCAGGCCAAGCTGCTCCTGGCTGTGCCCACGGGCAGCTCTCCCCAGGGCTCACTTCCCAACCCCAACCAGACAATCCAGCCAGACACAAGCGTATGCCCAGCCTCAAGCATGTGACAGGCTCCACAAAAATACAGCAAAACTACTCAGGAGCTTGAAGTTAAGCATGTGCTTAAATACTTGTTGCATCAGTACATTCAGTGTTAACATGACAGCAGCCTAGAGTGTGGAAGTTCAGAGAAGGGTGCAAATCTTGAACATGCACTGTCAGTGTCAGGAGACACCAGGCAGTTTTCAATTACCTATGAGAAAAGAAGTAAACAGAGTGCAACTCAATGACTTTCCATCACTGGAAAGGGCAAAATAGGGTGGAAATGGGCTGATCTAGGTGAAATTTCTAAGCACAAATCTGTCAAAAAGAAAAATCTTGTCCAGGATACACTCAAGCACATCATCTAAATACCAGGCCAGTGGGGCTGCTGGAATTTTCCCTTAGTCCTGAGCACAGAAACAGTGGCAGGGATTCATTCAGGAGCTCTCACAACCTCGCTCCTGCACAGACCACACCACCAAGGCAGGGACAGCTCCCAGCACAGCAATCAGCTGGGCAAAAATGTGCTCAAAAGTGAATGTTTCTGAACTAACACATTTGTTCACATAGTGATAAATGGATGGAGGAAAGGGCTGTGACAGGAAGGTCCATTTTTAAAATGCTCATCTTATTGAGGAGATCTGAAGCCTGTACTTGTCTGACTGGTGAGTTACCCTTTGGGGTGGATGGACCACAATGCTCAGAAATGTGGTTCATAAGCAAGAATTGTCATGGCAGTGAAGGCAGGCAGAGCATTTATTCAAATGATACTGGCACAGCTTAAACCTCCCTGTCTAAGCCCTTAGGAGGCCTGAGTTAATTGAATTTCCTGGGTCTGTCCTACTGCATTTGGGTAACCTTCCTAAGGAAAAGCAACTCAGGTAGAAGATACTGAGATAAATAATACGTTCTCATTAGAACTACAGCATAAAAAACAAAGCTCTGCTTTGTTGAGAAACTCAGTTGTCAGAAACCACATGGATGGGGAAGGTTAGTTCAGCCTTTGAGGCTGGTCTCAGATGCACAAAGGACAGAAGAAAAGTTTGTGGGACATGGTGGACTAACCATTCTGCCTCTCTCTCCTACATTGAGCAGCTGAGAGTTCTTCTAAAAAGGGGATCCAATAAATTAAACTGTTTAATCAGATTCTAAACATCAATAAACCAACAGGCACATCTTCAGGGGAAATAGAACAGGTCAAAGTAACGAAAAAAAAACCCAAACCATTGGACTGGACATGGAATACTTAGCCAGCACCAAAACCCAGAGTGCACTCCCTCAGCCCTCTCTGCACACAGAAAATTGTGTGTGCAGAAAAGTCTATCCCTTTTCTATTTTTAAAGTATGGAGTGCCCTGCCTTTATGTAAGAGAAAATAAATTTGGGGCAAAACAAATCCCAAACAACAAAAGCTCTCAACTCAGCATGGGATGTTTTGCAGCCTGTGATGGTCCATAGCTCCCCTAAGAACCAGAGGCACATTCTTGGTGGGGTCACTCAGAAAATAAGCTTCTACACCCCCAAGAGATCTTTTTCCTACTCACCCTAGGAGGAACAGGTACATCCTATCAAACACAGAAAATGAATAAAAAATATTTTTAGAGCATTGGACTGGCATGTAGAACCATTTTCCTATTAAAAATCCAGAATCAACAACAGGCATCTTAGTTCATCTGTGCTGCCCCAATAAAATCCAACAGTTTGCCATTGCAGGCACTAGTCAGGATCACTATTTTATGAAGTCTCAGATGGACTTTCAAGCTACTCTTCACTTATATTTTATTAAAATATTTGAAATTTCTAAAGCATTTTCAAGGAAAAATAAAATCCTGGCATGTTCTCACTACCCCTCGGAGCAAGCACCAGAAGTAGTATTTTGTTTTAAAAAAACACTGAAATCCAGGTGCAGGGAGGGTAATGCAACAGCTACTGACCATTTCCATCTACTAAAAAAAAAAAAAAAAAAAAAAAAAAAAGGAAAGAAAAAAGGGCCCAAAAAGAAACTCTCTTGTGGGTTTCTGAGTCAGTTTTGTTTCTTTACATTCAAAGCTGTGGATGCTTGGATGGGTGGGAGGGAGTTGTTTTCCTTGGAAGCTAAATCACTGGCTGCTGTCCATTGAAGAACTCAGGTTTAGAGGGATATCCCCTTGGACACCCACAGAGGACATGTAGGAAGCTATATTTTCAGAAGGAACATAAAGTGATGAACTTTCAGGCAAGTTGATGAGGTCATTCCCAAAGATGGACTGACGGTCGAGGAGGAACTGCTGGGCACTTTCAGGAATGACATCTTTCCCTAGGAATAGACAGCAGAAAATTCAGCTTCTGGAAGGCAGGTTGACAGATTTTACACATGTAGAACTGAAAAACAAACAAATCCCAGCTGCAGCAGCAACTGAAGAGCCTCACTCCAGCAAAACCACTTGGAAACACCTGAGCAGAACTTGGACTCACTCAAAAGCCCATTAAAATCAAGGGAAGTCTTTTCAGGACACCAGGTGGGTTCTGCCTGAAAGCTGAGATGCCTCACAAGTGAAAAAGGGATGACTGAATGCTGGAGACACTGAGAAGAGGATGTGAGCAGCTGCTCTTCTCCTTCACTCGAGATGTGTCTTTCTCCCTCTTTGTAGGACCAGAAAGGCTTTGCAAACAGAGGATGCTCAAGGACTCTCTTCAGTGTACCTGGGCTTCTAATGCCTTTGAGGTGCTCATGAAGGGGGCTGAGTCTGGAAGTCCTTGAATGACACACAGTGAATCAAAACTGGGGCAGGCCCAAGTGGCTACAGCACCAAACTAGGGCTCACAAGAGCTCCACTTTCAGGTCTGTCCCAGCTGAACACACATGAACATACATCACAGTTCCACAACAAGGACAACACTCCTGCATTCATATCCAAGGTCAATGACACACTTAATCAGAGTCAGCAAGTGGCTCAGCTGGACTGTTCCCTTGAGGTCAGTTAAAAGGTCTGGAAAAGAGACCCACAGCCTGTGCCTCTGGCTGCCAGCAGGTACTGGGGCACCTCCTTTGCAGCAGGAACCAGAGGAAACCCAGGACTGTACAGCTCTTACCACCCCTACCCACTGAGATCACCACATTGCTCTGAGGTGGCAATGAACAGGCAGAGAAAACAATGGAAACACTGACAATCAAAACCAGTTCAATTCCATTTACACCTCAGTTAATCCTCCACCCTTTTCCCACAGCTCAGGAACTGGCTTAGAAAGCAAAATGACAGATGTGGCAAGTTGTCACTGCTGGACATATCTGGCTGCCTGAACAACATCCCATGCCAAGTCCACAGAGCTGCTGGTGCTCCTACCTGGGCAGGTGTTGTTGAATGGTGGGTTGAACACTTTTGGGGGCAGCTCAGTTGCACTCTTCTCCAGATCCACTGTGAGTCGCTGCATCTTGATGCAAAAATATAAACTACAATGTACAATTATACAAAGACAGGGGAGCTTGTTAGAACTAGGCCATGTCTGAGCACCCACTGCTCACCCCACTGCACAACCCCCCCAGTAACACCAGCCATCCTCCCTGCCCAGCCTCTCCTCCCAGCCTCACTGCTCTTCACTAAAGCAGCCACAGCATGGGGATGATCAAGGGCAGATCTGCCTGAAGGACAGGGTGTGGGAGGTGCAATCCCCTATTCAGCACTGGCTAATCTGGTGTGAAGCTCATGTCACATGAGGGGCCAGGCTGGTGTCACTGTGACTGCCATACAAAGCAAACTCACAGCCCTCTGCAGCCAGTAACAAAGAGGAAAGAGATTTTCTTTCAATTTTCCTATGACTGTCTTTGAAGTGAATCTTGTTTTTGCTTACAGAGTGCTCTAGGCACAGAGCTCCTGCACATACTGCTTCCAGGCTTCTCCATGCCCATGGCTTTCTGTAGGACAAGCAAGAGCTCCTGGTAAGTCCTGTGGGCTCAAGGACTAAACTATTGAATATTGCAGCCTCCTTTTCTGGCCTTTTCTCTCATGCAATTCTTTTTAAAATGTTACAGCCCTTGCTTCCAAGACTTGCTAATTAATATTAACTATTTCTTACACACTCTCCTTCCTAACACTCAGGAAGTGGAATTACCTAGTAAATTCAAAATAATTAAGACTTAAAAAGGATGTTAATACCATGAAAAAGGTTTAGAGACCTTTTGCATTTCATTAGAGTAGATAACACTCTACTTGTAGACATAGCTGGCAGAACCATCCAAGTCTTCACCCAACTTGGTTGTCAGCAAGGGCTCTGAAAATTCACTCTCCATCATGCAAGGAAAAGAACCAGCCATACAATACACTTCCAGCCTTAATGCTTCTGTGAGTCTATGGTTTCCTTCAATGCTTATTAAACCTGCTCTTTCTGCACTGCAGAAATGTTTGTGTAAGTATCAATTCCAAACAAATATTGCCAAACTATTTCTTCTTGTTTCTTCATGTAGGGGCATGCAGGAAGCTCTGTTCTAATTGGTATTTCACTGCTCCTGAAATATACAGGGATGGCTGTACTTTGTAAAGGCATATTTTATAAAGAGCTTTGGCACAAAGACACTTTATAAATCTATGGTATTAGCAGGATGTGACATTCTCACTGAAAAAAGTTTAAAGGAGCCACTTGAAATTAAAGACTTCAGGACACCAACAGTAAGTCAGAGCTTTTATCCAGACAAAGCCTGGCTGAGTGGGAAAAACAGGTCAAGAATGTAATACAATACTCTGATGCTGCCCCCAGGAGATGCTATGTGCTGTGCTTTAGCCCACTCTCCCCTCTAGTTATGAAATAACTTCCTCAGTTATGCACAAGCTCTGCTTCATAGTTCCATTATTATTTAGGCAAGGAGCTCTAGGGGAGGTGTCCCTGCAGTGGGCAGGGGGTTTGGAACAGGATGAACATTAAGGTCACTTCCACCTCAGCCATTCTGGGGTTCCATGACTGTTAATATCATATCTCAGAAATACCCAGCTCTTACCGGGGACAGGCTGGCTTCCATTTCAGTCAAATTCCACTCACTCAGAGATAAATTGGGATTAAAGACCTGTTGGGACAAAAATACAGCTAGAGCTCTGAAAGGTGTAATGGTTTGAGATCCTCCTGCCCTCCCCTGCCTGCTGGAGGGTGCAGCCCAGCACTCCCTGAAGCTGCAGACAAGGCTCCTCTGCTGACTCTGGCACAGCTGGGCTGGGCTGTGGGCACTTGTGCTGACCCATGAGCCCTGCTGCCTGCCAGGGACAGACACTCCATGCCACTCTCCTGTCACAAACCAGGGCAGCTGCACACACAAATCAAAGCCCTTTTCTGCTACTCTTGAGTCCTAGGACCTTGCCAGATTCATAGGACTCTTAAGAGCCTTACAGAATTTAGTAGCAGAGAACAGGCTACTGTTGCATCAGGGCTTTGGTGGCAATTTCTTGAGAAGTCTGAGCAATTTGGGAAAAGGAGCTGTTGATTTGGGGCCAATTTTATGATTCATTCTCACTCTTGTGACATTAGTTGCATAGAGGGAAGTGTGTTGGAAACAGGAAAACATTTTCTAATGAGAAACAAGAAACATAAATCAACAGTCAGTGATAGATCAGGCCATTAGAAAAGATCTCTGTAAAGTCAGAATCAACCACAGACACTTGGGAACTGACTTAAAGAGAACAAGATTGATTTTTTTTAAGTGATTTTTCATTCTGTTTATCTGTGCAAGCTTACAGCGTGCCTTTATCTGAAGCACCTCCTCAAGGGGGCATATATTTGACATACAGACTTTTTTCTTACATACAGAGTTATTTGATTATTGGCAAAAATCTTTTATATACCAATTATCTGTACAACAGAGGAATAAACAAACCTTCCTATTTATGCATGTCTGCTTAAGAAAAAGCCATCATCCATTTTTAAAGAAAGGTAATATAAGAACTGAGACTGATAAATACCTCAGCAGAGAGAGGATTTTCCCAGAATATGAGGAAGAGGGGAAGGTAGGAAAACCTAAACACAATCTAGGAATATCTAAGATGTAGGATATGCAGAAAACAAATTAACCCCTACAAAGCAATTACCAAACTAGGTAGAAAGTCATACTAAACCTATTTTACATAAATGTGTCAGGTCTCATGTTGATTCATTTACGAAATGCAGTGTTTTGTGCTCCTAAAAGTCCAAATATGCATATTATTTTTTTTTTTAAAAAGCACAATTTAAAGCTGGAATCTTATGTGCAGGTCAAAACAGAGCTGTGACTCCACAGGCTACATGAGGCAGGTAAAATGCCACAGGAGAAGAAGCAGCATGACCTGATCCTCCCCAGCAGCACTCACATCCAAGAGGCTGGCAGGCTCCAGGCTGTACTGCTGGCTCCTCAGCAGCAGCTGCAGCCCCTCCAGGCTCCAGTCACTGCCCTCCAACGGGTCTGAAATATCTGTTCTGAGAAAACACAAGGGAAATATTGCCACAAAGGAAACCTGCATAGATATCCACAGAAAGCAGGACTGAGCAGCCTTCCAAAAGGATGTTTATGTTTAAATCTCATTCTGAAAACCAAGAGCCCAACATCAGCCTGGGTTTATGCCATGAAACTTGGTTTAATCCCAGAGTACAACTCAGCAGAGGGACTGGGCAGATGGTAAAACAAATGAGACAATCTCTCCTGGGTGACACGTGGTTTGGGGATGGATACTCTGTGCACCTCTCCTGGACACTGGGAAAATTAAAGCTTTCCTTAGAAAAAATCCTTTTAGAGATGCACTTGGAACCAGAGCAGGCTGCATTGCCATTCTCCTTGGTCCAAGATGCCTGAATTACTGTCAACTAATGCTCTTTAAAGAATTGAGTTTTAGCTGCAGGCATTTACCCTGCAGGCTGCATTTACTGGAGACATTCAGCTAAATAGCAACAGTGAGGCCCTGCTGTGATTAAATCCCCCAAAAGCTATCAAAAAATTATCTTAAATCAGGTCTTTAAAAAAGGATTATTTGTATTTTATTAGCATGTATTTAAGCAGCCAGTGGGTTCACAAGGAGAAATTTGATTCTCTGTAAGGACTTACAGGAAAATGGAAGCTTTTCTGATAACCTTATTGAGTGTTTTGGGTTCCCCTCCCTCACAGTCCTCCTTACATTGCTCAATTGCTATCAAAAATGAACTGCAGTTAAATTCCACGTCATCCACCCAGCTGCACCTTGCTTTCCTTCTGCTGGTGAGGCCTCCTGGACATTCCCCCATGGCATGGGTGCTGTTGGGATTTCAGTCTCAGAGCTCTCTGGGATCACCCTGGGGCTGAGCCCAATGTCACAGTGCCAATCCCCTGGGCAGGAGTGTAGCACAGCCCAGTGCAGGCCTGCAGACACAGATGCTGGTCTGGGCTCCAGCTTTCACTTGGACCTTGGGCAAATCCCTCTCAATGCAAAAAGGCTCTTCCTGCTCTCACAGCTCTGTTGCACATCCTCTGCCAGCTCTTCTGCTGTGCCCTTCAAGCAAGTGATTCATATGCCCCTTGTGAACTGTCCCCTGGGATTCAGGGGTCCTCCAGCAGGTGCCACAGGTACAGGATGGAGCTCACCAGGCTGTACTTGGCTACTTGAAATCCCCCTCCCTCCCCACCCTGGGAATGGGAGGAGAGAGCCCTGGCTCACCTGTCCAGCAGTGCCCTCCTGCCTCTCCTCTCGGGTGGCTGGGAGGTCCCTGGTGGGGCTGCAGCACAGCTGCCTTTGCCCTCCAGCACAGACTGAACCATGGCCACGGGCAGCACCGGGGGCTCGGAGCAGCCGCGGCAGCCGGGCAGCACCTCGGGCTCCGTGCTGGCCTTCACTCCAGGGCTCACTGGCTCCTCCTTGATCAGCATGAGGCACTTCTCCCTGCACCAGAGACAAGGCTGAGCACCACACAGCTGCCCTGCAAAGGCCTCGTGCTACTGGGAAGGGCAGGAGCACAAGGCATTGCTTCCACTCCCCATCAAACTGCTCCAGAAGGTCTTTCCATTTCCTTAGATGGGCAAAAGCAGCCAGCAGCCTTTTTCTTTTCAGCAACCTCCAGAAACATACTCAGCTGGAATATCTGCAGTCACTTCATCAGTCACAGCTATAATGGATTTGTCCCATAATACAGAAATTAAATTCCTATTAACTGATAATTTCTTGGGTGAGTGTTAGGGACAGGTTAAAGGGACACTGGGCTAGAGAGATTCCCCTGAAAAAGAAAAGTTTCCACCCTAGAGACAAGAATGGGATCAGTAAGACCATCCCATGTAGGAGTTAGGATTGGATCAGCAAGCACTCTAGAGATCCCAATGACACAGGCCAGGATCTTGTGGCCCTGCAGGACTTGAATAGAAGCTGTTGAGATCTGACAGCCATAGTCAGATGTTTTATTTGGTTGGAGGCAGAGGTCTGCCTTTCCAATGGAAGAGACACTCCACATTACTTCCAGATGGGCAAATGACAATGAAGTTTTGTTTAGAAGCATTTTGTGTGTGAAAGCCTACTCTGTGTTACTTGTAGGAGACTTAAGAACTCCCCATGAAACTGCATAGAGCCAGCCTGGAGCTGAAGTGACAAAGGTATGGAGATAACAGAGATAGTATGTGACACACAGAGCTTTCCTCAGCATTCCTTTTAGATCATCTTCTCATCTAAATTCCCACCAGAAGTGCAGCTGATTTAGGAGGTGCCACATCTGAACTGAGGGGGGTCATGGCTGGCTCAGATGCTGAAGTTGTGCAGACACAGCACAGATCAGAAGCCACCAGATGGCACTCAGTAATTAGTAGAAATAAGCAACTGAAGGTTACACTAAAGATTTTCTGCTCTAGAAATGGCTTCCAGGTCTGGGGTTTTTTTTTGTTTTGTTTTGTTTTTAATCTGAAGCTCTTTATAGGCTTCTAGTTAATTTTATGGCTATGGTTTCAATTATGCAACAGATTTACAGGCAATTTCTAGAGTATAGCTGCTTTGCCTCTAAGCCTGAGAAACTGTTTCCATGATTCATCTGTCTACTTACTTTCCACTGACATAGCTTTAGCTATTTTGCTACTAGCCCTAAATACACTGCATGTCTGTGGCAGGAAGAGATAAGGATTAAAATACCTCTGCATTCAGTTCTTAAGTTACTGGGGCCTTTTCACAGAAAAGTTGTCAAACATCGGAAGTTGTTGTGATGCAACCTTTCTGTTCTCATTAGCTGTTAGATGTAAAATTTGATTGTTTCTTCTTTGCCAAAGCCAAAAGGAAACTCTCCTTTCTCTCTCTCAACAAATCCAACAAGTGTTAGTATCTCATTAGTTCATTAAGTTTGAGACAGCCCCTGTCTTGAGGACAAAATATAAAGAAACGTGGAATATTTCTCAAAGAGGAGAGTGGAAGTTCTCAGCATGAAACTCAGAAGTCATGCTGTTATTACCCCCCTCTAACTCTGAAAATCTGACCCACTTTGCAAGCTGGAAAAAAGTATTGGAAAAAAGTATTCCAAAACTGGAAAAAAAGAGATATATCACATATCTCTATAGAGATTTGTGAATCAGACAGAAACTTTGGTAGAATTACAGCCACAAAAAACTCTGGGTAAGAGTTGCATAAGCATGTTAATACCCAACTCTCCTTATTATTAATCACAAACATGTTTACCTGTCATTTTCAGGAGGAGATTGCATATTCATGATGTTGGGTGGTGATGCTTCAGTAACATCAGATATGATGGGTCCTCCAGTGATTGCAGGGCTGTTTAAGCAAGAGGCAGGCTCTGTTGATGGCTAAGAGAAAAGCAAAAGTCATACAGATTCATCCTTCTGACCCCAAAAGAAGTCCAGGGCCCTATCTGAGATGGTTAGGGTTTATTCACTGTGACTTTGAGTCCCCCCATATGGAAACCAAGAAAGCTTTTACCTACTGTGCAGCATTATAATTTCCTCTCACTTTTCCTCCAACCGCACAGAGGTACAGGTGTGAAATAAACCCTATGAAGTGTCAGCAACCAAGAGGTTTTACCATGTCTGACATTTTGCCTAGACTGTTCAGCTTCCTCTGGAGGGAACGATCCCACACAGCCCAACAGGGCTGTGTGAGCCTCTCATGCCAGCTCACATATTTTAACTGCATGACAGAAGTGGCTGGTCTCTGCTCTGATGGTGGTGGGGATTCCTCAGAGGATACAAAAATCCCACTTTTAGAACTCACTCATTTTTTTCTTCCCTCAAGGTGAACCAGGGTGGGGTAAAAACATGGAGAGTTCAGTGTGCAGGGTCTGCTTTCCACCAAAGCCCATGGCCTCCCTCATGAAGGCATCCATGAAACTGAGCAGCTGGAGGAGTTTTAAATGTCACCCAGATTAGCAAACCTCATTTTTTCTTCATTGCAAACTCTTGCCAGATGACTTACTCCATAATGTCTATTATTGCTTCAAGCATTTCCCCCCTGGCCAAAGCCACCCCACAGAGCTGAGAGGCTGAACCCACCGACTGTATGAAATAGGGGTCGTGGAGAGGGTCTGCAGACAAGTGCCGGCTGAACTTGGACACTGGTGGAGCTGAGATCCCATTGTCAAGCATCAGAGGTCTGTGAAGAGAAACAGGTTTGTCTTCCAGCATGTACTGACTGGCTCCTGGCTGCTCTTACACAAAACATCCCTCAGCCAAGAGCTCTTCTCCCCTGTGTACTCTGGTTTTCCTCAACTGTAAGTCTTTCTTGCCTGGTGTTATGGGCAAGGAAGGCCAAAAACAGTTTTGAAGCAGACTTGCCTATCCTGCCCAAACCTACCCAGAGCCCCCAGGCAGCACTCTGCTCTGCACCAAGTAGCTCCAGGCTGCACACCATCCTTTCCTGCAGCCATTTAGAAGAGAGGCAGGACAACTGTGAAAGATAAAACACTAAGGATGTAGATATTCACACAAGAGCTGAGGTTTCTGGAAGACAGACCTTTGTGTTTCCAAGGAAGCAGGAACTCAAATTACCTTAGAAATTGCAGCTGGTTTTGTGAAGTGTGATCCCTCATCATAAGAGGGTAATACAGTTGCTGTGCAGGTAGTTCTGTGCTCTTCTGCCCTTTCTCACTAATTATTTGCCTTTTTACAAAAAAGCAGTGGTATAAGACATTTCTTGGGCTCCAAATCTTTTACAGGGAGGACATAGCCCTGACCATGAAAATTAGAGGTCAGATCTGGCACCTCATTTCTCTTCTTTTCCACTCTACTGGAGAAAAATTTCCCCAGTCATGAAACTCAACAACTTAGCAGCTGCTATTCTCCCCTTGAGCCCTTTTCTTTGCTATCTGCAGTGTTCAGCTCTTCCAAGATGCTCAGTATAGGGGGTAGGCAGAGATGAACTTATCCATGTACAGATTATGGGCTCGTTCATTCAATCCTGTGTTGACTTTACAGTCCTCACAAGAGGAGTCAGTCAAGAACAAGGACAGTGAGTTAATGAAAATTTATTTCTTTGAGCCACTTGTGGGAGGTGTGGCTCCTTTCTCTGCAGCATGGAGAAGTCTCTAAGTTGTCAAAGGCCACAAAGTAATAAAGGTGGTAACTGGAGGCAGGTCTCTGTCCCTAGCGAATTCCACTCAATAGTCTGTTCCCCTTCTTTAAATCACAAGCACCACAGGGTAAGAAAGGCATAACTGCTCTCTCAAAAGTCACTAAGCTTCCTAATTCAATTCACTCTATTCACTTGCCTTGCAGAACTTATCTAAAGATAACCCTCAACTAAAACTTTTCCCCACCTTCCTCTTTGTAAGGCCTGCAGGTTAACGCCACTAAACCAGTGTTGTATACACACACCACATTCAGTGACTGTGAGTCAAACTGCAGGTGTCTGTGGACTGGCTGGACCCAGCCCTGCTCCTACTGATGACAAGTAGCAAAACTGGAACCTGTAGGACCAGCAGTGGGGTCCTGCCCTTTAGCCTCCCCCTAGTTAGCACTCCCATGTCCCACTGCGTGCTGTGTTCCCCAAATAAAGGTCACGAGCTGACATGGTGCTTCTCTAAAGAGCAGTGAATGGGGCCTGTCAGCAGGTCTGACTCTGCACTTCAGCCCATTCATTTCCCATCACCATGGAGCCTGGTCCGGTGACCGCCTGCCTGGGCGAGCTGAGCTTGTGCTTTTACTGAGGGGGCAGCATTATGCACCCGTGAGCGTGTGCACCACACACGGGTACTTACAGCTTCCTCTTTATCCCAGTGCTGCTGGGGCTTGATTGGAGCTGGCCAAACAGAAACTGAATCAGCTGTCAGGAGAGATCAAAATCCGGTGTTAATCAGCAGAGTGATTCAGCACTCCCTGCTCTCGCAGCCATTCTTATCTCACACATTCCTCCCTCCCAACAGCACCCCCAAGCTGAGAGCAGCCATAGAATATAGGAGACAAATTGCATGAGACATTGCAGCCTGGAACAGAAATGAGATGTCCAAGAACTCAGCCTGCCTGGCTTTCAAGAGGCACAAGCAGGTGCCTGCTTTGTGCGAAGGTTCCTGGATGCATGTGCTCAGCACTTTCCACTTTGTGCATGAAGAACTTCAGCTGGTCCTAACCTGTGAAGTGCACATGCAAACATTCCTAGGCCTGGAATTAGACCTGGATCCATTAAAGTTTTCAGAGACATTTAGAAGAGGTGCTGTAAAGTCTGACAAAGACTTTGCAAGTGGAAGAGGCAACTCCCTATGGAGAGCCTGGATGGAGGTCTGAGCTGTTTCAGTTGAGTTTTTCAGCTCTGTGAATGTCAGTGTTGATATAACAGGACACTAAAAAGGAAGCAGAGTAGCTTTGGAGAGGAATCACTTAGCAACATATTCCCAGGTCAGCTTGAACTTAATGCTTTGCTTTGACCTCCAAACAAAGAGAGCATTATTATTATATATCACAGCTGGCTCTTACTCATTGCTCAATATAACAAAATAGAGTTGCATAAAAGCCTCTACAATGAAGCATGTGGCTGGTCCAGCCTCAGAGCTGGAGGAAGGCTTGATAGCCTCGTGCATTTCTGTCCAGTCCTATGACTCCGTGATGCCACGTGAGGGTCAGAACATGGGGACTGGGATGTGTGACGTGCTCAGTCATGTCAGCACCATCCAGGAATCACTGGAGAGGCCTTTTCTATACTGCTTATGCTAGATTTTAAGGGAGATGTTCTGCAGTCTAAAAGGTTGCACAGTAATTCCTCAACTACACCAGTAACACCAGAAAATGAAGTCATTGCAGTTACATTCCCCCAGTGGGGTGATGGGTGCCAATTCTGACACCTGCAGCTTCCCACTGGTGCTGGCAGGGGTGGGGTTCCTCTTGTGAACAAATGGAAGATTTGGGAAGCCCAAAGGCATTGGTACAACCAAAACAGAGGCAACACAGGGCAATTAGTGAGAGTTGTGCTCTCTTGCTCAGGATTTCAACAGAAAAGTGGTTTCTAACATCACAGAAAGCACTGACAGGGAAATTACAATCTGCTGCTTAAGGGCACAGTCTGTGCTTTGCTAATGACCTGTTTCCATAGGATACATAAAAGCATCACACCACTTAAAGAGAAAATAATTACACTGCCATATCACATGTGGAGATTATGGGACAAGAAAAAGCAATCAGAGGAGGACACAGACCAGGCAGCACAAGCAAGTTTTGAGTTTATATGACCTTTACCTTGTTGATGACTTTCTGTTGCTGTGAGTGGTTCTGCCGGAGAGAAACAACTTCCCGCCAAAGAACTTCATTTTGCCTGAAAGTGAAACAGAAATTTTTCATGAGAACAGAAACATCAACAGCTCATGTGCTGCCATGATGCACAGTAGATTCAACTGTGCAAAGTTTGTCTCACTTCCAGGCTCTTGCAGTGTTTGGCTCTTCTCAGGTGTCCCAAACAAGATCACACAATTGCCTTCTTTCTTCTTCTTCTTTAACCTCAAAAGAACTATAGACCAAAGCATGGAGGAAAAACAAATAAAGAGAAGCTAACATTTGTAGGGGAAGGGAACAAGAGGACACATGTTTTTGTGGAACATTTGGGCCAAACTCAGAATTTCATCAAGGCCTGATTTGTGACTGTGAGTTATTTCCATGCTGCAAAAGGTTTGCCAGCCAATTTCTCTCTAGAGTACATGGATGCCTAAACTGTCAGGCCAGCAAAACCTACCATACAGGTGAAACTGATAGATCCTTTTGCTTTTTAGGCCTTCTAGTGTGGATGGATGCTAGAACTGGGAAGGTAAAGTCAAGAGATCTGAAGAGCACAGTAGAAGAGCTTGTACAGCAAGAATCTCTGCAGTGAACTTTCTGTACTGGTACTGACAGGATTTTCAGCAAAACAGCATTCCTTAGTCTGACAGCTTGTACTGGAGTTATATCCTAATTGTTCTTCACCAGTGTAAATTTCTTAACATGGATCCAGCTTGGGATTTCTCCTCTGCCTTAGTTTATATCATATTCTTTTCATCCGTTGAATGCAATTTTGCCAGGTGAAGGGAGGGAGCAAGCAAATCAAAAGGGAGAATAAATTAAAATCAAGGCCAAATAATTAATACTGGAACTCCTTAAAAATTAAATCAAATGCAAGCCAGGAACTCATTGCTGCTGTAACTGAATTTCAGTGCAAACTCATGCATGTGCTACGTGTGGGAGTCATTAAAAATGGATGTAGGATAAAAATAGGTATTCATTGCACATAAGGTGCTGGTATGGAGAGAAATTTCCCAGTATGTAGTGTTCTCTCAAGGCCCAGAGTGACACTGTCATCTGGTGGTGTATGAATATGAGCTCTCATTGTAAAAGAAAGGGTTTGGGTCTATTTGATTATTCAAGTGCTTTTTAAACAAAGCTCTCTGCAAAGATTAAAATTCTGGATGCAAATTAAAACTCCTCCAAGTCCATGATTTATAAAACGATATCCACTTCCTAATCTTTTTAGTGACCATGTCTGAGTCATAAAATTCCCATCTCAGACAGCTGGAGATCAGGAAGCCACATGCAGGAAGCATTGCATCAGCTTGGTTCACTCTTACCCAACAATTCTGACCATGTCAGATGACAATGACACAGCCTCAGGGAGATGAGTCCATGGACTAAATTATGCAGAATTTCTGATGTTATATATTATAACATACTATATTTTTCAGGCCAGTCATAAATTTTGGAGATAAATGAAGGTAATTTCTTAATAGCTGGAGTGGACTTCACCACATTTCTGCCAAGGACTCTTGGATGTGTGAGAGAGTTACACCTTTTATCACCATTCCCACCATCTGGAGGAAATAGTTATCTAAGTCCCCAGGTTATGCACATATTTCCTGTCTGACTTTCTCTCTGCTTTCCTCATCTGTGAAGGGAAAACAAACGAGACAGAGAGGTTGAGAATTGATTCATATTTTGTAGATCAGGTGTGCATAGAAAGCCCACATGTTGTTGTCTCAACAGATCTCTGGTCAGTCCCTGGCTCCCTGGGAAAGGAATTGTGCAAGGCTCCTCCTTTCAACCATTCCCCATGAGCCACCACTCCAGAGAAGCAAATGCCCATAAGAAGCAGCCTGAGTAGGATTCAACTCACTGCTTCATGTCCTGCACTTGACACTCCATGTTCTCCTGCTGACTTCTCAGTATCTGTACCTCGTATAACAACCTGCTGAGATCCTCCTGGCGCATCTTGGTCTCCTCACTTTTCACTACTGACACCTGAGGAGAAAAAAATCAAAGGTAGATTTTACCTGTACAAGAAAGGCCATGGACAGAGAAAGTCATTGAGGTGGCTCAGGTGCAGGACTGTCACCAGCTGAAACACCAGGACAGGTCACATGCCAAAGAGTCTGAACTATCCTAGGGATACTATTGAAAACATAGAGCAGGACAAGTCTATTCATACAAAGGGTCTGCTGGCAGAATTACATTCTCTGTCAGAGTGGGGACCTATTTCAAATGAGAAAAACAAAAGTATTTTGAGTATCAGGGAGGAATTAATCTGAACTGATTTAATCTTTCTACTTTAACTACAGAGATACCAAATCAAACCTCATGCTTTACAGGGACACGTTTGATGTAATGCTTCAAACTGACATACCACATTTGTATTTCCAGAAGGCTTTTGTTCAAGTACCTTTACAGAAGTTGCTATGTTATTTCAGTAAGACAACAACACTTTGGGGGGATTAATAAAAGGTTAAAAGACAGAAAACGGCAGGAATAGGTTGTCTCTTGTATAAGAAAAAAAGATGTCTGTTGAGCACCCTGCAGGACTTATTCAGGGTATTTCTCCAGGAAAACAGTAACAATTCAAAGGCAGAGAAGTGGGAAGCAAGCCTGGCCCTGCAGCACTACACAAATGTCTTGTGATACAGAACAATAGAGCAGAAAAACACAGACAAAACTCTGATGCAAGCCAAGCCCTGCAAAGCAAGAACCCCAAGCCCAGGTGTGTGTGGGGAGAACAGGAACAACACTGGGGTGATGCTGGAGTTCTGCTGAGCAGGACCTGGCAGCTGCCTGTTCCCCCTGCCCACCCAGTGCCCCTCACCTTCCTCTTGATGTGCTCCAGGAGGTGCTCGTGGCCCTGCAGGAAGCAGAGGTGCTGGAACTCAGTGTCGTCCCGCTCAGGCTTGACAAGCCCCCCCTGCTCGATGTTCACCACCTTCCTGAAGCCATCTGCACAGAGAGGACACAGCTGATGGGCCAGCAGGACCCAGCACTCCCTCCACCTCCACCCTCATCACTCTTGAGGGCATTTCTGACCACCCTCCACACTTATTGAACTGCCAGTTCTCACATCTGGGCATGTTTTTGGGCCATATCCACCAGAAACCCAGGGCAAGGGAGAGCCCTGTGCATCCCACTGGCCACCTGTAGCAGCCTGTGCCATGAAAGCCTTTCCACCACAGGCACACTGGTCTGCCAGCGGCTGAAATGCCAGCTCCTGGGGAATTCTTGTCTCAAATTGCAAGCCACAGTGATTCAGGGGAAGGTTTTTCAAAGGCACAGACCATCAACAGGTGCCACTTTTGGAAAAAAGGGTCACACGCGTATTTGGAAATCTGCTTTGAGTACTTCTCGGCAGTCCTCAAAAGGTTTCTAAGCTGTATTCAAGGATTGGCCTAAAATTTACAAAAATGCTACAACAGAGTGAATACCAAAGTTAAAGCTTGACTAAGGAACTTAATTACTTGTTGAAAAAAATCCAGGAATTATCAGAACAGTCATGTTGTTGAAGTGGCTGAAAATCACATCTAAACCTCCTTTAAGGGGTAAAAATGTCTGATCAGCAAGGCAAGGTTTGCAGGGAGGAGAACTGTCTGTTACTAGTTCAGTGATATGGCTGGTGAAAGGGATAAGCTCAGGGCACATGACCCACAAGAGCAGCACATTAAGGGGGAGATGTCACAGTTGGTGGCTGGGTAAAGCTCCATATAGAATAAAATAGAAAATGAATAATAATAGGTCATTAAATCAATGCAAGAGGAGCAGAACACCTGGTAGGTGAAAGTTCTTAGCTCACATCCTGACATGTAACCTAACAGAAATTCCATGCTGAAATTTAAGATGAACACAATGAGATCACTGCTCTGGGATCTGAGAGGCAGATCCTCTTTGGTAAAATCAATAATGCCACAACAAATTACATACATGAGACCCCAAACTTTCCTTTGCACAATTCTCCCCCATGCCTTCTTTCCTTCTGTCCCCCCCATATCTGTAGAGCCCACGTGTCCTGAGCCCTGGAGCTGCACTTACACATGTTCAGCTGCCGGACAAAGCTGGCCATGTTGTTGTGCTTGAAATACTTGGGCAGCACCTCTTTGGCAAAGCGGCCTTGGTCGAACACATGGAAGCTGGTGCCATTCTGCAAAGGAGATAAGGACAAAGGCAAAGTCAGGGGAAAGTCCCTGAAGGGCCCAGCAGGAGTCCTACAGCAGGGGAAGTCTTATTCTCTGAACTGTCACCTTGAAGCTAAGGAGAGTGACAACAGATCTCAATGACAGATGTGCTCCTTTCAGTTCCAGTATAGTCAGGCCTCTGTGGCTGCAGGTTTGATCCTTTTCTACTTTTTGTCACTGCTTAGTTGAGAGTCTTGAACATGAGAATGAAACCATTGATTTTTGTGCTCAAACAGCTGGTAGGTAGTCTGTGATCATCCCCTCTTGCATGGACTTCATAGGAAGACTCAAGTCTTAAGAAGTTCCTGAAAGTGGCAATTGTCATTATAACCCTGCCATTATAACCTACTTGTTCAGATCTAACCCAAATCCATTTGCTCCAGAGGATAGCAGTCTTGGAGGGAGCACTGCCTGGAGATATGGCACAAGAAACACAGCAAGGCAAGAAGCAAATCATCTCTGGAGACACCAGAAGCTCTGTGCACCTTTTATTAATTATTTTTAATAGTAAACTTATTTTAATAGTAAACAGCCACAAGGGCAACCCACAAAATATTGCTGGTCACGCTTTGCAGTCCAATATAGCAACACACATATTAATCAGATAAATATTCCATTTCTGGGGTTGCATTGCAAAGACCCATGACTGCCAAACAAGGCAAACTGCCTGGGATTGCTGGCAGAGAAGATGCACTGCAGGGAATGTGCTTTGTAAGAGCCCACAGGCTCTGTGTGCACTAGGAGGGTACCAGAGGTGTGAGTCCCACCTTGCACCTGTCAGGGTCTGCAGGAGCAAGGGTGCACTCAGGGAAATCTGGAAGTGTCTAAAAGAGGAAGTGCAATCAGGGCCAAGCATAGCTCAGTGACTGAAGAGAGGCTGGTGTGTGCCTGCAGCCTGTCCATGGCCAGCAGAAACCAGCCAGCTGGCAAACCCTGCTGCCACACACTACATTTCCATCACCAAATGGTGCTCATTTGGGAGCTCTAACAATTAACACCCATTAGCACAGAACCTTGGGTCAGCTGCACTTCTTGCTCTTTGCTTACTACTGCAAGTACTGAACATGACTGTGCCTCAACAGTGCTCTAACATTTTTGGGGTCTTTCTTATCATTCCTTACCCCATGGAGCTGAAGCAAAGGCTGATAAAGCACTTAAGAGATTCACTGGCAGTCTGCATGCTGGAATTATCCTCACAGACAGAGTTTGCAGACAGGACAGCAGGGACCAGGGTTTCCCAACACTGCAGACTCTGCCCTGGGGACAGAGCTGGTTTATTCTGCTTCCTTTGTGCTTCTACCCCCTTACTCTGGGATACAGCTGTGTATCCCAGGCTGAACCACTGATGGAAAATGAGAAGCACAAGAGTTTTGTATACCTCAACAACTCCTTATGTCCTCTCATGAGAGGCCATTCCTTTGAATTCAGGGCCACAATGTTCTCAGAAGCTGACACATTCAGAAATGTTCCTACAGACACAAGAGACTTTGGGGTTACTGTGTGTTCACTGAAGAAATGTGCATGTGTCAGTTTGTTCCCACACTGCAGCAATGCCTTGGCTATTTTACACCATTTTTTTTTACAGCTATTTTACACAAGCTCAGAGAAACTCTGGAAGTCTTCTCTGCCTAAAGCAAAATGACTCTGCAGCATGACAGTCGTGGCAGATGCTTATCTTAACTGCTTTTGACAGAACCACCAGGACACACATGTGCTCTGACATGACAAGTGCTAGTCCAGGACTTTGCCAGTTCTCCCTTACTGCATCTTCCATTTCAAAAATTAATTGAATTACTTCTGGCCCAATCTACCACGGATACAGAGAGCAGAGTTTTCCTTTCCATTTTACAACAGACTTTAGTGTATATATAAACCATTATTGCGTTTCCTCTCCATCTCTTCTTCATGTTAAGAGACAGTTTACAGGTCCTTATGGGGCCTGTTTTCTAGAAGTACTGATGACACCCAGATATCTTAGGTATGCACACAATCTCTCTGCTCCAAAATCACCAATGTATAGAAGCTGAAGAATATGAGAAACACGGATATCTGCAACAACAGGAAAATTAGATACCTAAAAGCCTTACTAAAACCTCCAAGGATGTAGTTGCAGCCTATGTTAGTTTGCAGGAAAGCAGAGCATGGTGGTGGTCAGTCAAAAATAACAGTGTTCAAAGTATAACAGAGGGGGGACTATTTACACAGGTTAGAAAATAATTTCTAGCCTTAAAATCCTTATTTAAAATACACTATACCAAAACTTGGTGGCTCTTAGAAATATGGCCATGTAATAGCAACATCAAACAACCATTGTCATAGATATCAGTGCAGCTCAAATCCTGTCTCAGGCTTTGAATGAAAACTTTACTGGACACAAAGTATATATAAGAAAGGCTGCTTTAGACTTTTTTTACTACCCCTCTTTAAATTTGCCTGTGTTACAGATTCTTGATTTTGGAGAACAAGTTTACGCACACAGCTTATCTATTAACTCCCTGCTGAAAACAAATCATGTTATTTGCAGCAAGTCTTAGGTCAAAAGCACAATGTGGGATCAAAGTGTTGTATAAGGGGACAAATAACTTTATTTTTGTGATTGCGCTTAGTATATTCATGCCTCTGTGACAAATAAGAAGCCAAAGCAAAGGAATCTATCCCTATGAAGCTGTACAGACAATATATACCCATATCACCATGGTCATCATTGAAAAATCAAGTAAAGCTCTTCCAAAATGATTTAGGGTGCCAGTCTGGGATCTGTTTAAATTATGGGTCTGAGTCTGAATTTTGAGTGCTGTTTATCTGCTGCCTTCTACCTAGACATTTGTGAGAGGCTGCTAAGAAACACACGTGAGATAATACCAAACATAGTGAAACTTTTTAAGGGCTTTGCACATTTCCTAGAAAATGTTAAGGAGCTGCAGATTCAAGCAAGGTGAAAAACATTTCTCTCCAAGCATGTGAAATTCTTAGAATTAGAACACGAGACACTTTTTAGGATGTCTCAAGTGAAATGTGTAAATATTATAACTAAAACACCCACAAAACAGTTGCCCCTCTGAAACAGAAAAGCCACAATTTTTCTGACAAATAATACCAAGTATATCCAAAAGTGCTTGTACTTGAATCCTGGTTTTTGCACTCTGCCAGTAACTGGGCAGCACCTGCCAAGCAAAGGGCAGCTCCTGTGCCACACACCTGGGTTTTCCCTGCTGTAGCAGGCCTTAGTGACACCCAATATCTGCTGTACTTACAGAACTCCAGCAGATGAGATGGTTCGTTTCAGGATCTTCCACCAGCGTCCAGAGTTTTGTTAGGAAGGCTGGGACATTGCTGGAGTATCCATCCATCACCAGAGAGCTGGGTGAATCCTGCATAGCTTTGCAGTGTCCCAGCTAAACTGACCCCATTGCCCTGGGAGCGCCTGCTCCCCTGCACGCACCTGCGTCCCGCAGAGAATGAACCACCCAATTTTATCCCAGGCCAGTGGAAAGTAGGCGTCCAGGGAGTCACATCAGCAGTGCTGCCTGCACTCTTAAAAACTCAGCACAATGGGATGGCATCACCAGCCCCAGAGAACAATACACAGAATGAAAATGCACTGCAGCCGATCTCGCAGAGCTGTGAATAAATACGCAGCGTCATGCAAAGGGAACACGTGCTGCCCACCTTATGCTGGGAGGTGAGCAAGTCACCAGAGCAAACCCACCTGCCCAGAGCCTGTGGGACACCCAGGCACAGAAATCTCAGGTTTGTAAAGGCATCTGAGTTGTTATTTTGGAATTTTCTTGTCCTAAACTTTGGCTGGCACAGACGAACGAGAGCTGGCCACACTCCGGGCTGTACATCTTCAGGAAGACTTTGAAAAGTCAAAATTGCAAGCAGGTTTAGCTATTATGTTATTTAGCAATAGAAATTATTTAGCTCTTGCATGGGAAAAGAGGATGCTAAAACCAGCTACACATAGAATCTTTTAGACAATACGGTTTTATGATTAATATAAAAGCTTTACAAAGCTCTAAATACGTGTGTGGCTTAATGCCAGGGTCATTTCAAATCAGAAACTGCTCTTTAAATTACATAAAAAAATATAAAATCAATGTTAAATTTTCCAGAGGTCCTAAGCAAAAACTTGCAAAGCTCAACATTCCTGCTAAAAAATGAAACAGAGCTCTCACCTGATGCCTACAGAGTCCTTTAAGGCCAAACACTGAAAGAGTCAGGAGGTGAGAAGAGACAAGATAAGTGTCACAATAACAACACATTAATTTTTTCTTACCATTTTCAAAGGGCAACTTAGAACTGTGTACCTAAGAATGTGGTATTTCCCCCGAAACCCAAATCACCATTAGCAACTGACAAAACCCAGCAAGTAACACAAATTTTACATAAGCAGGTGCTGGTCATGCCAGATAACACCATCACACACAGATCACAAGGTCAAAGTACCATAGCAGAGTGGGGTAAATGTTTGACATGCCCTGGAAACAATAATCAGGTTTTCCCTGCAAATAATCTGATATTATATATCAGGTTATAATGTATCAGGATATTATATATGTCCAAATAATTGGACAGAGCAGCCCATTCCTCTTACCTGCCCTCTGTGAGGTGCCAAACTGAGCTGGGAGGAACTGCTGCACCCCCTTGTCTGCATACCTGGAAGACTCTGGGTCCATCTCAAAGAGAAAGATAATACAATATATGGACAAGGATTTCTTCTGGGATTTAATGCCACAGTTCTGGCACTGGAGCAGACATTTTACCAATTCATTCAGGTTTAAACATGGGAAAACTTCCAAAACTGCAATTAATTCTCAACAGTCCCTGTTGAGAAGAATAAAACAACAGCAACATAAAAAAAGGCAGAGACACACATTATGATTTAACTAACAAATCAAATTAGACTACAGAGGACATTTAAAAAAATCAAACTTGACATTTCATTGTATTTTTGAATTTCAACTTAAAAATTATGAAAATCTCTTGGTCAGTTGTTTCACTGTTTTTTTCAATCAAACCTTAGAAGCTGAGTGATACTTTTCAAGAGCTAAAAATGTCAGATCGAAGCTTTTTTGGGAAAAAAAAGGTCTTTTTTCCTACAGTGAGGTTTTGCTACTCTGAGTAATAAAAATGCAAGGGAATTTTCTGGTACTGCTGCATTGGTATTCAAAAAGCTGAGACAGATTTCTCAAACTGTGGGGGAAAAACCTCTTTGCAAGCAGAAGCTCTGCACAGAAAACAGCCTCACATATCCATTTTTTACTGATAGTGCAACAGAAGGCCTAGAGTAGAAACCAGCAGCTTAATTAAACTGGTCCTTGCCTGTGATGAGATGCTACCATTTGGAAAAATAATATTTTTTGACTTTGACTCCAGTTTGCAGAAACTGCATTTACAATGTCTGACATAAAAAGGAAAAGTTTTGTATTTTAATTAACCTTTCATGTGAACTATAATGCAGAAAAATAAGTGCCTGGGAAGAAGGTTCAGAATTTCAGATCATTACCTAATTTTTCCCTTTGCCTTCTCCCAAAATGTGTTGCATCTGTCTTCTAGATTTCTGCACAACAAAAACAAAACTACCATGACAGGTTTTTCCAGCACTCTCATAACCAAGCAAGAGATTTTTAAAAGCAAACATTCCCCTTCCCAGGCCAGCACTGGAGTGTGGGCAGTCTCACAATCTCATTCTGAATTTCATGGCATCCCTCTTTTTGTGGAAGGCCCAGGTCCCAGAGCCTCAGAACTACCTCAGCAGTGCAGGTTTCATGTAAAGGGAAACCTGTGCACCAAGAGAGCCTCAAAGAAGGGTCAGAGGTGAAAGCCACAAAGCAAGTATGGAGCAGACATGCAAAAAGTGTAATGCAGAGGGGAACACGACTGCACATTTTTCTAGAATGTGCTGCTTTGAAGCATGACTCCTTAGTGTGAGTGAGAGGTGGCAGCAGCACAGCAGCTCTGCTATCTAATCTACCATCGTATCAGCAACAACCCCCTTCCCACCCAGCCCGACCAAGTCACACAAGTGACACCGTCCTGCTTCCTTCCTGGGAACTCAGCAGTTTTGCCATTTTCTCTGGCAATCACCTTGACACCTTGGACATTGCTTTTCTACTTCTAGCTGCTTTTCATACTGTCTCTAACACAGACCTGTCAAAGTGTTAAAGCAAAATGGGATCTCATATGTTCAGCTCCTTTTGTTTTACGATTTCCTTGCAGCCTTTGGAGCCATTCAGGACTGTGAATCTCACAGACAGTAAGAATGTGCTTTTTTAGCCTTCTGACTGCTGCCAGCTCAGGGCAGCCTGTCCTATCCCAGCCCCAGCCCCCCAGGCAGATTTGCCACTGTATCCTGACACCCCATTTTTTGGCAGCTGAGCCCCAGCCTCTCCCCTCACTGCTATCTTTACTTTCCAAGTAGGAAACAACAAGATGAAACTCCATGCACTCATCAAGCACTTTGATTTCACCCCATGGGATGCTCCCAGAAGGAAAACTTTCAGCAAGAGTCAGCAAAGGAGAGACTTGGGGCTCAGCTACCCTTTCTTTTTTTACCCCCACAGCAGGGAGACTGGCTTCAAGGAGAAAATATTTCCAGGACATGGGTGGATGATGCTCCCCTCAGTAATCACACTGTGGTTCCCACCTGGTTCTGGGAGCCAGCAGTGCTTCAGGTTTGGCTTTTGTAGTGAAATGTTGGGTTGTCCAGGTTCATTTAGCCCTATCAGACCTTAAATGTACAAACTCACTTGTTTAACCAGTTAGCAAGCAAATGCTTTGTTTCCAGAGGCGTTGGCACCATCAGACCTGCTGACCCTGAAGGGGTCTGTGGGCACTGTGACCCAGAGCTCCCACGAGATCCAGCCCAGATCCACCCCTTTACAGATCTATTTGAATCACATCTTCCCTTTAGCAAGCAAATTAAGTTTATATTGTTAAAATACTGTTTTTGTAAAATAGCATCGTATATATAGGTATTTTTAGCATTTTAAAATGCTTCCTGCTTCTTTTTGCGGTTCAGTCCCCCAGTTTGCACAAACCACTGCCAAGGCAGAGTGACTGCAGCTTGCACGTGAGCCCAAAATCTGGCCCCAGGCCCACGCCAGCTTTTCAGCAGCTGGGGACAAACAAGGGAGCTGCTGTCACCCTTCAGCCGCCAGGGCACCTCTGCGGGGCAGAGGCAGCCTGGGCAGAGGCTGCTACTCGAGACTGAGCAGACACACAAATCGTGCTTGACTGGCACAGAACCTCTCGTGGACTCGGGAAATGCTGCTTCATTCTGTCTATCCAAGCTCTCATTAGCAGCACCACGGGGAAAAGCTGAAAAGCGCCAGGCGGGCGCAGCAGCCTCGCGTGTGCCAGCCACGAGCCACGCAGGGGCTTCGAGCACCGCACTCGCCTCCATCTGAGGGTGCAGACACACACATGCCAGCCCCGGGCAGCCCCGGAGCCACCGAACAGAGCGTTTATGACAGTGTCATATCCTCCCCCACACAGACACCCGGACACCGAGCAGGGTGGGCGGCCCTGCGGCGGGGACACCGGAGGCGTCGAGGCCCGGCCGGCCCCGGGCGGGGCTCCCCCTCAGCAGCCCCTGCCCCGCGCGGGCTGGCCCGCACGGCTGGGCAGGCCTGGACAGGCAGCCGGGATTACAGGGAAGTGCGATGCCGCCCGCCATTCCAAGGGGGTGTTGGGATTATTTTCGCCTTCCCGTTTCCCCGCCCGCAGCGCGGAGCCGAGCGGCGCGGCGCCGGGGCGGAAGTGTCGGGGCCGAGGCCGGCGCTGAGGAGGTAACGGCGGCCGGGGCCGCGGGCCGGGGCTGCTGCGGGACGGGACGGGGCGCGGGGCCGGGCCGGGCCGGGCTGGGGGGACACCGGCACCGAGCGGACACCGGCACCGAGCCGACACCGGCACCGAGCCGACAGCGGCACCGAGCCGACAGCGGCACCGAGCCGACAGCGGGCAGCGGGGGCAGCCCCGGCCCTGCGGGCGGCACAGCGCGACGGGACGGGACTGGCGGCTGCTCCAGCGCTTTTCCCTTAGGGACAGCCCCCTCCCAGCCAGGCTGTGACGGGAATTGAGCAGCAGCGGCCTGACTCCTGCAGAAGTCAGCGAAAAGGCGATAACCATGATCGCAAATGTGACTTTACCGTCCGGGGCTGGTTTTTTAAGCACCCCGCAGCGGTTTGACCGCGGAGCGGGGACTGGGATGGGGCAGCGCTGGCTGGACGGGAACATTCACCCGCTGGGTTCACAAGAACAAAGGGCATAAACAAAGCAGAGGGATACCCCTGAGTCACAGAACCTCCGAATGGTTCGGGTTGGAAGGGACCTTTCCAACCCATCTGGTTCAGCTTCTCTGCGGTGATCAGAGACAGCTTCAGCTAGGTCAGGTCTCTCAGAGCCCAGTCCAACCTGGCCTTGAATATTTTCAGAGATGGGGCATGCATCACTTCTCTGTGCCAGTGTCTTGGCATCCTCACTGTAAAAAAAAAGAAAAAAAAAATCCTGATATCTAATCTAAATCTACCTTCTTTTGGTTTAAAATGATTACCCTTGACTGGCCTGTGTAGAGTGTCCTGTTGCAAGAGCTCTGGGCCCTGTGAACAACCAGGGGACCAGGACCTTAAGGAGAGCATCTCTGGTTGCAATAGGCCTTCAGTCCATGGGAACATGCCAGAGACAGGACTGCTGTGTGGTCCCTGGAGCACTTCAGTCATTTCACATTTTACCAGTTTGGCTAGTCAGCAGCACAGGGACTGAGACTCTGCTGCAGAGTATCTTTAGACTATAAAATGAATGGACTCCAGTGGAAAATGAAAGTGCTGCTGTCTTTAGGATACAGTGTCCCACTGTGCTGTGCTTTACAGAATAACAGTAAACCCCTCAAAGGTTACGCTTGCTTTAACAACCTCCGCACTCCTCTAAGAAATAAGAGTAAATCCCCATAATCTGTCGTGCTTGTGCTGTAGCACTCCCCTGGCTTCAGGCCATTTCCCTTGCAGTCTGTGAGTGTGCCTGTGTGATTCTGCAGGGTGCTGAAGATGGCAGGCAGCTCTGCTCCTTGGATTGGCAGCGCTTATCTCTTCCTCCAGTCCACCTGCAAGACCATCGCTCTGCCAGCCCTCTACGAGAGCTCCCAGAAGAAACCTTGTGTGTTCAAGGCCCTGAAGCTGGCATTAGCAGGTACCCATCCTCTGCTATCTTGGTGTGCAGTGCCATGCCTTTCTTTAATCTCACCCCATGGGTAAGGAAAGCTCATGCTCACCCTGTTTAGGAAAGGCAGTAAAGTAGACCAAGATCACCAGAGGTTCACTGAGATCATTTGGAGCTAGAGTACTTTTCCTGTGGGGAGAGGCTGTGGGAGATGGACCTGTTGAGACTGGGGAAGGAAAGGTTTCAGCCTGCTGATACCTGTGGGAGGGAGAGATGGAGCCACACTGTTCATTCTGGTGCATGGAGTATGAGAGGCAACAGGCACAAATTGAAATGAGAGGTAGACCTCAGATAGAAGGACAAATGTTTTCCCCATTTGGTAGCCCAGAGTGACTATGTGTTCTCCATCCTCGAGGGCTTTCAAAACAGGACTGGATAAAGCCCTGAGCAACTGGTTCTGACCTCAGAGCTGACCCTGTTTTGCCTGGGAGGTTGGGCTACACACTGCCTGGGCTTCCTTCCAACTTGAACCATCCTACAAACTATCCAAGTTAATGAATGTTTGTTTAAACCCGTTTATGTAGGAGGGGAAAAGATGGCAATTGCTATGAAAGAAGATTTAATTGCTGTCTTTATACCACCACAGAAACATGATTTCTGCTTTGAGAAGCAGGTTTTTAAGTCAAGTGATAGCCAGTATAAATTCATTTCTGTTCAAATTCTGATATAATTCAAACTCTGATGTAATCAGACACACTTATATTAGCTTGAGGTGTATGTAACCCTATTTACATTAAAAAATTACTTGAGATGCAAAAAGCCTAAGACTGTGTATTTCTCTATCCACCCTTGCACCAAGCACACTTCAGGGTAATAGTAATTTGAGGAGTTTATCACTCTTACCTAGAAAGACTCATGGTGTTCTTTAACTGTTGTTCTTTGTCACACAGCTGAGACTATAGTTTAATTGAACTTGTCTAACTATTCTGCAGTTTCTTGTTGAAATCATGCCAAGTCAGTTTATCCAATAGAGGCCTGCCCATCTTGAAGCTCATTCCAAATACAAAAAACAGGAAACAGGCAGCCTAGCACAGTTGTCCTGTTAGGCTTGATTTATGGCTGCTTTGTGGCACTGGAATGTGAATCTGCTGACATATTTAAAGGACAGCTCACAAAACTGAAATTCTACTATGCTTATTCAGACTTGAAAAGGACATGAAATCTTAAGCTGTCTGAGGTTTCATGCAAAAATGCCTGCAAAGTCCCATCTTTTGAGGCAGCTTTACAGCTGTCCTGTACACTCTTCATAAAGGTTTCCATGTCTGTGCAGCATTCCCTCCCCAGCCCTTTAACCCTATTATGGAAATTTTGTTTAATAAGCACTCATAAAAAGTAGAGCAGGAAGGAACTGATAAAAAAATAATCCACAGTGAATTAAAATGTCTTTTGTAGGTGCCTAAACCATTGTGTCAGTTACACATCTGGTCCAAACTAGACTTAGTAAACATGTAAAGCCACTGTTAGGTTACTTTTAAATGCAAGGTCACTTGTCCTGCTTAATGTGGAGCACACAAGTGTGCCTTGCCTTAAGATTGTTCTCCATGATATGTGGTTTAGAAATACCTGATGTGGTGCCAGTGTGAGCTGGTGCCTCCATACAGCCCTGTGCAGTGACAGCCCACGAGGTTCAGCCTGCTCTGGAAGCACTACAGCAGCCTCACATAGGCCTCTGCTGCAAAGAAAGAGAAAAACACGTACTTAGAACTCATCATCAGCATATAAAATCCAGTGGAGATAAGGATAATGAGCACAGCTAATAAAAATGAAATTCTGCTGGGAGAAGGGAGAATGAAGTCCTGGCATTTTCTGTTTCTAAATTGCCCTGGCTTCTCCTTGTTTAGATTTTACCATGAATTAATTCTCTGTGCAAAATAACAAATCAAGGCCCAGTCTCAAGCAGCTTAATCCTTGTGGCTGGATCTGTCATTTGCTGTTTGTAAGATGTTTTAAAGCCTCAGAGAGATAAAAGTTACCTCTACGCACGGGCTGGAGAGGAGATGCTGGGTTTCTTTCCAGGACCTTCATCACTGCATAAAACTCCAGTCACAAGGACTGAAGACTGACTGAGCACTGAGCTGAACTTTCATCTGTAAAACCTTGCTGTGCTACCAATTTATCATAACCATCTCTGCCCTGGAAATGGAACCTCCAATTTAAAACCTGCTCTAATAACAGTGTTGATATAATTACCTGAGATGTATTCCATACATCTTCAGTTAGACACCATACATACTTCATGGATATCAGTGGTGGCAGGGCAGCATGAACCTGATCCTTCTTTCTTCATTTAACACACTTTTCCATCCCAGAGGACTTTATCACAAAGTGAATCCAAAAGCTCCTCCATTGCAGGCTTGTTGTGGATGGGTGTGTGTCTGGGTGGGCTGGCTCCTGCCTGTGTTGTGACTGTGCTCCCTTCTCCCTGCAGACTGCACTGGCAGTGTGAGTGGTGTGGACATGCTCAAAGTGCACTGCAGCCACCCACACCTGATAGTGCAGCTCAAGTTCTGCAAGCAGGAGAACTGCCGCCGGTTCCTGCGGAGCTACCGGGAAGGAGCGCTCCAGAAATCCCTCCAGAGTCACCTCCAGCTGTCCTTGGCCACAACCACGGTGCCTCTGGAGGTGGAGCTGAAGGCTGGCAGTGAGCACCTTGACAAGATGCTGAAGGATGAGGATCGTTGCCTGGAGTGCATCTACAGAGAAAAGGTGAGCAGGAGAGGGAGGGAGGCTGGGCAGCAGTGAGGAGGGGTGGACAGGGCTTGCAAAGGTGGGTGCAAATGTTGGGTTAACAAACTTCTCTGTCCTTCAGCTCCTACCTCTAATGTGGAGAAATAGCTCTGCCCTTCCTCAGAAAAGAGCTGTGCACTTTTCCAGAAGGGCAATAGAGTTACCTAAAGCAGCCTGCAAAGATCCTGCTCGCTGACTGTGGCTTCTGTGTATAACAGCTAGTGTGGCTGTTATCCCCACTAAGACAAGGAGTTCTCACCAGTGCAGCTGACAGCACAAGTGTGCCTCAGCACAGCTGTGAGGCAGGCAGAGAGGAGCAGTCCTGGGTGGAACCATCAGTCCTCTGCACCTCCCTCCCCTGCCTCACACACCACCTCTTCCCAGAGTGGCAAAGGTAACTGCACCTGGAAATGTGCAATGGAAGTGAATGCAAACACTGCACATGACAACAAAAACTTGTGTCAGAGTGGGGACACACAGCATCTGCTGCCAGCAGGAGTAAAGCTGCCCTTCTGAAGGCATAGTCTCTCTCATCTGACATCTGGCACATTGCACACTTTGGCACTGGCACTCTAATCCTGCTTGCAAGAACAGTGAGATCTTGTCATCTCACTACAAGACACTTGACAGAATTAAACTCACTGACTTGTTCGCCTCCTCTTTTTTTTCCATCTGGAACTTTAGGTCTAGTTTCTCTAAATGGTCCTGAGAAACAAGCACTCACTATCTACTCAGGAATATTAGGCACAAAAAGTATGTTTTGCCAGGTTGCTTTTCTTTAAGCACAGGGAATGAAACTCAAAACTTTCATCCCCGAAACAAACAATATGTGATATTCCTACTCTGTGAACTGTGGCTTGCTACTCCCTTCCTGTGCTGAACTAGCTGATTGGACAAAAGAAATGGGTTAATTCTCAGTTCCCCAAAAGTGACTCAGTCTGACCCCAGCCTAACAGTGCAGCAGGCAGGAAGATGGCACAGCCAACCTTCAGCAGCTGAGAGCAGCGCTGGGTGCCTGCTGTAAGTGACCTAAACCAGTGTTTACCTCTGAGTGATGCACAGCACTGCCAGATTTGACTCTTCCCAGGTGCTTTACCTTCTTTATACCTTTCTCATTAACTGCTTTTTGGAGGTCAGACTAATTTTCTCTTGGCTTGGTGAGGACCTAGGAACAACAAACTTTTGGGAGCAGAGAGGAGAGAGAGAGAAGTTGGTAACAGGAACTGCCTGCTTGGGTGGCCATGAGCTAATGGATGAGGTCACCCTGTTCTGTGGGTCTGACCCTCATATGAAGTGGGGATAAGCCTAACTGCCTGCAGTGCACCCTAATTCTTGCAGAGGGCTGCTGGAAATGAGCATGGGCTAGTAGCAGTTTTGTATAAATTGTAAGCACTCACTGCTGCAGGTGAGAATCCCAGGGAAGAGAGATTGTCTCTTTCATACCACATTACAGATGCAAATCCACACATTTACAGCCAGAGCTTCATTATACCACCTCATTTGGCTGGTTGACAGCTCATGCTGTATCTCACTGCTCCTCTCTTGACACCAGCAACTGCAGCTTTGCAGGGTGGTGGCCCTGGCAGGAGTCCCTGATGCTGTTTGCGTTACAGCCTGACCGCCTGCCGGATGAGGAGATCACGGAGCTGGAGGAATGCCTCAAGAGCCTGATGCTTCACCAGAGCACCAACAATAATGTGGCTGGAAAAGACTGCTCACCTCTGAAGTCCCCACCTCAGCCTTATTCTCCTCAAGGCAGCTCCCTTCCCACACAACTCACCTTCATCTTTCAGGGACAACTGTTTGGTGAGTAGCTAGAGCTGACCAACAGAGCCCTTGGTCTGTGTCACAGCCCAGGTGGGAGAATTATCATGAATACATGTTGGGGTCTGCCTCAGATAAACCAAGAATTTCACAGCATCCCATAAGAAAGGAATTAGAGTAGTCCTAAGTTATTGCCATGGGGCTTCAGATCAGGCCTCAACCTGTTTTCTTTTCTGCAGTGGCACAGAACCAGATGTTTCAGTCTGTGTGCCTTCCAGGTTCCTCACATTTTAAAATTAATAGTGAAAGGAAAAATAGAGTATTTTTCTCTTCTTCCATGTCACTTGGTTGAGGTGAGTTTAGTATGGGTTGGATCAGACTGGGAAAGTTGCCATGGACACCCTCAGCCCTGCTTTCAGGCAGGACTGATTTGTCCAGGCTCCCTCAGTTCACCAGCTGTCTTTGGGGTTTGTCCCTAGAGAGAGCTTTCAGAGGGTCTCACATAGCAATATCAGCTTGAGATAAGCTAGATCATTTCTGAGTTTTCTTAAGCTGTGTACAGTCTCCAGTGCTAAACAGCTGAAGAGAGAGCTCCTATCAGCATTTCAGTTTTTTGAGGATATTTAGGTAGAGAACAGGGGACGTTTTCAGAAAGGCCTTACCAAATTGCCTTTGAAAGGCTAAAACAAATGAAAAATGTGTCCATCCAAAAAAAAAAAAAAAAAAACCCACAAGAGCTCTGGCAAACCACAGGAGAGTTCTGAGGGAGAAAGAATGAAAGAAAATAGTCCTTGCCAGGGCAGAGGCAAACCCAGATGCTTTGTTGTTGTGGGAGGATTTCTGTAAGGGAACAGTTGGGCAAAGCAGGGAGCTCAGACTCCCTGCTCCACAGAATATTGACCAAACCTTGAACTGACCCAAGCTGCATCACATCAGCCATGAAACTTGTGTGTCTTACCTGGTCTCTGCCCCTTTCAGACAACAGAACAATCACACCAGACGACCACCAGAAGTTTGCCAAGTCCGTGTCCAAGAAGTGGAAGCAGGTGGCTCGCTCCCTGCAGAAGTCCTGCCGCGCCCTGCGGGACCCTGTGCTGGACAACCTGGCGCTGGAGTACGAGCGGGAGGGACTCTATGAACAGGCCTATCAGATGCTGCTCAGGTTCATCCAGTCCGAGGGCAAGAGGGCCACCATAGCGCGCCTGGTCGCAGCCCTGGAGGAGAACGGGCTCGTCAGCTTGGCTGAGGAGCTCCTGGGCCTCCATGCCACTGAAGACTGCTCCTAGAGCCCAAAGGACAGTGCCATTGCTAAGGGCTTTCCTGCTTCAGCTACTGTATGAAACTGCTGCCAGTGTCTGGGAGTGTAGAGGCCTGAATGTCACCACAGGCTTCCATCTAGGTGGAAATGCTCCGGGGGGAGGTTCTGTGTTTGCAGAAGTTAGCATGGACCTCTGACTTTCCTTATTTCATTGTGTTTCCAGAAATAGAGCACTACTTTCCTGTGAACTGGTGAGAGGCTTTCATCCTGCCTTCCTTCAGGACTGAGGGAAGGGAAGGTAACTTCCTTCAGGACTAGGGGAGAATGAGGGAGAAGAGAAAAGCAAACAAGGCTTCTCACAGAATTTCTCTAAGAAGCAGACAATGCCACTGCTTCTCAGGCTGAGTCCAGGGCCATCACCTGGATAGCTGCAATATATTTTTATATTGAAAACATTTTTGTCCTCAGCCATGACATCAAGTAAAGACAAAGGGGAAAGTAAGGAAAAGTCAATTTTATGTTATTTTCCTTCTTTGTTTGAAGAACCAAGAACATCCATAGCAAGAATATCTGTTGCACCCTGCTCTATTATAGCTCCTTCCCACCTCTCACCACCTGAAGGCTTTTCTTCTAGCTGGGGCAGCCATAATTTTCCACAGGGCAAAAGATTGCTGCTCTAAAACAAATGGCAGGCACTGAACAAGCAATATGGACAAACTCAAATTCCGACAATGATTGTCAACATTTTCTCATCTGTAGACAGTAATGTGCTGATTAGCTCTTGCCTGCCAGCCTGAGGGAGTCTGCAGCTATGGAAAGCAAAAGACAGTGCTGGAAGGAAAAGAGTCTCCTCATCAGCAAGTTACCTGTGGAGCATGAATTGGAGCTGCTGTCCTCAGTTGCACTGCAGCATCAAATGCTGTCCTCAGACCACAGAGCTGAGCAATCACCAGACCCAGCTGGCTGCTGGTGTCTTCACTCACTTCCTACCCACCCACCCTCAGCCTGCTGGGCCCTTGGAGGGGACAGCTCACCCTGCTGTGTCCCACAGGTGTCAGGATCTACAGAGAGCCTTTCCCGGGCACTGCTGTCATGTGTGACAATCGAGCATCAGCTGCCACTGTGCCTGGATTTACCTGCACTGATTTTTAAAGTAAAAATGGTTTAAGAGACAAATCTCCCAAACTCCAGGGCTGACTCCTGCTTTCAGTTCCCATGGGAGAAGCTGAGTGTCTTTTGGCATGGCTGATGCAGACTGCAACAGAGCAGCTGCACTTCTGCCATAACAAAGCACAGAGCAACAAGAGTCTGGCGTGACATGGGTCCTGTGAAGCTCAATTACCTTTGACATATTCCCAGTGCTTTCCTGATAGGATTTTGCCAATACTTTTCCATTAATTCTATCCTTTTTGCCCTTCCCATCTGTGGGAATAGCCAGTGGGCTGTGGAAATGTTTTCAGATGCAGAGGGGGACTCTGGCCTCACACACAAAGTCTGTGTGTGCATGCAAATACCAGGTTGCTAGCAGTCATGGTAGGAACAACTTTGAGTCTGATGGCCTTTAAAACCACAACTCACATTCTACTCCTTCCCTGGAGTCAGAGCTGAAATTCAGTAAGGAGGAACATAACCTCACATTCAGGTGTGGGCTCAAATCCAAGCTGCTGGGGCTGGAGATGTTCCTGTACCTTCTGCTGGAACACCTGAGCATCAGTCCCTGGAGACCTGGATGGGGATGATTTCCATGGTCTGCTTCGAGCCAGCTGGGATCCACATGCCTCAGATGAGCTGAGTTTCACACCCTTAATGTAAGCCAGAGAAACATGACTTGTTTTCTGCAGATTTGGAACCCCCAAGGGAAAGGAGCAAGGAAGGGGGTTAAGTATGGAGAGAAGGCTTTCAGGATGTGAGGGAATCTGCTTCCATCTTGCCCCTATCTTCCAGAGGAGCAGGACTTCATGCAGGCACCATCTCTGCAAAGACTGGCTCCACCACCTTTTATTAAGCCATTTTCTATCAGTGCCATTGCAGTTTCATCTCCTCCATTCCTGCTCCACATCCTACCCTCTCCCTTCCAGTAGTACCAGTACTCTTCCCAAAATGAAGCAATTACCTCTCTGACAGTTTTGCTTTGGGGACCAACACAGTGGAGCTGATCTTAGCTAATTTAGGCTGCTGTGGAACTATACCTCAAAGCATTTAGCTTTCCTGCCAAATCCCAGCTGGGGAACTCTGTTTGGCAGAAACCCACCTGACAAATCGTATTTTTAAAAATTTAAAAAATCAGAAACTTGAAAATTACTTTAAGAGCAAGAGACTTTGCTCTTCATTTTTCAGAAATTACTTCTTTAAGAAAACAAGGTCATATGCATAGCCTGCTGTCTCATTTGCAATGAATATTTCTAAGCTCTCAGACCAGCTATTCATGTACACAACTTGCACATATAGTTATAAGACAGCCATTGAGTAGTGAGAATTACTAGATTTTGTAGCAGCTGTTAATGCTCAAAATGAGAAAGTCTTATTATTCAGCATCTATTTCAAGTCCAGAAAACTTTGCTGCTGTTACTCTTTTACAGAAGACTAACCTTGAATGCTTTCTTCTGAATTCAAACGTTGTGCATTTTCTTTCTGCCAGTAACTGGCATGTGTATTTCCTCTTACTCACATATTCCCTGTCAGAAATGCCATTAAGTGCTGGAGCCCTTGGCATCCTTTCTGGAATAACATAATTTCTAACAGCATTCACAGGTGCCTTCACTGCAGAGACTTGAAGAAAGAGGGTTTTTCACTGATAATTCCATGGTGAAACTGTCTCAAGCACATGTCATAGTTTAGGACATAGCAGTGGCTGTTTCATACCTCCTTTTCCATGACCAATCATCATTGTGGTGGGAGATAAGCCCTGGGCAGTGCTGCTGCTAGAGAAATTTGCCTTACCCCAGTAACTGCTCTTCTCCCTATACTGAGATATATCTGTGAAAAAGAAAATTAAGGGGTGGTGGTAGTGTTTCAGTATGAAACACAATATTAAAAGCAAATAAAGGTGCTAATCAGTTGCATATAAAATCTAAAACAAAAAAAACCCCATAAAACAAGCAGCAGAAATCAGGCCAAAATGTGCTTACAGGAAGAGATCTAAGAAGGCCTTTTTTTCTGGTACAGATTGTTTTTGTAGTTTTAACCATGTTTCAGATTTGAAGGAGTCTCCATTCAGTCTGCCAGAAGGAATAAAAGATCCATCCAAGGGAGAATTTGAATGATTTGTTTTGGCATAGCTGACCTGCAGTGTCCAAACAGATGATAACAAATAGGAGAGTGAAGTTAAAATGCTCACCAGATATACTTGGACATGAGGAATCTGATAGAAGCAAACCTGACAGGATACCCTGATACAAAATTGTCTCAAAGTGAATTTGCCATTCACTTCAAAGCCAGGTTCAGCATTGAGGAGCTGTCTTGCTGTCTGGGTCACTGTCTCCCCTCTGCTGTTCCCAAAGGAGCCACATCCTGGCAGCTGCCCACAGACTCTGAAACCAGAAGTGAGCATGGGCAGAATGAGGAGCCTCAAATTCACTTAATTTGCTGATTTATTGCTCTGGTATTGTGTCTGGTATCCTTAAACCAAGGAAGTACAAGAAGGGGAATCAAGAGGGTTTCTTGAGTCTAACCCACATATTGGTGTGTGCATGACATTGGTGCTTTACACTGGACAGGGCTCAGACCATGTGACTTTTGTATGGAGATGGACTAAAACAGTGAAGCAATTTAAGGCCTAGAGTAAAAAAATATGTACTTTTCTCTTCTCTGGATTGAATTTTAAACCTACTGAATGGAGCTGGCTATACATCTCTAATAGAGATAACCAGTATGAGATGTGTGGTTAATGTCTTCTTAGTTTTCAGTGGAAAAATACCTTGCTGACCTTCTAATTCCAAATTCTCAGATCTGGAGCAGCCATCTATATCTATGGACTGCAATGCCAGGCATATTTGGGTCTAGGACATTCAGCCTCCAAGGAATTGTTTTTTTACAGAAAAAGCTCTTTGGTATATATTTTTTTCACCTAATCTTTTTAATAAATAAATATATACTTTTGATGAAAACTGCCTCAGAGGCTTTCATTGAACACTTAACTGCAGTAGTAAGAACAGGAGTCACTGAAGTTCTGGCCACATTTGGTGATCACCAGCTCCAGCCTGAGGGTGGAGGCACAGCAGGGTTCTGCCCAGTCACACATTTCTCCTGGCATGCCAAGGCTGGTGTCCCACCTGCAGGGGAACAGCTCTGATTACAAAACCAAGCCAAGCCTCTGTGTTTGTTCAGTTTCCAGTTACTGCTTTGGTGAGGCTTTTTCAGCCAGCATGGCCAGAAGGGGAGGTTTGTCCCACCCCTGGCACCTGGAGGAAATCACTGTGTTTCTTTCAGTGCTTATGGATATCTGGGACCCCTCTGAGGCCACAGCACCACTGTAATCCCAAGTGCCTCACTACCAGTGAGCTTTCTCACCAGTGAGCTCCCCATGGTGGGGAGCCAAGGAGCTGGGATATAAAATCTCCAGCACCTTTGCTCAGGAAGCCACTGGCTGACCTGACAGCTGAATCCATGGAAATTCCTTTTGCCATGAACTTCTCTTAAATCTCACTGTTGGAAAATCACAAGATCAGCCCTTCTTTATCTTTCACAAAGCTGTATTCCCAACTGCATGGCTTGATGCCTGCAGGAGCAGAGTGAGGGGAGCAGGGCTCTGCCCTGGAGCAGCTGGAAGGACACACCTGGGGCCAACAGGGCTCACCTACAGAGGAGGCTCAGTGAAATCTTCTCAGACAGTGACACAACACAGGATAGACCAAGGGCACCTTTGCTGGCAGTGGGAAGAGTAAAGCAGCCATGGATCAGTGCACTGGGATCAAGGTCCACATGAGACAACCTCCAAGGAGAAGCAGCCATGGAGAAACTCCTCCAGCTCTCTGTGTGACTCTCCAAGCCACAGCAGCCACAAAGGCACCACACATCAATGAAAGCCTCTGTGTTCATGACTCCATGGGAGCAAGCAAAAAGGGAGGCAGGGTGGCAGGTCCCCAAACCTGGGTGAGGGATCACAATGGAAGTTGCTGTGAATTCCTGGTGCTTTCAGGGAACAGTCCCGGCTGTCCCCTCCCTCCACAGCCAAGGCAGACAGGAGCTGGTCTGAGCAGTGGCCATCAGCTGCCTCCTCACAGAGCAGAGATGATAAATAACCTGGGGCTGCTGCTGCAGAAGGAAAGAGCAGAGGTACTTTGGGCTGGCACAGGAAAGCTGGAGCTGAGGGAGGGTTATGGCTGAGGTTTCTGATCAGCTGTGCTGTTCAGCAGGGACCCACTGTGGCTCAGAAGGAAAGGACCTTCCCAGCCTGCAGCACCTCAGTGCAGGGCTCAAGGGTGGCCCATCAGGAGCCCACTCTTCATGAGACTGTGTTCAGCAAAGCACATTTCAGCTGAAATAAAAAATGCATCAAAAAAAGCACAGATGCTTACAAAAAGGGGGTTGTATATTATGTTTTTAGGAGAGGTGTTTGTGAAAACAACAGAGTAGATCAAAACCTGCTTTTATGACAAGTAAATGAAAAACTTGGCTTCCTAAAGTGGCTGTGGTTTGAGCACACTAGGCCTCTCTTAGAGGAAAAAGGGTCATTGTTTGCAATGCAGAGACAAAGAAACAGCCACAGGGATGGGAAGTGCTATGGCTGCACTCAGCTGGCAGATCAGTAGTGATGGCACGTTAGATTTAGCTCCAAATAAAAATTGTTTTGAAGTATTTCAAATTTTAAAAAGGGTCCCTTAAATCTGTCTTCAGCCTCCTCACTGTTCAGCTTACACATCTTCCCATCATTTCCCTACTAGGGAAAAAAAATAACAAAACGACCCCCAGGTGAATTTCACTTCTGAACCCAACCTCTATTTTTTAATTTGACTCTTTGCAGAGGCAAATACTCACGAGGGAATTAAAAGAAAAACAAAGCCAAAGTATAGAAGGAAAAAAAGAAGAAACTCAGTAAAATTAGTACATTTCCTATTGAAAAAAAACTTACTGCGGGGGGCAGGAAGGAAAACCCCAGCTTTTTAGCAGGATGGGTGGAAGTCCCCAGGCTGGCTGTGCGTTGTCCCTGTCACTCCCCGCCCGTCCCGCCGGACCCTCGGCGCTCCCCGGCCCCGTCACGGGGCTTGGACCCGAGCCCCGAGCGCCGCTCGCTGCGAGCCGGGACCGGGACCGGGACCGGGACCGGGACCGGGCCGCTCCTGTCCTGCACCCAGCTCCCAACCCAATCCGCTCCCAGCCCGGTCCCAGCTCCGAACCCAATCCCGCTCCCAGCCCGGTCCCAGCTCCGAACCCAATCCCGCTCCCAGCCCGGTCCCAGCTCCCAACCCAATCCCGCTCCCAGCCCGGTCCCAGCTCCCAACCCAATCCCGCTCCCAGCTCCCAACCCAATCCCGCTCCCAGCCCGGTCCCAGCTCCCAACCCATTCCGCTCCCAGCCCTGTCCGAACCCGCTCCCAATCCTGCACCAAACTCCGTTCCCAGGACGATCCCAGCTCCGAACCCAATCCGCTCCCAGCCCTGTCCGAACCCGCTCCCAATCCTGCACCCAACTGCGTTCCCAGCCCGGTCCCAGCTCCCAATCCATTCCGCTCCCAGCCCTGTCCCAGCCGTGCTCCCAATCCCTCTCCTTTTCCCCCTCCCAGTCCGGCTCCCAGTCTTGTCGCAGCCCGGCCCCAGTCCCGCTCCCAATCCCGCTCCCAGTTTTGTCCCAATCCCGCTCTCAGCCCCGCTCCCAGTCTTGTCCCAGCCCCGGCCCAGCCCCGCTCCCGTTCCCGTCCCAGTTTGTCCCATTCCCCGCTGGGCCCCGAGCCGCCGGCGCCGCTCCGCGCTTGGGCCCCGCGCTCGGGCTGAGCGATGCGATGCCCGCTCTAAGTGCATCCAGATGTGCCTCCTTGGCCGCGCTGCTCACACATCAGCGACGGGATCAGCGCTATCGAATGGGATGTGAGTATCTATTGAGCGTGTTTGATCGGCTGGGCAGGGGAGAGTGTGCGGCGAGCAGGGTGGACTGGACTCTGTCCTTACCGCTCCCCTTTGCTTTTCTTTTTGCCTTGCTGCTCTTGAATGTTACACGCAGCAGCCTGGGCCGGGATGGTTAACACGCAGCAGGCTCGGCTGCAGGCTCCAGCCCTGAGACATCTGCTTTACACTTTACTTTCCAAAAAACTCTGAATGTTTAGCTTGTTTTTACAGAGGATTGGGGCTTCTTTAGACAATGCCTGCAGTGCTCTGAGACAGGGTTTCCTCCCAACCACAAACATGTTCCAGTGGTGGCACGTTACATTTGCAAGCTATTCTTCAGTAAAAGGACATGAATCTTCCCCATGTTACACTGTGGTATGCTTTAAGCAAAACATGAGAATTTTCAAGCTCTCTAGCGTCAAAAAATAGAAAATAACTTAGCCCCTGTAAAACATGCAATTATTGCTCGTATTTTTAATAGCTTTTGGGCAGATTCTGAGAAACTTACTTGTTTGGTATAATTTTAAAATTAGTGGGGTACATCAGCATGTACTCCCTCTCCCATCTCAGCCTGGGTATAACAATACAGCCATGCTACTGCACTCCAATTGGGGTTTGGGGTGCATTGGGCAAATTATTTATCAGAAGAGGGTGTGGGAGCTGAAGAGGTGGCGAACACTGCAGCCTGGGGAGCTGGCAAAGGAAGGTGTTCATTTCAACAGGACTGTTTCTTACCTCCTCACAAGCCTGCAAGGCTTTATTCCCCTCCTGGGGCCCAGAAAAATTAATGCTTGGCAGAGAGATGGCAGATTCCTTACCTTGGCTGCTCAGGTCCCAAAAAAGCACTCAGGCTTTGGGTGACTCAGGTCACCCCAAAGCACTCAGGCTGTGAGTTGAGCTGCTGAGCCCTCTGCCATTCTGAAAATCAGACTGTGGATGAGCAAGACTGCATGTGAATGGAGGGAAGCAGCTCTGCAGGCAGCTGCTCCTGCCCAGGCTCAGAGAAACTCCCCTGCTCAGCTGCCATGGCACCACAGCAGGCTCCAGTGAGGAGGGACAGGTTCCTTCCTGGCAGCCCTGCACATGGAGACAGACATCCCAGCAGCATGCACACAGCAGCTCTGCAGCTCTCTGTGTTTAAGTTTGTGCACTCCATAAAAGCTTGGTGGCTGGGCTGGGAGGTGGAGGGAGGCTGCAGGAAGCAGTTACCAACGTGACCAGCATTCAAGGGGAAGGCTGGCACTGCCAACAGGAGAAACTGCAACAACATGGGACCAGCCAGCTGGGAACCTGGTCAAACTACATATTTGAGCCAAGCAGATAAATAAGGCACCCTGTCCTGTAACAGCATGGATCTCATCCATTCATTTGCTCTGGCCTGGAAAAAAATTCAAATATGCCCTGAAAAGCAGCTCTCAGAGGAAAGCTGGAAATTGTCTTTGGAGCAGGGCCTGCATTTTTGTTACCTGCTTCCTCAGTATTTGACTCAACAGAACTTTAGCCTCCAGGTGCTGCAGCAAGTGACAGCAGCAGTGAGACTGTGCTGCCGTGTGCAGCTGAGCACAGATCCTCTGCCCCTCTCACTGTGCTGCCTTGGTTCTGGTTCATGAACCCAATTCCTGGGATAGCTCTCAAGACACTCAGCTAATTAAACCCTACAGCCTGCTCTCAGTTTGTTTATGGACTTCAGAACTTGTAAGCAGCTGAATAGGATGGGTTTTTATCTGGTAAGGCAGTACAATGAGTGTTTTGGTTACTTCATTTTTCTATGGTTTTGCACTTACCAACATGCCAGAAGGGGTCTTTGTATTTCAGCCACCTCTGTCTTCTAATCAAGATCAAATAATTCATCATCACTTTATAATCCTGTAACCTCTTCACAAACATCCTGAAATGCAGAGAAGAGTTATTCAACAGCAGGGTCACTTAAAGTAATAATTTTGATGAGGTTATTGACTTTGCTGGAGAAGGTGGGGTGAGGAGGGAGGGAGGGAGGGAGGGAGGGAGGGAGGGAGGGAGGGAGGGAGGGGAGGGAGGGAGGGAGGAAGGGAGGAAGGGAGGAAGGAAGGAAGGAAGGAAGGAAGGAAGGAAGGAAGGAAGGAAGGAAGGAAGGAAGGAAGGAAGGAAGGAAGGAAGGAAGGAAGGAAGGAAGGAAGGAAGGAAGGAAGGAAGGAAGGAAGGAAGGAAGGAAGGAAGGAAGGAAGGAAGGAAGGAAGGAAGGAAGGAAGGAAGGAAGGAAGGAAGGAAGGAAGGAAGGAAGGAAGGAAGGAAGGAAGGAAGGAAGGAAGGAAGGAAGGAAGGAAGGAAGGAAGGAAGGAAGGAAGGAAGGAAGGAAGGAAGGAAGGAAGGAAGGAAGGAAGGAAGGAAGGAAGGAAGGAAGGAAGGACCCCAAACCTCAAAACCATGCAGAAATAAAAGCCATTACATGACACCCAAACACAGAAATGGACCACAGCTTCTTCCCCTGCTCCAACACACAGAGCTACTTTTCCCCTTTAAACACTTCAAATCCAGCTTAAATGGTTAAACTCAAGTTGTTTAACCCAAGTTTTTGTATGTGGGGCAGAGCAAACCCCACCCACACAGCCCCACATGTGTCAGTGCTGGAAGCTGACACATTTCCCTGTGGGTGCCCCAGAGAGCCCAGATGAGGTTCTGCCAGCACAAGATTGAGCACTTGAAGCCTTGGCCTTTGCACTTTAGGTTCTGTAGAAAGGTGGGAGCAGGATGGCAGCTCAGTGCAGCTTGAAGAGGGCAGAACGTGTGATTCCTGACCTGAAACAATGCTTGCCGTGCCCCTATGTTCAGCAAGGCTTTTAAACTCAACTGGTGCAGACACAAGTCAAACACTCCCAACCCTCAGGGGCTCAGAGGATGGGACCAAGGGTGCCAGTGGGAAGATGCAGCCTCCAGGGCTTCAGGCACTGCAGACTTCTTGGTGTCAGCATCCTGCTCTGGGGGGAGAAAGCTCACCTGCACAATTCTATTCTACACAGCTCCAGCTGCAGGATGGGCACAGGGTAGATCATTACTGTCAGGACTCTTCCTGAGGCAGAGGAACCAGGTAATGAGGGTCCCAGGAGCTTTCTTTGCTCTTGCCAAGGGAATCTAGGTGGAAAAATTCCTGTAAACAAGGCAGGAGAAGGACAGGTGCACAGAATTCTCCCCTTGCAGGCCAGAGCCCGGCAGGTCTCAGTATCCAGCACTGGCTGCTCCAGGATGACTTTATTTTGTAAAATGCATTCAGCCAACATGAAATGAAAACAAATATCCCACACCTGAAGCATTGCCTCAAAGTATCCCCACCACCCAGAATTATAGAGTCTTCTATGATGATTACAGAATAAACTCATCAAACCCATCAATGCTGGATCCCACACACTTTCTTTAGCTCATTTTATGGAGAGACAGATAAGACACCTCCATCAGCAGCCACAGCCCCAGATGTTGCACAGCCACAGAGTCCCTCTGGTGCCCAACCCAAACCTACCAGTGGCAGCTGCAGTGTGGGGAGTGAGGAGGGAGCTGGAAGCACTTCCATGCAGCAGGGAGAGGCTGATGTGAGGACTGTGTGTGGTGGGGATGGATGTTCCTGTGAGCCAGGCTGGGATGAGTGAGCAGCAGAGTCATTGGTGATTTTGTGCCCCGTGCTCAGAGCACCAAGTTTTCAGCTTGATTATCTCAGCTGCTTTTCCCAGGGCTGGCTGGATGGAATAACCATTCCTCAAGGCACAAGGCATCATGCCAGAATTACCAAGGCCTCTTGACTGAATCTGGGGACAGGATCCAGAGAACTTTTTCCCACTTTAGCCCTGGGCAGAAGTGCCAAGTGATGGAGATGTGATGACTGCTATAAAAAAAGATTTCCAGGATGAGCTCAAGGTTTCACATTCATCTGGGAATGAAGGGCTAGCAATTTATTTTTTTATTATCATCACTTGACTGCTTTTATTGCAGCTGTTCTTGCCATATTTTGGAATCCTCCTCTTGAATAAATGAAAACCAGGCAGAGCACTGGGCCCTCTGCCCGAGTGTGCAGCAGTGCAGGTCACACTCTCTGCCTGGATGCTCATCAGGGTGCCATGCCCAGCCTGGCCATTTCCAGATTTCCAGCCTTTTGTTGTCTCTTGGGCTGTGCAGGCTGTGTCCCCTTGGTTCTTCCAACTCATTCTTTATTTATGGCTCCCCATCTTGCCACCTCATGGATATGGTCCCTGCCAGCCTCTTCCTGCTGCCCAGCTCAGCCCTCTAGCATTGCTGGAACTCAGCCCTGGCTGGAACATCCCCAGCCTTGCCCAGGACCCTGCTGCCCTGGGGAGACAAACCCCATTACCCCATTCAGACCCCATCAAGCCAGACTCAACACCTCTCTGTATCCATCCCTAGACAGCCAACACAAAGAGGGACAGCTGCCTGTTTTTCCAAGCCTGGGGGACACAGGAGACAGTGCTGGCAGCCAGGCCATTCCTCAAGGCACTGAGTGATGCAGCAGTTTGTAATCCCAGCTCCATTTCCCAGGCTGGATGGAGGTCCCCCACAGCAGAGATGCATCTGCCTCAGATACAGACACCCAGGGATGTGCTGTGCTGAGAAACACTCTGCTGTGCTCTCATCCCTTTTGTTTGGCATTAAGTGTTTCCTGCTCACTTTGATAGCCCTGTAATTCTTTTCCCCTGGTGTCAAGGTGGATGAATAATCCTTTTGGCTTTAGGACATACCAGAGTGTCTGCCAGAATCATCAGTCCCTCTGTATTCAAGAGCAGAACAGCTTTTCCCACACTGACATCTGTGGATAGAGCTTACACCACTGCAATAACCAAGGGCATTTTCCTTCCAAAGAAGGAAATATCTAACAAAGACTGGAAAATCCATATAATTAGATCAAGGAATCACTTCAAGGGCTGTCAATTTCTTTTGAAAATGAGAGGTCTATCTTGAGCACTGAACAGTTTCATTTCAGCATGAAAATCACTCTTTCAGATCCTTTACTTTCAATTAAAAAAATAAAAAACACAGAGGAAAATCTGGGCTATCAGCCCTGGCTTGTAACAATTCAGGATTTTTCTTGGCTTTTCCAAGGGCACTTACTGCCAGATTCTGAGATGCTGGCAGTATAAGTCTGGAAGCCATGGAAATTACGAGTTTCATGACACTCACATTTTCTTCCAAACCCTTGTCGATAACATTAAACACAGGAAAAAGCCAGGACTTTCATCCAGGTCCTTAATTACCGTGTGGAATCAGGCAGCTGAAATAAGATCAAACTTTAGCATAGAGAAGGAAAAAGAAATTGGCTATTACTGTGAAGAAAGATATGAGACTTCAGACATAAATGCAAACCAACATCCTATACGTGTCAGGAGGGACTGTTTCATGAGGCTGAACACAGTCATGAGCCAAGCCACGTGGCAGAAAGAACATAAACAGAAAACAGACCCTGAATATTCTAAACATTTGAACAACACTTTACAAGACATCTGAGAAATTGTTCAATCCTGCTATTAGTATCAAAGTTATGCCAGTGAAAACATCTGTCTTGCCTAGGAGGGGAGTGAAAGGTAAACAAAAAAAGAACAAATTAAGAAAAGCCTCTATCAGAGGGCAGAAAAAGGCAGGAAAAAAGGCCTAAGGAAAAAAAACATGGTCATCAGGACAAGGCCAAAGTGATATTAAATCCACCAGGAATGCAAAGAGCCTTACAGCAAGGCATGGATATGCTGTTTTCCAAAATAATGGTTTCATAAATAATGGAAACAAAGCAAATGAGGTCAGTAAACATTTTGGAGCTGTACTTAGGAAAAGGATATGCAATAGCATATGATAATAAAATACTCTCTATTTCAACAGTAACTTGGAGGTGAAGTTACCCAGTAATGAGAAAGCACAGTATTTAAATAATGATGTCCAAATAATGTGAATCTAAGAATTTTAAAGGGTCTGGCCAAGAAATCAACTGGTGCCATAATTTTTCCTCTTCATAAGTCTTGAAATTGCTTATGTACCACAGGTACCACTGTTTTATTACTTCATAATTACAGACTCGTCAATGTAATTTTGAATTTTAAAACATAACATTATGGCTGATACAAAATTGCTGGTTAATGACCAATCATTAACAGCAGGTGATCCAATCCAGGACAGTAAATGGAGATTTGCTGAAAACAGATACCACCAAATTCTTACCAAGCACTTGCACCTTTTCCTATCACTGTATGCCCTTATCAAAAGTTCCTCTCCAGATTTTTTGATCCCAGAAGTCATCTTTGGGTATGATCTCAGCTAATTCAAGACAGAGAACTGTAATAATTTCCAGCTTGCTTCTATTAGTCCAGCACAGGCAAGAGAGAGCCACCAATCACCTATGAACATGCTACATTATTAGTGGGTGTATAAAATACGTGCACTTGTGGGAAAATTTTTGGGTAGGAGTCAGCTTCCTTCTTGCTGAGGATGGTAGGAATGGTGATGGTCACTCAGCTCCTCCTGAGCAGCTGTGGGGTCCCTCTGTCCAGATCTGCCTTTGCTGCAGCTGCAGACACCTGGCCAGCTCCTTCCCTGAACTGTGGTTCTCTGCTGCTTGCTGCTTTCTTACTACTCTTTCATTCTCATTTTGTTTGCAGTTGAAGAACTGATCAAATAAGACAGAAGATCTCCAGGAAAAGTGTAAGTGAGGAGAAACCCTATATTTCAAAAGGCAGTTTCATCTATCATACATGAACAAGATTTTCCTAACACCATTCTCAGTCTTGCTTCTGCATATTGGGATTTATTTCCCCACCTCTCACTTGGGGGTTAAGGTGATTTGGCAGAAGAAAAACACCCATAGCCCCCTCTAACCTTATTAATGGAAGTTACTTACAATGGTTTAATATTTTATAAAGAATACTGGCAGGAGAAAGGTCCTGTATGAATTCTAGATTGCACCCACTGTATTCATTTTGAATACAAATCACAGTTTAACAAAAGCTGGCTCCATGTGCAGGGAAATACACTGCCATGAAGAGTCTGCACTTCAGCAACCAGCTGTGGGCCTCCCTGGTTTGAGCCAAAAAGGGTAAAAGCAGCAAGTAATAGGGGAAAAAAAGGTAATGATTTATGGGAGAATGGCATCATTTATCATTTTCCACTTTGCTTTTCCCAATGAAATCACTGCAATGACAAACACATTCAGAATGAGGGATGCAGGATTTTTGGGTTGTGCTTGGAGAATGGTTTTCAGGATGATGGATGACTGGTGAGTGACTGAACTAACCAAGTCACAGAACTGGCACTGGGATCAGCAGTCAGTTTGCAACCCTGTGTGCCTTTTGACAAGGTCCTCAACATCTCTGAGCTTGTGTGAGTAAAATGTGCTGTGCTGCTGGGTTTTTAAATGATGTTTCAGTTAGTCCTGCCTGCTTGCTTCAGACCTGCCAAATCCTCACTGCTGACACACTCTGTGTTTATTTACAGATGGACAGTGGTGCCAGGCAGCTCAAACACAGCTTTTAACAGTCCCAGGAACACGGGAGAGACAATGAGAGTTCGCCTCAAAGGGGATGTGATCTGCACCCTCCTCTTGCTGGCAGCACTCTGCTCTTTGCTCTACTCCCAGCTGGAACATTTAGTCCCAGCAGGAAAGAAGGAGCCAACACAGAACAAGCCTCGAGTAGCACCAAAAATCTTCTCCAGTCCCAGGGCACCTCAGAGGCTGATGCCAGCAGAGGCAACTGCACCCAGACCCCAAGTTACCCCTGTCATGAGACAGACAGAAGTGGCCAAAAGCAGAGTCCAAACTACAACTCCAGCCCCGCTGACTGATTCTGCCTTCAACTTCAAGCTCTATCTCCTAAACAAGGATAACAGGAACTTCAATCTCCTCATTAACCAGCCCAGGAAATGCCGAAAAACACCGGGAGGGCCCTTTCTGCTCATTGCTATCAAATCAGTCGTTGAAGACTTTGACAGGCGTGAGATTGTCAGGAAAACGTGGGGCAGGGAGGGTTTGGTGAATGGGGAGCAGATCCAGAGAGTGTTCCTCCTGGGAACACCAAAGAACAGGACAGTGCTGGCAACCTGGGAGACCCTGATGCAGCAGGAGAGTCAGACATACCGAGACATTTTACTCTGGGACTTCATGGACACTTTCTTCAACCTGACCCTGAAGGAGATCCACTTCCTGAGCTGGGCTGCTGAATTCTGCCACAACGTGAAATTCATTTTTAAAGGCGACGCTGATGTTTTTGTCAACGTGGAGAACATTGTGGATTTCCTCAAGAGACACGATCCCAGTGAAGATCTCTTTGTTGGGGACATCATCTACAATGCCCGTCCCATCCGTGCCCGGCAGAGCAAGTACTACATCCCAGAGACCATGTATGGGCTGAGCATCTACCCTGCCTATGCTGGAGGAGGAGGCTTTTTGCTCTCCAGCTGCACCATGAGGAAGCTCTCCAGGGCTTGCAGAGAGGTGGAGCTGTTCCCCATTGATGATGTCTTTTTGGGCATGTGCTTACAGAGAATCAACCTCAAGCCCATTTTACACGAAGGATTCAAGACCTTTGGCATTGTTAAGCCTTCTGCTGCCCCACACCTACAGACGTTTGATCCCTGTTTTTACAAAGATCTCATGGTCGTTCACAGCCTGAAAGTTGCTGAGATCTGGCTAATGTGGAACCTGCTGCACAGCCCACGGCTCTCCTGTACTCAGAAGAAGCAGGTGAAGAAGCCTTTCCAGTGGAAGAAGAAAGCTCAGATAACAACACCAGGATCACCCCCCAGATAATGCAGGCAGAGTGCAGCACACACTGCAAACCAGCCAAGAAAGGGAGCCTGGAAATGACACAGCCCAACAAACCAACTTCTGAGCATTTCAGCACAGATTATTTACAACGTTAAGAGAAGACAACAAACAATTGTAGCAATTTGCCCAAATTCCACATTTGCACATACATATCATGTGGGTCCATCTCTACTATAGAGTCCAAATAATCATAACATATCTATAATTTATTATTATTTATTAGGTTTATAGTAGTGCTTAGTGGGACAACGTTTAAAGGCACATTGAAAAATGCAGTCCTTGGAGATTTTTCAGGATGGTTAGAAGTGTCAAAAATTAAAGAAGACTTAGGGTAAGAACAGACACCAGGGAGCACAGGGATCATTGTCAACTTTCTACTTGACTTGGACTCATTGAAAAATGACCAAACATAACTAGGGTACAGGAAACTGAGTCCCCTTAGTGTCTGTTCAAATCACATCACTGCTGCCTGGTTGATTTTCCACAGGCCTCATAAGAAGAAAACAACAAACAGCTGTTGAAATGGGGTCCTACAGTTGCAGTTCAGATGGATTACAGAAAATCAAAGTGGATGCTGAGGCTGGTGTGGCTGGTGGAGCAAAGGACAGGTAAGTAGATAGCTAGAAAGGAGAGGAATTACAAAGAGCCTTTAGAGAAAAAACAAGAACTTTGAGTTGATCGCTGAGTCTTGCTTTTTCATCATTCATCTCAGTTCATCTATCTGCTCTATTGACATGCTCAAGATTCAGGGAAGCAGTGGAGCAGGTTTTGGCACTTGCCTGAGCTCAGAAAAGCTCTCTGCACTGTGCTGATTCAGGGAAAATTCAGAAGTCATCAATAGTATTTGATTGCCCTCACGATCTGACCCAGATTTTCAGAAGGTTTGCATCTAGAGAAATCCTTTGGCCTTTGCTTACAAGTGTCACCCCACACAGAGCTGTGCTTGCATCACATTTGGGAACTGCTTCAAACCAAAGAGTGGACTGGGCTGGTTTCTACAGACCTTGGTGCTCTTGCTGAGCACAGTCAGCTGCAGAGAGCAACCAGGACTTTCCTACAGCTGTGAGTGTCATGTGAAGGGAGAAAGTTTCCAGACTAAAGGACTTCAGAATAAAAGTCCATCTAAATTTATTGCAAGAACTCAAAACCACACAGCAATCTTTCTGTTGGGCTTTTCAAGGTTCAGTCAGAAACTTTGTATTTTAAGCATCACACAAGAACACTGAATTACTCAGTTTTACAAAGTATAGTCCAGACTTTGATGCATTTTGTTTTTCCCACAAGCAGACTACCTTAGAAGAATATACTTTTATCAGACATCAAAGCAGAAGTGAATTCTTCTATATCAGGGTTAAAAAGCCATGAAATTCATGGGGCAAAGAGCCTGAATTCACCTCTGATAGTATGTTTGTTAATTCTTTTACAAGTTTTTAACCCCTAAACAGAACTCCTGTCCATCAGAGAACCCCTCAAGATGGCACATCCACACAGCTTCAAAGGAAACTACAACCAGTCAGAAAAGCCCCAAATTCCTTTCTCTGCACAGAGCCTGCAGCACAGCTGCATTTCCTATCTGTGTGTGAGCTCCCTCCCACCCTGCAGCAGCTTGGGCTCAGTACTGCTACTAACAATGCACAGACAGCAGCAGGCTGGGAGTGTCTGTGGCAGACTGAACAACAGCTTTACACCTTGGTAACCCTCATCAAGAGTTCAAGCCTTACAATAAAGTATTCCCAAAAAAAAGGTCAGCTGGTATAGAAATTAAAGTATTTCTATATTTGGGGTATTTTCAGGATGCAATGCTGAAATACAAAATGTTCACGTGAGCTTCACAAGGAGCTTTGCAGGGTGTGGAACTAAGCCAAAGCCTCACTGGTGGGACAGTCACCCCTGCCCTGCATGCTAACATGTGTGATACTTGTGTATTTATGAGATTGTACAGAAATGTATTACCTGTGAGTAGTCTGCAGTTTGGGAAATTATTTATACCATCATTAAAGGACAGCATGCAGATGTGCCTCTAGTTGTCAGTGAGTTTGTCAAGTACACCTGCACACATGTTGTAAGACTGAAACCACAGGGATTTTTCATGAAGACAGTAACATGAAAAATACACTATTCATTATTTTGGATAACTTAGTAAGTCTTTCTTTATGCTGGATTTAATTTAATGGCAATGACAGAAAAATAAACTGAGTTTACCTTTTAATTTCCTATGAGGCAGCTAATCAGGTTCAGTAGTCCTTATTAAGGTTTTTCTTTTCTACTTGAAGATGCAGAGATTGGCTCCTCCCTCTATAATGTCTTCAGATCTGCAATCTATCCACAACACAGCATTAATGAGTGCATTTTGTTCAACATCTGTTTAGACACAGTCTGTGCCAGCACACACCTTGATGGCAAAAACAGAACTAGACTGTCTAATCCATTATCCTAGTCTATAGAATAGCTCATTTCTTTTATCCATTGAGTACCAGAGTCTCTCTTGATGAAAGATCTCCCTGTTTTGTTCTCCAGCCTTTGCTGCATGGCCTGTTTGACCTGGCTTTAAGTTTCCATTTTCCTCTGCAGTTGAGCTGGAAGTTTACAGATGCCATATGTGAGCATAATGCTCTGGGGAAATGTTGAGAGCTGTGCTGCAACCCCTGCAGTTAATTGAATTCTGCTTACTGCTATAGTAGGCAAAGGCTTTGATTTCACCCAAGCTGAAGATTGTTTCCTTAAGGATGAGGGTCTTTTCAGAAAATCCTAAAGCCCCAGGTGTGTATGAGAACTGGCAGGAAGGACCCTCTATTGATCTTTCTGATCCACTGCAGAAACCCAAACCCATCCTTTTCAGAATGACATCTGAGTGAGTTTTATTAACTGGCTAATTGAGTACACCAGTCTTGCTTGGCAATTTTTTTGTGAGCAACCCAGGACAAGGAAAGAAAACATAAAAACATCCCAAGTGAGTTCTACCAACAGCAAACAAGGCAAGCAGACTTTCTCAGTATAAACTTCTGAAACTAGTAGTTTTATTATTACAGTACAGTAAGTTTTATTGAGTCCCAAGGATCCACACAGAGTCAAGTTTTGCTCCTGCTGTACATAAGTAGCCAGATCTGGTCACTCTAATGAGTAGAGCTGGCTTGAGCCTCACATTCAGCACCTCCAAGTGCATCTCTGGACACATGAACTGGTAGCAAATGCCAAGATCCATCATTCAGTCAAACCACTGCAGACTCAGACATCATAAAAAAGAAAGCCAAAGAGGACTCTGAAGCAATTCAGTATTAAAATCTTGTGCTTCCTGTCTGCAGCTTAATTATTCATCTTTCTACAGCAGGTTCTCAGAAGCAAACCTCAACTGCAAACTCAAACAGTACAAAATAATCTAACAGCTCAGAGAACCTTCACTAAATACCAGCACTGAGAACATTCCCTGTGGAGTGCTGAAACACCATCAGATCAGAGAGAAAAAAAAGTATATTCCAAAGCCCAGCACGAAAAACTGCTGATCTCCTGAGCTGTACCTCTTCCAGCTGGACTTGCAGGTCTCAGCAGCCCAGAAAATCAGCCCACCACATTTCCCTAATGATGATACTAACTGCAGTGATGGTTTTAAAAACCAGGAAAGGTTTTAAATACAATCTTCATTCCTGTCTAGGCTTATGGTCAGTATGAAAACCATACTGAGGAATGAGAGGGGAAAGTAAAGAGGAATGTAAACCCAAAGGAGGAGCACAACTGAGTCCCTCCAGGAGTGGCAAACAGCTCCCCCACCATCCCTGGCCAGCCCAATGCTCTCTCCAAACCATTCAGACTCAGCTCACCAATCTGCTCTCTTCCCCTCCCTTTCCCAGCCCATCTGTCAACAATCCATGTGCTAAACCTTGGAAAAAAGACATAACACAGGTTTGCAGTAACCTTGTCCCAGGGGGGCAGTGTGAGCAGGGCACTCAAGGTGTTGTAAGACAAATGGTGTCTACAGCCACAGAAGCAGAAAAGGGTGGAATAATCTCTGTAGCCTCCCTACTTATGGATGTAGCAGAGCTGCCCAGCAAGGGACAGGGTAAATTCAGGATTTCAGGGCTGCAGTTTTTCCTGAGGTGAGAAGAGGGGAAGAGGGAATACAGCAAATCAGGCTGGTTTGATTATTTAGTTGATTACATTGCACATTGCATAACCATGCAGAGGCTTTTGTGATTGGCATTTAAGTATCTCTCTGAAGGATAGTAATATGAGAATAAAACTTATGCACTCAGTGAAATATATATATATGCATACATATATATATACAGTGTAGGTGTAAAACATTAAGGCACTTAAAACTGCAATATGCAGTACTTAAAAATAACTAAAGGAGTAAAATTTAAAGGGGTATTCAGCAATGTATGAAATAGAAAAGATTACATAAAACCCTTACAGCTAGTCCATAACAGAAGTTACTGTAATCATGGTATCTTACAGCACAGTGAGTGCCCTACTCAGCAAACTCCAGCTTACCTTTCCTGCTGCTTCAAGCACTCGTTTTTTCCAGATCATGAGGAGAAATAATTTTACCTGCTGAGAAAACAGACATCCCCACAAACACCACAAAAGCTTGTGATGTAAGCTTTGGCAGATAAACATTTTAACAGAGACTTTATTCATTAGAGCAAAAAGTCACATAGGCAAAGAATATGGTATTTAGGTTGCACCTGAGCCCTCCAAGTAAAACAAATCCTGCATGGGCTCTGCTTCACTATTTGTAATGCCTATTTTTAATGCTTAAGAGTTACATCTCCAGTAAGCTCCAGCTTTCATTTTCCCTTGTTCTACTTCAGCCTTACCTTCCCTCTGAAACAATCTGGTTCACAATTTCCATGAAAACCAACCAGTATTTTAACTCCTCAGACACACAGTGAGGTATTTATTTGGCTTCATGTGCTGTGACAGTCAGGCAGAGAGGATGGGGCTTTACACTAGTATAATAAAGGTTTTTGAAAAAGGTGTTTATTGGGCAAAAGTTGACACAGAACAGTTGTAACTAGCATGGAATAATGTTTCTTACATCATAACATGAAAAATTATTCTGAACACAACCAGCCCATGTGAAATTGTGCCAAATCAGACAACTTGGTCCTTGCCCAAATACTCTGGAAAAAGCAAGCAGAGAGGGCTTGGACATAACATTTCTGTCAAAGTAAGAGCCACACTGACTCACACATACAGATTTACTCTCAATGTACATTTTGAGCCACCAAACAAAAAACCTAACAGAACTTCTAGCTTAGAGTAGTTAAGTGACTAACAGATTCTAACAGCAGGTAGAAAGGCAGTGTGAAGGGGGCAGCAACCCTTGATTTCCTTCTGGAAAACAGCAGCTGACCCCTAACCTCCAACTAGCCCCAAAGCAATGATGAATCACCATCTTCTTGTAGTGCTGAAGGATTTTGTTTTAAACAGGCTGGATGGGAGCTCTGGAATATGAATGATCATGATCACATGAATCAGTTCTCACACACCATATGATTATTCTTCCAGAAAGAAAAAAAAAAAATCTGTTTAGAATTAAAAATGTGACAGTTCCTGGCAATGGAAGATTGATTTTTCTTGTGAGGAGCTGCATTTTGGGGAACAGAGGGTTCTAGTATTACACAGCAGCACTTATCTATACAGCACTGCCTGGAGCCATCACAGGAGCCCAGGGACTGCTTGAAGGCCTGAAGAATTCAGGAAGAAGTGTCAGCTTCACCTCCTTAAAGAAGGGCATAACAATCAGTTGTATTAACAAATTAAACACTGTAGACATGACTGCAATATTCAAGTTCAGTAGACACACACACACTCCTCACTTCTTTACAAAAGAAAATGGCACACATCAGAAGGGGATCATATGCACTACATGTTTTATTAAAAATGCAATTGGACTTTATATCAAACAGTTTTATCATATGAAACCAAAATGCTGGACCAACACATGTCGCCAACATGCAGGATCTGCATCAAACCACACAGGATTATTTCAAGGAACAAGGACACCTGGCAAAATGGGATCTGATGCAGCCCAAATCTCTCAGTTCCTTTGGGAGGGGGATCAGAGCTGGCCCCTTGCTCCCCCTGAGCAGCTCTTTGCACAGAGCAGCTCTTGGCTCACCTGAGCTGCCCTGTCCCAGCCTCCCTTCCTGCCACCCTTGCCTTGTTCCCCAGAGCTCTCTGCTCCTTCCTCTTCTGATTCAAACCCACCACCAGTCCCCTCTATCCATTCCTAAGCTTCTCATGCCAACAAGTCCTTAAATACTCCACAGTCTTCTCTAATGCTTTAGCTCAGGAACAGCTTGGCTTAGTCTGAATGGGAGCAAACAAATCAAAACATCTCAGACAAGAGAGTTGTGAACAGCTGCATTCACAAAGGGTGGGTGAGGTAACTCATAAGAGCAGCTCCACATTATCTCTCCTGGTGCTTCTTCAGATCTGCCTCTCCCAAAAGTCAAATGCTTTGAGCTCAGCCCAGCAGCAACATCCAAGAAGCAAAACTGACTTTAATTTTTTGTCTGTGCAGAGAATTTTTCAATATCAATGGGGTGACCTAGAGAAGTATATGGGTTGTTAAAAGAGAGAATTGTTATTAACAAAACCATTTTGGTCACTTGGACTCACAGAGCATTACAAGTGAAGCTGGGAGCCACTGCAGTTATTAAATACCTTCAGATAGCTGCTGCTCCAGTCCTAAGTCTCAGGGTCCATGCTACAGCAGCAGGCCTGACCTCATTCTTCTGAAGAAATTTAACCAATATGTTTGAGAGCAGATATTGGTGGCATCTGTATAGCCATTACTCAAATCATTCTATCAAGGATTTATCTCCTCTTGCAGCTATCTGGAGCCTTTATTAGAAAGGGATGAATTAAAATTAACTGAGTTAGCATCAGGATTGCTGTCACATTTTAGCAACAAGAATCAGCATGCACAGCATCTCAGTTCAGAGACCATAAAGTCCTGCAGGGGCACAGTGAGCCAAGCAGCAGGCAAGGTCAGCTTGTGCTCCAGCACCAAGGGATGCTGCAGGAGGAGGGCCAAGTGCCCTGCTGCCCCACACAGCCAGGGCAGGACAAACAAGTCCCATTCCTGGCGTCCAGCATTAACCTTTGAGCTGCTTCAGGGTAAGGAGACTCCCAAAGCTTTTCTGTGAAGTCCCTTGGAACACACAAAGGCAGTATGAAAATTCACATTTGCTTCTTTCACTGCAGGCATTTCCTCCCTCCTGCTGTGCAATATTGCCCCTCTTTGAAGCTCAATCGATTTCCATGATCCCCAAGGGCCCACAGGAGCACAACAATCCTATTTCTGAACACTATGCAGAGCCCACGTTGCTATCGACCACAGTTTAAAGACCTTCCTTTTCCACTTCAGGGCAAAACCTTCCAAAATGCTTTAATGTATCTACCAAGTTATGTTAGTTACTGTTTCTTTGGAGAACATACTGAACTGGTTATAAAGTCACTATACACTGATCAGGTACTTAAAATACAATGTCTGAAAACCAGTAAAATAAAAATAACTAATTGATAAGAAAAGAAAAAGCAAGAATATCCATGATTTTATTATAAAAAACACCCAGCAACTGTATTTAACACAAAAACAGTAACTGAGAGTCTCTTTTTATTTTTCTTTCAGTGTACATGCTCATTATTATTCCATTTAATTTACAGAAGGGCTATGTAAAATGAAATTAAAATTAGAGAGGAAACAAAAAGGAAGATTGAGGCATAGATTTTTCTTAGCAAGCAACGATCACAGGAGACAGCACAGATTGAACAGGGATTCAACAGGAGTGACACCTAGGGATAAAGGTAAACAGTAACTTTTTCCTTATCCATTAGAATCTCCATGGGGCTTTTTTGTTTGTTTTAGCAAAACAGTTTAAAGTATCACAGTATACAGGAAGACTAAATGGCAAAGAATGTCTCACACACACACACACATTTATCCCTGCTACTGGTCCAGGATCCAAAACTTCAGTTAACATTCGATTTCCTATCTCTCATTCATTGATAAACTATACAGGATTACACTGTACATGGAGTTAAAATTACAAAAATGTCATATTTACAAAAATCTGTACACACATAGTAAAACTCACAAAATTGTCATCTATGTATCACAAGTTGCGACACCAAAATATTAAAAATGGGATAAAATTATACATTTCTCTTGTCCATTTTTAAAAAGGGTTCATTATTTCAAAGACAGACCACCTATTTCTCCCAAATAAGACTGGTAAGAGAACTAGAAACCTAAAGTATCCTCCTGGGATAAAATGTCGCGAGCAGCATCTCCCAACTAGAAAGAAGCCTATATCCTGTCTGCTGGGGTGGGGTGTGCAGTTAGCATATATGTACAGAAATGGTGAAACTACAACGAGGATGTCTTTGGCTAAACCTTTGGCATAAATTAAAATCATACATCAAAAGTTACAGAAAAGGTTATCTCGGTGATGGCGGAATTCCAGAATTTCTTTCTGAGATACCATTATATACAGCTTTTCTTTCTCTGAGGAAATAGAGTAGGAATAAAGGATTTTGGAACAGAGGCAAACGAGGCAACATTATTTCTTCATTAAATTTTTCACTAGTATGAAAAATTGTATCAAATCTTTTCATTAAAACATAATTCAATCATAGAAACAACCACTTCCAGAATTTTTTTTTTTTTCCTTTTGAAATTGCATATGAAAAAAATTAGTAAACCAGCCATGACAGAAAAAAATTGTATCAGCATATCAAGTACATATTAGTGCAGGAAGGTGGATAAATTTGATCCACTGTATAAATAAGCTTTATGCGCAGTGTACATTAAATAACCACCACACCCCACTCACACCCAGTACACAGATGCTCCTCAGTGAAGATAAACGTTTATCAAGTAATTAAAGTGTATGTAGTGCAAATGTTACAACCAAGTATTATGCACATGCTACTTGCTTGGTTTAAAGTTACACAAAGATGTGGTGCCTGAAATCATGGACATATATACATCCTTGTCACACTTGGTACAATGTCCTAAGCCACAGAAATACCGAGGTGTTTAGATCTATATATATATACACACACGTTTTCTTAAAATGTGACCACCACATCAATACAGTAACACAAACAGACTAAAATCAATACCTGCTTCCAGATGCTCCAAGGCTCAGAAAGTTTGTGCTTCTAATTCTTGCAGTCATTACGTGCCCCTCTTCCATTTCCCCCTTCTGCCAGCTGAGAAGGAGGGACAGTCTCTTCAGGTCTGTGCTGCATAGGATGAGGGCAACGGAGAGGAATAAATGACGGCACAGGCACCTAAGCTGCTTTCCTCCATCAACAGTTCCATGCCCCATGATGAAGGGTTGAGAGAATTTCCTTTCCACACCGCTCCTGGGTGGAAAGGCTTATTGAAAAAAAAAAAAAAAAATCATAACGTGCTTTCCATATTATAAGTGGCAGCAAATCAAGGCACGCTGTACTAATTCTGTAGCATTGAGATTAGCTGACTTTGCAGGGGATGCTCACTGGGGAAGGTCCGACGTTCTCAACTGGCTGCTGGGCCGTGTGGGGCCATACAGAGTAACAGAAGCTATGTGGTTATTCTGCATCACCTGCAAAAGCACAGCAGGGAAAAGGGAAATTAAAAGAAGTGCTACACTAAACAGACATCAGAAGTATTAAAAGGGTGAATACAGAAGTGATCTGCCTAAAGAAAGACTCCAGCAACAAATGACAGCAACAAGCTCTTGGCTGGCTCCTAAAAACAGTCTCTTAGACTTCCACGACACAACACCATCTGTTCCAACCAGCCATGTGAATGGATCTCCTGCTAGCTGAGTTCCAGGTGACAAACTTCAAGTTTCAGCTTTAACATGCAAATGTACAACCTCAGAGAAGAGGTTGCAAAGCTCCCTCTTTCTGCCAACAGGCACTAAAATTATACCACTCCCAAACACTGGCTTTTATTGCAATAGGAAGTAAGAAGCTACTCATAGTAATAGCAAACTCCTCGTCTTCCCATGCTCAGACAAAAATAAAAGGGTTTTTTTTCTAACCTCAAAGATCATTCGCTGCAGTCCAAAGCAAAAGGTTGACCCAAATGGGTTAGTGTTGTTCGGAGATGATGACCTGAACAGCAGAGAGGGGAAAAAAATTTAAAATGGATATGTGAGGATCAGGAACATCTTAAAGAAGAATAACTACCTCAGCAACATAAGGTGAATTACAGCATCTTTATCAAGCTTTCATCAAAAGAAGTATCTCTCCATTATGCAACACCACTGCTAGACACCAAGTGAGCCAAAGGAAACTCCACTTGATGCTGCAGAGCCATTAATAACACTTGGGGATAAAGTAACCAAAAAGCCACTAGTGACCTCTACAGGAAAACTCTCCTACACTTAACTTGAACAGGAAGAACCCTAAAAAAACCCCAGATACACAGGAAGAGAGAAGCACTCTGTTCCTTACTACACATTATTTTTGTGCAAGATCCTTCCCTTTGTGTCTCAACCTATATCATATGTATTCACTATATACAGTCTATTATTTATATTTCCTATATACTGTCTACTAATCAACTGGATTTAGCATGCTAAGAAGATTAATCTACAAGTTTTATTGAACAGTATTTTTCAAGAACTATGTACCACTTGTCTTCCAGTTATTTTTGGTATTTTTGGATTGTACATTGACAATTTCTGTTGACTGCATTGAATTTTAGATTACAGCCAAAAAAACACCCCTAATGAATATTTACCTTTTGTCCTTTCTTGTAAACTGGCCAGTTTTTCAAATTGCATGTCTGAGCCATTTGAGATGTGCTCAGTAAAGCGCTCTCTGGTTGAACTACTCTCTACAACACAGATGGAAAAAATAGAAGGGCTCTATGTCATCACTATTTCACCTTAGCTTTACTTTATTCACATGGCTTCTGTTCTAATCATCTCACTGGCTTAAAACAGGAGTAAAGGGGAACAAAGGGTACAATGATTAAGGGGAGGAGGAAAGAAAAAAATCAAAGTCGAAATCATGTGAAAGTCTGATAAAAATATATTAATTTATCTTAAATTGCTGTAGTATTTGCACAGTACCCATCACTTACACTAGTCTTGAGATAAAAATCATGGTTTCACATCATAAAATGATAACTCTGCCAACAGATAATACCCATTTAACCCAGTATGCATCTCAATGCCTGCAATAACACAGCAAATTTAAGGGCTATTCTATCTTCATTCAGCCTAAAGAAGCTTTAGAACCAGGTATGCTCATAAAAGACAAGCTTCTTCAGACAGACTGCTGTTATGTATGTTATAATATACACTGTGCTACATAATGCCATGTTATTGAAATACTTTATAAAATGTGTAAAAACTCTACCCTATTTATTACTCATAAAGAAAGGCTTTTTAATACACTGTTTTTTCTGATATCGTCTCTGGACGTTGCATTTCAAGGAATTTTGGAAATGCTTTCACTCAGCATGTCAGTTTATTTCTTCTGAGAGCAGCTATCCTGTCCTGTTAGTGGCCAAAAACCCTGAAACTTTAACCAGCAAAGCAGTACAGGAGTAACCAGTGCCATAAACACTCTTCCTCATCCTCTGTTGTCAGCCCAAGCAAATCCCAACCCTTGCCAAGCAAAATATAATCCCTGCTAAGCAAGAGAGGTTTTTACCTGTGAAGTACCACTGGCTTCTCTACAGGGTGCCCCAGTAGATCCTGAATACTGTCCCACTGTAAATACATCAATGAATTTGTGTTAAAATGATGCACAAGAAAACTCTTTTTTTTTTAATCTAGAGGAGTGACATGCACATTTGTTTGTTACAAACCTATTTGTCCAATAAACCTGAGGTTGTATTTACAGAAGTATTTCATGACTGGAGCCATACTCAGTAATGGAATTATCCATTGCTAGGGCTAGTAAATTCTCTTAAGGTACAGTCTAATTTTAGTTTGGAATTAGAGTTAGCAGTATAAAAACTTATATGGGTCTTACAGATAAAATGTAACTGGAAAGTCTTGTGGTGGTTTAGGGGCACCTCAGAGACCAAAGCAGCTGTGGGAAACTTCAACAGAATATCCTCTTACATACCTTTACAGAGAAGAAAAATAGCTCCACTACTACCTCTCCCAAAAGTCTTTCCTTGATTTAAGCAACAATATTGGAGAAGAGGAAAGCTGCACTATTTAATGACTGGGAACAGTCCAACAGTTTTCCTCACTTTAACCAGACTCCAAGAAGCTGCAGTTTCACACACAAGACTGAACTAAGACAAATCACTGAAGGGAGTAAGTTAATTCAAATCTAAAAGCATAGAATGGTGTCTTCCATACTGCTGACTCCAATTCACAAAATTCACCTCGGAAAGCCTTCATTTGGCACTCCAGGAACCAATAGAGCAGCACTGACTATGGCTGAATGCTGACTGTAGAGACACTGATGAATACTTTTTGAGAAGTTTTTCAACTTAATGCAGCTGCCAAATATGCAGCAGCAACAGCTGCCCAGCTGGGAAGTTCATTCAGGTGGTAAGACTGTAGAGTCTTCAAGGAGTCTGCTGTCATCAGGAGGTGTCATACCAGCAGTGACATTTTTGAAAGGCTGCTGCCTAAGAAACTCCCATTACTGGTGCCCTTCAAAAGGAAGTGGAAGGGCACTGGACTCTTGTTAAATAGTACATGTCTTCAAAAGCTATGTTTAGTACAATAGCTCTGTGAGAATTTTGTTTAAGAATATGTCTCTAGCTAACATTCAGCCACCACTGCTGTTGTTTTCCCATATCATTTATTTCACTATTTTTACCTGCAGCTGCGTTAAAATGCAAGCCATGCCATAATGTAATAATTTAGTTTACTAAATAGCCTTCTACTATTTCACTTTAAAACAACATATCACTGCTGTAATTTTTTAGAAGTGTATTGTAAAGTTATCATGAATTGTTTAGATGGTTTAATAAAATCTGGAAGACACTCAGTTCTGCACAGGCTTACCTTGCTGTATGTTGTACATGTTTCTGTCTGTGAATCAGCACTATCTATGAAACAAAAAAGAAGAGTTTTTATAGCTTAAGTTTGAACAGACCCTTACATAATCATTTGGCTTGGCATGTTAATTCAGATAGCAGGAGACACAGAAGCATTTGATCAGGTCATATACAAATTTATCAGCATTCTCTAGCAATCAGAATTGTATCAGTAACACTGACTAAATGCCAGTTAAGGTGATAAAGCAAGTCCCTATTTACAGCAAGTCCCAACTTTAAGATTATAAAAGCTTAAGCTTTAATCCTGCATGGAAGAACACCACTGTACAAGAAACTCCATCTCTTTGCACTAAGCTAACAAGTCTAGCACAGTCACTTGAGGAGGTAACATGATGTGCCCAATCATTAAGTCCAAAACACTCCACTGCACTTGGAAGGAAAGCTGGCTAAAACTGACATCTGGAGACTCAGGAGCTGGCAGGCCTGAAAATCAGTTAAAACATTGCTCTTCCAAAATAAAGATGGCAAAGAGCTTGGGAACAACAGCCCACCTATTAAATAATAAAAGGACATCACTGCATTTACAATTACAGCCTTTAAACAGAAACTTTGCTGGTGGTTTCAAGTACTTTCATACATATCTTATATACATATATTTGGGTATTCTTAAATACTGAAAACATGTTCCCAAAGCAGTGAGAATGGACCTAGAGACTAAACATGTCAAACATAGCTTTAAGTCAAGTTAAAGACCATTTGCTCCTCTGTATTTTTTCCTCTCTAAACGTGCTCTCTTTGTGCTGAGAGTTCAGTGTCCATGCAACTTGAACTCTGGCTCTCAATTTATCATCTGAACTTGAACTACAAAAGGGAACTAATAAAACTGCATCAGGCACTGCCACCAGAGGGGAGAAGACTGACTCTTCAAAACTGTTATAACATCTGTTCACAACTTGCTACATGTCTTGGACATAAGCTGGTTAGAAATGCCAAATAAACAAAAAACCAGACACTTTAAGAATAAATTTATAATGCTACTTGAGGTAAATAAAATTAATCACAAATTAATGCTTTGAAGTACAATAACCCAAGGGAAAATAATTTTAGAAGTGAGAATTTTCATGCTCATTCTCTTCTGAAGTACAAATTAACTTTCATGTAAGTCTGCATACACAAACATTGTTTTCCAGGTTTTTAATCCTCCATATGCTCAAACTACTGTGACAGCCACAGGAGGATTGCACTTCACACAGCAAAGTGCTTGCAGTAAATACCAATCAGAATGAGGCAAACATCACTGGCCAAAACCTAGGCAGCATCTGGCATTCTCAGGATTATCCAAATACCTTCCCAGTACACATTTTTTCCTATGTTGACAAAGTCTACTTCAATCACTGATCTTTAGACAGGGCTCCCCTATTTTGCTGAGATTAATTACTTGCACACAGCTGGGAAGATCTTAGTACCTTGCCAAATCAGCACTATTGATTATAGATTCATTTTTTCAAATAGAGATTTTCAGGTGAACACAGACATACTTTGTCTGTAGTACACAGAGCCAACATATTATGGATGTTAATTTTTATTCCCAGATAAACCAGATTATATTAAATACCAGTGGACTGGACAGATGAGCTCAGACTAACACTGTCTTACAGATTTTGAGCCTCCAGGCACAAGGTAATTTATTTTAACAGAGCAGTAGCATTACAGGATATTGTGATGTTGCAGCTAAGTATTTCTGTAATCCAGGTAAGTGAGGAAGTAGTGTTAGTAAAATCAGAGAACTGCTACCCTTGCTGTGAAGTGTCTTTTCCACCTTAATAGAAACCTAATCCCTACATTCCTTCTCTGCCTCAATGACTGTCACTGTCAGTATCCTCTGATAATGAAGGGCAGAGACAAGAACTGACCCCAGCTCCCCTTGGAGCATTCTGTGCCCCCTGAAGCAGGACAGCAGGGAAATGCTCACCTCTCTTAATGATGAGTGGAATCTTGAATTCACAGCGATGGTAACTAGAAAGTGCAAATTGTAAAGCTATTAGAAAACAGAGAAGCCAAGATCAACTGCACAGACTCACAGCTCTTAATAATCCCTTTAATGAAAAGTCACATCAATATTGAAATGAAAGTGAGAATCTATGATAGTAGATTAAGTTCTCAGTCAGATTTTCTACATCAAAAAAGGCAACAGCCTGGGAATGTCCTAATGCAATTCTTTAGAGGACACAAGAAGTCCTTCAGCACAAATTACTCTATTGTTACACAGAATGGATGGAGAGATACTTACTATGAAAGAGCACTACAGATTTCTCTGTCACTAACTGCTTTAATCAGACATCCAATCACTGACTCATACTCCTCCTCTAAAGAGCTTACACTTAGAAAGTATTGAAAACATGTTCAGATGCATCAGAGTTTTTAATCACTAACTGAAATCATATTAGGAAAAAAACAGCAACACAGATACCAGTAAATGGGTACTCCTGCTAATACAAAGTTTGCTAAGTCTATACATCATACCTGGACCAAGAACTACCTTATCTTGTTCACTGCTTTAAGAAATACTTGCCAGTAGATACAAAGGCATTTAAAAGTAAAAAGAAAATACGACTAAAGAGTGTTACTAATGATGTCTCAAACCTCCACATGTTACTAGATACACCAAAGAAACTTATGAAAAAATATTATAATTCTATAGAGAACATAAGATTTCCTTTTCAGTTGTTTTGATGTACTCTTTAATAGATTAATTCTGCACACTCACATGTTAAAGTTGTAATGACCAGGATAATTTGTATGCAGGACAAATTTCTTCACCTTGTGAGTGTTTGCATCAAAGAGAATATCCTGTGGAAGACAAAAAAGACACATGAAGCAATTTGGGTAGGAAGACTGCTTTCCCTAAACTAACCTGAGATTTTTTAAAATAGCACTGTATAGAGTGACATATATTTATCTCACTGTAACTGAATCAAATTATGAAAAGGAGTATCTGAAAATAAGACTATTTGTAAATTCAAATAACACATTTCCTCCAGCACTCAATAACAACTGCAGCTTCATTTGCTAATGTTGCCAAGTTTCCTGAGGAGGCCTTGTTTTTCTGCACACTATTTACAGTAATATAGACCAAAGCAAAACAGCTGCAAGAAAGAAAATGAAGATTTAACTACACCCCACAGCTCAGCAAGCTTTCACAACTGATGTTATGGCATACCTGCCTCAGTTCTGTGGTACAGAGGCATGGATCTCAGGAACAAGAGCTAGCTACCTATGTGTCAGGCATGACAGAAAAAGGAGAAAACCAAAACCTGCAGAAGTGCAAAGAGCTCTCCATCCAGTGGTGGAGGTAAAATGCTGCTGACTAAATCTGTAAGTGTTAAAGAAAAGTCAAGTGTAGCTTTTCATATCCAGAGGTTCCTGAGGCAGCAATCAAGAGTTTTGCAGTGTCTCATTTCCCACAGCCTTTAGCCTCCTGAAATGATTGCTGTGTGACTAAACCAGAAATTTACATGAATTGTTTAGGGAAGCTTTTCACTCACCACTCCAAGTGTGAAATAATTGAAGAAGTAGTCATTGCACTTTGATGGGACCTGCTTATGGGGCGAGGGCGAATGGATTTTCATCTGCAAGAAACATGTTTTTCATATGCATTCAAGGATGCTCAAAGATGAATGCTTTCAGTAACATCTTTAAATTCAAACAAATGTCTATAATCTCAGTTGAAGCCTTTGTTCAACTATATAAGATAGTGTGCTTCATGACAGGACCATCCCCTGCCTGCAGCAGCACAGTGGCATCAGCTTTTTCAGTTATCAGAACTAGAAGGTTTTTCTTACATGATACTGTGTAAAAACATTAGGAAAAGAACAAAGTAAATGCTGAGGTTATTTTACACACACTATAAGTAAAAAATAATGGCAGCACATACTTGCTAAGGCACATTTGGACACAAAAGTGCTCCCATTTGTAACAATTCTTAAACCAGTTAACATTACACAATTTGATATTTTAAAAATAAATTTAATTAGACTCGCATCAATTTAGATTTTTAAAAAGCTTCTTAAAACCTATTATATAATGGTTCAGCCTCATCTGCTATGTCAAGCACTTGTCATTTGTGCTACACGGCAGTTCAGCTTCACTGACCTTGCCAAACACAAGCACTGTGATGAGACTGAGACATCACTGAACAAAGACCGTGCCTGAATGAATTCCCTCACCTTGTCTTCAGACTTGTAGAAGACTTTGTGTGGAGAGCCCAAGGTGCTGAGCACATCCTGGCAGGAATCGCCGAAGTAGACGCAGCGCTCGAATACCCGCATCTTGGCATCGGCCAGAACACCTGGGCCGCAGCCTGAGGGAGGAAACAGCCCTGCATGCATCCTTCCCCATCACACAATACATCATTAAATCAACACCAAAAGGTTAGCATTCCTCTATTTATCACAAACCAAACTGCTGCATTCCACAGACAACAGTGCCAAACCAAATTGAACCATTTATTTTGCAACAGGGTAAACATTTCTCATCAGAGCAGTGCATGTGCTGACTGTTGCATGGCTCCCCATTTTAACCTCCAGTTTCAGCCACACTACCTTCACTTCCCTGCCATTCACATGGACATGACTTGGATTCCCAGCACATCTCAATTTGATGAGGTGGCTACTAGCAGTAAATACCAGGAATTATTTCTATCCCTATAATATTCTACTTTAGCAGCTAAAGATTTATCTCCAGCTAAAAACCTCAAGCACACCAAGTAGAATCCCTCACCCATATTAACTATATCACAGAACACACATTCTTTACTCAAGATTCCCATAACTTACTAAATCAATAGTAAGTACATCCCTGTGCAAACATTAAAACCAGATCTTATTGAATAGTCATTACAGATGGATTGCTGATATGTTACTAGATGTTAGGAAATGGAAAGATGTTGCAGTTTGTGAGCCCATTTCAGGAATGCAGCATCTTTCATTTACGAGAATGCAAGTACACATATGCAGCAGTACTGCAAAACACAGGATGTGCTCTAAATACACACTTAGCTTTCCTCACTATGCATTATTTATGGAGCTAGTTACCCACTACAATAAATCAGAAAAACTAATTCAGTCATCCTTGATTTCTTAAGCAACAGTAACTTCAAATTAATACATGGGCAGAGAAACTTGAGCTAGAACAGGTGTGCAATATGCTCTACAAGAGTTTCTACAAACTTTGCAAGATAAGAACAGCACATGTCCAAATTGCCTCTCTGCAAGTTTGTCTGAACATCAGTGATATTTTACTAATTATTTTACTCATTGACAACATTTCCTTTAAGCTACACGCATAGACATTTTTAATAAAACTTGACATTATCTTAAAATTGTCCAATTTCTCAAAATAATTTACATAATTATGATGCTATAACTAACTCCTTCCCCAGAACATGAGGACATATGCTCTCTCCACTAGACAGCTCTACCTTATCTTCCTCTGTAATAAGAATGCAAATTAGCTTGAAAATATCTGCTCTGTTTTTATTAATAATTTTTTATTCTTCATCCATAATTTTCTCTCTTTCAACTTTTGCATATTGTGAATGTATTCCAAGTGTTTCCTCAATATACATAAAGCTAGCAATCAGAACAGGTCAAAAGCTGAGCCTCCAATGAAAATTGTTAAAAAGATCTCAGTATTTTTTCTTAAAAACATTGTCAAGTCTCAAGTTATGGTTACTGAACAATTTTCCTTTGCAGTTGCTATATCCTTCTAATCCCTAAACACCCTCCCATCTCTGAAAGCACCTACAAGGAGAAGGACTTGTCAGCCTCTCTCCACTTCCACCACTGTCTGCTACAGTATTTGAAAACAGAACTGAATTGGAAGTGCAGTTTAAGGCTGCAGCAGTAATGTAGTCACTTGCTGGCATTATTAAAAACCTTCCAGATTTAATCACCAGAATATCAAAATCATATAGCTCCCTGGAATCTCAAAAAATGCACACACATACATACAAGGTTTCTTGGTTTGCCACTGGATTTTTTAGTGATGTACTGAGAACAGTGATCTGTTTTCTCCTAAACATAACCTGGAGACAAAGTCCATTTCTGCAAACAGATTCTAAGAACTTGGAAAATGCAGCAGCAGGCAGGTTCACCTTCAAAAGGATTTATCTGGGCTTTATTTCCAATAATTCAAAATAAGGTAGATAGAACTCTTTGAAATCACTTATTAAATCATCACAAATAACCTGTTTAATTCACACAGGTTTACCCTTGTTCTCCTGAGAACAGGCAGAGCAATGCCTCCAGTACCTGCAGTGAGTAGGCGAAGCCGTAACCCTGAGGGTCCAGTTCCATCTCGCAGAACATCCACGTTCTCAGCATACACATTCCCAAGGAAACAGCTGAGAGGCATCAAGGGAGCCCTGAAACCAACACAAAATGTGCAGAGGATTTGCTTCACCTTCAAACTTTGCTGTAACAAGCTGGTACCAGCTTACTGGAACAGAGAACATTAATTTTGACAAAGCTGCGTGTAACTGAGACTGAAGATTTAAATTTGTATCAAACAGAAGGATGAGAAAGTGTGAGGGGGAAAGGAAGAGGAACAAGACAGCACTCACATGCAAGATCTTTACCATTAATGAAAAAATCAGCAAGTTTCTGAGACTCTAGGAATTAAGGAATTACAGAAACTGTACCTAGCCTTTGGATATCTCCTATGAGAAATGTCAGCTCAGATTTCTCTCAAGAAAAATGGAAGTTGTGGAGTTTTTAAAGCTAACTATATCCTTAACCTAGGCACATCACCCAAATGCAGCAGAAGAGCTTTTTCCATTATGCTCTCACTGCTCTTGGGAAGGTACCTCATAGCCCAACACATGAAATCAGTTTGTACAAATACACCAAATGCAACTGTGCTGCTTTACTGGGAAAGTTCTCGATTTCATTCAACAACAATATTATTTTTAAAAAATAACACCTTCAAGTGAGATATTTTTAAAGGAAAAGCATATTTTCTGTGTATCAGCTCCCTAAAACTCCTTGTTCTTATGTCAATTCCTCCTCTGGCTGACTGATGACCTAAGAGTTGGGCTTTGAGCTCTCTCTCACACACACAACAGAGCCCCATGCAACAATCAGTGCTTTCACTAAAGCTCCCCATGTCACAGATGGGCACAGACAACAGCATTTTTCTCAAGTGCACTTGTTTCTAATTAGGAGACAATGTCTGCATAAACAAGGCTCCCTCCCTTCTGAGCAGTAATCCAAGGATGTGTTTATCTCCTGGCCTTACAACCCAACTGTCTCTGCAAAAAATGCCATCTTATCAGTTTGGGTATTCTAAGATTAGGTATCTCAGAGTCCTAGAATGGTTTGGCTTGAAAGGGATCCTAAACCACCTAATTCCAGCCCCTCTGCCATGGACAGGGACTCCTTCCACTAGGCCAAATTTCTCAAAGCCCCATCCAGTCTGGTCTTTAAAATAGTAAGCCCAGTAAGGTATCTCCAAATACACTGAATATATGGCAGATTATGCATATGGCATATTTTATTAGTTTTGTATAGCAAGAGAGTTTAAGACCCTTGATAGAGCCCTGCCATGACATAAATATTATCAATGTACTACAAGCTTACAGACTGCCTACACCAAGTTTGATTTGCTCAGAGAGGCCATTAGCATACAAACGAAACCAAAAGTCAGAATAGCCTAAACATGTCTTACTTAATTCATGTTTTCTAATTTAATTAATTCATTTTCAGGTCAATTGAACTCGCCTAGTACAGCTGAACCAAGCTCATTTTACATTTGATTATAAAGTCTGAGGACAACACCTACAGAAATCTGAATGAGGTGAAGATCTAAAGGCATCCTGCACATTACCAAATTACTAGAAGACCCAAACTGAAGCAAAAAAAAAAATTTCTGTTTAGCAAAGGCAAATAAGTGATGGGAAGAGCACGAGCAGCTGCACATACTTGGTGTCCTGCAGACTGTTCCCATTGTAGATGTACATGCGTTTCACAGTCGCGCCATGCGGAATCTGCAGCGAGGCCAGGCCATGGGCAAAGTTGGGCTGTGGAAACACAAAATCATTCCTGTTACACAGCACAGCAGACATTCCAGCTCTAGGTCAGAAATGGCTTTTGAGCCACAGTATATGCTTACCAATTCAAGTAAGTCTCCAGCAAAAGACAAGGGGGTAAAATAACAGAAATAACCCAACCTTCAAGGTGGTGTTTCTTTATATTCCACCACTCCCAGATTCCCAAGCTGGGGCAAAATACTCACTATGTTTATTCATCAAAAGATGCCATTAGTCTGACAATTAGCTGCTGTGTGTACTGAGAATTCAAGCTTTTCCTTGGTTTGATCACTGGTAGCTAGCAATTTCCAAGCAATTGTACTGATACACTGCATTTAAGGTCTAAAAAAAAAAATCATCTGTCTTAAAGGAAAACTTTCCTTTTTTGTCTCCCAGTGCATTAATTTCAGCCTTTTAGCATTTTTGCTGGTTTGCAAGATACCTTATCTGATGAACAGAAACTTGTTCATTAAATAGATTTTTCACTCTCCTTATCACCACATTCTTACATATACTGCTTTGACAGGGATTTGAGTGCTCTCATCAAATAAAAAGCATGCTAAGGAAGTCAGAATGACTCTTAGTGCACTAGAAGGAATTTCTTTCAGTTCTGAATATGACAGAACATTCAAGACCAATAACATATTTTGCTGTCACGAGACAGAAAAAACCCTGTATTTTGTGTCAACAAAAACAAGATGCACAATATGCAAACACTTACCTGGTCTACTTTAACAGGACATCACATAAGCACACAATTCTTAGGAAAAAATTAACCTAGAACAATGACTTTCAGTGCTGTAGCAATTAAGAAGGGAACCTCCGCTCTAGAGGTTCAATTTCAATTCTCTTCCTGAATTTACCAAGAACATTAATACCCTTTGCTTCTTAAAGTAGTCAGACTTCAGATTACTAAAGTGAGAAAAGGTTTTCACGCTCTTCTCACTTGCAGCTTGTTTCCAGCTATACAATAAACCACAAAGTTTTTCATAGTTCTTCCATTTCCATAAGCAGAAGATTACACTGCTTTGCTAAGTAGCTTAGCATTCCTGTACCATCCTCCCTGAAATTGAGAGATTCAAATTTGACTTTGCTCTGCAATCTTTTGTAATGTTCCTCTCTAAAAATCTCCACAAATACTTGTCTTCCCTGTGGACTGTTTCATACTACTCAGTTTTCAAAACAATCCTTCTACATGTTCCTGGGGAGACTTTAGCATTACTCTGTGCAAAGAACATTTTACTACCCTCACTAGAACAACTGAGTTGGTCTCAATGATCCCTATAGGTTCCTTCCAACTTAAGATGTTTATGACCTTTTCAAAACTTTAGTAAAACAACTGTCTTCCTCAGTAGTTTGGCTATTTCATTCATCAATGCCCTGGGAACTCTTGCATGAAAAGAAACTATTCTTTGTTGGGGTGTTCTTTTTGTTTGGCTAATTAGGTTTCTATTCACCTTCCAATGTGAAACCCAACTGACCTTCACTACTGCTTAACAATAACTTCCCCCAGTTACCCCTGTGACATGTCAACCACAACCACTAAAGCACTAGGCTGTGATAAAGAACATGCGTCATCATGTTGGTTGATGTCTTTTTTGTTTTGGCTCTTTGCATGCTCCTTTAATGTTTTTTAACTGGTAAAAGGAGATTATACAATTGAGAGCATTTTAATCTTTACACAAAACAAATTACTCATACATTTTTGTTAGTACAGAAAAAAAAAAAACACAGAGGACCTGATCTTGTTTCCACTTTAGACAGGGATTTCCAAATATTTCAAAGAATGCAGTAATGCATTTAATTATTCAGTAACTCATCCAAACATTTGGTGAATATGCAAACAGGCATTACAAATAAAACTCATTCATTTGGCTTGCTAAAAGCACTCATAATGAAGGACACTTAAGATGAAAACGCATTTTATGAAGTCTATGCTACTTTAGTTGCATAATCACTTTGACGAGATTCAAAAATATCTGATAAAAGAACAGCCTCCCAGTAGATTGCTTAATATTTATACATTTGCATAAACAGCACTCATATTTTTAGAAGACTTCTTTCACCAACAGAATTGCTAGTCTCAGTTCATGATGCAAGCAAAACCCCTAAGCACAGGCCTTTTGTCAACAGGAAGTAAATTTTTAACTTTGAGATGGGTACAGAGCATTAATAAGAACACAACTGAGGAGTTCAATTCCTTCCAAATTACTGGTTTCTTTTGCTTGCAAAAGACAGCAAGACAATGTAGGTGATACTTTGCAAGTACCATACAGGCAAAAAAAAAAAAAAAAAAAAAAAAGACCATCCATGATTCCTGACCTCATACTTTGGGGTTTCAGTCCAGGAGTCCAACTGAAAAGAAAACGACAGTCCTCTGAAATTGAGGTGAAAGAGCTGCTCAGCTGAGTTATACACTAAAAGGGAAGAGAAAGCAAAATCAGAGTTACCAAAATAATCTAAGAATTCTCCAGCTCATATCTAACAGTACCTTCATCACCTCAATGAATTTATCATATCTCAGAATGGAAGAAGAACACAATCATACTGCTTTGCTTTTAATTTGATGCAGTAAACACACAGCAATAAGAGAAATCATAGCTTCATTACAGTTGTCTCTACAAGCCTGCAGGCACTAACCTATTCCTAACAATACAATTATACAACATGACACAATCAATTATACCTTAATATCTCTAAAGTAGTTTAAATAGCCACTATTAGTACAAAACAATTCTGTTCATTGTTATGTAAAACATTGCACAGTATTAACCAGAAAGTCTTTGAGAGGGATGTGCACAGAACATGTCCCTTTCACCCATGGGCAGCAGGAATGGGAGTTCAAAGGAGAGCTCACCCTGTGACCTGCACTTCCACCTCTCCTCCCAAGAGGAGCTCCCGTGCCCAGATCAGCTCCATGCACTCTGGGTTACACAGCCCAAGGAGGAAATGCTTCAGACATACAGGTCCTGGGCCATTTACAATGCTCATTAAAAATAGCCTCACCAGAAACAGCAGCCAACCAGTCAGCTCCCACAAAGAGCACTAATAAATTAGAGCATGCACAGAACTTCCAGCTGTCACCACATCACGAGATGTCCTGATTCATTGCAGTCAATTGCACAACATCGACTACAAACAACAATAAATGTCCTCCCAGTACTTACTCTAACAAGACATACTGTTTTCTAATACTGTGGAAAGATTAAAAAACAATCCCAGAAGACTGAGAGCTTGGGAACTGTTTTAGGATTGATTTTACAAACTTCAACCTGTGCCCAGCGGCCACTGGAGGAACAGAGTGTTCTAGTAACACACAGGAGCTGACAGCTTGAAAACACCAGAGGCTAAAAACAATAAAGAAACCCTCTAACAAGAGAAGCTGCTTTCTTCTACTTTACCAAAGGTTCAATATTCCCTTTTTTCTTACGATGTTATATTTAAAATTACATAGCACAGAGAGAAAATGCATATAAAGAAAAATTTTATTCCTTCCCTCCCACAGTGTCTTTCAAATGTTCAACTTGAAAGACATATCACAAGGTATCTGGACAATGCCAGGCCACCCAGGATAGAAAAATAATAGTTGAGCAATAAGCACTAAGCTTTCAAAAGTCATCATTTGCCTCTTCTACAGAATATGCTGGCTAAGAGTCTTTTCCACGCTTGTCACTGAAAGGAAAACGTGTGGAGAGAGGGAAATGTTTTGATCGGCAGGAAAATTATACAAATCTCTCTCATGTGATAAATTATGATACATCTTTTCCAAAGCCCACAGCCAGCTGGAGAACTATTTTTCCCCTAGTCATGCCAAGTGTGATATCTGATTATACAAATCCCATCAGTTCCCATCCCCTGTAATGTTTGTTGATGCTTAGGTTTAAAGGGCAAGGAATTTTTTTATTCTTGGGAAGTTCTCTCACATCTCACTCAAAACCATAGATCACAACCACATGACTGAACAAGGTAGGGATTTTTTTTTATTATTTTTATTTGTTTATTTTTATCAGACAGGTACCCTGCTAATTCCATTCAAAATTGCTGATAGAAGCAAAAAGACTGCTTCTTTGCTGCTGCACTCTGGGGGAAAGGGGAAGGTTTGTCTCCCAGGAAGGCACCAGAGTGTGACCAGCTGGGCAGTATTTCTGTAGAGCTGACAGGACAAAGCCCCCAACATCAGCAAGGTTGCTAAATGGACACAGCTTTGGTAAAAGCAGAGGCAGATCCAAAAGTCAATTCTTACTGGTATCAAGCACAAGACTTTGCTGGCACCTCAGGGGAGCCTGAGCTCCTGCTGAAGTCCAAGACTGAGAGACCCACAACACAGCAACCCCCTCCACCCCTGCAAGGTCCCTGTGATAGGAGGGAAGGAGAACTTTTTCTTCTACTTTATGACTTGAGTTCAACCCCACAGGCCTGATCCTTGTGGAATGGCACTTCAGCACAAAGCCACATCCATAAGGACTCATAAGGACAGGATGTGGTTTCAATAGAGGCATGGCAAAAGCAAGCCCTTCCCAGCAGGAGGTCAGGTCAGAGAATCATGGAAATGTGGGATAAAAATCTTGGCTTCAATGAAGCTGTTGACCTCCAAAGTGGTTGTATTTCAATAAGCCCCATGACAAAGGTACTGCAACATTTAAAACTAACATTAGCCAAAAACTAATGAAGGTGGTTGATTTTTCTGATGACTCTTCTTTTTTAAAACCACTGATCTGGCAAAACCAAAAATGCTCACTGAAGGTCAGTTTCAACACAAAACTGTTGCTAACCTTTTGAAATTTATTTTGAAACTACCACTGTATCCTGTTGCAGGAAAGTTCTGCTGCAACCACCCTTGGTTTTAAGTGAAACACAACATTTTGAAATTCTAGTGGAGGTTAACAGAGATAAACAAAATATGTTTAAAGTGCTTGTGTTGGGGATTTGGAGGAGTATTAGCACAGAGAAGTAAAGGGATGATTATGTTCCTTTCATTCATGAAAGCTAGCATTTAGTGCTTTGGTCACATTATGAGGAAGGTTTCTCCTTCCACCCACCCCAGCTGCAACTTCTGTGGGACATGAAAACACCATCATCATCCCCACCTACATGATGAAAGCCATTCTGGTTCTTCACCTTTTCTATTTCAGAAAACAAAGCAAGAAAAGAGTTATCAAAAACTTGTGTTGCATAATGCAGTTCAAACTGCTTGTGACAGGCAGCTTAATATAGAGCATTTACCTCTGCTAAGCAGGCTGTTAATGGAAAAAGTATTTTTCCAATGAGGAAACTTGAATAAGCAAACACATTAGTGAAATGGTAATAGAAGCCAACATTTTAATAAATACATTGTCTTATCTACATGTCACTGGATGAAAAAATGTTATGAAAAACTATCACCAGATGAAGCAAGTGTGCAGGTTTTCTTAATTGAATATGGCAGGTGCACAAGATCTGCAAATTCAGCACAAGGACATGTGGTGCCAAACTATCTTTTTAAGTGCCTACATATGATTTTATGCAGTAATAGAACATGCTATCACTTCCACAGGCAATGCTTATGGCTAGATACGTATTTTCACATTCATATACATCACAATTTTAGAAGTCCTCCATCTCCACATATTTGCAAACAAACCACCATCACAGAATGAATAAAAACAATAAGCCACACAGGACATGGAACTACTTTTACCCTTCTTTACTTCTACAGTCTCTTGTACATACCATTTCCATAGCAAATCTAACCACACATTTCAGAGCTTCTGTGTAAGAAGAACTGTTAATGTCAGGACCAAAATTTCAAATTTTAATTCAGATCCTTTGTGTATTACAGCTAGAAATGCTCCAAGCTTTGTTTATCTCAACCTGATATTCATCTACTACTGCAGGCTTTGATGCAATGATACTGCTCTACCCACATGACCCTCCCCAGTTAATAAATCCTGTTCTGTTATGTGCAAGAGATTGTCTGCAGAGAGCAGAGACAAAGGCTGGATATGCAATCACCATCCATCACAAAGAACACTCGCCTGTTTGGGATCTGCCTGACTACTACAAATGGACTGGCTTAAGTTAAAAATAGAAAATGAGGCTCTGAAAATGGTATCTTGACTATATGGAGTTAATGTTCTTCCTTGTTGCGCCAGTTTGTGGCTCCATTTCTTAAAAGTTCTCGAGCAGTTTAATTATAAATATCCTCTTCAAAGTTCCACCACTGGCTTATTTTCATAGCCTAACAACCCCCTGAAATACACTCTTCGTTTTCATATATAAACAAGGAGCTTAAAGATAGTCTTTTTCCTGCTGCAGAGATGGGGACCAGCCAAGTGGCTGTGCAAGAGTCAGAGTGGGTTCAGCCAGGTTAAACAGACGTGTCCTGGTTCTGCTCATGCTGCACGTAGACTGAATTCACACCTCCCCAGTGCTCTCATTCAGGAGGGGGCTCAGGGAGTGTAAGCAGCTACACACAGTTCAGATTTGATCCTGCCTAGCAGGGGCATAACCACATTGACAGAGCATGGGGACTGAGCAAACAGCCCTGGCTGACTCTGCACAGAGAGCAGCTCAAATGTCTGTGCTCAGGGTATAGACAATCCCTGAGGATGCTTGAGAGCTGACCAGCCATAAGGACAGCAACAACAGCATCAACAACAAAGCTCACAGTTCTCTGGTCCTGGCAGTTCAAAACAGATCATTAATGGCATCTGAATACACCACTCAATGCCAATGACTCTCTGCCTTTTCACTTCTTTAAAAAGAGTCACAACTGAACTGACGACACATTTTACATGACTTCCCAGCTCTAAGAAAATGACCATTCTGGAATACAGCTCCAGATCATATGACAACAGAACTGCCTACACATTGCTCCAGGCAGACATACTGGAAAGGTTTCCTAGAAAGGAGTCTGTCAGGCTAGGTGTGCTTCTCAGAAATTTTTTGGCTTACCTCCTGGATGTGTTGCTCCAAATGACTGATCAATTTGTTCTATGGTTGGAGCAATTGCCTGAGAGTTAAAATGGACACCACTGAAAAAGAGAACAAAATTAATCTGCCTGAAGGAAACCAAACAGATGCTACAAACATTTACTAATGGCAATACCACATCTAAATTGTAAGAAGTCTCCAAGACAGAAAAGTAAAGTGGCAATTTAACTGAGTGCCATGTTCAAGAAAGGATGATAATGTATGCTCCTTTATGACAGCTAGTTTTGATTTTTAAAATGAATAATTGAAAAAATTAATTTGGGATTTTTAAAAATTAGTAAAATCAACCACTTTGACCAAGAGGAAATCATGGGAGGTCTTAAATCACTTACCAATATTTTAACTTCACCTTAGTCAAGTCATAAACTTCAATCACCTGAAACACAGAAAAAAAACCATTCATAGTTCAACAAATTCAACATTTATTAGCCATAGTTCAGACACTTGCAAATCACTACAGAGGTAAATCCTTATCAAAAGGCAAGACTAGCTAGTGCTGCTTGCTCCCCTTCTTACAGAACTCTGCCAAGTCAAACCAGTGTCAGAGATCAGAGTTCAGAAACTGAGTCAGCAACTGCACATTTGGAACAAGGACTGAACAACTGTGGGTTCAGGAGAGAATCCCCATATCCCATGTACATCAGTACTGCCTGAAGGAAGAAATACTGTCACTGACACATCAGATCTTGATTTCTACAAAGTTTACTCTTAAATTCAATGGAATGCAACAGCAAGGATTAGCTAATTAGGGAATCCTCTGATGAATGGCAATGGGCTCCTATTGCCCTGAAGAATGGCTGTGCAGAGCACAAAGTCCAAACACTGACTGCACTGCTGTAACTTTCCAGCTGTTCTAAAGGAAAAGATGAATACAGCAAGACTTGGCAATAATATCCCATTTCAATGATACATAAGATATCTTGCAACCTTGCCAAGCATTACAGAAGACAATCAGAAGAGCAGCCCACAAGGAGTCAGGGCAAGCCATAATACCCAGTTCTGATACTTAGTAAATGTTTTAGATCTTACTGAATATTCCAAGGAGCTTTCCTCTCTGCAAAAAATATTAGATACAGATCCTTTGTTCTGAATACATTACTGCAAACATGCATCTGAGACTGATGTCATATGACTTTTATGGCTGTCACTGGATTTTGAGGCTATACTGTGCCTTAAGCAGATGATTTTTGGCAAGCAACCATGGACAAACACAAGCTTCTTCCACCCTAGATACATGTTCCTGTGTCAGCAGGAAAAGAAAACACATACAGCTCATAACCACTGTAAAGCAAAGGTAAAACATGTTTGTTTTGTATAATCCTCCAACAAATCATTGGCAGATTCTGACAGGACACACCCTTCAGCAAGAGAATAAAGCAGAATTTCCCAGGGAGCTTGCTACCAAGTGTGGCTTTAAAGCCTAAAAATATCACCAGCTGAGAAGGAAGTCTTGGTTTTGGGAGATGCCCAGCAAATAACCCTAAATAAAACAACTTGCAATGCTTAAACCACTACCTCTATATATATATAGAAAAAAAAATAAAACAACATTTAATGGCATTTCAGAATATAAGCAACAAGTGGGGCACAAAAGCAAGCAATAAATTAACATTTTGGCAGAACCAGCAAGAGAACAAACATATTTTTCTTGTTAATAAAATGCACTTGGAATTATGCTTCTTGGAAAAACCCAGTTATCTAGTATTTTAATTCAAGTGAAGCTGACATGTCTAGATTTCCTTTACTGTTAAAGCCTATTAAAAAACAAAGGCTACTTTTATGAAAAGCTAGGACTGATTTTACTTTTTTTAGTGCTCTTGCACATCTTTTCCCTCCACAAAATTTTTTCTGAAAATAGAGAGAACCAGCTCCACCCCAGATCTTGTTTTGAAGCAACTACTGTGTGCACTGGCACCCTCCTGAAGTTCTGCTGAAACTGCAGGGTGCAAGACAAAAGGATGAGCTGAACAACCAGGAGCAGTGCACAAAGAATTGCAGGGGCACAAATGTGGTTCCCCCCCCCAAGAGAAACAGCAGCCAACAGGCACCAGTTTGGCAACAACCCTCTTCCCATGACTCAAACAGATCATCTCAGGTCAACATTTCTTTTTACCAACAGAGGAATAAACAAGTGCAACTTAGCAAAAATTAATGGCAGTCAAAGGATCTCATAAGCCATGAAACCCATAATGAAGAATAGTCACTTGAAAAAAAAAAGAACTCTTCTAAATGATAGCAGCTACACTGACAAAGTGTGATTCTGTGTGCAGATAACAAACTGAGAAGACCAAGAACTGTCCAGTGATGGGTTTACTACACAGTCAGAAGACAGTTGTTTTAAATGAGTAAAAGCTGATGTTTCCTCACACTCACTGTTTTGATAATCACTATTAAGACTAAAAGAAATATTCAGATGTCTATTATGAGCAATAACAGGCCAATGCTCTGAAACTCAACTCTTTTTCCACCTCAGAGGGAGCACACATGAGAGACCTTAATGCTAAGTAGCTTCCAGAACCTGGTCCTGGATCTACCAATTCACATCAGCAACATCTCCTGCAATGCTTTGGCTACTGAAGGTGAGTCCTTCCCCATTCTCCCTGAAAAAAGGGAGGAAATGAGGAAATTTCTCAGGAATACTGCTTTATTCCTGCACCAGTTTCCTTGGGATTGCCAAGATTTTCCATATTAGTAGCCTGTATTCCAATCTCTTTCACAGTCAAATTTATTAGCAAGTCTGTATTTAAAAAAAGAAAAAACAAAACAAAAAACAAAAAACAAAAAAAAAAAAAAACCAAAACAAAAAAAAAAAAAAAAAACCCACACAAAGAGAATAAAGGCCTCCTGATTTTTCCAGTTTTGCTGCTGCTGAGCAACACTCAGAACACAATCACACCATCTTAAAAACAGACACCACTTACTTTACACCTACTGTATCCTTTAACAAGTCCTGTTGCTCACTTCTGAACTGATCCCATCGAGTTTGTTCTAAAAAGCTTTCTGAATACTTTTACAAGAGTAAGTTTCCACAGCACTGTATGCATTTACACAGCTTGACTATTCACAGTTCAAACAAACACAAGTATCGCTAGACCACTGAACCACAGCAAAACAGAAGACATTGTTTTTCCTGAATATTTTTTTATTTTTGAAACAAACCTATAAACACATACCAGAAGAGTCTGGGGTTTCTATTTTTTCTTTAAAACTAGCTTTTAAATGCAGAAAAGCAAGAAAAGAAAGGCAAGAAACACAGAAAGGTAAGAAAAGCTCTTACTTGGTTCTAAGCCCACTGGATGTGACAAAATCAGACCCTCAGAAACTGGAGATGAAGGGACAAGCTATACACTACTTACAGCACCTCAAAAACACTATAGGATTGCAACACCCCCAAAATAGTCACTCAGCAAACCATGTACTTGAAATGATTATGCCAATTTTGAACTCAGTCTCCTGCAGAATTACATACAGTTAGAAAGATTTCGTACAGGTGACATAGAATTTTCAAGATATTCTCTTAAAAATTGCAAATCCACATACTCAGTCTGAATAAGTAAATTCAAAAACTTATAAAAAAAAAAAAAACATTTTTATAGAATGACTTCATGAATGTAAACCACCTTAAGGCAGTTACAAACAAATCTGGGGAAAAAAGTGCTCAGTTGTCCCTCACATTAGGTTAATTTGAACTGAAAATTTTCTTTTAAGTGTGCATTTTTATAATTTATATTAAAAATTTTCAGAAAAATACAAGCATACCATGGTGTTACAGGCTATTCTTAGAGAAATAAGTACTTCCAACAACCAATCTGGGTTGCTATTCAACAATTTCATGCATATGAAGTACACAAAGAGCTTGAGATTCAGCTGACAGCACATGCTTCTCTCCTACAGTAATTTTTGGGATAAACCAATGGCTGAACTTTGGAGAGTGGTATTTTTCTGCAGGTTTTATTTCACATGTGAGTAAAGAGCAGAGGGCTCCACCTACCACTGTTCCAAACCCTGCAAGTATGGATGTGAGCACCATATTCCAAACTTGCCTAAACTGTAAACATTCAATTTTTATCACATATTAACACCACACTTCTGCTTTCAAATGTCAAGAGGCACAGCAGTTACAGCAGTTCCCAATTAGCCAAATCAACACCTAAACACTTCTGTCACAGAGAAATTTACACCCACCAGGTGAGAAGCAGTGACACTTGTTCAGCACAGCTGGTCTGGCTGAAAGGACCACTCTAAATAACTAAGAAGTTACAAACAGATATTTTAAGGGCTTCAGTTAAGAGGTTTGTAACATTTTGTAGTCATACCTCTCCAGTCCCACTTTGTATGGACTAAAAATATTTATTCCATTACAGATACTTTGCAATGATAAATGCCATGGGAAGGCAGTGACCAGCCTGCCTGTTGTTTTGCATATTAACTACACTAAGCATCCTTGAGATATGCAGATCAACTCTTGGTCACATAAAAGCACAAAAGCAGAATTGAAGACAGCAACTGCAAGAATCAAAACTCATCCAGAACAAATTGAAGTCAGTGCAGCAGCCAGCTGCTCACAAGAGGCCTGGATGTGGCTTTCTGGGGGGAATCACACTCACACCCACACAAGTACTCTGCAAAGCTAGCTCAAATGAAAACTATGAAGGGGAGGAAGTTGAGCTTCATAAATAAAATGGCAGCCCAGATAAAGGGACAACTTGGGCAGAAAACAACAGTCTGGTTTGCATTAATGATGATCTGATTTCAAACTCAAGGCTTAGCTTTAGTAAGGGCTTTGTGCACTTTGTGTGCCACTCAAGACAAGATGGGCAAGTGAGACCACACTGCACCATCACTCCTGTGGTGCTTGTACATCTCCAGAACATAGGTAAGGTGCTTTACTTCCATGAACAAAGACTTAAACCCCAAACTGAAGAAATGCAGCTCATAATCACAAGAGAGCACTCTACATTGAGATAAATTAAATGTCTAAATGAGCCACATATGCTCTGTTAAGTGTCAATACATCCCAGGGGTTTGGTGTGCATTGTCTGTTTGCAGGAGGGGTGTTTTATTACCTTAAGTCTCTGATTGAAAGCATCAAACAGCAGTTTGATTCCATCCTGAGTCAGGTTAAGGATGAGGTCATGGCTAAGAGGTGACTGCAAAACAACAAAAAAAGCTGTTAGGGTTTTCATTTCAAGACATCTTTGTTAATATATATATCACTGTAGAAGTATAAATTGGTTACTTTAAAAAAAAAAAACTACCTCAGAAAACAATCACTTGTTCAATGAATAAGCATAACTAAAATATATTTGGCCAAACATCTCAACCCCTTCAGTTTTGTTATAAAAAGAAATAGAAGTGCCTGTATAATATCTGTGCCATGCAAAACCTCCTAAAAGGAGTTACTGTAAGCAGGGGAAAAAAACCAGAAAACAAAACTATATAACCCTCAAATGCATTAAAAAAACAACAATAAGAAAACCCCACCCCAAAAACTATCACTCCCAGTTTAGCATCACAGACATCATCTGTGGGACAGCCTCTGTTGCATTCTTGGTGCACAAAAATACCAAGTCTCACATCAGAACCAAGCATGTGCTTGACAAAGAGATGGCTTTCCACTTCAAAAATCAAACTGTCACAGTCTTTTTTAGGCCTCAAAAGGAAGGCTTCAGACTCTCATGTTGTGCATTTAGGTTTCCTTAGTTACTGTGAATCATAACAACTAAAGGCTTAATTTGCAGTCTGCTGGAGTCAATAGGAGACATTCCACTGGCTTTCCTGGTGTCTGTATAGGCTCTACACCCTCTCAGTCTGCTGGGCCACTGGGGAAGCTGCTCTCTGCTCTACCAGTGAAATCCACACAGACTTGGCCCCAGTTCAGCTTTTTGATCATGTACCATCTAAAGCACATTTGCTTCAAAATGCTCTATCCCCCACAGCTGTCTTCTCAGAGGAAAAAAAAAAAAAAAAAAGAGGTTGAATGGCAGACAGGCAGTAAGATTCATGCCTGAGAACTGCACCAGGCAGTTTTCTAACAAAAGACAGAATGAGGATGGACTGGGGCAAACAAAGGCATCTAAAGTTCAGCCACACCATACAGCCCTTTTATGAATTAAGCACAAGCTATCTTATTTTGCTCTATTGAGAGGAGCTCTGGGGTTTGACAGTCAAAAGCCCAATTCTCATCCTCAATTTTTTCACATCAACACTATCTTCTAGCCTTGATACTTTCTGAGCATTTTCATATGCATGTTCCAATCCTTCCCAAACCATACAGCCAAGAAATCAGGTCCTAGACTTCACACTACTAGGTCAAAACAAGCCATGGGGCTTTCCATCCCCTGTGATGCAGCTTTCCTGTTCCTCTGCATTACTGCAGTAGCTTTTCCTGAAGTTGGTCCAGTTTGAGCTCATCCTTCCTGACCACCAGTGATCTGGTGTGTCAACTCTCTCCTAAATGAAACTCTCACAACATTTCACACAATGCCATCAACACCTCACTCTTGCTGACAAGCTTTGATGGCTCTGTGCAGAACTGCAGCAGCATTGCAACAGAACTATCAGCTAGAGATAAAAAGGCCTAATGTTGATTTTGACAGTCATATTCTAATCCCTTACACATCTAATTTAGAAAAGCTACAGATAGAGAAAAAAAAAACCCAAATACACCAGCAGAGTTGCTCTGCTATGGGATATGCTCTGCATTTCATTGGTTTCTAAACAGTTTTCATAAGGTTATTCCAAAATTGGGAGCATCACAAGTACTTTTGAGTGGGTGGAAAATAACCCCCAAACATCTGAGGAAAAGCTTGCTAATTAGTACAGCAAATAGCTTCTGTTCTATGCTGGCATATTTTCTAATACATGGAAAGATTCAAAGGCACAAATTTAGTTCATGTGACTTTTAATACACAAAACAGAACCTCAAGTATGAAAGATGATGCCAAGAAGCAACAGGAGAGATCTTCCTGAAGGAAGCACCACAGATGTGCAGTTCTATTGCTAATCTACTTAAAAAGAGGCAGGAAAAACTTATCACTGAACAATCCCATCAACCAAAAATCCAGTGGAAGAAGCTCAAGAAAACAAAGGCAATTAGTACCCCACTTAAACTGACCAGAAATGAGTTAAAATTCTTTTATGCAGAGAAAAGGATTCATCAAGACTTTTTGGCACAGTTTGGGCATCCCATTTATGTCAAGTTAAAGAGAGCACCATGGGCAGATCTAATTGCATTTAATTGCCACATAAATTTTTGAAAGGAAATACTCACTGCTGGAGTTCCAGGATCAGAAATTCAGTGTTTTAGACCCAAGAGCTTTAAACATTTGATCATTGTGCTCAAAGGCAAAGAGGAAAAACACAAAGGCTGTTCAGGTACAGTTTTTCTAGATAGAAGTTATGCATGGCAAAGTTAATTTAAAGCTTTGAATCTTCTAAGAACAGAGCTCTTTGTGCTCAGCTGCTAATGAAATGCATGACACTCTGCACGAGGTAAGGACAGAGCCAGACAGTCAAATAAAGGCCCTAAGTGGTGTGTGAAAAAAAATATCAGGTACTGAATTGCAATAATATACAAAAAAAAAAAAAAATTATCAGAACTATTCCAGAAAGTTGGGAAGAACTTTTTGTTAGACCATGCAGGTGCTAAAATATAATTATTACGTTTTGGGGAAAAAAAAAAACCAAATCACTAAATCTGCCCTCTGCTGCCAGAACAGAAGTTCAGTGTGCACATTCAAGATCAATGTAATTTTGAGAGGTGTAAAAAACCAAGGAGTGGTACACTTCTGCTTACTAGCACTGAACCACTAATCCTTCTGTGATTCTACAGTCTGAGTGGAACAGGAATCTCATCATTTATCTAAACAACTCTAGAAATAATTGAAATGCACTGTGGTAAGAAAAGCTAAAAACCTGCAAAGAATACAAAACACAAGGAATGTGTTCTGTGCCAAACGGATGCTCCCATGCATTAATCACAAGGAGCCAGATCTGCAATTCAATCATCATAAAACACATAAATCCACATAAAGTGGAGAAAAAAAAAAAAAGATTATTCATTTAATAATATGAAATATGTATCCAGCACTGAACACCAGAGTCAAGGTTGTTCTTAGCCACTCAGTATTCAGTGCAAATGCACAAGGCCAGAATCCTTACTTTGATACAAACTAACATTGTAGACTCTGCCTTTTTACTGATGCAAAGAGATGTAATTTGCAACATATGAATATCATCTTCTTATTAATGTGCATTGCACATAAAACATCTGCAGAGTCCTTTGAGACTCCTTTGTCCTATCTCCCCTTACACTTCCATCAGAATAACACATTTTACTTGATCTAGCAGAAGGGTTTGACTTCTAGTCCCCCTTTTGATGAAAGCCAAACATAAAGTAACTTAATGCTGAGTTATGAATAATGATTAAACCATTTATAGCTGGCTTAAATCATTGCACTCACTTTCTGCAGACAAACCTGCAGATGCAGAGAAAAGGTGTGGAAGGTTTTTCGTGGGGTTCATCACCACGGGACCAAACATAAAAGCAGAAAGTGAGTGATTCAGTTCTTTAAATTGCACCCCTTCACAATGATAAAGTAAATAGATCAGAATTACATGCCCAGCTAATTATGTAACATTCCACTTCTTAAAGGCAAAACAATGCCATACCTCCATTGCATATACAAAACTGAAAGCTGTTAAATCACTGTACTGCTGTGCTGAGGATTATTATATCTGACACAAAACAAAGCCTGAAACTCTCATATGGTGGCAATAATTTGGTGTAGTGCAATTTCAAGTAGCCCCACAACTCACACAATATGCACATGAGCACAAAGCACCTCTTAATTCACCAGGAGTGCATTTCCTGGCCAGCCCGTGCTCTACTCACCTGCTCACTGTAGAGAACCTGGACGTTTTTGATAATGCGACAGTGTTTCTGAAGAATTGCTACAGCCTGAGCCAACGGCATTCCTGAAATAAAAAAGGTGCATTTCTTCAGTGCAGAGACAAGCTAACAAAGATTTTTAACAGCAAGGTTATACATGAGGTAACCAAACCACCATCAGCAAATACTGAGTTACAACAGAAAGGTATGTGGTCAACAAACAAGCTGACAGTCATGGTATCAGCACAGACCTGGTGTTTGGAAACAGAAAAGTCATTGTTTATCTACCAGTTGTTAGGCATATATGAAAAAAATATCTCTAGACACAAAATTACACAGCAAAGTTCAAGCAGAAAAAAGAAAAGAGCTTGCCACAGCCTGTGCATAAAATTTTCTGCTTTTTGGGGTCATCAATCCAATAACTGGTAAAGCAGCCCATATCAAACCCCACTAGAGCTGGCTAAAGCACTCCCTACACACATTCAGCAGGCTCCTGAAACACTTTTTATGGCACACACTTTTTCATTAGCCTTGATGAAGTACTGGGTATTCATACCAGACACCTACAAATACTGACAGAGCAATGATTCTCCTTAGACCTAAGAGGCCACATTAGCTGCTGATATGGCTCCATTTGTGTCAAGTAAGAAACATTATCTTCTCAGTTTAGACAAGACAGACATACTAAAAATTTGGTTCAACTGAGGAAATACACTTGTAGTCACTGAGCCCCTCATACAATTTCAAGAGCTTTTTTTTCCTTTCTTTAGTGTATATCTTATCTTTACAACTATAAATTTTTGAAAGCAGAATGGAACAGCTGATTCTGCAGAAAAAAATAGCACCACACCATCTCATCATTTATCACACTAAAAACCTTTGTTGCCTTTCCAAATGAAATGTGATCACATTCCTGGATTCAAGGCAGGCATTTATAAAGCAAGGTTATGAGCTCATAATTGTGAAGTTTTATTTTCCTACTAATTGTTGAAATTCAGGTTAGTTATCTGACATTTTATTCCCATTCTTTGCCCTGTCCTTTCCTATTTCTAGTCTTTAAATGTTAAGAAACTTGGCATAATTAGGGATAATTTACCTCAGAACCTACACTTCTACTACATTCAAAACTTTTAGTTACTTGCTACACCTCTCAAACTCAGACAGTATGTCATGTTTCAAAACACCTTTTAGACATCACCTATGGTATCAAAGTGAGAAAAGTCTCTCTCTCTATATATATATATTTATAACATACACATCTAGCTCACCATGGGTGCTGCTTTAAAGTAATAAAAAAATCCCCCCAAATACCATTCTCATTGTTATGTCCATATATTGCAGCTCTGCTGAAATGATGAAATCGAGTTTTGGCAAAACAGATGTACAGATTAGAACTCCAGTGATTCAATTTGCAAATACCATATACAAACATGTCTGCAAAACTGGTTTTCACCTTAGCCCATAATCTTGGGGACAATTTGGTTTGCAGCTAGAAATTATACATCAGTAGATTATATTAAGTAAAAAAGAAGAGTTATTATTTTAATAATGGTAATGAAATTAAAATGCAGAGCCACACAATAAAGCAGCACTGTTTCCTATAATCTAGGAAACAGCAGTTGCCTTGTAGTCTAGGCAGCAGAGTTTGAAGACGACAGTTATTATGCATTAGGTAATATTTTCAAAATGGAACAGAAACATGAATAGCAGCAAGAAGCTAAGATCAAAGATGCTGCTGTAAAAATTCTACATTTCCCAACCTAGTAAAAAGTATGAATCCAGAAAAAAAATGTAAGGTTGACTGAAGAGTATAAAACCCACATCCTAAGTCAGTATCCATAAAAGACTTGCAGAGCTAAGACCATGAGCTCATTTAAAAAATAAACCAGTGGCACAGGCTGAAGCCCAGCCAGCACAGCTGACAGGGCCCATACACTGACAGTGCCAGCAGCCCAGGAGGATTCTGTCAAAAAGCACCCAGTTCAAGGAGTGCAGGAACACTGAGTTGGGGCTGTAGTTTGATGTAAACTGATGCAATCCTGGGCTGGTAAGTGTGCAAACAGATGGCTCATGTGACTCTCTTACTCACAGCTTTCTCAGGCTGCAAGCAAATGGACATGGACTGGCTTGGTTCAGTTTTCAGTAACTGAGAATCAAACAGAATTGGCCACGCAGCTGCTTAGCAGAGCTACAGTCAGCAACCCAAATTCTCCAGGAACAGTTTACAGGACCCAAAATGTGTTGAACAGCCAGTATCCTCCCTTTGCCTCCATTTGCAGAAAGTCAAAGGAGGAATTAAAAAATGGGTTCTTTTTCTCCAGTCTTCTCACACACAACATCCCCTTTTTCCTCAACATTCATCAGCCGTTGCAGTCAAAGAGGAAAACAAAGAATTCTTTTTCCCCTTGCTCATCAGTCAGGGGAATGGGGAAGCAAACATGGTTCCCAGTCAACCAAACTGAGCCATGGCAGTAATGCCTGCAAAGACCAGTGCTAGGGCTCCTCTGCCACAGAGCTTTTCCCCTTCTAAATGCTGGAGTGATACAAGCAGCACAGGACAGCTCTCTCATAAACAGGTCAGGAACATCATGGCTTGAAGCATCAGCCTATGCTAAGACTGTGTGGCTTGAAGGGATAGGGACAGAGAAGTGAATAAAGATTAGGAAAAAAATACAAGAAAATCTGAGATTAATCATAATGCACTAAATAAAGATACATGAAACTTGGTAGGAAAAGAAAGTATAAAACACAAGAGAAATGCAAGTATGCCTTAGAAATTATATATCTCAAGCACTAATAATATAGCTATAGGCAGTAGAGAATAAGTATTTAATTGTTCTCCTTTAAAGCAGCAGGAATGTAGCCCAGGAGGTGCAGTGACACAGGTATCTAAACTCAGTCTTGGTTAAATTTTTTATGCTCTAGTCACAAAGTGAGTCAACACTGGAGCCAGAAACAAAATCCAAAAAGTCATGTACAAAATTTTCCTGGCATTTCCCCTCAGTCATCTCCATTGTGGGCACAGTACTGGAAGCCAGAGTCAGCAGCAGTTCAGGAATACTGCCATTAGTTCTGCTAAGAGCAGAGCTAAACAAATAATGAGTAGAACAGTGCTGGCAGTGAGAGTCCCATTTACACCAGCACCACCAACCCTGCTGCCACTAACACAGCTGAACCAGCTTTGTCAGCAGGGACAATCTTCACACATGGCTGCTGCAGACAAAGTTAAGTATCCCAATACCTAGTCAGCCTCCTGCTCTGCACCAGCAGGTCATGCTAATTATATATTAGACACATCACGTGGTGGCTATGTTTACTCCAAGAAATTCAGCTGAGTTTCCTCCCTTCACATCTATGCATGTGTGTGTGCATGCACATACAGACACTATAAGATTTTAACCATGAGACTGCATTAATAGGCTTTCCCTGGGAAAAGGAAAAACATTTTCTCTTTCCTTTCCTTGTTTAGACACAGAGAATGGAGGGGAGCTGGTACTCTATTTATGAAGACAGGGTATGCAGTTGGAGGTTGCTTTTCCCCAGGTAACACAGGCACTAAAGGATGGCAGAAGGTCACACAAAGCTGAAAGCACGGACCATTTAGGGTACAAGGAGTTCACCAAGATTTCATAGGGTGGGACCTGAGGTGCTATAATTAGCTTCCAAAAGCCATTTAGCCCCATCTGTAGCCATTAAGTTGTACTTGACCGAAGTCAGGGCAGCATAAACAGCCCTTTGTGTTTGATGGGTTTCATATAAATAACTCCAAGGCACAGCACCGCTCCTTAGGTCCAACCTAGCACAGAGCAACTGTGTAACAACCACTTTAGGAACAGTCTGTCCCCTGCTGTCACAGGTGACAGGAGCAGCAGTCCAAGTGTAACTCAAGTTCAGGCAGACGCTGAGGGCTGACACACAATGCCTTGTTTACATCTACCAAACTCCTACCACCATTAACTTCTCACAAAGCTACAGCAACGATGGAAAACATAAATAAAAGAGGCCAACACTGATATGTCACACAGCCACTCAGAAAAGGTGACACTGACAGTATTTTCTGAGACTTTTAAGGACTACCAATATTTGCATGAAAACAAAGGTCACCCAAAGAATCCACATAATCTCATTTCAACTGCACATTTAGGTGTCCTGCCTGAGCAGCAGCCAAATTTGCACCATGGGGGCAAGTTCTTTCTCATCACAATAAGTAGAGCAATAACTGGTAGGGAAGGACTACTCAGCGAGATGAAAAATAAAAATTATTGGGGGGAAAAACAGTTGTTATCTAACCCTGAGAAAATATCTCCAAAGTTTACTTTCTCCACTATTTCGCAACCCAACAGCAACACAAAGAAATTGTGAAACTCGACGCATGTTTATGAAGGGTTTGTACAGGAAAGAACAGCATTTATAGCAAGTATCAGTGCACAGCTGAAGCTGCCAATATCACCTGACACATATTCAGGTGACAATCAGCACATTCATGCTTCCTCTTTCAGGAGTTATTTAAAAGAACGACTAGTCTTCCACGGCAAGACAAAAGAAAGCAAACGAGCAGATGAAAGCACACAACCAGATAAACAAAGCCCAAGTTAGCACGCAAAAGCTGAAGACGAAACTACAAACAACAAGGAAATCCTCTAAGTATTTTTAGCGATAGGAAAGGGTGAGCTGTGGCTCTGGCTGCCCTTCTCTCTCCGAGTCCCCGAAAGCGCTGGGAGAGCCCTCACTGCCGAGGGGACCGGCGCGGCCCCGCTCAGCCAGGGCAGGGGCAGGAACACACTTACCTAAGGTGAACTCCCATTGCTCGTTCCCCAGAGACCGCTCGGGCACCACCTCCAGATCGAGCATTGGCTCAGGTAGCGCGGAGGCCGCGGGCTGGCACGGCGGGTCACGGGTGGCTGCGCCGGACCCCTGCGGGAGGGACGCGGAGGGAAGCGGGAGGGAAGCGAAGCCGGCAGCCCGAGCCCGGCCCCGCCACCGCCCCCTGAGGGGACCGGCCGCCCCCCAGCCCCGGGGGCAGCGCTGCCTCGCAGCGGGGCCCCGCGCCGGGCTGCCGCGGGGGAGGCGCGGGCTGCGGGCTACGGCAACCGGCCGCCCCTCCCCGCCCCGCGGCCCCGCCGCCCGCGCCCCCCGCCCGCTCGTCCCAGCCGGTCCCGGAGCGCGGGCGGCGCGGCCCCGGCGGGGCGGGGGAGCGGCCGCGGCCCCGCCGCTCGTCCCGGCGGCCCCGGCCCGGCCTGAGGGGCCGGGGGGGCTCCGACCCCCCCCGCGCCGCGGGCCGCCACTCACCTCACTTGCGGCTGCTGAAAAAGTGCTTTGCAGCTGTCGTCAGGCGCGCCCGCGCGCGGGCGGGGCGGGGGCGGGGCCGGGGGTGCGCCCCGCCCTCCGGCCGTGGGCGAGCGGGGAAGGCGTCGGCTTGGGGAGGGGGAGCTGCGGGTTCGAGTCCCACCCCGGCCTCGTCGGCAAACGAGGTTCAGACCTACAGCAGCAGCCGCAGTTACACCCGACACGATAACCTCGGGATTCTAAACAAAATAACCAACCCAAACCGCAACCCAGGGCCGGCCAGTTTTTCCAGTTGAAAGGCCAGAGTGGAGGAAAGAAGTGTTAGGGCGAAATTAGTCAGTGGCACGAGCAAAGGTACCGGAATGAGCTCGGGAGTGACTCAGTGAGGAAGAAAGGACGAACGAGGTCATCGGCTTTGCAGTGTTGTCCGAGCAAACTGGGGTACAGGGGTACTGCCGGCCAAGAGCTCTGAGCCCAGGAAAGGCCACATTTCCCTTGGGATGGGGCTCACCCCGCAGGAACCTGCTCTGGTCACACCCAAAGACCCCCAGTGCCAGAAACATCCACAGAGCTGGGGACGAAACTGAACTGCCAGGATGTGCCACCACCTGGGACAGCCCACTTCAAACCAGCCCTTGTTTTTATGGTGGAAACTTGATCCAAGATAAAAGGCACCAGGTCAAGCACTGCCCAAATAAGCAGAGAACTGAAAGAGAAAAACCAAGGATATGGAGCCGTGCCATGCTCACACAAAGTGACACCTCCCCGGAGCAGGGCAGCACAAGTGATGGAAATTCAAGAGGGTGCAGAGGGTGTGGTAGCAGCTATAATTCCTTCTGCTGGCAGGTTGAGACTCCAGGGGGGCAGAGAGTGGGAGGAGATGCATTTTTTCCATATTTATTTGAGAGTGGTAGCAGAACAACTTCTCCTTGGGTGATAACCATCTTCCATCCCCTCTCTCTGCTGCATCCCTCCTGGTGGTGATGCTCAATCCTGGCCTGGGGTCACACCCCATCCCTGTGCCCACCATGTCCCAGCAAGGGCTGTCCCATAGCAATGAGAAAACATCAGACAGAAAGCATCAGTAAAGCACACCCTTCAGGCTGCCCAACACAGAAATTTGAGGGCTGCATACTTTTAAAAAAACAAAGTCAAACATCATTTCAGCTAGGTTTGCACTGTGGCTCCTTCCCACAGGCAGAGGGAGCCATGGCTGGCAGGGGGATCAAAGCATTGAAAAGAAATCCCAGCTGTGTTTGGCAGCAGGACCCTGGCCAGGCTCTGCTATGGACTCCACATCTCTCAGCATCTCTCTTCAGGTCACAGAGCTGTCAAAACAGGTGAGATTTGAATGTATATGGTGTGGAGCAAGCCCCAGGGAAATCAGTTTTCCCTTGAAGTCAGCTGCATGTTGCTCTATTTATTATTCATGCCTTGCTTGCTTTTTTTTTTTTTTTTCTTTTTTTTCTTTTTTTTTTTTAATCCAAGCATGGTGACATCTTAATATGCTGAAAAGCACAGAGGTGCTGCCAATGTTTCCCCTTCACTCCAGCCCTCTGACACATCTTTATTGGCTCAAAAACAGAAATTAGCCTTTCCTCTCCTGGGAGCAAGGCTAATCCTTATGAGCCACTTGCCTCTTTCCAGCTCACTATATATGTATAAAATACATATAAATTTGTATATATACAGTATTTGTGTATTTTTATATGTAAGTTCATATTGTGACATCTATAAGAAATGTACTTGAGAGAATAAATATGTAGCTAGAAACTCTACATACCTCATTCATTTAACAGAATACAAAGCACAGCACCCACTTTTAGGCAGGTCCATGGCACATGCAGCCCTCAGGTTGAGGTGCTGGGAAAACAAGTGGGTGCAGATCAGTTGGGCTTTGCAGAAACCCTTCTCCACCTCATTCCTGTGTTTGGTGATGCCCTTTGAATGCCCAGTGCTGCAAACTGGGGGATACAACAGTCTGGGCTGTCATTAGAGAAGATTCAGCATCCTTTGTAAGAGAGTATCACGAGTACCAGCTGAATTCACCAAGGAGAATAAAGGCCAAATACAGTGGCAGAGAAGAAGAAATTATTTCTGAGTGTGCCTCTCTGCTGCCACTGTTCACACACCAGCCCAAACCCCAGGCTAAGTGGAGAAGGGCCAGGCACTGCCAGGTCTGGGGTTTGTTCTTTAAAACATTCACCAATGCATTAACAGGGGGCTGCCACCTCCTCCCAGAGCTTCAAACACACCCCTGACATTACCAGGAGGGCACAGCTGGGCAGGAAAGGGCAGTGCCACCCTACAGGGCTGGGCATTCTGGTGAGTGCAGTGATTCCTAGGGTGAGGAGGGAGATCCCAGGTAGGAGCACAGACCAACAATAACTCCCAGCTGGCTGAAAATCCCACCACAGCCTCCTGAAGAAGGGCAAGTGCAGGCACAGTGGAGATGGAACTCCTCCTTGCACTCACACCTACAGGAGAGCCCAAGCCCCTCCTTCTCTGGGTGCACTAAATCTCCCCCATGCACCTAGGGCAGCCTCCCTGGATTCCCAGAGCAGCTGGTTTCCTTTCAGACCACATTCCTCATTCTGTCAGCCAACACAAGTGAAGAAGAAAACAAATCCTGATTCACAGAAGGCAGAAAACCCACCCAAGGCTGTTTGCATGGCTGGTTGTATCATAGGGGAGCAGCTCCAGGGTTGTTTTGGAGCTCCTGGCTTCGGTGGCCGGGGGTGGTTTGCACAGGTGATCACCAGCTCCAGAGAGAAGCTGCAAACCCCAGGGCCAGCCCCATCTCCACTGAGCACTGGTGTGCTCCTGTCTCCTGGAGAACCTCTCCCACCTGGAAATCCAGCTGCAAACTGGGTTAGGCATTTTTTTTTGCACAGCTGAGCCAGCAGTTATGAAAATTCCCAGTTATGAAAATTCCCAGATCCCCCAGCACCTCTTCTTCCCCAGCAGGCACCCGTGAGCTGCTCACGAGTGTGGGGATGTTTTCCCCCTTGGACACAGGAGCCAGGAGCAGCCAGTATCCACAGGGGTGCTGGGATGGAGGTTCTTTGTGTGTCTCCACCACAAACCCAGGCTGCCAAAGGTCCCGACGTGGGCAGCTGAAATCAAACCCCCAGAGGGACTGGAGGAGCCCCCCAGGCTCCCCAGTGACTCCAGGCAGGGTGGCACTTTTGAGGCAGATTGGGCAAAGCACCGTAATTTTGGCAACTGCTCGTGATAGGCAAAACTTAAATTTTAAAATTATAAAATTACCCTTCTTACTCTCCAGATTATGGAGCACTCCTTGGAAAATTCAGCCCCAGGGCTCAGGAAGCAATGCACAACTTTCTGAAAATCATAATGAATTTTTAAAGCCTGGATCTGTTGTTAATGTTTCTAACTGAATGAATGGCAGTGGGAGCATCCATCGGAGATGCTTCTACCGAAGCCTTGTGATGCCATCACATTTTGAGGTGAGATCAGCAGCTATAGGGGATTAATGGATTTCTACCGATTTTTAAAAAAAATTTTCAAAATTGTTTTTACTTAAGTTTTTTTGTTGTTGTTGTTGTCTTTGGTTTTTTTTTTTTATTCTACACGTCTGCGGGGCGATGTTGGCCAAGAAGAGCTTTTACATCCAGCCGGTTAAAAGAAAGCAGAAAATTGCAAAAATGAACCAGGAGGGACAAGAGCTGCGCGGGGCTCGCAGCGTGCGCGGAGCGAAGGAGCGCTGCCCTCTCCCGATCGGATTGCAGAGCAGCACCGAGCAGTCTGCGGGAAACCTGCCCTGTGCCTGCTCGTAAAAATGGGCTGGGAGCAGATCCCAGCCTTGGCAGCACTGATTCAGCTGGAGGAAAGATATTTGCTGTGATTTTTGGAGGTGCGTTTCCTGCTGCGAGGCTCTGGGCTGGCGCTTAGGAATGGATCCGAGCAGGGCTGGTAGCCCAAGAGGGAGTTTGCACTCCCCAAGGGGGGGATTATCCCACTCCTTCAGGGGGATTTTTTCCATAGCCGAGGGTTCCGGGACCCACCGAGCTGTGCAGTGCCATCAGTGCCAGGCTGGGGATCCCGGGCGGGCAGAGGATGCCGGCAGCACCGAGCCCGGGCCTTCCCAGGGGAGACCCCTGGCTCCGATATTCCCTGCTCAGCACTTTCCCTGCTCGCCTGTGCTGAGCATGCCCTGCCTGCCCTGCCTGCCCTGCCCTGCCGGGATGGTTTGCGATCACCCTGGAGCCCGCCGGAGCGGCGGCCAAGGTGAGCACAGCATCAGCATCCCAGCGTGCTGCGAGGAGCTGCCCGCTGCTCTGCTCCCGCAGGGATGCTGGGGCAGAAAGTGCTTTTTTGTACCTTTTTTTGCACAGACACAATCCTCCAGCCTGCCCTGAGCCTTGTCCTGAGCCTCCCTGGGCTGCAGTTCACATGCTCCAAGGCAGCATCCTCCTCCCTGCTGCCTGTGCTGCACTGGCAGTGGTGGCAGCTGCTGCTGCGAGGTGCAAATCCTGCTTTCAGCTGCTGCCTAGCCAGACACTTAGGGTTTTAATCATGCCTTGAAAACTGGTGGGCAAATTTACCTTGTGGAAAAGCACACAGATTCTATTAAAAAAAAAAAAAAGTCATTTAAAGCACAGGATTTATTAAAAAAAAAAAAAAAAAAGTAAAATACGGACTTAGAAGTTCAAAGAATCCCCAAATCTCTTATTTCAAGTGTTTATGGATCCAGGAGTGCTGCACATGTGGCAGGGCTTTCAGCTGGACTCAGTTTCACCTCCAGATATATTTCCAAAAGGGGTATTTGATTGTTGATGATGAGGAAAGACCATGGGGCATGCTATGAGAAGGAGGGAGGGGGCTCAGCCCCCTACACCAACCTGCTCCAGCCCTGGTGCTTGAGGTTTCATCATTTAATGGGAGATGAGCCAGAGCTGCAGGGGCCCTCTCAGAGCCCCTGGAGATCTTTGTCCATTTTGTCACAGATTTCTGGTGATCGAGCAGCAAGGGTGTGACTTGACTCTCACTCAAGGGCTGTGATGGATAGAACCAAGAACAGAGCTGCTCTTTGAGCCTCACTCCCACTGCAGTGCCCCATGGTCCCACTGGCACATCCTGCCTGGGATGCAGAGGTCTGGGTGTGGTGAGGTTTGAAGAGCTGGTGATGAGGCACCTTGTTGGGGTTAGGGGTTTCAGAAAGTCACGCAGCCCACAGGATCACTGGCACCAGGTCCCAGCAGTCACACCAGATGTGCTCTGCTGAGCAGAACTGAAAGCAGAACCAAAAAGAGGATCTGTCCTCTCATCTGTGTGGGAGCATCCGCCAAGTGGCTGTGGGACGGGGCTGTCGCTGCCAAGAAAGTGTTTGGGGGTTCCTCAGCAGCAGCTCTGACCTGAGCACAAGGCAATCACTGGGCAGCTCAGGTACAGTCTGTGCATGCAACTCTGCCTGTCCCTCCCTTCTCTCCTTGCCCTGATTCCCAGACCTGAAACACAGCCAGAGAAAATGACCTGGAAGGTTCCCTGCCCATCACAGGGGGGCTGATCTAAATGCTCTCTAAGATTTCCTCCAGCCCTGAGCATTGTATGGTTCTGTGGCCTGGAGCAGGATCACAGCTGGCTCTCATGCAGGGCTGAGCATCCCCAACTATCCTCCTCCTCCAGGGCTGCAGCAGCTGTGGGCACAGACTCCTGGCTCCATGGACAGCCTGCCCAGGTGGCCACAGGCTGGTGGCAACCCTCTGGTTGGCTGGGGCAACTAGGAAAGGCCAGTGAGGGGCTGGATGGTGCTGGAAGGGGATTGCAGTGCCTCACCTCCAGGGCAGGTGTCTCATTGTGGTGCTGGCCCGTGCAGGGAGCAGGGGCTGCAGTGCTGTGAAGGGCAGGGCTGTTAGCTCTTGGTGGGGTGGGAGGGGACCTGGTGCTTCCTCTGGGCAGATGCCACATCATTCTGGGAAGTGAGATACTCAGAGCTTTTCTGGCTCTGAGGTGATGGCCAGTCTGGTGTTTCTGGGTAGAGCTGCCTCTTTATTAAGAATTGTCTTCTGGTAAGAGCTGTCCCCCCCGTGCTTTGTTTGCAATCCAGCAGCAAACCCACATTCTCTCTGCTCTTCTCCAAGCTTAGAGCTCCCAAGGTTTCATCAGAAGGTCACTCTGCCTGTACACCACTGCTGTGAGTGGCCAAAGCCCTGACATTCTTCCAAAATCCTGCAACAGCAGCAGAACCACCCCAGTCATCTGCTTCAGTCACAGTCACATGGGAAGTGATCAGGGACAAGGGCATCCCACAGACAAAAAGCTTTGGTTCCCTTACAATGCTTGTTTCTCTGTGTCTAGACTTTGCTGGGTTCTTGTAAGGTATGAATAAGAAAAGCTGCAAGGGTTGGGCATACAGGCAGGAAAGGCTCAGAGGGACAGACTCTCCCAGCAAGCCAGTGGGTAACAGATGGAAAAGCCAGGAGCTTTCAGGTGTAAATTTTGCTCCATCTCTAGAAGGTCTTTCTCTTTTCAAGACAAACCCATGACCTGCTCCAGGGAAGAAAGAAGATTGCAAAGGGGGAAATGTGGCAAAGTCATCAATTCCTATGGAAAGCAGAGAATCACAGCCTGTAGAACAAGAGAAAGTGGAGCCCCAGGAAAATCCATGTCCTTCAAGACCCCATCATCAAGTCAAGAGCATAGAAAACAGTTATATATCAGAAGAGTTGTGGGAAGTAACAAAGACTTGGCAGAAGTCTCACCAGCTGTGATAAACTGTGGACCAGGCCCAGTAAGAGGCACAAAACTGAGCAAGAAGCATTCTGGTTTCCCACTCCTTTCCCCAGCCATCCGCTGTGCCAGGTAACAGCACCAGGGAGGCAGCACTCAGCTCTTCTGTGCTACTTTCCCCCCTCTCACTCCTGAGCTTTAAGAAATGAGCCCAAGGCAATTCTGAAAATTCACTTATCTCAACCTGTAATTGAGAAACCTATTTAATAGTTACTTAAACCCGAGCAGCTCTGAGCGTGCAGCAGTTGATGAATATGCATGGCCTGGGATTTACATTTGGTGGCAGTGTGAAGACAGGATGTCAGGCAAATGAGCTATGAGAAATGTTGCCCATGCAAATGCTCACTCTGCTCTAACTTCTCACTGCAATTCCCATCCTTGAAGCCATTTCTGTCATTCTCTTATTTGCATTGGAAATGTAGTAACAAAATAATGCAACTTCACAGAAATCAGTCCTATTTCTGTTCAGATAGGATGGATTCTTTAATACATCTATGACAGAGTGGAGTCCTGAACTCACAGTAAACAAAAAAATGTATAGAAGTCCTGCTAAGATCACCCCAGGCCATGCAGTTCTGGAGTTCTCTGAAACCACATCTTCATCTAACTTCCCAGACCTCACCTGAACAAGGCTTGTTATTAGACAAACCATCCTAGATCTGCAGGAACAGAAAAGCTGCTGTTTTCACAGTTCATTTTCTCAGTTTTCTGCTTTCAGAAAGGGGACCATGAGTCCAGGACAGCTGCTGTTTCCCTCCAGAGAAACTAGGAAACCTGCTTATGCAGGTTTTGAGGACTTCAGTGAAGGGACTAAACATTGAGACTGGAGCACCTCTGTGTAGACAGTTCAGCCTGGAGAAGGCTCCAGGGAGTTCTTAGAGCCCTCTCAGTAAGTGGAGTGACTGGAGAGTTTTGACAAGGAAATGGACTGACAGGACAAGGGGAAACTCCAAACTGACAGAGGAGAGGTTCAAATGAGGTATCAGGAAGAAATTCTTCCCTGTGAGGGCAGTGAGGCCCTGGCACAGGTTGCCCACAGCAGCTGTGGATGCCCCATTCCTGGAAGCATTCAAGGCCAAGTTGGATGGGGCTCTGAACCACCTGGTCTTGTGGGAGATTGGAACTAGATGAGCTTTAAGCACCCTTTCAAGCTAAACTATTTCAGAATTCTGAGAAACAGTTATTTCTCTCTGTTCTCTTGGGTTCAGAAAAGGTCATGTAAGAGGAGGTTAAAAAACCCAGCTGAAAGTGACCATACCTCACCTGCTGTGCTCCAGGTCCTGACATCCTTCTTAAATCCAATAAGCTCCAGCATTTCCAGTGGTCTTTCACTCCCACATCGAGGGAGTGCTAGTTAAGGCACTGAATTGCAATGCTTTTAAAATTCTTTTGTGGTGTATATGCCTCATGCAGGGAGATTTTCAGATTCCTTTTGCTTGTCACACTCGAGAGACAAATTCCATCTAGGAAGAGCCAGAGGACAAAGTGCCTCTGTCCTTCACCTGCAGCCAAGAAAAGGCTGTACAAGCACTGTACTCATCCACTTGTGATGTACCTTGAGCAGAAAAGCAAATCCTTCCATCAGCTTGCAGGTAAATGGACAAATTACCCAACAGCTCTATCAACAGCTCTTTACAGATGCCTTGAAAACACTGCCTGGGCAGCAGAGCCTGCAGCAGCTGACAGGCACCAATTGCCCTCAGCAAGGGAAACAGAACAACAGGGTTTGTCATTTGTCTCTTTTAAAAGCTACCTCCCTTTGGCACTGAAAAAATGTCCAGGAAAGCCACAGGTCACAGCAGTGCTTTGTTTTTCCTTGGTGCTCTCTGGTCTGTTCCCAGCCATATTGTAAAACTATAAAATAAGGTTTTTCGTTATCCTTTTGCACATAAATTTTCCTAAAGCCTTGTTATGAAACAAGCAGTCCTCTACCTGATTTCAGTACTTAACCACTGTCATTCAGTCAGTGTTAGCTATTTGAAGTTATACCACCTAAAATTTTAGCAGCTTCAGAAGGTCTTCAGGTGTAGCATACAATATTCACATTTTCCCCACAGAACTTCACCACATTTCCCCACTTCCTGAACTTAAACACGTAATTCCCCTGGCTCCCCCCTTGCCCAAACAGCACAATTAACAAGGTTTGGTGGCTGCTCTCACAATGTGCCCACAAACAGCACTCTGTAAGTGCACACAGCCCCTTGCTTGGGGCCCCTGGAGGAGATCTATGCCTTCAGAGTAAGCAGGGTGTATCAGCTGTAAGAAATAAGACTTTCAGAGCAGCAAAATCCACATTTTCCCCAGTGCAGACCCTTGAATAAAGGTTGCTCCCAGACAGCAGCTGAACACAGCAGAGGGGTCAGTTAGAGAAGTGACCACTGGATGTCACCACTGCTTTAGCCATGGACATCAAGGCAGCTTTGCACCTAAACAAAATACATCAGCAGGGAGTCAAATAAACTTACACCACCTTGATTTCACTACACAGAAGTTTATTATGAAAGTTAAACATACAACACAAAAAGTAGCAAAAGCAATCCTGTAGCTTAAGGCAACTCTTACAGGAGATGAATTCAAGAAAGATGATGCAACTTCAGTTTAAATAGAAATTATGAAAAATATCAAATTGCATCAATAACTTAAAATGCACTTTAAAAAGTCTGCACTAACCAGCAGAGGGTAAGGGCTGTGATCTTAATGCCAGCATTAAGATATGGAAAGCAGCAGAATGCTAAATGATGATAGGGAAAGTTCAGTATTTACACAAAGATAGCAATGTTAATATCTGATAGCATCATTTCCTGTGTACTTATGGTTTAAAACCACTGTCTGAAACGTTAGGAAAACCTTTTAAAATAAATCTTCAGACTATTCCATCAAAAATACACAGATGGCAGAGAAGATCCAAGGCTAGGGATGCGTGCAGATGCATGCGTGTGTCCCTTAAATAACTCTTTGCAGAAACACTTTAGAAAAATTATTTCTTTGGGGGAAGAAGAGCAAGAAGAATATGTGGCCACAGAGTGAAAAAGATTATCTTTCAGGTGAATCACATTTAAATTGAAGTATCAAAATATTTCTATTTGATGACATTCTCACAGTTTACAGTTAATGACATTTTAAGTGAATGTTAAATATTCATATTATTATCATACAAAGATTCTCCTTCACATTGACATCTGCTTACACTTTTGCAAGACCTCTTTTGCATCAATTGTTTTGCCATTAATGAGAAATGTATAATTGTCTTAATTATAGAATTTATGTAGATTTAACTGTTCTAGAGCTTCTACCTTTAAAATAATTCTTAAAATACTAGATTCAGATCCCTTATTTTAAAAAGGTATTTAAGTGACATTTTAATCAATCAGGCTGTACAGGAAGCACCACATTTTAACAAAGCCAAATGACATCACGTTTCTAATAAATTTTCTTCAAATATTGGATGCAATGAAACCTTTGGAGCAAGTCCATTCACCACCACCCCAAATAAAACAAGATTAATTCATACAATAATTCATCCCAAATCTTACCCTGTTAGAAAATGCAATATATACTGCAACAGTTTTAATTTGCATAAGATTTAATAGAAGGAGCCTATGTGCAGTACCAGATTCCCGCACACAAGCTCATCTCAGCTTTTCACCATTCAGCACAACTTTACAAAAAGCCTAAGATATAAAATATACTTAAAGCAGTTATCTTAAACATGATTTTATATATATATATATATATATATATATATATATATAACCTTGGCAGCTGATCACTTTTGTTCCCAGTTTAAATGCTGTTGAATCTGATTGTGGAGTTGCAGTATCCCTTTGAAGAACTAGTTAAAAAAATCCCTGAATAAAACAGAAGCCAGCCTGCGACTTCCTCTGAGTTTCAGTAAAGCACTATATACAGGGTATAACAGCCACCCAAACTCACTTGAACAGAATAAAATCTAGACAGATAATGGGGCAGAACGCATTAATGCACAAAAATATACATTTTACGATTTTAATAATTTTAAAAGTGGAACCAATGAATTGTTAGCAGTTAAATGAATACTGCAACTGTAACATTTACAAACCCACAAAGTTTGAAAGCTGATTCCAACAGCTCTGATTCACTGGGTTTAGCTTGGAAATAATGCAAAATAATGTCAGCAGTTTTAAGAAGGTCTTGCAAATTTAGAAAAAAGAAAACTGAAAGAAAGATAAGAATGCATTATCTAAAAGCAGGAACACAATAAAGACAATCAAAATTCCAAAAGCCCATATTAAAAAATTAAGCTTGGAATGCATTGGCTTCCGGCAGTTTACAAAAAAAAAAAAAAAAAAAAAAAAAACAAAAAACAACAAACCCAAAAACAAAAAAAAAAAGTTGTTCTAAATCTGTAATATCTTGACCTATTTTTAAGTGACAATTTTTATTACAGTTGAGAAAAATGGTTTTATAGCTGCATAAGTTTCCATTTCACTAAAATAGTGCCAACAAAAATAAGTTTGCATAGAAAAACAAAATTTCAAATTGCCACTGGCTACATGCTTAAAATGGGAAATGCAGGTATTGTAACATAAACATAGTGCAAACCATGGCAGTTCGTGGTGACTCGGACTGCCGCAGGTCAGGAAACAGACCATAATATACCCAGTTATCACAGTTTCTGGTCTTTCATTCAATCCTTTGCCAAGTAGAAGCAATGCAGGTGTGCAGAGCCGTGGGACGCCTGCTGCCGCTGACTAACGTAGTTTGAGATCATCACCACTGCCCAGGGTAGATCCAGGACTAGGGTCTTGCTGTCTTCTTGCCTGCATTAACAAACACACTGGGGATGAGAACCATGGAATCACCTGGGCTCTTATTCACTATATTAACACTACTAAGACCATCACCAATTTAAGGCAAAAACTTGACAATTCAAGCAGTGAGCTAAGCAGTAATTTTTAACACCAAAACCATGCTTTTCCCCCCCAAAGCTGCTCTCAGAGCAGGGCAGTGGCTCTGGCAGCCCAGCACTGCCCTGTCCCTGGGGCTCAGAGCCTGCCCGTGCTCACACACATGCACACTCACACTGACAGGCTCAAATATCACTTTTGCAATCAGCAAAGAGACTCCCACTATGGTTAGGCAACAATTTTGTGTCTCTTATTCCAAAAACAGTTTTCTTTCCTGTGAAATTCCCTTCTGTTAACTTTTTCTATTGGTTTGAGGAAGAAAAGCTACAATACGATATAGAGTACATCACATAATTTCTAGATAATTTTATGAAGGAAACATTTATTTAAGCTTCTTCTAGAATCAAGAGACTTATAGTAACACACACCACGATTTAATCTATAGATGAACACACATTTTAACACCTCATAAAAGTTGAGGTTTTACTGCTTCCTTCTTCAGTCCACCTGCAAAGTTAAACTGAGAAAACTCTGTGACGTTTTATTGCACACCTGTATTAAAATAAAATGTAAGTTCTCCTTTAAATAAATGATTCTGTTAAACAGTTTGAGTTAATGACATTGCAAAGAGGGAATTAAGTATGGTCACTCACAGTAAGAGACAAGGCTACCTATTTTCTCTACCTGTACACATGTACAGCACACAAATGCTACATGTAAATATTTACTGCATATAAATACATTGAAAACATTGATTTCCTTAAAATTTTAAAGCCATACTTGGATTCTGAGAGCATCTTTAATACATGCTAGCTGTTTTTTAAGACATTTTAGTACCAGTACTTTTATTTAAGAGTGAATAGCTGGCACCATGACCTGTAGCTACCACATGACACAGTCTCAGGCCACATTCTCAGCTGCTGGAGAGTATCACTACACAGGCTTTATTCCAAGTGGCTCCATCAGCTTCATCAGCTGCAATAACCTGCCATAATCAGGGCTTTAAAAAATGCAAACCTTCCCTGTTCTGAAAAACTTTTCCTGTGTTCTTGAAATACTGGGGAACAGCCTTAACACAGGCATTGAGACACTGAAATACCCTTCAAGCAATTACCATGTTTGCACTATCACACTGAACAACACAAGTGCTTCAGCAGAACTGTGACTAACAGGGGCACAAGTGGTGCTCTTTGGTGCTCCCTGGGCTCTTGTGAGTCACATTTACTGACAGAGGAAGCCTCCCCTCAGCTCAGCAGCTGTCCCAGCTCACAGAGTGCTGCTGCTGCACTCCCATTCCAAAGGGTGAGCGAGCAGAGCCTGCTCCCTCCCAGACCCTCTGGCATGCACTGCTGACACCACTTTTTCCAACTTTCTCTGTTCACTTCTTCCTCCCTTATCTACTGTTCTTCTTGTCTGCCTAATTGTATGCTCCCAATGCACTAGGTTAGCTGCACCCAAACAGAGAACTGCTGCTTCCTTCTATCTAAAAGTCAATTTAAAGTTACATTTTCCTTTCATGTACAATGGTTCCTTTCTGATGCACACAGAGTTCATTCAATAAATCCCTCCAGTAATCAGCATGTTTCCAGAGCAGAAAATTCCCTCCTGCACTCTCCTTAGTGGTCACATTACCACTATTGCTTTGGAAACACTTCCACTGACTTAAATATCACAATTGCTACTGACTACATTTATACATTCAGAGTTGGTTGCACTTTAGATAATTAGGAGTGAGCCAATCCTTTTGCTTTATCTGCACTAGTTGCACTCTGAAGGAACAATCTGCTTCTCCTGCTTGCAGGAGAAATCTGAAGGTGACAACCAACACCACTGCTGGTGCACAAACCCACAGATTTCTCAGTAATCTTTTTGAGGAATCACATTAAAGCAAACTGCTCTAATCACCATACAGCACTGATGATTCTAAGTGTTTAAGGGTGTATTTTTTTAGGCCCTTGAAACAACTTCTGCACACTGTCCTCTTTGTAGAGATACAAAATATTAGAAGATGGCATTTAATTAAGCTTTTCACATTATTTCTAAAAGCCAAATCATTCAGCTTTGACTATCAAAATCACAGAGAAAGCCCACACTTCCTTTTTCCTTCAACAGAAAAGTAAACTGTACTGTAAAGATTTTCTTAATATGAAATGCTTGTTCATCAAATCTGAATAGATTTCCAGGCTAATTTAAGAGTTGTACCAAGATTAGCAAAACAGCAACAGTTCTACTTTGCACACCCGTCTATTGAACAGACTGTAACAAGATTTCTTCTGGTTTTACTGCTGCCTTTTTCTTCTAAAAGGAAAGACATGCATTGTCTTTAAGAATTACCAAAATCTTACTTCTACCAATTTTGCACTCAATAAACATTTTTACACTTAACTAGAAAAGACCAGCAAGTTAATTGCTGCTATATTACTGCTCTAAAAACAGAGAGTCTTCTTCAGAAAACAAATCATATGCACAGCAATTTTATTGTCAAATTTCAGTGAAGGCTCCAAGATATGAGCATATGGTTGCATTTATGCTTTGCTTAAAGTGGCCTTTTCTTTCAAAGCATATGAAAGAATTTGCATGATTCGTGACCTCATTGCTACTTGTAGAGTTTGCAGAAGCCACTAGTGAACAACTACCAGATTTGCCCTTTCAAGTGCTATGCAAAAGGCATGACAAATGACCCTCAAATGCACCAAAAGCAGTCATTACAATATCTTACAACAGTGTATGTGGATAAAGGTGCAATTTTGCAATTCAGTAAGTGGGGATTTACATAAGCAACTGCAACATGTTGGAATGACAGCTCTGACTCAGGCAGCCTCCTTTCCTTGTGCTACTACTGTGCAAAAAGACAAACGTGTGAAGCAGGCTTGTTCTAGGAGTCATAACTACTCTGCCAGGGTACAACGTGCACACTATACAAAAACTACAACTGTGCTTCTCATGCTGAAAGAAAAATACAAAAAATGAAAGATGCTTGGTAAAGACTAGAAAAATCACTTTGTATGAAGACAGAAAGCACATTGTGGAGCAAGAAGCACAACTTCTGTAAGAAATGCCATGAGATCCTTGTAGGAAGAATGTGACTATCAGTAGGGTAGTATCTGCTAGTTCTCCTCAGCCTATTACAGGAAGCTAAAACTTCCTTTTTATAGATGTAAATCAGCAATTTCCAGACTTCTCACCACACTGGGGGTCCTATACTCCCCACCATAGCTAATAAATCCTCCAAATTGAAAGTTTTGCTGTAATTTTTGAAATGCATACCTTTTGCTGCCATGCAAAAGCACCAATATTACTCTCAGTGAATAATGGGCTCACTTCTCAAGGATTAAGGAGACTTGCTTCAATTAAGAAAGATGCATCTATCTTTGCCATTGGGAAATGGAATACACTGCTATGAGTCATGCTTAATGAGCCATGAGAAAACAGCAGTTATTCATCTTTTCGCTGTCTATTTCATTTTTTCAGTCAAATGTTGATTTTACATTTGAAGGAACACTACTTCACATGTTCTTCATTTGTTATTTAGTGAAAGGATAACAAATACCTGCTTGTGAGAAACTTGCAATTAGTACACAGATTCCACCAGAGCTGCAATTACCCTAAAAGTGAATGTATTTTAACCAACATTGCCAGTTTTCTCCCAAAAATCCAGGAACAGAAGAGTTAAAGTGATGGACACATCAGGAGTTTCAACACCAAAAAACACTTCACACTCAGCTTTCAGCACATGAAGCCATGCAAATCTTCTGCAGCACAGAAGGAATTGTAACTGGCCACAAGCCATTGAAAACCTCTAACCCTGGAGAGAGTGTGATGAGCAAGTGAAAGAATTGCAGAAACATATTTGGCAAAAAACCATTTCAAAGCCTCCTATCACATGCTACTCTAGGATTACTCATGCTGAACTCATAATGCTGATGCCATTGGGGCAATGACACACTGACAAAAAAGAGAAGAGCTTTGTAAAAGCATTTTGACTTGAGAGCAAACAAACACAAAAAGTGTGCCCTGTAGTATCTCTCTTGCACCTATACTCTCTTTAGGGGTTTAGGGGAATGGACTGAAAGTCCTGTCAAGAGCATGATGCTGTAGTATCTGTATCATATTGTTTTTCTTCTCTAAAAACTATATAGCTTAGAATCATCAAATGAGTAATTTTATCATTGAGTTGAATTTTCTGAACAAGAACTACATTGGAGGCTTTACATCTGTTACTGAGGCACAAAGGAAAAATACATGGTCAATAAGGAAGGTGGCACATAAGCAATCAAGGCAGTCAAAACACATCTTCCTCCCAAGCCACTCAATCCTGCCCCATGCTGCAGCTTATTGTGCTTCCAATTGTGCCAACAAAATTCCTTAAACTGACTTCAAGAAAGCATCTCTAAGTACCCCTTTTCTGTGCATGTTCTAAGGCCACAAACATACCTAAGGAAACCAACTCCTCTGACCACGTGAGCTCATCAGGAAAAGATAATGCAGTCCCACTGTGTGGTTTACATGATAGCTCTGAGAAAGCAGAACTGAGAAAGCTGGAAGCAAATTTAGTAAGGATGGAAAGGGCTGCCATGAAGATGGCCCTCCCTTTCTATGAATCACTTAAAAAGCAGCAGGGAAAATTGGAACTTCTGAATACCACAGTGAAATGGCACACACAACCATATCCACTACATATACATCTTGGGACACTGGTGAAGAGGAGGGAAGGGAGAGGGAGCTAAGTTGAAGAAGGGCTGTCACAAAAAGAATAGCCAAAATAAAGTCTCTCCATGGACAACTCCACTGCAATTCTTTAATTGGATTCTGGCAGCTCTGTCCTGTTGAAACAGACAGAGCAGATGCATTATGTGCCTTGGCATCTGCCATCTATAATTTACTAAATAAGTGAAAAATCAGGCTATGCTATGAAAAACTAAACAGTGAACATTTGGATTCTCTTAGGACTGCCAACCTCCACAAAAGGGATAAAAAAACCAACCAACCAAACCTGAGAATGGTTTGCAGACACTTTTAGAAAAGGTATACAACCACAGGATAAAAACCACCTGAATACAAAAAATTTAAAAAAAAGAAAAAAAAAAAAAAAGAAAAAAAAAAAAAAAACCCAAAAAAAACCCCCAAAAAACCAACACCCTGAAATAAAGAGAGCAATATTCAGAAAAATGACCAGTAACAATCAAGCACACCTCCACATTAGTCCTGGCATCTGGGGCAGACCCACAGCAACAAAAAACTGAAAGCTCTTTGAGTTGCTGGTTAATAACAGCCTCTCCCACAGAGATTTGAACATGATTCAAAATGCTGGCCCTGCCTCCAGCAGCCCTGACTCGATAGAAGGGCAGGAGAAACTCAGCCTTCTCAGAACTGGAGTCAGCAAAACTGGGGCCCTACAGCACAGTGAGAATGTCAACTTATGTATAATAGAACTTCTTTGGTCACAGCTTGATGAAGCAGCCCATGTGCTTTCTGGTCTCTGGGGGCCTTGCACAGAGAGTCTCAATCTTCACTTCTCAGAACTTTAGCCACAGCAGCACCACTACATACTGCAGCCATGAGCCACTGGCAGACAGAGGGGATATGATCTTTACCACATTCCTAGCAGGCATAGCTATCAGCATTAGACTTCATGGCCTGGATCCAGTCTCTGCAGTTGCTTTGTTTGCTGCCTATAACATCCATTTTGCTATCAGCTCTCCTTCCCACTGAACCTGGTAAGAAGTAGCCTTGATCTTCCTTAATTATAATGTCAAGCACCACTTAAATTATGCAAATAATGGAAAACAGTTTCTCAAACTTGGCAAGAGATCTGGATGTTAGACAGAATTAACTGTAGAACTATTAATGCCAAGAATTTTATACTCAATGCTCTTTATTATTCCTACTTCCATTCTGATTGTCTTTAAAGCTCACTGAAAGTCAAAATAAAAGATTTTCCTGACAAAGGCCATTGATAAGAGTTATTTAGCACTTGCCTCCATCAAGACTTCATTTCAAACTCCTCTCTACTCCCTAGAAACAGACTGAAAACACACATGAACTGTGTTACCTGCAGAGCCTGCTCTCCCACGGGCTGGAACAGAGCTCCAGAGCATGACCAGCCCAAGCAGCACATCTGCTTCCTGACTCCCATGCACCCCCCCCACCTTAAATATTTGCAATGGTTGCATCTTTGTTTAAAAGCTATTATAAAGGTAACAATTCTGCTGCCTCAAACTGGTCACTGGACAAGGTCACTGCAAACCAAGGAAGGAAAAAGCACAGCAGGAATAGGCAGCTCTGAAGAGCTTTGAGTAGAAACTGAAATTTTTGCTTCCATATTAAAACTTCTTTTCCAAGAGAAAAAAAGCATGAAGTGCTCCCTTTTAGAAAGTATTGTTTGAAAGCTGGTCTAAAGGTTATAAATTTATAATTAATATTGATTGCCTCCAGACAGCATTCCTCTGTTGCTCAGCCCCTTTCTAACCTTCATTGACTGAAAGAAGACGCTTATATTACAGTATTCCCTGATTTGCAAGATTGATCTCCTCCTCCTCCAGTCAGCATTGATTCTCTACAGCACAAATTGTTTTTCTGATCTATGCATTCTGTAGCACTTTGGCACAACCACCAGCTATTTAAGTTCTTGTGAAGCAAACTAATCATAACTTAACTGGCCTGCTTGTACTGGACTGGCAATGCAGAGAACATTTTGAAGCAACATACTCCCACTCTAGCACCTCTTTCTAATTTATGTTGTATCCATCCTGCATCTAAACAAATTATTTATGGTTGTATACAAGCATACACCAAGTCTACGCTACCCACTGCATATGAAAAATTAATGGTTTGGGTTTCTTTCAAATCCAAAAAGCTGTGTTAAAGGTTATACTATTTTTCTACCATTATCAGTTTGGAGAGTATGTACAATAAACACTAATTAAATTAATTCCATATTAATAAGGGAAAATACCCTTTAAAATCTGAGAGTCTGATGAGAAAAAATTTTTTAAAAACCTCAAGCCAAAATTAAAAACGAAAAAGCCCTCACATACTTATTGTGATACTATATGTTTTCTGAAGCCAGTTATATTTGAGAAAAAATATAATTAGAGCATTTATTTACAGTAGGAGTTTCATCTTAGAAAAAAAATATGAAAAGGAGAATAATTTCACTGAATAGAACCTTGGGAAGAATATGAAAGTCAGTCCTACTACTTTATTTTCTTTCAACTGTAAACTGTTTACACTAGTTTAACAAAATTCTGTTTGCTTTTTAAGAATTCCCACAGCACAATTACATTAAACCTATCTTGCCCATTTCAACTGGTAATTCCCAACAAGCAAAAATATGTAGAGACCTAGGGCAGGACACATTACTTAAAATTCAGGTAAATTTTCACTTCAGCACTTTTTAAAGGGTGGGGTTGGTGGCAGTTTTTGGTGCTTTGTATAGAGAGGGATTGCTTCTGGAAGAAACAAAAGTTTCAAAACAGTTTTTTTTTTTTTTTTTTCAGCAAAATGAAGGTTTTTAAAATGGGAATTTCATGCAGTTTCCCAAAATGGCTCTGCTTAGCCATTAATGTAATTTATATTTAGCACAAGACCACAAACAGACATATTGCTAGACTAGACTGTTTTAGGGAGAGCAAACCACTCTGTCTCTTTACTCACAATGTTGCTAAAATAAAGAGCATGGCAGCAACACAAAATAGAAAAATGACATTTCAAAAATACTGGTTGAAGAAATTACATTGGAAGACTGAGAACAGATCCAATTCATCCCCAAGTAAAGCCATAGGGACATCCTAAACCAAGCTCTGGAGGAACTCTGCAGGACAAACTGCACACTCACAGATCACTGCAAGTCTGAAATTACAGTTTGTACAAAACAAATCTTCACCAAATACCCCCACCTGCAAACAACAATACACCAGAGGGCCTCTTCTCTTTACCCATCCCTTGAAAATCCACTGCTTTGTGCCATCTGCTCCAGCAAAGAACAGGCAGGAAGCACCTGCTTGTGGATTTTCCATACTGAACACGGGCCATTACTTCCAATGGATTCTAATTTCACCAACCAGGGGCTGTTTAAATCTCTCCAAGCCATTCTGGACAGTGTAACACATTTTTGCATTGAAGACTGAAAAACAAGCAAAAGTTCTTCCTGGAAATTCACATCTAGACAGCAACTTCAGAGTAATTTCTGCAGAACACTTCTTATCCTGCCACTGAACTCTGGTCATTCATAGTGAAACCACACCAGAGACACTCGTACAGACTCTCTCAACCATGACACAAGGACATAAAGACAGTGAAAATTAAACATCTGCCTCACCAACCTCCCTTCAGTCTCCTCACTCTTGTAGTTTAGCAAGGGGAACATACAAATATTTCAAGTTCATGCACCTCATTTTTTTTTTAAACAATAATCTTTAAAAGGTCTTTCTTAATGTGCATTATTAAATATGCACTGTCTCAGCATTCCAACATTTTTGTAAAAACAAAAGCCATTGGAATGCCTTATTAGGTATCCTAATTCTGAAGGCAGTAAGAACACTCACTGACTTCAAAAGTATCTTTGAAACAAAAGCATCCTGGACAGTGGGGCTGGATTTGCAGTATCTGATGTAACCAAACTATACAGGTTGACTCAAAAGCATCTTGTATTCAAAACAAACTATGTTAAAAATGTAACAGAACACAGTTCAACTCAGAGGTGCTTAAAAACTTCAATGAAAATTCCTAAATCCACTCCCACCCTGTTTACATCAGAGTAATTGCACAAAAACATGATCACCTTTGAAAATTCAAGCACAATCCACCTTAGATGCCCTCAGATTCAAAGAATATGTTCATTAAAATAAAGACCTGGTGTGCTAAACTAGAATGGAAGGGATTCCTTATGATGAAAAGACAGCAAACCAAACTCACAACCCTGAAGGGTTTTTTTTTTTTTTTTTAGGGGTGAGATCTTTTTTAATTTGTTGGGGGGTTTTTAGGATACTTAAAAATGAAAATTACCAAAGTGATAATTTCTAAATTGTTACTTGCAATTTTTTCCCCTTGCTAAGTGTCACCATTCTAATACACAACTGTCACACACAAGATGTTTTAACATTGTTTTCAATGAGTTATCACTGACCATTCCTATGTGGGAAGTTTTAAGTCTACAGACTTTATTTTAAGTCTACAGGAAGACTTAGAATAGGGAATCTTTTTTACTCAGAAAGCTGTATAAATAAAGAATTGAATCTGATCATTTTCATATGCTGCCAGGCTTTGGATGGATAAATATTTCCAAAGAGCTGGCGCCTCTGTTTTGGGTAGGAGTGGGTGGAATATTGCAGGATTCCCCTTCCCTCCCCCACTGAGGCAGAATCTGGTCTCTATTAAAGGCATTCTGGCTGTAATTCTACTGTCAGAAATATCTTGATTTTCTACAGTGTTGCAATTCTTAAAACCATCATTAACACTGATGAGATCCTGTTCCACATCTGCCAGTTCTGAGTTTTACTGTCCATGCCAAGCATGGCAGAAAAGAAAAGTCTAAACTTTAGTGAGGATGAAAGGTGTATAGAAATCATATTAAAACCATCCCAAGGAAAGTGTCTTCATTTGTGTGTAGCATAACATACATAAAAATTCACTCAGAACACTTAAAACTGGCATTTTCCATATAAAAGCCTTCAAGCACCATCTCTGTAGTGAAACCAAAGATACTGCTGGCCCCATTGAAATTACAGAAACAGAACACAAGGCAGTCTGGATTAAGGTTTCTGCAGCTGTCAGCAATGCAATCATCTGAAGGGTGCCACTGACAAACTGGATTTCCAAGCTGACTGAGCATGTCAGCATCAGAAAATTCAATACAGCCCACAAATACAACAAACACAGGAATGCACTTGTATGCATCACTTTCTATTGAGAATTCAGTACAAGGATCATAAACACCAAGTGCTTACTGATTAAAGTTCATTTGATTCTGCCCAAACGCTGCATTAGATTGAAAGCAAGGGTAACAATGAATGATTTAGAAACCTGATTCCTCTTTAGGAATGCATTGTAAGTCTACTTCTGCTCTTTCCCATCTCATCTCAAAAGATTCTAATTTTTATGCAGTCCTAAGATCAAAAGTACAAAAAGCTTGTCTGTAAACATTCCAGATACACGTTCAGGACGTCTTACTCCAAACACAGGAATGAAAACTGAAATGTAAAAACCAATTATGGACCTGATAAGCACTGGAGGAGGAGGAGGAAAGAAATCTCTTGGTTAGACATATTAAACATGCACAGAAAAATAAATACGAAAGTATGCAAAACAATATATTGTAATTATTAAAGATTTATATTTGACATCACAAATTTGAAATAACCTTTGACAATACTTTTGATTCTGCTTAAACCTATTTCAAGGCAGTAATTTTTTCTTTCTTCCTTTCTGTAGGTGATCTACACCAGTGCTTTAGAGCTGAGACAACAACTATTGTTGATTCAAGAGAAAATGGGTACTAACAGCTAATAAGGACATTCCTTAATAGAAACTGCTTTCTGACTTATTAAAAGCAAGAGTGTTTTCAGAAGTAATTGAATCCAGCTCCTACAGACAGCCAAAGATGCTGCTTTTTGTGTCTCAGTGTCATGAGTTTTGATGTCTGTCACAAAGCCCCAGAATTACCTCAATCTCACTGTTAATTGAAAGAGTATTTTTGCAGAGCCTAGCTGCAAGTAAGTATTTTCTACACGTGGAGAAAAAATTAGAGTCTCTCAGAACTCCAAAAGTTATTCCAGGAAGCCTCACTCTTTTTCAACCTTCAGCATGCACATAGTTTCTCTGTAATAAGAGAAGTGGAGATGAAGGGCACAGTGTAAGCAGAATATGCCAAGAAAAGTTTTAAGTACATTGAGGTCAAAGACATAAGGCCAGACCTAAAGTTCTTACTGTGCTGTTAAAACTAAAGCAGGCTGGCACAGGTCTTCATGAACAGCTTAAAGCCAATTCTACCTTCCTTCTGAACTTACAAGCCAGTTCTAGCTATGCTGTGACAGAATTATTTAGGCAATCCAGCTGCTGCTCCAAGAATCCAGTGGTAGCAAGGCCTCCAAGGCAAGGATTTTACCTTTGCTGCAGCTGACATCTGACCTGGCTGCAGCAGTGTTTGGAAGGAGACATACTCCAGCCACTTCAAAGTGAGAGATATTATCCTCTGTGCCTATCTGTTCCCTCTCATTCTCATGCTCAGTGCTTTCCAGTTGTAGTTGGAAGGGAAGAAAGCCTGTCTGATCATCCTAATTACCAGAAAGGATGCCAAAAGAAAAGTAGCTTAACAATAACAATAATCAAATTTTCTAAAAACCATAGAACCAGCAGATTGACCATATTTGATTACAGTTAAGTCAGTCTTTACTGATGAAGCAGGAAGTAAGAAACAGCATTAGTAAGGGAAAGAAATTCAAAGCCTTTCTGTATTCTCCCTATTCTCTCCTGACCTTAGCCTGCCTAAACCTGCCAACTCCCCTTATGTACTTGTCCTCTTACAGCTCTTGCCTTTCTGACATCTCAGAGCAGCTGGTTTCCATTCCCTTTCCTGGCTCTTCTTTTTTCAATCCCAGTAATTTCTGCTTTCATCAAGAAAGAACAAGATTCAAGACTGTGGGGCCCTGAAGAAGCAAAGAATAAGACAGGGAAACTAAACCAGTGGAAAAAAAAAAAAGAGTTAGACTTCCCACCAGTAAGAAAAAGGTGAGGAGACAATAAAACTAGCCTGTACAAGAAAGCAGACTGTGGCATCTGATTAAATTGGCTGGTAATTTTTCCCACAACATGGGATAACAAGCTCCAAAATTGTGCCCCCGCAGCTCCCAAAGCCTTTTCTGTGTTCATGAGAAATGCAGGAGGCAAAAGATCCCTCTCCCACCTATTAAAGTACCATTTCAGAGACAAATGGCAACTCTGTAAATAAATGTCTTTACAGCTTAAGTACCCACAGAAAAGATCATCTACAGAAAGGAAAAAAAGTACATGATCAGAGAATTCCTATCAAAACTTTAAAAACTTGAAATCCATTTTACAAGAGTAAAAAACAATGCATTTAGCAGTTTTTATATAACAACACTGAACGAACAAAATACACAACATTGTACAAACAGACAAATAAATGTAAACAATCTAAAGTTTTGGGAAAGTACTAACCAGTTACTGACAGCAGCTGTGAAACCCTCACCTCCATTTCCTCCCGATGAGACCTGTCTCTATCCTCGAACTCACGAGTTCTTCGTCGAGCCTCCTCAAAGGCTTGTTGTGCCAATGCATCCTCCTGCTACCAAAGCACATGACACAGAGTGACACAAAAGGTGACCCTCATTTCCACCAAATCACTTTTTTTTTGAGCATTAACTATCCCTTGGCAGTAAAGTCAAGTATGTCTTGCTGAACCTGCGAGAACACAGGCGAGTTCCAGCAAATGTCAATAAAGGTTAATGAAATATTACTCACCTTCACTACAGCAGAAGAGAGAACCAAAGATGGAATGCAGCTACTACTAAAATACATTTTCAAAGGAGAACTGCTGTTCCAAAGTAGTTTAAATGCTGCTGGGATTTTTAAGGCTAGGAATTCTCACAAGCTCTATGTAAAAGGCAATACATGTTATTCTCTTTGTAAAAGTCATTTTGAACACAATGTTCACAGGTATACCTAGACAAAGTTCACTAGCATCACTACACCAACAGTGGTAATTTAATTATCTTGCATTTAAAAGTAAGTATTATCAAAGTTACAAGCCAAATAAATTCTTCATTTTATCAAAAGCTGTTGCAGGTGCATCAGTATGAACATGCTTAGTACTTGCATATCATTTATATTATTTAAATTTAGATGCATAGAAAAGTTTACAATTCCCCCATACATGCAAATGTTATTTTAAAGCTGATAATTTTTTAAAAAGCTGACCTTGACTGTTAGAGGACACAAACATGTAGAGAGCACAACTAAGTTTTAATATACCTGGGGACTAAGTGCATAAATTTTTCAATTTAAGATAAAGCATCCCCAGCCTGAGAAAATGTTAAATTGCCTTTTTTGCCGTGGGCACAGTCGTGGGCCCTGGAGCAGCTCTGTGAAATGATGTGAAGGGGCTCCCTCGTGGCCCAAGGCAGGGAAGTGCAAACAGCTGCCAAGCCCAGCTCTGCCTTTCGCCGCCGCGTTCTGGGGACGAGCGTGCGATGTTTAAAGCTGCCAACAAGATCATACTGCAACACCATATATTTTTTTAAGATTCGAATTTTGCCCTTTACAGCCATTTTAATGTTCATACAGGGCATAGAAACCAGTGTCAGAGAGTGGAAAGTAAGTTTGTTCTTAATAATGCAGAAGGTTAGAGAGAAAACAGATAAGCTCATCTCCCAGATGATTCCAGAAAAGCTGCCTTAGTTCTAGTTTGCAGAAGACATGTATGTCTTTGTTACCTTCATTTTTAAATCAGAATTAAACAGAAGATTATTCTTTTTTTTTTCCCCAAAGGTTTTTGTATTTTACCATCATTTAGAATGGCCATGAAATAAAAGGCTGACATACAGCCTTGGAAGGAATATTTTAAAGAAAAGGTCATAACCAAAAGAAACTAAATTAGAAATTCATGGGAAAAAAATCAGTATGTTGGCATCCAGAATGAAGACGTGTTGACAGCTGAAACACTGGTTTGCTCATGTCTGAGAAAGGGGATAAAAGCATCAGAACTTTTTTTAGTAAAACATAAAATTCTGCTCTACTCTTGGTGATACATTACAACAAATCAACCAACAACTCAACCTTCTACAGCAGGAGTTTAACAAAGACTTGTTAAAAATGTCATTCAATTCTAGTAATAATAGCCTAGCAAATTTAGCTGTATGGCACCAAATAATTTATATATCTTAGTTTTATTCTACAGAAATGTTCCTGGTACTCATTTACAAAGAAAAATAAGAATAAGCAAAACATGAGCACCAGAATGAGCAATCAACATGACAACAGTACAAAAACCAAACCTCCCAATCCAGAAAATAAAATTTGAAAAGAAATTTTAAAAAGAGAAGTTTACACACACCCACACTTGTACACAAAACCTCACAGCAGCCCCGTAGGAAACGACTTGGTGAGATAGCAAGATGCTCTACTACAGAAGAGGTGCAAAAGTATTGAAGACAGAAACAGTCTCTTAAAGACACTCAGACATCAAATCCAGGAAAATTCATCCTCAAAGAGGGAAGATATTCAAGCATGTATGTACACCTTTGTATGTGCTAGTCCATCAAAGGCTGAGCAAGCAGTGGAAGGCAGGACTTTCAGTAACAAAGACCACTTAGCAGTAAGACATGGATAGGCTGTGGATTTAGTGGAAAAAACAGTAGCTTAACAGGTACAATTAAAATACTTCAATGTTAACACATGTGGATTTTCTTCCTACAGTATTTGTTGACTTGGTGAAGGGTAGTTTGTTTTCTGAAGTATGACAGCAAAGAAAAATTTTATTTGATCTCAGCATCAGTATGAAGTGGTAAGAGATAGGAAAACGCAAGAGCACTACATTTGCTTAAGACAAACTTCCAAAAAGTGAGGAGGGTTTAAAGAACAGCTGGATCTCTCTGAAAGGACAGTGGGTACACAGGCAATACTGTATGAGGCACTTAAACCCCCTCTGACATCAGTGTTATTTTGGGAAAGTCAGCAGTTCAGTCAACTGCCACTAGCAACATTATAACAGTTTTAAATAAGGAAGCAGAGTGACAGATACCGGAAAAAGGAAACTGAAGAATGTAAAAGATTGCCCAAATGTTTACAATACTAACACATATAAGGGTGCAGCTAGTCCTGTGTCTGTATAGTTCTTTATGACACTGGGCACCATTAGGTACTACTACTGTAGCAAACAGAATGACCATTGACAACCTCATAGTTGCCAAGAATCACAAACCAAAACCAAGTTACACACCTGTAACTGTGTACAAACATCTCTGCAGATCCACACAGATCAGATCTCCAGCTCAGCACCCTATAGTCACAACTCAGCACTGACACCTGAGAGCATGCAGATATCCCCTCACATATACAAAGAGTAAATCACAACCTCAGTGCACAAACTTTCTGAAGACAACAAAAGGGAATTGTTAAGTGCTGTTAAGACAGCATATACACATTGGGAAACTAAAGTAATCCAAGCACTTGTAAAAACATTTACTGGGAAATTAAGAAAAGAAAAATTAAATGCACAGATCACCAGGCCCCTCTCCTTTTTGGAGGGGTGCCCACTTCCAGGCACTCTCCAATTCTGGAAAAGAGTGACACTGCTTCCTCTTGAGTGCACATTCCCATCAGTCTGCTCTCAGATGACAGTTCAGAAGTCCAGTGACTTAACATTATGTATAAAACTTAGTAACTACAGATGAAGAACCTTGGGATTTATATTACCTTCCTCAGGGCTACACACTTGTCCTGGCTGGGTAAGGCATCACAGTCTGAAGGTTGCTAATCCACGGAGACCACAGCAGTGACTGCTGCAGCTGGAACTGAACTCACCCAAGTCACTGACACAGCTTTGCAAGAAGTGAATGCACAGCAAAAGGTGGATTTCAAGTAAAAGCTTTGGTCTGTGGCTTTTCTCACAGATTCACAAAGGGTGGCAGGACTATTCTCTGTAATTATCATGGAGGAAGTGTTCAGGGCTATGACTGCTCCAAAGGCACTTCGACACAAAGTGTTTCTATTTAATCCCATAGTCACATTAACATCACTTCATTAATGTGCAAATTAGTTTCTTAAATTAGGGAGAGGCAAGGCACAATAGAAGAGTGTTATTGGTATTTAAAAAATATTTTATTAACAGCGCAAAAATCACTCAAAGTTGTAAATTAGAAATTAACATTTTGACCTAATGTAGCTAAAGAAGTGTTTTGCTACAACCACGTTTCTGAACTTTCATACTGCAAGTTTTCTTTGGAGTTTGTACTTAAAGTGAAGGCAAAAACTGTGTTTCCCTCCAGAAGAGCAAACAAATATGTAAGTAACCAAGTGCAGACTGTCTTACCTGTGCTCTCTCTTCATCAAATTCCAGGCAGCCCATACCATCCAGTCTCTGTAGATCTATCCAGCCTTTCCAGATTACACAGACACCATTGAGAATCATAGGTGCCTTCAAGTACACCTGGAATAAAAGCAAAACACATGTTATGAATTTGCAAGCTCTTACACATGTGCCTGCACAATGAAAATACTGATCCAGGAAGCTTCTATATGTATTCTTAGAAGAACATCCAAACCAGCTGGTAACATGAGACTCCATTTAACAGCTTCTACCGCTTCCTTTCCAAGAACTCATTTTAATCAAGTGAGTGCTTTAACTTTTGCCTACTGTACTGGATGGAATAAATTTAAGCTGTGTTCTCATTTTATAAACTGGTGTGCACCAGGATTTAGTTAGAAGTTTAACTGCAAGCAGTTAGAATAAGAGTTTTTCTTGTCAGCTCACCTTCGTGCCACAAAGAAGGTGGCATGCTGCCAGTCAAGAAGGATCCTACAGCACATCTAAATAGTTAAACAAGAACACTCCTCCTTACTCCCAAGAAACACTGTATTTTATCCCAATAAATGAGTGATTTCAACAAAGACCAAGCACTGGTTTCAGTCCTCCTAAAATTTACAAACTACTCAGAGGTCAGTAAAATAAACAACACACACGGTGCTAAAAATAAGGAAGTTTTCCTGTGTCAATGGTAGCATGGGTAAAGGCTTTTCCAAAGAAGTAACACCAGCTGATGAAAACCCAAGTACAGCATCAATGTGCACTGTGTCTTATGATGCAGCACTGAATAATGCAAGATCTTAAGGCCCTACATCTAGATAACAGTACACAATACAGTGATGTCACAAGGGAATTAAAATGAAGCAAATGTAACACTAAATGAGTTTGACATGTTATAATTAATAATATCCATCTTAAACAAAACAGATTCACAGCAAAATTACCTGAATTGTATAGAAAAAAAAAAAATTTAAAACATTCAACTTTCAACAGTTATTTCAGCCTACTTGGCACATCAAAACCTCCCATGGAACAGGAGTTTGTCTATGTTGAATCACCAGAGAGGCAAACCTACACACATGCCTGCACCCACTTCAGACTGAAAGACTGTTTAGACATTCCAAATCCATTTGAGTTTTTTCATCCTTCAGGAGCAGCTTGTGCTCAGCCAGGAAGGGGAACTTTCAGACAGCACCTCCTCTAACAGCTCTAAATTAATCCTCTGGCAAATCCTCATCAAAGCATAATTGATGTTTAGCACTATAACGCATTTCAAAGAGCCCCCACTGTGCCTACTTGCTCAGTTCCACACTTACCAGCTAAGGTCACTCAAGCAAAAAAAGAAAGGGCTCAAGAAGCAGGAGGCACAGAGGAAGGGAAGCCCCCCTCATGCAAAGGCTGTGCTGGCAGAATTAAGCACTGAACACAACATGAAAGGAAACCCATGAGTGGAAAAAAGGGGAACAAATAACATTAATTGAGCTGACAAACAAGTAATTTTATTTCCCAAAGAAAACAAACATTTGATCTCCAAGTCTGATTTTTACAACTTATCACACTTTCGTACAAAGTGACACAGCTTTTAATTAGTACAACATGCAGCTGCTCAATGATGAAGCAATAAATGTTATTTGTTTGAGCATATCTTCTTCCCACCAGTACTTCTATTGCAGGGTCCCTGCAAAGAGCACAGTGTGGTTTTCTGTGCCCATCTGAGAGACTCATCATAGCCCAGCCCTGTGTGGGGACAGCACACCAGGCACATCCACCAGCCAACAGCCTCTGAGAGCAGAGGTGTCAGAACCAGCATGAGTAAGATGTGGACTACCAGGAAACCACCTCCCACAGCCCTCATTTCAAGATTAAGCAGTTCAAACATATAAAATACATTGCATCCCTTCAGCACAGTCTTCACCCATTCATCTCACAAGAAACAAATGAAGGACACAGCATCCACTCAATAGATATATTTAATTAGTTAAGAAGTGAAAGACAGCTAAAAAGGCTATTAGAACTGTCATTCTCTTCTAAGGCAAATGAAGAATAATCCAAGAGGAGAAATAAAAAGGCAGTATAAGCCAAGCATGGGCCTGTAAAGACAAAAAAGCCCATACTCTGATGGTCCTGTCTGGAGGAGCAAAGAAGCACTTGATCTTCATTCAGAGTTTACCCCTTACTTAACCTCTCCTATCCTTCTGGCCCACAACAGCAGCCTGGGACACCAATAGTTACATAGGCCTTCCCACAGATGATAAAACCCAGCTTTCAAAGTTGTCCAGGAATACTTTCTGTTTGTTTCTTTGATAAGGAATATTATGCTGCCACTAACCTGCTTCTGTGGCTGTTCAACTGCCTTGGTCACTGCAGCTGCCAGTGCAAACACACAAACTTCCTGCCTCAGTGCAAACAGCAGGGAGCTCAGACATAGCTGCTGAGGGCTCCATACCTCAAATGCATCACCTGGAAGCTCCAGCAGCACTGCAAATTCTATGAAAGCCTTCAGAAGTCAAAGGGGAAACAAGTTGACAGAGCTGATGTGATTCCTGATTCCTACAATCTGCCCTGAGCACAGCAGCCAACAGCTGAGCTGCTGCCACAGCAGCTTGGGAACCTCTGGCACTCAGCCTGACCCTTCCAGATAAAGCAGGCTGCCCTTGCTCCTGAATCTGAGCCCTAGAAGCCTTACACCACAGATTCAGGAGGTCTTCAAAACTCTGATAAACAAACATTTTTCACTTCTGAAAGCAGGAATTCCTTCTCAAGATATTCCAAGTTTTGAAATTACCACATAATCATTCAAACATAGTAATCATTCATCTTGAAACCCCACGAGCTTATGCAGGAACTTTTCTCTCATTAAAACATAATAATGCATACTGATACTTTGAAATTTATTTTAGAGAAAGGAATTTAAGATACTTTTCCCCCCTCTCCTCTTTCAGGAAAATGGAAACCACCTAAGATTATAGCCAAAAACGTTTAACCACATATTTCCTTCTTTTCAGATAAAACCATGTTGGTTCCCTTTCAACTTCTGAACTTAACAGAATTATTAATAAATTACTGCTCTGTCTGTGAACACATTATCTATTATGGCACAAAAAGTCCAGCAAAGTGGTCTTCCAAAAAATTTCTGAATTGTCTGCTCTGAAAATTGCCTCAAGATAGTCATGGTAGAAGACCAAGGGCAAAAGCTGCATTATTTCTAAAAAGACCCAAAATTCCCCCCTCCCTAATATTATAGAAGTAGATAAAAGCAGGTCTTTGTTAGAAAAACTCTTTCAAGGTTTTATTGCTAACCCCAGATTACCTGCATTTAAATCATTTTATAAATTCTCCACACGCCTCTGGGTACTTTTCATAATAATGCCTGGCAGTCAGTGCTGTAAAATTCAAGAGACAGGTGAAAAGCACTAGAGAACAGAAGGAAGGAGGAGAGGTTGGAAGTCAGGCAATTACCAAACTCATTCAGTGGACAAATGTAATGCTACATAAAGAAACACCATTATAGGGACACACAAGAGGGAAAGCTGAATTATGCAGCAGTCTCTATTCAGAATACAGTCCATCCTATAAACCAAAGGAAGTATGGCTTTTCTGCCACTGACAGTGGACAGCTGTGTAACTAAATTAACAATCTTTGTACACATGCTCAAGGATGAGAGTAAGTTCTCTCATTTTGCACCCTCATCCTCCACACATCGGCACAGCAAAACTAGGAAACCTAGCTTAAGTGTCACATAGTGAAATATGCAATTTTTACTGGTTTATAGCAGCTGAATTTTTGTTTGGGTGGCTATTACACTACTAATTTAATCTGAAATAACATCTTCCATTTCAAACTCCTACTACAGATCAAAGCAGTAATAGAATTTTTAAATGAGAAACAGACAAGTTACTTTTACATTGCAAACAGGCTTTTGGTATTAGAACAAATATTCTGCTTGCTGACCGAACAAGCAGCAAGAGCAAACACTCTTATCTCCTGGCAGATTATCTGGACAGAGGACAAACAGCACCGTAGAGACACACAAACTTGAGAAAGTGCTGCATGAATAGGCTTAGCTGGGCTCTAAATTGTTGAGCTGTGTTTGTGCTTGGCCTCCCCGCTGGCTTGCTCTCAAAGACCTCTGTGCCACACCTTCAACGTTTAGTGTATCTCACCTTCCCTTTTGTATCCTTTTGAATAAACTATTATTTCTTTTCATCTCATTTAAATGAGTAACCTTCTCCTCCAGCTCCAAGGGAGTTATCTCTGGTGTTGAAAACAGGCAGAGACAGGGCTCTTGTAACACCATTCATTCATATTTTAAAATCCAAACTATTTAAATCGAGGACAATTCTCAATTACTTTTTAAAAAGCTACTGTGTTTTAGCATAAGACAAAAAAACCTCGGTTTCACATCCTATTTTAGTCATCTAGTAAATCCTTATCTCACAACAGCAGGGCATTTAACTGATCTGCTGGAGGTATGCTATCTGTGTGCTCCATCCACACATCCTGCAGTTACAGCAAATGCTCCTTCTCCCTACAGCAACCAAGCCATTTCCTCCCCCAGCGACTGCACACAGTTCTCACCACCCACCAACTAATGAATCAGCAGGCTCACAACAGCCAGAGCCACCGAGGAGACCAACTTCACCCCCCAGGAAACACCAGTCCCCAGTGAAGTGGTGCAGTCCCCTCCCTTCTGTTTTCATTTTCCCAGCACACTGGAGCAAAATGCATTCTTTCAGAAGAGGCTCAGTTGTGACTCACCCTCTGCCTGATCACGCACACATCTGCCCATTCATAACGGGCTGTCCCTCGCAGCTCAGCCACATCCATCCCTCCATCCACCCCACTCTGATCCCACCTTCCCCTCAATCACACCCCACTTTCACACACTTGAACAGCAGTCTCCCTGCTGATTCCATGTCAAACACTGGCCACTAAGGAAAAAAAACAGCTTTGAACACTTACTCCAAGAAGGAGAGATATTAAATCGAGTAAGACTAATATAATTTCAGCTTCTCTTAACAGTATCTTTATACACTAGCAAGTAAAAGGAAACAACTTGTACAAAATGTTCAAATGAGAAATTATGTATTCAACTGTTTCCTTTAACAGCAACAGCATATACATATATACAGTTTCATAAATAAAATGCTGCACAGAGATGCAGCACAAACTACTCTGAAAGTTGTTTCAGTCCCATCCCTGTGTGCCTCCCAAAATACTAAGTCCCTAAGTCCCACCTTCATATCACAGAGAAGTGTCTCTAGCCTCGGTTTCAAAGAGGGGGCTAAGCATGACACAGGAAGCAATCTATGAAATGCAAAAAAAAAAAAAAAAAAAAGCTTTGTAACAAAATTTATACACTAAAATCCTCAACTATTTGGAAGACAAAACAGAATAGTAACTTCATTAGTGTAGCAACAACTAAACTTACAGCAAAAGCTGATAATTTCATGCAAGGCTTCACACTCCTCTTTCAGATATAGATCATTAGTTTAAAAGAAATTAATGACAGGTAACCAAGTAATGAAGAGAGTTTACAGCATTTATTTGACTTTCTAAGTTTAATTCCCATACACTAATCTTGTAACACGATTTAAACTGGAATGAAACAAATAGAAACAGCTGAAAAGAATCCCATTTAGAAAGTGACTAGGAGTTAACAGTGCTTTTAATTTGGATCAATCCTTCTGTCTAATCCCTCAAAACATCTTTTTCTTTCTTCAAACACACAAAGAAAATGTCTTGTGCTTTAAAAGCTACATGTTGGAATTTCTTCCATTATATGAAAATGAGGTTTTGTTAAAATTCAAGCCTTACACTCTTCAGCAAAATGTATGGGAATTGATCCTTTCTGACAAAACAAGAGCCTTTCCTAAACACTTGTGCATTGATGACTCAAATGTGGCTTTCAAGGTGAATACAGCTTCAAGTTCCTCAAGGGTGGCACCTGTGGCACAGCTGTACCTCCCCATCACCACCAGGCCCTGGCTGTTTCCTGAGCAGCTGCCAAGGTGGGACTCCTGGCCAGGGCTGGCCAGGGCAGGAGCACTGCCCAGGGACACCTCCTGGGGCCCAGCACTGTGATTTCCCTGCCTGGGACATGTTCCTCCAGCTCTGCTTCCTTGTGAGCACACAGACATTTCACTTGCAGCTGAGGAAAGAATGCACTCCAATTCACAACTAGAAAAATGCCTTGGAACATAGTACAGTTTTCAACTTCACCCGATGGTCAGACATTTTTACTTTGTTAAATTTTAAAGTATGCTTATGTAAATCACCAGGTTTCATTACAAATATCAGTAAACACTGAGATGTAACATAATCCACTTTTACAATTCTATGTAGCAAAAACACCCATATACAGACTCACTTTAAAAATGTCTTTGTAAGTAATACCAGAGCTCTGGCAAAACCTCTCAACATGCTTTGTGTACCACTGAAATTTTAGGTTTCTAAATTATCAAAAAAAGAATGGCTGAAAATTTTTCCTTACCTTACTGGCTAGCCAGAATTTAAAACTCCCTTGTAAAAAACCTGCTATTTTTATGTTTTTTTGGCTGGTTGCATTTGTTAGCTTTTTTCTGCATAGTTAGCTCAACTATGTAATCATGACTCCTTTTCAAAAGGAGATCGATGCTTCATTAAATTATGCAGGTTGCTATTTCACTTAACTAAAACCCAGTTCTATAACTAAGAACAGATATGAAGCAGTAAGGATGTCAGAATAAATGTGATTAAAATCTGTGGAGCATTTTATTCCTGGATTAAGATCACTGGCCAGTATTTATGCTTAGAAGCTCACACAGAAAAACAGTAAAATGCTACTGCACAGAAATTATATTCATCATCTAATAACCAAGTCTCCAGATACAGCTCATTCCAAAATACTGCAATTTCTTGACTAAGCAGAAAACATGAACCAGACTTGACCAAAACCACCAAAAAAACCCCAATACAAAGTACAAAGTAGACAGCTTCTAGTTTTCACATTGTCACTATAGAAGGGAGTAAAGCCTCCCAAAGAGAAATGCATCTCATGCTCAGGCTCCATCCATTTGCCTTCAAAAGACAAAACCAACCACAGAGTTGGAGCTGAAAAATCAACAAAAATGCAAGGAACACAACAAGAAAAATCTGAAAGGCAAATATATGCTGGGGTTTTCCCCTGTGAAACTTTACAGGGTCTTTCAGCAGCCTATCTTTAAATTAGATGCTGCATGAGAAAGATGGCTGCATTTTAAATCTACATTCCCTTTTAATGGAGAGGACATGTATTTACAAAAAGACTCATTTTTTTCTTGCAACAATTAAAAAGAATAATATTTTTGCAGCAAAATATTGCCAGGAGATCACTGCTGGTTTTGCTGCTCCAAGTACACACACACACTTCTGCTCACAAGCCCGGTAACTAACAGACACAGTCTTCTGCCACGTTGTCAGAATATTTTCCAGACAAATTTCAAAATTGGTTGTGAAATTTGTTCTTTTTAAGCTTTCAGAAAAATCACATAGCAAAAAGTAGTTACAACTAGCAAATGCAACAGAGGATTACAAAGAGGTTTATCTAAAACACATCACTTGCACATCACGCTAGCAGGGTGCAAATAAACACCCTGCTAGTCCTCTACCTTTGGACTGAAAATTCAAAACATAATGCAAGTATGCTCAACTACACAAAAAAGAAGTTACCTGATTTTGCAATATGGGCAAGCAACTAATAAAAACATCCAGGAACTGACCCAAGCAAGAAAGGGGCAAGGAAAGCTGCTTTTTCTACCCTTTGGCTTTCACTGCCTTCTTGAGCATTCCAACAACCTCACCCTTCCCCTTAAGCAGGATTCAAGTCTGGAAAAACTGTTCAAACATTTGCTCAACAAGTAGTACTGCATCAAGACTTACAAAAAACTACTCACACTATTTTCTTTTGTATACTATATTAACTATTCAGCTTTCATCATTCAATAAAATTTCATAGTGTCATAATTTTTCTGTAGAAAAATATCAGCTTCTGCAGAGAATGACTTTAGCAATGACTGGAAATTTTCTTTAACAGAGTAACATCAAACTTGCAATTATGCAAGCTAATGAGCTCATTTCATTACTTGTGCTCTGGACAATAAAGCTTCAAGAACCATTTCAGTAAATTTCAGAAAAATGACAGTTTCTTGAAGCAAATGTTTCATCATCTTATTGAATTTTTTCTTATTTTTAATATGAATTATTAAGCGATTTTCAGAAAGAAGCAGACATTCTCAACAATGACTCTCTCACTTCTAATTCATTTATAAGAATAGGAGAGAAGCATAGTATTAGCAACTTTGCTTAATAAGTGGAGACTGATATTCAAACAAGAGAATTCAATAATCCAAATATCTGGATTTCTTTCAGCTGCAGAGATCTCAAGTATTGCTTTCATCCACATAGCACTCATCTGTCCTTACATATAGCTGCTTCCCAAATGCAAAATTTAGCTCACTACCTCCAATTTTGTTTCTCTTCTGGGAAATTTTAGGATGATGACATGGGTATATTTGGAATCTTGTCTATACAACTCTAACAAGTGCATTTAAGCCACTGGAAAGAGTTCAAGGTAGTATGACTGAATAGCTGCTTTTAGAATACATAATAAAAGCTAAGCAGAAGCAGGTTTACTGACAGCAGACCTTAAGTACTTGCACAGCCGTGCTGCAAGTACTGCTCCCAAGCCTTATTCCAAAATGGCATTGGCACTGCCTGCACTGTAAGGCAGGGACAGGGCTGTGAGCAGCCCCAAAAGTGTTTGGAGGATGAGAGGTGAAAGGATTCCAGGGGAAAGGCTGTGGATCCTTGTCACATGAGGTGCCTGGGGTGACTCACACGGAGGGCACTGGATGATAAATCACTCTGCAGGAACAACTGTCCAAGCCCAGCCAGTGGCTGCCTGCCAGCACAACGTGTCCAGTCTATGTCCTCTAAAGATTTCCCTTCCCAAAATCCAAGTTCCTTTTACACTGTGTTCACAGTGTCTATGCACATAGAGGCATCTCCTAATTGTGAGGTAAAGTTACACTATGGCTGTGGCTTCAAACAGCTTTTAAACAGCTCTCCTCTATGAAACAGCAGGCCATAATGAGCACTTTCAAGCATCTAGACAAAAAAATAGAAAAAGTTGCACTCTCCTCTAAAGCAAAAATGGCTTTAAGAGCATAAATAAAGGATGTTACTGGGGAAAAAAATAGAAAGAAAAATAAATTGAGGCACAAACACAATAATAAATTCTAGAATCACAAGAATCTACAGAGAACCAATATTTTACTCAAATCATACAGATGATTCTGGATGAAAACTGATCAAGGGGATCATCAGGAAAAGTGGATTCTTTTCATTCACCAAGCCTTTACAGGACACCCATCAAGTAAATCCAAGGGAAAAAAAAAAAAAAAAAATCAAGCTGTTTAGCCAGGCTGGGTACAAACTGGATACACCACCAAACCCATTTGTCTGCTGAGAGTAACCACACACTGACCTCCTTGTTTAAAGCTCACAGAAAAGTCTGAGAAAGATCAAAAGCAACAAGAGTGATGTGGGTTTCATCAGGACAACACCACTTCCCTTGGCTGGAGCAGGCAAAAGGACTTGGAAGGCTCTGAGCACACAGTCCAGCAGCACATGTCCCTTCACTGACCACCTACTGCTCCTCACAGAAGAATCTCTCCCAGCTACCACAAGATTTTGGGGTCATCGTGACTCCAAAAGGCATAAGTAGGAGGATAACAATTGTCTAAGGCTGCTCAGGGAAAGTTGATTCTATTGGCTGCCATATGAATAGGTGCTTATTTTAATAAAAACTACTACTTCTCATTACACTTCTGTTTCTGCTGTAACACCTGCAGCATAACAAAGATTTGGGGTTTTTTTTTAATAGTCATCCAAGCCACTAACACAAACTTAGAGCAAAATAAAATCTAGTTATGACAAAAAACTGTGCAATTAGAAAGTCAGCATCTCTAGGAAGAAAACTGAAAATCTTTAGTTATGGCTAGAACAAAGTTAATGAGTAGAAATCCTAGCCACATCACATGTGGCACAGCAGGCACTCTGAATCAATTTAAATCATGTCTGATGTGCTTTCCTCCAAAGCTGCAGAGCTCACAGTATATCAGAGTGAAATAAACCCGTGTGGAAGACTCTGGTTTACGAGCAGCTGCCACCAAAGAACAGACAGGAAGTAAAGCTGCACTAGAAAGAGATGGAGAATTGTATTATAAAGGGGAGGGGAAGTAAAACAACTTCACAGACTGCACCAGTGATTGGTATTTAAAAAGTAGAAAAGAATATCTGAGATCTAATGTTCTTTCAAGTAAGAAGAGTGGAGCTAAAGAAACATCTTGAATGAGAAATGAAAACTGGGGACATACATTATCTTACACTAAGAAGTACACTAAATGAATCACACAAAGAAAGTTGACCACACAGTTCTTAACAAAACAAAGGGACTTAGAAAAAGATTAGGTTTTAAGAAGCACTGAAGTCCATACACAGCTCAGCCTTAAGTTCATATGTCATCAGTAAAAACCGAAATAAAAATTGCAGAACTCCATTAATTCCAGTAAAACTAGTCTAAGTCACTAATGATACAAGAAAACGAAGGTGAAAATAAAGCTCTCCATTTAATTGCAAGGTTTAATTATCCAATATTTCAGGCAACACATTAGACTACTACACTGCCTGTCTTTCCATTTCTTAAGATCAATTCATTTACTCTTTACAAAAAGAAATTAAAAACCCCCTGGAAATTAGCTGACAACACAGAGGATCAGAGAGCCTTGGTATGGTTCAGCTCCCCATAAACAGCACACACACTGCCTCTGATACACCCCACACACACACCCACAATCACAATGAAATGCTATGTTCTATCATTTTTACCATCTAGGGATCTATTTTTAGTGCTACTTTTTCTTCTGCTATGACAAACCTGAAAAATTGCTCAAATACACAATTAAATTTGCTGCAGGTCAAAGATAGCACAGAATGTTAAAGCTATCTCAAAAAAAAATGTTAAGCTTGAGTTTGAAATGAGTAGAAACATTAAGTGTACACTGAGCCATCCAATTCTTGGATTAATGAAGACAGGGTATCCACCAGAGGCCTACCCACCCATTGTGAACATCAGATGCATCAAATTAAAAGGCAAATTAAGCATATAAAAAACCCCCTCAGTTAAGAAATACCAGATTGAAAAACCTCAAGCCTATGAAGCATGCATTTGCAGAATCCCAACTTTTACAAGAGTGTTGCTCTTTCTCAAATTCAATCATTTAAGCAGCAATTCTAGCAGATGCTGCAGTGGTAGCTTTGTCAATCTGTGTAAAAACTTCTTTAGCACAATAGTGACATACTTCAAATCTGGATAAACTATTTTGGGCCATCATTGTTCAGCCAAACACCAAAGCAGAATTCCAGAATGAAAATATTCTAATGTTGGTAAGTTTATCTACGTTCTAAATCTCAAACTAATGCCTAAGATAATTATTAACTGACAGCTTCCCCCATAGTCTTTTTTTATTCATATAATTAAAAACATGCCTTGCTGGCACAAATCCAATGATGAACAAACACACATTATGCACTGCCTCAAGAATCAAAGCTCATAAAACAATGTTGCACAGAGCTACAAAAATCACATGGTTTTAAGAGACTGCTGAAGCCTATGAAAGAATTCTTAATTAAAACAAATGACAAAAATCTAGGGAGAACAAAATCTCAGACAATTCATATGAAACCCCTAACTGTTTCTGTTGATAACATAAAACACTCTCTCACTCTGCTCATTCCTCTGCTCCAATCATGGGAGTGGCTCACTTTCAGAGAAGTTTAATTCTGTGCAAGGCAAGCCTGCATTGATGTGTGATTTACACAAGTAAGGGCTGATTACAACAGTGAATTTGTGATTTGTTCATACCAGAGCATAACATTATTCCCATTTATCTGTTTGTCCACCTCTAGCCTCATTCAGATGAATTCTTCTAAACATTTCAGTGAAGCAGTCTAGAATTTACTGTAAACACATATAAAAGAAGGAGTGGCATTCATTAATGAGGCTCATGTTCTATTTTAATATACAGCATACCTACCATGCTCTTACATGATTAAGACAACACAAGAAAATGGATGAAGCAGTTCAGTACTTTAAGAATTCATTCAGAGAAAACAAAGTTAAAAAAAATCATAGGAGTAAATAAAATTAGTTTTGAACTGGCAAGAAGAGAGACTTCAGTCTTCTTACACATTACAAGAAAAATTCCTCATTCAATTGTGAGCCAGAATCAATATTTTTCAGTAAGAGCCAGATTCAATTCAGTTTCCTTAGCAAGGCAGTCAGTACCCAGACAGCCAACTTCACTTCTCCCCCAATTTGTCAAACTTCTGCAAGCCTCACAGGACTAAATGGAAAACAATTTTTTCCAAAAAGCCTCATTAACTTGAATTCCACATACCGTAACTGCCCTCAGGAATTTTTTTTTCTTCCAATCAAGTTTTCCCACTATAGGAAATATTTATCTTCCACCTAGCAGCATTTAAAAGACCCAATATGCCATTAAACCTGAATATGCTTCAAGTATTTCCTCCAGCCTGGTAGGTTTGGTAGCATTAGCTGTTTCTTGTTACCAGAGTAGGGAAAAAAATTTAAGCAAAAGGAAAGATTTCGTAGTCTGTCAAAAGTTTTAAAAATAAAAAAATACACAAAAATTAGCTGGAAACAGAAAAACTATGAGGTCTAAAGTGATGGTCTAAACCCAGTAAGTTCTGAAGAAAGTCTCCTACTGAATTCAGTGATCTTTGGATTAGTCCCAAAGGATCTACACAGATAGGAGACAGCACCTATATTTTAAAGGTATGTTTTTTCTGTAAAACAAAACCAGCTGTGGGTGATTTCAGTAACTTTATTCTGATGAGACTAACCAAGGTTTCTGACTTTAAATCTAATACAGCTTCAAAGTAGCCATCACTGTCACTAGGGAATTTGAGCTTTCAATATCAGTCTATGGGACAACCACCTCAGAAAAAAGAAAGAGGTTCAGAAATCAATTCTGAAAGCGATGCTGCTTCTCTATTATAGCTGATGGTGAAACTGAGAAAAACCTTCATTCTACTTAGATCACACTGCTTGCTGTACCAACTGGCAGCCAAAGACAATGTGAAATAACCTGTTGAAAGTGCAAATTTTCAGTAGTCTACCACAATTCATTGGCCAAAGTCTAATTTCTGACCACTTTAGAAGCAGCTACACAACATCAAATTTACACTGCTCCCCAAAATTTTATCATGGCATGACTGTAGAAATAGTTCTGTTCTTCAAAGTAATACAAAGCCACCAGTACTGCCCATGTTTCCCAAATCTTCCATTAGCCTAAACATCAGCATGCTTTAAAACAAAGCAATATTTTATCTTTCCAGCTTTCACTTGTACTCACATCACTACCTACCTGCATGGAGATGTGAAATATTAGTAACATCACATCGTACGTGCAGTCCATACCAGTAAGACCATAAGCACAACAACAAAAAAAAATTTCTTTCAGTTTCAACAATTTCCTCCTTACCTTGCCTCCTTCTCTTTCAAAGTCGACATATTCCCGGGTCGGTGTCTGTCGCTGCTCCCCCTGCCAGCTGGCCGGAAAAAACTGGAGAGACAGATTGGTTCCTGTGGCCACAAAAGCCTTTTAGAAAAATCAATACAAACAGGATCAGGGAGCAAGACATTACATAAATTATGCAGGCAGTCATTTATTTTTACATCAGTTTATGTCTTAAGCCAGGCAGCATAGAGAATACTTAAAGTCAAAAACATGCACTCATCATTTTTCTTAAGTATTAAGTTACAAACATCTGATTCCATTTTGACAACATTTGCCATTGGCTGCTTCGGATATAAAATACAACATGGAATCAATACTTCTTTCAAATCAGTTTTGCTGACATTAGAATCTGTCCTTTCAGTTCTGTCTGGATACCCTGCACCAACTTAGTACCTGCAACATTAAAAATTGCCCATGCTTTTCAAAGAGCGTGCATATCTCTAAAAGAAGGACTGCTGAAGGAAAATTAACTCCTTAGACCCATTGTTAAGGACAACTTTTTCAAAAGAAAAGGTTCCATCTCCTTTCACAATCTACTTATATCTAGATAGACACTTAACTGAAGCACAGATATTCCTATTTTATCATGTACTGGCATGCAGCATCAACACAGAGCTCAATCAAGCTCCACAGGACAAAGTCCTCATGCCACATTAAGGCACCAATGATACCCAGATCAGCAGATGCTGTGTCAGTGAGAAAAGGCAACTGTAGGAATTCCTCTCAGCTGCAGCCCTTTGTAAAATCACTAAAGGGACTGGCTTAAACCCATTAGAAAAACCATGCATTGCTTTCAAGCAAACGATTTTCTACAATTTCAAGTGAAAATGGGATTCAGTTTTCTTTATAAACTCCCTGTATTTGTTAGCATATCTTGTCTCCAAGCCATGATGAGTACAGCAATTCCTACACATGAAATAAAAATATTTTTGCAAGTGGAAGTCAGATTCACAGTATTTATAGTCTTCTCTGGTACAGGTGAGCTTGTTATCCTGTAAGCATGTAAATACTCACACAGACTCACAGTATATCACTCTTCCTAAAATTCCACACCTATTTGATTGCAACAAATAGTCCAACTGTATTTATTACCATGATCACTTAGATTTAAATGGTCATTAATCTCAAGCACAGCTTTTTCTTCAAAGCTATACAACTACTTCAACAGTTGGAATTTCCTGACAAGCAGATTTCTTTCAAGCAACCCAAAATTCAGCCACTTCATGGTATAATTGTACAGCTACCTGTGACACTATAGCTACATGTTATTTAAGATCCTTCAAGTCATGGACTGCAACACTGTCACAGGATTAATATCTCCCATTTTGAAAGTAGAAGTGATTTCTCTTGGCTCTTCCCCTTCCACCAAGGGAAACTAATGCTCTGCAAACAGTTTTGGTTCCAGGCCATTCTTAAAAACAGATTTTTACATTTTTTGTTGTTGTTTTTGTTTGTTTGTTTTGTCTCCTGTAAGCACATTCTCAATGTCATTAAAATTAACAAATCAGTCCTAGAAATGCCAGAAGAATGCTGTATTGGTGCATTAATATTTGTTTCCAGACACACATTTCAATCATAACAGAAGTTTCATCAAAGATACATTTGCACAAACAGAAGGCATCAAATCTGTCAGAGGTGCACACTATCACTATCAGGCTCACTACCTTCTATTACCCCTTTGCTTTTCTAAGTGATGCTATTCAAGCAGCAACAGAAAAATTATACCTGTTTCCAAATATTTGTGACTCTGAGTCTTTACCACTTAGTCTGCTCAAGAACTGTTTCCCTACCTCTGAGCATCTTTAGTAAATATGTGTTTGATACATTTATACATTTAAAATATCAAGGAGTGAGATATGTGAGAGTAAACCAGCTGACCACTGGAGCCCTATGGACCAGTCCAGTTCTGGTTCTGGGTCAAAAGGACTGCACTTGTTTTCTGGAAAACCCAGTAAGACAGTGAAGTGCCCATTCTTTCCTGCTTCCATCCCCAATGTGTACTAGAAGGCCATGAAAAATAGGGGGGAAAGATCAGAGAAAAGGAGAAGATAAAAGTACACAAATTCCACATCCTCATAGAGTGAGGCAGGCACCATTTAAACCACAAAAAGCTATGTAGATATTTGTTCTTTGGATTTTTAAAGCCTGTTCCCTCCCGTTGAAGATAAAACCATCCAGTTAAAGTATCCATATGCTTCTCAAATCAAATCATAGGTTAATATTGAAAATCTCAAAACCAGTCCTGCTAATAACCACACAAGACAACATGGAAGTCATTAATTTCCATCAAATAACAAATTAAAGAAAAAATAATAATGATGATTAAAAAATTTCACACCACTAGTTTGGTTTTAAACTTTAAAGTAAGAAAATTATAGTTTAGTCTGCAGAGGCTTTCAAAGCCCAGTCTGAAAAGCTATCAGACATTTATGTCACAAATTTTGTGAAAAGCTTATCAGGTAGTACAAGGACGACCTGACCCACACACAGACAATGTAAATACCTTCCAAAGGAAACCAAACACATGAGGTTATTTAAACTATCAAAGCATTACCAGTAAATGTGAAATCTTATTTAATACACTTCACAGTTACTTCTCAGTAATATTGATAATTATTTCCTTTATTCAATCAAGAGCTATTTCACACACGTAACCAACAACCTACTGCCGGTTCTACATTAAATTCCTGAGCTGTTCTTTGGGGGGTTTTTTCTGCTTCAAAATATGTAAGGTCATTTGCAAAGGCTCCCTTTGGAGATAAAAGAATAAATCCTTGATGTCTGGAAAAACATTCAAGACTGAAAAAAAAAGAAGTAAAATTACTAGCTCTTTTTAACATCAGTCATTACACACTACATTTCTAAATAAACCTGACTACTCATGCCCTGTTCACAAAACAAAACCAGATGTTTCAGATGAAGAAATATAGAGCCTGTTTTATAATTAAGTAGAGTGAAAATATGTAGAACATGCATCACTGGTTGCTTCCAAGGGATGAAGTTCTGGCAAAAAAAGGGCAGCAGCAGGCTCAGAAGTACAACAGTGAAACTACAGCAATTTCCCATTTATATAAGAACTGCACAGGCTGCATAAGAAAGCTAATTATAAGCTACGTGGCCTTTCTTTTTAGAGAAGGATTTGGGTATATTATGCACTTTCACCTGTACAGGAACTTCCAATGCTAGCAAACTATGTCTTCCTTATCTATCCATTGTTTCCCTGGTATTTTCTTAAAGGAAGCAAACACAGACAAAGAAAAATGGATGTAAAAATAATTTTTAAAAAGGTAAAACGAAGAACCTGTCTACAGAGAGCATCTTAAAAATAAACTTACAAGTTCTAAAACAAGAGATAACAAGCAGGGATAAGATTCAGCAAAAATAAAGTTATTCAGTAAAAGGTAACAGTATTCTTGTGTGCGCATCCTTACAAATGCAAATGAACAAGATCAGCGATTTTAACTGGCATTCATATATTTTTGGATGTGCATAAGAGTAATTGCACTGTGCATAAGAATAATTCCATTGTGAACTGACTAGCAGTATGTATACCACGTGAAATTAAAGAATGCCCATAAACCAAACTTGGTGGAAGTGGGGTTTATTTTCTATTTTACCTTGTTTTCGTTATATACTGTAAATGAAAGAGAGGTTACTTCTGCATCTTAATAGTAAAGTTACAAACTTAACAATACTACAAAATACTAATCCCATAGAAGCAACCAGGAGCAGAAATCAAACCAGGAAATAAGGAGTCAGTTCTTGACTACTCCGAGCTATACTTCATCTCACTTCTTATTTCACAGGGCGACAGTAGTCTGCAACTAAACTTAATGAATGAGAAAAACGGAGCTGAAGTTGCAAGTTTCAAAGCCTAATTTCAAAAGCATTTGATTTAGTCCACAAGTGCATCCAACAGCTCACTCAGGACTCTAAGCTAGCGCCTTCTGAACAATGTTACTCATTTCTCAAAGCTACTGTTTCCGCAAAGAAGAAAAAAAAAAAAAAAAAAAAAAAAAAAAAAAAAAAAAAAAGTAAAAGAAAAAAAAAAAAGGTAGACTATTGAAATAAGCAGCTCGTAGCTGCAGCACGTGCCCAGGGAAGGAGCGCAGCCCGCTCTCACTGCCGGGGTTTTCCTCCCTTCCCTGTCACCCCGGCGCTCCAGAGCAGCACTGTCCCCGCTCGGGAGCGAGAAAGCGCTGCTCCTACGGCGGACAGAAACGCTGCCTGTTCACCAAAACCTCCCTTCCCTCGGCGTTTGAAAGGCAGCCGATGTCACTGCTCTCCTTAAGGAAAACTCTCCTTCACGGCCGGCCCCGAGCCTTCGGGCTTGGGCACCGCGCAGCGCTCGCTGCCCCGACGGCTTCCCCCAAACTTTTATCGGGCGAGCCGAGCGCGGCCCGGCCCGGTGCCGGCGGCCCCGAGGGGAGCGCGGAGCACTTACGATCTCGGAGCGGCCGTCGCGGCAGGCGTTCTGGAAGCGGGCCTGCCTCTCCTCGTGCGGCCGGTCCCTGAAGCCGGTGTATTTAATCTGCGGGAACAGGGCGCGCAATCAGGAGGGGCCAATCCCGGCGATAAGGGGGCAGCGGAGCGCACTGACTGCGCCTCCCCGCGCCGCCGGCTCGGCTCCCGCCGCGGCTGAGGGGAGCTGCGGGGCTGCCCTGGCCCCTCCGCGGCCCGCGGAAACTTTCCCCAGGCAGGCGGAGGGAGAGAAGGGGGAGCCCCGCCGCCACCGCCGCCGCCTCACCTCGCACTCGCGGCTCAGCTTCCTGAAGAACTCCTCGTTCTCGAACTTGCTCCGCTGGTCGGGGACAACCCGCGGCATGGTGGTGGGGCCGCCGCCGCCGGCTGCCCTCCTTCCTTCCCTCCCTCCCTCCCGCCCGCCCCGCGCTGTCCCAGCCCCAGCGCTCGCCTCGCCCTTTGTTAGCCCCCGCCGGCGGCGCCCCCCCTTCCCTCCTCCCGTCCCTCCTCCTCCCGCGGCGCACGCAGAGCAGCCGCAGCCGCCGCCGGAGCTCGATGCTGCCGCTGCCGCCGCCGCCCGCTCCCGCCCCCAGCCCGCTCCCTCCCCTCCGACTTCCTCCCGGCTCGTAAACTCGGCCCGAACAGCCGCGCCATTCACAACTCCGCCGCCGCCGCCGCGCATGCGCCCCGCCAGGCGGGAAGCGGGCGAGGGGTGACTCAGAGTCCCCTCCGCGTCCCTCGGCCGCCGCTGTCTCGCCCGCGGCGGGGCCGCTCCGCTCGCTGCCCCCGTCACCGCGGCTCGGCGCTTTCCGCCTCCCCGCTGCCAGGGGAGCAGCCCCAGCACTGCGGCGGGCGGGCAGCCGCGGCCCCCCGCGCCCCGCTGGCGGTGGGGAGCGCTCCCCTCACGCAGGGACCCCGCACCTGCTCCGCCGGCCCGTTCGTGAGGGGAGCCGGCGGTGGCCGCGCCGTGTCCCCGCGCCCCGAGGGTGGCGGTGAGGATGGGGCAGGTAGGAAGGGACAGCGCTGGCCTCGCACCTCCTCGCCTGGCTGCCTCCCCCAGGCCAGCGTGAGGGCCGAGGGTGGTGGCAGAGCCCGCCGGACAGGAGCCAGCCCTCTGCCTGGCCGCGTCCCACAGCGGCGCGTCCGTCAGCCGGGCCCTCCGTGCGCAGCAGCCATCACCCCTCACCGCCTCAGCATGTGGCTCGGTGTCTTGAAGTCGTGGTGTCAGTCTAGAGCAAAACCAAAACCCAGCACTTCGCTGCACCAGTGCTTGAAAAGTTCATTTTTATGCTAGAAACACAGCAGCCTGAACTCTTGATTCTTCCATGAGCAGGCATTTTACAGGAACTAATTCAGTCAAAGTGCACTGCAGGACATATATCACCTGCCCCTAAATCCATGTTTTCATACATACTAGGTTACACCTCGATTCTTCATTGCAGTCTGCACCTTCCCTGTGAGGGGAGGTGGAGGGGCAAGCACCTCTCTGTTGTCTCTGGCAATTAATGACAGGACTCAAGGCAATGGCCTGAAGTTGAGCTGGGGAGGTTTAAGTTGGCCAGAAAAAGGTTCTTCACCCAGAGGGTGATTGCTGCCCAAAAAAAAGTGATCACATCACCAACAGCGGCAGAGTTCAAGGAGCATTTGTACAACGTTCTCAGGCACATGGTGTGTCACTTGGGGATGTCCTGTGCAGTTGTAAGAGTTGGATTCTGTGTTCCTTGTGGGTGTCTTCCAACTCAGAATTCTGGGATTTTTTTCCTACAACTACTCCCCAGGTTTTTAGCAGCTCTGGAGCATCATAAGGATGGCAAGATGAGCCAAAAAACATATTACGATACCTATTGCCAACACTAAAATATTAGAGCGTATTAGATCTTTTGATAAAGAAATGAGGTTTTCTAATGTCTCAGTATTACATTCTTAACTTTACACAGTCATGCAAATCGAAGCCAGCAATGTTAAGGTGAGCCAGAAGACATAATTTGAATCAGGTATGAGCAAAATAACAAAAAAAAAATGAGTGAAGTAAGTGTAAACCTTAGCTAATTGTACACAGATTTCACAGAAAAAAAAAGACTTTTTTTCTAAATGTAGAAAATATGCTATGAGAAGCTTAATACATTTCTGATCAATAGGAAAACAAGAAAACTGTTTAAGCTGTATCTTCTGATTTTTGATTGGTTACTATTGCAGACATATAGATAAATTTAGAAGTTAAAAGCATTAAAAGAACTGTTTTAAAAGGGTTTTTTCAACCTGAAAATACATTGAACTTGAAAACATAAAATATTGTGTATTGCCTTGATTCATTTAGATTAATATCAACCCTTAAGTGAAATTTTCGTGAATGTCAGCCACATTTAAAAGGTCCCAAAATAAGACATTTAAAAAAAAAATCCATATCACTATTCATCTTACAGCAAGATCAATACCAGGAGCGTAGGCCTGCAGGAGAACTGCCAAGTTCATAAGGTAGAAATCTGCTCTCTTGACCTCCAATAATCTTTCACTACTTGCTACTACCTCACCCATTTCTACCTCCTCAGCCCCGAAACTGACTGTGCCTTCTTCCAAACAACAGTTTGAAAAAAAAAAAAAAAAAATTACCAAGGTCAAAAGCGAGATGAGTGGTTGTAAAGCCCTAAAATAAGAAACAGGAGATGTAATCATCTAGCAAGTTCTGTGTTTTGACCTTGGCATATATTTTTCAAGACTTTGGAAACAATATCAGGTTTGACTGCTTTCCCCCATGCAGATCTTTGTTTAACATTTGTCATCCTGCAGTTTTCATCTTTCCAAAGTTTTTATTTCAAATAAAGTGAGTCAATATTATCAGAAAGTCTGTGAGAGATCAGACACTGCCCATGCTTATTGCCTCAGTTAGTTGATGCAGAAACAGGATAGCAGGAAGAGGTGAGATAGAGCAGAGTGGCACAGGATCATGTTATTCTTCTGAATTTATCCAGTTTCTCTACATGAAGCTAGCAAAGAGCTTTTGATCTGAATAATGAATACCTTCTTAGAAAAGGGAAGCAATTATTTTATATTCATATAAAGAAAACAATTATTTTAGACATGTTTTGTCATTAAGAAAAGCTATAAAATTGTACCAGTTCTTCCTTTCTCTTACCTCCCTCAGCCCCCAGCATTTAACAAGACAATTAGGGTCTTAAAGACAGTGAAGTTCTTATTTTTTGTTCCTACCTAGATGGAGTTAAGATAAACTAGTAACACCTTTGCTGCAAGAAAAGCTAGAGCATAATTTGCAGTTATTTACCCTGTTTGGCCAGAGTCACTGGCCACCAGCCAGCCAGTCAGCACAGATCAGAGGCAGCTTTGCAGGTGGTAGCTGGGGGACATGGGAGGCAAGGCTGAGGTGATCGTGTGAGAGATGGGATACAATCTCATGGGAATTCTGCAGCTCACCAAACTTTTTTTTTGCTTTTAGCACAACACACCAAAACAAGCCAGAACCTTTTTCCTTGTGCATAACCAAATGCAACTGCTTCCCAAAGGCATCTTGGTGATATCTCTGCAAACCATTTCACCATGGTTCAGGCTGCTCAGATTTTAGTAGGCTTAGCTCAGTCTGCAAACCCCTGGTCTGATTCACAAGAACTCAGGCTGTTCATCAGTCCTCCGAGTGAGTCACCTTCAGAAAACAGAAATGGTCAAGCTTGTAGGCATGCTGCCTTCTGAGTGAATTCTCAGAACAGATCCCTTTCCAAAATAAGACCTAACATGTTTACAGTGCATTGATAATTGAGACAGAACACCACTGAAGGATTTACAGATGGAATGTTTTTAAGAAAGGGAGCTTTCTTCAAGTTCCAAGTCCTGTTCTGTACTGCTCTTTCTATAACCCTTCTTTACCATGTCTTTAAAACCTCTGGTTTCCCCTAGGTAGCAGCATTTGATGAACAACTGCATGGCACTGGTGTTATGTTGTTCTCTAGACTTCACACATGTGAGACACTAATAAGCCAGACTCCTGTGTATCCATTGATCTATGGCAGCTGCAGTATAATCAAACACCAGCATTATGTATGTACAAGCTACTCTGTGATTATAGATCCATTAATAAACTCTTTGCAAGATATAATTATGCACATTAGGTGTGAAATGCAATCCACTTACGCAAAGTCTGTGCTTATGGGTACTAAAAAAGGGGGTGGGGGAGGGGGGAGGAATTGAGCAAATTAATTGACTTATTTTGCTCAGACTAATTTTCATTTCCCTGTTACTACAACTGATGCTCCCAGCCAGAATATCTTCACGGGAGTCACCTCACCAGTGGAGGGGTGGGGGGGTATTGCTGATCAGTTCATGGACCCACAATCACATGCAGAAATCATCCTGAATTGCTGTAGCTCACTCCCAGAGCAGCCTTTCATGTTTAGCCTGCATACAGCAGCATAAAGATCTTTCTTATCTGAGGACTCCCAAAATAACCCAAATGAAGGATATGGGCAATGAAAAGGACCATGAGCTATCAGAATCCATTCATGTCTGTGGAAGCACTTTATGCAGAGATGGATGTAGGGACTCTGGAGGCAACAATGTGCAACTTTCAGGATTTGGCCAAGTCCAAAGTTGATAGCTAAACATCTTACCTAGCACACAGAGATAAGAGCCATACCACAACAGTTAAACAAAACAATCCAATTTTGCATTATGAGTGGGAAGTTGCCTACCACTTAAAAAACACCAAGCATGGCAGGTATGAGGGAGGAAACTGCACCTCATGTCTCTTCTCTCTAAACCAGGCTACAAGACAGATGCATCTCTTCAATCCAGATTTCAAAGCTGGAACCTTTTTCCAAAGAGAAGATGCCTACAGGTGCTACTCAAAACAACTCAAAGCATTTGGAGTACTCAGCCAGGGGGCAGGAGACCCTTCCCTCACTGAGGCTGCTGAAGCCCAAGTTCCCAGACTCTGCTGAGAGCACCCCAGCCACAATTATTCTCACACTGGAGAAGCTGTATCCACACCTCTGCTTCATCCTGGGTTACTACCACAGTGCAACAAAATACCCAAGTCTTCATGGGCAGGCCTACATGAAAAGGCAGTAGATACAGCCATCCTTTCCCAGCTGTGGGATTTGGACACCTGGGTTGTCTCTGGTTGCAAGCTCTGGCAGTTTAACAATGTGCTTCACATAGGAGTAGCCTTTGTTTCAATAACATACATGTGCTGCTTCTCCCCAAAAGCATAGCCTTTACAGACTGGGACATCCACCAGAGTACACCCTTCTGACACTTGGTAGCCACTTTTAATTATAAAAAGGTCACAAATGTGCAAATATAAAAGTGCAGTGTGATATCAGGTTCAGGAGTCTGGTGTCGCAAAGGTTGCCTCTGATCAATGACCTTGGTACACAACATCTTAATGAACTGAAAACCTGTTTAAATTCTTTCCATTAACCAGGGGAATACAGTTTTGGTTTTGTTTTGTTGTTTTGTTTTTTTCTAGTAAAAACAATATGAAATTAAACTTGAGAACATCAGAATAAATTATTCCTCCAAATGATGCAATGGACCTTGAGTTACACAACTTTTAGAAAATTAAAACAGAATATCCCAGAAGGCTACTTGATTTTCATACTGGTCATTTGGGACAGTGATGATGATTGGAGTAGGTACACATTTCTAAGATTCTGTGCTATCATGTTTTGGCAATGCAAGTATACAGTTTTTATTTTAAATCCCCTTTTTTTCTCATTGTACCAATCACGCAAACTGTTAAAAGAAATATTATCTGAACTCCGAGTTTCCCTTGTCTGGCAAGCAGAAGCCAGAACTGGGTGCCTCTCCAGATCTGCCTTTGGCCTTCTAAGTGATGATTTTGGGCATATGGCTTCACCTCTAATGCCTTAATTCGCCCACCTATCAAGTGACTCCTCCAGATGAAGATCTTGAGATATCTATGTAAAGAGCTAGGCACTGTCATTATCCCAGATGTTGAGCAATAAGGAGAAAGTTTAACTGAGCACAAAATGTGACTCACATAAGCCTAAATACATAAAAGGAAGTGTTTAAAAACTGTCTTCGTGAAAATAGCTCTGAAGATGCTCTTATCGGTACACAGACAGTGCTAATGGCACTCAATTGTGTGTTGTTCAGACATAGCTTTTTCTATGTTATCTACTATGCTGCTATCAGCCACACTGTCTCCTTACACTGCATTTTATAATCCATTAAAAATTAAAATCCTAGAATAGTTTGGATTGGAAGGTACCTTTAAAGGCTGTCTGGTATAATCCCCCTGTAACAAGCAGGGACATCTTTAACTAGAGCAGGTTGCTCAGAGTCCTGGCAAGCTTGTCTTTGAATATTTCTGGGAATTAGGCATCCCCCATTTCTCTGGGCAACCTGTGCCAGTGCCTCACCACCCTCACTGTAAAATATTTATTCCTTATATCTAATTTAATTGACCTTCTCTTTGTTTAAAACCATTACCTCTTGTACTATTACAACACGCCCTGCTAAAACATTTGTCCCCACCTTTCTTATAAACCCCCTTTAAATACTGAAAACCGCAATAAGGTTTCCCTGGAGCCTTCTTCAGGCTGAACACTCTAGTTCTCAGCCTGTCTTCATGGGGGGGTACTGGTACCTCTGATCATCTTCAGTCTTCTCTGAATCAGCCCAACAGGTTGATGTCCTTCCTTTTCTGGGATCCCCTGAGCTGAATGTCATCCTCCAGATGGGGTCTCAGCAAATCAAAGGGACAGAATCACATCCCTTGATCTTCTTCAAAGGCATATGCATGATTTTGAGGGGTGGCATGCAATGGTAGAGAGCTTTTTATGAATTTTAAAAACATTAAGCACAACCAGGCATAAAAGGGCCAGGCAAGATATGTAATCCTGGAGCTGTTCTGAAAGTGCCTGCAGATTTTAATATCTCAAAGACTTCCAGAAATGAGAATGGATGATGCAGAGAGTTTCAGTTCCTCAGGCCTAGCACAAGCCAGCTGTACAATTCAGGCAGTTCAGAGTGGATGTAAATCTGCCCACCCAGGATATCTGAAGTTTCCTGTCAAATGAAAGAATCAGAATGACAATGGTCACAAGCAGAGACACTGTTTTAAAGGTAGTGGAAACATGGTCCAGTAGCTTCCCCCACTTGAATCAATCTGAAAAGCTAAATACAACATCATCACTCTGGATTAATTATATATTTTTTCAGTCACAGAGGGCTTGGGCTTTGGTTTTCTTTTGGGTTTTTCCCCCTCCTGTTAGCATACACTAGTGCTGTAAGACACTGGTTGACACAAACTAAGTTGGTGACTGATGTGAGAGAAGAGCTTGTCCTGCATCAGTGTCTGTTCCTGCATGACCAGCACAGGGTATGTCAGGATTCAAAGCATGGAAGCAAAGCCCTTGTAGGCATAGCTGTTCATGGGTTTAATTTGAGATCATGGGGAAGAAAGCTAAACAGTGACTCAAAGCTCTGTTCTTCTTTCACATGTGAATGTTTATTACTGAGCAAGCTGTCTCACAGTCTGTTATACTTTTGGTTATAGTTAGGAAAACAGTTAGAGGTGATTCAGTCTTGGTGCAGATAATGTCCAAGTGGCTTTTCAGATTCTAAAGAGATTATTCTTGTAAGATTTGAGATATAATTCTATCCTCTCCATGGTGGAAAGAAATTGCATTTGTGAAGATTTTTTTACCTTCTCTTTCTAAGGAGTCTTCCTGAAGATACTGTAAGTTAGTCTCCTGCCATTCAGACATCTTGGTCACTCGCATTTATCCACATGCCCAGCTTTAAATGTGCTTCATAAAAGGCAGCAAAATGTTGACTTTTCAACCATCAGATTATTCTAAGAATATTGTTCTTACTTAAGGAATTAATTTCATTCTCAAGGTGAGCATTTATAACTGAGCAGAGTTCTGCTGCTTTGTTCCACAGCAACCACATCAAAACCTTACATTTCCATACACCTAGCACACTAGGCTGCCACCTCTCATTGTAACAAATGGATTGCTGGCTCTTTTATTGTGCTTCCAGAGAAATCAGTGGTCCACTTAGGAGAACCAAGAGACTGGGAGACAAAGCTATGAAATGTGCTGTCTAATTAAACATTCAAGGCTAGAAAGAGCTGCCACCATTTACAGATGGATCGCCATGGGGTGAAGTCTCTTGCTGAGGCTGATACTGGAAATTAGCAATATTTAAATTTATGTCTCAAACAAAGTCCACAAGGAAATATTCCTTTTTATCAGCACATTCCATCACGGGCAGGTTTGGAGTGCTCTGGCACACGGGGTGCGACCGCTGCTTTCATTACGGAGCTCGTAAAGTTAAAAAAAATACCTGGCTGATGCTTTGGGGTGCTACCAAATTGTGCCAGCCTCATGTCAGCTCCAAGACAGCAAAGCAAAGCCCATTTCTTGGGTGTGTGCTGCTGAGGGAGCTGCCTTTTCACCTTCTTTCCACACAGAGATGTTATTGTTTTTGTTCGCATTGATCTTATCCTTGGAGAATTTGGAAGGGATTTCAAAAAGGCAGGGTGTTGATAGTAACTTTGTTTTCATGCTTCTCCTCTGTTGCTAGAGCTATTTGTTTTTACTGACTAGGAATTAGGATGGCCCCAGTCCTCCACCTTGATCCAAACGGGCGTGCCCCAGGTCAGAACGAAGCCTCCTAGACTTTGCCTTGACTTCGTAAGGGCACAAGAATTTCCCCATTTGGGGAAATGCAGATTTGGTTGCACGTTCCAAGTTGAAGGGTTTATTTACAACAGCCCCTCTGCTTTCTTTGTGTCCCAAGATAGATTCCTCATCACACTCTACCACAGGATTTTCCTATTAGATGTGGATTTTCCCTCTTTTCAAGTGCCTAGCATTGTAATTTGCTGCAGTTTTATGTCTTTCCCCCTCTGCCCAGACCTATGCTTGCCAAGAGGAAGGAGATCAGCAAGACACCCATGAGCCAACACGACAGCAGCAGCAAAAGAAGGAAGGCACGAGAGTGGCAGACGGTGCTCTTCAGCCCTCGCTCACCTTTGTGGTCTCTGCTAGCAGCTGCAGCCTTTGTAGATGTCCAGTTAAACTTGAGACTGACCCAGAGAACAAGAAGAAACAAAGGTCACTTCCAGTTTCACCAGAAAGAAATTCCAGTGGCTACTCCAACCCCATAATCCAGCCATGATTAATGTATATCGAAGGCAGATCTGGTTTCATCAGAGATCCTGGATTTTAAACAGTCTTAACTGTTTGGGGGAAGGAAAAAAAAATACAAACAAATCCACCCTGGAAAGCTCTAGGGGGAAAAATACATCTTAAATACAGAATTAGATCTTGTCACAGGGATGTTAACAAATGACAATGTTCTCCACAAACACAGTCAATACTGCAGAGCATTAAAGCATAGGTACTCTGGCTTCCTCAGGATTTGCACCTCCATTCATGCCTTTCAGTCATACCAAGTAATCCAAAGGCTTTTGAAGGAATTTCTGAAGCCTGCTTTCCCTCCCACGCTCAAATGTGCTTTAGTGTGACCTGCAGACTCAACAATTTGTGGTGTAATAGAACAGAAAAGAGGGGGAAAATGCACACAGGTGTAGTGAGCTCCCACACCCTGCTTTACTACAAGTTCCGCACCCAAATGAGTGTGTGCTGTGGAAGAAAAGTCATTTCAGGACAAGTAGAGTAACTCCTGAACCTCTCACAAGCAACATCTCAGTATGAATTGAGATTTCCAGGTCAACCAACCTGTGTCCACCACGGGGAGCTGTCATTTTGGGGGGGTTAGCACCTGATTTTCAAGTCACAGCCCCTCTCTGAGATTTCAGATCAGAGCACTCAAGGTTTCCAAATATAGTTCCCACTCTAGTTCTCCTGTTCAGCCATAATGCAGCAGTATCATTCCCTAACCTTGTTCTCAGAAACAGCTGAGATTTTTGGCTGCATTTTAAAACAAAAAGGCAGAGATGAAGAGAAAAAAAAAAAAAACAGGGGGTGGAAAAGAGCTTGAGGGAAATGCCTGGCATGAAAAGGCTTTAGCCTAAATAGCTGAGCTTTGGCAAAGCTGTAAGTAGTCAGACTGCTTCTTAGAGTGAAAACCACACGACACACTTGATGGGTACAAACCCACTCACAAAAACCCAGACACCTCTCACATCTACAAAAACCTGTGCTCCACAGCAGATAGGGTGAGCTGTAATGAACGGGTTCAAGTCACAGCAGCAAGATCAAGATTAGGTAACAGCAGAACATTTAACTGTAGAGATAACTTGAGTCCTGGGATAGGTTTCCCAGGAGAACTGAACTTCTATCACAGGAGGTTGTCAGAAGCAGATGGAATGTAATCATCCCTGATATAGCAAAGAGCAGCTAAAAAGTGAACTGGGTGACACTTCAAGACTCTTTTTACTCCACACACAATCATCTACACATGCTAATAATGAGCAATAATTCTCTTCCCTTAGTGAAAGGATTTTATACATGTTGAAGTGATCTATTTTTTACATCCATGTTTTAACAGAGACAATATCTCTACCCCAATCTGAAGGGAGTGGTGAAGCAGAGGCCCATGGAGGCTGTGACCTCTCCATGTTTGTAGTAAACTAGTTTGGGTAGGGTCAGTGAACAGTATTTAGAGTTCTGCATTTATCACTTCTCAACCCAAATTGTTCTTCTCCCTGGGAATTTCTTAAAAGTTCACATGCACATTTTTACGGCCACTGATTGATGGAGTTCCTTTTTTTGACTGCTTCTTTTTCTGCTCTAGGGTTTATTTGAGCCCATTACCCTAAGATCTCCTTAGAGCTACCTCATCCTTTCTTCTTTTCTCCAGCCAGGGGATTTCCACTCTGCTGTCAGACCCAAGGTTGCTTGTGTCCCTTTTATCTAGCAGCCTGCTGTGCTTCATCTTTCTGAGGAAAGATCCTGAACGGGAGCTTTTCCTCCCCATTTTCATCACCTACTTTTCAACTCTTGCTTCAGTTCCAACCTGGCTGGTCTTCACTGTATATCTAACTACTTCATAAAATGGGGAATCCTGTTTATTTGATGTTTCTGTTCTTTCTTGTTCAAGGCTTGGTTTTAATTGCAGGAAGTCAAAGAGGCATCCTTTGGAAATCAAAGGAAGCCACTTGAGTGTTTCAGAAGTTTCCACAGAGAACATCCCACCACTGCCTAGCTGAGGATGTCTGGTGGGCAGCTCATGACCTTGGCTTGTTTCATCACCACTTCTCTTCTTAGCAGCAGCTTCCTTGATGTTATTGTGTAATAACAAATTTATGAGCATCAATTTTGAGTGTCACAGATCTTCTGGGATGCAGAGGTTTTTGTTTTGCACTCTGCAGACTGATTTCACAGAGTGCTGGATCCTGGCCCTCATCACATCTGCTCTCATTCAGTTTGGCAACAAACTCATTTTCCACCATGCCATCTTAATAGTTCTTTTCTGCTCTAATAAGGAGTCTACTGCCACTGCAGAGCTTTGCCCTTTATTATGTTCTTATCTGGCAGGAGCCTGAAGGATGCATTTCCAAAGATAAAAACCTGGTCTGCCCTTCATGCTACTGTTTTAGGGTCAAGATGGGGTGTGTTTGGCCACCCACCTTAAGCTTCTGTGTCTGGGAAATATCAAATACAGATTTGAGAGATTCACACCTTAAGGCTTCACCAGTAACAGTCTGGATGAAAGTGTGCCAGAGACAACCTGCAATGGCACTCAGGGATTACCTTGGTGAGAGCTCTGCCTGCAGAGCAGGCAGCTCCTTCACAATTAGTAAGTTGTCAGAGCAGGCCTGTTCTCTCTGGGCACCACTCACCTGAGAGGGGATTAGACAATGACCAAGAAAATTGTTCTTAGGAAGTATAGATTCAAACACTTTAACTTGCATGTAAGAGCACCAATAAAGCATTTCAGAGCAGAGCCCTTAGGTCCAGCTTCCCCTGTTTCAAGGCCTGTCACCCACCACATCCTGCATCTTGGATGCTAAAGGCTGAATTTCAGTGGGTTTTCTCCCCTGGCTGGGATTTTATCTCCCACAGAAGAAGCCATAGACACCTGAAAGTGTCCCCAGGAAGCAAATTCCCCCTGACAACCACAAAGCTGGGAAAAGCCTTCACTTTCTGTCTACTAAAAATACATCCTACTCATTTTGAATTCAAGTAGTTGCAGTCCCTGAATTCCTTTGGCACATGCTGAAATTGAAGCCGGTTGAGTCATTCTGGTCTTTAGGTAACTAGAGCTCAACGTCAAAGCCACACACCACTGCCGTCCCCACCCAGGCACAGGAGTACAGAGAGTCCTAGCCCTGCTCTCAGTGGGTCTGTTCCCAGCATTTATCACTAACACTGCACTCAGGAATAGTGTCATTGTCAGCAAACATCTAACAAAAGCCCAGGAGCACCGTGCAGTGATTGAACTGCCTGCCTGGGCGCTCCTTGCTCCCACGGCTCCTGTCTGCACACCAGCTTTCCTTCTCTTTATGTGAAGGGCGTGCAAAGTGCTTTGAAACTCAGGGCTGCACGTTTTCCTCTGAAGCTGCCTGTATTCCACCTTTTTTTTTTTTTTTTTAATGTTTACGTAGGCAAAACTGAGTACCTCGGGTTAGTAGCTGCAGTCCCAAGCACGGAGGCAGGCTGTTAAAAACATGCTGATGCCCTTGGTTTGGAAGTACCATCCTCCTCCGCTTTGTTTCTCAAACACCGGTATTTAATGACAAACAAGAACTTTTCTCCAAGGAAAGCGACATTGCCACAACACAGAAGTGAGAAAACAGGATCACGAGTTGCTAAAGTGCAAGATGCTACGTTTGAAATGAAGTCAAAGCAGAGGTGGGCATGAATATGGACATGAAGATGGGTCTCTCCATCTCGATCCCTCTGCACTGCCTTTGAACTGAAGAGGAAGTGCTCGTGGCAATGCAGGATGTAAAGCTCATTATGCTTTGCTCTGTAAGAAAACACATGTACCCAGACAGCACATGACTGCTGAAAGATTAAAAGGAGCCTAAAATTCAGCACTTTGTCTTTATCAGCAGTTGCACTAAGTACTTGCTTTTTTCATCCTGCTTTCTCTTCAAAGACTTCAGAAAACACTTTATAGACAGCTAAAGGAATATCCCAAATCCTGAGAGCAGAGGTAGAGAAAGTGAGGTGTAGTTCATTTTCCAGCTCAGCTGCATAAAGTGAGTTAGAGCAAAGCAGCAACTGCAACTCAAAGACCCCAAGTCACAGCCTCCATCTGCAGTAGCTGCTACTTATATTCTCATCAACTATTCACTCACTGGTTTGTGAAAGCTGCCCAGCATTGAACTCTCCCTTCCTTTATCCTCTCCCTAGTTCCCCAAGTGTTTCAGAAACTCTTGTACCCTTGCAAAGGCAATGTTCACACTCTTCCTTTCCATTAAGTATTTTCCATTAATCTGCTCAGAAACTATTTGAATAGTTTCTTTGTATTTTTGATTTCTTAATTTCCATTTTGAGCACATGAAGCCTTTGCTATGACAAGCATTTCCCAGCAGAGCTCCTCTTTCTTTGCTGATGAACCTGTAGCTTAAATATAGAGCCAAGCACCTGTGAGATGTGCGTGTTCAAAGAGAAAATTACAGTTCCTTGGGGTACTAAGCCAGCAGCAGCTATTAGAAGTCATCTGAGCCAGAGAAGGTGCTCCAGCTGCTGATGGCTTGAGAGGCAAGGAAGGGACCACTTCTCCATTTCTGGCTCTCCTGGTGCAGGCAAGGCACACACAGCTGGCACAGAGCTCAGAGGTGCTTCAATTGCAGTGGAACATAAGCTTCAGCCTGGCTTTTCTTCCAAAGCTTCATTACTCTTGCGGGATTTTCCTGCAAGATGTATTGTCCTAATCCCAAGGGGTTGGCTTGTCAGGCACAGCTTTATCCTGACTTGTAAAGGCAGAAATACGAGCTCAAGAGCAGCTGCTTTCTTTACATTGCCAATATGTTTCCAATGACTTGTGCTCTCACCGTGCTCATGGGTACAGCCCCTGCTCAGGAAGACATTTATTCAGCACATGCCTAAAAGCCATTGACCTGAATGAGCCTCAGGCTTGTGCTCAGATTTGTTCTGAATCAAGGCCTGATAGGCAGGATATTTTTTTCTCCTCATTTAAACATTGAAACCCAAGACTGTAACACAGTATATTGAAATGTCCCTCTGCTGCTGTTCCATCAGCTCATGAATCTTGTGGAAAGGCCATCAGTTACAGGTTGCTGCAACTGTGGTAAAAGCTGAACCTTACATTTGTCTTTTCATAGTGTATATTAATGACTAAGATGTATGATGTTTTCTTGCTATCAGATTTAGAAAATTTGGAAGCTTGTGGCATATGATGGACTCCTTGAAATGTTTTCCTTGGATTGAATACCAGGTTGCATTTTGATTAGGAGAAAAATATAGCAAGGGAAGGCAGGCAGTGATGAATTAACAATTTCCTATTGCTTTCTCAGACTTACTATTCATTTTAGGTGGAACAAATTTGTGTCAATTGAAAATTCCATAGAGACATTGATTTATTTGGAATTTAAAGATACAGTAAAGAAAATATTCAAAGAGTCTTAATAGTTAATAGTATGGTTTTAATTAACTTAAGGATTTTTTAAAAAGAACTAATTATTTTCCAAGCTGTGGCAATTTCCAAAAAGCTTTCTCTTTATACCAACAGTTTAGGTAGAGGCACATTGTTTCTAAAAGAAAAAACAGCACTGTTTAGGTTTCTGCCACACAGCACTAACACCAAACTAGCCTCATCTGTCATATCTGCCATTTGCCTTTGGATATTTCTAATTAAAATATTAACAAAGGAACCAACAATGGACCCCACCCACACCAAAGAGGAGAACCTTAAGACAAATTCAACATTTACCCTCTGGAGCCAGTACTTGCTTCCCTGATAGCCCTTACCCTTTCGAGAAGGTTTTGGAAAATGCAGCTCACAATAAAATTCTCCATCACTCTAAGGGAAAAACAATTGGTCTATATTTAGGTCAAAAAATTAAACAGTAATAAACCCAGTGAATTCTAAGCAAGGCTGACAGTTGTGCTCAGAGCAACACAATCACAGAGGAAGGGTCATGCCAGTGGTCTGCCTGTGCAGCTGCTGTCATGAAGATGTCCCCGAGCAGGCTGCTGCCCCCAGCTGCATTTCCAACACCAGAAAGGCACAATTAACAGCCCAGTGCTGCTGGCAGTGCCTTGCTCTTCAGAGGCACTGATCCAGTTGCAGCCGTGCACTCGGGGGCGTGGATGGGCTGATTTACAGCCTGAGCTGGTTTAGGGGCTGGCTGCTGGAGACCATCTCCTGCAGAGTGGGAGCAGGGAGGAGGGAGCTGCAACCCCTCACAGGGACAGAGAAATGCCCCCTCTGATGATGCTCCGGTCTGGACTTCAGGTCTTAGAGGTCTTTCCCAACCTAAATGTTTCTCTGTATCTGTGTTCCCAAGCCCATACAATGAGACACCTTAACACCACCCACCACACCTGTACAGCAACATCTACACATGCCAGAAAACTCTGGAAACTTGGAGCAACTCTCCAACGTGGTCTAAAAGCTACTGGTGCCTCCCAGGCAACCTGAGGTAATTCAAAGCTGGGACTAATGCTGTTTCAAAGGGCTTCCCATACACTATCAGAAAACAAATATGCAAGAACACATACATTTAAATGAGGAAAGGGGCTGTGGATCTTTTAGATTTAAATGAAGAATTGTATCTTGTGTGATAATTATAGCCTTTGCAGGCAGTAAATGCTTCAGTCAAGTTCACGCTTCTTTAATTAAAAGAGCTGTATCTCCTTCCACGTTACATGTCCTCATCTAAATAATGAACTTCCAAAGCACATGACCCGATAAATACTGCCTCTGGATTGCACAGCCAGTATCTTCAATAAATAAGGCTATACTTGCAACTACTAACTGGTTTTGAATAGCAGTTTAAAATAACAAAGCAGCCATTCAAATGCAAAGCTAAAATGGCATTTCAAGTGGTAAAATTGTTTGAAATTGTCACTAATGGGAGCCATTCTGCTCCAGTCAGCAGCCTGTTGTCACAGAGCTGGACACCCCAGAGACTCCTACCTCTCCATCACACTGAGCTCAACTTGGCCCTTGGGTTCAGGCTAATTGGAGCAGGGGATGGACGGCCAGAGCACGACCTCCTCGGCTTTGTTTACGGAGCAAGCTCTTCTCATTAGATAGCTGGATGAGCCTGCACATTGCTGGGAGACAAATATACGGACTTTCACTTGTAGGTCAGCAGTTCAGATCTGATGGGGATGAGTAATGACAAGCTAATTGATCTCAGATGGCCGTTTGGTGGTCTCTGCAAAATGAATTTGGTGATCTAGGTTCACGTCTCAGGGGATGAGCATCCACGCTGTAGAACACTGCAGAGCCCCTCTGCAAGGGCAAGGGCTGGAAGGAGATATGGCAAACACCCTCTTTTCTTATTCTTCGAGGGAGTCCCTTGGCGGCAGGGCTGCAGCACACTGACAGTCGAGGAGGTGGCTCTTTCTGAGAACCTCCGCAGCAGCTCGAAGAGCTGGGCTGCGTTTCCTCAGCCGGCTCCTCTGCTCCCAGCGGAGGAGACAAAGGTTTGCTAACAGCCCCCCTGAGTGCCGGGCAACTCGATGCCCACGCCTAATTGGAGAAATGCTGACGATGTTCTCTTCTAATCAGAAACTACCGTTTGAATGCTGGCTCTCTAGTAATATGTCCCCTGTCCTTCCAACATACGAATTAAAGCATGACCCTATGCAATTCATCTTCTGGCTAAAATTAGTGATTTTTAGCGGCAATGCATTTCTTAAATTGTGTCCAGTGGGGCAGAAAGAGCCTGGAAAACTCCTTCTCTCAGGAGGGTCATTTATTCTGACAGCAACGCTAAAGCATATATCTTTCTGTCACAGCTCTGGCTCTCAGAAGAATTTCTAGATACAGTATTGCTTTTTTTATTTCTTTTGTTTAAACATTATTAATTGCCTCCCCAGCCCTCTTCACTGAAAACAATTGTCTGGGGTCAGACTTGAGGGCTGTTGTTTCCATTCCTGCTATGCACAAAGGACTGCTCCATTACAGAGCCTTGCTGGAGGAGCTGCAGACGGACAGATCCTGCTCTCCCACTGCTCCGTCCTGGGCTCGCTCTTTTAATACCAAAGTTGCTGAGCAGGTTTGCTCCTGGTTTGCAGGGGCAGGCAAACCTCAGCCTCTCCAACAGCATCGACCTGAGACCAGAGGTGCCAAAGCAGAGGGTGCCTCTCGACAGGGCTCCAGAGTGTCAGTACATCCCTGTTCCGTAGTTGGACTCCTTGGAGGCAGCAGCTCCAACAGCGAATGGGGAGGATGTATCTGACCCAGCGGGCATGGCCAGCCTCACAGGAGCTTCTGTTTGGCTTGTCCCCATGGGAAGCTGCCTTGGAAAACTGGTAAATACTCCAAGGAGGAAGTCTGCGCGGGCCGGCGGGGAGGTGAAGCACCGGCTTTGTTCTCGGTCCCAGACACAGTGCGTGGCCTCGGGCGAGCCCCAGAGCCCCGGCCGGCCGTGCAGGCAGGTGTGGGCAGCGAACACAGCCCCCGGCCGGCCGTGCAGGCAGGTGTGGGCAGCGGCTGAGCCCGAGCACAGCCCCGGGGCCCGGCGGGTCCGGCCGGGCAGGGAGGGATGGAGAGAGCCAGCGCTGCCGCTCCCGCAGCGGGATGAGACAGCGCCCACCGCCCTCGGCCCCCGCAGCCCTTTGCACCCCAAAACGTGAAAGACAGCGAGCAGATTGGTGGTGATGGGAAAATCCACGGGGTGCTCAGAGGGAAAGCACTGAAGGAGCACGAAGTGCTGTATTTGCATGTATAATGGCCGTGTTTGTTGCTCCCTCCCCTACTCCCCCTCACCTTCCCCTCCCTGTTTCTCCTGCCATAAATTAGGAACAGGCAGGAGGTGTGCCGGTGCTCATCTGCCGCTAATTTGGTTGAGGCAGGGTGTAGCCGTGGCATGCAAATCCGCTTTTGCTTCCTCCTGTGCCTCGCGTGGGGCGCTTGACACGCAGCGCTGCTGGCGGTGGGAGCTGCGTGCCCGGTGCCCGGTGCCCAGTGTCCAGTGCCCGGTGCCCAGTGTCCAGTGCCCAGTGTCCAGTGTCCAGTGTCCAGTGTCCAGTGCCCGGTGCCCAGTGTCCAGTGTCCAGTGTCCAGTGCCCGGTGTCCAGTGTCCAGTGTCCAGTGCCCGGTGCCCGGTGCCCAGTGTCCAGTGCCCAGTGCCCAGTGCCCGGTGCCCGGTGCCCAGTGTCCAGTGTCCAGTGTCCAGTGCCCAGTGCCCAGTGCCCGGTGCCTGGTGCCCAGTGCCCGGTGCCCGGTGTCCAGTGTCCGGTGCCCGGTGCCCAGTGCCCGGTGCCCAGTGCCCAGTGTCCAGTGCCCAGTGTCCAGTGTCCAGTGCCCGGTGCCCAGTGTCCAGTGTCCAGTGCCCAGTGCCCGGTGCCCAGTGCCCAGTGTCCAGTGTCCAGTGCCCGGTGCCCAGTGTCCAGTGCCCAGTGCCCGGTGCCCGGTGCCCAGTGTCCAGTGTCCAGTGCCCAGTGCCCGGTGCCCGGTGCCCAGTGTCCAGTGCCCAGTGCCCAGTGCCCAGTGCCCGGTGCCCAGTGTCCAGTGTCCAGTGCCCAGTGCCCGGTGCCCAGTGTCCAGTGTCCAGTGCCCAATGCCCGGCCCACCACGATCCCTCCTGGCCACCCCAGGCGAGGCAGAGCTGGCCAAGGATGATCCTCCAGTGGCATGGAGCCAATGCAGCAGGTCCTGCATGGCTTCCTTCCCCATGGCCATGCACTGGGGATTCCCAACCACTCCTGCCCCTCTTTGAGGATGCTGGCCAGATCTCACCTTTCACAGAATGTTTTAAATTAGGAGGAGGGTCTGACTGGGGCACAGCGTGGAACACTGAGGCCATTCCTCCTGGCCCTTCCCAAACTTCCCCACCTGCTTTTGGGCATGCAGGGATGAATGAGGGGACAGCCTCACACTGCAGTCATGGCTGGTGACAGCCCACTTTCTCCAGGCAGTCAGGGCTGCCATGATTTCTCTGTGCATGCTTAATCCTGTGCCAGCTGTGAGCAGGATTTACACCAGTGACAGCTTACTCCAAGTTAGAAAACCTCATGCTTTCTAAGTAGGTGCCAGCACTGTTGTCAGCAGGGCAGGGACTGGGCAGCAAAGTCTGGGCATCAGCACCAGCCCTGAAGATCTCATTGTGGTGGCCACATGTGGATGGGACTGGGACCCTTTTGGGGGGTGCAGTGGACTGCAAGGCTTAGGCAGAAGAGACCTGAGCTCTTGATGGGCAGCAGGCATGAGAAGTGGTGCAAGGAACCATAATTGCTCTCTAGATCTACTACATCTTACCCTCCTCATGCTGTGGTGGGTGCTGTATTCAAATCAAAGAGTGATGTCAAAAATGGCCATGGCTAATGCCTCTTGGTCCTCCTCCATCCTTTCAGCAGATCTGTTTCATCCAGCACACATCCCTACACACTGTGGGCCAGGGTCTAAATGAAAACCCTGCCCTGCACTGCTGCATCCCCCTCCAGGGTCAGGTCAGCTGGTGCCTTTCCCTTTCCAGCATGCAAAGGGCAAATTGAATTAACTCTCAAGCAGCCTGGCAAGGCAATATTCCCTTTGTTTGTCCCCAACCATCTCAAATAACCCCTCCTGAAGCAGTGGCTGCTCACTACCCCCATCCCAAAGCATCAGCTGCAGTGAGCATCAGCACTCCCACCTGCATGGTGTAGGATGGATGGTAGGAGAGAGCATTTAGGTGTGTGCTCTTTATCCTCCTGCCTCACTGTGAAACATGCATGGCTACCCTCTCTCATCTCAGCACCTCTGCTGATCTTGTGGCACGGTGGCAGCACACAGCTTGCCACATGAAGAGGATGCAGCATGTCTGCTCCTCCTCCACGGCAGGAGGGGAATGTGAAGAGGTGTTTGATAACCTGTGGGGTTATGTGACTCTCAAAGCCCCCACAAATCTCAGCTGAGAATCTGCCAGTGTGTTTGCTTTGGTGTTGGGTTCAGGACCTAAAGCTCTGACACCATCCCTTTCATGCAGCATCTTGTATCCCTTCACCAAAGCTGCTCCCCCAAAGCTCGTGGTTCAGCACTAGGTGACACCAGTCTGGGAAGAGCTGCCCTCTGGGTTAAAAACCTTCCTACACACACAAGCACATGAGCTTGCATTTGTGCTTCCAGGCCCTGCTCAGCCCTGCAATCAAACACCGCATTTCTAAAACTCCATAGGGTAAAGGTGCATTTGGTTCCTAATGAAGTCTCCACACACAGACCCCAGAGACTCCTTAGACTGCTCTGTGTCTACTTCCAGGTCTCTGGAATAGAAAGACAATCCCTGCTTCAAGATGCATAAGTGAGTCCTGCAGCTGATGAGACCCCAGCTCCCCTTCCCACAGGGACCCTGGGCCCAAGCCCCCTGCACAGCTGGTGAAGGGCAGAGACATCCCTGGGGCTGCATCCCTCAGGAACGAATTGTAGAGTTCATTTTGCCTTTGAGTAAGGAAGGTTCTGGGTTTGGTACAAGGGAGGTAGGTGCCCACGTGAACAGTGTTAGCCTTGTGTTGGAAGGAAAGTCATTGTCAGAAAAACATCTATAATGCAAGAACTAAGTTTAGTATATTCTGTGCTGTACATTTTTCTTCATAGTAAGGCCAGGGATACATTCTTTATGCATTGTAGAGAGGCAGATTTTGGAGACATTGTAAACTAAATTATTTTCTAGTGAAGGTGGAACTCTCTATGCAATGAGAGCTTGAGCCCATTGGAGGGAGTGGGAGCAAGGTTGTCCTCAAACTTCACAGAAGATTCTGAACTGGTGCTCACTGGGACTAACTGGGCAGCTCACACTTATTTTGGACAATCAGCAGCAGTTCTCTGATGGTCAAGGGCTGGGCCTGAGCTGTCAAAAGTTACAGAGGACCCTGTGTTAATCTGCTCCAAGTTCGCTCCAAGAGCTACAGGGTACAGTGGAGTGAGGAAAAGGCTGTGTGGGTCTGTGATGTTTTCCAACCACTTTTCCTGCCTGGCCAAATGAAAAGAGCTCATTTCTAAATGATAACACGTGGCAAATGGTGCTGACTACAGATGGGAAGAGCCCAGCAGGGTTTTCCTCAGGATGCAAGCCTTCTCTGGGTGTTCCCCAGCACTGCCAATATCACCTTCAGATCAGAAAAGTAACCTCGCAGTCAAACACAACAGCTGATTTATGTCATGGAGAAGCCAGAGCTGCTCATCAAAAACAAACTTAAAAATAACATTGTGGTTGATGTTCTCACCGTTCATAAATATTCCCACTCACTCCACTGTTGAGGGGGGATTTTTTCTTGGAGGGGAGGGGAGAAGTGGAGCAAACCAGGATTGTGAACTCTTTATTTGTGTTAAATGCAAGGAAGAATAACCCACCCAGCAGCTCTGCCTCTGAACTGCCTGCACTTCATTGCTGGAGGAGGAACCAGCTCTGCCCTTTGCTCCAGCATCCTCCTGCCAGGCTTGCAGTGCTGCCTGCCTTTGCAGGCAATCAGCCAGCCCTGCAGCCTCTCACTGCTGCATTATTCACCCAGGCTCTCCCAGAGCAGGCAAACCATGCTGGCTGTGCCTGCACACCACAGCGTGCCCTGGTTTCTGGCGGGGTTTTACACCCAGATAAAAATCGATTGCTGCTTTATATCAGAAATCCCCATGGCTGCAGCTCTCCACCTTCCCACAGGCAAAATAAATCACTCCTTAACCCTCCCCACACAGGCACAGATACTTCACATGACAGAGACTAAGCCAGGGAGGAGGCAAGCTGCATTTGACCACCAGCACGTGCAGCCACGGGCCCTGGCTCTGAAATCCCTTGGCACTTTGGCTGCTAATGCACAGCAGCCTTGGTGGGCAGCTGATTGCAGTGGCTTCTAGTTCAAATTAGAACAGCAACTGCCTTGATCAGTGCTGGAGAGGAATAAACTAAGGTAAGAAATCTACTTATCATGTTGGGACATTATGTGCTCACAAATACGCAGCAACAGAGGTCCCTGAGGGAATCTGAGGGTGCATGTACCAGCTTTGCCAGCCTGGTAGAGGATCTCAGAAGAAATTTAAAACTCCATGTGTGTGACTTGGAAGAAGAGACTCAGTTGCATCACATCCCAGACCAGCTATGTCTTGTGAAACCAAGCCTTGATTAGAACAACAAACGTGTTTTGGTTGCTTTTTTAATTTTTTTTTTCAATATACTTTAGATCTCTCATTGAGGAAAGCTGGGACATGACTCACCCATGGCTTCCAGACCTAGAGAAAAAAAAAAATTTAAAAAAAGAGAGAAAACAACCCTGAAAAAAAATCCCCAAACCATTTTCTAACCAAATGTCTGAATGCATTTGTGTTTGGCGTGCCCATGGGCAGGCTGCGAGACCAGCCCTGCAAAGCCTGCCTGCTGCCTCACACAGCTCCACTCGAATTTTGAGTAATCCCCACAAGCTCTTTGATGTGGTGGAGCATGGCAGGAGCTGGGGTTGGTACAGGTGAACGGCTGCACTCTCGCTTTCTTCACCACCCATACAAACTGGATCTGAGGGTGAGACATGGCCATCCTGCAGCCAGAGTGACACGGCCCTCCCCACCACAAGCCTCAGGGAGCTCAGGGTCTGCCCTGGGAAGTCTCCATAGAGGAGAGGTAACTCTTGATGCTGTTTACTGGGAGGCACCTTTGGCAAATACATGAGTAAACATGTCTAATTGTTGGTTGCAAAGTCCCCCGAGCATCATTTAAACTCAGCCCGTGTGGACCCCGGGCTCCACCTCTGCATGGGCACGTTGGGCATGTCCCTGCCTGCTCCTGGCTCCCTGAGCATGAGGGGACTCCTGGAGCAGAGCACCCAGAGATGGGCTCTGGGAGAATTTACATGCAAAGAGAGAGGAGAAAAAGCTTGGGTATTTCTAAAGCCTTTAGAAGGCTTCTGAACATCTCATACCAGCAATTGAATAGAACATTGCAGTAGTAGGTTGGTCTTGGCTTTGATGTTGCTTTTAGCCCAAAGCTCTGTATTAAGCAGGCCAAAGCCCACAGAAACCTTCTTAATGGATTATTTCTCAATAAAGCCACCCAATATATTTTCTCTATAGATTTTTGGTGTTCTCGGCATCAGCCAACATTCCTGGAGAGTGCTGGGGAGTGTGGGGTGAGCCCTTCTGTGGGCAGCTGAGGAGCCCAGTCCTGAGCTCACACACCCACTTCCCTGCAGTGGAAGTTGGGTTTTTTATGCCTAAGTGGGTTGTATGAGAAAAGGAGGGTGGAAAGGAGAGGAAATCCAAGCTCTGACAGATGGAAGTGGACTGTAAATCTCACACCAAGAAGAGTGTTTGATCCATCACCAGAAAGCAGCTTTGGAGGAGGAAGGCAAGGGCGATGCTCAATGCCTGGGGGTAAAAATGAACTAAGGAACCCTCCAAACTACCAGGAGGATTTTGCAGAGGGAGGCAGCACTTTGCAGGGCCAGGAACTGGGGAAGAGCAGAAACCCCAGCAAGCAGCACACAGGGGGAACTACTGGCAATCAAGCAGGATGCTTCACCAGCTGAACACTTCTTGAGCCATACTCATCCTTCTTTTCCAGACAAGAGAAAATACCTCAGGAGCTCTTCCCCGCCTCCAAGCCCGGTGCCTTTGCTTGCTGGATCTGTATCAGAAGACTGTAGCACTCACCCAGGGGTTTTTATTTAGCGTCCCTGCCTTTGTGCCAGCAGACCTTGCATGGCAGGTTCAGTCACTTTCCATGGGGCCTTAAGAATTCAATTTTGCTTTTAAATTTGCTGCCTCTAGGCAAGATGTAGCAAGTTTTTATGTGCATGGTGCCTCTTTGTCTGCGTAGTGGTCTCGTTCCTAACGAGGAGAAGGAAAACAAAAATTCTATCTCTCTAAAGGATGCTATTGTGTGAAATTATTAAGTAAACAGGGGAGCTGGGGAGGGATTCATCCAGGCTCATGTGCTGTGAGTGGCAGGGCTGGCCGGAGCAGAGCCTGGGTTTCAGTCCCCTTTTTCCAGCAACATCACTAGCCAGGCCCAGCTTTCATAAGAGTTTATTTTCAGAGTTACTCTCTCAGAGCAGAGAGGAGCAGGAATGCTCCAGCCCCGCATCCCAATACCAGCACCATCCACCTTCCCTGCAGGGAGGTTTTGGCAGGAGCTCCCCCACTCGTTTCTCTCTTTACTGCTGCCAGAGACCCAGCCAGCGATAAACAGCAGCGGGTGCCTTTTAATTAACATCCTCATTTCAAGGCAACATATTATTTTCATTAAAATCCATAAATAGTTTCTGCTTGGACCTTTTTCTATGCCTTCTATTGAAAGCAAATCAAACCCTAACCCTGGCATCTGGATCCCATACTTCCTCCACAGGATTCTTTGCTGCAGAGGCTGCACCTGAGCAGGCTCAGCTCATGGGATAGGGATTTCCCAGTAGGAAAGGCAGGTCAGATGTTTTGGGGGATGCTTCTCATTGCATGAGGAAGTTACTATTTCAAATACAACAGAGGACAGAGCTCAGGGAGTGCAGCATCCCTGGCTGTGTCCCATCCTGGACTGAATCCCTTCTTACCTTGGACCCTTCTGCCCTGGGGCAGCTCTGGACTCATCTAAATGACAGCAAGTGATCCTTTCCTTCCTAAACTGAGTGCTTTTAAATTAGGCAGGCTGACCTGAGTTAGCCAGGCCTAAATCTGCACTACTTTGGGATTTGGGCTGAAGAAGTGGTGCAAGTGAAAAATCAGCCCACAAAAAGCAGGAATGTGTTGGTAGAAGATTGTTCCTGGCATGCCAGGCTGGACATGGAGGGCTGCACGTGGTGCAGAGGTGCATGGCAGTGCACAAGGGCACAGGGGTGTGCACACATGGATAACAGTTCTTCCTTGCAAAGCAGGAGAAAGGCTGAGCAGGGTCTGTCCCACAGCAGCCAGCACAGCTCATCTCTCCAATGTGCTCCCAATATGTTCCCAGCTCCATGGCCCCAGTACCATCTGGGCAAGCCTGCCAGGGCACAAAGAGGCTTCAGTCCCTTCCCTGCTTTCACTGGCCATTCTTCAATCCCTTTTTCCCCACAAACAAAGGCTCAGTTTGTCCCTGAAGCTCCCTGCAGAAGCACTGCTGTCCTCTCCTACAGGCAAGGGGCCAAAGCACCACGCAGAGAGTTTTCCCCCAGGGAGATGAACCCACACTGGGAGGTTTCCCACAGCCACCAGCACACAGACCACCCCAGGGAGCCCCATCAGTGCCACCTCCCCCGGGTCAGCCTGGCCCAGGCTCATCCTTGCCTGCTCTGTGCCCAGGGGAAGCGCCTGTGAGCAGCGCCTTTGGCAGCCGCTGTTATCCCGACGACTTTTCCAGGAGAGCTGGTGAATGAGATGTTTGTCTCCTGGTTCTTCACAGTTTATCCAGCCAGGTTTATTCTCAGGGAGTGGCTGGGGTTTGTGCCGCCCCAACCCGGGAGCTGGTTTGAAGGGATCCAGTTCCCAGGGACAAAATAAATCCATTAGTTGAACATGATCCCTGTGCAATGCAGCACCCTTGGACTCAACCCAGCACAGAATTTTCCTCCAGTTGGGGGCTTTATTGCAAATCTGTGACAAAGCCTGGATTTGTCACATGATTAATTTTGACTCCCTTATCAAACATAACCCAATCACAGAACCCACCCCAAACTGATCTACTGGGAGATCTCTAGGCCCTGCCATGCCAGGCACATGTTGATTTAATGAGGGGGACACAGTGGTTTGGCATGAGCTGCTCAGGCATTTTGTGGAGGGGGATAAATAAATGCAGGGTACCCACTGACTGTCACTGGTGACTGCTGTAGGACTTCAGGGTCAAGGCATCCTTCCAGACCTCCTGAAAGCTTCATGGAGCTGCTCTGTCAAGCACTGGTAAATAGCAAAGCTACTTGTTCCCTTGCTCCTTGCTGCTGGTAGGGACATATCCTGCTGTCCCTTTGGGCAGGCAGGTTTCTGGGAGTGCTGATGGTCTTGGTTTGCCCTCAGCTTTGAGAAAGAAGGTCTCCCAGAACTTTCCTTTCAAACTTGAGCATATGAGAGCATATTCTGCCTTTGGTTTCATATTTTGTTCAAAGCAAATCTTCAGAGGCCTCCAGACCCTGGAGCTGGGAATGGCAACCCACCACAATCTCAGAAACTCAACCAGCCATCAAGTCCAGGGAATTCCTACAGAGCTGTGTTCCACCCACAGCCAGGACATCCCTGCTGCCAGCACTAACTGCAAGGAGGGAAATTTGGTTGCTTGTCACTGAGGAGCTCAAAATAAATGGATTTGTATAAAATGTACTCACTCCATTCACGGCCTCGGCAGCAGCCAGCTGCCTGCCCGGGAGGGAATATTTGTAATGACCTCATTTTTTAGCTTGGATTTAAACCAAATGGTCACCTGCACATAGAAAGAATGGCCACAGGACAATCTGGTGCCCCTTAAAAACTCCCAGCTGGGATCCAAGCCCGGGAGAGCCTGGTGTGCAGGCGTGACCCAGGGGCAGCGGCCGTGCTGGCTGAGCCCCGCAGCGATAGAACCCGACTCGCTGGCGGGGTCTTGGCTGGGCTCTCTTGAGCAAGCAGTGTCTGAAGTGGGGTTTCTCACTGTGCTATTGTCCCTTGAAAGCTGCCATGCAGCTCCAGCCCACAGACACTGTCTGTCTGAGGCGGGCAGCCCTGGCACGCAGCCCGCAGGGATCTCTGAGCCCTGCCATCCCAGCCCTGCCTGCTTCCCGCCCTGCGCAGGGATGGGGTCAGGGACATCTTCTGCAGCGGCACTGAAATCTCTCTGACATTCAAAACAACGTCTGGAGCTCATTAGAGCAGCAACCCGCAGATTGGGCATCAGGCACTTCTGAGGGATCGCACAAAGGCGCTGCACGGGGGTGTGAGCTCACGTCGGCGCGTTTTCTTCACGGCCCAAATTATTACAGGATCCAGATGTGCTCAAAGGAGCATCTGCAGCGTGTGTAAGCCCATAGGCTCCCCAGCCCTTTCCTAACCCTGCTGAGGCCATTCCTGCCTGCAGTACTGCCCAGCACACAAGCCTTCCCTCGACTGAGCCCTGCAGAAAAGCAACAGGACCTGAGGACACATCACCTCAGGAGTGAACACTTTTATATGCAGAGATAATCTTCAAGCCACGCTTAAAGTTAAACCTGTGCTTGAATGTCTTGTGGCTATGTAGCAGCCCTGGGCTCATGGTGGATGGGCTGGTTTCCTGCCTGGCTGCACCCGCTGCAAGGCTCAATTGAATAACAGTATTTGCTGCTTTCCATAGTTCCAAGCTCAGTCCTTCAGCTGGACAATGACAACACCAGTTCCTCCCCAGCAAAACCCCACAGTCTGGTTTGCAGGAGCACCAGTCAGTGCAGAATCCCTGCAAGCTGCTGCCCTGATGTCGCCTTCAATGGAAAGGGGGGACAGCTTCCCCTCCATGCAGAGACCCACTTCTCCTGCCATCCCCAGCAGAATTCCCTGAGCACTCCATCTGCTCATGGGCTGCAGTCCTTGTGCACCCAGTGATGCTTGTGTAACGTGGGCTGAACGCGTCCTGTCCTTGTCAACAGGTTAAGCCTTGAGAAATTTAGTGATGTTGGAAAAGAGCTGCTTGTGAACGGAGCCCCGTTGGATTAGTCCAAACAAAACACATGTGATGGATTAAAAATAAAAATGCTATTAAATTCTTTCAGGATGTGAAATTTAACAAAAGGCCTGTTGTGCACAGGATGGAGGGGAAACGCCAGAGTCGGGACCGGGAACTCATTTAGCCAGGCAGTTCTGGAAGGACCACCTTGGATTTATTTTGCCCCATTATAATTGGATTTTGCATGTAGGATTTGTTGGTGGAGTGATCTATTAATTCCTCTGTCTTGTCTCCCCAGGTTCCTCTTGCCCCAGACTTCCTCAGCGGGCACTGCAGGGCAGGCTGGCTGTGAAGGGCTGTGCCAGAAAGCAGAGCTCTCCCTCCCTGCCCGGGAAGCCATGACCTTTCCCAGCAAGCAGAAACAAAACCCGACAAATTCCAGAAAGTTTCAAAATCACAACAGCAAAACCCCAGAGCATCGCCTGGGAGCGGAAAAGCCCTTTTCAGATCGACACTGGAAGCTTTTCCACTCTGATTCCCAAAAGCTTCAGTCCAAAAATCACTATATTTTTCCTTTTTTTTCCCCCCAAGGGGAAATCTGTGACTCCACCAAAGCCACATGTGGCACCAGGGTATTGTCAGGGATCACGGCTCAGAAAGCAGGATAGAGATAACCCATCTCTGCCCTGGCAGCACTTCTTGCTCCCCCAGGCTGCTTTCTGCCCCTCTCACGCTGTGCCCAGTTCACATAATCCCTGCTTCTTCTGCTGCCTGGCTGAGAGGAGCTTGCCAAGCTGGAAAAGGGCCCAGAGCCCTGGCCCACCGCAGCTAATGCAATATTTACTGCTGTGGAGCAGTGCTGGAAGCTGTGAGAATGGGCTGCTTTGTGCAGGGCAGCTGTGGGAGGGTGGGGGTTCCCGGGGGTCCCCCCACCACCCTCCTGCTCAGGGCATCTGGGGTGAAACCAGAGCTTCCCAGGGCACAGTGGAGCTCAGACACGAGCTGGACATGGGCTGCAGGACGTGCACAGGAGAGTGTCAGTGTGTCCAAAGGCCCCTCCACAGGGCTCCAGGGCCATCTGGGGACACGAGGACAGCTCGTGGTGTGGGGCAGCTGGGTTACTCTCCTGCCAGGATGGCTGCTCAGATCCTTTCTTCTTGGAAAGATGGCAATAAAAAGTGGGAAAGTGGCCTGAGTTTTCAGGATCTCTATTTTCAGGAGTGAGGAGCCATGGCGTGTGCCCTGCTGGGGGGGACTGGTAGGGAGATGCCCCCACTGCATGCAAGGAGGTCTCTATGGGGACTCCTTTAGTTAACAAAGTACAGCTTTTCTGCCACCTCCTGCTTTTTCATCAGAAAGAAAATAAGTATTTTCTAACAGCAGCAGGCAGAGCCCTGCAAACTGCACCCTGCTCCTCAGGTAGCTGTATTTTATTGACCAGTTTTACTGAGAAATTGTCCACAAGACCAAGCTAGAGCTGCTCCAGTGACCTTTGTGGGTCACTACTGAGGATGCCTTTGGCTCCAAGAGCAAAAGCATTGCAGTTTCATCAAGAATTCAGCTGCCATGACTTTAAATTGGGGAAGGTGCTGAGCTGAGCTTCTGGGGAAAACCCAAGGCTGGGGAGCTACAGTGCCTTGGGAAAACCTGGCTAGGACATGTGCTATCTTTCCAAACTTGGCATGGTGCCCCTCTGGATATCTTGCTCCAGGATGTATTTGAGGTCAGCCAGGGAGGCAATTGCAACACAGGAAAGGCCATTCCTCCCCAGTGTCTCTGGGATGGGGAACGTGCATGATACAGGGGGCTGGACCCCTGCAGTGAGCTGCTCATGTGAGAGCTTTGAAAGTGATGGGATCATCTACATCCTCACTGTGCAGTGGCTGCACCAGACAGACAGCCTGTGCTCACCACTTCACCAGCTGGTTAGTGCTGAAGAGTAAAACGGGGCTGAGAAATACAGCTGGGTGGTAGGGGCTGCTCAGCCTCTATTCATGTTCCTCTGTGGTCAGTAGCTGTTATTCCTCCTACAACAGGCACCTGCTCTGCCCAGAGTAAGGCACCAGGCAGGGTACTCGTCTGTGAGGTGACTACCAGCGTGTTAATAACTAAATTCTGCCTCTGTGTCCCAGGTTTGCAGCCCTGTTTGCCAGCGGGGCAGCCTGGCTGCTCCAGCCTTTCCTCGTACTCCTGCTACAGGTGGAAGGGAATGACTTCTCCAGCACGAGTCCATTTGGTGCTAAAAACAGGAAATCAGTTTTCTATCGATTGGCATTTCTCTTAACGTATTCTCGCAAGTGCTCATTAAATTTTCATTCAATTATCCCGGGCCACGTTTGTATTTTTTTCCCGCGTCCTTTTCAGGAGGAGTAGGCGATAATGGAGGCATCCATCCCTCCCGCGGAAGAAGCTGTTCGAGCTAATTTAATCAAGGAGAGGCAAATCTTAGTAAAGGAGGAGGGAAGAGCAGCCCTCGTACCAGGATGGCTGATGGTATAATGACCTGTCTTCTGAAGAAGCCAAAGCTCTCCCGGTGCCATTAACGTTCGATATGTCAGAGCTGAAGGTACCAGCGAGAGGAAAACAACATCATTAAGCAGGACACTCTCATGCTGGAAGGGAAGGCACATTTATATTCTGACAGGGGATTATCTAGGCAGCAATAATAATAGCAGGAGTAATAACAATAATAATAAATCATTATCACTTGGCATGGCTGGCTGTAGTGGGACCCATGGGTGTGAAATGGCTCTGGCAGAGTTAAAAGGGTGAGTGGTAGACAGGAGCATCAACAGGAGAAGACAGGTTTGCAGGGTGATCTGGGACAAGTCTCTGTCTGCTCCTGCCTCAGTTTACCCAGCTGCAAAGCTGGTTTGGATTTGCTCCTACTGTGTCCAGATGAGCTTTTCTCTGCAGGAACACCACACTTGGTGCAGAGCCCCCAAGGACAGCCCAGCCTTTGCCCAGCCTGTTGCATGGGAACAAGAGGGATGGTGCCAAATCCAGACCTTGTCCTTGAAGATGAGCTTGCTCTTGGAGCCTTTTCAGATCTACCCATAAAACCTCAGGAGAACACTTGTCATAAGGCTTGTGACAACAGCTGACAAGCCCAGCCACCAGCCAAAATATATTCCAGATTTGGCTCCAAATGCCACGTGTTTGGCCCATCTCTGAGGACCACACATTTCAGACAGACGTGTTTCTCCCCTGTGCATTGCTGGGGCAATGTCTGTGTGTCCCCGTTGTGCCCGGCACTGCTCAGAGTGCGAGGGAGTGCTTGGGGACAAACACTCGCTGCCATCGCTGCCTTGGGCAGGTCTGGCTGCTGGCAGAGATGGGGACCAGGGGAGAGCTGGGCTCTGCCTAATCTCCACAGCATGTCTGAGTGGTTCATGCGAGGGTGGGAGCCTCCCTGCATGCGCCACCTTTATCTGGGTTTCAAGGCAGCCTTTGATAAAGAACCGCAAGGCAGACGGCGGCGGCTGGAAGGGAGCGGGGATCAAGGTAGCAGAGGAAGACCTGGCTCCAAATCAAAAGGACCTTGGTGGCTGTGCCAAAGGGTCGGCTCCTGCTCCAGGTGGGATGGGGATGTTCCCTCCTCTTGAGAGCAGGGGAGTGGAAGGGGACAGGGGAAGTGAGACTGCAGTATTGCTGTGCACCCTCCTTGCACTTATTTTGTTGCACTCCTTCCCTTTGCTCTGCCTCCTGCAAAGACCTAATTTATCTCCAGCAATGGTTTGTTCTGTCCAGCTGGGGCATGGAGAGAGGAATGCCACACATCCCATAGGCATGTGGTGCTGTCCCACAGCACGTCCAGCACCCTGCAGCTCACCCATCCCCTTTGCTATTGCCCCAGGTGCACTCCTGGCAAATGTGAGCCTTGAAAGGAGGGAGGAGATTCAGAAAGTCAGGATGTGCTCAAAGCAAATGAGTGCTTTGGCTGAAGTGCTGAGAGCTCTTTCCCTGAGTGCTTGCGGTAAAGCTCCATTACCGCCGGAGCTCGGGACCTTCGGTGATGTGCCGGCAGGGAGAGCAGTCCTTAACACCAGATTGGAGCTGTCTTTTGAAATGCAATTATTCCTCAATAATCTTGAAATGGAATACAATTAGGAAAGGAAGAGGGGGGAGAATGTGCAATGGGTCTGCAGTGCACGGGCTGTGCTGGCATTGTGGGGACACGGGATCCAGTCCTTGCCAGGGCCACAGGCTCTGGGGCATCTTCTCCACACAGAGCTTTACCTAAACAGTGAGGAGTAAAGAGGAGGGTTTAGGATTTTTCTTTTCCCTTTCATCTTGAAAAATAATTAGGCTAAAAAGCATTTCAGAAGAGGCTTGCAAGCTTTAAATCAAGCTTCTGAAGAGCCTTATCAAAGCAGCAGCATGCTCATCTGCAGAATTCCCTGGGTTACAGAACTGTGCTTTCCTCCCTGGATAACCCTTCGTGGCCAGAGGGATATCTGAGACAGGATGCAGGGATCATGAAATCACAGGATAGTTGGGGCTGGAAGGAGCCTTAAAGGTCATCTTGTTCTACCCCTCTGCCAAGGACAGGGACACCTACCATGGAGAATCCATCCATGGGTGGATGGACCCAAAAATCCAACAAAGAGTTTCCTTCCTAGGACTGATTCTGAAACCCCTGCTGGTCTGTGTTGTCCCTGTAGGCAAAAAGTTTATTTAAAATTATGATTAAATGCAGCTGGTGCTGGAGACTGAAGAATAGAGGAGAGTCTGTGGGGTTTGGGGGTCTCCACATCCATGAGTATGGATGTACGAAACATCCTCAGACCCCTCTCTGACCCTAAAGCTTTAGGACTTTCAACGGTGGGGGGAACCATGGAGGTCCTGGACCACAGCTGGCTTTGCTTCACCCATCCCTGGACAGACACTCCCCCCACTCCCAGACAGACACCCCCCAGACAGACAGCTCACCAGTTTCTGGGAAAACTTAGCCATGGAAAAAAAATTCCCAGTCCTGAGTGACTCATGGGGGAGATAATTGCCTGCACTGCTTGTTTTTCTTCCTACTTCTGCCTAAAGAAACCATCATGTCCAGTGCCTGGTCCTGGGACACCACAACTTTCACCATTTCCCTTTGTTTTGTCTGAATTATTCACTCTTGGAGGATGGGGTGTGGGGGGCTGTTTCTCCTGCAGCCAGAGCCCCCCAGCAGCAGAGCAGGGCTGGGGATGTGCCTGGTCCCCAGAGGAGCCACCCCACTGTGTGGATCCTTTGGTGGCTGGAAAGGGTTGTGCTGGCAGACAAAATCTCTGCCTTCACCCCATCCAGTGATTTCATGACACCGGGGGGAGCACTTTTCATGACACTCCTGGGGATGATTCTGGATCCCATAACTTGTGCTGAAGTCGGGGCAAGAGCTACAAGTACTGTGCACATCCCTCCCCCCGAGGCACCAGCTTTCTTTTTCTCCAGGATTGAGGCTGGAGAAAGAAAACAAAAGCTTTGCAGGCAGCCCTGACTCACATGCCCTCCTCTCCTACCTCGGGGTCCCAGTGGATGTGCAGTGGTCAGTGCCCTGCCAGACTGGGGCTGTGCAGCCCCAGCACCCCCGGCAGCCCCGGGGCCCCGGAGCATCCCCCACACCGTTATAAAAGCTTTGCTGAATCAGATCTAAACCAGGCCTGGAAATTCCTTTGGCATGAGCTGAGCTGGGGATTTCAAACCACATATAGTTATTTCATTGCAACGCCTGTGCTTTCTTTTAAATATATATATGTATTTTGATTTGGGGAGGGTGGGGGCTCTGCTGCTTTCCCAGCCCCTGGGGTTTGTAGAGTCCCCATCCCAATGCTGCTCAGCATTCCAGGGCTGCCCCACTCCCATACTAAAAGCTTTTTCCTTCTGGCTGCTGGCTCATTAATGCAGCTCAATTAATGCTTGCCCCCCTGGTGTCCAAAGGTATTGGATTCCCAGTCCCTTCTTGCCCTGCTCTGTTGTGGGCACAATCCTACAAGTACCAAGACTGTTACCCCTCTCTGGGGTTAAAAGGGTTTTTGTGGGGATTTTTCTCTTTCAGGCTTGGGGAGCAGGGATTTCTTATGTGTCACTGGATCAACACTGCTGCAGAACAGAGATAAATAACCCTTGTCTTGGCATTACCTTGTGACTTACAGAGCACATTTAAACACAAATCCTAAGTGAGGGACATGGGGTTGGTCACCCCACAACCACCACCCTATTTCCCAGAGGAAGATCCTCCTAGTGCTGCCACAGGGGCATGAACCAGCTCTGAAACCACGAGAGATGGAAACTGGGCAGGCAGGAGAGTTTTCCAGGGTGGGATCAAGATGTAATCACTTCCATCAGAGCCCCTGCCTACCATGGCTGGGCAGGACTCTGTCCCACAGCCCTCTAGTCCCCTTCCCCTGCCCACCTTCATGGAAAACACCATCACAGGGAGATGCTGGGAGCTTTTAATAGAAAATCAGAAGTTTAAATTGGTGCAACAGCTGCTGAAGCAGTGCTTGGGGCCATGTTCTGCTGACAGTTTATTTAAGAGAAAAGAAAAAAAAAAAGGAATAAAAGGAATAATAATAATATTGAACATGCAAAGCAGACTGAGGGAGAAGGGGGCTGTTCCTGCAATGCTTCTCATTTCTGTTTGGGGAGACTAAGGAAACTCTACTCCCAGACTCAGAGTAATGGGACATTTAAAGTTTAAATTGCATTGCTTTTCTGTTTGACTTGCAGAGAAATTTGTGTCTGGGGACTGGGCATGGCTGTAGGAGTGACATTGCTGCCTGAGCTGGTGGCCCAGAGAACACCTAGCGAGATCCAAAACCCAGGAGCTTCTCTTGGGATGTTCTCCCACACCAAGGGAATGGCTTAAAATATTTCACTTCCTCCAAAGGGAAAGGTCCAGGAAGTCCCCAGCAGCTCACATAGGCAAAATTTATTCCCTTCCCTAATTTCTAGGCTGCCAGGCAGACTTCTGGTGGCAGAGGGTTCCTTTGGAACAATTTCTCATTGCAACAACCCCAAAAGAGAAGTGAAGAGGAGAGAAATGGGCTGAATGGCTCCATTTGCTTTGCCAGCATGAGGGTTCCCTGGATGGGACAGGTTGGAGGCTGGAGAAGCAGCAGGGAGGGATGGGGCTGAGTATTGGGTGGGCTGGGCAGGGTGTCAAGCATCTGTGTTTCTATGAAGGGAAAAGACTCTCCACAGGGATTTTCTTTTGGAAGGGGTTCTTTAATTACCTGGTTATAATTATTTCCTACAGTTCATAGCAGCCCTACCCCAGCTTAGCATCCCCCCACTATGGACCTGGACATCTCCACCCTAAATATTTAACATCCAGCCTGCTACCACTTTTCTGGTAGCAAATTCCTTCCCAAATCTCTCCTGCAATTTGCGGCAGGCAAACCTTGTTTGAGTTTGAGGATTTAGCACATTTCTGCTGCACTGTTTTTTGCAGGGAGGGCTTGGGGCTGTCTGGACTGCATTTTGTGTGGTCTGGCCACCCCCGAGCACAGCATCCCACACCCCAGCCCAGCAGGGGCACCCAGCATCCATCCCGCCCAGCCCCAGCAGCAGGAAGGCACAGGACCCCCCCACCCGAGGACCTTCCCTGCACCCTGTTCCCTCTGCCTGTGCCCCTGCACATCTGGGGCTGCCACTGAAGCTCAAGGTCGTTGGGCTTTTATGTTGTTCTTTCTTTTTCCATTTTATGTGGTTTGTGGGCATATAATGGAAGGTGGATTCTGGATGGGTTTGTTCTCTTGCCAGCCTGAATTATTAATCCAGTCGGGCTTCTTTCTTTCTTTCTTTCTTTTTTATTTTTTTTCCCCTTCTCTGTGGATTTTATTTTAGGCAATGGCAAAGTCGCTGGCTGGCAAGGCTGGCCCTCGCCCCATCCCTGATTGCATCGCTCACCGAAGCGGAGCCGCACCCTGGCCCGCGGCAGCAAGAAGCTCCAGCCCTGGGAAGCGTCCAGGGGTTTATCTGCGGCTGGGGGTGCCCCTGGCTCGGCACAGCCGGCAGGGAGGAGCCCGGCAGTGCCCTGCGCCTCTCTCCTGCGTAATCTATAGCGTGTTGCTGGAAGAAAGGGTTGAAGGGTGAAATAAAGCCTTCTCCTGCGAGGGGAGAAGCTGCCTGTGCCAGAGGCGATGAGCACGCAGGGCTGGGTAGCCATCCTCATCCAAAGGCACGGCGCTGGGAGATGAGGAGTTAAAAGCTCGGCCAAGGCGGAGCAGGACCAGAGCTGATCCAGTTCCCCACAGCATTTTCACCAGCACCCTGAGCCATTCCCATCTCCCCCAGGCAGGTTCGGAGCCCGCGCTGTCCCCGTCCCCTGCAAGCCGGGATGTGCTCGCTCCCTATCGGTCCCAGTGCAGAGTAACACAGTCCGAGTCCAGCGGGGCAGGGACACCCAGCTAGGTGTCCCGAGGTGGAGGGGCAGCCCTAGACACTGTCCGCCCGGGCAGCATCGTGGGGCCTCCCGCCCCCGATGCCCTGGCAGGAGCCGGGGGGAGGCGGCGGTGCGGCTCCGTGCCCGGGGCGATGGCACCGCCGCCCTGCTCTGGGTGGCCCTGGGTGGCCCTGGGTGGCTCTGAATGGCTCTGGGTGACCCTGGCCCTGCCAGCCGCACCTGAGCCTTCCCGGCTGAGCGTCCGCGGTTTGTTACGGCTGCATCTGCTTGTCCCCCTGTGCACCCTCCTCCTCCTCGTGAGGACCAGGGACTGCAGTGGAGACCCAACCCTCAGCACACACCAGAGAATCCACATCAGAGGGAACGGGTGGGAGCACCCCCGCACGCAGGAGCAGTGCCAGGAGCTGGGGATGCTCGGCTTTGCCAGCTCTCTGCTGGAGGGCTGCTCCTACTGCCGTTCCTCTTGAAAGATGCTTCCTTTGACACCAGTGGAGGGGGGACAGACCCTCCCAGGTTTGCCCGCTCTGTCCCCGTCTGCTGCCCCATCCACGGGCAGGAATCGAGGCACTACAGCCGTTCATTTCTACTGGCAAGTTGGGGTGGGGTGTTATTGAATCGAGCATGGCCAAACGGACTGTGCGGAGAGGAGGATGCTCCTGCCATCGCGGGGCTGACACTGCTGCTCCCATCGCGGGGACACTGCTGCTCCCATCGCGGGGACATTGCTGCTCCCATCGCGGGGACATTGCTGCTCCCATCGCGGGGACACTGCTGCTCCCATCGCGGGGACACTGCTGCTCCCATCGCGGGGACATTGCTGTTCCCATCGCACAGCTCTGGGCGAGAGCCTCCGTCTCCGGAGCGAGAAGGCGGCTTGCCGTGTGCACGGTGCTAACTAACACCCGGGAGCCCAGGCAGCGTGAAAGCTTGCGGTGAAGAGACAAAAGCACTTGTTGGAAGGGGCAGCAGGCGGGAGCAGCTCCGGCACCGCTCCGGCCCATCGCGGCACTTTGCCATTTAATTGGTGACCCCCGGCCCAGCAGCGATCAGCCCCAGCGCTCCCTCCCCCGGGACACTCATTAACCACCTCCGGCTTTGCCCCGCCCGGAGCCGCGGCGCGGGAGGCTGGGGGCAGTGACACGGCGCTGACCGCTGCCCACCCCGGCTGGAGCGGGGTGACAATTTGTAGCTTCACTAATTGGCCTTTTGCTGCCAAGTTGTGTTGACTGGAGAGTGGGGAGGTCAGCAGATAAACCCATCCTCCTCCTTGGAGCAGAGGCTGCCTGTCCCCAGGGACTCTAATTTGCGTTTACTCTCTTCGGTGATACTTCACTATCAGCTCCAGCTCCGGGGAGAAGGAGGATTCAGCAAAAAGAAAAAAAGTTCTTCTCACTGACCATTTGAGGCCAGATACTCACAGTTTTGGTTATACTGAAGTTTATCCTCGCCCGGTTTAATGTTATTTTCCATAACTTCTAGCTAAGCAGATTCAGGACACAACCTGTTAAAGTCACCTTCTGAACTTGCCAATGTGTAAGACCTGAAAAAGGGGAAAATCAGTAAAAAACTACAAGTGTGAACCCATCCCTGCACACCAGACTGAGCAGTACTAACGAAACTCATCTACTGCCTGTGGAAAACTGAGGCTCTGATGAAAAATAGGGACATTGGTGTAGAAACCTCGGCCTCCAGGTGGGCAAGAAGGGTCCAGCCCTGAAATTACAGCACTGATACAGCAGGCTGGGAAAGCCTGGTAGAACACAGCACTCGTCTTTCCCCTCCATCCAGACATCAGATGACTCCCCTCTGAGATGAGATACCCAGCTCGCCGCGGGAAGCCATTGGCTGTCGAGGACAGATCCTGGTGGCAAACAGCATCTTTGATCTCGCCGTGGCTGTTACTGGCAAGGCTGCCCTGTGGGGTTGGCTGCGAACGTGGCGCAGCAGGCTCCCTGCTCCCAGCCTCAAATATCTGTCTGTTCCGCTCCGGCCACAAAACCCTCCCCCGGACTAGAAAGAGGGAAAATTACATGCTAGGATTTGCAGATTTGGCAGAGATAAGTCCCCACGGAAGGCGCGGCTGGAGATGGCAAGGCCGATAGCGCCAGGCTGAGCGTGTGGTGGGAGCGCCCTGTCCCCCGCCGAGCCCCCTGCGCTGACACCGGGGCTGTCCTGCTCCCGGGGAGGGGCTGGGAAACTCCCTCCTGCCCCCCTTGGGGGTGGCAGAGGGCCAGGCCCATCCCGTAAAACCCTGAGGGCGGATCACTCCACAGGCAAAATCATCTTGGAGTAAACGTGGGAGAAAAAGCAGAGCAGTTATGCAAAAAGGGTGGCCACTCATGTAGTGAGAGAGTTTGGCCTCAGCTGCTGGGGAGAGCAGCCAAGCTCTGCAGCATCTTGAAGGGGCAGAAGGGGTAGGAAGGACATCCAGCTCCCAGCAGACAGTCAGCAGGGAGTGATGGGGTGGGTACCAGCCCTTCCAGCACGATGCTGAGCGGGATGCTGGGCGGGAGGGCTGCTGGCTCTCACAGGATGTCAGCTGAAAGCCGAGAGGAGCCCAGGAAGGGGGAAAAAACCCTGACGTGTGCCATATTTCATAACATGAGATGTGAAACTTTAATGGGCTCTGCGATATCAAGGAGAACAGGAAGCCCAAACCTGTACGTGGTGCATGAAACCCAACAGCAACACGCGATACCATCACACGCTCCTCCGCCCGCGGCGTCCGCCCGCGGCCCCCAGGCCAGTCCCGCCCGCCTGCACTGCGCCAGCCCTTTGCTTAGCTCCAAGACATGAGATACTGACCCGAAGAGCTGCGAAAAAGCAGCAAACAGAGTCCTAAATAAGAGGTGATGATGCCCGAGGCCGGGCTCCGGAGGGCGAGCTGGGAAAGCGCCGCAGCGCTCGGGGCTGGCAGGTGCGGCACCGTGAGTTGTGGCCAGGGCTGTATTTCTCCGTGGCAAAGTTGAGCAGTAAATCCTGGACAGAGGATCTCACGGAGGCACCAAAGGACACTCACTGACAAAATTTATGGCTCAAAGGCAGTAGAGACACGCCATAAATACAGGAGGTGCGCAGGAGAGCTGGCCCCTGCACTTCCCGAGGGGAGGCTCATCCCCTTGCTGTCCTCTTCTCTCATTTTGGTTTGGCAGACAGTGTTCATTGCTGAAAACGTCCCACACTGAAAGGAGCTGGTACCTGTCCCTGGCAGCACAGGGAATAACAACCACAATGGGTAACAACGGCCTTGACCCACACCAGCAACATCAGGAGTAAAAGAGAGATGAGATTTGGGGTAGTGACATCTGCAAGCCCTCTCCCTGTCACCCCCACCCATGACTGGCCTCTCCTGCGGTTTACCCCCCACCCCCGGTTGTATCCCACAGTCTCACTCATCACTGACCTCCACCAAATCAAACCTTGTGGCTGTTCCCACACCCTAAGCCAGAAAAGATAATTTCAGCTATGCCAGCATTTATCCCAGTGAATAAATCTCCAGTCAGGCTGGGATTGAGAATAATGTGCGACCTGAATGTGCCAGCCCTTGATGGATGACACTGGGGTGGCACTGGGGTGGCACTGGGGTGGCACTGGGATGGCACTGGGATGACACTGGGATGCAGGCTGACAGGAAGGCTACAAGCACACTGCGATCTCATTGCAGGTAGGGAAAAATGAGCATCTGTATTTCTGAACAGTGGCCAAGGAATTGGAGAACGTTATCAGTGGGCTGAAGAAGAAACAGGAAAGGTCTCCTGGGAGGATTAACCTGAGATTTGATCCTACTGCAGTGGGTACACCCCAGGTATTTATGGGCTTGGGAAGAGAATCCAAAAATGGGTTCAAAGAAACAAGGTGGAAAATCCTGTCAGAAATGTGAAGAAATAAATGCAGCTGGGAGGGGAACTAAGAAACATTTATCCATGAAAATATCACTTATCCATGAAAAATAACAATGAAGAAATAAAATTCTGCTTTTGACTTCATTTTGGGACTTTGCCCTGATCCAGGATTTATAGGTGGCATATCTTTCTCATTTGGGGAAAGATTTGCAGACCTGTGTCCCAACCCATCACATGGGGCAGCTGTGGGTACCATGCATTTGGCTTTTCTAGGCACAGATGATGCTTCTGCCTGGGAATCACATCGAGAGCAGAATCTGAGCTGGGATGAGAAGTGATCCCATCCAATGGTGACAGTCCCTACGTTATGATGGGGCAGCTACAGCCATGACTTTGAGCCAACAGCCTGTTGATAGGAAATCGCAGTTCCAAAAAGGAACATGCTCCTCTAGCCCAGAATTCGGATGATGACAGCAGAGCCTTAGTGAGCTCATCCCGGCAAAGACGTTTCAGTCCAAAGGTGGAGGTTCGTTTCCTAAGGTCTGCATGTTCTCAAGTCACAATGAGGAAGAATAATGCCAGGAAAGAGATTCCAGGCGGGAACGCGGACCCAGCAGCGGTTCTGTTGCCGGGGCTGGGAGAGGCACCGCGCTCCGGGGCTGGAATCCACCTGCGCTGGGACAGCAGCACAACTCGGGTTCCGAAAATCCCTAACGCCTCGTCCGGCAAGAGAGAAAACCGCGAACAGAGCCCGGCTCAGCCCCAAGTGTGCAACACCCCCGGAGTACAGCCCTCGGGGCAGGGGGGTTAGTTACACATGAATTACATCCCCAAAATTAATTAATTAACTCCCCCAGTCCCGCCGCTCCCCGGGGCCCGCGCGGCCGCTGCTCCGCCACGACCCCTGGCGGCCGCGCGGGGAACGGCACCGGGTCCGTAATGGTTCCGAACCCCGAACCCGGTCAGAGAGCCCCGGGCGGTTCCGAACCCGGTCAGAGAGCCCCGGGCGGTTCCGAACCCCGAACCCGGTCAGAGAGCCCCGGGCGGTTCCGAACCCCGAACCCGGTCAGAGAGCCCCGGGCGGTTCCGAACCCCGAACCCCGTCAGAGAGCCCCGGGCGGTTCCGAACCCCGAACCCCGTCAGAGAGCCCCGGGCGGTTCCGAACCCGGTCAGAGAGCCCCGGGCGGTTCCGAACCCCGAACCCGGTCAGAGAGCCCCGGGCGGTTCCGAACCCCGAACCCCGTTAGAGAGCCCCGGGCGGTTCCGGACCCCGAACCTGGTCAGACAGACCCGGGCGGTTCCGAAACCCGGACCCAGTCAGAGAGCCCCGGGCGGCTCCGAAACTCAGAACCTGGTCCAGACAGCCTCGGGCAGCTCCGAACCCGGTCCAGAGTGCCCCAAGTGCCTCCAGCTCTCCTGCTGGCCTCTTAGGAAAGGTCTCTCGCCATGTCCATCAGCATTTGAAATCTCTTTAATGTCTGGGTTACTCCCTGCTGAGTTGTAAATAATTTTTTCCAGCACAGAATATTGTTTACTAACATGTTATTGGGGCTTTTTTTCCAAAGAGGGATGTGGCTTGGACACGGATGGCGACAGCTCAGCCGGGGCTCTGGACCATGTTCAGTGACTGATCAGACACTCTTTGTAAATAATTTACCATATTCAGAGTGAAACTTTGCAGTTTAGAAACAAAACATTGTCTCCCCTTGGTCTCAATATTTTACTCACCATTTTCTTATGTTCTATCCTGATTTCAGCCCCTAATCAGAGCAGGGACTTGGGTCTGGGTTTAACACATTGTTATGGGTTATGCACTTGGATCTGCTGGAGTAGTCCAGAGGAAGCCACAAAGGTGCTCTGAGGGATAGAGCATCTCTTCTTCTGGAGACAACTTGAGAGGGCTGCAGGTGTTCAGCCTGGAGAAGACTGTGGGTAGTCATCCAGTGCCTAAAGGGGTTCCAAGAGAGCTGGAGAGGGACTTTTGACAGGGGCGTGGAACAACAGGACAAGGGACAGTGGTTTCAAAGTGACACAGGGCAGGATTAGATTGGGTATTAGGAAGAAATTCTTCCCTCTGAGGGTGGTGAGGCCCTGGCACTGATTGCCCAGAAAAGCTCTGCCTGTCTCATCCCAGGAAATGTCCAAGGCCAGGCTGGACTGGGCTCAGAGCAACTTGGTCTAGTGGAATGTGTCCATGCCCATGACAGGAGGGTGGACTGGATGACCTCTAGGATCCCTTCCAACCCAAAACATTCTAGAACTTTATGATTCTATGCCATGCTTCCTCAGCCTCCTGGGATCCAGAGAACCCAAGGAGCCAGGTTGTTTCTTTTGCCTAAGCAGAGCCCAGATGCCCAAGCACACAAGCACTGGCTGTTGGGTGTCACTGGAGAAGTAGCAGTGCTGCAACGTGACGCTGGGAAATTATACAGTCCACAGAGCTGCTCTAATGAGAAAATGAACCAGACATCATATGGTGTTGATTTAGTGCTCAAGTATGAAGAATAGGGGAAAGGGAGGAAAATAATGCCAAGCCAACCTCAACCCCCCAAGGAGTTTATAAAGGCGCTTTGTGCAAGCACGCTGCTTCTACCCCAGGAGCCAACAGTGCAGCTCCCCGTGCCTGTTCCAGTCTGCAATTAATCTGCTTCTGGCAAATCAGAAACAAAGTCCCCAACTCTATTAAGAGCCACCTTTTGTGACATCTTGAAGGTCTCAGCTCAGTGCTGCTTTGTAACAGGCTGGTGAGGATGAGGGGAATGAAAGCGTCGTTCAGCACGATGCCACTCAGCTCTTCCCCACAAGAGTGTAATGATGCTTTTGTCATTTGAGGCACCTGATCAGCTTCCAGAAGTATAGGCTGGCATCTCCCTCTGAAACTTTTAAAATCTTCATGCTTTTTTCTAAAAATTGTGTGTTTGGGATCCAGTGAGAGCTGGTCTTGCAGGGGATGCTGCAGACCGTGACCACCTTACACCTCCTATGGCTACAAAAAAACTAAACATCCCTTGTAAGGAGTCCCAGGTCTGGTGTCTAAAGATACAAATGAAGTCTACTTTGGTTTATTTTAAAAAACGGAGTGGCAGCTGTTAGCAAAGCAAGTGCACCCCACAGCCAGGCTCCAGGCTATTAAACTGAGTAGCTTTCCTGAGCAACACAACCCCAAAACTTCCCCATACCAGGGTGGATCTGCCCTACCCGAGACTGACTGTAAAGAGCTGCAGGAGGCTCTGGGTTTTAATAAGGCACCCAGTTTATACTAAATAATTTTTTGAAATCCACTCTATTAAAACTTTGACAAAATACAAGTTTCCCTTGAAATGCTCTGTGGCCAAGGGTGTCCTGCTGCCTGGTCAGTCAGCTTGGGGAAAACACACGAGTTCAGCTAAGGCCATCCTGTAAATGGAAGCTGATTTATAAATCTGAGCCATCTGCAGCATGTGGAGTTTGAATTACCCACACTGAGTCCCCTCAGTGAAGGCAAAGGCAGACCTGTGTTTGGGGAAGACATAATTAGAAGAGATCCCAGATCATTAACTTCATTACTGCAGCTGTGATTAATAGCAGCAGCAGTGTGGAGCATCACCAGGGAGGATGGATGCGGGATCCCAGCTCACTGGTGATTTCCCAACTCCATGAGCTGCTCTCAGCAGCTGGTAAGGGAATCAAAATTAATTTTCAGCCACAGGGCCCCATGGCTTGGTCCCAGGGCTGTGGAGTCAATGAAGCAGTGCTGGGGATAAGGCAGCCTTGGGTCTGGAGCTGCTGTGGCTGTGGACACTGCAAGTCTGTCCCACACCATCACCTGTGCCCTGCTGCTGTCATAACACACCCTTGATTTGCCCCATGGATAGATATGATGCTTGGTTAGAATAGAAGATGTTCCATCTAACATAAAATACTCCAGTGATCTGCTGGGGGTTTTCAAGAATTCATTCCCTGGCTGTGCTGTGCTTGTCACACACTGACCCTTGGCTCCTGCTATTCCAGCCACCATCAGCTGAGCCTGCTCCCCTCCCCAGCTCAGACAGCTGAGTCTGCATCCAGAGGGGATTTCTTCCTCAGTAACTAAATTAACATACCAGCAGCAAGTGCTGCTGAGCACCAGAAGAATCCGGGGGGGGGCTCAGGCTGTTCAGAAGAAGCTGGAGAGGCTCAGCCCCTTAAGAAGAATCCGGAGAGGCTCAGGCTGTTCAGAAGAAGCCGGAGAGGCTCAGGCTGTTCAGAAGAAGCCGGAGTGCTGCTCCTGCAGCTGGGGCGAGCAGAGGGGCCGGCGGGGCTCAGGCAGAGCCGGCTCCTCCTGCGGGATGCTGAAGGTGGCAGCATGTACCGGCAAAAGGCACCCGGCCGGCAGCAAACCTCTGCACGAAAACATCGCGACTTCAAAATTTACCTTGCTATGGGCCAGGAGCAAAAATAAATAAACGCCAATACCAGTTATAAAGCCAGAGAACAGCCATGTGTGTGCAGGTGTGTGTGTTTGTGGGGCAGAGTGGGGTTGGTGCAGCTCAGTTATGCACACACAAGCCACGTGCAGAGCGTGTGTTGATGCTCATCTTCCTAGGAAACACTTTGGATATTCTTTGGGTATAATTCTTCCTTGGACTGTTTAATTCAGGTGACTTTCAAAGGCTTTGCTCTGCACCTCACTGCTCAACCCAGCTGCTCCTTACCCTGCAGGAGACTTGTGGGCAGAGATTTTGGGTGATGGGAGTGTCCCCAAAAGGGAGAGCCAGGGAGAGCACCCTACACCCCAGTGGGCAGATGGACAGCCACAGAGTCAGTGCCACCAGGGAACTGCTGGATGGGCTCTGTGGGTGGTGGGGAAACAGAGGGTGACAAGAAGTGCCCATAAATCCATCTGCAAGGAAACCAGGCACACAGTGAAGTTGTGTTTTCATTCCTCCTGCCAGGGCAATGGAAAATGTCCATGCTGCCAAATTTAGGGTGAACATGGTTTGGGGATGGAATTAGCTTTTTTTCCTTACGGTGTTTAGTTTAAACCTGGGAGATTTGCTCTGTCAGATGGGTAGTGCTTTATTTCAGAAAGAATTGTTTTCAATTCTGAAATGTTTAAAGATGCTTGGAGTTTTAAAGGGGAAGAAAAGTAGAAGTGAAGGCACTTTCAAGAGTTGAAATGAAGAAAACAAAAAATAGTCTCTACAGAAGCTTATTTCTAAATGCTCCAGAGCTGACACATTCACTTTTCATTCTGTCATTCCCAGAACAAAGTGCTCTTGCTGTTGATCAAATCCTCCAGGGCTCAGTAACAGGAACTACTCAGCACCCAATAGAAGTAGCAACAAAGCTGTACAAAAGCTCAGAACATGGAAAAAGTCAAATGTGCCTCACAAAAAACATATGAGGGAGGCACCATTTCTGGTGTGACATGGCTGTGTACATGCCCAAATCCCAGCTGTTCCAAGCACTGCAAAATCCTCAACTATCCCAGCTGTGGCAGCCCTGAGGCTCCTGGCACTCAGGAGACCTCCTGACCACCACATATACAGGAGAATACTTGCAGAGATTGAGCTCCAAGAGATTAAACACCAGTCAAGAGAAGCTCGCCCTAAAATCCAGCTGCAGAGTGCAAGGATTCAGGAGAAGACACCAAACCCACCAAAAGCCTTCTCTAAGCACCTCATTTGCAGTTTCAAGGTGTCTCTGAGTGCCTGGGCTTCAGGAGCTCTTTAGAGATGTTTCACCTGGCTTTCTCCAGGAGCAGGGATGGGGTGGGAAGCAAAGCACCCCAGGCACAGCAAGTACCACAGGCTGGTGTAGGATGGGTTTGGTGCTTGGCACAGAGGGCTGCAGCAGCAGCTCAGTGATTTTCCCTGAGGACAGCCTCTCTTGCAATGCACAGCTCTGATTTCTTGTCACAGGCAAGGATGATTCCTCATCCCTGAGGATCAAAACCATGATGGACTATGAGGATGCAAAATCTGGATTCTGTAAAGTGAGGGCTCTGCATAGGGAGAGCCATGACCCAACAGGAGCTGATAGACAGAAAGGCTCTTAATTGCCAAAAGTTCCATTAGAGCTGATATTCACTGTCCTCCCTGGATGAACTCCTTCCACCCCTGTGGGGGCCAGCACAACCCAGGCAGTGGCCGTGCACAGGGGCCAGTCCTGGCTGAGGCTGGGCAAGGTGGGTCCCACCTGCATGTCTGTGCTCACTCACCAAAAATAAGGATGGATTTATTTTGGCTATCTGCCTGTAAGTTGTGTGGAAGGGAGGTTTTCTGGGAAGGCACTGCTCCTTCAGGGGCTGTGCAGCCCGACTGAGACTTCCCAGAGCACTGCTGCTGCCAACATCCCTGGTGCTTCACCAGGGAGGACCAAAAGCAGAGCTAAGGAAGCTCCACACTCACCCCAAAAGCAGAGCTAAGGAAGCTCCACACTCACCCCAAAAGCAGAGCTAAGGAAGCTCCACACTCACTCCAAATTCATTCATTTCATCTGTAAAAGGGACTGCCACTTCCCTGCCTGGCCCTCCATCAAGAAGTGCTTCTTCCACCTGATCTCCCCATTGCAGGGTGGCAGAACAAGAGGAGCTTTAAGGTCCCTTCTGGCCCAAACCATCCCAGGATTCTATCATTCCAGTGCTCCCAGGGCAGGTATAGGGCATTTATTTGATGTTACAATCGCCTCAGTGATTGTGTGGCACACAATAATGGAGAAAGGGAGGAAGCTGGACTACAGAAACTGGAAGCAAAGCAGTGATTTCCTGCAAAGGGACAGGACTCTGGCCGGAAGCAGAGGCATGGCCAAGGAAGGAACCTGGGGAGACCACAGCATCCCCTCAGCACCCAGGGCTCATAGCAAACTGGGGAAAGAGGGAAAGAAAAGCAGTGCATCTGCTAATTTCCCTGTCATTGGCTGAGGATTAAGCCATCCTCCTAATTAATTGCAATTGTTTTTGGACAAAGCTGGAGGGAGGAAGAGAAAGCTGCCTGTGCTCACTGAAGTGGGAAGCAAGAGGCTCTGGATGGAAATTTGGTTGCTGAAGGAGCTGCAGCTGTGGCTCAGGTGCCACCACACCCCGGGGAAGGAGGCTGAGCCAGAGGCAAGGGCTGGGAGATGGGAAGGAGCTGGCTGGCACTTGTCACCTCGCTGGATGCCCGTGGCCAGGAGATGCCCAGCTCATTGTTTGTTCCTGGATCCAGCCAGGACTGCAGGATATCCTGGAGTAGCTGCTGGACCCAACATCTGCAGGGATGGAGGGGAGGGGCATTGGGACAGTGAGGACCTACCACCAGCAGGACACTTGGTTTTATTTCATCCTTTCTCTGAGAAAAATCACATACAGGATGCTGTGGTTATGAGGACATCATAATTGAGATTGAAGCAGGAAAACGGGTTTAATTTGGTCTCATAGGTTGGAAAGTTAAAACCCAGGGGGTTGCAGTGAGCTGTAACCTTATGTGGGTGTGGGTGAAGGGGGTGGCTGGAAAAGCTGCAGCCAGCAGCAGACAGCAGGAGGGAGGGAAGTTTCCCAAGGTCTGATAAGCCCTGGGGACGCGACGCTCCAGCTCTCCCTGCCCTGCTGGGGCTGGCTGGCGCCTGCTGTACCTCAGCAAGGCCACCCCTGCTGCTGCCACCAGCCCTGAAGCCTCTGGAGCATTTTCTTCAGCCCCCCTGGGAGCACCAGGGCAGCAGCAGAGCCTCGGGCTGGAGATGGACCCGACCTCGCCACGTGCCCACCTTGGCTGCTCGCCACCCTCCGGTATCGAGCTGCTAAAAATAATCCAGAGGCAGCAAAGAGAGTGCAGTGAGCACCAAGCCTTCCCTGCTTTGCTCCACAGTGCTCAGGCACTTGGGCAGATAGGGCTGGATGGGCCCACACTCCTGTCCCCAGGGGCCTGGGAGATGCTGAGGGATCTGCCCTTCCTCATCCAACCTGCAATCAGGGACAGAAAACTCCCGGGACATGCAGACCCAGACTGTGGGCAGTGATGGAGCTGATCCTGCCACCAGCTCACCCAGGGGCCTTGGACACATCCCTGCTCTGCACTGCCCACACAAGCTGGGCTCGTGCTGCCCCTGCCACCTGCCTGGCTCCCTTTGGGGTCTTTTTAGAGATTTTGGGTTTTCTATCAAGAAGGTGGGAGGGGGAGCACAGGGACCCCATGCTTGTGGGGTCATGCCAGCAGCCACAGTCTGGGAGCACAGCTCATGCCTGCCCACACCCAGTGTGATCCCCACCAGCTCCTGCTCTGGGAGCTGTCACAGAAACACGGGATAACATTCCTTGGGTTTTCCTCTGCCTTAAACAGTAGGTGATTGAAACTGCTGAGACATTCCAAGTACTCAAAATGTCCAAATGTCCCAGTGAGCACCAGAAATATGAAATATGCTTTTTCTATAATATCTGGATGATTACTTGGCTGCTCATGTACTATATCTGCACCCCAAATATATGCATTGGGGAGTTTACAGGAGAGCAGCAACAAGGATGGGTTTCTCCAAACCATAAACCAAGAAAAAACCATTAGGAAAGAAGCTTTTTGGGGTAAATAGAGTCATAAAAAATTCAGTAGAAACTGGTATGAGAAAAGGGTGACTGGATTTGGTAAAATGTTTAATTTTGGATACTGAATTGCTTCTTTAAATTGCACTGGGGTACATTTGGTGAGGAAATGTCAGTACAGAGAAAGTGTAAAATCATTCTGAGACAACCAGTGTGAAAGAGTCTGACTTGGGAGACAAATTCAGTTGGGTTTTTTTTTCCCCTCCTAAAAAAATGTGATGAACAAGACAGGAATCCATGGAGTGATTGACTTGACATGACTCTGCTATTTTCTAGGTGAGAAAAAACCCCAGAAACTCCGTGATGCTGTGACTCAATAAGGCTGCCCGGTAGCGGAGCAGCTCCTGTGCCATTGTCACCAGCCCGGGCAGCTCCATCCCCCCGAGCATCAGCAGCCGCTCCCCTGGGGCTCTGTCCTGCTCTGCCGGCTCAGCCCCGCCGCTCCTGCCCGCGCTCCCGGGATAATGCCCGGCTTTTAAGGGATGAAGAGCGCTGGGCAGGGGCTGCTGGAGCGATTCCTCGTCAGCATCTGTCAGGGAAGATTAATGCCTAAGTAGGTTGTGGGCTGGCTTCCAGCAGCATTTTTAATAATCAGATGGTCTGCACTGGTCGAGCAACCCGCGGAAATGAAGTTGTCTCATTACCAAAAAGAAATAAATATGTTGATGTGAAGTAGCTCGTTTGCTGGGATGTTCAAGCTGGTGACAACCCCAATTCACTCCAGGGGGGATGACACTCCCCTAACGCTGTCCTGGGCTGCAGCATTGCCTGTGCAGGCCCAAGGGCGTGAGGAGGGATGGGCAACCAGAGCAGCTCCTGCCAAATATGCAAATAAAGCCCAGGATAGCACTTGCAAGGTCTTGGAGATTAAAAATGAAGAACCCCAGGGAACCTGTCCCAGGAAAGAGGTCTGGCTGGGTATGGGGTTTGGGTCTGAGAGTCCACGTGCTCGGATCGTGCCTCAGAGCATGGCCATGGCTGTGCTAGCACCGCCATGGTCCTTGAGTGTCTCCTTGAGCCTCAGCAGCAGCATCACCAATTGGCAGCATTTGGCATGTGGTGGAAAATGGCTCTTTTTCATCTGTTGGCACTCAACATGGCACTGCTGCCTGATGTTGCCACAAAATCCTTGTTGCTCTGGAGTTCGCACTTTCTTTTTCTAACTGCAGAGAAAAGTAGCCAGTTTTGGAGGAAATTACAGGTATTTTTACACTCACAGATCATCAATCCCAATCCTGCAGGACGCTGTGCTGGTGGCAGAGCCCATCAGGGAGCACAAGGCAGGTCCATGTGCACCCAGCCCTGGGGATGGGGGCTTGGCCATGTCCTGAGCTTCACTGGGGCTGGAGACCCTGAGCAGATGCCAAACCATCCTCACCCTCCTGGAGTCTCACTTGGCACCAGCCCAGCATTAAATGGGAGCTTAACCATGCAGAGAGGCTGGGCAGGATATTAATAGAGCAAAGCGGAACCACCGCTTAGGGCTCCCAAAATAGGCTGCCAGCCCAGGGGATGCCCAAAGGGGGCTGCTGCTGTCAGGGAGCTCCCCAGAGGGGTGGCAGCAGCAGGCAGCAGCATGTCTGGAGCTGTGATGTGTTGGGAGCACCCACAGGCACGGGGCAGCATCAGGCCCCATCCCTGTCCTGGGGCAGTGGCACCAACCAGCAGCAGCCTTTCACTGCCGCAGTGAAAACACATTTCTCTCCCTGGCATTACACAAAGGCTCTGCTGCTGCCCCAGGCTGACCCCCATAAGAGGATTACCAGGCTATTAGTGGATTGGGACAGTGGGGAGGATGTTTGGAAAAATTTGCTCTCCTACCCCTCAGGAAGGAATGCTCAGAGTCGTGGGTGAGCCCAAGGCTCTCCACCTCTGTCCCCATCCCTCTCAGACACTGCAGAGGTGAGGACAACTGCAGGGCAAGGAGCTCTGGTCTGAGCTGGCACTCAGAGCCCTCCATGGGCTCACAGAGATGAGCTGCTGGGGCTGGGTTTTGCACTGGGCAAGCCCAAGCCCCCACATGCCTGTCTCTGGCCACTGCTGGCCACTACCATGGGACACTGCCAATTCACCAGGAAAGTTCCTTCCCCTGGAGCTGGAGAGATCCTAAAGACTTACATTTATTTAACCTGAAAACGTAGCGGGGTGGAAAGAAATATGGGAGTGGTATCGACAGCGAAATCCCATTATTGGCCATGAAATATGCATGTGCTGTAACTGTGTGGGAAGGGAGGGTGGTGTCCCTGCAGCCTCTGCACAGGCCCTGCACAGACACCCTCACCCTGGGGCAGCACCAGCCCCATCCTGTGTGCCAGGATACAGAAGGAATCCCTCCTCTGCTCCTGGGGAGCAGCCCCCCACCAACACATCCTGCTTGTCAGGCTGGCAGGAGCCAAGAGTGCCTAAATGCACTCCACAGTGTTTATAATTCAAGGCACATGTTGAAGCTGCTCTGCTGCTGCACTTGCCATGTGCAATGCCCTTCACAATTCTTCCCCCATGCAAATCCTATTCAGACCCTTAAATCCCTGCATTGACTTGATATTTGGCATAATTTGGGGATGTTTTCGTACCAGTTCCACAGGGAAAATTCCAGGTTAATTTATTTTGGCTTGGTTCCTGCCACTGGTCCCCATTGCTTTCTGCCACTGTAAGGAGGCAAAACTGGAGCTGCAAAGCTGGAGAACCTGGTGAAAATTTCTTGCTGGAGATAATCCCTTGGGAAGGGCAGGGATGTCCCTGAGCAACCCTTAATTATGGCTCCAATTATTTGTCTCTTGTTGTTGGAGCTGGAGGGGACTCCAAAGGGGTGAGACCTTGGGGGTGAGACCATAGAAATGGAGTATCCCCTCACACAGCCATCTCCTGTCCCAAACTGGGGGTGCTGTGAGGTTTCAGAGGTGCTGTCTGCCCATGTGCCCTGCTGGCAAAGGTGCTGCCTGTTCTGGTGGCATTTATCATTTATCACCCCTCCTTTCCCCAAGCTCTGCCCCAGCTCCAGGCTCAGGTGCCTCTCCATTCATCTTGTCAGCCAGGAGGGATGGAGATGTACTGAGCACAGGGAGGATCTGTGCTGTCACATCATCCTTTGGCAGGGGTGAGTATGACCCAGGTAACAAGCCCAAAGAAGGGATGTTTCACTCCAAAATAATCTCCATCATCTCAGCACATCCTGAGAGCTGCTCCACATACACATTCTCTGTTTAATCAACACCCAGCTAATTACCTCCAGCAATAAGGAAACCCTGTGTTTGTAGTGAGTATCTGCTTTAAATGATGTTTTACACAACATAAAAGGATTATTTTATAATTAGCTGTCTTCTAAACCCTGGCCTATTGAAACTAGGATATTAAACCACACACCATTCTCTGCTTTTTAAATATCATCTGGAAGTTGATTAGTTTTGCATTACTAAAGAGGAAACCATTGAAATATTTAATCATCATGAGACCTTTCTCATAGAAATGTTAACATTTGATTTTTAAAATTTTTTTCCCCAGTAATTACTCCAGCTTTGCTTACACCAAAAAAGGATTGTTGAAGCAATTTCCCCACAAGGAAAGGATCAAAATAGTGCTGTGCTTAACACCTGGAGCATCCTTCTGTGCTTGCTGCTGGCACAGCTCCAGACAGGAGCTGCTGCTGCAAGCCAAGAGACCACCTCAGGACAGGGGGAGACTTTCCTTCCCAGGGGGCTGATCCTGGCTCCCAGAGGAGCAGGTGGGAACAGAGCAGGTGAGATCAATATGCTCCAGGGGATGGATGATTTTACACAGGCTGAGGAGAGATTTTAGGGCAGACAGAGCTGAACTGCAAACAATGACAGCGTGATGCTCAGAGCCCCAGGGGGCTGGAGCATCAGTCTTGGACACACAGAACAGTCTGGGGAGCTGGGACACCCCTGCTCACAAAAAGGGAGCTTTTGGTATGCCAAATGCAAAAGGAGAAGCTTTGGAGGGGGTATTTTGCTGCCTCTAAACCCACAGAGAATTGCTCATGGGCATTAAGGGCTCATCAGGCAGAGCTGGGTGCCAAAGTGCAGCATTCCCATGGTGGGATGGGAGCAGGGGGTGAACAGCCAGACCCCTCAGGTCTCAAACCCAAGCCCTGAGCCAGGAGGTCCAGGAGCAGGATCTGTCCCACACCAGCTCTGACTCCAGCGTGGGAGCAGCCACTTCCCTCAGCTCCACTGGCCACATCCACACCAATGCTGGGAACAAACCAGCTGGATTCAGACACACTTTAAATTCATCCCCTGCTCCATGCCAGTCATTGAAATGATACATTTGTTGTGAAATGAAGCCAAGAGAGTAGTACTGAGAGCTTTTTTTTTTTTTTTTAAACACGCCTTAAATAACAAGAACATTTATTTTATAGGCAATAAAATTCTTACACGTTTTGGTCAAATAATGAGGATAATGTTTCTAGCTTCAGGAAAACACTCCTAACATCAGCAAAGGGGAAATGCAATCTCAATTTATAATTTCAAGTCACAAATTCGCATGCAAATGTATATTTAGAAATTTGAAAGAGCTAAATCATACATTTTTGGCAGGCTTTTACTTGCAAAAGAAATTTCCAGCATGGATATAGCTTTGTACTAAATTCCATTATGTTGCTTAGAAGAAAAATATAAAAGATGTAGAAAAGCAAAGAAGCTCTGCAAAATTCAGCTGGGTGTTTTTCCTGAGACATGTCCTAATCCTGCAGCTGCACCAGTCAGACCTGGGACTGTTCCCTGCCAGAAAAGTAGTCCCAAGTTGACATTTGTGGATTGACTTTGGCAGCTTGTGCAAGTTGCATTTGCCCCCTGATTTGAGGGCAATTAAATTTGATATTCAGGCAGTTTAGAGGATAGAGTGGTACTGGTGAATGTTGTTAGGGACCATGGGGAGAGGGGTTCTTGTCCTCTCCCTGCCAGTGAGAGATGGGGATTTGTGTGAATGCATCATTGAAAAGCCCTGAAATATTTTGGGTTTTGTAATATTCCCTTGGAAGCAATATTGGGAGAATTTTCCTAATGTTTGACCTAAAAGACCCCAAAAACATTTTTCTTCATCAGAGCTTTATTTATTTTCCCCATGGAAAGCACTGTCAGCATGATCCAAACACACAAAGCTTAAAACCTCCATTTTCAGCCTAAAGCCACCTCCACCAGTAATGACACAAATTCCTACCCCACCACTGGGAGCAGTGGCTCACTTAAAACTAACTTCAAATTTGCCTTTAAAATTCCCTCCTTGTTTAAGTATATAATTTTTTCTACTTGTAGTTATCTCTTCTGAGAAGTTCATGGCTGATTTATTGAAGAACTTGTCAAGAGGAAAATCCTCCATTATTTGTGTAGAGCTTCTCCATTCACCATCATAATTTTGCTGGTATTGTGACTTGACATCAGCACCCAGCACCCACAGGAGCAGGGAGGGCACTGTCAGGGTCTCCTCACCCCCACAAATGCCATTTGTTTGTAAAAATGGAGGATTTGGGTTGCACAAGGAGGGCTGTGGTCTGGGAACTCACCACAGCAGGGTTTGTCCCCCAGCCCTGCCTGCCCTGGCCACGCCATGGATGTGCAGGCACTGCCCTCCTGCCTGGCTCCTTCCTTGCTCAGGGGATGGAGAGTTTTTATGGCTCAGGGCACACCCTGTGAAGGATCCCCCAAAAGGAAAAATAACCAGGAATTAGAAGGAGGACTGTTGCTAGGGAACCAAACGTGATTGCTCAACTCCTTTTTTCCTAAAGAAGTCCAAAAGAAATCCCTGAATTTCAGATCATGTGCAAAGATGTGCTGGCTGGTGCCTCTGTGCTGGCTCGTTGGGATTTGGCAGAGCCACCCACCACATGGACAGTGATGAAGGATGGAGAAGGTGATGGAGGGTGGGAAGATGATGATGGGGATGGAGAGGGTAGCAATGGAGGATGGGAAGGATGATGATGAGGGATGGAAAAGGCAGTGATGAAGAATGGAGAGGACCTAATCAGAGAGAGCAAAGCTGAGTGGGAAACAGCCAAGGGTCGTGGCTGGGGCCTCTGATTAGACCCAGAAGGAAGTTGGGTCAGCTTTAACACTGTCTTGCACCAGCAGACAGTATTTATGAGGCTCCAGCATTCCTGTGTCATTAGGCCTGAAAAAGGCATAAAATATAAATGATGGTAACCAGAATCAAGGGGCTGAGAACTCTCCTGGCTGCTGGGGAGGGATGTGCTACATTCTCCTGACTGGTGACTGCCCACTTTTCACCCCAGTGTGCTGGGATTGCTGCCAGGGCCAGGAGCACCCTGTGCCCCTCTGCAGCCACCCTGGCCCAGGATCTGCCCAGCACAGATCCCCACCACTGCAGGTTCCTCTTCCTCACACCCTTCCTCATGCTGCTCAAACATGAATCCTGGTCCATGGCACGTGTGGTTTTGCCCTGAAATGACTCTTAACCCACATTGTCTTCCAGCTCAGGACACAACTGGCTTCTGTTACTAAACATAACTCTGAATTTTCCTATTATTTTTTTTTCTGAAAATATTTCAAATATTTTTCAGAGCAAGGATACAGAGATGCTATTTTCATCTCCCCAGGGGGCTGAGGAACTAGCTTGTTTTCCACCCACCAAAACAGCCATGATATTACATGGATATTTCATTTTTTACAGGTTGCTTCTCACCAGGATCCACAGGCAGCCAGGGAAAAGAAGCTCCCTGGTGCTGCCCTGTGCCTGGGCTAACACATTTCAGACCTTACAAAGCAGCTGATGCACTACATTTTTTCCTTCTTCCCTGCAAAGGATTTGATTTTCTAAAACTTCCTATTTCTTTAGCACTGCCAGTTGCTGAGCTGATGGGCTCATCTTTCCAAGGGACACTGAAGGGAGTGTAAAACACACAGGCAGGATAACAGGATTGTTGCTGGCACTGCAAAATGCCACCTGGATCCCTCTGCATGCAAAGTCAGACGAGGATTACAGTATTTCCCAGATTGAGCCATTTTAAAGAATTCTACAGCAGGGGGGATGCTGGCAACAGCCCCTGCTGAGAGTCAGCTCCCCACCATCCACTGCCAGGAAAGACAGAAATTTTGGGTGCTCTGCATAAATGCAAAGACATTTATTCATGATCCCCATGGGGTTATTGATCTCAGAGCAGGCATGGAAGGCTTCAGCTCCAAGAAAAGAGTGGAAGGCAGGGAAAGAGGATGGGCATGAAAGCGGGAAGCTGATTTGATTTTGGGACAAGAGCCCTGATCAAGCAAATCAGGGCTCCTCCCCCCCAGCCTTGCACTGTCAGGGATGTGAAGGATGCTCTTTGCTGCCAAACCAGAGTGACAGTGCACAGAGCCCAGCTCCCAGCTCTCAGATGCTGCATTAAGCATGAACAGACAATTCCCACCAGTTGCTGCTCATCCTTCAGCAAGTTTTAACAATTTAGGGGCCAAATTAAACCCCTTCAATTTGGAGGACTTTAATGGGTTTTCAAACAAAAAAAATCCCTCTGCCCTGGCACCTCTCAAGCAGACTCAGGAGCTATACAGAGCTACTGTCTTTTACATTTCTCTGGCATTCAGGGCTCAGCTCATTTGTCCACAGTAAAAGCCATTTTGTTGGAGAGGTGCCTTATCACAGCTGAGCCCCATCGGGTGGATGCTCAGAGGGGAATCTGACATCTGGCTAAGGCCCAAGGACTCTAAAGAAGATTTTCATCTAAAACTCTACATAATCCTGTGATAACATAACCTGAACTTGTTCTCTGAGTCACCCTTTTGCTACCAAATCAACCCAAACTTCAGTAATGACCTTTGAGCCCCCTCGACCAGCTCAGTGCTGGGAAAACAAGGGAATGTTTGTCCATACCCAGAGCTGCAATTTAATCCTGCCTGACTGGGGAAAGAGTGCAAGGCACTGGCTTTTCTCAGGAAAATGTAAACCAGTTCCTTCTTCCTTTGGCATTCTGTCTCTAAATTAGAAATTGGACAAGCTCAGCATTTGGGGAGGACAGTGCTGGGGAGGATCCTGTGTCCAGCTCCCAGATCTGACACAGTGCCATCCTTCAGGCCTTTCCACCCACCTCCAAACCACCATGGTCTTCCTCAGAGCCAGACCTGAGCTTTCCCACATCCCAGCTCTGCCCCAAAATGTGTGCTCTGTGGATAGCCTTTGGCACAAGCAGGGTGGAGGACACAGGTACCCCTGAGCTATGCCAGCTCTTCTTCTCCTGTTACAGACATTTTGCTTGATGTTTCCAGCCCTTCTTCAGTCCCAGGGCCCATCAGACCCTGCCTCCCTCCCTGTGCCAGGCACCTGCCCATTCCAGCACTGGTTTAGCCCTGCCAGGGGATTAGGATTACACACACTGTCAGGCAAAAACATGCCTGGGAAGAAAGCACTTAGTGTTGCAATTTTTTTTTCCTAAGTAGGTAAATATCCCTGTTGAGTGAAATATGAATATCCATCTTCAGGCTCAGGATGGGATTTGGTGCTGTAAATCTCTCTTCAGGCCAGCTCACTCCATGAGGTTTAACCTGGGGTGACCCAGGCTGGAACATAACATCCCTCTCAGGTGGGCATGAGGCAGATGGACACATCCATCCCACCCACCCCTTCTGTCCATCCCAAAAAGCAAAAGGACTGAAGGGAAAGGAAAAATGTTCTGTGAAACCCAACTGCTCAGCATCAACACACCAGCCAGCACCGTGCCAGAAATGGGCTGGGATGTTGGAGGGGAATTCATGGAAACTGGGAAGAGACAGCTCATGGGAGACCTTAAAGCAGCTTCCAGTGCAAAAAGGGGCTCCAAGAAAGCTGGAAAGGGACTGGACTGACAGGACAAAGGGAATGGCTTCAAACTGACAGAGGGCAAGGTTAGGTGGGATATTAGGATGAAATTCTCCCTTGTGAGGGTGGTGAGGCACTGACAGTCTGTCAGAGGAGCTGTGGGTTCCCCATCCCTGTGAGTGTTCAGTTCCAGGCTGGATGGGGCTTTGAGCAGCCTGGTCTGGAAGGAAGGTCTGGCAGGTGTCCCTGTCCAAGGCAGGAGGGTGGAACAAGATGTTCTTTAGGGTTGCTTCCAACCCAAACCATTCTATCCTTCTATGACTCCATGAAATGATTCCTGTCAGGATGATTGGAACATCAATAGCCAGTTCAAGTTTTATTCACGGGATATTTAAATGTGCTGATTTTTCAGCATTCCAATGTGAAAAACCAACAAATAGAATAAATAATACAATAAAACGATGAATATACTGACATAGGCCAAGAACAGGGAACAGCAAAGCTCTGTGGCCTCAGCAGGAGATCCCAGCACATCAGCCCACCTGGTTTTGTGGGTCCAACTATAACTCAGCATCAGGCATGAATCTTCCTTAGAGCCAGCAAAAAGCAATAACCACCCAAATCCCAGCAGAGGTGTTCAAAGGGAGGTACATTCTCATGTCATAAAAACACTCTGCAAATAATTGCTTTTCTTCATTTGCTGACATTCAATGATAGGAAGACAGAACAAAAATTCATTTCAGGGTGAGACAATGTGACACTGGGTTCTCAGTTTTTCCACTAAAGTAAAATTTAAAAATCCCTGTAGGTGGAGCAAAACAATTCATTCCACACTCAGGGCATTTTGTTTGGTTTTAATATTTAATTGAGGCAAGGTAATTTTGTGACCAAAGATCAGCTCAAAGCCAACATTTGCAGTGTTTCACTTGGAAAATGGTGAAACAAAAGGCTTTGACACTTAATAAAGTCTTTTTACTGGTTTTGCTGCCACTCTGTGCCAAACCATCAGTGTGAGTGTCCCCCATACCAGTACTGTTCTTCCTGCTCTTCTGAATGGCAGGAGAAGCCAAGGCAGCTCCCACTGGAGGTGCCAGCATTGCCTCATCCAGCTGGGACATTGGCTCTCATGCAGAAGCAGGTTTACCATATTAAGCCCCCCAAAATGCAGCTTTGATCCCCAACACCCTTCAGATGCCTTGCTGGCATCTGAGCCCTTCAGTAACATCCATAGGGAGAGTTAACTCCAATCCACAGGGAAAAAATAATTGTAGCCCTTATTTTTGATGTAGTCACCTAAACATCTTCCTCAGTGATTTCTGTATTTTAATTTGACAGAATGATGATGTGAAGAACATTTCCACTCACACCATGCTGGCTCTTCCCTGCCTCTTGCCCTGCATGCTGGAATCAGAGGTGCCCCTTCCCAGTTTAGAGCAGAGCATGATGCTTATGACACTTTTTTTGAACCTATTCTTATTTAAACCCAAGGGTTTTACCCTCAGCAGGTTTTTGCTCTGAACCAAGCTCTCAAGATGAGTGTGCCTGGTGAGGGGCCAGGTCAGACCACAATCCTAGCAGAGGAAAATGTCCCTGTCCCTGGCTGGGTCTGAGCCTTGCTGGGATGCTCCAGGGCTCCCTGCAGCACCTTCAGGGCTGTCCAGCTGCCTCTGCCCTGTCTGTCCTCCCACTGCCTGACACAGTCTCCTTTCCATCATATATCCAGTTGCCTAAAGTACCCACTCACCGGAAAAAGATGACGTTTTAGAGGTAATTAATATCCAGGGAATATATATCTCTGCTTCCTATGCTTGTACATTTGTAATCTGAGTCTCTCCACTCACTCTTTTCCCTCCTCTGCAATGCCCTCTGGGGAGAGCTGAGCTGCAGGGGGATGTCAGGGTGCCTTCCCCTCTGAGCCCAGCCCTGGGGCTTAGAGCCCATGGGCCCTCCTGGGTCCATCTCTGCTGGGAAAGGACTGGCCCCAAAACCAGCTGAAGACCATGGGCAGCACCCCAGGGAGAGCCTCCTCTCACCTCCCTCTGGCTTGGTTTCCTTGGGCATCTGTGCCCTTGTTTAAATCTGAAAGGCATTAAAGGGCTGGGCCAGGGTTGGCTCAGAAACCCCAAAATGGTCAGGAGATTGTGTTTCCATTTAATGAGCCATGCAGTTCTGCTTTGACAAAACATGGCTCTGCTTTTCTCCACAAGCAATGCTGGGGAGATGCCTGGGCAGCACGTGTCACTCACACTCCTTTCAACCAAGGGCATCTCCCACCACCATTCCATCACTCCTCACCTGCTCCAAGCAGGGGGTGTTCAGGGCAGAGGGCTTATCCAGCATCACCAGTGCCACATGCTGTGCACAGCCCAGAGGGACTGTCCATCCTGAACACAAAGAAACTCACCTGGAGGTAGCACAGCCAGAGCCAGCACCTATATCCATGTCATATTTCTCAACCCCCTTTCCTATCCAACTGTCAGACACCCGAGTTTGTGTTTGCAGCTGGTGGAAACCCGGACATGGAAACTACAGTCCAGGAGCAATGGTGTGCTGGGAGTCAGGCCAGCAAAGGCTGAGGTGGTCAAAGCCCAAAACCCTCCCAGCAGCCCCAGGTGGAGGCAGGAGGAACAGAGAAATTCTGCTGCTCATCTCCACTGAATATGAGAGCTGCACTGTGTCAGTCCTCACAAAACAAGTAAGGTCTGTTCCAACAAAACCAACAATGGGCAATGAGGGCACTCAGCTGGTGCAGGGGGAAATGGTGTGGAGGTGCTTCTGAAGGAGGAAGCAGAGCATGAAGATGAGCTCTGCTCTGCAGCTGAGTGCAGTGCCAGGCTGGGTCTGGTTATTGGTCCTGGGCAGGACTGGAGGAGATCCCAGGAAAGGCAGCACTGCTGAGCAGAGCACCTGGACACGGACATAGCTTCTCCTCCCCACACACCCTGGCCAGCCCAGTGCTATGTGACACCATCACTCACCTGCTGGAAGTGCTGCCTCTGCACCCACAGGCAATTCAACACCAGCACAGCCCATCTACTCCCTGTTTCAACCTTGAAGAGCATCCTCAGCTGGCACCCTCCTTCCTTGCAGACACTGGCAGGTGTTGCAGCTGGTACCACTCCCTGCAGGCAGGTTTTCCACTGGGAATCAGCAATCCTGGGCATTAGGAGGATCAGGTTACAGGAAACAAAGCAAATGGGAGGTACAGCCTGTGGGGCCAGGAGAAGCCTGGGTTTGGAAGGAAGGATGGGGAAGCAGAAAGATCCCTGGTCTGCGTGTCACAATGCCTGGGTCCTCCTCCTTGTGGTTTGCTTTCTGGCTTTAGGATGTGATGCACCCATTGTAGAGTGTCTGTGTGCTGCTCTCTGAGCATCCAGGTCAGTCTTAGGCTCAGCTCAGCTGATTCACAGTGCCTCAAAGTCAGATTTTGACTGCCAAGCGCTGTGGTCCCCTGTAAAGTGTGCAGCCAGAAGGGAGCCCCAGGCAACAAAAGGTACATCAGGCACCCTAGCACACCTCTGCATTTGGATGAGATGATTCACACTGCTTTCCTCCTGGGATGATAAAATAAGCCCAGAGTGACTCATCCCAGCTGTGGCCCCAGATTTCAGCTGTGGGCATGGAGGGACACGGTCCCTTTGGACCAAATCCTGCGTCCCTCTATCCTGCACCAATCCAAACTACCTTCTGTGAGAGCAGCTTGGCCACAACACCTTGCAGCAGAAATGAGGCAGGAGAAATCCCCTCCACCCTGATGAGGCAGAGCAGAGCATTAGTGCTGCATCTGTTGGACCACTCTGTCATGGGCAGCTCAAAGTCCTGGGGGTTTGGGCAATGCATCTCCAAGAGGAGGATGAACCACCTGCACTGGGGCTGATGGAAACATTCAGGAAACATCAAGGTTTTTGCTGTCTGCTCCAGACAGGATGAATCTGGCACCATCTGACCTGGAGATGCTGCTCTCCATTGGCCATACAGGGAAAACTGCAATGCAATTTAATGAAATATTAAATCCCAAGTAGACCTTAGAGGATGGCTAAACAGAAGCACCATAAAACCCCATGAAGAACCCTTCTTGATATTCCAGAGAGGCTGCCTCAGCCCCATTCCAATCTTGGCCAGCATCTGAGAACCCCAGGGGTGTGTCAGGGCTTCCCTCCTTTTCTCATTTCCTCATGGGACACCCCTGCTATTCCCCAGCACACCCCAGGTGAAGAACACAGTGCAATGACAATCCTCTCCCTCCAAAAGGCAGGTCAGCACCCAGAGCACCCCCACGAGCAGAGCCATCTGCTCCACAGGGGCTCATCCTAAAGCAGGTGCACGTCCCCTCTGCTCTGTGCCACCAAAGTGGGGACCAGAGGTGACCCTGCAGTCCCCTGTGCATCACTGGTGGCTCCTGGGTGGAAGTACATCCTGTGCTGTGTTTCCATGGAAACAGCATCACACACATGCCAGCATGGCCAGGCAGCTCCCAGCCCTGGAGAAGCTGCTGTCAGTCTCTGTGGGTGTCCCTGCCTCCCTCCCTGCCTCGGGCAGTGGAGCAGGGAGAAACCCCTCTGCTGGGTCCTGCAGAGGATCCTGGGGCACACAGCTCGTGTCCTCAGCGTGCCTCACTCTCTGCAGGCTGTGGTTGCAGGTGGCACATGAAAATGTCCAGCTCCTGGCCTGAAGTGACACAAGAGATGCATTTCTGGCAAAGAAATGAGATCCACACACAAGGATTTTCCTTATTGTGGCTTGCTGCCTCTGGGACTCAAATTTCTGGCAAATAATCACAGCCCTGCTATTCTTGCCCAACCCTTCTCTTTCCTATTGACATCTTAAGCACAGCTCCCTGCTGCTTGTCCCAGGCTGCTCTTCAGCAGCATCACTGCAGAGTCTTGACTGTGTGAGAGGGATGTGTGCTCCAGCACTTCAGGGGCTGAGGGATGTGTTCTCCATCCTGCACTGCAAGGATTGCGTTCCTCCTGGAGCCAGGCTGCTGCAGGAGCAAGGGTGTGTTCCAGGCTTGTGGCAGTGTGAAGAGCTCTTTTTATCACTGTCCAACTTCTTTCCTCCAGGATCTGGAAGCCCTGTAGTTCCCCAGCGCCATTAAGCGCTTTACAAAGCAGAAATTCTGACAATTAGGCAGTTTATCAAAATAATCTTCCCCATGTTTCAAGACGTTGCTCTGGCCACTCTCCTTCACATCTCCTCCACTATCCACAAATCCCACTGCAAATGCAGCACCTGTCCCCTTCCCTGGGCTATGACACCTGCCAGACAGAAAACTACCACTGAAAAAATAATTCCTGGCTTTGCCTCTTGCAAGTTCTTGCTTTCCCCAGTGATGCAAACCCCACTCACAGCTGTCATGAGATGCTTATCCAGTTCCCACCAAGGAAGCAACAAGCTGGTAAATACAGCCCCCAAAAGGGAAAAAAAGATAACCACAGCCCAAAGTCAACAGCCACCAGAGCTGCAGTGATCCTTGGCAGGGATCTATGGCAAACTTAGCATCATATCAACGTTGATAAGGACTTTTAAGCCCTTTAAACTCATTTAAACTCTTGCAAATTACAAAACTACAGAATGGTTAGGATTGGAAGGAACCTTAAAGCTCACCTCATCCAATCCCCTTGCCATGGGCAGGAACAACTTCCCCTGGACCAGGTTGCCCAAAGTCCCATCCAAGTTGGCTTTGAACATTTTCAGGAATGGGGCAGCCACAACTTCTTGGCTACATATCCTGTGGGTATTCCCTGGGTAAGAGTTATGAATACTTACCTGAATTCAGGAAAGGGCATGAAAAAGAAGGCCAGAAGGCTTTCCAAAAGGAGATATTGTTTCCATCTAGATTCAACTGTAGAGCTGATTTCATCTTCTATTGGAATCACAAGGTAATTGTAGGGTTTGCAGAGAAGTATCTCAGCTCTTAGACAATGTTGGACACATTCACACCTGATACAAGGCAGATAATTTTTATTTGGTTTGCCTGTTTCTTGACTGGTGAAAGAATTTGGGGACACCTCTACTCCTGACACACAATATTTCATACCCTGGCTGTCCCCATCCTGACTGATGGACAGCATCACCTGGAACCTGCTGAGGTCAGCAGGACTTGCCCCATTTGGGCATGGCTGCCCCACAAACCCCAGCACCCCCCTGGTTAAACCACTGCTTATCCCTCACCATGGGGCTAATGCTATCAACTGGAACAAAACCTGGACAAGTCCCCTTCTTAAGCACACAGCCAAGTGCTGGTTTCCTCCAACAGCATCTTGAAAATGCTCTGTTTACAAAGGCAAAAGTTGACTTTAAATTTTTTAAAGCTGCCTTGAACTTTCCAAGCTCCTGAAACCCAGCAAAGGCGCTGCCTCACTGCTGCCTTTGCTTTCTGGTTGCATGTGATGCAGTGAGGATGCCACGTCCTTGTCCCCACAAACACTGAACCTTGTATTTATCGCCTGAAAATTGCTATGCAATGCAAATAGCTCCATTTCCGGATGGATGGAGCACATTCTCAATGCACAGGGCAGAGGATTAGGAACAGCCTTCAACGTTCACAACAGCCCTGTGCCAAGTGGGAATAAAAGTTTTGTACCAAATTAGAAACACGGCTCCCATTCCTGCCTGCAGATTTGTGGTCTGTGAATACAGCTAAAATGAATTTTAAAAAAAAACAACAAAAAAAAAAAAACAAAACCGCTTGGCAAGCACTCACTCCCTTTGAATGAATTTGCTTTGACCAACCGCACGAGGTTTCCACATCTGCAGCCTCGCCACAATAATGCTCAGTGCATGGCCAGGAGGCCACGGCCCGGGCAGCAGGGAGCCCCTGCATGCAGGAATGATGCAGCCCCTGGAGAAAAGTGGATGCTGTGATTTGCTGGTGGGGACAGCCTGCCTGGGCATGCTCAGCTGGCCGTGGCACTGGGGACCACGCTGCACACTGGTGTTTTCTGGCATCCCCTGCCTCTCCCTCGTGAGCCCATCCTTATCTGTCAGCTCTTCTGGTTTATACGTGGATGGCTGACTCCATTTCTGAAGTAGTGGGATGCTAATCTATAATCAATGCTCTGGAAACCCAATGCTCTGGGATCTTATCTTAATGCACTGATTGCAATATACTCCTGAGTGATTCCTCTATTTGAACAGCGCTAGTCAAAACACATCACGTCTTGAATTTCATTGGGTGGATATCACTAATGAACTTACTTCTGCATTTTGCATAGCTCAAAAACTGTCGGCTGGAGGGTGAAGGGAATCAGAATGTCTTCTCTACAACATGCAGAGAGAGAAAAGGGAAGAGCTCTGCCAAATAAATGATTAATTACCCAGCCTTCTCCCAGCCTAGGCACTTGTGTTAACATCTGAAGAAGCCATCTCCACATGTGACTTCTCCAGCTGCAGGGTGAAAGCAGTCAGTGCTGTCCTGCCAGAGCAAGCAATGCCTTGGGGCTGGCACTGTCCAGCAGGCTGTCCCCTCTTGCTAGGGACACCTCAATGCCACTGGTTTTGAGGGAAGCAGCACCTGTCCCTTAACCTTAAGTAAAAATCCCCCCTTCCATGAGATACCCTGAAAGCCAGAAACCCCAATACCACGTTAAGTTAAAGAGACAGGAAAGAGAAACAAATAAGCGTTATGTCTTTCTGCAGAGTAAATATATATAATATTATTGACACCAGCAAAATGCCAAAGTCTACTGATGGACTACGTGTGCTGTTGAAAGAGTAATTATCCCATTGAGTTTCCAGCTCTTGATGACGCAGAGGATAAACAGAAGTTTCCTGTTTGGAGCTTCATAAACACCCTGAGCAGATAAACACTCATAAGCGAGGGGTTTGGAATGGGGAGGGGATGGGCAGCAATCCTCTTTTATGAGAAATGAGATTGGAAAATGGTAATCTCCTAAAAGGGCATGGCTGGTGGGCTGATAAACAGAGCTCCTGGTTATTACGGTGATGAGCTCCATAGAAAAAGTGTAATCCCAGCCCAACTGTTCAGGAGATCACTCTTCCCCCCTCTCCCAAATCATCACATTAGGCTGATAGGAGAAAATAAATGAGATTTCTTTGTGCCAGGTTGTATAACCCCATTGAACAGAAGCATCCAGCTTTGCACTTTTATCTGGGGACATTGGTGACTTCCTGCCCCGGATCAGGGAGAAGAGCCTCAATCTCCCTGCATGCAGCTCTTGTCCTCTGGTCCCTGCTTTTGCTGAGACTCTGCTGGGTCTGGCTCCATCTCCTCCCCCAAGCAGCAATGATCACAGCTCTGTCTTTTTCTGGGGTCCGTTTCCAGCCAGGAGCTGAGGCTGGGGCAGGGCACACTCAGGGCTGGGCACTGCTCCCATTCCTGCCCCCCAGCAGCAGCACTGCCACCAGCCCAGCCTCACCAGAGGAACAACAGCCCTGCTCACTGCACTGTGCAGAGGGAGAGGCATCAGGGAGCCCAAAACACAGCTCAAGGATTAAAATCCGCAGGTTATGGGGTGTTTTTTCCACAGTTTCTTTAGTAGGACTGCAGAGGAAGGCTTTTCATCCTGGTGCCTACAGAAACCCTCCCCTCACTGCCAAAACTGCAGGATGGGGCCAAATTAAAGACAAAGGACAAAATGCCATTTGATGTATTTTTGTTTTGTTTTAAAATGTTGGTCTGGGGTGGGGGAAGGCCACGTAAAAGCTGTCAGCAGCATGACAGAGACAGGATAATGACTACCCAGAAAGCCATAGGAGCATCACAGACCCACAGCAGCAGCCACATCAAAGAAATCTAAACAGTCCCAAGTTACATCAGCCAAGCAGCAAATCAAAGCAAAGGGACAAGCTCCCACTTCTGGGAACACACTCACAGTTTTTCCTCCAACCCTTTGCAAACAAAAAGCTTTCTGCAGTTGGGAAGCTCGCAGGGTTTGTGCTAATGCAAGTGGAGTCAGAGGCATGGCAAGTGAAGGGCAAACACAGGCACTTCGGGGAAGTTAGTTTTTAGGAAATAGTTTTAAACACAGAGGATAACAAACAGACCTCAAGCATTTGTGGCATTTTTTTTTTTAATGTATTTTACATGAAATGGAAAACTACAACAACAAGCAGTACATACAGTAACAATAAGCAGTGCAAGGATACAGAAAGAGGATTATAATTTCAAATCAGTGTGCCCTGCATAGGCTGTGCTTCCAGTGCTGGGGAGCAGAGCTGCCCTTATTTCTGCTGTCTGCAAGGCTGGGGATAAAAGATGTCAAACTACAGATAAAACTGGGTGTGCAAGGATAATGATAAGGTAAAAAGATGAAAAGGAGGTTTCATACAGCTAAACCCATGATTCACATTCATGCATCAGTCTCTAAAAATAATTCTAAAAATCGTGTTTGAAAAAAAAAAAAATTGTTTTTTCTTTTTTGCCCTGTACCCCACCTGAAGAACTCTCCACTTTGGAGCTGGCTGTGGGATGGATGTAGGTATTTAAGTTCCTCATTTACATCCAAGCTGCAGGAAGATGAGATGGTTTTGAGGTTCCCTGTGCCAGAACTGGGTCTGGCTGAGCTGGGGCTCCTGGTACAGCAGGGCCATCATCTGCTCGGGGGGTAATCAAACACTCAGAAAGTGAAAGGAGTGGGCAGGACTCACTCTGGACTTCAGAAAAGCTTTTGATGCCCCAGCAGATGAAAGCCTTGCTACAGGGGTAGCAAAATAGGATTGGAAAAGAGCAATTCTTGGAAAGATAAAAAAGCTGAAAACAGGAGTGAGGATATCAAAGGCTGTGGGGATCTCACAGGCTTGTGCATGCCAGGAAAACATCTCTGCCGTGGCTCCTGTGGGCTGCAGGACTGTGCTGGCTCCTTTGGAAATCAGCAGGCACAGTAGCAATGGAGTTGGCAGCATGGGTTTGTAACCATGGGAAAAACCTCAACAGGGCTCCAAACTCTGAAAAACAGCATCTGAGGGCTTCAGGGATATTGTGCATCATGTAAAAAGCTTCAGCATCCTTTTTTCTGCCCTCTCCTGCTTTGCCTGCGAGTATCAATCCCTGCTTCTACCACCCCGAGCAGAGGATGCCAAGGGGCATCAGGAGATGTCCCTTTCAGGGAGCCAGGAACAGGGAGTGTCCCCCAAAGGACTGCAAGGCATTCTAAGAAAGATCAACAAGTCTCAACCCACCAGTTTGATGTAACTCAGACATTGTTTAGCTGGTTGGAGTAGGGGACAGGGTGCCTTTAGAGAAAAAAAAAATAACTTGTTCTCCATGCATTATATCGGTTGAGAAAAGCAAAATGTCATATTTTCTGCCCTTGCTGTCCTTTTCCACAAGTTTTGAACCCACCACCAGCACATGGGGCAGAGCCCGTGCCCACAGCTGCCCCATGGCCAGTGCCAGGAAGAGCAACCACAGCTCCCAGAATAGCCCCTTCCTCCCCTCCCTGGGGCTGGGAAGAGTCCTGAGGGCTCTGGTTTGCTCTGTCCCATTCCTGCTCTTGCTCACTTTGAGTCCATCTGAGGGCACAGGAGGATGCTCCATAAGAGCCAGCCAGGGCTGGGCTCAGAGTGTGTGCCATGGGCTGAGCCTCAGCTGCTGCTCCTCTCCTGCTCCTTCAAAAAGCAAAAAAAAAAAGCTTTTTAAAAGCATCTAACATGAGGAACATTATATTTCAAGGATGCTTCATGCAAAAAAAATAAGCCCTTGAAAGCTTGCTGGGTACGTGGGGTTGTGTTGGAGGCTTTCACACAGATGCTGAAGCCTTTCCTCCTGTTTTTGTAGGGATGCACTGCTGTGAGGACAGCTGGGAGCCTGAGGTAGGTCTGTGTGTCTGCACCACCCTGCACATCACTGTTGTATCTTTGTTCTGTCAAATCTGACATGGGAATCATTCCCTCTTCCACTGAAACATATCCTGTTCTGGAGAAAATCCCCAATTTTAACATATTCTGATCTGGGGGAATTTTGGACTAAGTCCTGGCTGTGCACAATGATGTATAAAAATGAATTAAGAGGGTGATTTTACCTCTTGCAACTGGGATACAAGATGGAAGCAGAATACAGACAGGGACTGCATGGGACCAAATCTCCTAATTTAGGGCAAGAAATAGAATTTTTGCTCCTGCTGGGATCTGGCAGACAGCAAACCAGGGCTCAAATCCCCTCATCTCCCCTCTTGTCACGCAGGAACTCACAGCTTCAGGGACTGAGCAAAGCCCAGAACAAGCAACAGTCCTTCCTTCACAGGGTACACCAATAACAATACCCAGGGCTTCCTTCCCAAGGGAGCAGGGATGCTTCACTAATTGAGAATTTCAAGGATCTTTGAAATCAGCTGCTGGAAGATGCTCTAGAAATACAGAACAGTTTTATTTTTAGAATGGATGTACAATAAAATCTCTCCCCTTATTTTCTGAAAAGGGTTTTCTTGCAGTCTGGAAAGGCCAGCAGGGCTACCTTAGTGAAACTGGAGTGCAACTGGAGGAGAGGGAGGGGTAGGTGAGAAAACACAGGAAAACAAACCCAAGGTGAGATGAGCATAGATGGATTTTTTTTTTTTTTTTTTTTTTTTTTTTTTTTTTTTTTTTTTTTAAACCAGAAGGCCATGAGTAAACTTGGATTAGTGAAGCATTTTTTGTCAGGTAAGTGACAGCAGGAGGAGCTGACCCTCCCTGAGCATCCCTGTACTGCACAGCACACACTCTGGCACTGCTGCAGCAGGGACAGCTGAGCTATGGCCAAGCAGTTTGCCAGCCCTGCCAGAGCCCAGGCCTGGCTGTGAGCAGCTGAGTTAGGAGAGCTTAGCTGAAGTCAGGTCTTGAAATGTCACAGGTAATGTGGTCTGAACAGGAATCTTACTGGGATAAAATGGGCCTCCAAGAGATGCAGCTCTGTCCTGGATGGAGGGGTTATCCCAAGCCTTGTTGGACCCAGCCTCCACCCCATCCTCCACAAGGCCATGTGCTGCCCTGGAAGCTCTGCGACCTCCAAAAGCCTCTAGGAATGAATATTTATCCAAATAATCCACTTCTGCTCTTCATTTGCACTGACCAATTGCATTCTCTTTCCAGGATATAATACAGCTCTGGTTTATTCAAAGAGAGCTGAAAGGAAGCAACACAAAGAAGAAACATAAATGGGCTGAACAAATGAAGCACAAATGAGATCTGTTTGGCCTTGGGAAAGGTACAGTTCTCTTTGCAGATGGGACTGAATGACTGTTGAGACATATTTTAATGGCACCAAAATTATTTTCTGTAAATCTGAAGTTAAGCAAAGCTTAGGTGGCCAACAATGAGCTAGACTGTGTTCTGGATAAAACCTGTACCAGCTGGTCCAAGCCAGATTTCATCCATCATTCATTCAGCACATTTCAAGTAATTTCTGTTTATCTCTCTATTTCCATAAGACACAAAAGCCTTTGAAGAACATTTTCTCCTAAACATCCATTTCTACATAATCAGAGCCTAAAAACATGGAGCTGTCAAGGTGAGACACTTTGGTCAGGGCATCCTGAGAAGTTTATCCCAGATGTTGCCACAACTTATTTTGTCATTTGAAGATTAGTTTCAGAAGGCAGTGGTGGATTCTGAGTGCCCAGTGGGTCTAAGGATTGGAAGAGGAGAGGCAGGAGAGCATCTCTCCCCTCCTCTGTAGCCTTACTTCCCCTTGGAAATGACTGCGGTGGCAGGATGGGGAAGGGGATGTGCTGAAAACAGGGGTGAAGTGGCAGCTGGGAGCATAATCCTTCATTCCCAGGCGGGGATCCCGCTCCCCCAGCGCCGCGGGACCGGGGAGGAAGGAAGCGTGGCCAGACAATGAGCTCCAGGAAGAGGCAGCAGCCAAAAGCGAGGCCGAGTCAGCAAAGCGAGCGCTGAAAGCTGAGCTGGCCCCAGCGCTGAGCCGGGGAGGCTGCTCGGGGGGATGTGCCCTCTGCATCCAGCACAGAGGGACAGGGTCCTGCACAGCACCAGGGACCAGATCCCAGCCACAGGGGCGTGCTGTGCCCTCCAGGCTGGGGTTTAGCTCTGAGACAGGGAAGGAAATGGCTTTTTAGTACAGCCAGGGTTGAGCAAGTTGGTACAGAAATCAGTGTCTTCTTGGCTCAGCGTTTTCCTCTTGTCCTGATTTTCCATCCATGCAGTCTTCGGTGGTTCACTGAGCTGCACAAACACCATCTCCCTCCAGGACTTTGGGAAAGTTCCCTTTTTTTTCATGTTCATTCAGCTGCAGAGCGTGCAGGGGAGCCCTGGGCTGGGACAAGCTCTGCAACCTGGTTCTCTGCCAAACACAGCACACAGTGCACATCCCACCCTGACCCATGTGCTGATGTGGGAACCAACCATAAACATAAATAAATAATAATCTGCTACTAAACTATCACAGAATCACTCCTTTCCCCTCTCTCCTTGTGCTTGGTCTATGCTCAGTTACTAAATTATCTGGTAGTTGGCCCCATGTAACAAACAGATGAGCTTCTGCTCTTTAGTAACTGCCTAAAATGTTACTCCATTGCAACATATTGCCCCATATGCTGGAACCCTGTGGTGTTCCCAAGCTCCTGGGTTACAACGTCCCCTCCTTGAGGGCTGCAGGATGGCCAGAGCAACCCTGGGTGCTATTGCAGGGATAGTAGGGGGGATGGAGGGTGGGATGACAAGAGAAGACAGGGAGAAAGCCACTTCACATCACTCCTGAGCTGCAGTGCAGGAGCACCCATCCTCTGGCAGCTTGCTGGGACAGGAGAAAAGCCAAGCTCCTGTGCTGCCAACACCCTCTTTCCTCTATAAGCAGTTCACAAAAGCCATTTGCTATGTTAATATGACAGCCCAGTCTCCCTCTAGTGCATCTTTTCTACTCCCCTGCCCCAAAAGGCAGAGGCTGGGTCTAGATAATGCTGCCTTCAGGGAGCTTCCCCTCCCAGCCTGGCACTGCAGAGCTCTGCTCATCCAGGGCTGCAGCTCATGGGACAGAGCCCATCCTGCTAAGCCCATTCCAGTGCACACCACTGGGCCCCCGAACTGTTTAGCTCCAACAGGCAGAAACAGTATTTCTCTATTCTGTGAATTTTCCCAGCAGATTCATGTAGCTAATTCCTCTGCTTGCCTGGACAGGATTTCCAGGAGGAAGGAAGTCTCAATCCCAGTGAGAGCAATCAAGCACCTCCCTGGCAGAGGCACGGTGGCTCAAATGCTGAAGCATCACAGCAGCTCCACGTCAGCAGAGCTGCCTCCCCAGCTCCCTCCAGCCACCCACCCATGTCCCACATTAAGGGATTTGGCACAACAATCCAGGCCCCCACAGAGATACAACAGCCTTGGTGCCAACCCAGACATGGCCATGCCTGGCTGGGACAGTGGGAGGTTAATGCCTCCCCAGTGGAGAACCTCCTCACCACTTCCAGCAGGAAGCCTGGCCCCAGCTCACCCCCAACAATGACAGATCCAGGGCTGAAATGCAGCATTAATTACAGTGGTGAGCAACGAGGTCCTAAAGCAGCTTCTTCCTTACAGTGATCTGAAAGTGTCAGAGAGGAGAGGCTGGAAGAACACAGCACTAAGGAGATGTGGATTCAGGAGACCTGTGAGCAAAATGCAGCTGCAGCTTAGAGGCTGCAAGAGAAAAATGTAGGGCAATGAATTTATAGAGTCAAAGCAAACATTGATCAAAAGTACAGAGAAAGCAGCAGGGAGATGGGGAAATAACAGAAACTTTAATTCAGGATCCTACCTGTCAGTGGCATAAATATTAATGGAATAAGCTGGAGAAGGAGGAGGCCTCCTTGAGAAAGCAACAGCAAAAACACTGAGATTGATTTCCCATCAAACAATGTTTGACAAAGTAAAACAATTAAGGGCTGAGAAACAAAACTTAATTTTAGGAGGGTGATAGGCAGGATAAATGGATTTCCAAAGAACCAACAATCAAAACTTTTGAACTCACTTCAACCCCACCAATGCTGGTTTGAATGAAAGTTCCCAGGATGGCACCAATGCTTCAAGCATTTCTCTGTCCCAAAGGTTTCTCCTGTAATTCCAGAACCAACAAAACATGTTTTTACCCCCAAGGCTTTGTAGGCCCATAAAACTTGGACCCATCTACAGAAGTCACTTGGACTCCAGGATATAAGGAGCCACTTCCACACACTGATACTACCCCCACCTCCCTTCCCACAGTGCCCACGTGGGCCACTGGAAATTATTCCTGTTCACCACCAGTTCCTCTGGCAGAGGAGGAACCTACAGATGCTGCTTCTTAGCTCAGCATATATCATACACACACTGTCAAGAAAACAATTGCCCCCACCATACAAGCCTGAGGATTGTCACTCTTCCAGTTACCTTGGCCAGTTTTTGTCCAATTTACACAAGGAGATATGTACAATTTGGTCTGCAGGCACCACTGAACATGACACTGGATGTTTCTCTTTCAGAGAAGCTCATTGCCCATCAAAAATTTCCTCCTGTTGATTCCCTGTGAAGCTGAGAGGGGAAGCTGGGAGGTTTCTGCCTAGTTGTGTGGTTGATGATGCATTCTGTGAGCGACTCCATGGGACTTTTACTGCCATCAGTAACACTGCAAGTGCTGAGTTCATGCAGTGCCTCAGGTCAACATTTTACTCCAATGAAGACTAGCTGTTGCTTGGTATCTTCAGCTTCCCAAGGTCTGGAGATCACCAGGGTTCCACTGACAGGAGCAGACCCCTCCTCTCTGTACCCTTGATGGTCCTTCAATGTGCCAGAAAGCAAATCTCCTTCATCACCACCCACCCCATCCAAACCTGGCTGAGCAGGCTCTGCTGCACCACACACTGTGAGAGGAGCTCATCAATGCAGCCTTTTAATTGCTAGAGTAACAACTTGGATGTACAAAAATGCCAGCGAAATTTGCATGACTAATTAAATAATTAAACACAGCCTGACAACTGAGGAACACAATCACTCATCCAAAAGTCCAAACCACCCCTTAAGCATTGGAAGAAAGGAGGAATTCACTGTCCTGCATGTCCTGTCAACAAGAGTTGCTGATGGTTTGTGCCTTTTTGATTACAGACCAAGCAGAAGCAACATCACCCCCGTTCTCTGATGAAGCTTTTGATCTCTGTCAGGAGAGCTGCTGAATCCTGGGTTCCAGCAAGGGGCTGCAGTGGAGAAGCAGCACTGAACATGGCCATGCTGCTGATGCTGGTGTAGCAGGGACTGAGTGCTGTAGGCAGCTCTAGGAACACTCTGGGTAGGGTCTAGCCCAGCCTTCCAGCATTGGAGAGGCTGCAAACCACCAGCTGGCCAGCCCTGGAGTGCTGGAAACCTGGTCAGGGAAAGGTCTCAGCTTCTTCCCTGGTCAGGGAAAGTTACACCTGTGTCTCAGCTCCCATGTGCCTCTGAGATTTAACCCCAGCCTTCAGCAAAACCAATCCCACTCCCTCCAGCCACATATATCACACCTAAGGGGTTTAACAGTGTTGCTTTCCAGCAAGGAGAATGCACACTATCCCTTGCTTTTCCCAACAAACTTATGAAACCCACTTACAGTATGAATATGGAGATGGTAAGAATTGCATGGGCTAAAGGCAAATCTGAAAAGATTAATTCCCTATTACAATTCCAGCCTTGATTTTGTAACCTTAGAGAGCAGATTCCCTGAGACTCTACTGGGCTGTGGCAGGATGCCTGAGTTGACTACACTGACAGAAGCCAGAATCTGACATAGTTTAATTCTTCAAGAAAAAAACAGCATCAACACGGGTTTGGGGAAGGAGGGAGATGAGATGGGAAATCCAGCCCTAATGGAAAGGCCTGGGATGTTGCCAGCATTTTACATTCTTCGTGACACAGTTTGCTGCTGGCTCCATTGCCTGATGTGATTAGTCCAAGAAAAAAATTGGCCACTGCCTTCCCAGCCCAGAGCTGTCCAGATGGTTCTTGCCTCACTCTCTGCCCACAGCCAGAATCCCTGCAGTCACCAGAAGCTCTGCAAGCCCCCAGGGACCCATCCAGGAAGTGCATTATTCCTTTCCCCTGCATTTGGTGATATTATCTGGAAAAGCACTGGCATGATTTCAGTTCATATCTTATTGACATAGAGACCAAGGGGGAAAAAAGGAAAAAACATTCCTAGAGGAAATGAAAAGGTCTAACATGTAGTTTAATTCCAGAACAGACTTGCTAAATGCTTGCATATCACAGCACAGCCTATCTGGCCACTTAGAGAGCAAAGAAATTCCTCCCCATCCCCAGCTCCTCACAAACCTAGCACTAGGTTCATAGACATTTTTTTCTGAGTCAACATGGTTCAACAAGTGCAAAACCTCTACACAGCCAATCTTGCCTATGTTTCCACCTTGATTATGTAAAGTGATTAGTGATAAACCCTTAAAAATCTGGGGTGTGAACCAAAATAGGTAGATGAGATCCTCCCAGGGCTCTGCTGGAGCAGCTGCACTGTGCACACCAAATGCAGAGCAGCTCCTTACCACTGAAAGCTGAGAACCACACTGATTTCTCCCAAACCATCCTCCCTGAGCTGGCTGAGGAATGCCAAGTGCCAGCACTGAGCCCTCTGTGCTGCTCTGGGGGCTGGAGTTTGCATGGCCAGGGTGATCCAAAGCAAGAATAGATCCTCCAAATGGCAGTGCTGCTATAAACAGGGATGCTGTCTTGGCTTGCCTCTTTGCTAGCTGTGCAAATAATTTCTGGGCAGCAAAAGCATAAGTAAACAGACAGAGAAGCACATGAGAGGATATATTTCTCTAATTTACTCAAGTCACTGAGAAGCACCAGGGCAATTTTTAAAAACTACTCACCACTTGGGAGGTTAAGCTCTGTCAGTTTCTAAAAAATTTATTATTTCTGGCTGTAATTACAAATCTGAGTAAGAGACCATCTAGAAAAGCAGATCCATTTAGCCTCCATAGAAGAACTGTACTGGGGACCCAGTGGAACAGCATTACTGTATTATCCATAATTCAGACCTTCCCCAGATATCCAAGCTCACAAGTCAAAAAATGCAAAAAAGCATCCAGAATCTTGCCCAGAGAAACAAGTTTCCTTCTTATGCACAGCAAAGGCACAACAAGAATCCTTGTCTGCTGAATACTTGTGAAAAACACTGCTCATTTTTCATGTCTCTGAGCAATTTCATAAAGTTGGCCTCATAAGCCCATGCTGCAAAAGCAGGACCCTTTCAGGCAGAATTCCCTGATGCAGGCTCAAGCAATACCCTGCCTTCAGCCTTTATTACATGGTTGTGTTGATTTGCAAAGCTGGTAAACACAGACCCATCTTCAGGCTCCTGTGCAGCTTAACCATTTGTCACATCAGTGATGTCAGAGCTGGGATGGGCTAAGGCTACAGGGACGTGTGGAGAAGAGCTACAGCCACAAAGGTGACAACTGTTATGTTAATAATTAGCATCTGTTGCCATCAGAGCTTGTAAGCAAAATCCAAGCAGGGAGGAAAATGCTGTGCCAGCATCTCCATTGGGTTTGTGGCTGGTCACTGGGATTCTGCAGCTTCCCACCACCTGCAGGGACTAGTGAAGGCTCTTGGAGCCATTGAAAATTTGAGTTCAGAGCAGGGTCTGCACACCTAGCAACAGGAGCTGCACCATTTTCCTTCCCATTGAAACCCAGAGAATTTGCTTAGACTTATTCCACAAACCTGTTTTGGAAAAGAGAGAAAAAAGATACATCACAATGAGACCTCATGTTTCTTGTACTGGAAAAGCACTTTATTCCCAAAACACAGAGCTAAACACAGCCTGCACTGGCTCCTGAAGAAAACCTCCCTCAGTTGATTCACCAACTGATGTTCACATTTGCTTGTGTGAGAAAAAGCATTTTTCAAGCTGTCACACGCTTGTGAGGGATCTCCAGCACTGCAAGTTACTCGCCCTGCCTGAGAGATGGACTGCAGGACACAGTTATGCTCCTGCCACTTCAGGGGATGGTGTTTTTTCCAGCACTTTGAAAAACTCTGTTCTGTCACCACATCACACAGTTCAGAAGCTGAGCTGGGCAGAGGCTTTTTCAGGGGTGCAGGCACACACTGGCCACATCCCCCTGCTGACTAAACACAGGAGATGAATAGCAGCACTCCTGTCATGGCCCTCTCTGGTGTTTCAACAAACACGGAATTAATATCTCACCAAACCTCGGAAAAAATGCTCTGCAGTCACCTCCACTAACTGCAATTTTCTTCCATCTTGGTGGTCTCCTGACAAGCAGGATTGCAGATCCAGCTGTGAAGGTGCTGTTCCCCTGCAGCCAGCCTGTCCCCAGCTCTTCCCTCTGCCAAGGGAGCAGCACCAGGAGGGAGGTTTGCAGAGAAACCAGGAGTTCCAAAGCGTAATCCCGAACAGATGGCAGCTGTAGCCGTGCAGCCTCAGAAGGGCACTTTTAAAAGTAAATAGCAACAAATGTTTTGGTGTGTAATGCGTTGAAATCTTGATCTCACACAGAGCTTATTTTCTTTTTTTTTCCTCTCCCAGCAGTGGCAAATGGCTGAGGACAAATGCTGCTGAAAAGAATGGAGAAAGAAAAAACCTCAATCAATTAAATGTTTTAGAAACAATTGTGTTTCAAAATCAACAAGAAGAATTCATGAAAATCAATCCTAATTCAAGAGGGCTGTACTGATTTGTTCATCTTTCCCTTTTCCTGCCTAAACAACCAAAGCAATAAAAATGATAGCTCCATCTCAGGCAAGGAAGCAATTGAAACTTCAAAAATGTTCAACATCAGCTGATGAAGCTTGATGCAGTCTCCATGGCCTGAAAGCTAAATATTCTGCAAGAGAAGCAATGTACCAGGCAGATGAGTGGGAGTTTCAGATAACTCCTACCCCTTCAGCTTGTTTCTCTCAATAAAGCCAAGCAAACCAAGGTAAGATTGTCCTGTCACAGGGGAAAAGCAAATCTGTTTGCATCAGCAAAGGCACTGCACAGACTGAAGCTGCCTCAGTTGCTCTTTGCCAGTAGGAAAAAACTGTTCTGCTCTCACAGGGTGCCCACCCAGGGCCACCACCACAGGGGCATCAACAGGAAAAATCTCCTGGCAAGCAAAACTAGGACTTGCAAAGCAGATTCTGTTGCATCTTCATGAAATGCCACAGCCACAGGAATATGGGCAGCATTCCACAAACCTGCAGCTCTTCATCTCATCATCAGAAGAAACACCTCTTGGGAAACCCAAAGAGGAGGGGTTGGGCACCTCTTGCTCCCTAGATCTGGCCCCAAAACAGTGTGACATGAGAAAAAATATTTTTCAGACTGTCACACTGGCATGGAGGGTGGCTGGGGAAACACTACCAAATGTGTTGATATCGCTCCAAATAATGACAGTTTTTCCAGAATCTTCCACTCAAACATAGGCTGGGGAAACACATCCCCCTGCCAGGATCTGCTTTGCTCTAAGTTGAAGTCACATAAACATAATTCTTGCAGCACCCAGCCTTGTGCAAATAAACGGTGTCCAACCACCTTCAGAGAGCTTCCTGGCAGTGCAGAGAGCAAGCAGAGCCAGAGCAGGGCACCATATCCACAGGCTCACGTCATCTCACCTTGGCACCTCCAACAGCAGCTACTGAGTTTTGTCTTGAGACCAGCAAATGCAGACTCAAGTGTGGGTTTAAAGGTATTTGGGAGATAAAACTTCCTAGTCAGCAAGGACATGCTCCCAAGGGAGGGTTTCTCTTTAACAGGCACCGACAGCACCCTGTGTCATTGCATGGCAAGATTTGAAATAGTTACTCACAGTGGAGACTGTTTATCTGTGACTCACAGACATCTTCTCAGCTACCCCCATGCTCTCTAAAAGAGAGCAGGAATCTGAGCAAGAAAAAAACCCTGGGAATAGCAGTGTGGAATTAAATGAGGAAAGGCTATTAAGAGAGAAGGAGAAAAAATCTGGAGACAAAACATCACAGGAAGAAAAGAGAAAATGTAAAGTGTGGTCTCGAGAAGGCTCTCAGACACCTGAGATTATCACAGGTTCTGATTTTCTTCATATAAGGCTTTTTCACTTCTTTCTATAAAGTAATGAACTTTGTTAGGCTTCCATATGCCCCATACATTCACAAAAAATATTCAGACACCCTTCATCATTTTCCTGTGTGTCTAATAGAACAAGATGGAGATTTTAGGAGGGAGACAGTAGGAACCTACACATCCTGCTATGATCATAACCCAAAAAACTTAGATACCACTTGAGAACTCTGTATATACTTAAGGAGTCAGTGCCCTGTTCTTCTGTTTCCTGCAATGTTCCCTGTTATTGCAACTTGAGCAAATGTTTGAGGACTTGGGATGCATTTATCCATAGCACTGTAACAGAAATTGTGACAATCATTTTCAGAGAACAACCACTTTCCAGATGGCATGCAGCATTTGGGATCCTCTCCTCTTTGTGACACTCCTGATAGTAATGCACAGCGTAATTTCCTTTCTGTCCTATATTCCACAGAAAAACACACTGCAGTTTCACTGTGGCTAAGCAGAGGCCAGGACCCAAGAGTAAGGCATGGAGGGGCTGAAGTTCTTACACGGAAAGAGAAAAACAAGCAGAGGTTTGTGCTTTACCAGCCCCTGTCTTGGGCCAGCCCAGCAACACAAGCATGTGTTTGTGCTGCTGTTCAGTGCTGCCATCACCCAGCAACCAGGGGAGCCACTCGCTCATCAGAGAAGGCTCAGGACAGTGACCAAGTACTCAGGGCAGGGTGTGCTCCTGGGCTGCTCCTGGAGTGGTGTGATCAAGGGGTGCATCACTGCAGCGTGATTTGGGCATTCCCCACATCCTCTGGCACATTTGGGCACACAGGAATGGATGGTGAGCCCAGCAACCCACTCACTCAGCAGCCCAGCCACACTGCAAGATTTTTCTTTTCTCAAATATATCCATTATATCTCTTCATTTAGCTGAGATTCATTGAGACTGATTTCCTGTAGACTTGGTTAAGAGATTAAAACTGTATTTATTCCCAAGGTAGCCAGCCAGTATGACCTATTTGCTACAATGGATAGAGGAAATAAATTATTACCTCACTATTTTTTTATGTCAAAACTGCCCAGGATATATATCCTCAGTTCCTTGCTGGACTTTGATTTGATTATTTTGTAATCACATGCTAAAGTAGACAGGGCTGATGTGTGGGGGAGGCACATTTTATTTGCTTGATAACACTTGTGGTGCTGAGCTCCTGAACCATCCTCCTCCTGCCAGGAGTACAGGTGGCATTCCAAAATGTGCCTCTGGAATTCAGCTCGTGCAGGTCAGGCTGTCCTGGGACAGAAGAGCTCTGTGGCTGTCACATGAACCTCCAAACCCTCTACAACAACTGATTTTCATTAGGAAGAAAAGAGACTGCTAAGACCCCTACTTTCTTTCTTAGCAAAACACAGTTTAATTCTACTTTGGCACTCACAACCAGAATTTTCTCTCTTCCAAAAAATTTCCAGCTCTGCACACAGGGTGAATCCTACCACATTCATCTTCAGGACTTACAAAACCCTTGTCTTTGACCTATTTTGTTCTTCATATCAAGACCAGAAAAGGAGAGAGGATAGAAAGAAACACCATCCTTACGTGTATGCTAATGGGTCATCTACCTTTTCCAAAGGTTTACAAGAACCCAAGAAGATATTAGTAACTTGCATTTACATATCTGCTCATCCCAAAAAAGAGCACCAAACTATAGGACTACCTATGTCTCATGTCACCTCCTGCTGAAAGGTGGAATAGGACAGGTGTTTAATAATCGAGTTAATTATTAAAACAGCAGTAAAGGAGGTGAAGAAAAAAATACAACATCCCATGAAATCAAGAAAGCTTAATACTCACATGAACTATTTGATGAAGGTTGCCAGAGATCCCCCCCCACAGCACCCAAACCTCCTGGACACAATTCTGTTAGAAGATCAGGGAACTCATGCAGTACATTTGAAAAACCCTTCTTCAGCCACAGAATAAACATTTTCAGCCAATTCTTGGATCTTCTGGTCCAGGCAACAATGAAATATATCTCGTTCAAGCTGGACTACTACAGAAATTGAATTCCTGATGCTGTGACAATGCATTTTTCAACATTTTAGTCATTAATGTATACTCTCTTGAGCTGGCCAGATGCTTGGTTTCTGACATCACAGAAATCAAGAGGAGTTTCACTACTGGCGAAGCCATGAGAAGCAGCCAACTGCAGCTCCCAGGGAACAAACACCCTGCTCTGGGTAAGTTTCATGGTATTTGCTGGCCCAGCCAAACCCAGTAGGTAAGGATGCACACCAGGACAGGCTGATGAGCTGCCCTGCCCAGCTTCCTTGATTCTCCCCAAGGCCAGTGGAGGCTGCACTAGGAGGGAGAGGAGCACTGCAGCCTCTCCTCCTGCACTCATGCTCCTGACAGTCTGTCACCTGGGGACACCTTTAGCCAAAGGCAGCAATTTTCTGTATTTAATAACCTTTGATGGATCTTTTCTACAAGACTGTTTCCTTCTGCTTTTTGAACCTGGATCAGGTTTAGCATTCAGCCAATATTTAGATATTGAGTGCACTGATCCTCCAAATACAGAGTTTGTTTCAGGTACTGTTTCATTTGTGCCCAAGATGTAATTTCCCCCAACATGACCTTCTCAGAATACCACTGCCTGTTTTGCATGTGCAGAATTTGTTCTAACACATCCCCTCCCAGTAAAAGCAAGTCCTTGTCTTAGGGCATTGTGAGGGATGCTCATGAAGGTTAGCTTCAGCCAAGGACACCCAGACTGCAGGCTCTCTTCAAAATCAGAGGTGAGAGATGATCCCTGTTATTCACCCTCCACAGGAGTGTCTCTTTTCCTCCCCTGATTACAGCCTCTGTCAGCTAAAGCCAGCCTTTGTGAATCACATCAGTACTTAGAATCAGGAAACACTACATAACGTTGGAACAACGCTTGGTAGAGCCAATGCTTCTTTTAATATTTTAACAGATATTTCTGACAGAAAAACAATGACAATTCTGTTTAAAAAAATGGAGAGATTTTTGCAGAGAAATGTGCAGGAGTTGTATATAACTAATGGTACATTTGTGCCTGGAGTTAGCTTCTGAGAGCTATGAATCTTGTAAGTATACACTGATATTTTCAGAGACCGAATTAGCATTCCTCAATAAGATCACTCATCAGATCTACTTGTGTGAATGAGAGCTGCAAAGTTTTTGGATAGCATTTATATAAAAACAGGAATGCTCCTGAAGTGCTGTAAATGGATCTGCTTTAATTGTCCATCCAAGTCTTGCATTTGATGGCAGTAGCTGAATTAAATGACTTGTGTGCAATCAGTTGCATGTCTGAGCTTGAATGCTTAATGCAGAAGGTTAAGCTGAGTTTCACCAAGACCAAGCAATGACTGATTTTCCTACACAGTGTAATCAAGATTTTGCCTCTAACCAGCATTCCTGGATTGTGGCTGGAATAATTCAATTACGACTAAATCATCACCCTTGATGTTGTGGAAATAGGAATAATAAAGGGCTGACGATCCTTGTCGTCATTAAATTCCAAGCCAAGGTCAGCTACCCTGTCTCGTTTTTGGCACCATTTCACCCTTGCCTGAAGGACAACATTGCACAGCTTCAGTCTTGTGGCTTTTCAAGGTTACTGGTGTACCTGATGAATAACCCATGCTATTACATATTTCTTACTGTGGAAAGTGGATAGATGTTGGCTTCTTCCCCACTTTCAGTCCTGTTCCATTAAGTTCTTCCATCACCATCGAAGGGCAAATATCTGCACTATCATACAGGCAGAAATTGGATTGGATGAAGGGGCAGAAAATAGCCCATCATTATGTAAATCTGTCCCCAGCAATGAAAATACCCTTGAGGAAATCTGTATGGATTTCCTCTCAATGATCAGCAGCAAAAGAGTTAATCATTTTGCTTCTAAGTTTTTTTGTAGGCCTACAAGCCTTTTAACCACCATGTGTCCCTGAACCAATAGGAAATGGAAAACATTGACACTGCAAAAACTCCTTAGAGCTGGGGGTTGAAAGTCATTGCAGAAAAGAGAGAGAAGCTCACACCACATTAACAGTTATTGACAAGTTCTTTCTCACTCTGACACACCATAACTTGGGACTCTGCAAACTTAGGTAATGTACTATCTCAGGCCACACAGTAAACGTCTTTTCACAATAAGTAGTAGAAACCTTTAATTTTAGATTTTAAAAGCTTTATTGGGCAGAAAGTGATGTGGATTCTCAAGAAATCATTGGTTTGAACCACAGCACTGAGCAGTGTTTTCATTCAGCTGCTGTCTTGTGAGACTGGCAGACAGACCAGCCCCAGGACCTCCTCCAGCCCTGGTACATGCAGTTCTCCTCAGCTTCCCCTGCAGATCTTCTCTCTGGCATTTGTTACTTTCCCCAGAATACATCCCGTTCTCCTCTCTGTGGCATGACAGACCTGAACAGAAAACTTTCTAAGGTTAGTTCCAAGTACTTTGAAGACAAGCTGTTGTATCTCTCTGCCATGCAAATGTGTTAACCCCATAAGCCCTAGCCCAAAAACTTCACCCAGTTCCAAGACAGGAGCTGTCAGTGACTCCCAGGTGTGTAGTTATCATTGTCCACCTAGACAAGCATGAAAAGCTAACAACAAAAGTAGGTTTTTCAGCATTTTTCTGCACTTCATCAGGCTGTCTAACTTACCTCTTGACACCAATTACATAGCAGGTCATATTCTTATCGACAGATCACTTTTTTATTACTCTTGGCATCTCATTCCTGTCTTACAGGCAATTTTCCACACAATAAATCCACCCTAGACCATCTCTTCCCTAAATACTCGTCTCTACTTCTCCAAATCGCTAGTAAAATTCTAAGGTGCTTCCTCATTTGATCTGCTGGAGTAGAACATATTTGTGGGGTATGGAGTGAGTAAGAGTGAAGTAAGGATATTTGCAATTCAACCTAGTATCTGTGCATTTCATTAATCCTTCCTCCATCAACCACTTAACCTTTATGGGTGTTCTTATTGCCTCTCATTGTATTGATTTCTGTCCATTTCTCCAATTTAGTGAGATCATGCAGTATTTTAAACCTGTCTTCCACTGCATAACTAGGTTTAGCTGGGGGGTAATTGACATCAATTTAAAGAATGAAAAATTAGGCTGAATATCCGGGGAAAACTTCCTAATGGTGAGATCTGCGAGAATGCATCGCTATCTCTCCGTGGGATTGGTGGCCATTCCATTAGCATGTACATTAAAACCACACTGAAGGAATATAAGATTATAGATTGGACAGAACAATCCTGAAGTAGGAGGGGAAAGACAAGCTGCAAAGCTCTGCAGCTTTCCTCCTACGGTCACATCATTTTGGGCTTGCCCCACTCCCTCCTCATGCCACCCACCAGTTCTCTGAGGATATGCTGATCCCACAACATCAACTAATTATGGGGATGGAACCAGTGTGGTGTTCCCTCCAATGCTATTGCAGTCTCAGCTGTGGTGGTGGGAGTGTCGTGGTAGCTATGAGATTCTCAAGGCCCATGGAACAGTTTTCTCAGCCCTCTTTACTACCTTCTGGCAAACTGTGGGAACAAACCTTTCAGTAAGATCTGCTGTGATAGGAAAAGGAGTAATGGTTTCACATTAGACGAGGGTAGATTTAAATTAGTTAAAAGGAACAAATGTTTGATTTTGACATTACAGGTTCCCAGAGAGGTTATTAATGCTCCATACAAAGATTGGGGAGAGCCTTGGGCAATGTGGTCCAGTTGAAGTTGTCCCTGCTCACTGCAGAGGGGTTGGATTAGATGGCTTTGAAAGGTCTCATCTACCCCAAACTGTTCTGTGATTCTAGGAAGAAAGCCAGAACACTCTACAAATCCTTGAGCTGGTAGCAGAGCCCAGGATGGTGATGTGTGCTGGAGGGCTCATCTCTCCCTGGTCTGGAAACAGCCAGGATAAGACAAGACATGAGAGATCACAAAGTTGTACTCTACACCACAACATCACTTTGGCACTGTCTTTTCAAATGGCATCCATCAGTTCTGTTGCCATTCTTCACTTCCTAAAGAATTTACTATCTGATTAACTTTTCTATCACAATGTTTGAAAACTGCAGAAAGAAGCTGGGCTTTGTTGAGGCACAGATCAGATACAGGAGAATAAAGCCTCCTGCTTAAAGTACACTGCTGATTCTTAGGTTTGGAAGCGAGCAGTCTGAGCAGAAACAAGCAAGTTCTTTATGCGCCTTGATGAAATAGTTTAATTGCAGGAATAGCCAGAAAGAAAACTCCTCCTCTCCACCTTTAATGGAGAGGTTCTCTCATTTACAAGGGGGAGAAAAAAGAAGCCTATTTTCATCTGAAGTTGTTACTACCAGCAACCACTTTTTATTAAAAGAGGACTTCTGTCAGCTCCTGAAAAAGGGAAATATCTTTTTCAGTAACAAAACCCAATATATTTATCTCAAAAGTCAAGTAGGCTGGAATGCATTTTGTTTGGTGGAGGAGGGAATCTTTTTTCTTTCAGGTTCTTGAAATTCATCTGCCATGAATAAGCAGATTTTTTTTCTTAAATGAAATTTCCCACCAAGAAAATTTTGAAAGAAACATTTCCACCAGCTCTGCTCAGTTAGCAGCAGCAAAAAAAAAAAAAAGGCTTAGAAATGGCTCAATTTCACAGCTGCTCCCCTGAATTTTTCTGAGAGCTGAGAGAGCAGGGAGAAGACTCGCCAATTTCTGATTTTCCCTTAAGAAAGAAATTAGCAGATTATTGTGTAGCAATGGGGATGTTCATAGGACAAAGGGCTGACTGCAGACTCCACACTGGTCAAGAAGAAGAGAAATAATTTTCTCCATGGCAGGAGGCTCAGGCTACAAATTTGCCCGATAACGAGTAGCCAGAGGCTGATACAAAAGACTAATTCTCTTAGTGAAACCCTTGGAGAGTTTCCCAATATGAGTCCAAGGCTGGCAAGCTGCTGGAGGAGACGGGAAGAAAACGCAGCCATCTCATGAGGACACTGCCTCTGGATTTCTTCATTGTGATTTTCTATATAGCAATTTTCATAATTCCCTCTGGCTAGAACCATTGAAATGAAACTTATTGATTGAAATTCTGATCCTATTGATTTTACACATGAGATTTGTGTGAATATGGAAGAGCAGGAACTGCTCTAACCGCACCCTTCTCCATTTATTCCCTCCTGAACACATGCTGTAGCCTTGCTTGTCCATCTCAGTCCCCCGAGCTTCCAGAAATAAATTACCCAAAATTCAAATATACTGCACCTACTAGCTCACAAATGTGGAGTAAATATTACTGGTCCTTGTATTCACTGAGATACCTTTTGCTTTCTTTTGTCTGCTTTTCTTTTGTACCCCCTCTTTGCCTTGTTAACCACATACCATTTTTCCTTTTTGTTTCAGAGGTGAGTGAAAATGGGAAGAACATGTTCCATGAGGAAGAAGGGAGGAGAAACAGCACTGGGAGGAGATGATGGCTGCCTGGAAGGAAAGTGCTTGCAACTTCATACTTAAAATACTCTAAGTGCTATTAGAAATTATATTTCTACCCCTAAGGAAATAGCCCTGGATATGGAATCTGGTGAACTCAGGACAGCAGGAAAGACGATCTCAGAGGAGGCAGCGATCAGAGGTCCCAAGTGGAAAACCAACCCAGTGTAAATGCATGGTCAGCCACACCCAACAGCACAAACAGCAGCCCCTGCCTGCCCCAAGCCCTGTGGGGCATTTCCCTCCCACGGCACAGGGATGTTCCTGTCATGCCTCCTGTAGCTGGTGCTTTTTGGCAGAGAGGTGAAGTGACTCTTAGAGGCAAAATCAGCAGCCCCAGCGTCCACATCCACTTCCAAACAACCAAACCTCCCTTTGCAGATTTCTTGTTTACTGAAATGGTGGGTGTCCTTTCCCTGGATCGAGCAGCAGTCCTTGATTATCTTCATTTTAGTTTGATGCATTTTGCCTTGCTGTGCTCAACACTTCCTTCTTTTCTCTCCAGATCTTTTTATAGCTAGATTGTCACGTATCAATCAATGTTATGGATTAAAATTGAGTATATTGTGACTTGTCTGGGCCTGTAAAAAGCCTTTTAAACAAAGTTCTAGTTACTTTATTTTCCCCGTTGACACTTGTTTTGTTCTCTCTTTTCCAACCTTGTGAAACGGCAAAACCTGCCAGGAAAATTGTGGGACTTTATTCGCTAGAATTCTTAAATTATTGTTAGATGTCATGAAATGGTTATGAAAAGAAGGCAGGTCATCTGGTGAGGTCTGTGACCGCGCTGCAGCACAAAAACCCAAACCATCTGTTAATTACACTGATGGAAAACATAATCCAACATGGTGGTGAAACCTGATGCTTTGCATGGAGCATGTAAACGATTCACGTTGCAAGTGTTGACCAAAGTGCCTGAGCTGAGGAGCTCCCGGAGGGCTCCCTGCAGGTCGGGTCACAGCCACAGCGCTGCGGGGTGGCCGCGGGGTCCCGCAGGGCACAGGGCGCACACCGCAGCCCCATCCCCGCGCACCCAGCCCGCAGAACCGCGGCGTGTCCTGAGATGGAAGCGACCCGCAAGGATCACCGAGCCCAACTCCCTGAACAGGACAACCCCAAGAGTTACACCGTGTGCCTGAGAGCCTTGACAAAATGCTTCTTGAAATCTGCCAGGCTCGGTGCTGTGATCACTGCCCTGGGGAGCCTATTCCAGTGCTCAAGCACGCTCTGGGTGAAGAACCTTTTGCTAATATCCAAACTAATTCTGCCCCGGCACAGCTCCATCCCTTCCCTCGGGTCTTGTCACAGAGAGGAGAGATCGGTGCTGCCCCCCCACTGCCCCACCAGAGGAAGCTGCAGCCCACGATGAGCTCTGTCCTCAGTCTCCTGACGCTGAACAAGCCCTCAGCCGCTCCTCATACGGCTTCCCCTCTAGATCCTGCACTAAGGCTGACCCCAGCTCAGAGCCACGGGAACGGGGGGTAGCAGCCCGAGCCACGGCCTCCCCCGTCCGGGGAAAAGCCGGAGCCCGGGGCGAGGGGACGGGTACCGGGACAGCGATCCCGGCCGGTGCGGGGCGGGCCGCGCCGCGGGCAGCGGGAACAGGAGCGGGCCCGGGGCCGGGCGGGGCCGCCCCGAGCATGCGCGAGCCGCGCGCGTCACGGGCGAGGCCGGCGGGAGCGCGCAGCCCGGCGCGCCCCCGCGCTCCCTCCGCCCTCCCGCCCGCCGCTGCTCCCGCGCCTCCATTCGGCTCCGCCGCCGCCCGCCGAGGAGGGGACAGCGACAGCCGGAGCACGGGAGAGGGACGGACCCTCCCCCGCCGCCAACCCGCTTCCTCCTCCTTCTCCTCCACCTCCTCCCCCGCCTCCGCCTCCCGGCCGGGAAGAGCTCGCCGTGCCCGCTGCAGCCCCGCTGGATGCACTGAGCGCTCGGGCGCGGGGAGAGAGGGGCAGGAGGGAGCCGGGAGCCCCGCCGCGGAGGCGCTGCGCTACCCGGAGCCTCACGGCCATTTGCTTTAATTCTTTTATTGCCCCCCGGCCGCCTCCTCCTCTCTGCCCGCAAGAGCCAGCCGAGGCGGCGGGGGCTGCATCCCCCCTCCCCTTTTTTTTTTTTTAATTTTTTTTTTTTTTTAATTTTCATCGCCGCCATGGGATGTACCCTGAGTGCTGAGGAAAGAGCCGCCCTGGAGCGGAGCAAGGCCATCGAGAAGAACCTGAAGGAGGACGGGATCAGCGCGGCCAAAGACGTGAAACTCCTCCTGCTCGGTGAGAACCCGCCGGTCGCCCCCCCATCGTCCCCCTCCTCCTCCTCCTCCCCCGTGCTTATCCCACCTCGTCTCTCTTCCAACAGGAGCCGGGGAGTCGGGAAAAAGCACCATCGTGAAGCAAATGAAGTAAGTCCCGCGGGGGGAGCGAGCGAGCGGCGGTGCGGGGCGGGAGAGCGGGGCGGGGGCTCGCGGAGGTGAGCGAGGGCCGCGGGCGCCATGTTTACCTGAGGGGACCGCGCAGGCACAGCGCGCGGGGCGCCGCCGCTCCCGGCGCTGTCCAGGGCCCGCTGGTGCTGAAGCGTCGCCCGCGGCCTCGCCCCCGGCGGCGGCGGAGGGAGCCCAGCAGCCCACCTTCCCCCTCCGCGCAGATGTCCCCGGGAAGCGAACCGCTGTCACTTAAGCTTAATGTCGGGTTGTTATCTGCCGGCTCTGCGGGTTTAAACCAAGGTTCCCTATCACGGAAAGCCCCTTCTATTGAGCTTCTACCTTCTCCTTTTAATTAATGAACGACGAGCTTTGGCCACACATCTCATTCAAACCTCTCCTGCTCTGGGATCCGGCTGTCCCTGTGGTACTCGCGCTGCTCCTCGCTGGGGCTTCCCACACCCTCTTCCTGTGTTTAATTAGATGTAACCGTGTAATAAACAGCAGAGAAAAGCCCCACCGCAAGGTCTCTTCCAAGATCCCGGTGGCTTGTGTAAATGCACCCCGTAGGAAAGCAGGTGCAAGGAAGCCTGGTAGGGGTGGAGGTACACCCGTGGTGCGACTATTCTCCCCCCACCCATTTTTAAAATTTTTTATTAAAATGCAATGAAATACCCCTTCCTCCCACCGCTACAAATATGACGGGTTGGTTGGAGGCGGGCGCCATCACGGAACGAGCCTGGGCGCTGGTTCAGGGTCTGGATTTCAGCTGGGAGCGGTTGCCGCTCTGCGATGCTGGTGGTTGCAGAGGGATCCGTGGCTGGGAGGGGCCCCCTCGGGACCGGGGTTGCTTAGCGAGGGGAAGAGGCTCAGAGATGGGTGTGGATGGGGCGCGGGGAGCGGGATGCGGGGCTTCGCGGCCGACGGGCGGCTCCCGGCGCGGCGTTCAGGCGGCTGGCGCTGGACAGCGCCCGGCGGGGGCTCGGCCGGCAGCAGCGGGGCACCGCCGGCACCGCCGGCTCCTCCCGGCGGCGGCCGCGCCGCGCTCCGCTGCTCCGGAGGGGACGGGGAGAATCCTGAGGGGCTCCGGAATAACCAGAGGGGCCCGCGCCCCTCGCAAGCTGCTGCCCTGAGCTCCCGTAGCCGCCCTGGGTGTGCGTGTGTGTGTTGTGTGTGTGTGTGTGAATGTGTGTGAATGTGGGTGTGAGTGTGACTGTTTGTGTGTGTGTGAACGTGGGTGTGAGTGTGACTGTGTGTGAGTGTGTGTGAATGTGGGTGTGGGTGTGTGAATGTGGCAGTGGATGTGTGAGTGTGCGTGTGTGAGTGTGGGTGTGCATGTGCGTGTGCATGTGCGTGTACCAGGGGCGCGGATCGGGGCCTTCGCCCAGCTCCCCTGCAGGCAGGGCGGTTTGGCGGTGACCCGGATATTTCTGTATCAACTCTGTGGCAGCTGTGCCCACCCCTCGGGGGTTCGATGAAACCATCATCCCTGCCTCAGGCAGTGCTTTTCCCAAGGCGCTGCGGGGCTGGGAGGTCTCACTGTGAGGAGACGCGTCTCCAGTGCACAGTGGTGTCTGTGGCTTTCTCCACTGACGTTTGTGTACCCTACTTCTGTAGAGGCTCTGATTATCCCCTTTCACTATTTGAAAGGGGGCTTTCCTCCCTTTCACCCCCACAGTTTGATTTGAGGATTTGAGTCTGGGGTGGAGTGGATTTGGCTTGCTCTTTTTTCATGTGCAAAAGGTGGATCAGGAGATATGTTGCTGCAGATGACCAATAAATTATTTAATCTCTAAGAAGTGCTTCTGCAGAAGCATGCTGGAATGGCGGGTGATGGGTTTTGGTTGAAGGGAGAGGCTGTAGGAACTACAACAGCAGAGTGCACACGTAGAGCCCATAGGCAGGAGGGCAGGCAGTGACCACACTGGCTACACAATAAATGAACAATCACTCTTGTTTTCCAAAGAGCAGAGCTCTTGTTTTTTGAAGCAAATCACATTAAGATAATAACCTGTTTTCTGGACTAGATTGGTATATTGAGGACTGAAATATACCCATTGTGTGTGTGTGTGTGTGTGTGTGTGTATATATCTACACATGCATTCCATTAAAATGACTCAAAGTAAGGCATGCTAGGCTTGCAGCTTTATACCTGATGTGAAAATGTCAAGGAATCTGCTATGGTGGATGGGCTTATAGTGGTGGAAATTGGGAGGCATCCATGAGTGTGGAAACTCCAGTGGAGTGTGTGGAGGCTGGGGTGGGGACAGCGGTGTTGCCATGAGCACGGCAGCAGCATCTGGGAGAGGCGCGCAGCCGCGGGGAGAGCGATGCGCAGGAACAACGTGGGGAAACCAACACTGCTGAAAATTAATTTAAATATAATGTAGGCATTAGCATTTCACCTGGTCAAGCTCCATTAGACAGGCTTGCTGAGAACCTAATGAATTCTTAATAAAGATTAAATCGCATGTTCATTAGATTTTGATGAAAGACTGCTATTTTTTTTTTTATACTGTATTATTGGTGTGCTTCTAGATAATAAATCTCATCCTCGTGAATGGCTAAAGCAGATTCACACTTGGATATTGCCTTGAAAACAAGCACAGGAATCTGTAGACAGATTGGAGAATGCTAAGACAAAGGAACAGAGAGCAGACATTGTTACAGAGGAGTAGAAGAGGTTACACACTGCCCAGTTAATCCTTGAAATGTTAGGTACAGGAGAAGAAGTAGAAATTACAGTAATTTGAGAGTGTAGCCAGGATGGAGATAAGAATTTGTAAATTTAATTCAGGATATTTTTTTTTGTGAAATATTTGGAGATGCCTTTTAGCTGGTGAGTGGGGGGTTATCGAGCAAAAAAAGAGATATTGGTGAATGACAGAGAGGTGGAACTGGAGTCTGGAATGTGCATCTCAAACAGTGTCAGCACAGGCTAGGAATGACACTTTTCTTAGCACCCATAGTTGTTTTGGCATGCTTAAGCCTTGCACTTTGACAACTTCACCTTGGCTGATTAATTTTGCTGTATTTTTTCACAACCAGTCCTGCAGTCCAGATACTTTACCCATGCCCCTCTAAATGAAGGGTCAGAGCCAAGCTAGTCAGAGGAACAGTCCTGAAAGGCATGGTTGTGCCATGCAAGCCAATGAGACTCCAGAGTGTGCCACAGCATTCAGAATCAGGCTGTGACCAGATTCTATTTTCACTCAGCTTAATCTAAAAACCATCTGTAACCAAGCAAAGCTGGGGCTTTCCTTTAAAATCCAAGCTAGAAGGTGAGAGTTACCAGAAAAGAGAAATTAATTTTCCACTCACACCACCCTATCTCATTTAGGTCTTAGATATATTCAAATAAATGTCGAGCACATGCAGAATTTAGGACTTAAATTTTTTTCCTGGGATACCTGGATTGTAGCATGAAATCAAGACTGATGTTATTCTAGGATATTTTTGTGGGGACTTGGAACTCTGGTGAATGTGCTTGTTCATCAAAAGCCCCAGCAGAGCAGGACACTGAGCATATCTCCATCTCTCAGTGCTTAGCAGGACACTTAAATCCCTGCAACGGTCCAGTGGTGAGCAGGGTTGGACTGCTGGGGTGGGGACACCATCCGCTGCCATCAGCACTGGGCTTCCAGGGAATTCAGTGTTTAATTGTGCTTGCACAGAGAGGATGAGTTAGCTGGCATGGCTTCAAAAACAAGGTCCTGCCACCTACTCAGCAGCTACTGTTCTGGATGGTGAGCCAGGGCAGTATTTCACCTTTCCCAATGAGGAATTAGTGATAGGTGTGGCATTCCAGAGGAGATGGCTTCATCAGCCTACAGGAAAAATTTTGGAGCTTGGGATTTGATTTTGCATTTTGCTTTTGCAGAAGCAGCAGCTTCTGTCCCCTGCTGAGCTGGGTGCAGAGAGATGGGTGCAGCTCCTTTCATAAGATTCCAGAGCTTCTAGCCCTGCATGTCCTCCAGAGCAGCTATGTGCTGCTTCACCAGAAGTACTGGTAGTAACTCACTTGATAGCCTTCTCTGCTGTGCTAGTTTTCACAAAATGTTTTTTATGTTAGGTATGAGAAGGATGGAAATATACAATCAGGAGAAATATACACTAGTGTACAGTGTTTATATTGAAATATCTACTCTCTTCTCCTCAACAGCCATCAGTCCCAACAGCTGTCTGATATATTGTTCTGACCTTTTTCAAAAAGCCCCTCAAAACAGCCCCAGGTTCTACTTGCTCTCTGTATAACCAAATTACTTATAATCTAATGAACTTCTCCAGTGAGAAGCGATCCCCGCCCACTGGTTTTACAGCAATTTGATGCCAAATGCCATTGAAATGAAATGATGTGTTGTGAACACCCACTTGAGTGCTCTTTGCTGCATGTCTGTGTCTCAAATCTGTAGGGATTTCACACTTGCAGCCCCTTCCCCCAGGAATACTTCACCCCACTGGGGCTGACAGCAGAGTTGCTTCGCCTCTGCAGCATCTTCCCAGGGCCAGGGCTGCAAACTGTGTCTTCATGGTCTGTCCCCCTGCCCAGCACATCCCTTCTGCCCTGTGGCACTGGGTGCAGAGCCCCACCCAGCTCTGCTTCCATCTGGGAGCTGTTTGATCGTGGTGTGAGCTGGCAACCCAGAGGCACGAACCTCACTAGAGCACCAGGTCAGGCTGAGCCATCCTCATCCTTACTTATCTCCTGCTGTTTTCCAGGATTTCTGTGATTTCAAGCCCAAAGTAGGGCAGCGACAGGCTGCACCTGGGTGGTATTTGAACTGAGTTTCAATAAGCAGAGTGAAGAGCTGCAGCCTTCCCAACGTAGTTGTGTCATTCTACCAAGTCCTGCCCCAGTGCCCTTTGCCCTGGGTGTGGATTTGGCACCGTGCATGTGGCACATGAACCCCAGGAAGAAGGAAATTGGCTCTGGTGGGGCTGTTTTGGCAGTGGAACCTGCAGTGAAACCAAACTGCCTGCTGGGGCAGCTCTGAGATCTTGGGGTGGCAGCTGGGCAGTTGTTACCTGCCCTGAGCAAGGCAGGTTCTCCTGCCAGGGTGTCAGAGATATCCCCATGGAGGCTCCTCTAGGAGGGAGGCTCTACCCTCACTGCAACTTTTTTCCCCACCTTCCCAGATGCTTTCTTGCATCCCTGGATGCTGTGGGTGTCATGTTCCACACTCTGCAGTGGCACAGCACAGGGGGATTGCCTCTGAATCAGGCAAGAAGAGTAAGAGTTGGGAACAGAGAGAAGTGAGGATGCTCATTTTGGCTTGTAGCTACAAAGGGTAACTGTGTTTTCAGCATTTATTTCCTTCCTCTTGGATTTTTTATTATGCCAAAACATGAAAAACCATAGTTCCTTCTTTTATGTTTAAGGTTCTTTTTATTAGACTGAGAGAGATTTCAGAAAGAGCAGTAACAATATTAGGAGGCAAGATGGAATATGTTTTGGGTTTGTGTTTTTTCTTTTTCCTTGACAGTTCTTAATTTGTTTCTTGTTTTAGGGACTCATAAAAGTAAAAATATCTCTCAGTGACAACAGTGAACAGCATAGCTTCTCCTCTTCCAACCCAGTTTTAAAACCTTAAAAGAAATTTGCCTGTCATATTCTGACATGACACATCTAGTCCTGTTGGAAATGTTTTAGCAATCTAATGAGATGAAAGCAGTTGTTTTAATGAGCTCAGAAGAAAGAGACAAATCTGCTGCACAAATGTAACCAGGGATCTGTTTTGTTTTATGGCTTAGCTAACCCAGAAGTTGTAAGAGACGTTAGATTGACAAATGAATTAGATAACAAATGAAAGAAGGTTGTGGTTTTCCTCTTCAGTCTGTCCTTTGCCATTTGTCTGGCATACAGCTTCATACCTGATGTGAGTTCTCCTGGGTGCTTACCTGGGGAATACGGGAAAGATAATCAAAATGGGTGAAGAATGAAAAAGAGACAAATAATGGTCAAGGCACTCTTTGGTTCTTTTGTTTGGTCTGGTCAAGAGAAAGAGTGAAATGAAGTGCTTCAGTGATGGCCAAGGCAGGAGCAGGTTGCTGGAGGGTCAGAGCCAGGCAGTCAGGAATGTCTCACACACTCATCATGATCTTGTTTTCTTCAGTCCCCTTTCAGACTTACAGCCTGCCTCTGCAAATACCCACCTCCCTTGATTTCTCCTGGATCTGCAGGGTACAAAATCACAACTGAGTGTTGAAGCTGGTGGATATGCAGCCAGAGAGCACAATGCAAGTGCAGGGTCCAAGAGCTCAATTTTGCAAACTCCTGCTCAGGCACTGAAGAAGGCAAAAACCTTTTCTGACAAGGCAGCCACTGTACACAGTGCACAGACAGACCCATCCTCTACACTCTGAAGTCCATGGTTACACCCTGAGTGCAACTGAAAGATGGGATTTGGTCCTTTATTTATTATGTTGGTTTAAAGAGGAGCTCCTGCAGGTGAGAATTACCAAAACCTCAAATTCAAGTGGCCAGGGTATTTAAGAGTCACTTTTCCTGCTGCTATTCCAAATTTGCTATTTGTGGGTTTGTGTAGAGCCTGAAATTACTTCTGTGGAGCCTGGACTGACATGATGACTGGATCAGCTCTGATTTCAGGTGGTCTTTGCTCAGCTGTGTATTTTGTTTTTGAAAGAAATCTTCCAGCTCTCCTCACTTCAGAGAAAATGAAAAAATAAATTACCTTATTCTAGCCTGAGTACTCAAGAATTCAGAGCAAAATAAAAAACATCCCAGATGATGGTGAGGAAACCAAATACATCTCTATTTCTTGCTTACTTTTGAAGCCTGATACCTTTTAGCATTGGCAATACTGAAACCAACAATCTCACTTTTTTCAAATCAATTTGAGTGCTACTGACCCCAAATCCTCTCTTTGAGCTCACTGGACTTTGGGCCAATTTCTTCCCACACTGAAGATGATATCTGTTCAATCTGTAGGTTTTATGAGATGTGATGAATTTCAAATGTTTGCATGACACTTGGTGGCATCCTGGATGTTGCTAAGTTTCATTCACAAAACCAAAGCCAGGAAACAAAAAGATCTGGAAGGCATTGGCACATTAAACCTACAGCCATTTTTCTTGCCTTAATTTTTTTTTTCTTTTATTCATAGAGGGAAATACTAATGATTTGTGCCACATCTTTTCTAATGCTGAAGAAATGCTCTGCCTAATGTAAAAATCCCCCTAAACCGTTAATTGAATCATTCTTATTTTACTTTTAAGACCATTCAGGAAAATGACAGATGTAAGGGAGGTTGGAGGATTACAGTCCTGATTATAAGATGCTCTTAGGAATCTGCCTAAAATCAGAAAAGGCAAAAGGCTGAAAAATGTTACTGATGGTTTTCTAGTGCTGAGAAATAAGGAGAAAAAAGTATTTTAATTCAAAACTCAATCATCATGTACTTACTGTGATATTAGAATAGAACTCTTGATGGAGGCATCTCTTAACTTACCAGTAAAAATGCTTACCCTCCCCAGCTTTCATGTTAATTGAGAAAGAACTGAGGGGTGCCCTCAGAAGGGAGCCCAGGAAACTGTAGTAAGCTGACATCAAGCCTATTTTTCAATTGCTAATCAATAAAGTTTTTGACATTGAAAGGGAAGGACTGGCAGAGCTGAAATTACTTTTTCTTTATTTTTGGGCATGTCCTGCTTTGCTTGGTCACCAAAAATTATTTCAGTTCATCAGGAAACCTGTTATTTGAGTATAAAGTCTGTAAGCTTAAAGCAAAGGAGCTGGAATACATCAGCTTGAGAGAGAGACAAGAGGTACGGGTTACACAGGGTCCTCTTGCAATATAAAGAGTTTGGCTGTTAATAACCCTCCTCTCCCCATCAGGTCCTCAGGAGCCAAAGACAATTTATCATCCATTCTGTTTGTTACAGGATAACTTGTGCAGTCTTTCAGCAGAAATTCTGCTGGTTCATGTTGCAGGAGTTGCTAATGGGAAATGGTTGGGAGATGTTGATCCTAGTAAGTGCTTTGAGGTGTGGTCTCTGACAAAGCCCAGAGCTCTTGACTGACTATTTAGGACTGAGGTGCTCCAGGAAAACTGGGAGCAGGTTTCAGCAGAAGCAGGATCCAATGCTGCTAGGAAATATAGGGTTTGATAACAAGGAAAGGGATTTTCTTCTCTTTGGCACTTCTCAGGCTATTTAGCATAGGGATGGGGAGATCCATGTTTCCATTGGGAGGCCATGAGGGATGTCTTCAGTTGAGTGGTTCAACAACCTTTCACTTGTCCAAGAGAAAATATCCTCTTTAGAGAATTCATGACCCCAGCCTTACCCCTTGACAGGGAGGCTGGCAATGGACATTTCATCTCTGTGCATGTCCCTCCTCTGAAACAACCCCCCAAGTGCTTAAAACAGTCTGAAAGGCAGAGCAGTGAGTCAACATGCTTTGAGATTCCAGCAGCCTCAGACTTGTATTAAATGCTCTTGTCTACAAGAGCATAATCAACAGCAACTTGTACACGCCATAACAGTCTGGTACAAGACTTGGAGTATTTCTGCATCAGCTGGAAATGATTACAGAAGGGAATGAGATGAGAATGGGCCTCTATTGAGGAAAAATATCACTTAAATGATAAAAATGTATACTACCTCCTAGCAGAATTTGGTGGTTTATCCTCACCCTCTTAGAGCTGATTTGGGTTAGTAGCTCCAGTTTTAAAGCATTAAATAACAGTGTATAGGAAAGGCTGAGTGCACAAAATGGATGTTAAGCAGAATTATCTAGGTAACAAATGAGAAGTTGTAGAGGTGGATTTCTAAAGCTGTGGTGTGTGCTGTCTCAGTGATATTTCCTCACTGCCAGTACAGTGCTCCTTATTTATTACAGCTGGATCCTGCTGTAATCCAGCTCCTGCCTTTACAGCAAAGAAGAGGGAATATCTCATTTTGATGTCTGTCAATGAAATAGTCCCATGTATGTATTTCTGGAGGAATTTTGTGTGGAACTGGCGCAGACCAGCTCTAGGTCTCTCCAAAATTCATGGTGAGATCTTAAAATCACTTTCAGGGTCCAAAAATGTGGATCTGCATGCCCTAATTTCAGATTGCAATAGCTAAGCTATGTGAATTTATCATCCTTTAATGTGCTTCTGAATGGTTGGAATGGCAGGGCACGTGCTCCTCCACAGCATGAAGGTTTCTGCTCAGCTTCATCCACAGGAGGGAAATACCATCCTCATAATGAGTTTTAAATGTAACACAACCAGCTTGGCTTCTTAAGTAGTGCAGAACTGAGTATTTGATTCAGTATATTTTGGGAATCTGTTTTTATTTACTCACAGCCTCTTTACATCTATAAGCAGTGTGAAAGGGTGTTACAGCAGGGGTGGTTACAGGGTGGTTTAGCTTGTTGCAAATAAACCAGCTCTTTCCACTGGTCAAAGAGAGCTCTTGCTACAGGACCCTTGGGAGAATGAGAAATTGGTCACTCATTGCCAGGCTGGTGCACTGATGCCCAGGTGATGCTCCTTCTCAAGGTTAGATGGGGACCCCATCTCACCTCTTGTAAGTTTTAAAATGGGCAGGTTTTTATCATTAGAATATCTGTACCCCCACCACAGATACTGCAGAGCCTTTATCATCACATTTTGTCAGTAACAGCAGCACAAATCACTGGGATGAAGGAAAATTGTCGTGATGAACATACACCTCAGAAAGTCATCACAGTGTTCATTAATAACCAGTCACTCTTTGGTGATTAATTATTCTGCCAAATTGGAAAAAATTTTCCACATGAATAAGAAGATGTTTACTTAATAAAGCAGAAAGCTCCTAGAAGCATGCCCTTGTTTTCCTCAATTTAGTGGTACAATAAATTTATATCCTCCTGCTTTTTACAGCTCAGGAGAAAAGCCACGGTGCTGTATCAACTTGTTGCTGTTGGTTTCTGTCCAGACAGTTCTTCAGCAGGAAACCTGATGCTTCTCAATGAGTGCATTTAAGATGTTTAAATGGTAGATACATGAGCTGATGGTCATGGTTTGTTATCTGCATATCTCTGCATACCCTGAGCCCTTGTGAAACACTGGTAAGGAGGAACAGGAGAGTGCAGTGCCAAATCCCAGCTCCAGGGTTGGCATTTCTCCAGCACTGACTGATGGCATCAGGGTCACATTAGGAAAGAGGAAGGTCCCCCAATACTTTCATCCTGGCAACAGCCTTGTGCTAATAAGAATTCTCCTGGAAGCATGTTGCTGGGAACAGGCAGATCTTACCTCTGCACTGATTGGGATGTGCAGGAAGAGGAAAGCCAGTGTTGGCACTGGGGAATCCAGGTACTGATAGCAAATCAAAATCTTAGTATCTTCTGTGATGATATTGATGTCTCTTCAGTGTCTTTCAGCATAGTTAATTATTAAAAGCATTCAACAACAACAAATGTGAAGAGGAAAGAAACACTAAGAGAGCCCATAAATGGTAAAAAATTAGTGATTAGTAATTTTAATATGGTTCAGTAAATAATTCAGAATCTAACCTTTGTTTTTTTAACTAAGTTTTTATTTATCTACTACTTTTGTTTGCTGATACTTTCAAGAAATCTCTTTATCTTAAATTTATATTTAGCTGAACAAATTATAATTTTTTTTCTACATGACAGAGCATGAAAATTGAATTATTACACTGGTACTTTTAGTTCTGATCTGTGAGATCAAATAGTACTAATTTCCCCATCTGTGATCAAAGAAATAGGTGAGGCCTTCTGGCATAAACTGATATACAGTATGCAGGAGTAAATTTAAATTTTGATTTTATTCACTACTCCTTTAACATATTTGAATCAGGTTTCTGGAGTTTCCAGTACAAAAATTGGAAAAAATTCATACAAAGTATCTAGAACGATGATACAAACCCAGCCTAAGTGGTGTATTTAAATTCTAAAGTAACTGGATAAATATACTGAGATTTTTAAAATAACCAAAATCCTAACATTGTATTGTCCCCCTCACTAACTTGGGCACACACTGGTGCAGCCCAGGGCCTGTCTGAAGCTCTCAGACACATCCTGCTCAGTCTGTTCTCCAGGAGAATCCTCCTCATCCAGCAGAACCATTGTCTGGATGCTCCTGAGGACTCGCTCCGTGTTTAACTCTCCGCTGCTGGTTTTCAGCAGCCCTGCAGCTCTGTGACAACTGTACAGCTCAGCACTGCTGCAGCAAGGCCACAGCACTTCCAGGGCTTCTCAACCAGAGCAGCAACTCATCTGTGTGGGGTTAAGTTTAGGAGGTAGCTCACATTTCGTTCATGCTCAGACCCCAAACCCCAGAACAACTGAGTTTTCTAATACTGTGCACATTAAAATCAATGAGTGTGAACAGGACTGGGTTAACCCCTGAGCCCTGCTGAAGAACACATCATCTCTGCTTGTGCTGATTCCCACCCAGTTTTAGTGTCACTCTCTGTATCCAACCATTGTCCAAACATTATTCTGTTTCTTTTGAAACCTTTTGAAAAATAAAAGATCAGGGGAAAAATTATTCTTGTGTTGTAGGCTTTTTCATGCCACATGTGTTTCTCTTTTGCCACAGGAGCTCTCAGGTATCAGCTTTCAAATTATTTTCAGTTACAGTTTTTTGCCATGTTACTTGTATAAGGAGAAGGGCAAAAAACACTGGTTTTAGGAAGAGCAGGTTTAATTGTAGCATTTTATATGTATTTAATGGCTTCAAGAAATGAGGTCATGTGAAATCATCTGGAAATAAATTTTCCTGTTCCCCCCTCAACTTGGCGCTCACAAAGCAGCATTTGAAGTGTCATGTTCAGTTTTGGATCTTCTAAATCAAGGGGTGAATCGCTGATAAACTGGGCCCTCCTAGGTATTTGGAGGGGTCAAATAAAGGGGGGCTGAGGGAGCTGAAAAAGAGAAAGCTGAGGAAGACCTTGCTGCTCCTTTCCACCACCCAAAGAGGGCAGAGATAATGTGAAGCCAGGCTCTTCTTAGAGATACCAAGTGAAGGGATGAGTGGCAACATAGAAGCATCTCCTGGAAATTAACATGGAATATATATAACGAAAAAATGTTTCATGGGGAAGTTGATGCAAAAGTGGAACTGGACCCAGAAAGGAGAGGGTCATCATCCCTGAAGATTTTCAAAACTCAACAGGACAAGGACCTTTGCAACCTGGCCTACATAAGATAGTAGCTCTGCTCTGGGGAGGGACCTCTACCACAAGTTATTCAATGATTCTGTGATAAGAAAATCCAAATTAGTCTCCTTATTCAGTGTTCCTAATGTCAGTGTTGACTAAAGACCTCTCTAATTCGAAACCAGAGGGCCAGTGTTGCACAGCACTAGCAGAATTTTCCCTGTGAGTGCATAAAAAGCCAGGCTTAGCTGGGACTGTTATCATTTGGTTATCATTCCTAATTCCCCTTCACACCACTTTGGTTTGTTTCTTTGCTTTCTTTTTGGATTTATTCCATACAGCATTTTACTGGCTGCCTTCTGAAATCCTAAGCTGGGGTTTTACCAACATCTTGTTTTGTTGGTGGTGTCTGTCCCTACCAACTGTGGTGTATGGTGGCACTTGTATGGTGATATATGGCAGTGCAGTAAACCAGACTGTGGCACTGATATGAGTTAACTCAAAAAAATTTCCAAAAACTCAGAAAGAAATGTCCATCAAATGCTCCCTTAAGGCAGCAATGTACTGAAGGTTGAGATGTGGGCTTGTATTGAAGGATTCTGTCACTCCTGGCTAGTTCTGTGGGCTTAATTTTTGAGGGTAAATCAGTCACATTCAAGACTGGAAAGTAGTTTATAAGTTCTTCTGCACCTTTAGGCTTTTAAATGATGGGTGTTTTTTCCCAAACCAGCCTTATTTTCTCTGAGTTCTTGTAAAAGAAATGCAAGTCTCTCACTGGCTTGAAATTTTTGTGTTGTTTTAAATTAATTTCTTGTGATGCATAACGCAGTGAAAAGGAAAGTGCAGCCATTTGTTGCTGTTTCACTGTATTTAGACCATCTTTCATGCTTTTAGAGGTCAAATCCATTTAATCTGGTTATGCTATTTCAATCACATTTACATTTTTAATGCAAAGCTCAGGTTTGCTTCACACTAGAATGATCACTCTGGTTTTGTAACAGGCTTTAGTCGTGCTGGGCTTTGGAGACTTCTTGCTTCTATTTTGACTCAGCCTTAGACACAGTCTTTGTCATTTATAAGGTAACTTTCCCTCTTGAGGTGCCAAAATGCTACAGAATCCTGATTCAGGAGTGCTGAACAACATTTTCAAATTCCATGTTATTTGGAACAAATTTTGAAGCCTGTAATAAAAGCCTGTCATTGATGTGGTTACCCTAACCTTGGTGCTCAAGGTGGTTTGCATAGGTCACTGCTGCCTTTTAAAGGGAGATACAGAATTGCATCTTCACCCATCTCCCATTCAGGCAGTGAACTATCCCGGCCTCACAAGGGCTCACCAGTTCAC